>NC_141685.1:929140107-930437607 GCF_964263255.1 Lissotriton vulgaris | reverse complement strand
GTATGGGTGTCAAATGCAGAATTGGCTAAAGACATATTTTTTTTTAAATGTAGCGCTTAGAATTCTCTGTGCTATACCCTTATTCCCTATATTTTGGGCTATTCCCATTCATTGGCCGTTGCCCCACCCACAAAAGTAAGGTATCCTTTATCTCTGGAGATTAGGGGGAACGCTGTGAGGTAGGACATTTGTGCCGGCATGGTGATTCCACCTAAAAATATGTGAGAAATTTGTTTTTTTCAGCTAAATTTTAGGTATGCTGGGATTCTGGGTAGGAAAACGGTGGGGGATCAACGCAAGCCATACCTCCCTGGCCTCCCCTGGGTGTCTAGTTTCCAGAAATGTGTGGATTTGGTAGTTTTCCAAGATGGCTGCTGAGCCCGGGGCCAAAAACCCAGGTGACCCCTCTTGCAAACTAGGTTGTTTTGTGATAGGCCATTTTGACACCAGGGGGAGTCCAGCAAAGTATGGCTTGCATGGTTCCCCAAACATTTTCCTAAACAGAATGTCCTGCAAACCTCAAATTTTGCTGAAAGAAACACATTTTCCACATATTTCTGGGTGGAATCATCGTGCCAGCACAAATGTCCTACCCCACAGCATTCCCCTTAGTCTCTAGAATAAAATGATACCTCACTTGTGTGGGTGGGGCTACATTTAAAAAAAAATAAGTTTATAGTCAATTCTGCATTGGACACCCACTCAAGTGAGGTATCATTTTACTTGGGACACTAAGGAGAAAGCTGTGGAGTAGAACATTTGTGCCACCACCTTGAATCCACACACAAATATGTGGAAAATGTTTTTTCAGCTAAATTTGAGGTCTGCAGGGGATTCTGGGTAGGGAAAGGTTGGGGGATCCACACAAGCCTTACCTCATTGGTCTAGTTTTCAGATATGTTGGGTTTTTGTAGGTTTCCATAGATGGCGGCGAGCCCAGGGCCAAAACCCCAGGTGCCTCTCCCCCAAAACCAGGTAGTTTTGTTATAGGTAATTTGAAGTCTCAACAGTATGATTTGAGCCATTTGCTGTTGCTGCCACTATGCCTACCCACACAAGTGAGGTACCATTTTTATCCTGAGACCTGTGAAAATGCTGGGTGGGAGGAAATTTGTGGATCCACGCAGATTCCAGAACTTTCCCACACAGACTTTTAAGAAAAAAGTGATTTTTTTTTTTCAGCGAAATGTGAGGTTTGCAGGGGACTCTGGTTAGGAGAATGTTGGGGGACCCACGCAAGCCATACCTCGCTCGAATGTCTGGCTGTCTAGTTTCTAAAAAAATATGGGTTTGGTGGGTGTACCGACCAGATTTTCGGACCAGATGGAATCAGGTCCTTGGAGCCCCTCTAACCCAGCCGGAACGTAATCACCTCCCTCCTTAGAATGTATTTACAATGGGTATGGATATATGTATGTACATCTCGTACCTAAGGATGGGGAAAATAGCAATAAACATGCATTGGTTTTCTACAATATCCTATTCACACCTATTAGTCTCGCGGCCACTTAGGCCCAGACTGGTCTACCCTAGGGCAGGTCTGATTATGTACCATTACACACTGCTCACCATCAGTGCTCACTCGACACGCAATCCGGCGCGCCTACACACATGGACCTGCAGTCCCACTGCTCTCATTTATACCCGGTCTGCAATCCGGCAGACCTACACACCTCTCTACCTTAGGTGCTCTCACTTACACACGGTCCGCAATCCGGCAGGCCTCCACACCGTCTCCTTCCGGTGCTCTCACTTACACACGGTCCGCAATCCGGCAGACCTACACACCATCTAGCTTAGGTGCTCTCACTAACGCCGTGTACCAACGACGATCACTTTCCTATGAACTCTTAGGGATGAAGTCCTTCGTTATTTACTCGGGATAGAACTACGATAATAGAAATTGGTATAGCTTTCCAAATTACAATATGTACCTTCTGCTCTTGGCATCAAATGTTTCCTCGCTTCCTACTTGCTCAGTCACTCCTTACCTGATCGGGAATCGCATCCGTTCATGCAAACAATGTCTGACTAGAAGACCAGGTTACCCTGATTGAACAAGAATACAAGGCACATGTCAGTTCACTAAGAACTGGGGTGTTTTATTACAATAAAAATAAACACAATACTACACAATGTATATGCTGCAAAGAAAAGTAAAGGTTAGAACGCGCGCTTAACAAGGAAAGGGCAGAGATCACCTGGTTAATATGAAGTCGGGGCTCGGCAGTCATCTAGGTTCCCGTCTCGTCTCTGTGTCTTGGCTCGTCTCGGAGTCGCACCTCAGCAGTCACGGATACACGTCTGCACCGCTATGCTCAATCTCCTCTGCTTCCCTCCAAGTCACTGGAACCTTGCTCACTAGTAGCTACCGTCTCTTTCTCTCTCTGTCTCTGTGCGCTCCGCGCTATTTCTCCTTCAGTCTTTCTCAGAGTCTCGGTTTCAGAATCTTTCTCGGACTTCAAAATGGTGATTGTCTGCCTTGAAAGTAATTAAAGGCATAGATGCTAACGGCTAGCTGCCGCCTACAGACTGACTGACTCATTGCCTAACACTTTCGCTAATATCAAAACCTGTCCCTTCATGGAAAGTTACGGCCAGTAACCTGCCGCCCACCAAATTATTGTACCTCCCCGTACCAAGGACACGTTCCCAGCCGGCCGGCCTGAAGTTGTGTCTTCGGAGTGGAGAAAAATACAGTCTTTCGATAAGGGCCAGCCTGAACCGGTTCTCTCCAAGCGAACAACACCTCGAAACTAAAACATTACACTTGACCTAGAAAGCCTCTCAAGCTACCAGGCAGAGAGCACGATGGAGTCTGTCCCGTTTAAGGCCTACAAGGCCCAAAATATGCATAACTCCATGGAAGATATACTAACACTCTTGCAAAAGGATGGATCATCACTAATACTTATGTGTCTATCCCCTAACTTAAGTTTATAAGCCCTGATCTAAAGAAAAGTGTACGAAAATGCACTACTGTGCCTCATGGATAGGTCCTACTTATAGTCCTAATCCCTATACTGCAAGGGTAATAGGCTGGAGTCATCTTCCATCATCCTCCCTCTAAAAGAGGGTCAAAAAAGTCGGCTATTACAGTGGGTTTCCCCTGATGGCTGCCGAGTCCAGGGCCAAAAACTTATGGGACCCCCCTTGCAAAACCAGGTTGGTTTGTGATAGGTAATTTTGATGTCGCCTCAATAGGTTTTGAGCCCTTACCTGTCACGGGTACTTGACCCACCCATGAAAGTAAGGTGCCATTTTTCTAAAAAAAACTTTAAGGAACACGGGGTGGGTGGAATTTTGTGGATCCACCCAGATTCCAGAACTTTCCACCACAGAAATATGAGGAAAATGTGTTTTTTTTTTCAGACAATTTTTTCGGTTTGTAAGGGATTCTCCATAAGAGAACCTAGTGAGAGCCAGTCAAGACACCTTATCCTGGATTCCTCTGGGTGTCTAGTTTTTAGAAATGTATAGGTTTTCTAGGTTTCCCTGGGTGCCTGCAGAGCTAGTTTTAAAAAACTACAGCTAGGCACTTAGCAAAAAAAGGGTCATTTTTCACTGTGAAAATGTGCTGTGTCCACATTGCATTTTGGAAAAAAACACTGCAAAAAACCCAGTTGATAGACAGAATGTAGAACAATGTCATACATTCACCCCAGTACAAGGATCTGGGCCTAAATCCATCGGTTTTTTGCACTCCACACCACCCTGGGTTAGACATTGCATTTTGGGCCATTTCCTGTCGCAGGCACTAGGCCTACCCACACAAGTGAGGTATCATTTCTCTCAGCAGACTTTGTGGAACACGGCATGAGTGGAATTTTGTGGATCCACACAGATTCCAAAACTTTCCACCACAGAAATGTGAAGAAAATGTATTTTTTGGGACAATTTTTTAGGTTTGCAAGGGATTCTGGGTAACAGAACCTGGTGAGAGCCAGTCCAGTCACCCCATCCTGGATTTCCCTGGGTGTCTAGTTTTCAAAAATGTATAGATTTGCTAGGTTTTCCTAGGTGCCAGCAGAGCTAGGGATAACACCTTCCATGCTCATGACGAGCTCAGCTCGTCATGAGGCACAGTTGAGCTGCACTCATGATGAGCTGAGCTCGTCATGACCACACCTGTTTCCATTGACCTTCAGCACAGGAGGGGGATTTCTCAAGCAGCGATGGTGTTAAATAACTGCAGCTAGGCACTTTGCAAAAAAAGGGTAATTTTTTTGTTGTGAAAATGTGGTGTCTACGTTGCGTTTTGAGCCGTTTTCTGTCATGGGCACTAGGCCTACCCGCACAAGTGAGGTACCAATTTTATCGGGAGACTTAGGGTAACACAGAATTATAGAGCAACTGTTATTACCTATTGACTTTCATTGCATTTATGCCTTCCAAATGAATGACCATGTGTAAAAAATGTCATTTGGAAAAATGACATATAATTCTCATGCTAGTATGGGTATTCCCAATTTTGGAAATGTGCCGATATCTACTGTTTCTAAACTCTACATTTTGTTCCCATTTCAGAAGTACATAGGTGTCTTTCATAACGACTTTTAAATGTATACATTTTCCCAGAATACTTGCTCTATAACGGGTACATAATAAAAAACCATTGCGAGTCGCTGCTCAGTTATTGGCTCTGGGTTTGTTGGGTTCTTGGTGAACCTACAAGTCCTATACAACCCCACAACCAGAAAGGTCCAATTGATGTAACGAAATATAGCTTTCAAACAACTGTCATAATTAGAAGTTACAGGTGACAACGTTGACACAAGTGGTTGATTTTCCCAACTAATTTTCAATTTTTTCTATATTCAACGGTTAGTTTCTATAAAGAAACCTTGAAGGATCTACACAAATGACAACTTGCTGAATTTAGTATTTTCTCTACTTTTTTTAAATGCATAGCTTTCCAGGATTCATTATTGCTTTCATACCCATTTCTACCGTTAACTGGAAAGAGGTTGAAAGCACAATAAATAGGAAAAATAGGCTATGTCCCAGAAAAATGCCAAAACTGTGTCAAATTTTTTGGTTTTCTGACAAAAGACTGCTTGTCCCCGAAAGCTGGTGATTTCAGTACCACAACCCCTTTTTTGATACCATTTGCAGGGAAAAAACATATGATTTTATCTGTAGCCCTTTTTTCAAAATGTCCCCCCCCCCCAACTTTTTTTGCTGTATTTTGGCTAATTTCTGGTCCCCTCCAGGGAAATCCACAATCCCTGGATACCTTTAGAATCCCCATGATGTTGGGAAAAAGAGGACGCAAATTTGGCATGGATACCTTTGTGGTCAAAATGTTACAGGGACCCAAGCACGAACTACCCCAAATAGCCAAAAAAAAGGCTTACCACAGGGGGGAAAAGGCCTAGCAGCGAAGGGGTTAATGTTGGTGTTGTTGATTATTATGTTCCACAGATCACTGTTTTTTTCCAGTATTCAGGCTAGGAGAAGAACCATCTGATGTTGGGTGCAGGTGAGCTTGATGGTCGAATGTAGGAGTTATAATGATCCACAACGGAGGATTATTTAACTGGATTGGTGTTTGTGGGAGTGGATATATTCATCAATGAGTTTATTTTTTTCCAAAGTGATGCTTTTTGTGTTTCTTAGCTATAGATATTTTGGCTTCCATTTTAATGGGAATTTTTGATATGTTGATGGTGAATTGGATGATGTGGCCTCATTAGTCGATTTTAATGGGTTCTTCAATTATTAAGGCGGCCCAGGGATGCTCCATTGTGGTATGTGGGTTTAATAGTTGCACCAAGTTTTTCCATAGCAGAAGGATGAAGGGCTTTTACTGACTGATCATCTTTATCGTTTCTGTAAAGGTTAATGTCACTACGCAGTAGGTGGTAGTATTGTAAAAGTAATTATTGCGGGAGTTAAGTCAATCAGTTCTTCTGTGATTCTATTGCTTCCTGGGCCTCATATATTGATGTTGTGATAATTGTGCAAAACTTTGGGATCTTAATGTTTTTAGACATTCAAGGGCTCGGTGAATGCTGAGATTCGTTTAGCTACGCCCAATGTTTTCCGTGTGAATTTTTGCAACTTCGCCTGCTGGTCTACTTTTTTGTCCTTCAGCAACATCCATGTTAGAAACAGGAGATACACTTTTAGCATAGGAATTATGATGATTTTAAAACAATTACAGTTTTAAAAAGTGTATTAACTGCATTGTAGTATTTCACTAATGGAAATGCTGATGAGAAATGGTGGTGTATTTTGGATTTTGTTATTGACAGTTTGGCTGAAACAATAAACTGTTGAGTAACATGTTGTATCCTTGTGAGATCATCCTGTCCATGTGTGAATGAGCGGAGTGCCGAAGCTGTGCCTCTGTTGAGAAAAATATATCATACTTCTGTTCAGTAGTTATGTCTGCAGTGGTTTGTACACCAGTTGTTGTAGAGCAACTGTTTAGTAGGATGTGTTTTCCTTTGATTTGTATAAATTATTTGTTTTGTACTTTGCTTTACGTGAGCAAGGTTATTTTAGCTGAGCTCCTCTGGTAGGAGTGGTGGCAGTATTATCAGTGTATTTCCTGGATTCTCTATATGTGATCCTGATTGAGGGAGTGGGACACTTGGGTTGTCATACAGTTGAGTACGTGTCCTTATTCAGAGGAAATATTTGGAGGGGAGGTTGGAATGATGTAGAGAGAGAGACTGCTTAAAGTAGGTTCTGATGCGAGGGAAACAAAATACGGCTTTAGATTTATCTAATTTTTGCATCACATAGATTTTAAAATACCAGTCACGCCAGTATACGCACATGTGTATATTATCTATCATATATATATATATATATATATATTCACTGAAAAAACCGTAGGTTATAGAC
Source organism: Lissotriton vulgaris (assembly GCF_964263255.1). Classification (NCBI taxonomy): domain Eukaryota; kingdom Metazoa; phylum Chordata; class Amphibia; order Caudata; family Salamandridae; genus Lissotriton; species Lissotriton vulgaris. Next base: position 930,430,752 of record NC_141685.1, on the reverse strand, counting down.
CATATATAGTTAGGGATTAGCATTTAAAAAACCTTATTTTATTTGCACAAAACCATTGAAATTCCATATATAGTTAGTTGCACTAACTATATATCGCGGACCCGCAATCCACTGCTAATGATGTCACATATTACATCATTCATGACATGGTCAGTGACATCACTGATGACATCACTGATGACATCACTGATGACATCTCAAATGACATCACTGATGACATCACTGATGACAACACCCAGTGACTGTATGTTTCTGTAAAGTTAAAATATGTCTTACATATTGAAGAATGAGTGGATGTATAAGTGTCTGGATGAAGGATTTAGTAGGTGCATGACTGACTGTATGAGAGAATGATTAAATGTGTCTCACTGAGTGCATGGGTTAGTGATTAAAGTGTTTTAATTTGGCAATCATTATTTATGTTCTTCTGTAAACTGCTGCATGTTTAAATCAGTAGCTATATCAGTAACTATATGGGTTATTGAATGGTTGCCCAAGTATTTGTATGGGAGACTGAGTATGTGTGTGGGTGGCTGGGAGGTGTATAACTCTGTGCATAGATGTGTGAGCAGTTGATTCCCTAGGTGTATGGCTTCAAAAGTGCATGTAGAAACAGCTGTATGGACAGTTGACTGTGTGCATGAGTATATTGGTGAGTGAATGGATATCTCAGTTCTACATGTCAAAGTAAGTACATATGTAAAACACACTCCATGTGAGAGTTGACATATATAAATATCTGAACATAAGAGCCAGTGAATGTGAGTGTGGCTGTATGAATCATTGTGAACTTGTATCAAGGATTGTATAAGAGAGTAAATATGTGTTAGTATATGTTTGAATAAGTAAGGTGTGTATAACTGTATAGTTGAGGAAATGGAGGTGTGATTGATTCTTTGCATGACTGACTAGGTGTGTGAGTAACTCCATGGATGTGTGACAGTCTGTGAGTGCCTGTTTACACTGAGTGTATCGAAGGTTATATTAGAGTCTGAAGATGTATTATCACATAAATGATATCATCAGTGATGTAATCAGTAATGTCAAATGAGATGTCAGTGATGTCATCAGTGATGTCATTTGAGATGTCATCAGTGATGTCATCAGTGATGTCATTTGAGATGTCATCAGTGATGTCATCAGTGATGTCACTGACCATGTCATGAATGATGTAATATGTGACATCATTAGCAGTGGATTGCGGGTCCGCGATATATAGTTAGTGCAACTAACTATATATGGAATTTCAATGGTTTTGTGCAAATAAAATAAGGTTTTTTAAATGCTAATCCCTAACTATATATGGTCTATAACCTACGGTTTTTTCAGTGAATTTTCAAGGTTTTGTAAATGCAAATTCCTAACTATATATGGTCTATAACCTATGGTTTTTTTCTGTGAATTTCATTGGTTTTTTAAAAGCTAATATCTATAGCTGTAAAATATATTCTTTATTAAGTGACGTATCACGTAGCCCGTGAGACGCCTCATGATGCATCGCATAACCGCGACGTATCGTCTCTGCAGCGCAAACCAAACCCAAACGTAAGCGCGCCAAAACACGCTTAAAGATATATATATATATTTTTTAACCTTAATTAGACAAAATCCACACGTGCACATATCACAAACGTTCAAAAAACACAATATGTCGGACTCCCGTTACGCTGCCGGTTAGCTGCCCGGTTAACGTACCAGGAAGCACCTTTTCCGCGAAAAATCGAATTTTTTTTTTCACCCCCCAGGGAACTTTAATAGCCCCCTCATCAATCCTAGGGGTTCAGGAGGGGTCTGCCTTACCCCTTTCATTCATTTACACCTTTTTTTTTTTCCACCTCTTGTCTCTCGATCCCACAGAGAGACAAGATGGCGGCCGCTCCAGACTGTTTACAATGATAACAGCCAATCAGCTTCTCCTCAGACTCCCGTTACACTGCCGGTTAGCTGCCTGGTTCGCGTACCAAGACGCGTCTCTACGGCGAAAAAATCGGAATTTTTTTTTTTGGACCCAGCGTGGCTCTAAAATATCCCCTCATCAATCCTAGGGGGTCAGAAGGGGGTCTACCTTGCCCCTTTCCTTCATTTCCCCCTTTGTTTTGGCCTCCTCTTGTCTCTCGATCCTACCGAGAGACAAGATGGCGGCCGCTCCGAACTGTTTACAATGTTGACAGCCAATCAGCTACTCGTCAGACTCCCGTTACACTGCCGGTTAGCTTCCCGGTTAGCTGCCCGGTTCGCGTACCAAGACGTCTCTACGGCGAAAAAAACAGATTTTTTTTTTTTTTTTTTTTGGGCCCAGCATGGCTCTATAATATCCCCTCATCAATCCTAGGGGGTCAGAAGGGGTCTACCTTGCCCCCTTTCCTTCATTTCCTCCTTTGTTTTGGCCTCCTCTTGTCTCTCGATCCTACCGAGAGACAAGATGGCGGCCGCACCGGACTGTTTAGAATGTTGACAGACACCGGAGAGCCAATCAGCTTCGCTTCGCAAAGTTCCGATAAGCGAAAAGTACGCGAACCGGATCGCTGCCCGGAGCGCTGTTACAGATGTATATCTTGATTTAAACGTTAATTTCTCAAAATCCACTGAAGCACATATATTGAGACCTAGCAAAGGCACATCGGGCTAACAGTCCCTACAATTTTGCCAAGTTTCGTGCAAATCCATTCAGCCGTTCGAGCTAAAAGTGAGTCCAACCGCCCTATGGAAAACTCAATGTTAAAAACGCGTTTTGGGACCCCCCTTTTTTCTCAGCCCCCCCTTGACGAAACCCCCCCAAATTTCCAGGAGCTGCTCAGAAACAAAATGTGCCATTTTCCTGAAAATTTCAGCCGATTCCGTCCACAAACGCCAAAGTTATTAGACATAGAATTTTCAGAAATCCCATAGGGAAAAAATCCTAACTATATATACCTACTGGCGACCGCCAGTAGGTAATATATATAGAGAGAGAATATATCTATATAGATTATTACACCCATACACGTGTATATTTGGTTAGAATGTTTAACTCTGGCTTTGCATGCATGTATACATGTCTATTTAGATATCGCTATACACATACATACAACGTCAGTTGTAAACATTTTAATCAAACTGCTTTGCAGTGAAAAGTTGCGGGACAGTTTCAAATGTGTTTCAAATTATATCTTTGCTGTCTTGCTCTCGAAAACACAGTTGTTTCGTTCTACTTTGATCGCTCACTCAGGGTGGAAATCTTAAGCAATTCCTGAAGCTTTGTAAATCTCCTGCACAACTGATGTAATGAAGTGTGCCCCTCAGTCACTCAAGAAGCAACTCAGTATTCCAAGGAATGATGTCCCTAAGTATGCACTCTGCAACTGTTGTCATCTGCTTTCATACATGGTTAACCCTTCTCCCACCCTGAAAACATACAGAAAATTACTAACAAATAATGAGGCACATTTGGGAATCTTGATACGGTTATTCTGGAGGTAAACAAAGGGGTCCCAAGCCGGCGCTGAGCAGCGGGGATGTCTTCATCCCTTTCCCATCATTATGGGACTGCAAGTGACAGAGAAGGGCAACGATTTTAGGACATAAAGGAAAAGGGCCCATTCCAGCGAGCGGTGCCAGCACGTATCATGCCATCCCTACCGACACGGGGGGCTCCAAGGTGCAACCATGCAAGATTGGAAGTAGAAATTCGATGCTCTCACATGCCCTGGTGTGTCGCTAGACACTCCTTCGGGACCCTTGTACATCTCTGTGTGATCAAATAAGGTTTCTTAGTCTCCGGGGCTCACTCCTGAAACCTAGACAAATCATTCACAGCAGCATCCTTCGTTTGTGATGGAGCCACTTTCCTGGCCGCTGAATTGGTTAGAGCAATCCCCAGTGTTGGTTCATCATGAAGATATTATTGGGCAGCACATTTAATTACAGCAATCCTTTGTGGCAGCATTAAATCATTCAACACATTTTGTACATACAAGGTACAAGACATTCTTAATGGGGGTGCCAGCAGATGTCAAGGATTCCCGCTGCAGTGAACGGATCCCAAAAATCATATGTCACTCCAAATGCTTACTTGATTCTTTTTACACAGTCCTAATAATTTTCTTGAGTGCCACAGCCTTAGTTACCTGGATGGATTTCACATTAAACCAGAAGCAGCTTTCAACAATTTGATGTATAGTGCATACAGTGTAAACTGCAACTAGGACTCCTCTGTCATTTCTGAGCTATAAGTAGATAATCTGGTTGCTGTCAACAGATAGATAAATATTTATTGCATAATTATTTTAAAATCATTGCAGTATAGTGCAGATATTCATGACATGATACCATCTAAATTATAAATCCCTCAAAAGGGCTCAAAACCAGCATTTTTCATTTTGTGCGATTCAGACAATTTAATATCAGATAAAACAATATGAAAGAATTTTAAAAAAAAACCCAGTTGCATGTGGGTCTGTTCCACCAATCAATCAATCAATCAATCAGTGACACTTATAAAGCGCGCTACATACCCGTGGGGTCTCAAGGCGCTGGGGGGGGGGGGAGCCGCTACTGCTCGAACAGCCAAGGCATGATCTCACTGTGTCCCTACAGTTCTGAATCTTCAACCTCAAGAAATAATTTTACAAATATGTCTGTCTAGGACCGACTTCTAATCATCAGCAGTTGATGTGAGGAAATGATTCACTGGCCTTTTTGCATAGAAAGCATGCGGTCTCCTTTCCAGTATCCCGATAGACCTAAACCATCCCCAAAGTATATTATTCACAGTTTGATATGGGTGCATCCATTAGGTCAATACTGGGTTGTCACATGTTAAGTTACAACAAGAGACTCATGAAGTTTTCCAGACTCATGGCATCAAGGATGCTTGGTTTAAAGTGAGGGCAGCACATAAGGGTAACGTAAGAAGCAGATAGCAACAGTATTTCATGCTCAGACAATCTGGCAGTGGAAAGGTGTTGCGTTTTGTTGGTGAGGAGAAGAGAACCAAATGGGGCACAGCTGCAATCATAGTGGCACTCAGTTTAACTTTATTCGGATACCATAGTACCCATAAAAGCACAAATCCATAATTCATCACAATTTATTTTTTTTATTTATTAAGTTTACTAAGCACGACAGCTACCCAAAAAGGGTTTCCCGGCGCTGGACAAGCAAAGTACCAGGTAACCTAACGTTTAAACAGTGAACAGCGTTATTGATTGAAAAGCCAGGTCTTGATGGCTCTGTGAAAGCGGACATAGCTGGTTTCTTTGCAGATATTCAGGGGGAGAGAGTTCCAAAGTGTGGGACCTAGGTATGAAAAAGATCTGCCCCCATTCTAGCGAGTCTAATTCCAGGAACATTGAAGAAACACACAACAATTCATACAAGTATAAAAATTCATATATCTAAAGTGCAAAGCCATCAATCCTATTTAGAAATTTAATAAAAGCCCATTTTTACATAAAAACTATTAAAACATTTCCCAATTATATCACAAGTGATCAGGGGTCCAACATAGACCTGCTTGTTCTTATCGCAATTCTAAGGAAAGTGCTAGTGCGGAAAATCAATTCTACATTGTCTAAAGCTAATATACACTGATGGGCTACATCCAAACTAATCGGTCTTCTCTTTTTAAAATAGGGATGACGAAGCCACTTGGAGTATTTAAGATAATACAAAAAAAGTAAAAAGTGTATAATAGATTGGTCACTCCTCCCATCGCAGGACATGGACTTTGGTTAAGATTTGGGTGATGGCCAAAAGGGAAACAAAGTGCAAATCTGATTGTGCCTGCTCTTAATCTGAACAATAGGCTCCTCTCCCATTGGCTCATTGCTAAAGTCAAATATATGTGAAGCGGGCAACAATGCTGTTCAATGGACATATAGTTGCGCACAAGTATTTTCCCCGATTCCAAGACATCCCGCTCTCTGTTATATAGGGAATATAAGGCGTCCCGCAGTTCCTTTTTTGGGACTGCTTCTACTGAGGTGGGGACTAGGAAAAAATTATCTTTATTAACACTACGCAAGCTTTGAAGCACGCCTCTTAGCCATGGGATTTCCAGCCCTTTATCACAGTTTAGGCAATCGATAATAATCTGCCATGTCAGAGATGCCGCTTGATTCTTCCACACTGATAACCAAAAAAGTGCAGGTCGAGCACGGATAAAATCAGATATAAAATTAATGTTAAGTTCCTTATGACATATATATTGAGGGGTCGAGATTGGGGTACACAGTAATTTCCTACAGAACCTGTTTTCTTCCTGTTGGATACCTAAGGTTTTCTCTATGCCCCAAATCTCGGCACCGTATGTGGCCACCGGAGTGCAATGAAGTTTGTAAATTTGCTGGACTGCTAAAAGAGCCCCAGTAGTCTTAGGACGGGGCAGGCTCAAGATCGAATTGTTGGCCTTTGATATGGGTGCATCCATTAGGTCAATACGAGGTTGTCAAATGTTCAGTTACAGCAAGAGACTCATGAAGTTTTCCAGATTCATGGCATCAAGGATGCTTGGTTTAAAGTGGGAATTGCAAACAAAACAGGTGATGGACAGAATGTGGATCAATGTCACACATTCACCCCAGTCCAAAGATCTGGGCCCAAATCCATCGTTTTTTTGCACTCCACACCACCCTGGGTTAGACAATGGCGATATGCAAATCAGCTCTGACCCTGTGCCCCATGGGAACAGTCCAGTCCGAACTACAAAAGCCATGTCCTTCCCAGAACGGAATCAAGCATCCGAGGACCGGACCGGTTTCGAGGTAACACCTCATCAGCCCGGCTAGCTTGACTCCAGTGGTGTGAAGTGCCTGGGACCCACGTCTGAGCATCCCCAGCGCACTTATGGCGGCAATTGCAAACAAAACAGGTGATGGACAGAATGTGGATCAATGTCACGCATTCACCCCAGTCCAAAGATCTGGGCCCAAATCCATCGTTTTTTTGCACTCCACACCACCCTGGGTTAGACAATGGCGATATGCAAATCAGCTCTGACCCTGTGCCCCATGGGAACAGTCCAGTCCGAACTACAAAAGCCATGTCCTTCCCAGAACGGAATCAAGCATCCGAGGACCGGACCGGTTTCGAGGTAACACCTCATCAGCCCGGCTAGCTTGACTCCAGTGGTGTGGAGTGCCTGGGACCCACGTCTGAGCATCCCCAGCGCACTTATGGCGGCAATTGCAAACAAAACAGGTGATGGACAGAATGTGGATCAATGTCACACATTCACCCCAGTCCAAAGATCTGGGCCCAAATCCATCGTTTTTTTGCACTCCACACCACCCTGGGTTAGACAATGGCGATATGCAAATCGGCTCTGACCCTGTGCCCCGTGGGAACAGTCCAGTCCGAACTACAAAAGCCATGTCCTTCCCAGAACGGAATCAAGCATCCGAGGACAGGACCGGTTTCGAGGTAACACCTCTCATCAGCCCGGCTAGCTTGACTCCAGTGGTGTGGAGTGCCTGGGACCCACGTCTGAGCATCCCCAGCGCACTTATGGCGGCAATTGCAAACAAAACAGGTGATGGACAGAATGTGGATCAATGTCACACATTCACCCCAGTCCAAATATCTGGGCCCAAATCCATCATTTTTTTGCACTCCACACCACCCTGGGTTAGACAATAGCGATATGCAAATCAGCTCTGACCCTGTGCCCCGTGGGAACAGTCCAGTCCGAACTACAAAAGCCATGTCCTTCCCAGAACGGAATCAAGCATCCGAGACCGGACCGGTTTCGAGGTAACACCTCTAATCAGCCCGGCTAGCTTGACTCCAGTGGTGTGGAGTGCCTGGGACCCACGTCTGAGCATCCCCAGCGCACTTATGGCGGCAATTGCAAACAAAACAGGTGATGGACAGAATGTGGATCAATGTCACACATTCACCCCAGTCCAAATATCTGGGCTTAAATCCATCGTTTTTTTGCACTCCACACCACCCTGGGTTAGACAATGGCGATATGCAAATCAGCTCTGACCCTGTGCCCCATGGGAACTGTCCAGTCCGAACTACAAAAGCCATGTCCTTCCCAGAACGGAATCAAGCATCCGAGGACCGGACCGGTTTCGAGGTACCAAAAAAGTGCAGGTCGAGCACGGATAAAATCAGATATAAAATTAATGTTAAGTTCCTTATGACATATATATTGAGGGGTCGAGATTGGGGTACACAGTAATTTCCTACAGAACCTGTTTTCTTCCTGTTGGATACCTAAGGTTTTCTCTATGCCCCAAATCTCGGCACCGTATGTGGCCACCGGAGTGCAATGAAGTTTGTAAATTTGCTGGCCTGCTAAAAGAGCCCCAGTAGTCTTAGGACGGGGCAGGCTCAAGATCGAACTGTTGGCCTTTGATATGGGTGCATCCATTAGGTCAATACGGGGTTGTCAAATGTTCAGTTACAACAAGAGACTCATGAAGTTTTCCAGATTCATGGCATCAAGGATGCTTGGTTTAAAGTGGGGGCAGGACATAAGGGTAACGTAAGAAGCAGATAGCAACAGTATTTCATGTTCAGACAGTCTGGCAGTGGAAAGGTGTTGCATTTTGTTGGTGAGGAGAAGAGAACCAAATGGGGCATAGCAGCAATCATAGTGGCACTCAATGCAATATTTTAAGAGGCTTAAACAAGATGGACAGCTACAGAAAAGATGTGGAGGCAGCCCATGTGCAACTTGATCCACAGCAAATGAATAATAGGTTAAGGGCTTTTTACGATCCCCATTATCTTGTACCAGTACACCAAGAGCAAAACCATTACGTTCATGACAATACAGAGTAAAGGGTTTAGCACAATCAGGGAGGCCCCCAGTGAGTTCAGTATTCATGTTCTGTTTTGTCTATACAAATGCATTTTCAGCTTATTTAGGCCACTGCAAGCGTTCAGGGTATCTTTTATGACATAATCTTGCAGCTGCTTCACCACAGTGGTGTAACACAGGTTGTATTGTCTACGGTACCCCGTCATATATAAGAAAGTTTGTATCTGGGATACGGTCACTGAAAGTACCAATATATGGATGGCTTTAATTTTCCCATGTGACAATCGGTGCTCTCTAGCTGAGACGTCATGAACACGATATTGTACTCTGGGAAGGCAGAACTACAGTTTCTGCATTGAGATCTTGTGCCCTTCTTCGTCAATTCAGTGAGAAGGCCGAGGGAGTCAACCTTCCAATAATCTAAAGTAACAGATGCTGTAACTAATCAAAGTGCTTTACCAAATTGGAACCCCTAAGAAAGACTAAAGTGTCTTAATCTGGTGTTAAACTTGGGGAAACCATTGATAGAAACTCTGTAAATCCTTGAGGGAGTCTCCATCTTGAAATCTCTACTCAAAAACTGCACTTGTAGCTTCTTGAGTCATCTCAGTAGGATAGGCAAAGCTTGAGTTTCTCTCAAACAAATCCTTGAGTCTGTCTAAATCTGTAGGGTGAATCACCCTTATTCTGCTTGCAGTTTGAAATCTTGGTCTAAACCATTCTTACAAGGCATACATCTGCAATAACATTCAAGAACACATCTTTTGCTAGGCAAATGGTCCCTTCGTTCATGCTTCTGCCATGCCAACTTTCCAACCAATTGATCTCTCACGTCCGTGCATACCACTAACCGCACAGTAGTCCAGTTTGCTTTTTACATGTCAAACATACTTTGCTGATCTTCACGGAATTGGGTCAGTTTTTTCCTAATATTGGAGAAATTAATGCTAATTGAATGACATTGGGTCCAAGGGACATTGGCAATGACTCTACCCCCGATAGGTTAGTCTCAAGGAAAGAAGGGTATCCAGAAAAGGTGAGGTCTTCATGATTTGCATTGCTAAAATAACAGGAAGCTTCTTTTCTCTCTGGGGACGAATCTCTTGTCCAGTCAGTCTGTCGTCTTTATGATACTTTCTGGAGTAATTGTTGGGCTGCGCTCTTGCTGCCACTGCACCCAGCTTGGACTGAATACACTCTGTCTAGACCTCTACACAGTAGTGGAGTCCGTACCACATTTAGCTACTCATGTGTTTTTACATGACTGTCTCTCAGTTGCACTAAAATCACAGCACTGACTTGCACATTGCCTCCTTGTGCTCCATCCATTGGTGGTACTGCAGGATCTGCTCTGTTTCCAAATGCATCTGCTTCTGCTCCCGGTGGGCCGACATGCTGGGATACAATCCAACACATTCTCCTCTATTGGGTTCTCACGCTTCTCCTTTCTCTTGTCATTCAGTGATCTGGGGGAATAAATATGGAGGTGGTGGACCAATAGGGACACAAGTTCTAACTCTGTCCCTAAGGGGAATTATTTGGTATTTCAGATTCTCCTGGCTCTGTTTCATATCAAAAACTTGGGATTCATGTTTGCGTTTGTTGGCCTTTTCCTGCCAGTGTAAATAAAGCGGGCATTGTTCTGCCTTTATTTTGTTCCTATGAATCTTTAACTTCTTTTGCAAATTCTCTTATTGGTTTTGGTCGAAGGTACCGTGTTCTGAAAATTATTTCTTCTCATCGTGGTTAGTAAGTCTCACCCACTGTTTCAGAAATGTGCACCTGCCTTTACCATACTGGTGGTACAGTGTGGTTAGGAGTCCTAATTTTGCTTTTAATAAATCAAGTAACTGCTGTCTGAGGCCTCTCTCCCCTACCTTGCGCCTAGCAGTCTCCCCTGGGAAACGGATTGGTTGGTTCACAGGTGACACTTTTGCACCAACCCTGACGAAGAGCAGGTAATCCATTGCATGTCCAGGTCGAGAGTGGTAGGTGTATCCTTTTAAATAAAAGGTAAAGTAAAATGTCTGGTCAGAACACATTTGGAGGGCCCAGACAGCAGTTTGTGCTTTAGAGTAAAAATGTGGGGGCCTCGGGTGGAAAACGCTTAATTTTTCATGCAAATAAGAGGCCTGACCATTTTATACAAACTTTTAATCTGAAGTATTTAAGTGGAAAGCTAAAGGTAGGGCATGTGCCCCTATTACCTCTTCACTTCTCTTAGCTTGTCACTGACTGTTGTTTGAGCTTTAACCTTTTAAAGATGTCCTGTTCCCTTTCACATGCGCATTGTCTCCTGCAAGCCCTAGTGTAGCTCCCAGAACATGCTAACAGGTTTTGACCTCACGCACACAAAGTAAACTTTAAATTAACTTTTTTTGCATTCATATGGAAAGAGGCCAAAAGATAAGTTCAACATTAGAAGCACTGTTACCTTTTAGCGTATCAATCTCTATAGAAATCTAAATTATGACGGCCCAAAAATTAAAAACCTTGCACGGATGAGGGGGGATAGTTTTACCTTGTTTACCAGCATACTCTGGCTGATTTAGATAGACTGCTCTGTAGTACTGGAAGACAAACCAAAAAGTTCATGTTTCTTTCTGGCGAACTCAGAGGGACGGCTGTTGTTCTGCTTTGGCGTGCCGCTCTGCTACAAACAAGGTGCTGTTTGGGACCACTTGCGGGCTTCTTCGCCACATCTCGCGGCCCCCGCTTCGCGGGTGCCGCTCGTGCCCGGAGTCTTAAGGGAGTGTGGACTTTTCCTTTGTGAGACCTGAGGAGCTGATCACCTGTTATCCCACCCTCTGACTGCAGCGTGACTGCGAGGCCCAGCCTGATGTGCGGCGATAATCGGCCGCAGCTGGTCCTCTTCCCGCCCCTCCCTGTACTAAGAGCCTGTGGATCAGTACCTGTTTGGTTGTTTCTTTCTCGCGAACTCTCAGAGGGATGGCTGTTGTTCTGCTTTGGCGTGCCGCTCTGCTACAAACAAGGTGCTGTTTGGGACCACTTGCGGGCTTCTTTGCCACATCTCGCGGCCCCCGCTTCGCGGGAGCCGCTCGTGCCCGGAGTCTTAAAGGAGTGTGGACTTTTCCTTTGTGAGACCTGAGGAGCTGATCACCTGTTATCCCACCCTCTGACTGCAGCGGGACTGCGAGGACCAGCCTGCTGTGCAGCGATAATCGGCCGCAGCTGGTCCTCCTCCCGCCCCTCCCTCATCTACTTAATCAGAGATTAGTCATTACGCGCAGCGGAACGCACGCGGGACGATACCCGGAAGAAGCCCGGACAAAGGGTGGGCTCTCTGAGGCCCTCCGAGGCTGAAGAAGGCTGTGCTGTGCCCATCCCTTTTCAAAGAACAATTCAATCGTTCTAACCTTAGTCTGTAGGTCTGTTACTGCATTAGTGTGGATTGTTGTTTCAGTGATACTTTGTGCTCCCTTTATATTTATTTGAAATGACGGCCCAAAAACTAAGGTCCGGGAGACTATTAGTTGGAAGGTCGTGATCCAAAACTAAATCCAATCCCCTTCGAAATAAGATAGCCATGTTGTGCAACTTAAGGGCACTTGCCAGTTATTCAACCTTTGGGAAAGGGGAAAGAATAGAGCTACAATTGTAGAGCCCACTCACGATGACATGGTAAAAGTTCCTACTTCTCTGATGGGATTGAGTACTGTGGGTCCGGTGCATCAGAACAACAAGGAAAAGGGAGCTACTACATCATTTGCAGTAACGGAAGGCTCCGACTCTTTGGACAATTGTGTGTCTCCTTCCTTGTATGCCTCAAAGGATAAAATAATACAATCCCTTCTCCCCCTACAAACTTCTCCTGAAGCTATCTTAGAAGTAGTGGGGGTGATAGAACATGTTTCTCTTCCTAAATCTAGTGAGTCTCCATCTAAACATCATAAATTTAGCCCTTCTTCATTTAGAAGAGTGCATAATAATGACCTATCTTCTTCTGATTTGGATATAGAGCTCTGTAGGAGATATATTGAGGTCGATACTGGTAAGGCTTGGGATTTCACAAAAACTCCTGTAACATCCGTTCCCCCTGGCCTCCATCTTTATAGCAGTACTCCCTCAAATATCTCCCAGTTAAATACCTCGATGAGCCCTAAACTTAACATAACGAGTATTGATGCCATCCACCTGCCTAGTTTAGATAAATTTGTCTCCAACTCCCTATCTTCTCTTGAACATTTGCTTTCCTCTATTTTGTTATTAGGAACATTTGTTGGGGGCTCTGACTGTGTACTGGAAACAGTCACTCAAATACTGAAGGTCTTATTGTACAACCGACATGAGAAGGAAATCAGTCCAATTTTAGAGGCTAATGGACAAGATATTGTAGTGCAGAAAGTCCCTAAGACAGAGAATGGGACTTCTAATATTTCCCAACTATCCTACGATAGGGAAAAACCAGTTACCCCATCGAGAGCTCCAGTCTCAAACTGTATAGTTGATTTTGTTCCAGTAATAGAGGTCCTACATGAAACGGTTTCAAAGGAAGGTAAAGAACTACTTCCATCAATAGAGGTTCCACATGAAACGGTTTCAAAGGAAGGCAAAGAACTCTTTCCGATTTTTAATAAACAGTGGGGTGAAGGAGACAAGGAGGTTCCAGAACCAGAAGACAATAGAAAAAAGGGTAAATCAGGGAAAGTTAAAAAGAATGGGAAAAAAAGAGGAAACTAATTAGAAGAATCGAAAAAAATAGGAGGAGAAATATTCTTTTTGGAGAAAATATAGATACGCCCTCTAATAAAGAATCACTTCAGGTCTCCCTGTTGGTATTAAAAGATGAAAGTGGGGACGTAAAAGGAGTTGTGGACACCTCAATCTTTGTAGTACAAAGACCTGCTCTCATGTCATCAATTCCTTGCTCTTTTGGCGAGCTTAATTCGGTCAAAGGGGATCCTTTAAACTTAGTTCCACAGGGAAATGAGATTAATTTCACTGGCCCTGCTTCTTTAGCTCTTAATCCTCTGGCCAGACCCTACTCTGACAAGAGGGAAGGAGTAGTGGTCTGTAATAAACCTCCTGAAATGCCCAGGGAGAAAAGTATTGATACCCTTACCCTTACTCTTGACTTCTTCCCCCTATTTGATGCTTACTGCATCTTAAATAGATCATTACTCCTTAAATATTTAAATATTTTCAGGAATCTGCAAATCTGAAATTATTACAATCTGCAGATATAGACATAGTACGAAGACAGAGGTTGGAAATCTAACAAGGGTAAAGTTCTATTCCAAATTAGTAGCAAATCTAATCCTACAACGGTCGGAAATTTTCCAGAGTAGAGGGATTGATGTTATGCCCTTTTGGGGAATATCCTTTCTGGTAGACCTTGTAAGTCTTCAAAACCCTTAGGGTCTCCTTTGTCTTTTTTGCAGGCAGCCTCTGGAAATATAGAACAGTCTGGTGGTTTTGATGATTTGAAAATCTGCATATCAAAAGATCTCCATTTTGTATCATACACTAACCCTCCCATGCCGCCTCCCCAGGATAAGGTTGTGGATGAAAATCTCCGTTGGAACTGGTTACCTGGAATTCTCTTGCAGAAACTGACTACTAAGTACTCGTCCGACCCTCATCTTTAGCGGCAATATAACAATACTATCTTGGAATGCCGCTGGGTTGAAGAATAGCCCCGAAAAAATTCAATTCCTCCTGTATTTAAAAGCCGGTGTGATCTGTCTCCAGGAGACATGGTGTTCGGAGAAAATTCAGATAGGAAGGGATTACTTTGTACTTGAGGTCTGTGCTTCCCCCTCCAGGAGAGGCCACGCAAGTGTGGGTATTGCCTGTTTATTACCCAACCAGATAAAATGGAATTTCTCTCACTGTTTGGATCCTTGTAACATTTTTCAGGCTGTAACATTGTTTAGTTGTGACAATGTTGATGCGCCTAAACCTTTAGTTTTGATTAACGCTTATATTCCCCCCGAAGTTAGTTTTAACTTAACTTTAAAAAGGGTTTTTGTCTATATACAGAGTATTAGGGAGAAAACTCCTTCTCCTAACATAATTCTAGTAGGGGACTTGAATTGTAAAATCTCTAATTTGAGTATGAGCCTGTTTCGTGATAAACACAAAGAAGAATCATTACAGATCCCCCAAGCTCTCTTCCCTGAGAATATTAAAACAAGTAAGAGAGGGAAGATACTACTTAAAGAACTGTCCGATATGGATGGGATCATTGCGAATGGAAGGCTCCCCTCTGATTCCCCTGCAAAGTTTACCCACAAATCTCATCAGGGAGAATCTATTCTAGATTTTGTGATAGTAGAGAATTCTACCTTTGCCCTAATAAAGGATCTCCGGGTTATTGAAACTCTCTTTAGTGACCACAAAATACTTTCTACCACTGTGAATATAAACCCTCCCAAATCTGACCAGTGGTCACTTAATAGTGATCTGGTAAGTTTTGGAGCGAAATCGGGAAGGTGCTATTGGAATACAAAAGCTGAACGAGAGTTGGAGTGTTCTTGATGTAGCAATTATTGACCTTGCTAATTGGCATGGTTTTGAAATTGTGTGCTTCCAAGATTTTATGAAGGTAGTGACCTCTGTCGCTAAAAAAACCAAATAAGAAAAGGTATACTACAATACCCATTAGTCCCTTGCGTCTACTTAATATAGAAATAAGTAAGTTAGTAAGGGAACAATATTTGTGTAAATCGGCTGAAGGAATGCGCAGAGTAGCCCTACTAAAAAGGAGGAGAAGGTTACAGGCAAAATTACGAAAAGAGGGGGAGGACATTATTTGGATAAAACTGAGAGAGGCTGCTTTTAATGGAGAAATGAGACCGTTTTGGTCCCTCATAGGTGAGGGCTGTGGTGCCAGAACAAGACCGCTTCCTATCCCCATTGAAGAACAAATATGGGTGGATTATGTCACAGCCCTATACACAAGTAATGGAGCTGCGGTTCCCCGTACGAGTTTTAGTGAGAACAGTCAGCCTTTGGCCCCTCTATCTGAAAAGGATATTGAATTAGCAATTAAGGAAATGCGCTCTTCTGGGGCAATGGGGCCGGATGAACTTCCAATTTCTGTCCTAAAGAAAAGTTGTGCAAAATGGAGCAAATTGCTATGCTCTGTGTTAACACTTGCTTTTCGAGCGGAAAGATTCTTCCTTCTTGGAAAGGGAGTATTCTGGTTCCCCTCTTTAAAAAGGGTGACCGATTGTCTCCCCAAAACTATCGCCAAATTGCCCTTTTGGATGCAACTGGCAAAGTCTTTGCTAGATGCCTTTTGAAACAAATTAACGATTGGGTGGACCAATCCAATATACTTCCCATTGAGCAGACGGAATTTCGAAAGAACCATGGCACCTTGGATAATTTAACAGCTCTGCAAGTAATATCCGACAAATATATCAGGGTCAGAGGAGGGAGAGTCTATGCAGCCTTAATGGACTTCTCCACAGCTTTTGATAAAGTTGATCGTCCTCTGCTGTGGAAGAAACTACTTGCTTTTGGTATGCCAGCCCGGTTGTTAAATCTAGTTCAGGACCTCCACTCTGATACCTGGTGCAGAGTATTGTTGGGAGGAGAGAGAGGCCTATCGCAAGCAATCCCCTCAGCCAATGGTCTTAAACAGGGCTGCTTATCAGCTCCACTATTGTTTTCCCTTTGTTTGTGACCTCCCCCAGACACTATCCTTAAGCGAAGGAATTGCCCCTCTTTTAGGGGACAAACCAGTTACATGTTTGATGTATGCAGATGATATATTACTTTTAGACCTTACCCTGAAAGGACGTCTGCATGCATTACATGTATTTGCCGAGTCCCATCATCTGAAGATCAATATCTCTAAAAGTAAGGTAATGTGTATGATGGGAAAGAAAAAATCGAAATCTGGGAATTTTAGTTGGTCTCTAGGCGGCCATAAGCTGGAAATTGTAAAATCCTATGTTTTTCTAGGGAAAATAGTATGCGATAACTTGAGCGATAAGGCTCACATAGACAATAACACTCGAAAGGCCAAGACACAGGGTAATGGACTAAGTGCTCTCTACAAAGCCACCGGCAAAAGACATTTTGTTCATTTGCTAGAGGCTTTCCGGGCAAAAATTCCAGCCTCTCTGCTCTATGGCATTGAGCTTATTGATCTGGGGCAATGGTTTTTTTAGATACCATCGAGGGCAGACTTTTGCGATATCTAACTACGGTGAATAATGCTTGTACAGTGGCATCTCTTAGACTCGAATTTGGCATACGAAGTAGTTGGGTTCAGGCCCTGGCGGGAGTAATACGTTGGGTCTCCTGCTTAGCCAAGGGAAAACCGGCCACTCTAAGATTCCTTATCAAAAAAGAATTATTGGGTCCCTTAAAAGAATACTCCTTACTTATAAGGAATTTTAGAAGGGCCGTTACATTACTTGAATTGGAGGAATCAACTCTTTTTTTGCTATCTTCACATCAGCTAAAGTCCACCCTAAAACTGGCAACATGGGAGCTAAGTTTTAGGAGGGACAGAGATGCCCTTATTGCTAAGAAAGGTGTTACTCAGTTTGTTAATTTTTACTTATCTAAACACATACAACCTTACGCCTCTTGGAACCTTCCTCACGGCTTACGCCGCTTTTGGTTCCTCCTGAGGCAAGATCTCCTCCCTTTGAATAAATTACTAGCTAGATGGTATGGTTCCTCCGACAAATGTAACCTATGCAATAATAATAATTCGACTCAGGATACCGCCCATGTTCTCTTCGTATGCCCTGCCCTAATGGCTCATTGTCGAAAGTGGTTGAGACCAATTTGTTTACAATTAAGCATTTTGTCTGCCAAATCTCTAATATATGCTACTTATAACCCCCCCAATGAAATGTTTTGTTACAGAATTTTTAACTTCTTTAAAAAATTCTTTAGAACTATATTAATGGATATGATCTCTATATTCCAGTTTCTGTGTTTATAGATTGTATTTTATGGATTTTATGTTTTTGTAATTTCTGTTGTCTTTCATGTCTTGTCTATATGTGGATCTCAATCGAGTTCCAAATCATATATCGATACAAATTGAATTAAATAGAATGTTTTAGTGTGCTTGAGCAACTAAACTGCGTGCCAGGTTTTGGACAATATGTTAGAAATTTAGAAATTGATGTACTCTTAAAAGTAAGAGTTGCAGCTCGGAAATTAAGCATTGCTAAAGTTAATAGGGTTCACCTTTTCTGCAATGCTTTGCCCCAGACACTCAACATCCAGGGACATAGATGGACCTTGACATCGGTGAAACATACCACCATTTTGAGGTACTTACCTGCAGAAATTCAGGTATACACAGGTCAAGACCTATAGCCCCTGATGCTCACAGACCAACATGCCGAGACACGTACACCGATCTAGAAGCTCAGTGGAGCCATACACTGACCACGACATGCAGAAATCTATCGTCCCTTTGTTAGTGGCTTGTAAAGCTCTCTATGCTTATGTCAGGCTTCCTCAGAGCATTGGATGCGACAGAAGAGTCGAAAGGAGGGAATTTAAAAAAAAAGGGAACGAGGAAGCAATCTTGATAGTGGAATGATTGTCCCCAAAAAGAAGTGGTAGTCCCTAACCGACCCTAGGCAAGAAGGAAGTAGGGGAGGGAAAAAGGCTGCAAGAAAAGGAGAAAAGGGTGAAAAAGATAGGGCAGGAGTTGTGAATCCCTTGTGTGGACGGTTAATATTATGTGAAAAGGCAGGGCCTGGCAGGATTAAGAATGGTAGACTGATACAGAGATGCAGGGCTCAAGTCCCCCCTGTTCCCCCCCCCCCCCAAAAAAAAAGAAGAAATGGGGAACTCACCAAGTTAGACAGAATGGGTTTGACAAAACTGATTGGGACATCTCAGGAAGTGACATCACCGCAAGTGATGTCACGGTGCATGACATGGCATGTGGCATCACAACCCATGACCTCACAGAAAGTGACATCCGATCTTAAGACCTCACACAAGTTTAGCAGGTCTATCATGAGTACATTTGAGTGCATTACAATATTAAACCAATTTGATTTTGCATTGGGGTTGTGCCAAAATATTGACGCAAGCAAGACAAAATCTGGGCCTCAGATTATACATGTATTTATTTTAAAACCTGCTGCAAAGAAATTGACAACCTGGGGAAATGTAGCAGTAAATCTGTTCTGCTAAATTGTTTGCAATGTCCGTATTTTAAACTAACTTATGAGGTTAAGGCATCTACTGCAGAGATCTTTGTGTGCCTGCTAAATCTCAGGAATAATAATAATGGTAAGATGACTCTGACATATAAAGTATTTGCTGGAGAGATCTGTTTTGCATAGTCCTAGTTTTGAATCAAAGTGACACAGAGGGTTAATATGGCTCCTGCAAAGGGCATTATGTAACACGCAGATGACAGATTTCTGTATCATGTAAATGTGTAAGTGGGTTACTTTTTTTAAGACCGCTCCTTTTGTTACTTGCAGTTCATAAATTGTAATCCTTCTAAAAGAGCACAGTGAGGTATGAAGGACTCTTACACTTTGTAACCCTCACTGACATGTAACACATCCTTTATACTGATGTACACATGATTTATTATCAATGTATAATCTGTATGTGTGATGTAAGGCACTCTGACACCCTGCATTGGGATGAGTAGAGCTAAAGCGCTGTCAGTGAAATAAAATAAATAGTGGTATTTAAATTATTTGAGTTAATAATCGGGCGACCAATACATCTGACATTCTTACGGTGAATGCATATCTCTTATATACAGGGACTGAAAACATTCAAAAGCATTTCTCTCTTAAGTACCTGTGAAGTGATAGCTGTGTGCCTTTGTTTCTCCTCCATTGCATTTAAGTGTGAGATTTCCCATAGCTCCCAGCCAGGATACTCAAGCAAAAAGAGGCCTAATGGCCCCTTAATTCCGGCGTTTGTTATCGGAGAATATGGAATGATACAATTCCCTTCCCCACCTGCACAGTTGCTGCTGGGAACAAAAGCAGACACTGTGCAGGTGCTGCTAAAAGTATCCCGGTGTCAGAAAAATACAACGGGACCAGTTCAGCATATTTTTGTGAATTCCCGGAGAAGGAGGAGAAGAATGTGGTACTCTGCTGACAGTGGCTAGCTTTGCAGCAGGGTAGACCGCGTCTACCCTTTGAAAATAGTGTGTAGATGTCATCTACCCTCGAATTGAGCTCTGCAGATATGCCAGCAAGAACTAGGTACCCATGTCCACATAACATGCTAAGGCATATAGATAACACAAATAAAACAAATGCATACAGTCCCACAACACAGATACAGTATTGCAGCACACAAGCTGCCACACAGAGGTGCAGTGGGAATGCTGCCAATAGTATCCCGAACTATTGCAGCCACCAGCACTGCTACTACAGCTATTACTTTCACTGCTACTACCCCAACTACTGATGCCACTATTACTGCCACCAACACGACTATTGTCATTACTATTTATATTGCTACTGGTATTATCACTACTACTAATAATAGAACAAAGATTTTATTATTGGTCAAGCACTGGTAGCAGTAGTACAATTGATAAAAATCCAATCAGGGGGTTGTTAGCTTCGTTGCTCTTATTTTATTTTTCAAGTTACTGCATTTGAATGACACTATTAATGCCATTATTGCATAGTAAATATGTATGTGCGAAGTAAATAGTACAGATAGTACGGATGAGTGCATTTATAATCTCATCATATGTACTGCGGTGAGGCGAGTAAAGGCTGGCGGTCCCTCCCTACAGGATGCAGTGTAAACCCCACAATAAAAATTTTGCTGTCCGGAGGGAAGTCCCAAGGGTCGAAGTTTACTGTTAAAAAGCATTTTCAGAAACATGGGTGTGCTTGAGCACACAGATGGAGTGGCACCTGCCCGTGTTGCCAGTAGCAGTGGGTGGCACTTGCCTCCTGCGTGCATGGAATTCAACCCTCTCATTACTACGAGGTAAGGTGACCAGAATTTTAATGCCAAAAACCGGGACATTTCCCAAAAATAGGACTACAATTTTACTTCAACCTAGTGCATAGAATGACAGTGCTCCTCAGCAGAGAACTACAGAAGAGGCAGTAGAAACATACATAGAATGCCAGTTTTAGACCAGTACCATGCCTGGTAGTTAATTTACCTAATAACAGCTTCTAACTATCCCTGCTTTGAAAACATAAAAAAGATACCTCCCACCCGTTTCAGCTAACCCTCTCTAAAAACCGGGACATTAGCTTAATTTTCTGAAATCTGCTGGGACAGCTGTTGGAAAACCGATACTGTCCAGGCAAATCCGGGACACCTGGTCACCCTCCTAAATGGCAAAAGGCCATAGTAATGGCTAGTGCAGGGTAGGGGCAACTTCATGAGGGCAGAGAGTTAATGCTAGTGACAAGGCAGACGTGATGCTTTGTAGTAGCCCTGGAGTTGTAAACCTGTTTATTCCCTACATGCGTTTATGCCTTATTTCTACAGGGCAAACCTATCCACAAGACAGTGGAGCGCTGTACTGGGTCAATTACTAATATAAATGTTCAAACTATGATTTGGCTCGAGCACTTTAAAAGGGCCTATCCGTAAAGAGAAAAGCTGCTCTCCTTACTCAGTCCCGAGCCAATGGTAACCCCCAACAATGAACATTCTGCAGTGTTGCTTTGTGTGATGAGACCTGCTGTTGATCATTGAATGTAGCCCCCATTTAAGGCTCGCTGAGTGTCATTATTTAAAATGATAGTTCCCCCACCCCTGCAGAATTTAAGGAGGGCAATGAGCTCACAGTTATCCAGTATTACCGGTATCTTTCATAGATTCACATGCCTGAATCATTCCCCGTCATCGGGGTGGGATTTACATAAAGAGTAATATCATATAGACATATACATAGTAATAGGCCAGAGGCCTCTCATTAGTAACATATCCATGTCATTTTGTAAAAAGGACCAAACTTTGGCCAAGAGCCAATCTGATATCACCACCCTCTAGAACCTTCCTAGAAGGAGCCCTAGTCCCTCAGATTTTCTACCGCACGTCGTGCAAAGGGAGTCTCCACTAAGCTCTGCTCAGCTTCTTTATATTTCTGGATTATTTCCACATATTTTTCTCAATTGTTTTTCTGTGAGGGGTTTTCAGTTTAGCCATGGCTGATACTCCAAAAAAAGGGGTCTTTAGATCTTGTGCCTCTTGTGGCAAGAAGAGGCTTCATGTAGATGACAGGCATCCTCTGATGAGGAAGACTAAGAAGAGGAGCAACAACAGGAGGAAGGGGAGCTCCAAGACACACAAGACGAATGGGATGACTACGTGATTCCATGCCCAGCATCCCCTGTACAGGCACAAGCGGATTCACCCCCGGAAGACATTGGGGGATTCCACAATATCCTAGAAAGGGTGGCGTTACGATTCAAAATCCAGGTAACGTTGGCACAACAGGATTTCTTCCTTTATGATTTTAAGGAACTATTCAGAAAGGCTGTACGGTCCATTCCCATCATTGATTACATCTGGGAACAAGGGGAGAAAATAATGCAAAACCCTTCATCTTTGCCTCCAGTACTGCCCAGACTGGACAAAAAATATAAAGCTACGGACACGGCTCCAGCTTGCCTTACTGGTCATCCAAAGCCGGACTCTGTCATCACTCAGGCAGTGCAGCGCAAAACAAAAAAATCCATCGGCTGCGTTGACTGCGCCGCCAGATAAGGAAGGCCGAAAACTAGACAACATAGGGAAGCGGTTTTCGTCCATGTCAGGATTAACAGTGCGTGCAGCAAACTCTTTAGCACTGTTAGGACGTGTTAAACGAACCGAAACTGTCGATCTGGTTCCTCCTTGGACCTGTCGTCCTTCTGCGGCGCCCGGTTGTGGCCTCACAACCGGGCGCCGCAGAAGGACGACAGGTCCAAGGAGGAACCAGATCGACAGTTTCGGTCTTTTTCTCTGCCAGGCGACCCAAGGAGGCTTTGAACAGCAAAATACTGTCAAAGCGAGAGGGAATCCCCTTCTCACCCATATAGCACCTTAGTGCGTGCCACACATAAAAACAAAAACACTCACTGTAAATTATTTTTATAACCCCACACATACTCACTTGGTCCTGAGGAAAGCCTGTTTTAAATTAAGAAAGGCCAGGCTGAAACATGTAGACCACACAGGACACTGGAGGTCATAATCCATACTCCACCGTGTCCGTCTGCCTTTTAATGTGCCAACAGATACCCAGTTTATTAAAATAGTTTTTACCCTCGGGTGCTGGGATTTTTGTATGGCTTTTTAATCTTCACCTTCACACTCACCACACTGCACACTCAGTAATTATACCAGCTCCGCAGTAATCTGGCGTCGAAGCACACCCGGGGCACGTTAGGTGCCACTGTGGTGGGCCCGATGATGAAGCATGCCACCAACTAGGTTGGTGGGTGAGGGCTTTCTAAAAACCTACTGGTTTTCCTTGACATACGTACTCCATTGAGTCTTACCTGTAAAAAACCTAGCTAGTCTTTCTTGATTTTTGATTGGTAAAGATTATCCAGTCCCTGATAGATACAGGAGTGGTAGAGGAAGTAGTTAGCAATGTTTGCAACAGCCCTATCCTACCCATTATAAAGAAGCAAGGTGAGGGAGATGAGAAAGCGTACCGCTTCATTATCGACCTACGAGAGGTCAACAAAGTAGTTGTACCACAGTACCCCGTAGTCTCAGACATCACCACTATTCTGACTCTGATTCCTTCCACTGCCACCACCTTCACTGTCATTGACCTCAAGAACGCTTTCTTCTCTATCCCCATCCACCCAGACAGCCGATACCTCTTCGGCTTCACCCTAAAAGCCTGCTCATATAGATTCTGTCGAGCACCACAAGGCTACACTGAAAGCCCCAGCATCTATAGATAGGGCCTCAAGAGACAACTGGACGCAGTCCAGTTACCGGATGGAGTGGTGTTGATACAGTACGTCGATATTCTTTTGGCGGCCGACACCACTCCACTTGCAGTCACAGCCACCATCCAACTCCTGCACTTCCTCGCGGAAAATGGCCACAAGGTCTCCAAGAAGAAGTTGCAATTCTGCCAACCCCAGGTCACTTATCTAGGCCACCTCTTGTCCAAAGACGGGAGAAAGCTTACACCCGATCGAATTCAGACCATTCTCGAGACCCCTGTCCCTAAAACCCAGAAACAAGTCTGCTCCCTGCTAGGCCTCACCTCCTTCTGCCGACAGTGGTTGCCAAATTTCAGCCTCATTGTGAAACCACTGCTTTCCCTGCTGGCTAAAGATGTCCCCTTCCCACCCCCTTGGACCCCTGAATGCCAATACTCCAAAGAACTACGAGATGCCCTCTGCTCAGCCCCTGTCCTAGGAACCCCCGATTACACAAATCCCTTCTCCCTCTACACTCACGAAAGGGAGGGGTGCGCTTTGTCTGTCCTGACTCAGTCCATCGGCCCCAAGCAACGCCCATGCGCTTACTTCTCTGCCACTCTTGACCCCGTAGCCAGAGCTTTACCTGCCTGCCTTTGAGCTGTAGCTGCTGCTGCTATCTCTATCCGACAAAGTGAGGGGATCGTACTCTCGAACTCCCTCACTGTGTTAGTACACCATGCGGTCGACACCCTCCTGAACCAGACTAAGACGCAACATCTGACTAGTGCACGACTGACTGGGTACGAACTGACTCTGCTTGCACCCCACATCACATTGAAAAGATGTACCACACTGAATCCAGCCACTCTGTTGCCCCTACCTGAGAACGACCACAATGTGTCCCCTAAACAGGACTGTGTGACCCTCACGGACGAACAGACTAGGAGTAGGGTTGACCTCCGAGACACTGCCTTCCCAGACCTTGACGGAGAACTGTGGGTGGATGGCTCTTGCATCAAACTCCCCGACGGCACCACCTCAGCTGCTTATGCAGTTACCACAGCCCGAACTGTAGTGGAGACAGCCCGCATCACGCAACGATCTGCACAGGCAGCTGAACTGATTGCCCTCACACGAGCATGCATCCTAGCAGCAGGAACCACAGCAAACATTTACACCGACAGCCAGTATGCCTTCGGGGTGGTTCATCATTTTGGGCTCCTGTGGAAGGAGAGGGGATTCCGGACCTCACACGGCACACCCATCCTACATGGAGATATAGTCTCCGCCCTGACTGAAGCAGTCCTCCTTCCCAAACAACTTACAGTAATCAAATGCCAGGCACACAAAAAGGTGACAGACCTCATTCGGCAGGGGAATGCACAGGCCGACATCACTGCCCGGATCACAGCCGAGAATAGGACGACAACACGCATGTACGTGACTAGGTTACAAGCAGAAAAATGGACGGTCGCTAGGGAGACTATTAGGGACATCCAGATGGCCAGCTCACCACAAGAATTGACTGAATGGGCACGGGTGGGATTGAAAGACGATGAAGGCTGCTGGTGGACAAAAGACACGAACAAATGGTTGCTACCCAACTCATACCTGATCCCCATACTGACCATGGCACACTCCCCTGCACATATAGGATCTACCCCTATGGCCGAACTTGTCTCCAAGGTTTGGCACAATGACAAGATTACAGATTCAGCCAAACGTCTGGTCCAACAATGTCTGATATGCCTGCAACACAACCCTGGGAAAGGAACTGTAGTACCCCGGGGAGGGTTTGGGGTCCCCAATCATCCATTTGCAGTCCTACAGATGGACTACATCCAACTTGAAAGATGCCAAGGCCTAAAATATGTACTTGTTGTCATGTGCGCATTTAGCAAGTGGGTGGAAGCCTATCCAACTCGCGACAACACTGCCATTGCCACTGCAAAGGTACTACTGAAAGAATTCTTCCCTCGCTACGGCCTTTGTCGAATTTTGTGGAGCGACAATGGCCCCCACTTCATAGCCGAGGTTATCCAACTCATCCTAAAGGGGTTGGGTGTAAAGCAAAAATTCCACGCAGTCTTCCACCCCCAATCTGCTGGACTAGTTGAGCGACATAATGCCACCCTGAAGCTCAAACTAGCTAAGATAGTGGCTACCACGGGACTGAAATGGCCAGACCCTCTCTCACTGGCATTGCTATCAATGCGTTCCACCCCCACCAAACACCATTTTACCCCTTACAAAGTCGTTTTCGGCCGACCAATGAGCATTTGGTCCGCACCAAAACCGACATCCATTCACGACGTCCCGGACGTCCTAATGTCTGACTATATGTACAATCTGACTAAGACACTGTCTGTTATCCATCAACAGGTGCTGCATGCCATTCCTGATGCTTCCAGGGGCCCCGGACACGACATCCAACCCGGAGACTATGTATTAGTCAGGAACTTCCAGCGTGCAAAGAGTCTGGAACCTCGGTGGACGGGCCCCTGGCAAGTTTTGATCACCACCCGAACAGCTCTTCGAGTGGAAGGAAAGCGGAACTGGCTACATGCGCACCACTGCAAAAAGATCTCCTCAACCCTGACGACGACCGAAGACGTGGCCACCCAAGAAGAGCTCCTGAACAAAGACCGACCAGCTGTTACCCTGATAAAGAGACACTTGAACTGGCAGAATTCCCCGATCCCACTGTGCCATCCAGAGAAGGGTATAACCTGCGACGAAAGGAGGGAGCTTCGGCTAAGCAGACCACTGACTAAGTTACAATTCTCAGAGCGGTGGCCTAACACTACTAAGGCTACCAGGAGAGAAGCCAAACAAAGTTTGTGGTTCTGCCCGCTAGCAAGCCCCTTGAAGGTGATGGAAGCATCCGATATGAAGATGATGGCAGCCCCCGACACGAAGATGATGGAAGCAACCGGACATCCGAAGACCCACTTCAGAAACCGAAAGACTGACAAAATACACAGCTCAAAGACTATTGCTCTCTTTATCGTCCTTCTATTTTGCCTCCTCCTCATAACCATCCTCTGGATCGTGGAAGAGAGCGCACCAGCTCATAAGACATTTCTAACCACTGCACAGCCTACCACAATGAAAGAACACTACCTGGTCTCTCTTTCACCACAACTCCGAGAAAGACGTAAGGAGTTTTGGAACAACTCCTTCGTGCAGTTGCTGCACCAACACAACCTTGCCGCCAGAGCCGCAAACTGCTGGATCTGTGGGTTGTTACCCCACGCCAACGGACATTCCATCCCCTTCATTCCTTCACCTTTCTCTGTTCAAGGTTCCTGCCTTGCTTGGCTGATCCTCTTGCAAGAAAGCTACAGGGATAATGCCACTTCCAGCAGAACTATGGCACACTTTTATCATGGGGTCTGGCAGAACCAAACAGGAAGAACTGCTGCACCCTTTTGCCCTCTGACATCCAACTTTTGTCAAAAAACAAGGGGGACCCACTGAATGGCTTGGGACCATGGGTATCAGTTATTTTCTGGAAACAAAGGTCCTAAGCCTAGAACATTATTTCAAAGCAATGTAATATAGACCACAATCGGAAACTATATGCTCTTTTCTTATACCCAGCCGGGCAAAGAATTTATTACGAAAATATAACAAATATTCAAAGTATAAATTACAATTTGACAACAAACATTTGTCGTTTGAAGTGAGGCACTATATGTACTACTCTGGGGATAACTGCCAATTTGAATGTTAAGCAGTATCCAGTTTCGCTCAAACTCTTTTTGCCTGACGTAAACTGTCCTCTCTTCTGCACCCTCCTTCACAACTTTCTTCTATTTCCCAGTACGGCACAGGCTTGTGCCTTACTTCAAACGACAAATGTTTGTTGTCAAATTGTAATTTATACTTTGAATATTTGTTATATTTTCGTAATAAATTCTTTGCCTGGCTGGGTATAAGAAAAGAGCATATAGTTTCCGATTGTGGTCTATATTACATTGCTTTGAAATAATGTTCTAGGCTTAGGACCTTTGTTTGCAGAAAATAACTGATACCCATGGTGCCAAGCCATTCAGTGGGTCCCCCTTGTTTTTTGACAAAACTTGAGCGCAATCGCTGGATTGCAGGGGTTTCTCCAAACCTTACACCTCGTCTTACGAGGACGGCCACCCTAGTGCCCTCAGTACTCCTATCTTTGGCTTTGCCACTTAATCTTTATTTCCCTCATCCCTTAAGAGATGTCAACCCATGTCCCACTCTATACTGCGGATTACATAAAACACTTATGCTCCAAACCGTCTCTACTATCTGAGACCCCTGATGTCCCAACAACGACTAACAGTTCCTTGCCTGATCAACTTGAAAATCTTAAGAAAAAACAGGTTCGCTTACAATTGATGGTGTTAATGTTGACAGACTATTTAAAAGCAGAGGTCATACCCCTAGGTCTTCAGGTCCGTAACATTCCAGGCATCTTTACGGACAATCCAAAGTATACATCAAATTTCAGCTATATCGGAACCACGTGCTCAAGGCACTGGCTCGCACTAGGCATAGATGTAGCCTCAGAAACATTGGAATCTCTCGAAAAAGAAATAGCAGAGGTTCTTAAACAAATTAATGACTCTGACCCCACTGAAGAGTGTAAAAAACTACTTGAGCAAGTAGAAAAAACTGTGGCTGATTTTCACAGAATCGAACAGAATAAAAAGTCTAATAAAGTCAAGAAAGATATAAAGTCTTATAATTTTGAAAACACCTATCCTTATCTACAGAAAGACTTTTATACCAATAAACCACATTTTAACCCCAACACTAGACCCTGGGGTAGATACAACAAACGACAAAACTTGGTAGGTTTCTCCAAGACCTCGGGAGATTCCTCCGACAGTTCAGATCCTGGTGAGGGTGGTAGTAAGTCCAGACGAGGAGGCGGGCCCAGTCCAATTTTTTATCCAGAGGCCAACCGAACACCCCACAACGAGGGCGGGTGAAGAAACCCCAGCGATGGTTCAATGCACCTGGCGGACGCAAGACACGCAAAAACTTCTACCAATGGTAGAACACGTGACCAATACTGAACCACCCTCTGAGATAATCCCCATTTTCAATCTATCTCAGCACATTTTACGTGGCCCCAAACTTGAACTCCTTAAGAAAGGACTCTCATTTGTACCCACAGTCCGTCCTAACTTTATGGACTTACAGGCCGAACTACTGAAATTTTTCAGACTAATTCGCCTCAAAGCCTTTTTCCAGTTGCAGCCCTCTCTTTCCAGTAGCTCAAACACCCCGCTCCGCCCACCTTCCACCTTTATACCCACCGCCAGCATGATCCCAGCTGAAATTGTAACCTTTGAGAAACTAGTCATAAAAGATCTGGCTGAACTAGAGAAGAAAAAACTATATATACCATACAATGTCTCAAAGCCTGAGAAAGATGCTATCAGCACACTGAAAGCTAATTCTTCGCTCATAATCAAAAGCGCGGACAAGGGGGGTGGGATTGTACTCCAGGATATTGAGACCTATAGAATGGAGGTTCTCCGACAACTTGGGAACACTGATCATTATCAGCGTCTCCCAGGGAACCCCACCAAAGAGATTCAAGCCACCATAATGGAACTCACCACAAATGCAAGGACTGAAGGCTTCCTAAGTAAAAAAGAACATTGTTTTCTCAATGTGAAGAGCCCACGCATACATGTGATTTACACCTTACCCAAAGTCCATAAGAACATCAACCAACCGCCAGGCAGACCGATTGTCAGCCTGTGGCTCTATTTTGGAACCTTTAGGGTCTTACGTGGACTTCTTTATAAAAGAATTTGTACCCACCACTGCTTGCTATGTAAGGGACAGCATGGCGATGATAAATTTGATAGAACACTACCCCTTTGATTCCGCCATCAACGCACTATGTACTATGGATGTAGAGTCACTCTACACGAATATCCCACAAACAGCGGCTCTACTGGTGATCCAAAGAATCTTAGAGACACGGCCCCGTCCACATAGGGTCACAAGTATCTTTATCCTTCAATTGCTTGAATTGTGCCTTTCAAAAAACTTTTTTTCTTTTGAAGGTACATATTACCAACAAATAAAGGGAACTTCCATGGGGGCTGTTTTTGCCCCCAACCTAGCCGTTCTATTCATGGATGCACTGGAAACCGGCGTCATTTTGACTGATAGCAACCCATTGTTCGCAGGAATTTCCCTGTGGCGTCGCTACATAGACATTTTTCTAGTCTGGAACCATGACATTGCTACACTGAACCTGTTTCTTCACTGGCTGAACAATAATTGTGCGGATCTAACCTTCACCCACAATAAAACGCAAATTGCTTTCCTTGATTTGACAATCTACAGTCACGAGGGCGAATTACTAACACGCCTGTACAGAAAGCCGACGGAGCGAAACACTCTGCTTAGCTATAATCTGTCATCCCAGAGCTCTAATAGATTCATTACCCTATTCCCAGTTTCTTAGAATAAGGCGTAATTGCTCGAATAAAACAGACTACTTCAAGGAAGCCAATATTTTGTCAAACAAACTAAAAATGCGTGGCTACCCTAGAAGATTGGTCAAGGCAGCATCAAAAAGGGCGTGGTATTGCCCACGTGATGTCCTACTTACACCTAAGACAAGGGACAACAAAGACAGAATAGCCTGTGTGACCACATTTTGTCCAGTATCCAACAGAATCCGCAAATCAATCCTTAAACATTGGCCTACCATAAATGCTGGCACCATCAATCTAGAGAGACCCCTTTTTGCATTTCGCAAAAATAAGAACTTCAAAGATCACCTTGTCAGGGCAGCCCTACCCACCCCCATTCCCCGAACCACTCTAGACTCTAATTGGGGGCTACCACCACTATTTGGTCATGTGAAATGTGGACACTGCATTGTTTGTGAATTCACAATTGAAGCACGCAATATTTGTCATAATGGCATTAACTTCGAAATGAAATCATTCACGAATTGCAACACCTGTAATGTCATTTATGCGATATTGTGCCCATGCCAGAAAATGTATATAGGACAAACCAGCCAAAAAGCCAAGACACGCATCAGCCAGCATCGGAGCAGAATTAGATGCAGAACGCCCAATGCTCCCATGGTGGAACACTTCACAGAGATGAACCACACAACTGATGACATCCAATGGACAATTCTTAAAGCTATCAAACTTCCACAAAGAGGTGGAAACCTTTCCCAACTGCTGAACAGAGAAGAACTTAAGTCCATAATCCAGTTTAACACTATCCGGACTGGTTTAAACAGAAGCGAGGACTGGACAAACCTGCTCTGAACTTAAAACTATTTCTGTATGCCACCTCTTTCAGTACGAACAGCGTTTGCATTCTTGGCCCAGTTCATATTTTCAAAAAATTCTTTTATGCAGAATGCTGGTAAAATGGACCCAGAAAGTGAAAACACTACCCATAAGTACCTATTGAAACATCTGTGGTTGTAAAGTATAGTGTGTCTGAAAGTAATCTGCTTACTTTTAATTGTTCGTATTACACATGTTGCACCTTATTTATTTAACCACTTTAAATAATTTCAGCACTATTTCGGCACAGTTTGGGAATGCAAAGCACTAATTCACCCCGCTTGCGCCGCTTTTATCACTCCTCACGTAGCTCATTCAACCCATTCCAAGTTGGCCGCTTTAGTTGACCCGGGATCATGTGACTCTTGTCACCTGACCACATTGCCTTATCCCTCGGCAGCGCGCTCACTCCCTAGGAAGCAGCGCTGCCAACGAGGAACCTGTGGATCGGCACACCGTCCGACTATCCTTTAAAGGTAAGAAGCCCCTTTAGCATAAAACCATCTCGGTACCCTGCTGGCCCATTGAACCTAATCATAGTTTTAGGCTCATTTCTTTAAAATATTTCCCCCTTTTTTCCCACAGCGGATCGTGTAACATACCGACCGCACCAACGGACAAGCTTCTACCAAAGCGGTGAGAATGCCCCCACCCACAGCCCTCACTGAGGCCCACAAATAATACGTTTCACTGTTTCTAATCCCTCACTGTTATCCTTTCAGCGGATCGAATACTATATCGAACGCTGCCTTAAACCAACAGGACGGGGCACCCACACGGGGTTTGCCTTGACATTCAAAATTATCCCGGCACTGTCTAACTTCCTATTAGGTAAGTTTTGGCCATAGTGGCGGTCGGCTCCCCCCACTCCGCCCAAGTAACTTATGCCGACTCTCCCTTTACAGTTACCATGAACCAAACTACCAGCCACCCGGCACTTTGGAACACCAACACGCAACTCGGAATATTCCAGCCCCGAGGGTACGCCAATTTCGCTTATACCTCATCCTGTTGACGTCTCATCACGTCTCACGGTGATCCCTTTTCACCATAACCTGACCAGAGCATTGAAGCACTAAACATCACCAGACCATTTAATGAAGCACGATTCATCACTAGACCTATCTTGCCTTACCGGATAAGTGCACACAGTGCAATTTCCTCACATTCACGGAAATGGTAGCTTTTCACAAAATATTCAGTCAAGCGCCATTCCATGCCTAGTGATAATTAAAGTATCCATGATGGATCAGTCCCGAAGTAGCAGTACCGTGAACACTATTGCCACCTAGGATGCATATACCAAACACCAATTGGCACGTTTCACTGCACTGCGATTCCGAATCTTGTTAATTTTTGAGTGGGACTCAGTTGACCTCGAATCTCTACCGCAGAACAGCGATTTAAATACCCATTTGCTTTACTGTTTCTCTCCTGTTCTTCCCTACAGGCACATTCTCCTTGTTATACCAGGCAATTATTAAGTCCTGATGATGATCCCATAATTTTGAGCGCGGGATCGAAACGCCGTCGACTTTGTTTAGTAGACATACAGTTGACTTATGAACATTTCTATATGTATATACTACTCTGGGGATTATTGCCAATTTGAATGTTAAGCAGTATCCAGTTTCGCTCAAACTCTCTTTTTGCCTGACGTAAACTGTCCTCTCTTCTGCACCCTCCTTCACAACTTTCTTCTATTTCCCAGTACGGCACAGGCTTGTGCCTTACTTCAAACGACAAATGTTTGTTGACAAATTGTAATTTATACTTTGAATATTTGTTATATTTTCGTAATAAATTCTTTGCCCGGCTGGGTATAAGAAAAGAGCATATAGTTTACGATTGTGGTCTATATTACATTGCTTTGAAATAATGTTCTAGGCTTAGGACCTTTGTTTCTAGAAAATCTCTGACATCCAACGACTCTATTCATATGGACATCCCTGCCAAAGAACGGATTGAGATGCAGGTGTTCAACAACCCAGCCAGACCCACCTTCTCCTACCTCCGGAAACGAACAGCTGCCACCCTGACTGTGGCCCTATCTGTCGTCAATGTCTCGGGCCTTGTATGCATTGAAGGCCTTGGGACACAGCTGGTAGGCCGCAGCGCTTGCCGCATCACCAGAACTTTGGACTCAACTGATCCACCCTCTTTTGTCACTTCTCCGAACATGTACTTTGTTTGTGGTACGAAAGCCTACACCTGGCTCCCCATAGGCTGGGGGGGTACCTGTTACATTGCCTTCATCCTTCCTCCGACCTATGTGGCTCCAGCAAACCATCAGCGACAAAAGCGAGCAAAAGGCATCGAGCAAGCCGACTCCACCGGAGCACAGTTCCTGGACGCAATGAAGGGACTTGTTCCACTCTGGGGTCCGATGGGGAACAGCCGTGCCATCCGACATTTGACCCAGGCAGTTGAAACGACAATGAACATTACAGCTGGCATCCTCACAAACAATACAGCCGAGCTTCAGGCGGTCCGCCTGGTGGCTCTTCAGAACCGCCTTGTTCTAGATGTGGTTCTAGCGGATCGTGGAGAAGCATGCCGTATCATTGGGTCCAGCTGTTGCACCTACATACCGGACAATTCACCCTCAGTGTACAAAGTCATTGAACACCTCCACAGACTTTCCTCAGAAGTTCATCAGGAACAAGAAGGATGGTTGCTTGAGAGTTGGTTCTGGAGTGCTGTAAAAGACTGGGGGTGGAGGTTGTTTATGATCATATTAATACCGATTGTCGTAATATGTGGATTCTGCCTGGGTGTTCAATGCTTGCCACCCCTGTGCTCACTTTGCGCTAACTGTATCTGCCCCAAGACTTTGGACTTTGAAGCCGAACACATGAGCTATGTATGAAGTCGAAGTGTGGAATATAATGGGGATAGACCTAGATTGACAAGATGGCTAGATACGTTGAAAAGGGAGGACTGTTAAAATCTAGTTTGCTCCATCAACATTATCGGCGCCATCTTGTCCCTTTTCAGGCTCATATGTGCGCGTAAGTAGCAGCCATTTTGAATGCCATGGCCTCTCTGTCCACTGCTGATAGCCAGCGCGTCTCTCTCTCTCCCTCTAACCTCGCAAGCATCCCCCCCACACGCTGACAGCCCCCACCCCATGAGATCCGATCAACCGCACACATTCCGGGAACCGGCGGAATGTCCAGCTGCGCGACAGTCATCACCTACTGAGATCGGGGTGGGGACTTTTACTGTAAATGTGTGTGGGAACAGGCTTGAAGCGGGGATTCCGAGGATGTCTTTCCGTACTTCAAAGTATTTGCAGGAATGTGCTACATGTAATAAACTGTAATAAAGACCATAAACCTGTGTATAAGAGGCCAGGCCTCAGAGATACGTTTAGAGCACCTCGAGAAGATACCCTGTTGTCTGATTTGACGTGTTCTGCTCCGTCGGAATAAACTCCTGTTTCCTGCCTTCCAGCCTCCAGCGCCTGCCTCTTTGTTTGATAATTTTGAGTGGTATGAGAGGCGGCTAACGCCGGGCAATACTTAAAGGTTCTCGGTCGAAATCGGCCCTACCTTTTAACAGACGCTACAACCGTCAAATGAGGGCTGATATCGCTCCATATTTTGATTCGCTTCCAGAAGAGCAGAAAGAAGAGGCGAAAAAGATTCTCCTTGAAGGCGAGCGTTCCACTTCGGAGAGGATTGATGTGGCGATGGATATTGCATCCACAGGGTTCCGTCAGCTGACAGGAGCTGCAGTCATGAGGCGCCAAGGTTGGCTTAAAGCAACATCTTTCTGGCCTGAAGTTCAGACCAAGGCATTGGACATGCCGTATGACCGTCAACTTCTTTTTGGGCAACACATCGATGAGATGCTTCAGGGTATCAAAAAAGATACTGATACTGCAAAGGCTCTACGTACCCTCCAATACAAAAGTCCTTCCTTTCGGGGCTCCAGAAGAAGAGGTCAATCCTCGAGAGGTGACTATCAGGGGTACAAATCCACGTACAGCTCAAATCAGCAGTACAATCCCCAGTACCAACAAAGACAGCAGCAAAACCAGTTTTCCTACAACAAGTCTTCCTTTCGTGGATGAGGAGGGAAGAAGGACACAACCAGAAGGAAATGACTTCTCTCTGCCACAGGTCTCCATTTCCTCTCCACCTTGCAAAGTTGGCGAGAGAATTTCATCCTTCCTTCACAATTGGCAACAAATTACAATGGATCGGTGGGTCCTCCAACTTGTTCAATTCGGGCACTCTCTGGAGTTCGTGGAAACTCCTCTTCAAAAGCCGCCAATACCAATGCTGCACAAAAAACTGCATCTACAGCAATTGGAACTCTCCCTCATGCTCAAAAAAGGAGCAATAGAAAGAGTCCCCCGGAATCAGAAGGGCAAGGGATTCTACTCCCGATTCTTCTTAATTCGAAAGAAGGATACAAAATGGAGACCTTTATTGTACTTAAGTGACCTCAACCCATACCTCAGTCATTCCGTGAGGTGCTACAACTCCTCAATGCAAACAACTTCATGGTGTCTTTAGACCTTCAAGACGCGTACTTTCATATACCAATCCACAGGAACCACAAGCAATTCCTCAGGTTCGCGGTGGCGGGCAAGCACTAATAGTGTTGGGTATTGCCCTTCGGCCTGAAGTCGACACAACGCATTTTCACCAAATGTCTCTCTCCAGTAACAGCGTACTTCCGCCAACATCACCAAGTCTTCCCGTACTTAGACGACTGGCACGTCAAGGCACCTACTTTCGCAGGCGTGACCAAGTCCTCCAACGCCTGTCTTCAGCTATTCAACGAACTGGGACTTACTCTCAATGACGAGAAATCCATCCTTCAGCCGTCCCAATGTCTCACTTTACTGGGTGCTGTTCTAGATACTACTCGGAGAAAGGCTTTCCCTTCACAGGAACGTCAATGGAAACTAAGGACCTTGGCCGCCCGGATTCGATCCAAAAAGTCCATTACGGTGTGCCTGTACAAATCCTTGTTACGGATGAGGTCCTCGAACATCCTGTTGGTTCCACACTGCCGCCTTAGTATGCGTCCACTTCAGGAGGCGCTATCCACTCAGTGGATTCAATGTACGGGATCTTTCGACGACGTAATCAGGATAACTCCTACCATTGTCCATGCTCTGAACTGGTGGCTTCACCCGCAGAACCTGAGGTAGGGGTTCATACTTCCAGTTTCGCCACATGTGATAACTACAGATGCGTCTTTGGAAGGATGGGGTGCGTTCCTTCAGGAACTTCAAATCAATGGGCAGTGGTCCCTTGCAGAGAAGCAACTGCACATAAACCTCCTTGAGTTAAGGGCAGTCTACCTGGCATTAAGAGCGTTCCTGCCCAGGATCAAAGATTCCCCAGTGCTTGTGACAACACCACCACAATGCACTATCTAAACCAGGGGTCTCCAAACCGGTCCTGGAGGGCCGGATCCATGCCAGATTTTTAAAATAACTACATGTATCTCAATGGGGATATCCAAAAAATCTGGTATGGATCCGGCCCTCCAGGATCGGTTTGGAGACCCCTGATCTAAACAAACAAGGGGGAACTCGCTCTCTGACGTTGTCTCAAGAATCTCAACGGATTTGGAAATGACTACTTCAACACAACATTTCCCTTCGGGCAGAGTATGTCCCAGGGACAGACAATGTCCTGGCAGACTCTCTGAGCAGACAACTCTTGGTGTGCCACAAGTGGGAGCTGCATCAACTACTTCTCAGCTCTGTATTCGCCCAATGGGGCAGGCCTCACCTGGATCTGTTTGCGACATAGCACAACGCAAAATGCCAACATTACGCAAGCTGGCATCCCCAGAAGGGATCTCTAGGGAATGCATTTTCGAGCGCATGGTGCAACCTCTTTGCATACGCATTTCCTCCATTTCCCCTAATTCCCAGGGTCCTCCGGAAACTGAAGGCAGAGCATTGCACCCTAATCTTGATAGCCCCAGCGTGGCCGCGCCAGCACTGGTTCACAGAGCTTCATCTCCTGTCGCTGGAACCACCGGATCTATTCAAGTCTTGCCCGACTCTCCTCACAATGAACCAGGGGCAAGTCCAGCATCCGGATCCAGCATCTCTCAGATTATCGGCTTGGCTCCTGAGTTCCGAGAGTTTCAGAACCTAGACATTCCTCAAGAATGCAGGGCAGTCTTATCCTGGGCTCGGGCCGACAGTACCAACAAGACGTATTCCCTAAAATGGAAAAGGTTCTGTGTATGGTGTAAAGCAAACAAGATACACCCTTTTTCATCAACACCTGCACAAATTCTACCTTACCTGCTCCATTTGGCGCACTCGGGATTGGCCCATGCTACTATTAAAGTCCACCTGGCGGCCATATCTCGGTTCAGGCGTTCATCATCTGGTACTTCCCTCTGGTCCAATAGACTGGTTAAGCAATTTCTGAAAGGCCTGTTCAGGACGGTCCCTCTGGTGAGAACTTTACCACCCACCTGGCAGCTAAACATTGTGGTTGCTCAACTCATGAAAGACCCCTTTGAGCTAATACACAGAGCAGACATCAAATACCGGTCTTGGAAAACCGCTCTCTTACTAGCGCTCACATCAGCAAGGCGTGTAAGTGAGATGCAAGCCTTCTCTATTCAGGATCCTTTCATGCAGTTCAAACAGGACGGAGTTATTCTATGGACCAACCCTAAATTCATCCCGAAGGTTCAGTCTAATTTTCACCTGAATGAACCTATAGTCTTGCGGACTTTCTTCCCAAATCTACTTTCCGCAGCAGAGAGATCTCTCCACTCTTTAGACCTCAAACATTGTTTGAAGTTCTTCATCCACAGGTTTTGGAAATCCAACCAGCTTTTTGTTGCCTTCAGCAGGCCTGGAAATGGTATTCCATTAACTAAGCTGAGCATTTCTCGTTGGATCTCTGCAGCCATTACTTTCTGCCTTCAACAGGCAGGTCATCCTCTGCATTCTAAAGTTCGGGCTCATTCCACCAGAGCTGTCTCAACTTCAATGGCGCTCTTTGCAGGAGTGCTCATTATCGACATATGCAGAGCGGCGACATGGAAGACACCACATACGTTCACCAGGCACTACTGCTTGGATAATGAACTTATGAAAGATGCAGTAGTAGGACAAGCTGTGCTCTGTCATCTATTTCACTAGAGGTGAGCCTTCTCTCTTTCATCCCACCTTCCTACTGTCTACTCACACATTTCTCTTCTATATGGTATTTTGGTACTTGGTATATTTCACAATTGGTATTCTAATATCGAGTGATTTTAAATGTTGTACCATTCGAAGTGTGCTGGTGATTGCTTGCTACTCTGATTCAGGCATGTGAATCTATGAAAGATACCCCTAATACTGGATAAGAAATGCATTACTTACCTGTAACTGCAACCCACCCACCTCCCCTGGAAGGGCTCACCTTGGTTCTCTCAGTAGGTACTACTTAGCACTGTGCTTACGAAAATCTGAGGGACTAGGGCTCCTTCCTGGAAGGTTCTAGATGGTTGTAGTTCCGTAGTTTGAGGGTCTGCTGTTCGGTGGTTCCGAACCCGTTCAATAAAGGTCGTCGAAAATAGACGATTTTGGTGTCAGCGGATCGCAAATCATGAGTGCGGTATGTAAGAGTGTTTTCGAATTAATCGATCAATGAGAACACTATGTATTTAGGGATTTTGTTTGAACCTTCGGGTTCCATTTTGTTAACGGCAGCCATTTTGTGTGGTTGCCCTCACATAGGCCGATGACTACGGCCAAGCGAGTCCTTGGGACACGTACACCTTAGCTGACTTCTGAATGACCTGGCCGAACGGACTCCCTTGCCCGAGGCTGACCTCGCTGAGCCAGCTCCTTGTTAAGCAGCTGGTCAGATAAAGATCAAAGAGCAAGACGTGCCGAAGTTTACAGCACACTGCACCCACCTTTCTATCTTGCTTCCAATCTGTTTCTGCTCCTTCCTTTACGACATAATCACTGATTTGGGTTGAGGTTTTATGATGGGTTTGCCCGGCCTGATCGAACAGGAAATTGGAATGTGCTTGGTCTTTTCTGGTGGGCTGGACAACGGAAAGTGGGATTGTCGTCATGCGATATGTTTGAAATGTCACCATGTGATTGGCTAGTTTGTATGTAATTGATGCCACCTTTGGAATGTGATTTTTGGCATAAAAGACCATGCTCCGCTCATTGAATTTTGCAGTCTCTAGCGAACCACCCGTGTTGTGCTTCATAGATCTCTGTTCCTGGTTGCAGCCAATACACTTTGGTCTCTGACGTCATCAAGAAGCCTCCCGTGTCTCTGTTGTCCAAGACAGGGGAACTCGAAGGCATCAGGTGTTTTCCCTGGCGCCGCTAGGTTCTAAAACCTGGTCCTTCAGGGTGGTGATATTTGATTGGCTCTTGGCCAAAGTTTGGTCCTTTTTACAAAAGGACATGGATATGTTACTAATGAGAGGCCTCTGGCCCATTATTATGTATATGTCTATATGACGTTACTCTTTTTTTATGTACCGGGACTCCCACCTTGACGACGGGGAATGATTCAGGCATGTGAATCTATGAAAGATACCAATACTGGATAACTGCAGTTACAGGTAAGAAACGCAATTCATATCCACTAGCCCTGGGCTGAGGGGGTGCCTAAAAGGTTGTTTGTGGGGAACCCTGAAAGGTCATCAATGAGGTGGTCCAGGGGAGGGCAGGGCAGTCAATCAAGGAAACGATGGGTAAAGAGATACAAGCACACATGAATATTAGAAGTCATCGCTTGGGCTGAAGGCTTTCCTCAAGGAAAAAGAGGGTGGGGAATGTGTAGGGGTGGCGGTAAGAGTTAGTAAAAAATGTTAGATTGTTGTTGTGTAGGGCATATTACGGCTCAGCTGAAGAAGGAAACTGTTGCCCAGATTGCACTCCAGTAGTGTAATCTTTTGCACATATTACAGAAAGCAATAGGAAGTCATCTCCCGCCCAAGGGAGCTGCCTTATGCCTCTCTATCTTCCTAAATGTTTCCTAACATTACAACTGCACCAACTGATGTGAATGGCCATGCAAGTGTAGCAGCACAGCAACCGTGCCTCCTTTAAGGGCACACTTTGATAGCATGACGTGTCTTTTATTTGTATTTGGTCATTATTGTATCCTGACTGAAAATTCATTGCTCTACAGTGTAAAATGTAGGACAAAAAGCTGCAAGTTGAAAAGGAGGGAACTCAGTCTGGCGCAAGAAGTCAGTCGAACCAGCAGCTCCGAAGAGGAAGGAAGTCCTTTCGTCTCAGGTATGTTAACACAAAAGTTATTTTTATACCACAATTTATTGCATATTTATCATTTTCAAGAAGGGCTTGGCTTGCAAAAGCGTTAAAGCATGTTAAAAACGCTAATACATGGTAACGTGCCCCCGAGCTGGGAATACGTTGTCATGAGGACAAGGTGTAAACTGACATTCGGGCATGAAATGCACCTGACATATACAGGTAGGCAAATAAACTAGAGTTGGTTATGAATACACTAGTGGCAAACCGAATAAGCTGAAAATGGCAAAGAAAATACACTGAAACTGTAGAAGGAATGATTGCTTACACATGGACATGGGGGATGCACATCTGTTCAAGGAACACTCAAACTATAGCAAAAAAGAAGACACAGATGCATGTAAAGGGATTGTGGGTGATACCTCTATGTGTACCCTGCCTGTGTCCGCAATTTCGCTGATATTGTGAAAAAAGAAAGACACTCCGCTCGAACAGGTCTGGAAGTGCAACTAACTTGCCTTTGTCGATAGATTTAGTGGTACCCTGAATGTTTTGGTGGGGCATATACATGGATTATCAAGGCTGTGAGATAAAGAAATATTTATGGATTACCCCTATTCCCGCCAGATTATATTGCTACAAGAAGCTGGGAACATTGAAAGTAGAATCTCTCATTGATTTTGTGCACGTTTCCTTCCCAATTGTGAAAGAAATGGAGGTCGCCCTCTGGTGGCACTATCACTCTCTTGTAGACCAATATAATCAAGAGTTTCAATTACGTAGAGATAAATTGCCTTGGGGTTTAGCTTCATTGGTGGAATTTCAAAGTGATTATATACTATAACTTGCGCATTCGCAATGCACTGCTGATGACGACACATATTACATCATTCATGCCATGGTCAGTGACATCACTGATGACATCACTGATATCTCAAATGACATCACTGATGACATCATCCAGTGACTGTTTCTGTAAAATTTAAATATGTTTATATATATATATATATATATAAATATATACACACACACACACACACACATACACTAAGGTGTATTAAAGAATGAGTGGATGTAGAAGTGTCAGAATGGATGATTTAGTAGGTGTGTGACTGACTCTATAAGTGAGTGATTAAATGTGCTTTACTGAATGCATGGGTTAATGACTAATCTGTGTGACTGTCTATCAGTCTGTCAGTTGGTGTGTAAGCGGCTGCATGGGTTTGTGAGTAGCTACATGAGTGTCTATATAGGTTATTGATTGGTTGTCTGAGTGTGAGGGTGGGTGCAGGGGGTGTGACACTATGCATAGATGTGTGAGTGGGTGATTCACTGGGTTTATGGGTTCAAGAGCACATCTGTGAAGGGCTGCATGGGTGGGTGAGTGTGTATGGGTGTGTTGTTGAGTTAATGGATGTCTCAGTGGTACATGTGTGAGTAACTACATATGTGAAAGGCAGTATATGTGACTGTTTGAGTATATAAATGACTATAAGTGAAAGTGAGTGATTGTGAGAGTGGCTGTGTGGATGAGTGTGCTTGTATCAGTTATTGTATAAGAAAATAAGTATGTGTTAGTATCTGTATGAATAAGTGAGGTATTGTGTGTATAACTGTATAGGTGAGTAAACTGGAGTATTATTGATTCTTTGCATAACTAACTAGGTGTGTAACTCTTTGTATGAGTGGCAGTGTGTGAGTGTCTGTATAGGTGTATGAGTGCATATGATGGTGCTGTATTGATGAGTGACTGGATGTATGAGTGACTGTATCGGTGAATGAGTGGATGTGTGTGTAGACATAGGAATCAGTGAGTGGGTATGTAGTAACTGGTATCGATGTGTCTAGGTTTTCAAAAATGGTAGTCTTTATTTTAGAGTGGCTGTATCAAAGGTTATATTAGGTTGTGAGGAGGCTCATCAGATTATCACATGGATGATGTCATCAGTGATGACACTGACCATGTCATGAATGATGTAATATGTGAATTAATCAGCAGTGCATTGCAGGGGTGCGAGGATAGTTAGCTCAACTAACTATAATGGCTGATTTTCTCTGGTTTTGTATGAGTGCAATGTCCATCTAACGATAATGTCCCTGAAACCTATGGTTTTTTTCAGTGAATTTCAAAGGTTTTTTAAATGCCAATTTCTAACTATGCCTACAGAGGTAGGACGTGCAAAAAGCGGGAGAAAGGCGCAGAAAGAGGCGACAGAAGTCCAGAAACACAAAGAAAAGTGCAGAAAGGTGCTATTGATGTGCAGAAGGAACCAACAGATTGCAGAAAGAGGCCTTGTTGCAAAGTCATCCTGTGCCCCCAACTTTTTTCTGACTGGTACTGGTGGTAACGGACTCTGCTAACCAGGCCTGGAGCCAGTGCTATGCTGAAAGACACTTAGAATACAGTGAAAACACCTATATGCACTAGGGTACACTATTGGTTGGGCTACCCCTGTGATTGGCATGACCTCCCCTGCAAGGCCCTAGTACATAATAGGGCAGGGGGATTAAAATTACCTCTAACTCAGAGATGCAGAAACAGGCAAGAGAGGTGCCGAAAGAGGCAAGAGAGGTGCCGAAAGAGGCAAGAGAGGTGCCGAAAGAAGCCAGAGAGGTGCCGAAAGAAGCCAGAGAGGTGCCGAAAGAGGCCAGAGAGGTGCCGAAAGAGGCAAGAAGTTCAGAAATAGGCAAGAGAGGTAC
Source organism: Lissotriton vulgaris (assembly GCF_964263255.1). NCBI lineage: Eukaryota > Metazoa > Chordata > Amphibia > Caudata > Salamandridae > Lissotriton > Lissotriton vulgaris. Next base: position 930,387,900 of record NC_141685.1, on the reverse strand, counting down.
AGAAAAAGGTAGGAGGGGTGCAGAAAGAGGCAATCAATTGCTGAATGAAGGAACAGGTGTAAAAAGAAGCCAAAAAGTGCAGAAAGAGACAAGTGAGGTGCAGAAAGAAGCAAGAGCAGTGCAGAAAGAACCAACAGAGGTGCAAGTGGGATACAGAAAAAGGTAGACTAGGTGCACAAAGCGGCAAGAGAGGTACCGAAAGAGGCCGGAGGGGTGCAGAAAGAGGCAAGAGAATTGCTGAAAGAAGCAAAAGGTGTAGAAAAAAGCAAGAGAAGTGCAGAAAGAACCAAAAGAGGTGCAAACAATACAAGAGGGGTAAAAACAGACAGGAAAGATGCAGAAAGAGGGAACAGGGGTGCAGAAAGAGGGAACAGGGTTGCAGAAAGAGGCAAGAAGTACAGAAAGAGAAAATAGGGGTGCAGAAAGAGGCAAGAGGGGTGTAGAAAGAAGCAACAGAGGCAGTATGATGAAAGGGGTGCAGAAACAGGCAAAAGACTTGCAGAAAGAGGCAAGAGAATTGCTGAAAGAAGCAACAGAGGTGTGGAAAGAAGCAAGAGAAGTGCAGAAAGAGGCAAGTGAGGTGCAGAAAGAAACAAGAGCAGTGCAAAAAGAACCAACAGAGGTGCAAGTGTGGTGCAGAAAAAGGTAGAAGAGGTGCACAAAGTGGCAAGAGAGGTACAGAGAGAGGCAGGAAGGGTACAGAAAGAAGCAATAGAATTGCTGAAATACGCAACAGAGGTGTAGAAAGAAACAAGAGAAGTGCAGCAAGAACAAACAGGTGCAAAAAAAGGCAAAAGGGGTGTAGAAACAGGCAGGAAAGGTGCAGAAAGAGGGAACAGGGTTGCAGAAAGAGGCAAGAGAGGTGCAGAAAGAAAAGAGGGGTGCAGAAAGAGGCAAGAGCGGTGTAGAAAGAGGTAACAGAAGTGCAGAAAGATGCGAGAGAGGTACAGAAACAGAGGTGAAGAAAGAGGCAAGAGAATTGCTGAAAGAAGGAACAGGTGTGGAAAGAAGCAAGAGAAGTGCAGAAAGAGTCAAGTGAGGTGTAAGAAGAGGCGAGAAGTACAGAAAGAGACGATAAGTACAGAAAATGGCAAGAGCGATGCATAAAGGGAAGAAGGGTGCAAAAAGAAGAAAAAGAATTGCAGAAAGAAGCAATAGAAGTGTAGAAAGAAGCAACAGGTACAGAAAGGGGAGAGACGTGCAGAAAGACAACAGGGGTGCAGAAAGAAGCAAGAGAGGTGCAGAAAAAGGCAAGAGGAATACAGAAAGAGGCAAGAGCAGTGCAGAAATAACCAACAGAGGTACAGAAAGAGGCAAGAGGGGTACAGAAAGAGGCAAAAAAAGTGCAGAAAAGCAAAAGGGGTGCAAAAAAGGCAAGAGAACTGCAGAAAAGTCGAGAGGTGCAAAGAGGCAGGAGAGATGCACAAAAGCAAAAGGGGTACAGAGAGAGGCAAGAAGGCTGCAGAAAGCAGCAAGAGAAGTGCAGAAAGAAGCATCAGAGGTGCAGAAAGAAGCAAGAGGGGTGCAGAAAGAAGAAAAGAAGTACAAAAAAGAAGCAACAGAGCTACAGAAGGAGGCGAGAATAGCGCATAAAGAGGCAAGTGAGTTGCAGAAACAGGCAAAAGAGGTGCAGAAAGAAACATGAGCAGTGCAGAAAGAACCAACAGAGGTGCAGAGGGAGGCAAGAGGGGTGCAGAAGGAGGCAAGAGGGGTGCAGAAGGAGGCAAGAGGGGTGCAGAAGGAGGCAAGAGGGGTGCAGAAGGAGGCAAGAGGGGTGCAGAAAGAGGCAATAGGGGTGCAGTAAGAAGCAACAAAGGTGCAGAAGGAGGCAAAAAAACTGCAGAAAGAGGCAAGAGAGTTACAGAAACAGGCAAGAAAAGTGCAGAAAAAGGGAACAGGGTGCTGAAAGATGCAAGAGGGGTGCAGAAAGAGGCAAGAGGAGTGAAGAAAGAAGCAAGGGAAGTGCAGAACAAAACGGGGGCGCAGAAAGAGGGAAGAGGGTGTAGAAACATGCAAGAAAAGTGCAGAAAGAGAAAAGAGGCAAGAGAGGCACAGAAAGAGGCAAGAGGTACAGAAACAGGCAACAGAAGTCGAGAAAGGGACGAGAATTGCTGAAAGAAGCATGGGAATTTTAGAATGAAGCAACAGGAGTGCAGAAAGAGGCAAGAGAAGTGTAGAAAAGCAACACAGGTGCAGAAGGAGGCACAAGAACTGCAGAACGAGGCAAGAGAGTTACAGAAACACGCAAGAGGTGCAGAAAAAGGGAACAGGGGTGCAGAAAGATATAAGTGAGGTGCTGAGAGAGGGAAGAAGCATACAGAAAGAGGCAAGAGGAGTAAAGAAAGAAGCAAGGGAAGTGCAGAAAGAAGCAACAGGGGGGCAGAAAGAGGGAAGAGGGGTGTAGAAACACATAAGAAAAGTGCAGAAATAGGCAAGAGAGGTACAGACAGAGGCAAGAGGGGTGTAGAAAGAGGCAAGAGGGGTGTAGAAAGAGGCAACAGATGTGCAGAAAGATGCCAGAGAGGTGCAGAAACAAGCAAAAGAAGTGCAGAGAGGTGAGGGAAGAAGCAAGAGACGTGCAGAAGAGGAAAGCGAGGTGCAGAAAAGGCAAGAGAGATGCAAAAAGAGGCGAGACATGCAGAATATGGATAGAACGATGCAAAAAAGGGAAGAAAGGTGCAGAAAAGCAAAAGAAGTTAAGAAAGAAGCAATAGAAGTGCAGAAAGAAGCAACAGGTGCAGAAAGGGGAGAGAAGTGCAGAAAGAAGCAAGAGGGGTGTAGAAAGAGGCAAATGAGGTGCAGAAGGAGTGAGATGTAGAATGAGGGATAGAAAAAGAGGCAAGGGAAGTGCAGAAAGAAGCAACAGATGCAAAAAGGGGAAACGGGTGTGAAAAGTGGCAATAGGGGTTTGAAAGAAGCAAAAGATGTGCAGAAAGAAACAAAAGAAGAGGGGAAAGAAGAACAGGGGTGCAGAAAGGGGCATGGGGTGCAAAATGAGGGAAGAGGGGTACAGAAAGAGGCACAAAGGGTGCAGAAAGAAATAAAGGTGCAGGAAGAGGGATGGAAAAAGAGGCAAGAGGGGTGTAAAAAGAAGCAAGAGAGGTGCAGAAAGTAACAAAAGAAGTACAGAAAGAAGGAACGGAGGTGCAGAATGATGCAAGAGGAGTGCAGAAAGAGGAGTGGTGCAGAAGGAGGTTAGAGAAGTACAGAAAGACAGAAAGACACAAGAGTGCAGAAAGAAGCAACAGATACAGAAAGAGGGATGAAGAAAGAGGCAAAAGAAGTGCAGAAATAAGCAACAGACATGCAGAAAGAGGCAACAGGGGTGCAGAAAGAGGCAAGAGAAGTGCAGAAAAAGAAAAAGTTGCAGAAAGAAGCAAAAGGCAAGTGCGGCGCAGAAAGAAGAAAGTGTTGCTTGCACACCATTAGTACCAATGTAACCCCCACATTTAGCAATAAGTAACAGATGACCATTCTAGGTTTACAAAGGACCTTCCACCACGCTGTAACACGTGTCACTGCATTTTTGTAATGTTTGAGCTAGAAAGAAGGATTTTTTTGTTTAAATCTGCAGATTAGACAGCAGATGATGAATTATGGGGCTAATGCGGAAAATGTATAATTGTGCAAAAGTTGGTGCAGCCAAACAGTCGCAGAATTCCAGTGCCCCTGCTCATACCTCTGACTAGGTCCAGAAGTGCTCCTCAGTGAATCCTTCTTTTTTTGCCTCCTTGAGTTCATAGTTTAGCTTCTATGGAAATGAGGAAGACTAAACCTGAGGTTACCACTCCACAACAAAGACTACCATACCACATAATTACTCTCCATAACACTTAATCCCACTCTACGTAATTTCTATACCTCTAAATACCACATACTTTCTATCCACATAATTTCACTGCACAACATACTACATAACTCCACTACACACAACCTACATCCACTCCAAGAAACATTAATAAAACACTTTTAGATTTATAACGCTAATAGCTCTAACTCTTGCAAATGCGAGACCTATTACATTACAAATGCTTATTTAACTGGTAGTCACATTTGCAGATTGGTGAAGAAAGGGGGCTGGGCCTCCATCCATCACTCAGAAATTCCGCTGTGTAGGACTTACAGGAGGTACCAGGAGGGCTACTTGGCCACCAAAGTCCCTCAGGAGTAAAGTGGACTTCATTCTTCAACCCTTAGTGTGCCAGGAGCTGCGTTTGCAGAGTGGTGGAAAAAGGGGGTAGTGGCCTCCAAAGACCTGTTAGCAATCCCAGTCTGTGGGACTAAATGGGGCAACAGGAGGGGAAGTCGGCCCCCAAGGACATCTTTGGGGGCCAACTTCCCCTTCTATTCTCTCCAGAAAGTCCCACACAACAGGATTGCTAAGTTCTCATAGCAGGCCACGCACCCTTTGCCCACCACTCTGCAAATGGGCCTCCTGGCACATTCTTGGTGGGGGGTGAAGTCCCCTTCACTTGTGGGGGTCCTTAGGGCCAACTAGCGTACCTGTTACCTCCAGAAAGCCCCACACAGTGGGATTACTGAGAGGTCGACACAGGACCGGCCCCCTTTCTCCACCACTCTGCAAACACACCTCCTGGCGTGCTCTTGGTTGGGAGATGAAGTCCCCTTGCCTCCTAAAGGTCCCTCGGGGCCAACTAGCCCTCCTGTTTTCTACAGTATTAGGGTGTCTTTCATAGATTCACATGCTTGAATATTCCCCGTCGTCGAAGTGGGAGTCCCACAGTATATAAATTAGCAATAAAATACTAATAAAATATGTTTGTAAAAACATAACACATAAAATATACACTAGAAATAGTTGCAAATACCAAGTCATAATTCCTGCATAGGAATACATGGCAAGAGAGAAAAAACACTTGTAACATATCCTTGTCATTATGTTAGTCCAAACTACAGCCAATCAGGCGCAAATACCCCTCCAGAACCTTCTCCTCAGAGCTCAGTCCCTCAGATTTTTTACCGCACATCGTGTGAAGGGAGTCTCCCTGAGCTCTGCTCAGTTTTTTTTCTCCTTCTGATTTCAAGTGAATTCTACTAGGTCTTCAAGTAATAAGTCTCTATTTAGATCTTGTTCTTTTTGTGGGAAGTTGCGGCTCTACTCTGAAGATCCCCACAAGAAGTGTATCTACTGTCTTTATCCGGACCATGAGGGAGGCAAATGTAACATCTGTAGGACCTTGTCCACTAAGACCCTTAAAGATGGGGAAGGTTGTCTCCTCCCCCGGTTACAAAGGTTACAGAACAAAGATTCAGCTCTTTCTGACTCAGAAAGCCTAATGTCAGGAACTTCAAAAGCTGTCTCAAAACGTATCTATGTTAGGAATTGCCTTCTCCTTTCTTGAAGAAAAAGAAACTGTCACTCAAAGAGGCTCCTGTGGTGTCTTCACCTCCTCCTGCTACGCCTACGAGATCTGCCTCTCAGGCCTCTTCTACTTCTTCACATAATGTTTCTACTAAAAACATGTGAAATCGGCGACGGGAGCGTCGACGATCATTCCGTTGATGAAATCTGCCGTCTCCGGCTCGTCGACGACAACAGTGACGACGACTTCTGCTTCTGGCTCATCGACGACGGCAGCGTCGACGTCATACATGTCGACGAAGGTATGCCTCTGCTTTAAAACGGTCTCGTCGACTATACCTATCGCCTCGTCGTCGAAGAAGACTCTCTCGTCGAAAGTAAGATCTTCGTTGAGGAAGGTAGTTAAGAGGGCCTCCTCGTTGTCCATTCCGCCGACTAGTGCTTAGTCGACAGCAGCTTCATCAAAGACTACTTCGTCGACTGTGGTTCTGTCGACGGCAGGCCCATCGACGGCGGCCCCATCAACGGCGGCTCTGTCAACGACGTCTCCATCGACAGCGGCTCCATCGACGCCTATGCCGTCGCCCGCGTCTGTTTCGACAACGATATCATCCTCTTTTGCTTCAATGCCACTGGTGCCGCTTCCTTCATCAGGGCCTGCTTCTTCTAACGATGACCCTTTGCACTAGCGCCGACAAGTCCCTCTGGACCAGATCTCCATTCCAAGTGACACACAACCTCTATCACCCGTGTTTGCCACAGGTTCTGAACAGGACTCTGTTTCTGAGGAGGATGTAGATGATCATTTTCGGAGCGGCACGAAGCCCGTCTGAATTGGTTATTAAATGCCAGGACTATGGAGATGACCATGAAGATCAATATTTTCAGGAAGAAGACCATTCCATTCAAGTTCCTACAGCAACACTGCCACTGTCTCTCATCTCCAATCTCCAGCACATGTTGGATGATTACAATAGGCGTTTCACGCCATCTCACCAGGGTTCTCTTGGGCCAAATGCACCTGCGCCTGCTACGGCTCCTGCTGGTGTTCCACTGCCACTCCACTGCCACAACCAGCAGCGCCATCTCCTCAAGTTTAAACTTCTGTTCGGATACACACTACAGTGTATCCTGATAAGGATGGTGAAGATGTCCGTCCAAAGCGAGAGGATGGTGAAGTTCGGGATGATGACGATGATGATGGTAATATGGCCGAGTGGGACGATTACCAGATACAGACCCCATCCCCACCTCCCGTGACGCCAGGGGATTCCCCTCCTGTGGACATTGCAAGCTTCCACCAGCTTATGGACAGAGCGGCTCAACGCTTTAAGCTGCCTAGGGTCCGAAGAGATGAGGACTATTTTCTATACGACTTCAAAAGTCAACTTTTTAAGCAGGTCCATATGGTTCCTATCATAGATTTCATCTGGAATGAGGGGGTAAAATTGATAAACGCCGAATTCCATCCCGGCACAACTGCCTCGCTAAGAGAAGAAGTACTAGGCACCACATGGTTCACCAGCTTGCCTGATTGCGCAGCCTAAACCTGATTCTGTGGTAACCAAGGCTGCTCAGCGCCGCTCCAGGAACCCAACTTCTCCCATTACGGCTCCTCCTGATCGGGAAGGTTGTTGCCTTGACGCCATTGGGTCTAAATTCTCTACAATGGCCTTCACTACAGTGAGGGTGGCAAATTCCTTAGCCATATTGGGGCGCTACGACCGTCGGATGTGGACTGACATGTCTGTCTTTGTGGCCCTCATCCCGGAGTACTCCAAAGCAGAAGCTTTAAAGATCCTTCAAGAGGGAGAGAGAGCATTGGAAGAAACCATTGACTGCTCTGTAGACATCGCTTGCACTGGCTTCCGTCAGATCGCAGGAGCAGCTGTCTTACAACGTCAGGGTTAGCTCCGTTCGACCTCTTTTCGTCAAGAGGTTCAGGCGAAAATCCTAGATATGCCGTATGATGGCGAGTCCCTCCTTGGTGCACACGTTGACGAGGCACTGCAAACGATAAAAAAGGACACTGACACCGCAGTTCCTTAGGCACTTTGCAGTTCCGTAAGCAGCCCTTTCGTGGTGCGCACGGACGCAGGACCTCCTCTAGTTTTCGTGGTGGATCCACTCAATACCGCTCCTACAATCAAGGAAATCCGCGATATTCCTCCCAGCCACAACAGTCCTCCCATCAGCAATCTTCTAAATCCTATTGAGGGAAGACTTCCTATAGAGGTTCCGCTTCCAAGAAAAAATGACCTGCTTTCACTACACAAAGTTGGAGGACGAATCTCCCTGTTCTCTTCTCAATGGTCCTTAACCACCTCGGACCGTTGGGTACTGGACATTGTAGCAAAGGGCCATGCTCTGGAGTTCGCCAAATTTCCTCTTCACACTCCACCATCTAGCCCACCTCCAGCCCACCTCAATGAACTTTTCAAACAAATTTGTATTATTATCCAAGAAGGTGCCATCGAAGTGGTTCCCAAGTCTCAAAAGGGGATGGGATTCTATTGCCGTTTTTTCCTAATCCTCAAGAAGACAGGAGGTTGGTGTCCGATCCTGGATTTACGAGCACTGAACAAGTATCTCAAGTGCCAATCCTTCCGCATGCTAACGCTCGTGGAGATCTTGCGTCTTCTCTCCAAGGACGACTTCATGACCACCATCGACCTCCAGGACGCCTATTTTCATGTGCCAATTCTTCCACGGCATTGGACGTACTTGCGCTTCCGGGTGGGACGGAGAGACTTTCAGTTCAGGGTGTTGACTTTGGGCCTATGCTCCGCCCTTCGTGTCTTCACAAAAGTTTTGGCTCCAGTGGTGGCTTACCTGCGTCTGCAGAGCGTCCAAATTTTTCCATACCTGGACGATTGCCTCATAAAATCACAATCTCGCAGCCAGCTGTCCCGGGATACTCAACTCTGTCAGGACGTCTTTCGCTCCCTCGGTCTTCCTTCAATGCCAAGAAGTCGCAGGTCGACCCAGCTCCCTGCAGAAACTTTGTAGGTGCCACTCTGGATACGTCACTAGCCAAAGAATTCATGTCTCGCGAGCGTCAGCTGAAGATTCTCCGCCTGATGGCTCTTATTTGTTCATAACAGTCCGTTTCAGTCCGGATCTTGAAGTCATTTCTGGGGATGGCGTCATCATGCATCTCTCTGATCCCAAATTGCAGGCTAAAGACTCACCCCGTCCAAGAGGAATTGGACAGACAGTGGCGTCAGGTCACTGGCTCTTTCAACGACCTGATCTGTGTATACGCTCGCATGAAGGCGGCTCTCAAGTGGTGGGCACAACCGTCCAACATTGCAGCAGGGACTTCTTTCCTCTCCACCGTTCCAGAACTTATTCTGACCACGGACTCCTCCTTGGACAGATGGGGCGCGCACCTTCAAGGGCTGTCTATAAAGGGCAAGTTGACTCTGTCTCAGCGCTCTTGGCACATCAACAGGCTGGAAGTGATGGCCATTTTTCTGGCACTCAAATCATTCCATCGTCTGATCCATGGAGAATCAGTGCTTATCCAAACGGACAATATGACCAACATGCACTATGTCAACAAGCAGGGCGGAACCAAATCTCCTCTCCTGTCTCGACTGGCTCAGACGATCTGGGATTGGGCACTCAGTCACCAAATTACCCTGACCGCAGTTCACCTACCAGGCATCTCCAACATCCTAGCAGATTCCCTCAGCAGGTCTGGGTCTTCGACCCAGGAGTGGGAATTACATCAGCCAACGCTCAACTCCGTTTTTCGACTGTGGGGTTGTCCGCCCTTGGATCTCTTTGCAACCCCAGAGAACCGGAAATGACCCTCTTATGCTAGTTAGCATCCCCACCACGGATCGTGCGGGAATGCCCTTTTGATGAACTGGTGTGATCTGTAGCTTTGTCTAGAGTTTCCTATCGAAATTAACATGGGGAAAACGTGTTTTGGGACACCCCTTTTTTCTCAGCCCCCGCTTGATAAATCAGCCCCAAACTTTCAAGACAGGAGCTGACCTGAGCATCAGTTTGGAAAATATCATGAAGATTTGTCAAACGGCTCCAAAGATATTGGCAAAAGAAAAGCCCTTTTTTAATGGAAACAAGGTCCTAACTAGAACTACCTACTGGTGACCGCCCATAGGTAATGTGTGTGTGTGTGTGCGCACATATATATATATATGTGTGTGTGTGTATATATATATATATATATATATATATATATATTCACAGAAAAAACCATAGGTTCTAGTCGATATATAGTTAGGAATTTGCATTTACAAAACCTTGAAAATTCAATGAAAACCTTATTTTACTCGCATAAAACCATTGAAATTCCATATATAGTTAGATGCGCTAACTATATATCGCGCACCCGCAATCCACTGCTGATGATGTCACATATTACATCATTCATGACATGGTTAGTGACATCACTGATGACATCTCAAATGACATCACTGATGACATCACTGATGACAACATCCAGTGACTGTATGTTTCTGTAAAGTTAAAATATGTCTTACATATTGAAGAATGAGTGGATGTATAAGTGTCTGGATGAAGGATTTAGTAGGTGCATGACTGACTGTATGAGTGAGTGATTAAATGTGTCTCACTGAGTGCATGGGTTAGTGACTAAACTGTTTTAATTTGTGCATCATTATATCTGTTGTTCTACAAACTGCTGCATATGTTGATCAGTAGCTATATGAGTAACTGTATGGGTTATTCATTGGTTGTCCAAGTATTTGTATGGGAAACTGAGTGTGTGTGTATGGGTGGCTGGGAGGTGTGTGACTCTGTACATAGATGTGTGAGTAGTTGATTCACTATATGTATGGATTCAAAAGTGTATGTGGAAACAGCTATATGGGTGGTTGACTGTGCATGAGTGTATTAGTGAGTGAATGGATATCTCAGTGCTACATGTCAAAGTAAGTACATATGTAAAACACAGTACATGTGAGAGTTGACATCTATAAATAACTGTGCATAAGAGCCAGTGAATGTGTGAGTGGCTGTATGGATCATTGTGAATGTATCAGGGATTGTATAAGAGAGTAAAGTAAATATGTGTTAGTATATGTTTGAATAAGTAAGGTGTGTATAACTGTATAGTTGAGAAAATGGAGGTGTGATTGATTTTTGGCATAACTGACTAGGTGTGTGAGTAACTCCATGGATGAGTGACAGTCTGTGACTGTCTGTTTACACTGATTGTATCTAAGGTTATATTAGAGTCTGAAGAGGTTCATGGTATTATCACATGAATGATATCATCAGTGATGTGATCAGTCATGTCAAATGAGATGTTATCAGTGATTTTATCAGTGATGTCATTTGAGATGTCATCAGTGATGTCATCAGTGATGTCACTAACCATGTCATGAATGATGTAATATGTGACATCATCAGCAGTGGATTGCGGGTGCGCGATATATAGTTAGCGCATCTAACTATATATGGAATTTCAATGGTTTTATGCGAGTAAAATAAGGTTTTGTAAATGCAAATCCCTAAATATATGGCCTAAAACCAATGGTTTTTTCATTGAATTTTCAAGGTTTTGTAAATGCAAATTCCTAACTATATATCGACTATAACCTATGTTTTTTTCTGTGAATTTCAATGTTTTTTTAATAGCAAATATCAAAAGCTGTCAAATGTCAAGTACGTGATAGGTAAAAACGTTTTCGTGTTTATGCACGCTGATGTCCTTTGAACGCTGCCCCCCCCCCCCCACTCCCCTCTTTTCTGTTAGTAGTACTCTCTCTTTGCAGATAGTGAAGGGTAGTTAACGCAGACCTTTACCCCTGTTGTAATCCGTCGTACCTGCTTGTCTCTCCATTTGATTGATTGTTATCCAAACATTTACTGTTTTAGAATTGGTTCTCTTTGGATCATTCTCTATTTACAAACAAGCACAAAGTCGCAATACTCTGTTTAGTCCTTGCAGATAGTGAAAAATCGTGTAAAAAAATAAAAGTAATCGAGCAAAATCAGTAGACCACTAATTCGATCTCTTTTTGACCTCGGTAAAATACAAACATTAGGAACAACCCTTCATGAGAAATACGAAAATAGTGAAAAGAACTGAGCTCCACACCATGAGGGCTGCAAGACAGCTCGACTCCGCCACCCACCCCGCCCAAAATAACGACAAACCCTATGCAAATATTATAAATATAGACAACACACCAGCAAAGAAACAGGGTAAAACATTTTATTAAATAACTATTTACATAACTATTTTATACTTTTTATTGCCCGATCCGGCTAGCTCAATCGATCGAGCATGAAACTCATGCACTGATAGCAAGCGTTGAGAGTTTGTAGAACGATGGCTTCAGATTTTCCACATACGGTGTAGTGGCGCAAACTGGGAGGGGGCGCTTGGATTCTACCCCTTCCCCAAATAAGATTTTCATACGTGAATGTTCGTTCATGCTTTCTGTCCCTGAGTTGCTTCGATGTCACTGCCTTACACAAATGGCATAAGTCCTGGATGTTGAGTGCCATACTTCAGAGTTCTAAGCAGCGCTTGTAACAATGTTTAAACCTTATTTGCACTTGCTGCAGCTTCACTATTCAAAGTAAGTGGGGTCCGTTTGTGGACCTGACTGCATTGGAAAACAATGTGATACGGTGCCTCCCTAAACCGCTTGACGGAGGCCCCCGAGGGGCGGTGAGATGGCGCGGACTGAGAGGGGGCGCTTGGCTCCTGCCCCCTCCCCAAGTCGTGTTGCCCTGGTGTGGCCTGAGATCGCGCCCGGCATAGGCGGCCGGCTCCCGGGGTCCGGCGGATTTTTTTCCCTTTCGATGACTCTTCCATTCTGGACCTTGTCCCACAATCCGTTTGACCTGAAGACACGCTGTCATGGGGCGCCCCTTTACCGTTTTAGTTGCCATTCCGCCCGCTTTTGCTACACTGTGCCTCTTCCGCCATTCAACTGTTTACCGCCCGCTCTTGCGACTACAGCGTCTCGCTCACCATGTAGTTGAGTTGCTCCCGCTCTTAAGATTTAACCGAACTTTTTGGACTGCTGAAAGCGGTTGTATTCCGACCGCTGGTTGGTGGAGACATTTTGACTATATTCTGGACCTGCATTGTCGCGTAATGCGTCATATGACGCGACGCGTTAGCGCACCCGGAAGTGCTCCGGTGCGCAAGGCGCAGCTTCCCGGAAACGATCCAGAGCGCGCCGCGCAGCGCGTAACGTAAGCATAACAGGTCATGTGACTTGTTAATAAAACTTTTCATTGGTTCATTTTACTTTTGTTTTCCTAATGATGTAAGACTAGGTCATGTGACCTAAAAATAACACTTTTCATTGGATTAAAACATTTTTTTTTCCGAAACGATGAAAGCCCCACCTTGTTTCTGGATGTTTCAGACTGAAGCTGGCGTCACCATGAGAGCACCACCATCTCGTAGCTCCGTCGTGGCCATTCCGCAAGCAATCATGGCAGCCGCTCCCCACCGGAAGCCTGCGGGAGTCGACGGCGCCCAAGACTTTTGTACAATCTTCAAGGCTGAGGGGACGCTTTCGAGAATGGAACCCAAGCCCTGGCAGACAAGCGTCCGAGTTCCAAGGTGTCCCAGGGCCATTTTACTGGACCAGGCCCAAATCCGAAGAGCCGGCTGCCATTTTAAGAGTCCTGTGGCAGCCGCCTATCGCTGCACCGCAAGAATGGTAGCAACTCAACTACATGGTGAGCGAGACGCTGTAGCCGTAAGAGCGGGCGGTAAACAGCTGAATGGCGGAAAATGCACAGTATAGCAAAAGCGGGCGGAATGGCGACTGAAACGATAAAGGGGCGCCCCACTACAGCAGACGAGCCTCCGCCATGTGCTTCAAAACTGCATATGTATCTCGTGATATCAAGGTTGGGCAACCAGTACACAACAAGCAGTTACGAGTCCCATTTACACCGGCGCCATTTTGGGCGCGGCCGAGCAGGTCCAGGATCTAGTCAAACATAACAAATGAGGCTGACGTCTCTGTGGCAGTTGACGAACAGTAGGACATAGCAAATAAACATAGTCTCTAAAGCTGTTAACTCACTGCAGGACAAAACAAGTGAACCTGAAACCTCTGGAATAATTGTCGCTCAAAAGAACAACACACAAAACTCTGTAGAGCCTGAAGAAAGAAAAACAGAAGGGCACTGTAGTTTCAGACACACTTAACACTAATGACTAAACAAAGATATCGTCTGTTTATGAAGCAGGTATCATGTTCACAGAATTGACAAAGAAGTGTGCAGACACCAATGCTATTAAGAAACACAAGGAAATCCCTAACGCATCAGCATTCTCGGAAGAGGTTGACACAGATAACATCTTAAGGAACAAAGAAAGACAAAATAAGGATGTGGAAGTTATCACTTTAGTTTTTTCATCAGCTAGCGACAGCAAGAAACATATTGTAATGGAGATTAGAGAGGCTACGGATGAATTATCAAAAATATCAAAAGAAATGGCTACTCCCCCCCTTTAGCAGATTAGCTAAATGTTTGCGTAATTTAGGCATAAAAGTTATATTATTGTTGTTGTTGTTATCGTTATAGTTCTGGTTAATTTCTTAAAATGTTTAAATATATTTACAGTTTTTGTTGCGTTCGTTATATTTAAAAGTTAATAAAGTTATATTATTGTTGTTGTTATCGTTATAGTAATAGTTTTCTTTGTAGATGTTTTTCCATCACCCGCCCAGGATATCACCACTGTTCCCCATGTCATAAAACCTTAGGATGTTCAATAACTGAAACAGCTAATATGGGTTTACTTACAGGGGACATCTTTTGTTCTATTTTGTAAAGTAAAACTATTGTGAACGCAAGTATTATACATAGTAAGTGTTTAATATAGCATTTCTCAGTCATTGGTTAAGCAGCTAGGACCTGTTCACTCTTGACACCCCAGGTGCTGTGTATGTTGCACTATAGTGCTGCATCGAGAAAACGGACAACCCTATTGATGTTGATTTTTCATTATTGATTATTGTAAAGAAATGGCGACTCCCCCCTTTAGCAGATTAGCTAAATGTTTGCGTAATTTAGGCATAAAAGTTATATTATTGTTGTTGTTGTTGTTATCGTTATAGTTCTGGTTAATTTCAAAAAATGTTTAAATATATTTACAGTTTTTGTTGCGTTCGTTATATTTAAAAGTTAAAGTTTTAAAATCTAACTTTGTTGGAGTGCTATATATTTTTAAAAAATCGGGTGAATGGGGCCTTGAATCGGGTTATTGTCATGTGTGGGCTTTGCAAGTGTACTGCTACAGGATCGGACATTTCAAACTCAAATGCACGTTCTTTTTCTTAACTTTCCGAAGCATGGAGCGCAATAGCAGGCAGAGAAAGGATGATGCACGTGTTGAACACTGCCTGGCCTGACAAGTTGCTGGCAGTGCCCCCCCGCCCGCTCCTGAAAGATGGCACACACACACACCGCCGCCCCGAGTACTTCACAAATCTTTAAAAGACCATGCGCTTGTTCATGAGGCTTAAATGGTTTATCACCCCTTCTAGAACCCCTGCATCGACCCTCTGACGTTTCCTGGAAGAATTAGCACGTAACACAATACCAAGCCCTGTCAGCTGAAACCCCCGAGAAATCATGGGGCATATTATCACGGGGGTTTATTTCCGCTTTTTTGGCTTTAAAAGCCAAAAAAAAGAGATAAAATTATCTCCCTATTACCAAGCTGTCGCTAACACCAGTTAGTGACAGCTAAAAGGAGATAGCGACCATCTTGGGCCCCGCTTTGCATGTCAGTGATATTTATCACTAATGACATGCAAAGTGGGCGTGCCAAGATTTTAGCGACTGGAAACAGTCCCTAACCATCGCTATCTCCTATTACCAACTTTTGGAGATATTCGCGCTAAGCGCGAATATCTCCAAAACCTAACACCTGCCCTGAGCAGTTTTTAGCCATGTTATCCAATGGGAAGTGGATAACATGGCTAAGAGCATTTGCTGGATAATGCATGAATATCGCTGACTTTTCAGCGATATTCATGCATTGCGGCCGTTTTTTATCGCATTTGCGATAAACCTTGCTAATAGCAAGGTTTATGTTCGATAAAATTCGCCGATGTGCGGCGATAATTTTTGTCTCTAAACAAGTTAGAGACAAAAATTATCGCTAGTTGTTGGTAATATGCCCCCGGATTTTTCCTTGCAGGAATCGGGAGGCGAAAGACTAGCACTGAAATCAGTAGTCTCACGCCTGAATCGGGAGGGTTGGCATGTCTGGATACTCTACAGCTGGGGCCATAAACTACATCCGCAGGGCTAGGTGATAGCCTGGGTCCGGCATGGACAATCGGACACAGAGGAAGAGGAGTGTCAGAGGGTGCGGTAGTGAATAGGGTGAAAGGGTGGTGTCGATGCATGAGAGAGAGAGCGGGGGTGACCAGTGCGTGGGGGAGATGCTTGCGAGGGTGGGGAGCCGTGCTGAGAATCGACGGCGTGCAGAGAGTGGGCCTGGTCAAGGCATCTAAAATGGCTGCCGTGCACGACAAAATTGTGGCATTGGACAAAAAGGCAAGATGGCGCAGACAATGTTTATCAATAAGGATTCATTTATAACAAAATATTTTATCGCAGTGACAAATTGGCGGTCAACACTTCCTGATTTCCATCGAATGGAACGTTAACAGACGTCACGCAGCAAAAAAAAAAAAAAGCTCACGCACAGCCGCTGGAAGAGATGTATCAACAAATATGAGCCTCCTCAGCCACCCTCAGAAAACATAAGGGGATTAAGATACGTCTCCCGCACCCCCTTATACCTAGTAATTTAATTAAAACGAAGCACAAAATGGCGAATTCCCTTTTCGCTACCAGTTTGCGGCCCAGTTCGCGGCCCGGGAAGCGCTTCTACCGTGAAAAATCATTTTTTTTTTATTTTCCCCACGGGACCCTTTAATAACCCCAACAACATTCCTAGGGGGTCAAGAGGTGTATACCTTGCCCCCTTTCAATAAATTCCCCCTTCGTTTTTCACCTCTTCTTCTCTCTCGATCCTACCGAGAGATAAGATGGCGGCCGCTCCGGACTGTTTAGAATGTTGACAGACACCGGAGAGCCAATCAGCTTTCTGCGCGCAAAGTTCCGTTTCGCGAAAAGTAAGCGGACCGGAGCGCAGCCCGGTGCGCTGTTACAGATATATATCTTGTTTTGAACGCTAATTTCTCAAAAACTACTGGAGCACATATATTGAGACCTAGCAAAGGCACATCGGGTTAACAGTCCCTACAATTTTGCCAAGTTTCGTGCAAATCCATTCAGCCGTTCGAGCTAAAAGTGAGTCCAACCGCCCTATGGAAAAATGAATGGGAAAAACGCGTTTTGGGACCCCCCTTTTTTCTCAGCCCCCCCTTGACGAAACCCCACCAAATTTTCAGGGGCTGCTCAGAAACAAAATATGGCATTTTCCTGAAAATTTCAGCCGATTCCGTCCACAAACGCCAAAGTTATTAGACATAGAATTTTCAAAAATCCCATAGGGAATTAATCCTAACTATATATCTACTGGCGATAGCCAGTAGGTAATATATATATATATATATATATATATATATATATATATATATATATATATATATATATATATATATATATATATATATATATATATATATATATATATATATATATATATATATATATATATATATATATATATATATATATATATATATATATATATATATATATATATATATATATATATATATATATATATATATATATATATATATATATATATATATATATATATATATATATATATATATATATATATATATATATAATATATATTCCCTTATTCTTCCATAAATGTGTTTTCCCCTGGGCAGGGGATCATGAAGAGTAATATTTTTCCTCTTGTAGCTTCATGTATTGCTACCTCTGATCATATATCTTCTTATATACAGAGGTGAGAGGTTGCTTTATTTAATTTATAGAGCGCCTTATCACCCAGGGGTCTCTAAGCACTTATCAGAGGGTACACATTTGAATATGTGGAGAGATCGATAGAAAGGACCACTAGGACATGCTCCATGCCTCCGAAAAAAGCAGTTTTAAGCATTTTCCTGAATGGCAGCAGGCGCGTTTCCTTGCGCAGGCTAATCAGCAAGTTGTTCCAATCAGTCGGAATTGCATTGGAGAAGGCTCGGCCACCTAATGAGGATAGTTTAAAGCATGGACACACCAAGAGAGAGGCCTCTACTGATCGCAGTGTCCTGCTTGGGACATAGGGGATCAACCGCTCCCTGATGTACTTAGGGGCTTGACCGTGTAGGGCTTTATGTGTGATGCAGAGGCCCTTGAACTTAACTCTCTGCTTAATTGGGAGCCAGTGAAGCTCCCGTAGTAGTGGCGTATCATGCGTCCTTCTTGGTTGTTTTAGGATTAGTCTGGCTGCATCATTCATGACTATTTGAAGTCTGGCCAGCTGTTGTTGGGGGAGGCCGGCATATAGCGAATTGCCATAGTCCAGGCTCGCCAGAATCATAGCAGAGACCGCCTGTCTGAGCGTGGCCGGGGTGAAAAGTGGGGATATTTTCCGCAGTTGCCTTAATGGGCCAGTACAGGTGCCAACCACTGACGAGACTTGTTTCGGCATAGAGAGTTTGGCATCATTATGGATGGCCAAACTTTTTACCGCCACCGCTGGTTCCGGAGCAGGACCCAGTTCTATTGGCCACAGGAGATTATTCCAGGGGCTGGCTGCTGTGGTAATTGCCAGCACCTCTGTTTTATCAGGGTTTATCTTAAGCGAATTGGCTGTCATCCAATTTACTGTAAATTTTAATATATTTTTAAGTCTCAAATGAGCTGTGGGTGATTTATCGATTTTGTATGATGATCTGTGTATCGTCAGCGTAGTTGTAGAGCCGGCACTCCATCGAGTTGAGCGCAGCGACCAAGGGTTGAAGGTATGCGCTAAACAAGAGAGGTGAGAGTGCCGAGCTTATCCCCAGAGGCTCACAATCAAGTATACTCGGGAATTGATTAAAAGGGCCTATAAATTGCTGGAGCTATTGGAGGCTACCAGTGATGGCGTTGTGAAGAATATTGTTGAATGGTATGGGAAATTGATTAGTATAATGGAAAAATGCTTTACCTATATAGCACTTGCCCAAATGGCTGTTTAACTACAAAAGGCCGAAATTGGTTGCATTTTTTATGTAGCGACTACAAACATTTAATGTACACAGACATCAAAAATATAAAAGGTAGACATTAACCGAGCCATTTTTTTAAATACAAAAGCTACTAGGAATTATAAAAGAACAAGAAAGTTTCTAGAGATGGGAAATGGGAGTTTAGCAAAGAAGGATGAACGTCTTTGATATATGCCATTATAAAATATAGATGACAAAAACGTTTGGAGAATAGTGCAACAGATGATCCAATGAAACTGCATCGTGTTATCTTGGAAAACGAATGGGTCCAACCTCCACTGTGAATTTATAATCGTGAAAAGTAGCAGCCTGTATCTACCCCAGATATTCCAGATGAGGAATTGTTAAATCTTATAACCAAAGCCAACATCAGGACATTGTGGTATGCTAATCTGTTGCTTGCAGCTGTTCCTGACATTGTCTGCGGACGGTCTTGGTTCACGTCTGCAATGGTGGGCAGCTATATTGTGCACTTTAATCAAAGAAGTAGTAGTGGCAGATATGATTCCTCAAGGGAAAGGGGAAATAATCAGGGCACAAGTTGGGTTGGGCATTTTTGTACGGAGTTACCCCCCCCCCCCCCCCCCTCCTTTTTTTTTTTTTTTTTTTTTTTTTATAGAAAGGGGAGATCTGTAGCTGAGAGGCGTTGCCTCCTGCCCCAGCACAGCAGCTAGTTGCACTTTTTTTGCACATATTTTTGAAAATGGGCCAGAAGGGGTTATGTTTTAATCTCGTATCTGAGGTATAGAGAACTTCACACCATTAACCTTTTGATTGCGAAGTTTAAAATCTAAGCACTTTTGTGTTTTGAAGCGGATTAAAAAGACACCAGGAGAAAACAAACCTGCGCTAGCAAAAACAATTGATTTTTTTTAAACAGCAGATTTCGTTTACATACTAAAAGCATTTAAACATGTAATTACCGAGTTCAATGTGTCCGTTTCAACATAGTCCTATTCCGCCCCAGCTCAGTTATTTTTTTTGATATGTAGGAAAAGGTATGTGATTTTTATAAAGTAAAACCTAAAAATGTTACATTAACATTTCTCCGTGATTGTCATGTGTCTATTTTGTAAAATAGACCTTTGATTTAAGTTAGGTATATTGTAGGAGCATGAAATCACTTCTTGTGATATCACGTCATTTGATGTCATTGTGAATTTCTTATGATAATTAGCGCCCAGCTATTTATCGCAGAACTAGTGCCCTGGAAGTAATTCAACCTATCTTTAACTAAGGTTCTCGCTTCACAAATTCTGGTTGCAAACGTATTTCTTTAATGGATGTAATCATTACGTTTTTTTTGTAAAGGTATTTTTAATCCATCAGGAAGAAAGGCAACTTAATACATGTTGAACAAGGTGGATGCACTATGGAGGGGTTGCATGGATATTTTTGGAGTGGACTATACTTTTGCTTTGTCCTTCAATGTCATACGAAATAATTCTGAATTGGAAGGTGGACCCGTTGCATAAGTATTGAGTAATAAATACATTAGCATCTCTAAAACAAAGGTTCTTGCTTTTGGCATTCCGACATTGGACTAAATGGCTTTAAAATGGAGGTGGTGGATCATGATCAGCATTGGGGTGTGGATTCTTGTTACAGTTAAATTAGATGCACGTTTTGAATGTATTAGGTTTATTGAAATGATAGTATTATTTGGGCTGCAAAAATGTAATTATTAATAATGAGGATTTTCTTTTTGCCCTAGACTTATCTGATGAGGCTACACTTCTACGGGTAATTCTGTTTGGCAGCTTAGTCATCATTTAGTTTTGGAGGTACTAAAGTTAATTTGATACTTTACAAAACCGTAATGATCTAGGCTGTGAGGTTGAAATACTATGTAGCTGGGAGATAGTAGGTATCAAGTAATACTTTTTTTATAGGGTCATGCAATTGTAAGGTTTGTAAATTCGCAGTATTGCCTTATTCTGGAGTGAATGGTGGTGAAATGAAAGGGGCTGTAGCCTTACAAAACAGAATATAAGCAAGTCTTTTACTATAGTGTATATCCATTCTGATTGTACTACAACCCAGGGTAACACGTTATTATGACTAGTGGAAGAAACACTAAGAAGTTAGACTGATTATGTACAAAGATAATGTTCTGCAACTGACAAGAGGTTACATGGGGATTTAGGGTTCCAATATATAATACATATTAGGAATTCCAGAGAGGGAAGATGCACATTGCTAGTTATAGGTGGTGGATCAGTAGAGATTAAGATACGAAATTGAAGGCATTTATGAATCTGGGTAAAGAAAAAGATCTGGAATCTGTTAATGTAGTCTGATTCATTAGCTTTAAGATTGTCCATTGTTCTATGTGTGACTCCTGTTTTTGTTACATATGGGGTGCCCTCTCGAGCTCAGGAAACTGTACATTTGGGACAGTTAATGTACAGATGATATTGTATATGCCCTTGTGGGTGAGAGGCGGTTCTGTGAAGTGGCAAATCTGACTCTGCATTATGATATATGTGGTACATCCATGTTTTAGGTTTATATAATTTTTACTTGCATGGCCTCAAAAAATAATGTTTTTGCTACTAATAATAATTGTCTTCTAATCAGAAGGGGGGGAGGTGGAAAGGAGGATCCTTTCAGTTTCCAATATAGTATGCATTAATCAAGAGAGAAAGGATCACTTGTCCTGTACAACCTTTAGGTCTGCAGGAGTTTGTTGGTTTGGCGTCTCAAAGTAAAAGACCCTCATGCACGTGATGGGTATGGTGGTGTTCAAGCGGTATATCTTGGTTCTCCGCTGTATACGTCACGTGTGTGTGCATAATCATAAGGTCATTGAGTTATGCAGCCTCCACCTGGAGGATCTTACCCAAGGTTGTGCCAGTAGTGAGCCAGTGATAGGGAGTCTTAAAAAGGCCCGGAAAACCAGATGAAAGATATTTATTAGGTCTGGGTTTGGGTCTGAAAAACTCTATAGGTGTGCACCTTTGGATATGTTATGCGTCGTAGATGCACTCAGAGTTATGAGTTAAAAATATTGTGAGGGGGGAGTAAGGAATGGTCAACATGTTTCTGCCCTCTCTGCCTTGATTAGGGCTTACAGGCATTCGTCAGGACCGTTACGTGAATGAAGTGAGGGAAAAATGAATAAAGTGCTCTCAAAAAAAGTGATCAGAAAATAGGATTAATTAACCTGTTTTCTTTGAATAAAGGTCTCAATGTACCTGGAATAGAAGTAACACAGATGCTTTTAAACATACATGGGGAAGGGGAAACATTTAAAAAGGGACACAAAGCAGGTATCTGCTTAGTGAGTCTAACATATTCTTAGACTACATTCACAACTAAAAAATGGCAATACTTCATAAACCAACAGTGCATCATGGCAATGTCAACTCTCTCATCTCACACTCCACGCTAGTGCAGTGGGCTGTAGCATGCTCAGAGATGGTGGATCATGCATGTTTTCTCAAATTCACTCATATTCAAATGTGGGCAAGGATTCACCCCCCTTGGGTAAGATCCTCCAGGTGGAGGCTGCATAACTCAATGACCTTATGATTATGCACACACGTGACGTATACAGCGGAGAACCAAGATATACCGCTTGAACACCACCATACCCATCACGTGCATGAGGGTCTTTTACTTTGGGACGCCAAACCAACAAACTTCTGCAGACCTAAAGGTTGTACAGGACAAGTGATCCTTTCTCTCTTGACTAATAATAATTGACCACACCTACTCAGAGTAGAATATCTAGATCCAGAACTGTTGGGGTAGCCCTTATGAACAAAAGAAGACAATGCTTGCATTTGCCACTGCATTGCTGCATGTGAAAGCTGGATATATCGATACTGTATTGCCTGTTCATCCATCGATCCAGCCATCCATCCAAACATAAGTGCAGCCGATAGAATGTTATTTAGAAAAGGTGTACTAATACCTCCACATTCAAATATTTATTCCTAAAATGCACACATCAAATCTCCATAGGCAAGCCAAACTAATGTCAGGAAATGCTGTCTCTCAAAATGCATGCTATAATGATTTGACAGGAAAACCCCTCTAATAGTCAGGTGGCATATTCAGTGTAATTTCTATATCCATGTATGGACCCTTTGAGTCCTGTTGTGGTTGGAACCTTTGACTATAACTACTCCGCGTGAAAAAACACTAAGGAATAAAATATATGTGCATCATGACCTGCTCGAGACTTCACTTCTCTTGGGTCACGGCACCTGTCATACCGCAATAATGATAACATAAAGCATAATACACTCGCGCATCTGCCTTTATACTGTTTTTAAATAGTACTTTACTATTAGTAATACTATTTCTAAAAAATAATAATTTGTAGTTGTTGCGTCTCGTTTGTTTAGTACATCCTTTAAAGAATAAACATTCCCTCGAATGCCCTATATTGCCTTCTCCCAGTGCTTACACAGTCTGAAAAGTAAACTGCAGCTTTCTCACGCACAGGCTTGACTTCAAATGCTGAGTACAACCTACTTGTGTGTAGTTATGCTCTTAATTTACACAGTGCAATCTCGCCATGTGCAAGTTTAGATTTAAATGCTCATTGCAGTCTCCACATGCACAGCGAAGGCCTCTAAAATCCTGTTAACTCTCGTCCTTCAAAGGTATGTTCTCTGAAGGTCAGGGCAACCTTCACTTAGATAGCCATGACGTCTAATGTCCAGTACAGTCTTCCCTTGCTCGGGTGTAATTCATGGCCTGTGAAGCCCCCCCGAAGCACAGGAAATTTCTTAGAACATTATCAACAAATGTTGGCAGGGAATACCTTGTTCAGTCCTTCCTTTTCTGTCGTAAATCATTGATGTCAGATGCTCTAGTCGAATTAATCTGCATGGACCAAGACAAAACAAACTCCCAGAATGAAATGTGCTAATTAAGTAAAAGAAAACACCGGAATGCAATAATGGTGTCTTGACAATACGGAGCTATCTGGCAATCCAGTTTAGTATTCAATCCTGAAGGTAAAGGAGTACCAGGTAATGAATGACAACAGAGAAGAAAATTCTAAATTGTCTGGTGTAATGATGTTTAATGGAAGGGAAAATGTCACGTGGAAATAAAGACAATGCAATGAGGACACAGCTTTCTATGCTTTTTTATGGCAGTGAGGGTGACGTGCTATTGTGTAATGTACACGACTTCAGAAACTCCTTTCTGAAGCAACGAGATAAAAACAAAGCTGCTGCTCGCACACAAACACCAGTGCTTTACATGTAGCACGGATGACTACATGTGAGCATAGTGGTTATGTGTGTGCCTTTTTTTAAACTAAGGAACCAAAGAAATGTATGTGGTTTAAATAATGGTCTGTCTCAGATCCCCCATATCTATCAGTGCCCCTCGGGCTGTGGAGTGAAGTATGGCTTCTTTTTATCTGTTAAGTGCCACTTCTGCACCACAGTGCTCTGCGTGCCTTCCCCAGACCTGTTTAAACCAATAAGCTGCAGGCACCCACATTGTGCCTCCTCTTAACCACAGACCAACCAACAAAGAAAATGCCAATACTGATGATAATTTACCGTCTTATGTAGACAAGAGTGCAAGAATTGCAAAACACTGCACCTTAAGGGTTATCAATTGCCTTTATTACTATATCAAAACAATGAATTTAAATTGATTTATACAAACAGATCAAGGAAAACAGTATTAAGAACAATACACAAAAAAACAAATAACATTAAAATTTCTACACACAGTAACTCAGACTCACTCTGGTTTGCATACATTCCACATTCGCACTACTTGCAAACAAACAACACTACATACGTCCTAAATGGCACTGTAGCTTGTTTCAGTACAGTGACCACAGCTCATTCCAAAAAACCAAAAAATTAGCAGATCGTGAATATATCAAAGCTGGCAGTTAAGCAATAACTGAAGGTTTAGTTTGATTAATACCACAATTGTTAGGATTGATTTGTAAACAAACTATAATCTTTGTAAAAATACAAACAAGCTTAATAGTGTTCTTTGGGAGCAAAAAAAGGGTCTACGCATTTCAAACCCCTCTGGTACGGGGTTCTCATCAGGACCAAACAACACTAGATCTCAAAGGTACCACGAACGTGGAGTTTCTATTAGTTAGATTATTCAAGTGAGTTGAAAATCTGTCTCAAGCGCAGCGTACTGTGAAGGGTTGAATCTCAGAATTTCTCTGAAGCTGGACAGCCGCAGCGCTAGTTAAACAGCCCTGCGAGCGAAGTCTCCCCGGGCAGTCAAGCCTCCCCGGGCAGCAAGACCTCTCAAAAGGTCTGACCCTTGTTGTTGCATGGTCCTCTTAACCACAGAAGCAGCCAAAGGTGGACAGCACTGTAGGTGCACTGATCGCAGCCACTAAACAGAACATCTGAAAGATGTGTGCAGTCAGGAATGCGTGATATGTACCTGATTAAGCCCTAGCAGTACATGCCTTTTTGATTTGCCTATTCTAGGTTTCCAAATGTCTCCTCTCAGTACCTGCCAATCAGGGCTGGACACAGACCTGCACACCTGCTGTTCTTCTGCATATAATGGAATCTTTGTAATTTGTGCCTGAAGCAAGTGCAGCAGCATGTAAGCTTCGGCTGCTATCTTTTTTGGGAGGAAAATGGCTGCCTCGTTCACATAAGCCGCAGACAATTGTAATCGCATTAGATAAACATGTTTAGCACACCACACTCGAGCCCCTCTATCACCTCCTCTTGAAACCCGGAATCCCAAAGCATCTCCCCCTGCATCTGGTGGTGCTTTTCATGGAGGACTCGCAGTGCTTTTGGGTTCAAATACTTCAAGGGATATGCTGCTGCTGCAGACACCTGGGCACCTTGTACTAGGCTACAAAGATAGAAAATGTATGTTTGGTCATTAATTATCACTATCTCTTTAGTTCCCTTCTCATCTTCAACTTTATTCCCCATCATTGATTAGAGTCACTTTCACCCCATCTCTGCCTCTTTAATGTTCTCAACTTTATTTAGCTCCCAGTTTCCCATCTACACCCAACTATGCCTCTTTAATTGTCTATGCCTCCTCTCTCCTTGGTATTTCACGCCTCTACCATTCTCTTTGTTTCACATCTTTGCATTGATCTCCGACTTTCCATCTTCATCGTTCAGGCTTCTTCTCTAATATCTCCCCCTTTTAGGTCTCGCCCAAGGCAGCATGCATGCGCGGCCGCTTGCATGAGATATTGTATACAACAAGGAGCTTGGAGCCTACCCATTGCTTAGCATTCATTGTCTTCAGTGTCACTTTTATTTGCTACCTCCTAATTGCCCAGGGCTAGCTGGTTTCACTTCCTCTTCTTTTGTGTGGCGCATGGACCAAGTACGGATTGTGTTATCTTTATTAGGATCCTTCCACTGCTCGCACTGTGATTGAGGTACTATTTCTATGTCTCTCCCTTGCTTCTTTCTTCATCCCCTGTGGTGCCTCTTCCTGTGGTGCTTCTAGTTATCTGTGGTGCTTCTTCCCCCTGCCACCTCTGTTGTCCATGTTGCTTCTCCCCCTCCCACCCTTTACCATGTAGCTTCTTTCCCCCACTCCCACTTGTCCATGTTGCTTCTTCCCCCTCCTACACCCTCTTGTCCATATTGCTTCTTCCCCCTTTCACCCCTCATCTCCATGTTGCTTCTTCTCCCTCCCTCCCTCCACTCATGTCCATGTTGCTTCTTACCCCTCCCACCCCCCACCCCACCTACCACCCCCTTGTCTGTGTTGCATCTTTCCTTTGCCACCCCATTGCATTTATTTCCTAGTTTTTAGCCATTGTGCACCACAGCTATGCTGCTCTCCTTTCAATTTGTGTTTTTTGTTCTTTCCCTTTCTTTTGTTTCCTTTCACTTATTTTCTCTTCTCTAGTTTTCTTGTGTATTTGCAAGCAAATCTTTTTTCACTCCTTTTACCAAATATTTATTTTTTCTAATTCTATTTCCTGCCAACTATTCTATTTTCTTCCTTCTTATCCATTCTCACTTTCTCTCACTTTCTTTTCATTCCCTTCTATTTCCTCTCCCTCTCTCTGCCCACCGCGTTTTCCTTCTAATCGAATCTCTAGCCCTTTGCACTTTGCTTCTACTTTCATTTCCATCATCTCACTCTGTCCCTATGATGAATCCTTTGCTCCCCAACAAATAGGAGGAGAGCAGGAAGATGTTTCACGGACACACAGAATACCCACATTTCATTGCCATGCGCAATTTAAATAGATGCCCTGGAGCAGGACTCATCAGCCTTGCAGTCTGTTTTAAAACGGAAACCCTGCAGCCAGCATAAAAGACAACAGTATCTAGTGAAAACGGGCGCAGGCTTGGACTCGGCAAACAAAAGCAGCCCTTCCAAAAATACTTCAACCAGCCCCCACTCCCTTCCTGCTCTCACGCAATCTCTTTCCAGCCATCCATCCATTCTCGATCTCCTCTTTCTTTGCGCTCCCTGATCACTCGCTACTTCACCCCCCCCCCTCCCACACACACACACTTTTGTTCAATCCCCCCTGTACCTGCTGCAATTAACTTCGGGGAGTTGGGAAAAGTGACAGAGGCATCAGATGCGCCCCGGACTATCAAAACCAGCCTCGAAGGGCTCGTGGAAATACCCGGGGGAATGAAAGCCTGTCGGACTCTTAATGGGATTTAAATCAATGAGACCAATACACCTATCGCATTTGGATGTTAAGAATTACTTTCTCTTTGACATTTGATTGTGAACAAATCGAGGATGCTGCAGAAGGCTGCCTTACACAATCCCCAGTTCTTGTATACCGTTGCAGCTCGCACAAAGAAGGGGATGCACACACATATACGTCAATTTGGGTAACCATGTGCAGTAGGTAATGTCCCTTGATTGGCCTTTGATACCACTGGCACCACCACCTTGATAGTGCCCTCCCCATCTTTGCCGAACATAACATGCACTTGGAATAAATAATCATGCAACACCGTAGCCAACACTGAGTGCTACCAGTAATGAGGGGATTCTTCCCTTAAATACAGTGAACCGCCGGTCCACCACTTTACTCACGCCCTTTTAAGGGTGGAGCGTGGCAAGGCAAGCCCCTGGTTGCTCAAACTTAAAACCGCCCAAAGGACTAGCGGGCCACTGACTATTTTTACACAGAGTCCTGCCATAAAGACTCCTGGGGTTTGGCACAGCACCCCTCTTGTGCTCCTGAAGAGGTACCCTTCCACCTTCCGGACGCCCTGTAACTCGACCAATGCCCAGGATGTGGCCACCGTCATATCAGCAGTGTCCCTTGGAACGTTCCTTTCTACCGAATATCCCATCAAAAAGTGAGTGCCACAGGGCTCTTCCCTTAGCCCGCTGTTATTCAACATGTACATGACCCCACTAATTTCCCTGATAACTGCATTTGGGATAGAAGTAACTTCCTACTCAAACAACACACAACAAATTCTTTCCCTGGACAAAGACTCCACTGATGCTGAACTCCATTTTAAACTCTTCCTAGCCAAGGTCATTCATTGGATGAGGAACAACCACCACAGATGTAACACTGACAAGACAGAAATTCTACTAATAGGGCAAGAGCATCCATTTCAGCCGAATGTCTGGTGGTCAGAGGGTACGACACCACCACCCACCACAGTGAAGGTAGCAAAAAACCTAGGAGTACAATTCGACGCACAGCCCTCTACTTCCGACCATATGCACGGACTGTGGCGGGGACCTGCTTTAACCTCATTAAGTCATTAAAAAAATTCTTTGACTTCATTCCCCTAATCGCCAGGAAAACAGTGGCGGTGGCACTGATCTTATCGCGCCTGGATTACTGCAACAGCCTCGTTGCGGGAGCCAACAAACTTTGAAAAGACTACAGGTAGTACAACACGCTGCGGCCCACCTAGTCCTGAAACTACCACGAAAGTCCTCCGCATCCGCAGCACTTAAAACCCTCCACTTGCTCCCACTTCACTTGAGAATCCAATCTAAAATTCTCTTAATCACTTTTAGAGCTGCACAAAAACTAGGCCCAAGGTATCTCTCCACCAGATTCACCCCTTACACCACATCCAGATTCTTGAGATCATCATCAGCAAATCTTCTCACACCTCCCAACTTCAAACGTAAAATAAAAGGAGGTAAAACAATAGCCACATTAGGAAATAAAGTCTGAAACCTTTTGCCAACACACCTGACGATGTTAAAAACCGAGACACATTTCAGGAAGGCACTTAAAACCTGGATCTTTGTAGCCCCTGACGAACTCTGTTTAGACCTCATATCGGAACCACATGGGTTTATCTCATCCTCTCCTCCGCTTAGCGCCAGGATGCTCCTTCTGGAGTGACAGTTCGCGCTTTATAAAAGCAAAAAGCAAATCAAATATCTAGGGCCCCCCACCATGGCATGCTCCTTCACCTCCTGCAACCTGCCAATATCCCTGCTAGGTAGACCTTTTCCTTATCTACTTCTGACAGGTGTGCCCCGTCCCTATCAATACCATGTGGTGTTACACGATGAGGCTACACCTAATTTACCCAGCCCTTCTTATTTTAACTTGACATTGAGTTGAACCATGCCCTCCAGCTTGGTGGGCTTGTCCTTGGCTTTAGTTTCCTTTCAGTGGAATGTGATGGCCTCCCTTGAAGGGAGATCATTGTTCAATATTTAAACCACAGCTATTTTACCCTTCAAGCTGATGCAGGCTGCAACCACCTGCCACCTGTAGTTACCAATCCTTCTAGCTGGACAACCACCCTATCTACCTCTTATAGGTGTGCCCCTTCCCTATCAGGGTACCCAGTGGTGCTTGCACAGAAGAGGCCACACCTCTTTTTATCAAGCCCTTCTAATTGGTTTGCATTTGAGCTGAACCAAGCCCTCCTGCTTGGTGGGCATGTACTTGGATTTATTTACCCTTCTGTAACTATTCAATGGCCTCACCTGAAGTTGGGAACTCCTGTTACTTCTTTTGCCACAGCCACGATACCCTTAACCTTAATGCTTGCGGACAACCAATCCGTATCTCTATCCACTGACCTCCATTAGTATGGGAGCACAGTGCCAACAGGTGAAGGACCCCAAAAGCAATAAAACTAAGCCCTTGTTTACCCCGTTACTTGGCGGGTACCCAATTTGGGGGTTCGAACTGGTAATCCTGTGCCGCACCAGCCCCTTGGCATATCGCTCTCATCCTTAGGAGTTGTGTGACATGTCTCACCTTAAGCTGTCTCATGTCCTTATGAGGACGCCCGGTGACCTCCTCACCTAAACCAAGACAATGGTAGATCTACCCACAGGAGATGAGGCCTGAGGTCCTTTAAGGATACTCCTAATATTCTGCTACATTTCATTTCCTTATTGCCTGCAAAACCCATCAGTCTGACTGCAATCTACACCTTCTTAAAGTTAACTGCAAAATGTGTTCTGATAATTGTCCGCATTAGTGCTCCGAACCCATATTTTCACACTCTTGGAGTAACAGCCCACATTTCGGAATGACAAACTAACACAACTGACCTGGCTGCTTTAGCCTATTTAGTCCCTAACCCGACTTTTGCTAAACGTATACCAGGGTGCCGGACAGATGCCAAAGCTTTTGGATATTGAGAACCTGGATTAAAACATACAACACATTTGCCTGCACCTTCTTAATTAAGACTGCAAATGTGTTCTTGTAATTGTCCGCATTACAGCTCCAAACCCATATCTCTCAACATGAACCAACCACCCACAATTATCTTTGCAGTATTCTTCATTTCATGTCTCACACCTGTGAAAACCCTGTCTCCTTTACCGGGCAACCACTCCTACCGACCTAGCTAGGCCAGCCACAGGGCAGGCAGACTCAAACTTTAAGTGAAGCGTCATGTGGTACCCTGGTTTTGCTGAGAGCACATTCCTGTTAACTGGCTAGTAGGTTCGCACTTCACCTGAATTATTGATACCTCTTTTGAACCAATGTTGTATAATAATCCAGTACCTGCGGGTACTTTCCTTTAGTGCATCCCCATGTCAGTCCCTTCCTTAGTTTAACCGTATTAAAACTTCCGGTATCTACACACTTCCTTTTCCTTCTCCATCTTAACCATGCCCAGAGTTTACAGCCATCGTTACAATGTTAAAATTAAATGGAATTTGAAGGGGTAGTTGTCTGGGCATGCACTCCCCAGACCTCTACATCCTGAGTGCCTGACTAGATCTGATAGCTAGGGTACTTAAATTGCACCCCTCAGTGGTAATTTGTGGTAAAAAGCCTCTGTTGCCAACGGCGAGGGCCGTGCGGCCTGAAAACTAAAACCCCTGTGCCCATAAATCCCTCTTGCGAGCCCCTCTGCTAGCTGTGCTAACCCATATGCTCCTATCCGATTGTTCTTTTGGTAATACAAAGCCCTGACAACCACGGGGGCCTGATGCAGTGCTGTGTATATGCTGCAATGGATGAACTTAATTGACTTAGTGTGGATGGGTTGTCAACGTTTCCTGGCAGAAGCCCATGTCTTTGCTCAAGCCACTCCTTACAAGATGTGCCAGTGCAGGGGAGGGGGGGGGGAGAGGGGGTAAGAGTTACATCCAGCCTGCATTACATTCCTCTCTTCCAGTTTCTGTGTATAATGCTTGTAGGAGATAACATATTTGTGTATTTGTGAAGCGCACATGCTCCTATAGGCTTGTTGGTGCTGCATAAGGGATGTTCGTTACTCCACTAGCTGATACTCATTTTGACAACCTCAGGGGGGAGGGGGGAGAGGTTGTAGAACCCAACGGGGTTGATCCTATGACCATGAGGTCGAACCCAGTTTATAAATCAATCCATTGCCAAGACCCCTCTTGTGCCCTTTTGAACTCACCCTTTAACTGCAAGTGGCCATTTGGCAGACACCCCAGCAGGACCTGACAGTCCGGTTTAACCTTATCCACAGCATGACCCCACTCACCTCTGCAGATGCCCTTGGGCGTGAGCATCCTTTGGCTGAACTAGCTAATCCAGTAATTGTTTAATTTGATACAGTGTATATGAATGAAACGCACAAGCAATTGAAACATTTTCACAGACTAATGTGAAACCTATTGCCCTTGTCTGTCAAACTTAACATGGTTACCTTAGATCAAATTGCGTGAGCAGTGCCAGTGTATCAAACAGAACCAGGTGTGTACGATAAGTGACCCTAATTGAACTAAGAAGGCTTAGCGTGGGTGGTTGTTCATATGTTGCCTGGCTGTGATGGAAATACCCCCCACATGCAGTAAATTGATATACAGATCTGCTCCCACTTCCCATGAGTATAAATGGTCCACTGACATTGTCAGAATCTAGGATTCCTAGTTTGTCTTAACACAGCCCCCCTTATTGAGGGTCTTGCAAGGACCCCGCTAGCTCACTGAGAGTAACCTTGATACTTCTCACTTCACGCACTGATATGTCACTCAAGACAGGCCCCTTGCAACAACTTGACACACTGCAGCTAGAAGAGAATACAATCCATTGCACCTGGCTCTATGGGGCCATCATCTCGCTTTTAGATGGCCATGACCTTTTATAGCTTTTCTGCATGGAGGGGACATCTAGTCATGACTTACTCCTGCGGCTATGTAAAATACCAAAACTATTGGCTTTGCCTGACCATGTTCCTATATTGGGGACAGAAATTAGCATAATGCCCCGGCGTATGCATGCTTTGCCTGCTTGGAGTTTAGAGGCCATACATATAATTTATCTTGCGTTTGAATTATTAAACTGTAATCTTGTCCCTCTATCCTAATAACCAACAACCCTCAAGGTTCTTTGTGTTAACTTACTACAATTGCTATGGTGTGGACTGGTGGAGTGATGTGGACCTGCTGATCACTAATCTAACCATGCTCTATCTGGGTTACCTATGCACCAATATTGCACGCCTAGTAATACACCCTTGCGTTTAACCTAATTGACTCATGAACCGATAGGGTCAGCACCACTTTTACCATCATAAGAACTCTGCAGTCACTTTGCCTGAACGGGAAAAGTCAT
This sequence comes from Lissotriton vulgaris, assembly GCF_964263255.1. NCBI lineage: Eukaryota > Metazoa > Chordata > Amphibia > Caudata > Salamandridae > Lissotriton > Lissotriton vulgaris. Next base: position 930,355,415 of record NC_141685.1, on the reverse strand, counting down.
TAATAACTTCGGCACTCTTAAATTTCGCTCAACACTGATGCTACTTGAAATTAAAATAAGGGTCTGAAACCAATCCTTCCACATATCCTGATCGCAAGTCAAAACCCCACTGCGAGAAACCTACATCCCTTCTCACCGGGCCCTCGTGGCCACAGTAGATTAAAGTTCTGCTCCATCTGTACCGTGTCAGCATTCCTTCAATAAAGTAAATGATGCCAAGTTCGGTCACCCGCGGAGGCACCAACCAATAGCTGGCCAAGAAGCGAGGAATCCGGTCAAATGTAACCAGACTGCACTCCCCTTCTCCAGCAGTATGCCCCTGTGGCATGCAGCCTGAAGAGTTTGTGCCTGAGCATTTATATGCCCCAGTTTTGATTCTGTCAGAGAGGTAGCTGCAGTTTGCCTGTGGCTAAAAGTACCTTGGCTCTTAAGACAAGTCCCACCCAGCTAGTGTTGTCTGTTATTGGTAAAGAATCACTCATGAGCAATGTCTTTCGGGGCAGTACAGCTCCATACAGTACTTCCATGCAGCAACTTCCCGAAGTGCAATTTACAGCATTGAATGCTACAGGCCAGAAGCCATTATTTAGTATCCTGACCTACGTGGAAGTACTGTACGGAGGCGGACTGCCCCAACAGACATTGCTTATAAGTGATTCTTTACAAATAGCAGATGACCCCAAGTGCATGACACCAGAGATTATGAAGGCACGCTGTGCCATTGACTTCTAAATCAACTACCAGACAAGAGGATACCTTTTTGAATTAAGGTCAACCTCCTCCTTTATACAAGCTGCCATGCTGTATATATTATTCATTACTCTGGTATCCAGGTGAACGCTATCTAAAGGCAACACAGACATTATATTTAGTCCTGAAGAAGACCCCAAACCGATTATTTTACAATCGTACTAATCCCCAGGGGTAGAAACATCGACGCATACTTACAAGTGTTAATGATCAACTAGACCAATGGAGAAATGATTAATTCCTGGTTGTGTTGAATCGGACTTTTCATGTACCTCACGCTGTGTTTAAATTTGTGCTTTTCATTTATATGTTTATTGGTTATGTCTAAATTGCGTTGTGATACATATGTAAACACATTTTTGTTTTCATTTCACGTCTCTTATTTGTTAAGTGTAGTTGTGCACTATATATCTGTGTGTATATAAATGTCCTGTTTCTTTGAGTTTTTTTATGATTTTGTCATAAAAATGCTAAACATATTCAGAAGTATATGAGTAATTTCTGCTAGAGTTTTTTTAGTTTGGACTTGCTCCTATGTTTATCATTAAATGAAAATCTAATCTTACTAGAGGGATACAAAAAAAACTTTTTGCGCTTTCTAAATCATTTTTGGTGGCAGAACCACTGTTAACTTAATTTACTAATCCCCTTGTTCTGCAAGTAACTGAGCCACCTCATTGTTTTATATTGACTTATATTATAAAGTGTCACAACCAATATATGCTGCTTTTAAAGCTATGCCTTATCTCAATATCAAGGAAGTGCTAGTCCATGTTAAATATTTGTAAAGTAGGCCAAAGGAGCCAAACAAGCGTTTGCTCAAGAAATCGGTGTGGAATCCGTGTATTCTAAATTTGAATCCTGGTTAGGAACCGACTAGCAGCCTTTCTTCCCAGGTCTATAAAATGAGAGTTCAGTTTCTGAACGTACTAAAATATTTGGTGTAAATAACTTAAAACTGGTAAAATATGGTCTCTTCCTCAAGCAGATAAAAAACTGGTGCAGACGCGCCTGCATCTTGCAAGCATTGGAGCAAGTGGATTTTTAAAAACTTTTCCTGTTGTAAATATTTTATTCATGATTCCAAAACAATGTTTCTTTAGCTGTTTAAATTATAAATACAACTGAGTCTGCTGTTTCTTCTAATTAGGGAACAAGCGCTGTGCTTCCTGCAAAACTTGCAAAACGCCGCTATGGAGGGACGCGGAAGACGGAACCCCGCTCTGCAATGCATGTGGGATAAGGTACTGTCATTTTGCAGAACATCTGGTCTTGGGTGTGTTCAGTTGGGGTACAAATTGTGCTGTGTTGGACCTTTATACAGAATCCCACTTTGTAATGCCTTTCTGATGGGTAAGCATGCACAGCTCTGTTTGACACACTTTCTATCTTTCTCTTACAGTCGCTGCCTCTTTTTAGTTTTTACTGCGCCATATGCGTTCTCATCTGTTTCCATTTCTCATTTTTTATGATGCTTTTTATTTAATCTATCTTTCGGAAAAAACAACGGTTACAAGGATGTTGTAGTTAGGCTGAGATTTCACTCTTACAAAGCCAGTGAAATTTAGCAGTAATAGTTACCTGAACCCAACTATAACTTACATCCCCACAATGAACTGCTTATGACCTCACATATTACATCACTCATGACATGACTAGTGACTTCACTGATGACATCGCAAATGACGAAACTGGTGACATCAATTAAGTGTTTTCAAGAGTTTATGGGTGTCAAACATATAACTAACCCTTTGCAAAAGGTACATTAGTATACTAGTTTCACTACTACTGAGTGATACTACTTCTAACGTGTATTATGTGTAAGTGGCAGTATAGGTGTATATGTGGGTGCGTAAGTAGCTGTGTAGGTGAGTGACATGCTGTGTAATTGGTGGTATAGGTAAGTGCGTCTGTCAGTGGCTGTGTGAGTGAGTGGCAGTGTGAGTAGCTATGGGTGAGTAAGTGGATGTGAAGTGGCTATGGGTGAGTGACTGGGTGTCTGATTAGCTGTATGAGTGAGTGACTTGGTGTATGTGAGTGAGTGGGTGTTTTGTTAAGTAATTGGTGTGCGAGTGGCATTATTGGAGAGTGTGTGTGTGGCTGTATGGGTGAGTGAGTGGGCATGTGAGTGCTTGCATGGATGGGTGAATGGGTATGTAAGTTGGTGTGTGTGAGAGTCTTTGTATGGGTGAGTGAGTGGCTGTGTTGAGAGGCTGTATAAGTGAGTGGGTGAGTGAGTAACTGTATAGGTAAAAAAGTGGGTGTCAGAAACTGTATGGGTGAGTGAGGCTATGTGAGTGGCTGTATTGTATATTGGATTTATATAGCGCTTATTACCCAGGGGTCGCTAAGCACTTGCCTTGGGAACCCGTCCTGGCTTTTCCCTGTAAGATAGCCCTTACAGGGCATCCCCAAGGTGAAAGCCAGGCATCCCGCCGCGGGGGCCGTTGTGGAGATTATGCAAGCTTAATGCCCAGAGTTGCAGAGTGTGAACCCATGATTAGGTCAGGCACCGAAGCGAGAATTATCGAGTCTGTGGACATTTGAGCTCAAGACCCTGCCGCGTCGGGAATTGAACCCTGGTCCCGGGTCTGACCGCTGCTTCAGGGTCTGCCTGCTCTAACCAGTGAGCCACACTTCTGTGACTGTTGTATGAGTGACTGTATGGGGGAGTGAATGGTTGTGAGTGTGGCTCTACAAGTGAGTGTTTGACTACCTCTATGAAGGTGTGAGTGGGTATATGAATACTGGTATGGGTATGAGCGTGTGTGTCAATGGGCGTATGAGAAGTTCTATAGGGGTACGAGTGGGGGTGGGAGTGGTTCTGTGGATGATGTCATCAGTGATGTCACTGACCATGTCATAAGTGATGTAATATGTGAGGTCATAAGCAGTGCATTGATGGGGCATACGTTAGCTCAGGTAACTATAATTGCTGAATTACACTGCTTTTATATGAGTGAAATCTCAGCCTAATTATAATGTCCCTGTAATCTTTGTATTTTTTCATTGAATTTCCTAGGTTTTTACATTGTATTAACTACCGGTAAAGTCGCTGTAACCTTTGTTTTTTTCCAATAAATTTCAAAGGTTTTTCAAATTCAATTTCTTAAAGATAACGTCCCTGCAACTTTTGTTTTTTTAAGTGAATTTCTATGGTTGTTTAACTAGCAGTCCCATTTGGAGAGCAGTGGAGAAAGCGGGAGGTACATCCGACCAGCTCTCAGCAATCCCGCCGTAAGGGACTTACTGGAGGTAACAGGAGGGTTTCTTGGCAGCCAAGGGGACTTTATCCCCCAAGTGATAGTGCACCAGGAGATGCGTTTGCGGAGGAGGAGGAAGGGTGCATGGCCTCCGAAGACCTTAGTGCAATTATGCTCTGTGGGATTTACTGGAGGTAACAGGAAGGGTAGATGTCCCCCAAGAACTCTCTGGAGCCAAGAGGACTGATGGAGAAATGGGGCATGACATGCGAAGACCTCTCAGCAATCCTGCAATGTGGGACTGATTTGCAGTAACTGGAAGGCCTGCTGGCCCCCAATGACCCTATGGAGCAAAGGGAACTTCATGCCTCAATTGTGTGACAGGAGGCAGGTTTGCAGAGTGGTGGGGAAGGGGGCGTGGCATCCTGCGACTTGTCAAGAAAAAATTCTTTAAAAAAAAAAATCTTTACAGGGAGGAGGCCTGCATGACCCCCCCCCCCCTTCATTTAGCCGTTTTCGGCTCTGGGGACTCTATCTCCAGGGCCAGGCCTTTTTTCAGTGGGGGAGTGGCGGCACCTCTAAAGCCGATTCTGGTCCCGGGGACCTCATCCCCAGGGCCCGGCCGTTTTATTTAATTCATTTTTTAAAATAACAGGAGAAGAGGCCAACCCAGCCCCCTTTCCAAGCTGATTTCAGCTCTGGAAGACACCATCCCTCAGGGCCCAGCTTCTGTTGCTGGTGCCCTGGTCTCACCCAGGGCACACACTTTTTAGTGTTGGGGGTTGCAGAGGGAGCCGCAAGGCCCTTGAGTTCCTTGGTGGCTCCCCGCCTCCTGCAGGAGCCAGCATTGCTTTTCCATACAAGGAGCTTTTAATATGCAGCTTTCTGTATGTAAAAGCAATTGGTGCAAAATGCTCTTCCTTGCTCAGAGTGGAGAACAGCAGCTATGGGTTCGTGGGAATGGTAAAGCTCCCTCCAAGTCATAGCAACTAGCTATGTCCTGGGGATGGGCAGCCCAGGACATAGCAGGAGTGCTACCTGGGGGATGGCGGTCCCCAGGACCAAGTATGGCTCTAGGAGGGTGGCCACTTGTCCCCCTCCTTCCTTGATTTAGGGTCTGCCTCAGGGAGGTGGCAATCACCAGGGCTGTGAATGGACAAGTGAGCTACAGAATGATGCACACCTCCCTCCCATTCTTCAACATGCACTTTGGCCCTGGGGAAGTCAGTGAGGCCCCATATCAAAAATGAAAAGCCCCTGGGAGGTGGTGGACACCGGGGCAGGTGGGGACCACAAGGCCTCCCATTACATTAGCCCCATGGAGCTGGCAGTCCCTGAGGCTGTGGTGCAAGCCATACTGGTCTCCCACACATGCATTTATTAAGTAGCCAAGGGAGGTGGCAGTCCTTGGGGCTGTGGTGTGACCATGTGGGCCCCAGCATATTTATTACTGTTTGCCCCGGGAAGGTTGCTGTTCCTGGGGTGTGGTGGGTGCCACATGGGCACCCCTGCATATTTTTTAAAACATGGCCTCGGGATTTGGCCTCTCAGGGCTTTATATAAAAGACGTGCAGGAGCCCACTTGTCTTTTTTTCCGTCTTTTGCCACAGGTCCAACCATGAATTTGAGGCAGAATTAAAAAGAAAAATGCTTTAACACCCGGCGAGGTCCCTGTGAGGACCCACCCACCATATCTGGGAGGGTCATGGTATTCCTACCCTTCCTCCTTCTCTTTGTTTTTTACTTTTTTTTGTGGGACTGAGCTTTAAGCTGAGTCCCAAGATGGCTGGCAACACTTGCTGGTTGAAGTGTTGGCAGCCGATCAAATTTCTGTGGGATCCGCGAGTCCACTGCAAAGACTCGCATCCCCAGATATCTATCATTTTTTAAATCTAAATATCTCTAAAACTACTGAACGTATTTATACCAAATCACAAATAGTACGCTTTCGGGACCAACAACTAGCTTTCTGCCAAATTTGGTGTAATTCCATTCAGCTGTTTGGTCTGTATCATGTTAAAAAATTAAAAATCAAACACAAGGAGAAGATGGACTGCGCGCTGAAACTTTTCAGACACTCGCCACCAGGCACAGATCTGGGTTCCATCCATCATCATTCTTTCTCACTTTGCCACTGAAATCAGTCTTGGCCCGGTGCCTCATGGGAGCAGTCCAGCCTGAATTGCCAAGCCATTTCTTCCCTGGACAGGAAATAAGCATCCTGGGACCGGTTTTGGGGTATAACCTATCTTCAGCTAGGCTAGCTTGAATCCAGTGGCAAAGTGAGCAATGGACCCATGTCTTGGCATATCCTGCCCACTTAGGGTGAATAAAGCACACACAAGGAGATGATGGCCGGAGTGCTGAAACTTTTCAGACACACACCCCCAGTCACATATATGGGTTGAATACATCATCATTCTTTAGCTCACTTTGCCACCTCAGTTCAGACACAGCTATATGCAAATCAGTCTTGGCCCTGTGCCTCATGGGTCCAGCCCAGTCTGAACTGCCAAGTCTTCCCTGGATTGGAAACAAACATCCTGGGGCCGGTTTCGGGGTAACACCCCTCGTCAGCCAGGCTAGCTTGAATCCAGTGGCAAAGATCTCTGTACTGGGGTGAATGTATAACATTGATCTGCATTCTTTCTATCAATTGTTCTTTTTGCATTTGTTACCCAAGTGGGACGGGTATGCCCAGACTTGGTCCCTTGCTCTCGACCAGAAACTGGTCCTAGATTGCTTGTTTCCGGTCCAGGGAGGTCAAGACTGATTTGCATATTTCTGGGTCCAAACTAGAATGGCATGGTGAGCAAAAGAAAATGGATTTAGGCCCAGATCTCTGTACTGGGGTGAATGTATGACATTGTTTTGCATTCTGTCCATCAATTGTTATTTTTGCAAAAAATAAAAAATCCCGATAGACATAACATGGGGAAAATGTGTTTTGGGACTCCCCTTTTTTCTTGACCTCTGCTTTACGGGTCACCCTGAAACTTTAAATGCAGCAGCTGAACCAAAAAGAGTATGTTTTTGAGAAATTTCTTGAAGATTTGTGAAGCGGCGCCAAAGTAATTGGCAAAACAAACGCTTTGCCTTCACAAACTTTAATCTTAACTGTAACTACATCCTGGCGATCACCAGAAGGATATATCTATATTTATCAGCAAAGGGAAGTCCCGCAGAAAGTCCAGTCACGTTCACAAAGCAGGGCCGGTGGGAGTAATGGATGCAGGTCCAGGTGCAAATCAAGAAAAGAGTGTGCCAATTGACAACAAAAGAATCTCGCACTCCACAGTGATTGAAATGTCAAGATTTAATGAGCAACCTGACGGTCTTATTCCTGGCCTCAAAAGCATAGTGCACCCCCACCTTATGCCAGAAGGCGCAAACAATGGACATAGAAAACATATATTCCCTTTCGTGCTCATTATAACAGGAAAATATATACAAAGTCATGTAGTTGTCATGTAATACCGAAAACAGACTGACATATTTGTCTTGTTAATGTTTCATTATTACATTTGTACATTTGAACAGAGGGCAAAGCCAAGAGAAATGTGGGCTCATTACTCACATTTATAAGGTGTGCTTAGTGAGAGTGACCATGATTGCATGCTATAAAATGCGCATGTAGGTGAATGTGCAGCAGGGAGAGAAATTAAAGGCAAAGGCCTTCCAGCGCGAGTGCACCAATACATTGTATCTTTCAGAATAGAGAACCTTAGTCATGTGTGCGATATATGAACATACACTTAGCCTGCGAGTGATGATCTTTTGTGTTTCACAGTATATAGTGCGACATACAATAACCCAAGAAGCTAAAACAGGAAGCGGGATATAGTGGCCAAGTCGCCTTTGAATACCTGTGGAAAATAATATATTTTAGTCCTCCCCCACACATTTGATATACGTTACAGAATGCAAAAGTGTGCCATAGTTAATTGTACTTCGCAGGCGAAAAGTGATCGCCTAGTGGCTCCAGAAACTGAGCCCACTCCGTAATCTTCTCGACTCACTGCCTAATCCTAATGATGTTGAAAGAAAGACGAGGAAATTAAAGTACCACTTCACTGGCAAACTCTGTATAGTGGCACTAATGTGTTTGGATGTGACTAAAACAAACCTGGCCACTTTGTGACCATTTTTCTGTTCGAACATTTTTTTCTTCCTTTTGTTTCTCTATCATGAGGCTGCCCTTTGGAAGGGAAAAATGCCTGAAAAAATTACATTTTCAGCAATGTGTTTTTTTGTTTCTTTTTTGGATCCATTTCTCTCTTGAACACATGAACGAAAGGAGAGTAAACAGAGTAAGTGCCCTTTTTTGATTGCACAGCTTTCTACAGGTGAGGAGGATTGAGATGGAGACAGATGAGTAGGGAGAGTGATTAGAGCAAAAAAAAAAGAGGTGGAGAAGGAGCAAGAGAGAGCTGTCAGTGGCCAGCAAAATATGAATACAATTTTATCAACGCCCCCTCAAGCTCCGTTAGATATGCTTTTGAGAACATAACATGGGGCGAGAGGCCTATTTCAGTCCATCTAAAGCAGCTGGAAGGATTCACAAAACTGGAGCTCTTGTAAGAGTCCCGGTCACTGCAACCAGAGACTGTAGCAGCCGAGGAAGGTACACCGTGAGGAGCTTAATGAGAAGGAAGCTATAAAACCGAATAATGATCAGTAACCCAAAATTTTAATTCAATAATGAATTGGAATACATTCACTCATGGATTTGTGAGTGCTGATTTCTCCCTAGAGTCGGGGTTTCCACAGTGCACTTACCCGTGTTGACTAAGGGCTTTGAGGTTAGGAGTTCAGGCTATGCCATTGGCTGTCGGATAGTGTGGTGTATTTTTTTCATTGATGGTTGACAATTAGCAGTCAATGAGATGCTTGAGCAAAGCCTAAGGATAGAGTCCTTGGGTTGTGAATAAGAGAATGGAACCAAGCAACAGAACATGTCTACAAAGTCTAGAGCGAAGCCGCAGAAACAATGTGTGATCTTGGCCAAGAATCCATAAAAGACAAGCCAGCAAGAGTAGGGCAGTGCACTCCTCACGAGTCCGAGCCATAAGAACCGAAGGCAAGACCATAAGTGAAACAAAATACGGACCACTGACAAAAAGTCAGTTTGAATTGAAATATCCCACATATTCTGTGACTTAAAAACTCCTATTGGCAGAAAATCAGTATATTATTGAACACTTTTGGCTTGTTTGTACGCACAATACAAGAAATCTATGAAGAGGCCTGTGTGTAAGAAGGCCAACAAAATCTGAGATGGAGCGCAAAAAATTAAGAGGCCCAAGTTCAACCAGCTACGACAAGGAGTACCTGATGACGAATAACGAATAATAAATGGGACGGAGTGCTAGGAAGGGAACAGCAAGCAGTGGGAGTTATTTTAATGACCCCTTTTTTTCAGACAGGAATGTATATTTTCAGAAAAAACATGTCTTTCAAATTATTATAAGGTGATAATACACCTTTTTTTATTTTCATTTAATCAGCCATGTTTGTAGCTGCGACTGGCACATGCCATGTGCTTTTTGGACATGTTTTTATTTGACACGTCATTTTTGACAACTTCATACACTTGGATTTTTTTGCCATTAGAAATTCGCATTCTGAGGACTTGTCTATCTGTCTTTACAGTAATAAGCACAGGCTTAAAAATTCCAGTATGCATAATGTTGCTGGCGAAAAAATCCCAACATGGTGGAAGGTGCCACATTTAACCTGGGTAAAAGCAACACGGCCCCCCCAATTGTACATAATCATGTGCAACCATTGTAATCACCCTGTGACCCTGAACTGCACAGCCTCCTCTGATGCAAGAAATCTAGTGGTCAATTCATGCGCAATGATCATTGCTCCCCCTCCTCCCCCCAGTGGACTGCATGCTCTTATGCTAGTTAGGCTTCATTAAAATAGATGGTGTTGGCCTGTGTTATGATTTATCTGTGCATTTGTGCCCGTTTGTTGTGTACCTTTTCATAATGTTTTATACAAGAGCCATACCTACTCGCTTTGTTAGTGACTGTTTTACTAAGCAATTACGATTTTCCTCAACCAGTTTGTTACATTTCAAAACTTGGTGTCCTACAGCAGATGGCTCTAGGACTTGGTACCTCAAGCCCCAAGTCCGCACAATGCCACAGAAATCAGGATGATCAACCCTGTGCAGTTGTGCTTGGCTTAACCTATGATCCAGAATGTCACCACAAAGGAGAATATAGCAAATAAGCACTATCGGACACTTTAAGCATGCCCATTTCAAAGTGGAATGCTCTGCTAAAACAGTTTGCTCCAGTTTTGGAACTTTCATAGATTCACATGCTTGAATCATTCCCCATCGTTGAGATGGGAGTCCTCAGTACATTTAAAAAGTAACGTCACAATAGACATAGAAGTTAAAGGCCTAAGGCCTCATTATTTAGTAACATATCTAAGTCCTCATTTAAAAGGGACCAAACTTAAGAAAACAACTAATCTCTTTGCCCGTGCAGCTCCACTGCCCCTTTCACATCTTTGCTAGGTAGGGGCTCGAGTCTGCCTTTCTGTCCTATTTTCGGTTACTTATTTTTATTTGCCTCAGTTTACTTTTACTGCAGTTTTAATTTTGCCTTTGTGTTAATTTTTATCTTATTCTGCTCCCTGATCCACTGCTGCGTCCTTCCTGTTCGTGCCCTCCGTGACCATTTTTTGCTGCTGCTGCCCCCATGGTTTCTCCCCCTTGCCGGTTTCCCACTCCTACCTCCCAGCTGCACTTCCATCCCCCTTACCCTATGTAATGGCTGCCGCTGCGTGGACATCTGAGCAGGACCTCTTACCTCCTGGTCAGTGACCCAGCTCTCCGCCTGTGCAGCTCGGCTGACTGTGCCTCCACCGCCGCCCTTTCCACCCCTCTACTAGGTAGGGGGTTGAGTCTGCCTTACTGTCCTATTTTCTGCTGCTTATTTAAATTTTTAATTTTGCCTTAGTGTTAATTTTTATCTTATTCTGCTCCCTGATCCACTCCTGCCTTCTTCCTGTTCGTGCCCTCTGTGCCCATTTTTTTGCCATTGCTACCCCTGCGGCCCGCCCCCCTGACGGTTTCCCGCTCCCGCCTCCACTACATAATGGCAGCTGCGCCGAAGGTGCACCAAAGGCAAGCCCATCTGAACTTGTCCCCGACTGCGACCAGCACCAGGGACCCTGGTCCTTCAGCCACCCGCCGGTACGACTCAACTGCCCTCCTCGCACTCAACCCCAGAAGGAACAACTGCCAGCTGGTGACACAGAACACCACCCACGGCCAGTTCTCGGGCTGCTGAACCTACACCACCCTCCACACCACCACGGCCGCTGCCCGCACACCAGACGCCAACACATCCTCCTCAACGTACGCACCCTGCACAGACATGTCGTAAAAATGTGGGACCTCCTCCACACCTTCTCACCAGACGTTACCTTCTTCACAGAAACCTGGACCAATTCCTCAACTGCCTCCGACATCCCCATCACCATTCCCGAAAGCTACAAGATCCAGAGGAAGGACCGCCCTCCCTGCCCAAGAGGAGGACTCACCATTGCACACAAGACATCCCTACGACTTTCCAGCGCCACCATGAGCGACTCCCATGGAACACCTCCACTTCTGGATCCAGACCGGCGCTAGAACCACACTGCGGGCACCCTCGCCTACAGAACCCCCCGGACCTTGCGCTTTGTTTGCCGCTACCATTGCTGACCTAATCACACCTCCATGGACTACATACTCATCAGAGACCTGAACTTCCATCTCGACAACCTCAGCAACCCTAACTCCACCACCCTTCTGGAGAACCTCACCAACATTAGACTAAAACAGCTTATCATGACCCCTACCCACAAGTCAGGACACACCCTCGACCCCATCTTCGCAGGTGGGAACAACATCCACTTCAGCCACACCACGCAACCCCTCTGAATGGACCACCACTGCTTACACTTCTCTTTCAACTCTCCACCACTCTCAAACCCATTGCTCGACCTCCATGAAGGAACTGGAGCAAGGTCACAGAGGCACACCTCAACTCCAACCTCGCCCAAGACCCCCCCGCCTCAACAGACACCAACTCTGCAGCCAAGGATCTACACCGGTGGATTGCCAACTGCGCAAACAAGCTCGCACCCCTCCATACTGCAGACTGTCAAAGCCCCCTGAAGGCCACCTGGTTCTCTGCCGACCTCCAAGAAGCCAGGCACTCCTTCAGACGTCTCAAAGAATGATGGAGAAACAGCAAAACCATGGAAGACCTGACCGCTTACCAGAACACCATAACATAATACCTCCAATGCATAAGATGCACAAAGAAGACCTTCATCTCCAACTCCAGCAACTCAAAGGAACTCTTCAACATCATCTATCAATTCACCATACCCCCCAGTGAAGCCACAGACATCGCTCAGCACCTACTTTCACCTGAAAATCAAGGCCCTCTACGACAACTTCAGCAAGCAGATCCCGGAAACCACCTGTCCCCCAGCAACGACAGCTGGCCCACCATCACAGCCTTGACCCCGGTCACCACCAAGATACCACCACTACCATGAAGAGCACTCACTCAGGAGCCCCTACCGACCACTGCCTATCTTCCACAGAGCCGCCTCCACCATAGTACCCGAGCTACAATGCACCGTCCATGCCTCCTTCGAATCAGGCACTGTCCCCATGACTGGAAGTGCGCAGAAGTCCAGCCCCTCCCCAAGAAACACTCTGCTCGCCCTAGGGACCTTAGAACTGCCGACCTATCTCTCTCTCCTTCCCTTCGCAGCCAAAGTCACCAAGATCGTCAATGCCCAGCTGACAAACTTTATCGACGAGAACTCCATACTCGACCCCTCCCAATGCGGATACCACAGCAACCCCAGCACAAAGACTGCCCTTCTCACCCCCACAGATGACAACTGCATGCTCCTAGACCAAGGCTACACCACAGCCCTCATCCTACTCGACCTCTCCACAGCCTTCGACTCCATCTCTCACCTCACTCTTGCAGCCAGACTCCACGACACAGGAATACAGGGAACAGCCCACTACTGGCTCCGCTCAGTCCTTGCTGGCAGAACGCAACAGATCAGACTCCCGCCTTTCCTCTCTGAACCAACAGAGATCACCTGCGGAGTACTACAAGGATCATCGCTCAGTCCCATGCTCTTCAACATCTACATGGCCCCCCTCGCCGCCATCATCAGACAGCATGGACTCAGCATTGTATCTTACTCCGAAGACACCCAGCTCATCCTCTTCCTCACGAAAGAACCCAAAAAACGACCAGGATCTCCTTCCAACGAGTAATGAGACATTGCAGCTTGATGAGCAGCAGCTGTCTGAAACTCAGCTTGGAGAAGGCAGATGTCCTGGTCCTTGGACCCACCCCCGCATCTTGGGACAACTCCTAGTGGCCCTCCGCCTTCGGCACCCCACCCACTCCCATGGACCACACCCGGGAACCTTTGCATCATACTTGACTCCATCCTCAACATGACTCGACAGATCAATGCAATCGCCTCCATCTGCTTCTACACCCTCCACATTCTCCGTAAGACCTTCAACTGGATCCCGCCCTAAAGCCAGAAAGACTGTCACCCAAGCATTCATCACAAGCCGGCTGGACTACTGGAACACCCTCTACGCTGCAATCAACAAATTACTCCTACAAAAACTCCATACCATCCAGAACATCGCAGCCAGACTCTTCATCCGCATCCCACGACGGGAGCAGATCACCCAACACCTGCAAGACCTCCACTGGCCCCCCCGTCGAAAAGAGTCACCTTTGAGCTGCTCATCCATGCCTACAAATCTCTCCACAACTTGAGACCCAAATACCTCAATGAAATAATGTCCTTACACAAACATAAAAGCAACCTCTGCTCCGCCGACCTTGCCCTAGCAGAAACCCCGCTCATCCACAGAATCAGAGCCGGTGGAAGAGCCTTCTCGTACACCCCTGCCAGAGTCTGTAACGAGCTTCCAGTCAACATTAGACACTCTGCTACTCTGCACACCTTCTGGAAGACCCTCAAGACCTGGCTTCTTCATCTGATTTGTCAGATCCAGAGCTGCATCCTCCCCCCACCCCCAGGGCCTTGGGATCCTCAGTGGTGAGTAACGTGCTCTAAATCCCCTGATTGATTTATTGAACCAATCAGCTGACACCACCCTTTAGAACCCTCCTGAAATGAGCTTCAGTCAATCAGATTTTCTACCGCAAGTCATGCTAGATAGTCTCCACTGAGCTCTGCTCAGCTATTTTCCTCAAAACTTTGAAATTTCCTTGTCTGCAGTTTTTCTCTTGGATTCAAGGTATTTTTCCACCTATAATTCCTTTGTCTGGGTGAATTCCATTTATTTTTCCATGTCGGACACACCTAAAAAAGATCTCTTTAGGCCCTGTAGTACCTGCAGAAAAAAAAGACTGCACATCGGTGACCCTCAGAAAGACTGTCTTTACTGCCTTTATTCTGATCACAAACCAAAGGACTGTAAGGCATGTTGCAACTTTTTGTCAAAGACTTCTTGAGGTGAGGCTGTTATTATGGTTGCAGAGGCGTAAAGACAGGGAGGACCCTGTATCTTCTGAGGAGGGCGAAGGCTCCTCAAAGACACCTCAAAAAAGACCACTGGATGTCTCTCTAGGTCACTCCTCACAGCAACCTCCAAAGAAGACACACAAAATGTCTTCAGAGGCTACTGAAAAACAAGATCTGCCTTCCAGGATGTCTCATTCATCTCAGAGTTCGATTTCTGTAAAAAGAATGCTTCCAGAAATCTGCTTCAGTCCCTCCAACTATTCCTGTGAAGGTAAATTATCCTTTTAAGAAGCCTTCCTCACCCCCGTCGATGGACAGCTCATCGATGGACAGCTCAACAGCAGTACCGACGACTATAAGACGTTCACTGACTGTTGGAGGCACTTCTTCTACGATAACAGTTGCCATGGTTTCAGTCTCATCGGCGTCCATTTCATCGCCAACGACGTCTTTGTCAACGAGTCAAGGTACTTTGTCATCCATGATCAGGATATCCAGAAAGTAGTCATCGTTGATGAAGATTCCAGCGATCAACATCCCGACAACAAAGAGGACGACAAGTGATTTGTCGATGGTGTTGCCAGCGTCGACAACGAGTTTACCTTGGACGACTCTCTCGTTGACTATTTCCCTCATTGTATCATTGTCGGCCTTGACAATGAGAGATACGTCTTCGATGAAGGTGTTGTCATCTACCCCAGTTCCGTCATTAATAGCAATGCCGGTCGATGATCCATCGATGATGGTATGTGTGCCGACGACAGCCTCGTCGACGACACCAAAGTCTAGACCAGGAAATCTAATTTCCCAGTCAAAATTTCAATGAGAGAGACTGACACCCTCCTTAACTTCTTCTAGTAGGGTTCATCCTTATCACCAATTCGTCTCTTAGATGACGATGATGAATGATTCAGACGAAGACCGCTTGTTTGGGGCTGCACAAAATCCCTTGGAGTTGAACGTTAAATAACAGGAAGACTCCGAGGATCATGACCAATTCTCTGACCAACATCCATACTATTCTGACCAGTGATGTCAGTAGCAATGCCTCCAGGGATGGTTTGTCTTCTTTCCACTCTGGTAACTGATTTGCAATTCAAGTTAGTGGATTATAAAAAGAGGTTTCATACGTTCACACCTTCTCCTGCTACAGCACTTTTACCACCTCCTGTGGTTCAAACTCAACCTCCACCCCTTCCTATATCTCAAGTGCCTGTGCATCAGCTTCCATCCACAGATGAAGAGGAAGCGGAACAATAAGAAGGGTAAATACAGGATGTACTATCACATCCATATGAGTGAGATGATTACATTATCCCTCCACAAACGTCACCATGTCCACCTCAAGTGGACTCCCCTCCAGAGGATATTGGAGGCCTTCATAACCTCTTGGAGAGAGCAGCCAGACGTTTCGAACGTTCAATGCCTGCTCAACAACATGACTGTTTTTTTTACAATTTCAAGGAACCTTTTAAAAAATTGGTCAGGTCTATACCAGTTATCGACTACATCTTGGATCAGGGCATTAAGATAATAGGAAATCCAGCCACAGTTCCACCATTCTTACTGAGGCTCGACAAAAGCCCCTGACGATGCAGCTGCCTGTCTCACAGGTCATCCTAGGCCTGATTCAGTAATTTCCCAGGTGGCTCAACGCAGGTCAAAGAACCCATCACCTTCGCTATCAGCTCCTAGGAGGCTGGATAACATCGGCAAACGCTTTTCCACTATGTCTGTATTGACAGTCAAAGCGTCCAATTCCCTAGCACTGCTGGGGCGCTACAACAGACAAATGTGGTCAGATATCGGTCCTTACATTAACGATGTCCCACAAGACATCAAGTTGGAGGCAAGAAAAGATTTGCTGCAGGGCGAACACTTCACTTCAGAAATAATTGATTGTGAGATGGACATCGCTTCCACTACTTTCCTTCAGTTGGCTGGAGCCACAGTCTTAAGGTGCCAAGCATGACTCAAGGCCACAACATTCAGGCCTGAAGTCCGGACCAAAATTCGAGATGCCTTATGATGGACAAGAACTATTCGGTAAGCATATCGACCAAGCCCTTCATGGATTCAACAAAGACACAGACACGGCTAAAGATTTGGGTACCCTCCAGTATAAAAGAACGCCTTTTCACGGTGTATGGGATAAAAGCTAGACATCCTACAGGGGAGGTGATCAACAATATCGGTATCCTTACTATGCCTCTTCCAACCAGCAATACAGGGCGCGGTTCACTCAGAGACAGCAGCCTGGGACTGACTGTAATAAATCTTCCTTTTGAGGGAAGACGGGACGACAAAAAAAGTCCGCCAGACGACCATGACTTCCCACTTCTGCTGGTTACAATTTCCTCACCTCCCCCAAAAGTAGGAGGCAAAATCTCCCATTATCTCCTAAATTGGAGACAAATCACAACGAATTGTTGGGTCCTAGAGCTAGTACAATTCAGCCATTCCCTGGAATTTATACAGCCACCCCCGCCAAACACCTGCTCAATCGCTGGATCACAAACATTTGCACCTATTACAGTTGGAAATAACATCCATGATCCAAAAAGGAGCCATAGAACATGTTCTTTTTCATCATAGGGGGAAAGGATTTTATTCCCATTTTGTGTTAGTGCGCAAGAAGACGAAAAAATTGAAGTCCATTTTTGATTTACGAAATCTAAACAAATTCCTCAAACAATCATTCTGAATGGTCACCATTCAGGAAGTCTTACAGCTTCTCAATGAGAATGATTACATGGTATCCCTGGATCTTCCCTGCGCATATTTCCGTATGCCCATACACAAGAAGCACAAAACTTTTCTCAAATTCACTGTAGCCAGCAGGCATTATCAATTCCGAGTGTTATCCTTTGGGCTCAAGTCTGTCCCTCATATTTTTATGAAGTGCCTAGCACCAGTAGAGGCATATCTCAGACTGCATATTCACCAGGTTTTCCCTTAACTCGATGACTGGCTCATTAAAGCTCCTACTTACAACGCCGCAAAGATGTATTACAAAGCCTGTCTGCGGCTTTTCATTCAATTGGGTCTCACACTAAATCCAGAGAAATCAGTCCTACAGCCTTCCCGATGACTTACATTTCTGGGAGCCATACAGATACTGTTCTGAAGAAAGCCTATCCCACAGTGGAAAGACAACGAAAGCTTCAACATCGGCCCTTCGCGGCGGGATGCCTGGCTTTCACCTTGTGGATACCCTTCCAGGGTTATCTCACAGGGGAATACCAGGGCGGGTTCCAAGCGCGGAGATGCCCCAGGGTAAGTCCAGCGCTATATAAGTTTCATACATTTACATTTACATTTACATTGGCAAGCCACGCACAACAAAGAAAGTCTCTTTCAGTGCGCATATACAAATCTCTGCTCTGCATGATGTCCTCCTGTCTTCTTCTGATGCCTCACTGCCGTCTACGCATACATCCTCTTTAGAAAGCTCTGAAGACTCAATGGGTTCAACTAAATGGAACCTTTGACATAATTCAAGTGACCCCGCAAATGGTCAACTTGCTATCTTGGTGGACTCCTCACAATCTGTCTAAGGGGTTACCTTTCCTTCCACAAGCCTCTCCTCTAGTAATAACAGATGCTTCACTGGAAGGTTGGGGAGCCTAACTTCAGAATTTACAGATCAATGGCAAGTGGCCCCTTTCGCAGCGGAGACCAAAGATAAATCTCTTGGAACTAAGCACAGTATTTCTAGCTCTACAAGCTTTCCTGCCCATGATACAAAATGCTCTACTGCTTGTGAGAACAGACAATACTACTACAATACACTATCTAAACAAACAAGGGGGAACTCTATCTCTCTCCTAGGAATCTCAATGAATTTGGAACTGGGGAATTCAGCATAGAATTTCGTTAAGAGTGGAGTACGTTCCAGGAAAGGAAAATACCATAGCTGATTCACTAAGCAGCCTACAGTCAACCTGCCTCGAGTGGGAGTTAAACCAGATTACTCTCAAAAGAGTCTTCTCCCAGTGGGGTGAACAGACAACAGACCTGTTTGCCACAAACTGCAGCACCAAATGCCAAAGCTTCACAAGCTGGCATCCCCAACCGGGATTTTGGGGGAATGCTTTTTGAATAGCATGGTCCAGGGTATTTGCCTATGCTTTTCAGACAATTCCTCTCCTCCCCAGGGTACTAAAAAAGATGAAGGTAGAACCTTGCAAAGTAAAACTAATTGTTCCAGCGTGGCCTCGCTAACATTTGTTCACGAAGCTCTATCTTCTGTCCTTACAACCGCCAATTCCTATGAAGCCGTTTCCCTCTCTTCTCACGGTGAACCAGGGACAAGTTAAACACCCAAATCCAGGTCCTCTCAGATTATCGGCTTGGCTCCTGAGTTCCAGGTATTTGAAAACTTAAAAATTCCTCAAGAATGCTGAGACATCCTGCTCATGCTGGAGCCGATGGCACCAACAGAACTTATTCTTTGAAATGGATGAGATTCTGCGTCTGGTGTGGGTCTGCTAAAGTGCATCCCCTCAATTCATCTATGGAAGAAATCCTGCCACATCTCCTCCATCTAGAAAATTCAGGTTTGGCTCATACTTCGATCAAAGTTCACTTGGCCGCTATCTTCCGTTTACGGAGATCATCTAAGGGTTCTTCCTTGTGATCAAACAGACTGATAAAACAGCTTATTAAAGGACTATTCAGAACCTTTCTTCCTGTGAAATCTCCGCCTCCAACATGGCAACTCAACATGGTTCTTGTTCAACTTATGAGGCACCCATTTGAACCGATACATAGAGCTGACCTAAAGTTCCTTTTGTGTAAAATTGTTCCTCTTTTAGCTCTTGCATCTGCAAGAAGAGTTAGTGAACTTCAAGCCTTCACCATACAGGAACCCTTTATTCAATTGAAACACTATAAGGTGATCCTTCACACCAACCCGGGATGTATACCTAAAGTTTCATCAGACTTTCATCTGAAACAAACCAATTATTTTAAAATATTTATTTCCAAATCCTCAAACAGCAGCTGATCGAGCTTTGCATTCTTTGGACTTAAAACGCTGCCCTAAATTTTATCTGGACAAAACGAAATCCTTCCGCAAAACTAATCAACTTTTTGTAGCATACAGCTTGCCTAGAAAAGGTTTTCCCTTAACCAATTAGAGCATATCTAGATGGACCTCTAGTGCTATTATCTTCTGTCACCAGCACGCTGGTCAACCCCTACAATCAAGGGTTGGTGCCCATTCGACTAGGGCAGTGTTTACATCTATGGCGTTGTTTGCTGTGTGTCCCTCTCAGACATTTGTAGAGGTGCAACCTGGAAGACGCTGCATACATTCACTAAACATTACAGCTTGGATTTCAAATTGATGAAATATGCTGTGCTGGGACATGTGGTGCTAAGACATATGTTTCAGTAAAGGTGAGCCTTCATTCCTCCCCACCAACCTTTCGTTGCACATTTCTTAGTTTTTCCCTTCTTTATGTGAGAACTATTCATTTGCTATTTCATAAGTATATACAAGTTTGTATTCCTTTATACGTATATATGTTTCTATTCTAAATCATTTTTTCACTACTAGTATGTAAGTGTTTAATATGTATGTGTGTGTGTAAATGTAATAGATATATATATATATATATATATATATATATTCATATTCACTGAAAAAACCACAGGTTTGAAGGAAATTATAGTTAGTTGGACATTTTACTCGTACAAAATCAGAGAAATTTGGCCGTTGTAATTGGTTCAGCTAACTAAAACTTGTGCTCCCTTAATGCACTGCTGATGACGTCACACATTACATCATTCATGACATAGTAACATCACTGATGACATCTCAAATGAAATCAGTGATAACATCATCCAGTAACTGTGTTTCTGTAAAGTTTAAATATGTTTTATAGTGGATGTATAAGTGTCTGAATGGATGATTTAGTAGCTGCATAACTGTCTGTATAAGTGAGTGATTCAACATGTTTTACTGAATGCATGGGTTTGTGACTAAACTGTGTAAATGTCTGTATCAGTCTGTCAGTTGGTGTGTAAGTGGTTGCATGGGTTGGTGAGTAGCTAAATGAGGGCCTATATGGGTTATTCATTTGGTTGTCTGAGTATATGTATGGGTGCCTGAGCATCTGGGTGAGTTGGGGGGTATATGACTTTGTGCATAGATGTGAGTGGGTGATTCACTGGGTGTATGGGTTCAAGAGTATATCTGTGAAGGGCTGTATGGGTGGATGCATGTATGTATGGGTGTGTTGGTGAGTGTTTAGATATCTGTGGTACATGTGTGAGTAACTACATAAGTGAAAGGCAGTATATGTGAGTGTGGAGTATATAAATGACTATGTGAGAGAGTGATTGTGAGAGTGGCTGTATGGATGAGCTTGTATTAGGTATTGTATAAGAGTGTAAGTATGTGTTAGCATATGTTTGAATAAATGAGGTGGGGTGTGTATAACTGTATAGGTGAGTAAATGTGAGTGTGATTCTTTGCATGCCTGACTAGGTGTGCGAGTAACTCTATGGATGAGTGGAGGTGTATGAGTGGCTATATAGGTATTAGAGTGCATACAATAGTGCCGTATTGATGGTTGACTGCATGTATGAATGACTGTATCGCTGAATGAGTGGATGTGTATGTAGACCTAGAAATCAGTGAGTAGGTATGTAGTAACTGGTATTGGTGTGTCGATGGTTTCGAGAAGGCCAGTGTGTATTTTAGAGTGGGTGTATCAAAGGTTATATTAGGGTAAGAGGAGGTGCATCAGATTATCACGGGGATGATGTCATCAGTGATGTCACTGACCATGTCATGAATGATGTGATATGTGACGTCCTCATCAGTGCATTGCGGGGGTGCTAGTTATAGTTAACTGAACTAACTATAATGGCCGAATTCCTCTGGTTTTGTACGAGTGAAATGTCCAAATAACTATAAAGTCCCTTGGAGGCGCTAGAGAGCGCACAGTAAGATGGCTGTGTTGTAGCGCAGCTTCGCCGGACAGAGCCCATAACGTGTAATTATCCTGCTATTCCCAATTAAAAAAACAGAATAAAAGCGGCATGACAGGCTGTAGACCCATCCCTGTAGTTGCAGTACTGACCACGTTGCTGGCGACTGCATGGGACCAAGTGAAAACCGGGTTGCATGGCGCGGACCCACGATCCCAAGATGGCGACACTGTTAGATTGTGCCCAGACATAGGAGGTACGCACGTTGGCGATGTCCTCTTGCCACAGGGCCGGTGGAGTTCTCCTGATGCTGGCGCCTGAGATGTGCTGCTGATTAGCAGCACGGGCGAGCGCTGCCTGCTCCCGTGCGACGCTGGTGTGGGATTCAGCCATTGTCACACAGCAAGCTCATGGATTGAAAAGCGTCAGAGCAGAATGCGGGCTGACGAGCGCTGTGACCGGTGTGGACCCGAGACTCAAAATCACCAGGCAAGTGTGCTTTTTCCATGACTGCTGCCGGAGGGGCGCCACGCGTATTGCAGCCCCGGGAAGGCCGCATACAAGCAGCAGGAGTGTGCTGTGGCTGACATCCAAGCGGAGTTCCTCTCCTCCTCCAAATCTAGCTCTGGTATCTCCGTGAACAGTGGCAGCCTACTGAACACCGGCAAGTGTCCACCCCGATACACAGCTGAATGGCGTCGCAAGGAGTGTACACGTAGCGGGTGCGCCCTAGGGCTCAGGGTACAATTGCTTGTAGCTTATGGTGGCACTGCATATATGACACCATAGTTCGCAAATTATCCTGGTCCAGTGATTGCCATCTAGCGTAGAGTGCACAACTGGTGACCTGAGGTGGGCCGTATCTGGCATCTGCTGCAAGACGAGGCTGCACCAAGACAAGTGGCTGGACATCGCATTGGGGCACTGCATTGAGGGGCTGCATTGACTCTTGGAATACCCACCACTGCCAACATCTGCCTGCTGTGCCCCCCTGGCTGAGCTGCTTTGTGCTGTGGCCCTATCTGCGGGGCCTTGGAGCACCGTTACCAGGCAGTCTCAAACGTGGAGGGCTCGCGCGGTCAGGCATGGATTCGTGACTAGAGCAGGCCCAGAGGCTGCCTGTGCTAGCTCTGGCACTCGCACTCTCGCTGGTTGGGGTTACCCTTGGTTGCTGGGACCTCAGAGCAGTGACAGGCGCACAACACCTTCCTGATTTCAGATCGCCATAAGGCCCATCACGTCAAAACGTGATAAGTGTAAAGATGGGGAAATCTGAGAGGAACCAGCCCCGTCTGATATTTGAGCCCCACAAATCCAGCAAGTCACGGCAACAAGCCACCTCGGACTCAGAGACTGATGCTCCCTTGGACAACCTCCCAGCCATTGAAAAGACACTCTTAGTGGTACAGAATAGTCTGCAATCTATTGATGGCAAGATAGACAGCCAAAACCCCAGAATGGACCACATGTCCACTAAATTTGACAAGCATGCACTACGATTGGGTGAAGCAGAAACTTATATCTGAGACCGAGGACGGACTACAGCAAACCGCTGCAAAAACTCTTGCAATGGAGAAGGTGTTAGCCGTCATACAGGCTAAGGATGCAGATTTAGAGGCCAGATCGAAGCATAATAATGTGTGCATTGCAGGCCTTCCAGAATCTACCAACACGGGCCGCCTTGAAACCTACCTTGAAACCATGCTGCAGACTATCTTTGCTGCCGAGAGTTTCTCACGGATGCTGATCATGGAAAGAGCGCATCGATCACTGGTTGCTCGACCGCTGCTGGGCGCCCCGCTGCGCCTGATCATCACGCTGTTGTTGAACTATAGAGACCAGGACACAGTTTTGCGTTTGACACGTGAGATAGGGAACATCACTCTTGAAGGAAACTCGCTGGCCTTCTACCCGGATTTTACGGTGGTGGTGCAGGCAGCACGAAAGGAATATCAACCGACCAAAACACTTCTCATGGCAGAAAAAATCCCATATGCGATGCTGTATCCAGCACGTCTCCGAATAGACATCGATCGGAAATCAAAGATTTTTACTACTCCAAAAGAGGCGCTGGCTTTCTTAAAGACCCTCAAACAGAAAGCTCGGGAGTTCGCTACCACACCACATGATGATGAGGATGAGCCGCAAGGTTTGGAATGACAACCGATTAATCCGCGTCTGAGGCGTGAGCCCTGGTCTTGAGATTTGTTTCTTGTCTCCCTACCTTCTGCAATTGAACACTGACGCTGCAGATGGTCCTCAGGTGACGGCCGCCAATGGACCTGTCGATTTGGACTATGGCGATGCAGATATGAATTTGATACTATTTATGAGAACTGTTATAAATGTTTGTTGATTAATATAAGTGATAGCTGAGCAGGAATGATGGTCATATACCTCTCCGTCCACCTCCTGTCCACTCTGGGAGGGTGACTGTGCCCCCGTGCTCCCTGATGTGTGTTCCCTTCAATTGTTGGGAAATGTTTTTTCTTCGGGTCATGTTTTCCAGGGTACGTGTTCTTGTTCTAGGGGATGGCTTTGGCAAATTGGGACTGCTAAAGAGGTTGGGGGTCTTTCTATATTCTATTGGGACTGTTTTTCTGTGATTGCACAGATCTATTGGTTATGATTTGCATGTGCTGTAATGACTATCTACACCCTGACTCCTAATATGCTGCTACATGAATGCATGAATATAAAATGTATAAAGCGCTAACTATTCCCAAGGGCATTAAGGTGCTAACAGCGGAAACCACATGCAGGTATGAGAAGCACACTTAGACCAGAATCTGAGAGAACAGCCAGCTCTTTAACACCTTTAGAAAAAGTGTATGAACGTTGTGCAGCAATTTCGTCTGAAAGAGAGTTCCACAATTTAGCAGCAGCAGTTGAAAAGGATCTCCCGCCCAATCTCATCCGTTCAAACCTGGGAACTGTAAGAAGATGCCTACTTGCTGACCTAAGATTCCTAGTAAGGACATAGAGATGAAATAATGCTTTAATTCCATCAGGACCCAGGCCATGATAAGCATTATGAGTGAGGCAAAGAGTTTTGAACATAATCTTATGATCAATCGGGAGCTAGTGCAGAGAAAGAAGAGAGGCTGAGACTGAATGATGTTTGGGCAGGTCAATCACTAGCCTGGCTGCAGCATTTTGCACAAGCTGCATGTGCCGCAGCTGTCCCTTATTATTGCCCAAATAGAGGGCATTACAGTAATCCAATCTGGACAGTATTAAAGCAGGGACAACTTGTTTGCATGCTGTGAGCGAGAGTAACTGTGAGATCTTCCTTATAATCCTTATAAGCCAGAAGCAAGTAGCCACTGTCCTACTAATCTGTAAATTCAGGGACAAAGAATTGTCCAACAGGACTCCCAGATTTTTACCATGGGAGACGGGGCATGGGCAACTGCCCAAAGATTCGGGCAACCACTCCCCAGACCAGATGTTCGCCTTGTCCCCAAAAAGAAGTATCTCCGTCTTCTCGCCGTTCAATTTAAGATAGTTTTGGGCCATCCAAGACGGCACTGCGTGCATACAGTTTTTTAAATTGCAAGCAGCGTCACTGATGTTATGAGTGATGAACACCATGATCTGCGTGTCGTCGGCATATGATAACACTTCCAGACCAAAAGATTTTACCACCTTTGCTAGCGGGGCAACATAGATATTTCACAATGTAGGGCTCAAGGAAGAGCCCTGCGGCACCATGCATAAAAGGGAGTTGGATCAGAGTAGAAATTGCCCAATTTCTCTGTTTAGGGCCGGTTACTAAGGAAGGAGGTGAGAAGTCCTAGAGCTGAGCCTCTAACACCTATCTTCCTGAGCCGTTCCACAAGTCTCAGTGGAGAAAGGGTATCAAAAGCTGCGATGAGATCAAGTAGGATCAGCAAGGTGGTATGGCCTGCATCCACCTGTGTGTGGATGTTATCAAGCACCATGGTGAGCACAGTTTCAGTGCTATGACTGCTTCTGATACCGTGTTGAGACCCATCAAGAATTTGGTGGTCTCTCAGATAAGCACTCAGATGGAAATTCAGATGAGATTCTAAGATCTTTGCTGAAACCGGCAGGAGGGAGATGGGTCGATCATTTTTCTGTTCCAACGGATCCAAAGATGGCTTTTTTAAAAGTGGCCTAACTACTGCCACCTTCCAAGCCAAGGGATATTGCCCGTCTGAGATGGCTTAACAAGGACTACTCTGGACATGGGTAGATAGATGCACATGCTTGACATGGAATGTTCGTGGGCTCAACTCCCCCAAAAGATCAGATGAATGTTTGCCTATCTGAATAGACCTAGAATTCAACTTGTTCTTCAACAGGAGACTCACCTGACCAATAAAGCAGAGACTGGTATTGCACGCAAGTGGGCTGGATACAAACTCGCTTCTTCTTGCTCGTCATACGCTAGAGGGGTCCTTATCCTGGTTAAAAAAGGTATACCCGTCACACCTATCAAAACCTATATTGACAACGAGGGACGTTGTGCTATGGTGCATGGCAAGTTGGGCATGTCACTGATTACCATTGGAAATGTGTACGGCCCTGGATGAACCACAAGATTTTCATTGCATGCTCAATGTGCTGCATGACCGGCCGGAAGTGGGCATTTTGTGGGGGGCGATTTTAACACACATCTGGACCCCAATAAAGATAAATCCAGTCCCCATTTATCTCACACATTAAAGGTGGACCAATGAATCAAGAATGCCTTGCTGGAACTTGGGTTAGAGGATGCTTGGCGAAATTGTAATGCTGAGAAATGTGGGGTTACACATACCACGTCCGCGCATAACAGTTGGTCCCGCTTTGACTATTGCCCACTGAGCGAGGGGCCCAATGACTGGGTTACAGTGGTTAGGCTTCTTCCTCGCACATTATCAGATCATAAGCCAGTGCGGCTAGTCCTCACTATTCCTACTAATCCACACCGTCCATTCACCTGGCGGTTCTGCGATGAGGCCCTAGTAGACCCTATTTATGTAGACACTATTCATAAAGCGATCGTGCAGTACTTTGAATTGAATGTAGGCACTGTCATTGGTGCATCCACCTTGTGGGAAGCTTTTAAAGTGACTGAGAGAGGGGTCTGCATTAGCACCACAGCAGGCATCTTGCGTGATATCAGAGGTCAACTCTACAAAATAGAGACTGCACTAGGAGAGCTGGAAAGAGTACACATCCAACCATGCACCTCCACAGTAGCCCGCATACATGAGTAACTCCTGGAATATGACTCACTAGCACAAAAAGAGAAAAATTATAGATCACGTTTATGTTGCACTGATTGCGAGCACGCCCAGAAAACTCCAACTCTCCTGAGGCGGAAAGCCGGGAGAATCGCTGCCACTGCTTTTAAACCTGTGATTGAGTAACATTGTATTTTTAACTCCCCATTCCTCACTTGCACTCGTTCTGGTGACAGGGCACCTCCTGGGATTACCCGTGCAGCGGATTTTAGCGTTGACGCTGGGCTATTTTCCTTTTGCCGCCATCTCCCCGGGCCACGCACTAGCCACGCCCACTACCTCTAGGCCACACCCCCATCTCTCCTTCTAATCATGTGCCTCGCAAGGATGCGCAGCGGGCGCGCCTAAGGCAAGCCCGTCTGCGCCTGGCCGGGCCCAGGGACTAGGCAGAATGGAGAAATTAACAGCTACACCTCCCTTGAACTCCGCTCTCTGCAACACTCCGGCACCCCCTATCTCGATCCTGCCACACGCACCTGCTTAAAGGCTAACAACATCTATCCTCTCCACCTAATGCAGGAGAACTCTCATACCATACCTCAAAGTTCTAACTCCACTAGCTCTACCCCAAGCCCAAATGCCTTGACCCTTCGCTGTCTTTACCTTAACCACAGATCTCTGGTAAAACACCAACTAGACATCTTCTTATTGCTCAAATCAGACAGACCAGATATGCTATTCATCTCTGAAACCTGGCTCACGGCGGACTCCTTACCGGATATTCTTACAGCTCTACCGGCAGACTGTTACATTCTGTCAGCAAACCGAGAGCCAGGAAAACCTGGGGGTGGCGTTGCCGCCATCATTCATAAAGATCATACGTTCACCTCTCTACCCTCCTTGGACCTACCAGACACGGAAAACCTTGTAATTAAATCTGACACAGACAAAGGAACTATGGTGCTGGTATTGATTTATCGCCCACCCAAAACTATGCCTACATTCCCAGTTTCTCTGACTGAGCAAATGGCCAGTCTAGTCATTAATTACAATAAAGTCATGTTGATTGGGGATTTAAATTATTGGTACAATGACCCGGAAGCAGGGCCCCAGGCCATAGAACTTTTTGAGCTTCTCTCCCACATGAACTTCTCTCAATCAGTCCTGACCCCCACCCATGAAAAGGGACACATTGTGAACCAGATTTGGTCACGCAATGTCCCACTATCCACCCCGCGACAATGCCTTGCATATGGTCTGTTCATCACCTACTGCAATTCTCCATCACCTTTTATGGCCATCCAAAGGCTCCCATTTCGGCGGGGGGCTAGTAAGGAAATGGAACTCACTAAATAATCAAGATTTCCTGTCTACTCTGGCCAATTCTCTCCCAACATCTTCCCCAGACATTAACCTCATGGACAAAGATCTCACTGAATGGCTCCTGGCTGCCTGCAACAAGCACGTTCCATTAACCAAGTTCTCACGTGCTCACCGCATGGACGCCCATAGGTGGTTTACCACAGACCTAAAAAATCAAAAATTAGAACTGCGCCAACTGGAGAGAAAATGGAGACACGGGTACTCTGATGAAGATAGATCATCATATACATCTGCCCGCAGGAAGTATAAGAACTTTTATCTGCCAAGGCAGTTTTCTTCTCCGAAAAAATCTCCAACGCCCAAAACAAATCCAGAGAAATCTTTAGGGTCGTAAATGACCTATGTAATGATGTCATAACCGCCCCCTTTCAACCTCCCACTCAAATGATGTGTAATCAGCTCAATGACTTCTTTAACACCATGCGCGCTAGCGGAATTCCGCTCGCACGCTGGGTTTTGCGGAAACGCACTTTACGTGACGAGCCCAGCTCGTCATCAGCGTGCGAGGAGGCTACGCCATGACGAGCCCAGCTCGTCATCAGCGTCGAAGGGGTTAAGGATAAGATTGCCATTATAAAAGACAGCATTCAGTCCAGCTCGACCACTGCGGACAGAGTGGACATCTGCAGAAATCCCTATGAACTTGAGGCTATCCCTCCTATAGACCAATCGAGGTTAGCAGAGCTGATGAACCGCGTAAAGTCCGGGTCTCCCAACGACCCCTGTCCCCCGCACATACTAAAGGAAGTTTATTTAACACTCCCCCGAGGAATACTTTCCCTCCTATTACAGGGAATAGTCCCCAATTCGGTCAAAAACGCCATGCTGGTCCCATTAATTAAAAAACCTGGTGCCGACTCTTCTAACCTATCGAACTACTGGCCCATATCCCTCCTCCCTTTCGGTGCAAAGATTCTAGAAGCCCATGTGGCTAGCTGTATCCCTAATTTTATAGAGACATCTGAGTACCTGGAGCCCAACCAAGCCGGCTTTCGCCATGCGCACTCTACCGAGACGGTGATCCTAGCTGTCCTGGACACAATGAGGTCTAATGCCGATAAGGGCATACATCAGGCCTTGGTGCTCCTGGACTTGTCAGCAGCGTTCGACACGGTGGATCATACCATCTTATTACACCGTGTCGAACAAGCCGGCCTGCGAGGCGCGGCCCTCGGATGGGTCAAGTCCTTTTTGAATGACCGATTCCAGGCAGTCAAGCTTGAGAACTTCACGGCGCCCAAACTTTCCACCACCTGCGGCGTTCCACAGGGCTCGTCATTGTCCCCCCTTCTGTTCAATCTGTACCTCAAACCGCTGTTGCACTCTTTAAAAAACAGGAAGGTCACAATTTACAACTATGCGGACAACCTGCAGCTCATATTCCCACTAAACTCCACAGACTCCATTGAGGAATTTCAGGGCACTATGCTGCACATTCAAGGGTGGATTGAGATGAACCATCTAAAACTCAACCCTGGAAAGACCGAGTTGGTACTCCCGGGTAAAAGTGCAACCAGCTGGGGCCCTCATTTTTGGCCGCCCTCAATGGGATCTCTCCCGTCTCCCTCTCCTTCTTTAAAAAGTCTCGGGATCACCCTTAACTCTGATTTCTCACTGAAAAGTCAGGTGGGAACAGTGATCTCTTCATGCTTCTTCCAGCTACGGAAGATTAAGAAAATTGCTCATCTGCTCACGCACTCTGCCCTCATCCAGGCGGTAATTGCCTTGGTCCTCTCCCGTTTAGATTTCTCCAATTCCATTTATCTAGGCCTCCCCTTGGCTCTTTCTAAACGCCTGCAGATTGTGCAAAAGCAGGCGGCCAGACTAATATTTAAATGCAACGGCAGGAGTTCGGCGAAACCACTGCTAGCCACTCTTCATTGGCTACCTATAGCCCAACGGGTAACCTTCAAAGTAGGCTGCTTGGCCTTCAAGGCTCTTCATGGTAAAAGCCCTAAGTTTATTAACCATGTCATAAACAAACATGAACCGACTCGTAATCTCTGCTCTGCCCACCTGTCCCTCCTCACCTTGCCCCTCTTCAAAAAGACACACCTTGGCGGTTGCCGATTTGCTTATTTGGCCCCTAAGATCTGGAACTTGTTTCCCTTGTCACTCCGAGTTGCACCAATCTAATGGAATTCAGGGGTGCACTGAAGATCTGGTTGTTCAAGCAAGTGCACGGTTAGATTACTGCTTACCATCTTTTCTCTCCTCTAGCGCCATGAAACCTCTGGGTGCCCGTGCACTTTACAAATCTCGAATAACATAACGTAGACATGTCGCCAGGGCATACGGTGAGGGGGCAGACCTGGCAGACAATTGGCTCTCAACCTTAGGTTTTGGGTTTAACATAATCACATCCCAAAAATAGTGAATGCGCAGGGAGACTTAACACTTTGCACCTCAGGATATAGTAGACCAATTTAGGGACTGCTACGCATCTATGTACACCTCTTGTGGGATCCTGAAAAAAGGCGCCCTGGTTGACTAACTCTCTAATATTGCCTGTGCGTGGCTGGGAGATGGACAACGTGAATATCTCAGCCAACCTATTGACAAGGCAGATGTGAGGGACGCAATTCTCTCCCTGCCGAACCCAAAAGCCCCCAGCCGGATTGCCTCACGGCTGAATTATGTAAAGCTTATGTTGATCTGTTGACACCCTAACTGCTTGAGATGTATGCGAAGGCAGGCCCTGATCATAACATTACTCAAAAAAAAGACGAACCTCCTTCCCATTGTGATTCGTATCTAGATTCGTAATTTAGATGTGAAAATACTTGCTAAAATTCTGGCTACCAAACTCCAACCACTAATGCCACGCCTGATACTACTGGATCAGTCTGGTTTTATCCCTGAAAGATCCACGTCCCACAACTTAGGAACCATTTTTGCTATGTTTTATGTGCTGAACCGTGACTTCCCCGCAGCTGCAGTCATGCTTGACGCGGCTAAAGCATTCGACTTGATCGAATGAACATACATGTTTCACATCTTATCTCATATTGGTTTTCCGCGTGTCTCTTTGGGTTGGGTGTGACTCCTATACTCTGACCCGTCGGCAATGGTGAGCGTTGGAGAACTCACCTCCAAGCCTTTTCGGATCGAGCAAGGCACCCGTTAGGGTTGTCCGCTATTGCCATATTATTTGCCATATGCTCGAACCCCTGTCATGCGTGATTAAACAGCGTCACAGAGAGTCTGTGTTAAACTTTAGGCATCGCCCAGTTGGCATATCTCTATATGCCGATGACATGGCACTTTTTATTCCCGAACCACAACAATACCTTGCTCCTGTTTTGCGGGAATACATTATCTTCGGCTTTGTTTTCCGGCCTCACCATTAATTAGGACAAATCGGTGGTAATATCTTGAACAAAAATAACTGCTACCTCGACTATGAAATATCCATTGTTATGGTCTACAGAGCCGGTTAACTACTTGGGCGTGTGGGTGCATTGTGACCCTGAAGTGGTCATAAGGCAGAATTACGGAAAAGCTTGAGTAGCTTTGGAGTAACAAGTAGACAGGTGGTCGACCCTACCACTGTCCCTAGTGGATCGAATTGCTTTCATAAAGATGGTCATCCTGCCACTGTGTTTATATCTGTTCTATAATATACCTATAAAGCTAACCACCCAATTTTTTAAGACTGCGAACCCTACTGCTCAGATTGATTTGGAGGGGGGTAAGCAAGCTCGAGTGGGCTGAAACACGCTTACATCGGATTATGATAGGGGTGGGTTCAACACCCCAGATCTATACATTTACTACCTGTGCTCTCAGGCGCAATATGCGTATCACTGATTTTATCCACATGCCTTCACACCCCAGGTTGTAGTGGAAGACTGCAACAAACACCCCATCCCACTGGCCGGAATGCTCACGCACAGAGGCATGTCAATGTCTGAAATCAATACCCTAGATGCCACTATTGGTGCCTGGCAGGCAATCGGGAGATTCAAAGACAAACTTCCCTTATATGCTCCTGCTCCAGCCCTACCACTGGTGTATCATGCAGCACTTACGGCGACGCAAGAAAGGGGTCCTATGCGTTTACTTAGTGGCCGGCATAGACAATATGCAGGACCTGTATCATGATGGACACTTTATTACATCTAAAAATCTGCAACACATTACTAACCAATCCCCGATACTTCAGTTCACGATGCATCGCTTTAAGCTAGCAGTTAAAACACATAACAGGACATTCCGTGCTTCACTGTCCTCACTAAAAGCCCTACAGCTCCCTTTAGTAGCACCCAAACGGTGCCAGCTGGTCACTAAGTTGTACCGAGCAGGGAGAGATGAGAAAGTGAGGGACACTGACAGAAGTCAGTCGCTGGAATGAAAGACTTGATCCCCTCTGATGCCACTGGAATGGGAGCATACTTCTGCTCTCACTGGCAAGCTCACTTCCAATGGCAATACGAGAATCATACACTTTAAGTATATTCACCAGGTATACCACACACCTCTCAAATGATATACATTAGGCCCTAGGGACACGAGCAATTGTAGGCACTGTGGTCTTTCCGACGCAGACTTCTGGCACCTTGCATTGCATTGCCCACCAGTAGCTCAGTACAGGGAGGAGGTGACCAACTGTATTCAGAACACCCCAGGCGTTCCATTGTGGTGCACACCTTTGATCTGCTTATTAAGCTATGTTCTTCAGCTGAAGGGGACGCTGGGTACATTTGTGATAATTGCCCTCTTGCTAGCAAAGCGACGCATAGCACTCACCTGGGAGAGTACTCTGACCCCCATGTTAAACACTGGGTTCGAGATATGGTATATTGATAAGAAAATCACGAGCTATAAGCAGAGAAACTCCCCTCTTCTTACGTCAATGCATCCTGGCACAGACTCCGGGTGAATCGAACCTTGATACTGAGGGACGTTGAACTAGGAATGTAATTTTTTTGTGACAAATGCTTGTTAATGTGCGAAATGGTCTATATGTGCAGGAATAATGTCTCCAAGGTCAATCACAGTGGGTATGATGTGTTTGTTCTGTTTTGATTTAGCTGTTTTCGTGATTCTGCCCTGCGTGGCCCCCCTCCCAAGGCCAATTGCGGCCCTGGGACCCCATCCCCCGGGGCAGCCCTCCTTTTATTATGCATATTTAAAGGGAAGGGGATCACGTGGCCCCCCTTCCCTGGGCCACTTTTGGCCCCGGAGACCCCACTCCCTCAGGGCATGGCCTCTGTGATTTAGTATTTACAGGGAAGGGGGCTGCACGGCCCCCCTCCCCTGGGCTACTATTGGCCCGGGGGACCCCATCTCCCAGGGCTTGGCCATTATTTATTTTATTTTTTAGCAGGAGGGCCGCGCAGCCCCCCTCCCTAGGCCGATTTAAGCCCAAGAGACCATATCCCCCGGAGCATGGCCATTCTTTTTTTTTTTTCTAGAAAAGGGGCCCTTTGCGTTGGTGACTGTGGGGGGAGCCCCAATGCCCCCATGGTCCCGATGGCTCCCCACCTCCTGCGGTAGCCAGCATTGCTTTTGAGCAAGGGGAGCTGCTGACATGCAGCTCCCCTTGCTCAAAAGCAATCCTGCTTTACTTAGTTGAAGCAAAAGCAGGTTTTTCTGCTCTCGCTTCTACGAAGCAAAGCAGTGTTTGCTATGACAAGGCGGGAGCCATGCTCCGGCCCTGCGATAGCAAACAGCAATGTCCCTGGGTGGGCACCCCGGGACATTGCAGGAGCTGGCCCTGGGGGGTGACGGTCCCCAGGGCCATAAAGGGCTCCAGGAGCGGGGCCACGCAGACTCCCTCCCTCCTTTTGCATAGCCCGGAGGAGGTGGTGGTCTCCGGGGCCGGGGGTCCGCAACGGACCCCCACATTTAAATAATTGGTGCCCTGGGGAGGTGGTGGCCCCCAGGGCAGTGTGGGGGGGGGCAGGAAATGTGTTCATTTCTGCTTTTTACTCTGATTAAAGCATGTGAATCTATGAAAGTTCCAATACTGGAGTAAGAAATAAGTTACCTACCTGTAACAGTAGTTCTCCAGTATTGGAATGTTTCATAGATTCACGTGCGACCCACCCGCCTCACTTGGAGGGGCTCACTTAGTCCTCTCAGTTGTGTCTCTGGGTACGCACAGTGATTACGAAAATCTGAGGGACTGGAACTCTTTTCAGGAGGGTTCTAGAATGTGGTGTCAGCTGATTGATTGTTTTCTTAAGTTTGGTCCAATAAGGATTTAGATTCCACTGTTGTCATACATTTTTGATCCTGGGGGAGAAAAGACTGGGTCTTTTTCCTCCACGAAGGGAGGTCAACAGGAGTGTATTTTAACCCCCTTTCTTCTCCCTTTGTATACAAATGGCCTAGAGTCAGACCTAATAGAACAGGCATTCCGTTTCTCCCTGCTTGGCTACGTGGATGACACTATTTTAATGGCTCTAACTGCTAACAGTTTACAGAAATCTTTAGATATTTTTACTGATTTTATGTTATCATTTGATCTAAAAGTAAATTTTAGCAAATCTTATATCATGGTATGCGGCCCGCAACGAACTAAAACAAGAACATTCACTGTTAAGGGCAAGACTGTCGATAAGGTGTCCAATTTTACTTATTTGGGGAATGTTTTTAATAACAAATTGAACTGGGACCACCTTGAACAGCTAGGGTACAGCATACTAGTCGTGCAGTAGAGGTTTTGTTCCGCTTGGCTTGCAAATTGGGCCACAAGCCACTAGCTGAATTAATTACATTATACAAATCAAAAATGTTTGTCTGTTGCAACCTATTGGGCAGTAGTGTGGGGTCACCATAAAAGTAGTCAATTACAAGTCTTAGAAAATAAGTTCCGAAAAAGACTGTTGATGACCCCAAAAAGTTCCCCGGCAACATTCTGTCATTCAGAGGTAGGGTTGGATTATATAGAGGACTTATTAATATTGCCTCTATAGTCCTTGGGCCAAAATCTGTCTAACAGAGGACTTAAAGTTTTCAAGGAAAATCATCGAGGATTGCATGACCTTCGAGAATTCCCTGACTATTCCATGGCTTCTATATGTTAAAGGAAAATTTTATGAAATAGATCTGGGGCATTACTATTATAGTCCGTCCAGCATTAAAAAAAACATGAAATCCATCATAAAAGTGGCATATTTTGCAGTCTCGAACAATTGTCACCGGCAACGAGGATTGCAATACCACCTTGATCAGTCCCATTTACGACAAGAATTTTACCTGTCTTTTACCATGAATATACAGTTTTGATTTTATATGACCAGGTTCCGACTTTGCATGTTGCACTTTCTTGTGGCCTTCCCTAATCAGGTGGGGTGGTGTGAAAATCTTAATCCATGTCCCTGTAACATTTTAGCCCAGCAAAGCACAATGCACTTTATGCTGTTTTGCACACTTTATAAAGAGCCGAGGGCAAGGTTCCTCATTCCAATTCTAAAAGAAATTGCACCTTGCACCTATCAAGAGGGTTTTAATTTCTTCCATTTTCTATCCACTGCTGCTATTTGTACTACTGTTTTACATTTGATCAAAACTGCATTTTTTATAAGAAAACAGTATGAATTGTAAATGAAAATGGTGCCTTTTAAATTCAAGTACTCTCAAATTCAAGTACATTTTAAAGTAATAATGCTTTATTTTTCGCACCGCTGGGCTCTCCCCCAGCTTTCCAGCTGGATGAATTTAAATCTAGAAAATGCTGGACCTATACGCTCATGTAATTCATCCCAAGGAAGTATCGATCCGTCCACCAATAGCTCTCCCCATCTAGCAATTCCAGCTTCCTCTAATGGAGAAGATAAACTGTCCCTAAGGCACTCCGGTAAACCCGGGGAGTCCCATATGGGAGCGAAATTGGAGTAGTAAGACAGCCCCAATCTTCTTCTAATGGCTAGCCAGACCTTAGCCCATGACTGTATGATTTTCAGTCTTATTTTCTTAAAATATTTCTGGCTCCCAAATTTATATAGAAATCCGTCAGCTGGTAGATTTGCTCCGGTTAACATGGCTTTATACATTGTCCCCTCCAGAAGATTCGATGGTGTTTTTAATAACATCCTGGAGTAGGACAACTGAAAGGCCCATGCGTAATACACTAAATCCGGTAGGGCGAGACCCCCCTTCTCCCTTCTCCTCCTCAACTTCTTCCACGCGATTCTAGTCGACTTATAATTCCAAATAAAGGAGTTAAGCTCTCGCTGACATCTGCCCAACATCTTCACATCAAACCCCAAAGGAATGGCACCAAAAATGAATATAAACTTGGGAAGGATAGACGTTTTTATTAAGTTGACCCTACCCATTATAGAAAGTGGCAAGTGAGTCCAAGATTTCAATAGGCCCTTACATTCCCTGGAGACTTGATCTAAGTTAGTTTGGGCAATGGTTCCGATGTCTTGGGTGATTCGGATCCCGAGATAGCGCATAGAGGTGGTGATGGTTATGCCTAACCATGGGTCTGGAATATTCCACACCATGACCTCGGTCTTACTTGAATTGATATTATAGCCCGAGATCTTGCCAAACTCTACGGCCTTCTGAATCACGGCAGGGAAGGACAACACCGGATCCGAGGTAAAGATTAAGATATCATCGGCATATAATGCCGTCCGCCTCTCCCACTCCTTAAACTTGAATGATGGTATATTTTCGTCTGCTCGCAAAGCCTGGGCAAAAGATGTATTATTTGGGAAATCAAGCTCCCTGTAGCAGCTGCTACTAGAAAGACCTAGGGGTGGTAAGGAGGTGGCCTTCTGGTATTGGCAGCTTCTGGAGGAAACCGATGGCGCTTTCTCCCTTCCAGATGAATTGTGGGGAGAGACAACTGGCTTTCAATGTGAGGAGATATGGTTAAGATCTTTTGCGCTCCTCTATAAAGTGGTGAAGCCATCATGGCTGAGGCGTAACCATCTGTTCACAGCACATCGGGCTTATATAACACCGCTGAGACTTTCCAAATTTCTCCCAGACAAGAAATGTAATAAATGTAATTTACCAGAAGCTTCAGATATTCACATGTTCATGGAATGCCCCAACATCGGTCAGTTCTGGGAGGAAGTGGTGTCTACCTTAAATTCCGTTTTGAATACATCATTAGTAATTTCATTGCCACTTATCTTTGGATTAGAGGACAGTATTTCTGGTAAAGCAAGATATTTTCTGTTTTATGCCATTCTGTTGGCTAGAAGGCAGATTTGCATACGGTGGGTGGAAAAAACTGCTCCAATATATTCGGACTGGCTCACGTCTTTATATGAAACATCAAAGGTGAACATGGCTAGAGCTTGCAATAATCGTAACCTGGCCTTTTGGGATCTGTTGATACAGTGGAGATAGTGTTCCGGGGTTTTTTTTTTTTTTTGGTTTTTTTTCCCCCCGGGTCCTATGATTATGCCACCAACACTCCTTGGACCGGGTCTGGCCTCGATACGGTTTTTGGTCCTTCAGGTTGAGACATACCTAGATGGAGTCAGCGTAAGAACTTAAAATCCCCTTCTTCTTCGGACTTCTCTGCCACCAGTAAAACATCTCGGATTCCAGTTCCAGAGATGGGTATCCCATTCTTGGTTCCCTCTCTTGGTCGGGGACACGCAAGGTGGTTGGCATTTCCTAAGCAGGGGCTAAGGCAAATGAGGACACACAAATTTAATGTATTATCTTGGTATGTTATACTTTTATGGTCTAATCTGAACGAATAAAGTTATTTTGACTTTGACTTAGATGTGTTACTAAATAATGAGGCCTTAGGACTTTAACTTCTGTCTATTGTGACATAACTTTTTTAATGTACCGGGGACTCCCATCTTGATGAAGGGGAATAATTCAAGCATGTGAATCTATGAAATATTCCAATACTGTAGAACTACAATTACAGGTAAGTAACTTATTTCTTTCATTGATTTAAGGCTGAAAAGGAATGATTACAAGTAAATTAAAGTGCTACAATAATGCAGCAAAATTTAAATTTTTGTCCCACAAAATCTGCTAATCTATGCAGCAATATCCTGGGGGGGTCTTAATGTCTGAATAAGGGACAAATTCTTAATGATATATTGAGTCGCTGTATACCACAGTACATGGCGATGATGGAACGCAATATTATTGGTTAAACAAGGCTCTTACAAAATCAAAAGACAGCTATATTGTTTAGTCCACACTTTCTTTGCTCTGTATCTCAACTTAAAATATAGTTTTACTCTTTTTGTAATGTATAGGAAGAAATTAGACAGTTTAACATCGTCTATAGAGTTAGGCAAATGTGTGTGTGTATGTGTGTATACATATATATATATATATATATATATATATATATATATATATTTTTTTTTTTTTTAAGTTTGAGTTTAAGATCTATAGTGGTGTTTTCTCGAAAGTATCAAGAAAATACTGCAGTAGTTATTAAAATAAAAAAAATACTACCAAAATGAGGTGAGAAGATAAACTAGTCTGCATCAGTGATGTTTAACAAGTATAAGATGGGCATATGAAAAAACACATTTCTGGTCACAGGACAGTAAAACAAATAGAAAATTTGAAAAGAAAACAAATTAAGAAGTAAAGCGATAAGCGATGGGTTAGTAACAAACGGGCTATAAACACAGCCCAATAATACATCCACCAACAACCCTAGAGAATCTGCTTACTGTTGGAAAGACATGGAGCTCTACTTTTTCTTTAAAGACATAACAGAAACATTTTAAATTATACCCCATCTATATATTTCTACATAAAACGGGTACATTTCTATTTGGATCTGTATAGCTGTTCGAGGAAATCGTACCTATGATTAGTAGTTAGATAATTCTGGAAATATATCAGTAGATGGCCTGGTAGTTTTGCCCAAAAACTCATAAAAAAGGAAACTTTGATGAACTGACTTTGTGCATTAAATACAATCAGATATGACTGTAGTAGTCTATTATTAACTCACCGTCTACTATGAAGCCACCATAAGGGACTGTACTGCCATATTGCTGTATTAAATCGTGATTCTGCTTGAAAGGATGTATTGACAAAGCAGTACTATGAGCAGGCACTGGTGAAGGGACAGATGTAGCAGGTAGTGGTAGAGGTGCTTATGAACCAAAAGAAGTCCAAGATGTTGCATTAACCAAAGAATTGGCTGCTGACAATCTTCCTGCTTCAGCCTCTATCTCCTTTTGACACATTCTTTATGCATGCACCAACCTTATGGAATAAATT
Organism: Lissotriton vulgaris; assembly: GCF_964263255.1. Taxonomy (NCBI): domain Eukaryota; kingdom Metazoa; phylum Chordata; class Amphibia; order Caudata; family Salamandridae; genus Lissotriton; species Lissotriton vulgaris. The sequence goes on along the minus strand of NC_141685.1, from coordinate 930,316,198 downwards.
GCCTGCAGGTGTTATCCCATTCCTGTGGTACGGAAGGAATAATGTTTAATGTTCCCCAGGAAATACATTTGTTACATAGGTTGCATGTAACAAGTTTGGAAAAAACGTTTTACCCTTCAGCCGGTGAAGGAAAAAGATTCCATTAAAAGAACGCCTTCAAATTCTTCCTCCGCGCCACATCTTCTTCGAAACAAAAAAAACAACCAGATACAACGCCAATGGAAAAGGCAAAGGTTATAGTTAAGACTTAATATATTTTGTCTATACAGCCAACTTAAACTACTCAAATATTAGAAATTCTAAAGTCATAGTTATAACTCTATAGTTATAACTTAGTTAGAATTCACACCCTAAAACGACCTAAAACTTACTATAACTCATACACCTCCATTTAGAGTGTTGCTAACCAGAATTTTCTGGATCCCACATAGGTCTTGCAGGATCATGGCAGTTTTTGTCCCCCATCCCCCTGTTGGACCTAGAGGGTCAGGGTATTTTTACCCTGTCCCGTTATTTTATTTTTCTTTTTTTTAAATTTCAGGACCGTAATGGCTGCCAGCAACATTTTTCTCATGTTGCTGGCAGTCAATCAGAGCTCTCGCCCCTGTGGGAGTCTGACTCCCGCGGGAACGAGATGGTCCAAGGGAAATAATGCTCCCGGGGCCAATCAGAAAGCTCTATTTTTAAAGTGGCACTCCAGAGAGTCTCTCTCTAGACTCTTGTGGACCAACCTTACAGATATAAAATTCTGTCCCTTAACTTTACAAAAACAACTGAACGGGTTTACACCAAATCACAACAAGCATTTGCAATGCAATAGGTCTCGCATTAGGAAAGTTTGAGCTATTGGTATTGTAAATGGCAAAGTTTTTATTTCTGTGTTGGTTTTGAAAATAGCGAAATTAATAGCTTTGTCATTTACAATGCCAATAGTTATAACTTTCACAAATGTGACACCGCGCCTCCCACAATGCAAAACAGATACCAACGCTTCAGCAAGCATGGCCCTACAGCCTCACTCGCCAGCTCACAAAGGCAGCAATCACCAGCCCTGAACACAGTAGGCAATGGGGGTCCGACAGCCCAGAGCAGGGCAGTGAATGCGAAGACAAGATTATACAGGGTGCACAAAGGAAGCATGGGGTGGCAGATGCAAACCAGAAAGTACTGGTCACTGTTTTCCAACAAAACATTGATTGCGTATACAGGTGCATAGAGCAGAAGGTGGGTAGAAAAGAAGGCATGTACAGGTGGGATAGAACAGAAGGCATGTGCAGGTGGGTAGAACAGAAGGTGTGTCCAGGTGGGTAGAGTACAATGTGTGTACAGGTGAATACAACAGAAGGTGGGTACAGGTAGGATAAAACAAGACTTATGAAGGTGGGTAGAACAGAAGGTGGGTACAGGTGGATAGAGTAGAAGACATGCACAGGTGTGTAGAGCAGAAGACGTGTACAGGTTGGATAAAACATAAGTTGTGTACAGGTGGGTAGATCAGAATGGTTGTAGAGGTGGGTAGAGAAAAAGGTGTGTACATGTGAGTGGTAGAAATGAAGGTGGGTGCAGGTGGGTAGAACAGCAGAACACGGCCATTTCCCCAAGTAAAGTGCATGGGAAAGCAGCTCATGCACTGTTCTCGGGGGTGCAGCAGTAGACAGTCTTACACTGCCATCATATGAAGGGTACACACTGCCATCATATGAAGGGTACAGCAGAGGAACTGCCATCATATGAAGGGTACACACTGCCATCATATGAAGGGTACACACTGTCATCGTATGAAGGGTACAGCAGAGGTATTGCCATCATATGAAGGGTACACACTGCTATCATATGAAGGGTGCACACTGCCATCATATGAAGGGTACAGCAGAGGCACTGCCATCATATGAAGGGTACACACTGCCATCATATGAAGGGTACAGCAGAGGCACTGCCATCATATGAAGGGTACACACTGCCACCAAAGGGTACACACTGGCATCACATGACGGTACAGCAGAGACATTGTCATACACTGTCATCATATGAAGGGTACAGCAGCACACATTGCCCTCACATCACAGGTGTGCAGTACCTAAACACTAACCAGAACAAGTGCTATATAAATGCAGTTACAATACAATACAATTCAATACTGGAGCAGCAGCGCACACTAACATCACACCGAGAGAAGTCAGCCATCCCAAGAAGTGTGCCACGGTTGCAACACACACTGCTATAACACACTGAGGAGTAAGCAGCAATACCGTGCTTTTTTTGCAAGCATGCTGGTGCAGAGGTGCACTTTATCACAAGAAGGGAAGGTTTTCACTTGTAGAGGAACACTGATGGGGCACTTGTAAGAGGTGTGTCCTGATAAAAACGGCGAACCATATTTAGCACAAGGAGAACAGACGAGTTTGCACCTACATTAGAATGGAGGGAGTGCTGTATGACAAGCGCACATGTGCCCGGTGAACACAAGATAGGTACAACACTTTGCAGCACTTTATGAACACGTTCTGTGTAGCACAGAGGTTCATGGGAAAGGTTGTGTGGTTGTATTGTTTTCACACGGGGGAGGTTTAAGACGGACGGTGTTAATGGTGGGGGTGGAGGTGTCGGCATGTGACACACGGCAAGGATAGTGTTTCATTCTCAGGGCGTTAGGGGTGTGTGTAAACTGGGAAGGGCGATGTTTAAGATGGAAAGGGTGATGTGCAGTCCGATGCCATGCTTGGCACACTGAGGGAGACTTCACTTCCTAAAGACCATTGCTTGGTGTTTTGGAGAGGACTTTTCATGAATGCCAACATTTTAGAACAGGAAAGTGGGGAATTTTCCCCCAGAAAAAGGAGGAATATATTTTCCATAATGAATTCTAGTGAGGCTGACACAGTTTTAGACCGGAGACAGGTAAATAAAAGCCATTATTTACTTCAAAGGCAAAGAGACTCCCGTCTGTTGGGCTGTGTGACTTCTACTTGAATTAATTCCTGGAATATGTACGGACTTGAGGGTCAGGGAGGGGGTCAAAACATGCAGAAGGTATCAATTACGCAGGGCATTTGGTAACGAGCACAGGGTGAGACAGTGGCACACAGGGAACATAAACCAGTGGCACACAGGGAACATAAACAGTGTTTAACAAACGGGAATGATACCATGCACCGCCGCGCACCTTCTGTTTATCGCACGGTAGTGTCGTCACACCCAGCGCATGGAAGTGAAGCTCGCACAGCGCTGGAGAGGGGAGTAGTGTAGAATGCGCAGTACTTAGCACAGTGGCGCGTCTCTCAAACTCACAGTAAGATAGAGCATCCCTGCGTGTGACGTCACGCTCAACGCCATGACGTTACGGTTGCACAACGCGGATGAGGAGGATCCTACTTTCACTGTGATCTCCGAGGCACTGGCAGCGAAATCAAACTGAATCTGATGGATGCACAGCAGCACTTTTGTGCAGGCCGCACTGCGCACCATTTCATTTATTAAAGTGAGTGAGGGGGGCCCGCACCGCAGGGGCTGCGGGGGCCTGTGTTGCGCCCCGGGGGGGGGGGAGGGGGGGGAGGTGCACGCGCACGTGTGTGTGCGCGAGTGTCTGTGTCTGTGTGTGTGTGTTTGTGCGCGTGTGTGCGCGTGTGTCTGTGTGTGTGTATGTATGCATGCATGCATGCGTGCGTGTGTAAAAAGAGCCGATGACTGGTGGGGGGATGGAAAGTGAAAGTAGCGCGTGTGTGTTTGTCTGTGTGGTGGCTGGCTGTGTGCGCATGCGTGGAAGGAGCCGACGTGCGCGTTCGCGCACCCAAATCCTGGAGAAAAGCTAGTAACACTCTCTTGTCCTTCATTCCCCCGAGACAGGCAACTAAAAGGCTCCAGCTGGACGCATCCTTCGGATGCAGTACCAGCGAGCCCTAAAAAGCACAATCTGGAGACCAGGATCTAGCTTCCTGCTAAATTTGGTGATTTTGAGTTTTAGGACCCCATTCTTTTCAGGAATTAGCGGAGGTGGATGAAATAGTTTTGGAAATATTTTGAGAAGTTTGTCAAACGAGGTCGAGGTTTTTAGCAAACCAAAAAAAGCTTTCTCTTTGGAAATGCAGACCTAAGTATAACTATTTAGTAGTGAGAGAGAGAGTGGGTGTATGGGTGCGTGTGTCTGTGTGTATATGAATATAGTTTCCCTCTCTTCCTCACGATAGTGTCCTCTTGTGCCCTCTTTTTCTGTTTGTTGCCATCTCCCGCTCTCTCTCTCTCTCTCTCTCTCTCTCAATAGCTGTACCACCAGGGCCGTCTCTAGGTGTGGGCAGCTGCCCAGGGCCTGCGCCTGCTCACAGCCATGGGATTTCACAGCTTTACAGACTCCAGAATTTCGAGGCTCAGGGGCCCCCCCTAAGAGTTTATATTTTTCTTTTTATCAATCTCTACTGCTGGCCCCTCTCTGTGGGCCTAAAGGATGCATCTGCATATTGAATACAGCAATCGGACAGGTCATTTAAGTGCCCTTGCCTGTGAAGCAGCCCTGCCCCTGTATGAATAAAAGGCTGAATATCCTGCAGGGGCACAGCAAAGGATACAGTGGCGGTGTTGGTGCATCACAATGAAAGCTGCTCACAAAGGACAAGTGGAAAGGGAGCAGAGAGGCGAATTAAAGGGGCAAGACAAACAGAATAATGTGTGGGGGAGCAGATAGGTGTGAGAACAGCAGCCAAACAAGAGGTGCACACAGAGGAGCAGAATCTGTGTGTAAAAGTGAATGGAGCAGGGTTTAAAGTGTGCTGGGTCACTTGAGTCTTGGACCTGGTAGTAAACTAAAATGGACATTGAAAAGGGGCCTTATATTTATGGCTTGCGCTTTCCTACAAATACATTGATCAAGTGTCTTCACAATGAAAAGTTCTGAAAAGCAGGTAATAAGACGTGCCGCTTTTCATTTTTACCCTCACCCTCAGAGTGAAAAAACAAAAACTTAACTCTGCAGCAGCAGAGCCACCCTTTGCTCCCCCTAATGTAACTTCAATGAGACTTGTTTTAGTTCTTTCACAGTCTCATCATTTCAGAACTGAAGCATTTTCAATATTATATACAAGGAAGCTGTAGTTGCTGCTTATTTATCTTATGCAACTAATAGCCACTGGCAAAGCCAATAGTCCTGGCTTGTTGTCGGTATAATGTTACTTGTTGTATTATATATGTAGATGCAATGACAGAAGCAGCAAAATACCAGTCGATGAGCTTTTAATCTGCGTAATCCAGGAGCTGACTTCTTCTGGATCTTTGAAATAGAACATCTTATTCTTCCACATAACCTTCAGGGAGGCAGGGAATTGGAGTTTAGCAGTAGCCCCAAGGCTTTTTAACTCCTGAATCTGCTGTCCCAATTCCCATTGTCTGTCCTGGGTGGTACGTGAGATGTCCGACCTAATACGAAAAGACCAATTTGCCTTATTATATTCCCCCTTTTTCAAACCCTGTGAAAGAATTACTTATTTTAAGGAGTAGGATTTAAAGTTCACCAATATTTTCCGTGAAATTTTCTTTCCCGGTCGTCTGTTAAAAGAGTCTCGATGGACCCTCTGGATATCATCTTGCAGGGTCGATTTATCAATTTAAGGGTGAGCTTCGCATAGAAGATCTAATTTAAAGGATATTATGTCTCCACTTTCAAGATCCTCTGGGATATTTAAAATCCTAATATTATTTCTTCTCGCGTTATTCTCAAGACTCTCTAGTTTATCTGCTAAGAGTTTGTCTTTCATTTTAAGCCTCCTAATCTCCCTTGTATTTTCAGTTACTTGTTTTGTGAGGTTCTTCACCGATACTTCTACTGCCTCAACTCGACCCAAAACATCATTTAATCTAGTTTCCAAAGTCTCGCAAGCTCCTTGGATCTTTCGTTGGTTAGTTTCAGAATTGTGAATTTATCTCTCTTCTCTGTGATCAGATTTAAGAGCAAATTCTCTGTCTTGGTATTAGACCCTGTTTCTGAGAGATCCCCGCTTTGGGCTGAAGGGTTAACTACTGAAATATCAGGCATAGCATTGAAACTCTGAGGAATAGCTGAAGGTACAGAGGTAGAGGTAGTGGCGCCTGGTGCGGTTTTGGTGCAAGACTTCTGTACTGCTCCCGAAGTTCGATTGTTTTGTGGCTGGGCCTCGTTGTGTTCTAGCCCTGCTAAGACGGAGAAGCTGTTTTCCAATGGTAACAAACCTTCACTTTGCTCTATAACTTCCGACTCCGTTCCAGCACTCATATCTCTAGAGGGTCTTCTATCCAGAATTGGATTGGTATTAACTGAACTTGCCTGTATATTTTGAGGTTTTTGGGCCAAGGCTTGTACCTTAAAATAAGTGCGAAGGGAGGGAGTGACACAGGAACTCACACTATTGACGGACTTAGGCTGTTTTTTTCTATTCCCTCTGACACTTACATCCCTCAGTGGGAATTATTTTCTCCTTTGTATGGGATAGTCTCCTTGAGTACTCTCAATAGGGGACAGTTCTTGGTCCCAAATGCCTTTACTCCGCAGGGTGTATCTGTTAATAGCGCTGTTCTTTAATAGTTGTTGTTTACCTCCCCCACCAATAATACAGAGGTTTCTACTGCTTCTGAGGAGCTCTCTACCAGCGATGAAGTGGGAACCCCAGGGTCAACCTCATCCCCCTTGGTACCACAGTACCCTTTCAGTAACCGTGCCCTCTTTCTTCTCCCCCTTACCGGTTGTATTGGTGAGGGGCTCTCCTCTCCTAACGCGCTGCTCCTGCTGTCAGCATGCCCTACGGGGGCAGAATGGATGAGAGGGCTTCCAACGCTGGGAAATCCAATCCTGGCTGCTGCCCTACGTCCTCTTGCTAGCTGTAAGACTGCCTCTGCCCAGGTCCCACCTCGCGGAGGCGGAACGTCACTTCCAGGAGGCACCGCTACGTAGATGACTACAACTCTGGGAGGGGGCGGCAAAAACCCCTGCGCTGCAGAAACGCGAAGTCAGGGAGCAAGGCAAACAGTATCACGGGGCAAAACAGGGCCCCAGAGCCCCGGACCCCCGGAACCACTCGACCGCCGAAGACACGCTAACAGCGTGAGCAGCGTGACAACACCTCTGAAAAGACGGCACAAAGAGCCGCGGGCCGCGAGCAAGGGCAATCTGAAGGTAAGAGAACAAAAAAAAAGAAAAAAACTGCAGACTCATAGACTGGTTAGGGGGTTAAGATGGAGTTAAGATGGGGAGCACAAACTTGACCCCTGGCTAAATGTGTAGCCTCATACTAGCTTGTATCGGCTCCTCGTAGTGTGTAGACGCTCATCCCGTGCTACTTCCCATTGACGCGGAGAGCGAGAGATGCGCAACTGCTCAGCAACCACTGACAGCTGCCATGTTCCCCTCGGTCTTCCAGTCCTGATTAATATGTAATTTCCCTGTATGACCTGGGGAGACGAGAGGCCAAAGGAGACAGGTGGCTAGTACGCCTCCAGAGAAGAGGGAGGGTTCCCCAGGGAGGGAAGGGGGGAAGGTTTTAAGGGTATGCACCAAAACATAAATAACATTAAAAAATAAATTTCACTGGGTTGGGGTGCATTATGGGAAAAAAAATTTAAAAAGTCCTAATTTTCAGAAGTGTGCTCAGAAATGAGATGTTATGGCCAAAGTTCCTTTGCACAGGAGGGTTCTCTGTTTCCTGTAATCGATGAGTAGCTCTCAACGGTTAAGGATTTTATCCTGGAACGTGAATGGGCTTACATTTTCGGCTAGAAGAAGAAAAATTTTAAAATATCTGTGCCTTTACTAGTCACAATGTTATTTTTATTCAAGAGTCGCACCCCCTAAAAGAAGAGTGGGCAACAATACTTAAAAATCTTAATTGGATTGAACATTGCTACTCCTCAACACAAACGGTCCCGTAAAGGGTGTAGATATTATTTTCAGGAAGAGTAACTGGGTAACCATAGGCAAAGTGGTAGCGGACCCCCACGGTAGATGGGTTGTGGTTAGGTCAAAGATTAGAGCCACTTGGGTAACTTTTGCTAGCTATTATGGCCCGAATTTAGATGATCCGTCCCATCTTCAGTCGTTGTTTCTCCAACTTGCTGATGTAAACGATCAAATCATCATAGGAGGGGATTTTAATTTAGTATTAAATCCTACTAAAGACTCTATGTCTCAAAGAGCTGTAGGATTCAGAAAAATAGGTGGTGATGAACAGAGTGTCTGAATTAGGCAGACCACTCTTACCCAGTCCAAAGATCAGGGCTTGATCCATCACCGTTTTTTAGCTCACTGTACCATCCCAGCTCAGAACCTGGCTACATGCAAATTAGTCTGTCCCTGGCCCAGTGCATCATGGGAACAGGGCAGACCAAACTACCAAGCCAATTCTTATACTGGGAAGGATACAAGCTCCACGGGACCGGTTTCTGGCATTTCAGCCGTCTTCGGCCCGGCTTGCTTGAATCCTGATGGTGCAATGAGCAAGGGACTCACATCTGAGTATGCCCTTCCACGCTTATGGTGGACAAAAACGATTCAGAAAAGGGGGTGGTGATGAACATTGTGTCTGAATTAGGCAGACCACTCTTACCCAGTCCAAAGATCAGGGCTTGATCCATCACTGTTTTTTAGCTCACTGCACGATCCCAGCTCAGAACCTGGCTACATGCAAATTAGTCTGTCCCTGGCCCAGTGCATCATGGGAACAGGGCAGACCAAACTACCAAGCCAATTCTTATACTGGGAAGGAAACAAGCTTCCGGGGACCGGTTTCTGGCATTTCAGCCGTCTTCGGCCCGGCATGCTTGAATCCTGATGGTGCAATGAGCAAGGGACTCACATCTGAGTATGCCCTTCCACGCTTATGGTGGACAAAAACGATTCAGAAAAGGGGGTGGTGATGAACAGAGTGTCTGAATTAGGCAGACCACTCTTACCCAGTCCAAAGATCAGGGCTTGATCCATCATAGTTTTTTAGCTCACTGCACCATCCCAGCTCAGAACCTGGCTACATGCAAATTAGTCTGTCCCTGGCCCAGTGCATCATGGGAACAGGGCAGACCAAACTACCAAGCCAATTCTTATACTGGGAAGGAAACAAGCTTCCGGGGACCGGTTTCTGGCATTTCAGCCGTCTTCGGCCCGGCATGCTTGAATCCTGATGGTGCAATGAGCAAGGGACTCACATCTGAGTATGCCCTTCCACGCTTATGGTGGACAAAAACGATTCAGAAAAGGGGGTGGTGATGAACAGAGTGTCTGAATTAGGCAGACCACTCTTACCCAGTCCAAAGATCAGAGCTTGATCCATCATAGTTTTTTAGCTCACTGCACCATCCCAGCTCAGAACCTGGCTACATGCAAATTAGTCTGTCCCTGGCCCAGTGCATCATAGGAACAGGGCAGACCGAACTACCAAGCCAATTCTAATACTGGGAAGGAAACAAGCTTCTGGGGACCGGTTTCTGGCATTTCAGCCGTCTTCGGCCCGGCATGCTTGAATCCTGATGGTGCAATGAGCAAGGGACTCACATCTGAGTATGCCCTTCCACGCTTATGGTGGACAAAAACGATTCAGAAAAGGGGGTGGTGATGAACAGAGTGTCTGAATTAGGCAGACCACTCTTACCCAGTCCAAAGATCAGAGCTTGATCCATCATAGTTTTTTAGCTCACTGCACCATCCCAGCTCAGAACCTGGCTACATGCAAATTAGTCTGTCCCTGGCCCAGTGCATCATAGGAACAGGGCAGACCGAACTACCAAGCCAATTCTAATACTGGGAAGGAAACAAGCTTCTGGGGACCGGTTTCTGGCATTTCAGCCGTCTTTGGCACGGCTTGCTTGAATCCTGATGGTGCAATGAGCAAGGGACTCACATCTGAGTATGCCCTTCCACGCTTATGGTGGACAAAAACGATTCAGAAAAGGGGGTGGTGATGAACAGAGTGTCTGAATTAGGCAGACCACTCTTACCCAGTCCAAAGATCAGGGCTTGATCCATCACCGTTTTTTAGCTCACTGCACCATCCCAGCTCAGAACCTGGCTACATGCAAATTAGTCTGTCCCTGGCCCAGTGCATCATGGGAACAGGGCAGACCAAACTACCAAGCCAATTCTTATACTGGGAAGGATACAAGCTTCCGGGGACCGGTTTCTGGCATTTCAGCCGTCTTCGGCCCGGCTTGCTTGAATCCTGATGGTGCAATGAGCAAGGGACTCACATCTGAGTATACCCTTCCACGCTTATGGTGGACAAAAACGATTCAGAAAAGGGGGGGTCTCTGTTTCCTGTAATCGATGAGTAGCTCTCAACGGTTAAGGATTTTATCCTGGAACGTGAATGGGCTTACATTTTCGGCTAGAAGAAGAAAAATTTTAGAATATCTGTGCCTTTACTAGTCACGATGTTGTTTTTATTCAAGAGTCGCACCTCCTAAAAGAAGAGTGGGCAACAATACTTAAAAATCATAATTGGATTGAACATTGCTACTCCTCAACACAAACGGTCCCGTAAAGGGTGTAGATATTATTTTCAGGAAGAGTAACTGGGTAACCATAGGCAAAGTGGTAGCGGACCCCCACGGTAGATGGGTTGTGGTTAGGGCAAAGATTAGAGCCACTTGGGTAACTTTTGCTAGCTATTATGGCCCGAATTTAGATGATCCGTCCCATCTTCAGTCCTTGTTTCTCCATCTTGCTGATGTAAACGATCAAATCATCATAGGAGGGGATTTTAATTTAGTATTTTTAGTATTAAATCCTACTAAAGACTCTGTCTAAAAGAGCTGTAGGGGCAACCCCAAAAACCCATAAATCACTCCAACAACTAATGTTAGAAGTGGGTCTCATAGACGTATGCAGTGAAAAAATGCAGGGGTTAGGACTGTCAGGGGGAAAGTATACTCACCATAATAAGAAATACGGTCACCATTCAAGAATTGATTTTTTCTTGGTGGACCGTATTACCTGCAGGGATACGAATAATATTACCCATTTACCAGGACATATTTCTGACCATGCTGCAATTTCTTTAGAAATTACGATATCACAGCATGCTACCCTTCACAGATGGACTTTGAACCGGGTTATACTGTTTTAACCCACAGTTATTGATATTCTAAAAACTGCTACAGCAGTGATTTTGTATTCAACAAAAGCTCAGCATCTCTTGCCATGGTTTGGGACTCCTGTAAGGCCTTTTTAAGGGGGTTACTAATCTCCCAATCAGTTGTATACAATAAAAAAATCAAGAGAGGAGATTGGGAAATTAGAAGCTAAAATTGCCCAGAAATCTTTAATAGTAGAACAAGTACCAACTGACCTGGCTAATTTGCAACAATTATCCTTGGCTAAAAATTAGCTAATAGATTTCTTAGAGGTGATAAATAAGAAAAAATGGGAGGCAAGTAGACTTGCCCACCATGACTACGGTGAAGGATGCGGAAAATTTCTGCAGTGAAAAACCAAATCGGACTTGGTCAGTGTGACAAGCCTTAAATGTCCAAACACTATAAGCATCTTAGAAAAAGACATCGATATTGAAGAAGCTTTTGTAAATTTCTTCTCAGATCTATACTGTGAAGAGTTAAGCCCTCCGCAAGAGATGTTGGAATTTTTTTTACAAGGGGTCCAACTTTCCACTGTATCTGTTTTTCAAAAGGAAAAACTGAACGACCAGATCACAATAGAAGAAGTGGCACAAATAATTAAAACATTAAAAAAGGGGAAAGCTGCAGGTCCGGATGCCATCCCTAATGAAATTTATGTTGCTTTGAAAGATGAACTGACATCATTTCTTTGTCAACTTTTTAACTCCCTGTTTCAAGAAGCACAGGAAATACCACTATCGTGGAACGAAGCAACCATCACGTTAATTTTGAAGCCAAATAAAAACCAGCAAAACTGCGAATCCTATAGACCCATCTCACTTTTAAATAGCGATCACAAAATTTACACCCAAATCCTCACAAAAAGACTTGACAAAGTAGCAGGCTTATTAGTACATCCTGATCAAAAGGGCTTCGTAAAAGGAAGGCAACTGAAAAAACTAACATAAGACCTAATAGGCGCGATAGATTTGGCAAATGTTTTCCATACTCCATTGGCAGTTTTAATATTCAACGCTGCCGAGGCCTTCGATAGGGTCAACTGGCCCTTTTTAATCGAAGTAATTAACCGCTTTGGATTGGGAGATGGCTTTGTAGCTGCAGTTAAAGCTCTTTATAAAGTTCCCTCGGCAAGGATACTTGTTAATGGAAACCTAACAAAGCAATTCCTGGTTTTCCGAGGGACCAGACAAGCTGCCCCCTTTCGCCTCTCCTTTTTAATCTCCCCTGGCCTGCAAATTAAGATCATGTCAAGGTATTCCACCTTTTATCTTTATGGGTTGGGAGTAAAAGATAGGCAGATGATTTAATGATCCTGACAGGAGACTTGGAACAAGCGCTTCCAGAAATTTGGGCACAGTTAATAAATTTCGGGAAGGTATCCGGCTACTCTATAAACCAGCAGAAAACAGAGCTGATGCTGTGGAACTCTCCATATAAGAGCACACTTTTAAAAACACAAATAAGATATCTTGGGGTTCAAATAACAAAAGATATTGATAAGATCGCTCAACTAAATTTAGAGAAAACCCTTCGTAGCGCAGAACAGCAAATGCAGGCATGGGAGAAATTTCCTCTGTCAATTATATGTCAACAAAAAGAGAGGTAGGGAGTAGTATGCAACACTCCTATTCCCTGGTTATATTCAATAAGCAAAAAAAGAGTGTCATATGGTTTCAACGAAACCACACGAAGGAGCAACGAAAGGGGGGAGACTGCCTCACTCAGGACTTTTAAGAAAGCCCTCACTCACCACCTGGTGATGACCTGCTTCATCATTGGGCCCCACTGACATTTGTAATCCCCTCACCACTATTTAGTTTATTTTTCACTGCACGCCTTGAAATCGCATATCCTGCTCCGCAGTAGATCTGGCGTCGAAGCACACTGAAGAGGCACTTTGCCTCTTCAGTGGGGCCCAATGATGAAGCACGTCATCACCAGGTGGTGAGTGAGGGCTTTCCTAAACATCCCGAGTGAGGCCGTGTCCCCCCTTTCGTTGCTCCTTCGTGTGGTTTCGTTGAAACCATATGACAGTCTGTCAATTATAGGCAGATCTAACCTATTAAAAATGTCGATCTTACCAAAGTTTACTTTCCTTTTCGACACTATCCCTTTAGAATTTCACAGAAATTGGGTTAAGAAAGCACAAGGGATTTTCTCCTCATTTATATGGGGAAGTAGGACCCCTAGAATTTCACAAAGAAAACTCAGGAGAAAGAAATCTAATGGTGGCATAGCCACCCCGGATCTCTATCTCTACTACTGTGCTTCCCATCTCAAAAGCTTTTGCCAACTCCTTAACAACTCCCAGTCATTTCATTTAATTTAATTTCAACTTTATTCGGCTTCAAAAATGGGAACTATAAAAGTTACATTTACACAAGTGAACAAGCGAATTCAAAAATGGACATCACGGATCAGGTTACATGAGTTCAATAGGGTCGGTACACATTAAGTAAGAGTATAAAGGCAATATATAAAGTTAAAAACAAATCATAGTAATACATTTTATCCTAGTCAGTCAAAATCCAGGCTTTTTCTGTATCTTAAAGAGCATTTTAAAAACCCTACAATCCGCGGTATACAGTCGGGTTTTAACAATTACAGGTAAAGCAAAGCTGGGCGTGAAAAATTTAGTTTGAGAGATTATAAAAACAATCTACGGGGGCCCGCATAAAAGTCGCAAAAAAGGACAAAGTGTAACAGATCCTGTGGAGACAGGTTGTCGCAGCCACAGGGTGCTAACACCTGTCCTTTATGGCTCCCCCTAGGTACAGCCAGTAAGAGGGGAAAATAGTCCAATCTAAACCTTACTAGCAGAAATCTTTCGTGCATTGATAGAGGCATTGATAGAGGCCATGCAAGATAGTCCTCCATTCTTGGAGAGGTTTTGAGCATTAGATGTCTGCGTGCTCCAGATTTCTGGAGATCCTGTTCCTCACACTTGATCTGCTTATGCTCTAAATAAGATTCCTTTACAAAGGCCACGTCTTCCTCTGTTATGCACTCTGGAGTTAAGAAAAGATCCAGGCGTCCCAGCTCATTAAAGTATCTCATTAAGTATTTGAACCATGGTATTACAGGCATGTGGTCCAAATTCAACAAATCCCTGTATATTTTGTGTGTAAGAACGAGAACTTTGTTTAGCCAACTTTTTAGCCATAAGAGCATGGGGGCGCAAGCCAAGGGTGTCGCTGATGTATTGAACACCAGTTTCTTTGTGAACTGAGAAGTTTGATGTCCCTTGGGGGACCCCCAGCAGTTGTTTTAGGAAGGTATTTTCGGCCATATGAATCCCTTTAGCTCGGGTGTACCCCCACAACTCACTCCCGTATGTGGCTATGGCTACGCTCCTGGCTTGATAAATTTTCAAGATTGCGGCCACTGGGCGAGTGCCCATCTTGCTCGCAAAGTTAAGAATTGCAGCGTTGCTCCAGGTCACCTCCCCCCGCTTCTTCTTAATCAAGGGGGCCCAGTTTTGTCTCTTGTCTAGGAAAACGCCCAGATACGAGAAGGTAGAGGTTGTTGGCACTCTCGTTCCATTTACCATTAATGGGTATTGGCGCTTAGATCCAGGCCCAACCTGCATTATAAAAGAATTTGCATTGTTTATGGCCAGATTCTTTCTGCCATAAACCCCGAAATGTGTTTAGCAGAACTTGTAGGCTTTTAGGGGTTTGTGCTAGGAGAACCGCGTCGTCTGCGTATAGCAAGACGGGCAGCCCCCTGTCACCCACATACGGATAATCCACCCCAGTTGCCTGCAAGATTCGGTCCAAATCATTGATATAAAGGTTAAAAAGAAAGGGGGCTAGGATACAACCTTGATGTACCCCCCTTTCTGTGCTAAAATCCCTCGAGACCCTTAGATCCTGCGAGTACCTGACGTTTGCCTTGGTCTCTTTGTGGTGATCTCTCAAGAAAACCACCAGGTTAGCGTCAACCCCCATGGCATCCATGGACCCCCACAGCCCCTCCCGATTAACACAGTCGAAGGCTGAGGATAGGTCCATGAATGCCATGTAGATTGTCCCCCCTCAGGCTACAGTGTATTTTCCCAGTATGAGATGTAAATTGGCACATTGGGCCACAGTACATCTTCCTGGGCGAAACCCATACTGCACTTCTGATATGTTATTTTCTTCGGCCCAAGCACTCAATCTGTTCAACACTATTCCCCCTACAACTTTCACGACTAAATCGATCAGGGAGATGGGTCTTTAATTCATTGTACAATTTCTTTCCCCCTTTTTAAACATAGGGACTATTGTAGACAATCCCCAAGATTCAGGGCATCCAGCCTTTACTGCTGCATTCAATACTGCTACCAAGACTGGCACCCACAGGGATAAATTGGATTTGTAGAGATCAGGTGGAGCACCATCCGGGCCTGGAGCCTTTTTACACGTAAGGTTATTAATGCTATTTTCCAAATCTTGTGTTGTGAATATGATATCATTTCCACGCTCTGAGTTTATTTGAAACACGGGGACAGATGTTGTGCATTCAAAGATAACACTGAAATGGTCCACCCATTCCTCCTCTGTTATGTTAGTTCTCAGATCTTCAGATTTTTTAGATGGAAATAACGGACTATTAATAATATTCCAGAATCTGGAACTATTTGATAGTCTGTGGTTCTAAGAGTTCTCGCCATATGTCCTCCTTCACCTCGCTCTTACGAAGACCTAGCTGTTTTTTATATGCAGCTCGAGCAGAGCGGATTAACACATGGGCCCTAGGGGTACTCTTTAAAGCGTCTTTTAGGTCCCTGGCAGCTTTTGAACATCTGTGGTCGAACCATTTTGGATAGTCATGGATTTTATTCTGGCCACCAACGGTAACAGGGTCCCAACTTTGCTAATTATACCTTTGAAGGCAGTTTTTGTGCCCATGTCAGAGGACTCTGGGTCTAAGCAATACAAGAATTCTGCCTTAAATAATTCTTGCAGATTTTCATAAAACAATGGGGGAGTTACATGGGTCCACTTAAGGCGCCGCCTGTTATTAGTTGTTTTAAGGGTCCCCACTGCCTGCACAAGCTCTTTCCTATGCAAGAGATTATTGCTAATTCTGGTACAGACGGGGTTATGATCACTAAAGGGGCTTTCCAAGGTTGTGTAACTCGTTATCGAGGTGTGGAAATTAGTAGAAACTAATATATGGTCAATAAATGACCCACTATGACCTCCTTTAAAAGTGGGTACCTTTTGTATATTCAGTGGGGTTAACAGACTGGTGGCTAGGAAAAGATAAAAATCATCTAGCATATCGTTTAGTGCATCACCTTGTGTTGAGTGCTCGAAGTGTAGGCCCTTCACCTTCAGGCAGCCCATTTCAATCATTTTGGAGAGCTCGGGCGTTCCGCATGGGTGTATATTAAAGTCCCCCATGATCATTATACTCTTTCTTTGTAGGCCACAGTGCAGCTTAACAAATTTATCCAGCTCCGTGATCTTACTGCCTTCTTCCCTATTAACAGCATTATAAAAATGTATTAGGCAAAGGCTAAGATTTCCCCGTTCAAGAACAATGGTCTGTATGTCACTATTCAGAGAGAGGATAGACCTGATTTGACAGTTTAATGCCAGGGAGGTAAAAATTTCCAAACCTCCCCTAGCTCTCCCTCTAGCTGCGGGGACTGTAGGGACATAAAAGGCTTTGTACCCTTCAAGAGAAAAGTTACAATCAACTAGCTTTCTATGGGGAAGAAAGACCCCTAGAATCTCACAAAGAAAACTCAGGAGAAAGAAATCTAATGGTGGCATAGCCACCCCGGATCTCTATCTCTACTACTGTGCTTTCCATCTCAAAAGCTTTCGCCAACTCCTTAACAACTCCCAGTCATATTCCCCTCTCTTTGTAGCCTTAACTAAGCCTTTTAATCTTCAAGCCGATTCATTCCTTTTAAAATTTGGCCACCCAAAATTCTATAAAAAGGTGAGGCTGAAGAGACTCACTGCTGCTCTAAAAGTTTGGGTTCAAACAATGTTATTGGATATACCATACTACAATCAGGAATCGCCTATATGGGACTCCCTGGGTACCCCGGCATGTATGCAAGATATCTTGACTCTACCACTATGCAGAGCCGGGATAACTAAATGGGGAGAGTTGATAGTGGAAAAAGACTTAATTCCATGGCAGTGTTTTTCTGCCTTAACAAACAACACCGTCTCAAGGTTTAAGTACGTGCAAATCCTTGGCTGGTCAAGATAAATTAGAAAGGAACTAAAAGGGGATGGGGAGGTCATAAAACTAATCGCTACAAGATCAACGCGAAAGGAAGTGGCGGCATGGTATTTGATTGAGTCTGGAGACAACAAAGCGATCCCATATACAGAAAGCTGGAAGAAGGACATACCAGACGAAGACCTTGTCACTCTCGGGCAAGTATTCATGTCTACTCTTTGGTCATGTGTGAAAGCTGCCCCCTTGAAAAGAAATCATCTTTTTACTGTTCATAAAGCTTATTGGACACCTCTGAAACTTTCAAAAATGGGGAACGGATTGCCAAGGAAGTGCCCGAAGTGTGGTGACATCAATGCAAACGAGGTACATATGTTTTGGAAATGTCCTTCGATCAAGCTCTTCTGGGATCATGTTAGTAGCATAATTTCTGAAATTTTGGGTGGTATGGTGGGGTTAACCACATCAATGGTGATTTTTGGGGTTTGTGTAAATGAGACGGAAAATCAAGTCTTTTCAAGGGGCCAGAGGGTAGTTCTTCTTGTCTTAATTCTCTTGGCACGACGAGAGCTCAGTATTAAATAGGTTGCTCCTATCCCACCTTCCAAATCAGAATGGATAAGCTCAGTCCAACGTATCTCTACATTTGATAGAGCAAGTAAAAGGGGTAAAGAAACTAGATATTGGGACCTATGGGATAGTTGGTTTATATCTTTCTCCTCTAGCTAGGCGGGCTTTTTATACTGCTTTATACTGCCTTCTATTGTTCTCAGCTGTTTTCTTTCCTTTTATTGTGCGCTCTTTGTGCAAGGATATTTTGGGGGTTTTCCCGGTAAATGATTACAAATGGCTCGTATGGCCGAAAGGACAGAATACTAGCTAAGGCTAGGTGGGAGTGGCCTACATAGTGGAGGAGAGTTGTTTTTTTCTACTATAAACTGCATTTGTAGATAATACACCCGGGGTTATCTCAACCCCCCTTCTTTGAGAAGTGACCGGGTGTCTTCTTCTTTTCACTCCACTTCGAATAGTGGCTTGCAGTTTTTTTTCTTGAATAAACCGGCTATATCTCTCCAAACTTTTGAGCTCTTTTGTAAATTGAGGACAAAAAAAAAAACCAATCGAACGGCACACTATGCTATGCAAAGATTTATAGAGGACATGTTTTAAGCTACGCCCTTAAATACATCAGCCATGACCATTTGAATGACACACCCCCCCCTCCAGTTTTTTCATCCCACTTAAAGCCCTGCTGTCAGGTCAGTATGTAGGCCATATTTTGGCCAGTTGTTAACCTGCTTTATTGTCAGGTGAGCCAGTTTTTACTGTTGATTTTTGTTGATATTAAAGCAAACAGTGCCTGCAGCAGATTCAAATCAGTGCAATCTTCCATACCGTACAAAACACATATTCTGCATGTCTTTACAAGTTGAAAACTGCCCTAGTTTGCAAACATGGGGCACTTTTCTAGCTAACGAACTCACTAATGGGGGCCCCTTTTATTTTGGTACATGGCCTATTTTCTGTCCCAGTCTGATGCTGCATGTGAAGTAGTGTGGCTCACTGGTTAGAGGCGGCAGACCCGAGAGCAGAGGACGGCCCGGGACCAGGGTTCGATTCCCGGCGCGGCAGGTTTCTGGACCAGGGTCAGCGGACTCGATAATTCTCTCGCCTCGGTGCCCACTCTGATCTGCGATCACACTCGGCAACTCTGGGCATTAGCTTGCCTCATCTTCACTAACGGCCCCACCAGACCGCCGGGGATGCCTGGTCTCACCCTGGAGATACCCATTAAGGGACCATCTCTCAGGGAAGCCAGGAAGGGTTTCGCAGCGGTCAAAGCGCCTTGGGACCCTACTATGGGCGGAAAATCCGTTTCGCTCGCGGATTTTGCGGATTTTCGGTAAATTCGCAATCCGCGAGATTTGCGAATCTCCCGCAAAATCCGCGAGCAGCGGATTTTGCTCGCACTGTTCGCACTGTTCGCGTGAGTTCGCGCCCCGCGAATAAGTGCAAAATTGCAGAAATACGATCTTAGCAAAACTGAAAGTAACTACTTACCAGGTTCAAAAGTTCAGGCTCATCATTAGTAGCCATTTCCTGTAGTGCTTCCTGAGGGGCCCCTCCAGAGTTTAGTTGCCAGTTGAAACTATTATGTGACCCTGCTCTGAACCTCAGAATAGTTACACATATGCCACAAAGGTCCTGAATTACAGCTAAGGGAGACAAGCAGGAGCCAGGCTGGAAGTTCAAATCCATTAATCAGCCCCTAATTCATTATTGTCAGTTGGGGCAGGGCAGGTGTTGTAACTAATTTTGCAACAATGAAAGCACTTAGCAAGTGCAAAAGATCACTAATCAGGAAGCACTAAGGAAGCAGGTGCCAGCTAAAAAAATATTCTGTGACACATTAATCAGCCCCAAATTAATTCAGGTCACTTGAGGCAGGGAAGGTGTGCTTGCGTTGCCACAATAATGTACACTGACTGGACGACCAGAGGGTGCTGTGATGAAACAGAGGGTGGCATGGGTGGGCCAGAGGGTGGCATGAGTAGTCAGAGAGTGGCAGTGGTGGCAGAGAGTGGCAGTGATGAAGAAGAGTGTCCCAAACAGGCTGGACATGTAGAAACAACAAGTTCGCGAAACTTGCGACCCGACAGGTAAGTTCGCAATTTGCGACATTGTAAAAAACCCTCGCGAACTGGCAGAAACCCGCGCAAACACACAAAAAAAAATCCGCTAATTCGCGAGAATTCGCGGATTTTGCGGATTGCGAGTTCGCAAATCCGCAAAATTCGCGAACGCAAGATTCGCAAAATTCGCCCATGCTTCGACCCTACGGGTAAGTAGTGCGCTATATAAATGCCTATACATTTACATTTACATTTACATGTTAGGCAGGGCAACTGGAATTATGCGATTATGCAGTGGCATAGATTCCTGCATGATTATGCATTTCCCGCATTTGCCACATAATCCATCATCTACAGATTTTAACAATAAAATTGCTTTCTATCTCAAATGATTCAAAAGTTACAAAAAATGCAGCCACACATCTTGCTGCATATGGAAAGGCACTTTGAAACGCTGGAATAGTCAACTTTTTGTTACCACTGCTAAATTTGGGTGTTAAATTGTTACTAATGGGTGCAACCAATCCCGAAGCAGCGTTACCAAGTTTTAAAAGGGCAACTCAATGAAGTAATACTCTTTCAAAATGTACCACATTATGCTGCATAATTTGCCTTTTCTTGTCGCATAATTTACACACCCTGCCACATAATTTAGCCCTCTCCTGCCGCATAATTCCAGCGTTCCTGCTGGTATTTTAATCCATGGCAGTGATTTTGTTTGTTTATATTTCCCATGCTTTACTTAATTTTGCATTCCCAGAGAGTGCTAACTATTTCCAGCATGTATGTTTCTGTGTTTCATTACACAGCATATTACTCTTGGATGATGAACCCTTTGTACTTAGTCGCCTCCAGGTGTTTTTAACAGGCTACAGTTGAGCACTTTGCAGTTGAGGCTGCAGGCAGTAGATTTCACACTGTGCATGTCTGTGGGTCAAAAAGGTGTTCAGATTACATGATCATTCAAAATATGGCCTCTCTGCAGAGCACAAAGAGCAATCGTCCTGCATTCTAGTTGTGATTCTATGCAAATGTGTGTGAAGGAGATACTTATTGGTTAAAACAACAATGTGAAAGTAAAATAGTTTATTGTTGTTACTCATTTAGCTTAAACAGCTAACAACCATTGACAAAACCAATACTCTGAACTGTTTTTAGGTATATTATTATTATTATTATTATATTATTATTATTATATTTAATTTTATTATATTTAATTTTATAGAGCGTGCAAGATTCAATGTAGCTGGTGAGTCGTTTATTTACGTGCTTTTACAGAATCTTAGAATAGACTGGAAGAAGCGAAATTGGATGGAAATTGGCGGGTAATTTGGATCTGCATTGGCCTTCTTGGGCTTCCTGCCTTCTTGAATTTAGTACCCTTCAAATCATTCAGAACCGTGCTAGGCTCCTCATCTGAGATGGCTGGATCATTATGCCATTTCTTTTCACCTTTATGATGTCTGCTGGGTTTTTGGTCCAAAACCTTCTGTCTGCAAGGCACTATCCATTTGTTGTTGTGCACTGCATTAAAACGGATCTATCTTTCTACAGCACTCCTTATGTTCACACCAGAACCCCATGCTCAGTGCCAACTAAACTCCTGTGCCATCCTAAAATTTAGATGGCCCTGATTGGAGGCAGATCCTTCTCCTTTCTACTTATGTAGGACTAGAACTATCACCCTCTTGAGCTATGGTGTAACTCCAGTCTTTTGGAAACACACTCAAAACTGCCTTTTCTCCACATTAGTAAAGATTCGCGTCTCTTTTGGACATCTTAGTGCCATAATCAGAATGACTCGTTAGCATATAATTTTCATTCATCCCATTCAATCGAACAATAACCAAGTTTATTTCATTTAAACTACATTTAAACTTCATTTAATCTACTTAATAGCAATTTAATATCTATGTACGTATTTGATTAGGATTATTAATGATTTTTAACCATGTAACTGTATAGGGGCCTCGCATGTTCCTATTCTGCCAGTGGTCCCACAAATCCTAGGACCGGTCCTGTGTACCACCACTCACTTTCTTTTGCTCTCTCTCTAATCACTCTCGCTTGACCAGTGGGAATGACATAGTTGCAAGGATATCATGCCAGCATTGAGCCCATGGTTAACTGGTTCAGCCTCTCAACAGAGAAGTAACCAAGAGACTATAGTTGCGGTTGGCATGGTTTGTTAATTTAAAAAGCATTTATTTGATTGCCATTAACCAGCCCTGTTTGACATAAACAGTGTAAGCATATACTAGTTTGATTCTGAGAGGATTAGTGCAGATTGGAAAAGAGGTATGTAAATATCTAAAGGGGGAGCCAAAAGGTTGAATTTTCCATTTATAGATATAGATATATAAATGGGAAATCTGCTGCAGGAATAAATACTGGACAAAATGATACCAAATTTGCATGAGGATAGTGTTCAGAGAAAAGGAGGGCCTTTGTGGTTAGCTGTGCACCACATTCATCAAGTTTCATATAATGTAGGAATTTCAATAAAATTAATAATGCAGATGAGCACTTAGTATCTCCTTGAGGGGGACCATAGGACCTGAAGAGTTGAAAAAGGATCACCCCGCTGTTAAAGAAAACCAAAACACTAAACTATGAGACAAAATCTATGAATCGCTTGACGAATCGCCAAAAGCTGCATATTTTTTTTAATTACAATTAATTTGGCACAGAAATCCTCATGGAGTAGTAAAATAACTCAGATTGGATTAGGTGTAATGCGTATTGTCCGAGCTGGGCATGGGACTCTGTTAAAGGGTGTGTTTGAGCCAAGCGCATACGCTGTGCATTTTGTTGAAACTGGATCTAAGCCCTATTGAGAGTGGAGCTGCTGGAACAGGGTATTTAGACAGGCCGTGTGGGGTTATCATTGGGGTACTAGGCACAGGGAGTGGCCTCATCCTTGGACATCTTGTTTTGAGATTTAAGCAGTCCAAGTTTAATCAATTCTTTCAATGACATTCGAAGTATGCAATGCAATTCCCACTTCTCTGAAGCATCTATCCTCCTGTATCTTCCATGTTTTGAAATGGCCTGGGTATAATTCAGATTAGGAAGCCTGGGCTGTTGACGTGGTTTACGGAGTTGGCACAACCATACTCATTCATTGGCTGTATCGGGCTACCTGGGGAAGGGTAGGAGGCTTGGCCTGCTGGCTGGTACCACTGACTGTGGGGACCAGGTTTCTCATGGGGTATTACCAGAGCTTTTCAGTTTACAGGAGTCCCAAACTCCACCCTAGTCTGATGGTACTATCCCCTGGGTACGGAAGTTGGCTCGGCCCTGTGCCTGGAGAACTGGCCTGCCGGGACCAGGACTTCCTGGCAGAAGCCGTGGCTTTGCCTGCCTCTCACAGGGATTAAGGGAGCTGTTCAGTCCACAGGAGGCCCAGATTGCTCTCCAGTCTTACCCCACCTGGCCTAGATACGAAAGTTAGTCTTACCGGGTTCCTGGAACCCTGGCCTACTGGGACCAGACCTTCAGGTGAAAGTCATGGCATCACCCACCTCACATAGGGGATTACGTGAGGTTTCTGCTGTTCAGCTTGCAGGAGCCCCAGACTCCTCCACGGCCCAACGCCAACCTCCCCTGGGATCCTCCTTGTATCTGGGCTTTCACAGGAGAGTCTGATCTCTCCCCCCCTCCTCGGTTAGTGCCTTCCAACAACCTGGGGTCTGAGCCTAAGAAAAGCTAAGGAGGCTTAATCACCAGCCAGCCCACCTCTCCTCTGAATTGCTTGAAGCAGTTTTTTCTTGAAAGTGGGGGATAACAGAACCCGGTGGGAGACCAGTCATTTAGCTGCACTAGTTGGCCTGTCGGTTATCTGGTCTGCTAGCCACTGACCGGTCAACTGGTCGTTTAGACACTGACAAGTCATTTGGTTAGCCAGCCCGGCAGTCAGATGGCACAGACTGAGCTGGTGACCCAAGAGCACAGGCGGCAACTGACAAAAAGGCTGGCACTCAGGAGCATCCTACCTGGAGCCACCCACTGCCTCCCAGTGATTTCTCTGGTGTCTGTTCCAGCCATCTGGTCATCCTGCTGCCCTGAGACGATTCCTACCCCAGTACCTGCACCAGGCGGCATAGAGTGGGAGGGAAAGGCCCTTGTGCCAGGCAGCAATATATCATGGGGGCCTCCCATGGGCCCCTCCCCCAATCATTCTGCCTGCCTGATGGCAGAGGCACCCCCTGGGTGGGGGGGCAGGGGATCCCAGGACGGAGACAAAAGCTTATCTTAGAGGACGACTTTCAATAGATCGAAGTGAGGTAGCCGTTCTGCTACGTATGAAACCCTGACCCAAAAATCAGGTAGTCTATAAATGATTTAGCACAGTGTGCTCAACCAACATGCAGTGTACTAAGGGCGATGAATGCGTCCCCCTTCCATCGATGCTAAGGTCCTAGAGTAAGTGGCTCTATGCACTGGCCCTGAGGCCTGCTACCCTTGGCCAACTGAAGCTCCATGATACTGCGGTATCATTACAGTTTAGGGAGATTTTCACTTACAGGTGTTCATTCATAATCCCACAGATGCTAGCTTCACCCCATTGACTCCTCAGCTAAGTATGTACATCAAATGCTGAACTTGCGACTCCTCTCGTACTGAGGAAGATTACTATTGCAACAACACATTAGACGTGTAAAACTAAACTGTCTCACAAAGAACTAAACCTAGCTCACGTTCCCTATTAGTGGGTTAACAGTCCACTGCTTGGTGAACTCTGCTTCACAGTGATAGGTAGAGCCGTCAATGAATAATTAAAAACCGACATTGCTATACATGCTGGGCCACCACAAGCCAGTTATCCCTGTAGTAACTTTTCTGACACTTCCTGCTAGAAACTTCAAAAGTCAGAAGTATTGTGAGAATGTGCTTTTACAATCCGTTTTCATGCTGAAAATCAAGGTCAAGCAAGCTTTTGTTCTTATTCTGCACCAGTTTCTGTCCTCCCTGAGTTTTCTTTAGGACATCTGTGTTGATGTTTGACAGATGTTCCACCCCAGGCAAACTCCCCACATGCCACTATCCCTGGAGCGGGTCATGCCAGGTGGGCATCAGGAGCTTGGAGCCAGAAGCGAGAACCCTTTGGGGATCACCCTATGCTGCACTTAATAAGGGGGGAAAAGGCTGAGTAGTGATATTTCACAGGGGTAGGACCTCCCACTTCTTCTACACCTATGATGTCTCTTCACAGGGCCAGACTGGAGCAGGTAGGGACAGTGTGAATCTCGTTCATCCAGTAAAGCGCGTCCCTAATTAATGACCAAGCATTTGGTTATTCTTGTACCACTACACGGTCGCTCATTCTGCGTTATTATTGCTGCCCATCAGTGTCCAATCAGTCTTGGTTTCAACAACACAGAAATTATTCCATGCTTGAAGTTGTCGTCACATGAGCACAAATTGCATATCTGGTAGAGACAGTACACCCTTGAGTGCCTCTCTAACAATATAAGCTGCCTGTTTTACCGCACTTCTGGATCAGCCGGATACAATTGTCCTGTGCAAAGTAAGTTATGATTAGCAGATGATTAACAAACCTTGATGTGACCTGTAATAATTGTGTATGTAATGATGAGAAATCTAGCTTAATTTCACACACACATTAAAGTATCAACATATGCACATGTATATAAATAAATTATCTACTTCATCAAATTCACCCACACAGCTATTCTAATAAATCTAAGAAATAAGCATTTTTAAAGTGTCCATTAAAATAGGCAAACATTCTTCTTGAACAGGAAAGACATGTTGAATCCAAGTTCATCTACAGTAGCATAATTAAATTGAGACCAAATACCCTATCATCCTAGCATGAAGCCATGGAATTTTACAGTGGAACACTTTGTGAGGTTTTGTGATAAATCTTGGTAGTTGTTTACTTTACTTTCAAATCCTTGTTCAAGGGAATTTTGAGAATTTTCATATTGGATTACGACATCAATCACCACAGCAAAAAAATCTTTGATGAACACCACATCAGGTTTTCTTAATTCACCTTGACTAATTTGGATATAGGGTTCCCTATATGTCATCCAACCAAATCCTTTTGCACAATCAATGAGAAGTTCTAAAAGCAGGTCGGGACGCCTTACTTACATTGAAGGCCGGATACTTGACCTACAGCCCCACAGGTGCTCGCTCTGCATTTCACTACCAAGCATGCTCATCGTGTTCCAGTGCATCGGCCGCCACCTGGCTCTTTCAACACCGCAAAATGCAGACTAAGCGAATTAGACCTGAAATATGCGCTGCTTTACCCAGCCAGACTCAGTAGTCGCATACTGAGTTACAAACTTCTTTGACTCACCGGAGGTCATGTGTGGATAGTTGGACACATTTGGCCCCCATGCTGGTCGAAGGTCAAGGCCGGACACGGAGGCGGCCGTTGCAGGCGCGCGGACCCGATGCCGTGCTGCAAAGAGATGGAGGCTGCACCGGACCTGGAGCAAAGGATTACATAGTTGCCACAAAGTGCTGGAACAAGCTGCTGCAATATCAGAGATGTTCACATTAACGAAGCCTCAACACGGAGTCACTTCATTCCTCCAGCGATAAAAATTCAATTGCTCCGTGGCCCTCCCAGCCAGACTCCGTCCTCATCCGGAGGGGACACCGCAGACCTCAGCAGACGACATTTGACACAAGTGATTTATACTCAATGCTGAGCTTCTTAATTTATGTGCGATTTCCGCCTTGATTCTCGGAACTGAAGGCAGACTAATGCAACTCCTACTGATTAAATCTCCTACTTGCCCGAATGATGCCCCTGGGGTGGGTTCCTACGTGCCCCCGACGAAGCATGTCAAATGTAGTTCATTCACTTATACTGGCAACAACTATCTTCAATATAATTGAAGTGGTTCATAGCGGGTTGCTCCTATCAGCTTTCTCCCCCTTGCATTAATAAATTCGTTGGTGGGAATATGTCCATTCTGCCCTGGTTTGGGTGCTCGCCCAGTTGGTGCTTTGCTCCTCTGGTAGAGTTTTGTGGAATTGTACTGTACACTTAGGTTATACTCACGCAGCGGCTCAGTTTTGCTATTGAGGCAGTTTAGTCTCTGTAGTATCCTCTCATGTGCGCATATATGTTACTTCCTGACACTGCCCCCATGAGCCCCCACCTTTCCAATCCGCAAAATGGAGAATTTTAAAATCCTGACCTAAAATGTGCAAGCCACACATACTCCTGCGCGATGTTATGCTAGCTACTCTTATCTGAAGGGTCACCATGTGCATATTGTGCTGCTACAAGAGTCCCTTCTGACAAGCTCTGAAACAATAAAGCTGCAGCATCGCTGTCGTAGATAGCTGTTTGCCACTGGTTTCTCCTCAATGTAGGTGAGTCACCTGTGTGGTTCATGCCGGGAGTCCCATGCGCTGCAGAAGATGTGGTAGAGCCCGAGGGTAGAAACGCCCTAGAGTTGGGCAGACTAGATGTTAGGCATATGCTACTTGACAGACGTTATGCCCCTAACACACACCAGTCATCATATCTCAATGTTCTTTCAGGGGTCCTTTCACAATGGTGTGTGATACCATGATTTGTGGGTGGCGACTTTAATAGTGTGCTTGAAGTCCACTTAGACCACTCTTTTCTCCCTCTGCCCTGCACCACTGCCTCATCAAACGCCAGAGCTCTAACAAGCTGACTAGATAACTGGGGCCTAGCAGATATCTGGCACAGACTTAACGCTCCAACTTATATACTACTTTTACTCTGCGCCAAACACATGTCAGGATAGATGGACTAGTAGGCACACCAGAGGTCACACAGCACATCACATGCACTAACCCATTTAGTCCATAACCCACAGTATGTGTAATTGGCATGCCCAAGACACATCCCCAATTCCAACCTGGCAGTTACAGCGGCCTCGCTGGAAGACCCCCCCCCCCCCTCCCCCCGCCCCCTCTTTCCGTACATCAGTCAACACAGCCTTTGGAGGCTATTTGGATAATAACGCAAACACAAGGAGATGATGGATGGAGTCCTGAAACTTTTCATACACTCAACCCCAGTCACAGTTCTGGGTTGAAATCATCATCATTCATTAGTTCAGAAGGGTATTTCATTATATACAATCTCATACATTACCATTGTGGCAAGGGTTTTGGTGTTTGTCACTCTGACAAATCCTAGGAGAAGAAAACAGTCACTATGATTGTTCTGGTTAAACCTTATTGAGAGGGGTGGTATATTGTTTTGCCAACTGTAGTCTTATACATAGTTGTAATTTTACAACTGTATGCATGATGGTTGCCAGATTTTGAGCAATTCAGATTAGCTGTTATATATTTTACTGTGAGTTTTTCTTTTTAGTTTTATTGGATGTAAGACCTTGCCTGTATGCTTACACGAAATTTGGATAAAATACTAAGGTCTAATTACACTTTGATGCTATTGTTGTGCAGTTCAGTAAACTTGTGCTGGTTGCAGAATCAAAGCTAAGGTAAAGGTTATAGGCCTCAACTGTTCACTATGAGAAGTTATGTTAGATTCCTTTGGTGTGATCTGTGTACAATGAAACATTATGGGAATGCAAGGGTTACAGCATGGGTTACAGGGTACTGAATCTTTGAGGGAGGATTGTTATTACATTGTGCTAAAGCCTGTATACAGGTATTTTGTTACACCGGGTCTCTTAGATTACCGTAGTAGGCAAGGGTTTAAGCGTTGGTGACCCACCCCGGAACAAACCATGGGGATAGAAGATTTCCACTCAAGTAATTCTTATTTGGCTATAATAGGAGGGAATACATTTTGTTTTGATACCTGTCATTTTGTACATATTTGCAAATTTATGATGGCATATCTGATGGCTTTCTTACATGAAAGCTTAAGCCCAATATAGTAGGTCTGAGTTGGTTATGGTAATAAGTGAATGATGAAAGTTATGAGCCTAATTGTTTATTATGAAAAGTTACAATCTATACATCATGCCTGACTAATTGATTGAGAGAAGAATATGTAAGTCAATGGGCATTTTAGGGTGAATTGTTAATACTCTGGGATCATGGTGTTTGTTACCCGTCTGACAAACCCCGTAGACATAGAAAACCCCGTAGGCATAGAAAACGTGCATCTTTGTTAACCACTCTCTGGAGAGATAGTATTTTGTTTTCCCAATTGGATTTTTAAATATTTTTTATAATTTTATGACTGTTGCCTGATGTTTTCCTTGTGAAAAAGCTTAAACTCAGAACAGTAGGCCTGAGTTAGTTATGGTGACCACCCAGGGATAACATATAGGCCTGATTGGTTAACTGGGAAAGGGATTTTCAGATTCCATATCCTGATCTATTTAATATGAAAAGTTGTGACAAAGGCAGAAACGTGATATATTTAAGATGTAACAAGTTAAAGCCAACCGGATCTTAAGAGTTGATTATTTTTGCACAGTTTTAAAACCTGAAATTCTGTTTTTGATAGATTAAATCTCACGGATTACATCTGTAGGGAATAATTTTGGTATTTGTTATTCCCTTTGACGAACTCTATGGTGGAAGATTTTCAAGTTAATTCTTGCTAAAAATCTCTTCAGAAAGCCTAGCAAGCTTAGCTGTCTGCCAGCATCTTGTAATAAAGAAATCATTAAGTAATAAATACATCCATATTTACAAATATATTCCAAATAGAGGGAGAAAGCACCTTTGGGTTAGGCCTCTTCATGCACTGTTCTGTCAGAGTGTCATTTGCACTCTGCTTCCATCCATGACAGCTTATTGCATGGAGAAATGGTTTAGTCCGCATCAGTTTTTGACTCTTGCACTCGACATTTCTTGATCATAGGTGCACATCCACCTGAAAATTAGTGCACTTCAGCATCAGGGCTTGCTGGCCAGTTCAATAGTTTTCAGTTTTCTTTTTTAGTTATCGTTTTACATCTTTACTTCTCTTCTTTTTTGTATGCGTCTTCAGAGGATTCTACAGCTGCTCAGGCAGTGCCAACGGGCCCCTTTCTTTTGGTTTCTTTCATCTGTAGTGCACTGCATTCCCACGGTCACTTCCGAATGAGGCGACCATTAAGGAACGCTGTTATCTGGAGTGGATCATTGTTTTATCATTTCAAGATCAGTAACACGTTGGTTTTAAAAGTGGCTGCTGTGCTAGAACTTGTGACTGCGACAGACCATCTACATCACCGCTGCTCTGTTTAGTTCTGATATTGCAGGCATATGCCCACTGTGTTTAGGCAGCAGCAGGTTTTCTTTTTTCTACTTTTATTCTTTAATTTTATTTTGGATATATTGTTGAGTTTGGATGTGTTTTATTTCTTTTGTGTCAAAGGAATGAATAAAAGAATGAGATAGTGGATGGATGAATGAGCACAAAGATGAGTGCATTCATGATGACCTATTGAGTGCCTAAATCCATTAATGACACAAGGAATTTTAATTCATAGACCTATTGTCGTTGCCAATGCTTTGTTTTAACTGTGCCATTTTTCCACCTGTTTATAGGTATAAGAAGTACGGGGTCAGATGCTTCCATTGTTGGAATATCCCCAAGAAGGAAGGAAAGGCCCACTCAAACTGTGCTAATTGTGGCCGGGGTCTGCGATCCTCGATGGGTCAACGTAAAGGAGGGAAACGGTAAGAAAACTCACCCGCGCTCTAGCTCTTTACTTACTGTTTGGGCTTGAGGCAGGGAGGTAAAACTACTGTTGCAGAAAATACTGTACCAGTCTACCCGGGACCCACACACCTGCAATCCTCCACGTGACTAATATTTAAGTAAAACAATGGTTCCTCTAGTTGCAGAATTTTGTAAATCATTTAAAATGATACATTTTTACAGCAATCACCAAGTTCTTCAGCACATCAATAAATACCGGTAATCCCTTCCCTGATTATAAATGTCCCTGGTTCCAGCAAAAAATCGTAATCTTCACCCCAGAATGCCTTTATTTTGGACATGTTTTAGGTTTACCAAAAGAAACGTTATTTGCCACATTGTGAGACTTTTCGCTTTGCAGTGACATAATTTGCAACCTTCCTGAACCATGGCAATCTGGAAAATAATTTCAAATGTTTCTGCAAGTTCAACTTTTGCAGATATTTTCTTTGCACAACAGCGTTATACAGCGAAAGAACACGAACTGCATTCTGCATAGTTTAATTACGCAGACCCACTTTCATACCAGGAAATAAATATAAGTGTGACATATTGTTGCAAAAGTAACGATCTTCACACAATAGTGGCAAAGTGAAACATTTTGCAACATCCTTATAGATTCTGTAGATTTTTCGTGAAGTTTGGGAAAAAAAAACTTTGAACACTCCACATTGTAGCCTAGTAATCAAATCCTTGATTGCCTGCCAGTCCCTGTGTCCTATAATCTCTCAAAGAAGTTCCTCAGTGTACGCTGATTCTCCTTCCATTGCCCTCTTCTTATCTTCTCTTTCATTTTAATTTGGAGTTGTTGTGCAGGATGGCATCGACGCATGTGTAGTTGTGAGGGCCATCGCCTGGCATAGTGGGAAAGAAGAAAACTGGTCAAAATGCATGTATCTTCAAATAATTAGGAGTGTCTTTTTTCACCATGTGACCACCCTACATATGGAGATGGGTGCAGAAGGGCCGCTTGGCCGAGCCTCGAGCTCGAAGCGGACTTTAGATTTAGAAATTTGGTTATTGTTTTGCATTTGATAAAGCTGTATCCATGTGAAAGAGCCTCTAAAGTTTGCATTGAGCCTGAATCGCTCTGGAATTCTGAGAAGGCCTCTGCACCACTGTTCAAATTCTGGAATAAATAGCTTCCTGATACCACATAGGCGATACAGATTCTGAATAGTAACCTGTCTCAATTTGTTTCTTAATTTTACCACTATGTGGTTTATGTCAATGTGTGCCTTTCAACTCTGGTCCTAGAATTTTGTTTGCTTGTTGGGCATGTACACACATACATAATGGAACAAGGCCAGTGAGATCCCGCAGGTGTTTCTAGCGGACAGTAGGGTCTCGCTGGCCCAGATCATGCCTGGAATGCAGTAAAATATGTACTTAAGGCAGACATAGACAATATTCACTGCACTTGCAAAGCTATTGGTATCAATGTTGTGCTCAGAAGATATGCATGGTTGAGGTTTTTTTGGGTGATGTGCATTCATCCCTAATGGATATGCCTGTTGATGGGACTAGGCTGTTCAGTGAAACTGCTGGTTCAGTGATAGAATGTTTCAAAGACCATTGAAACATATCACGATCCTTGGAGCTATTGGCACATGCAAAGCAATTTCCCCAAGAGTCCGGGAAATTTACTGATTACTCCTGAGGGCTTACTTAGACGCAATGCCATCTTTTTCAACATGTTACGCAGCAGCCAGCCTAGTATTTTCAGGGCTGAGGACGTAGTACTGGTAGGAATTGTACACGGCAGCAGGGACTGCAGTCTTCTAATTCTTTCTCCCTGTTGGACTTGGCCCTTTTTGCAGGATTATCAACAAGCTTTCACTCCTATTTTAGCTGAATTTGTTTTTGGTGGCTTTAGGCGTCTGTGCACTTTACTGCTGCTACATCTGCTTGCCAGTTTTCGCGGAGATTTAGCAACGGGTCTGGTTGGTTATTAGTGATTTTTTTGCACATCAAAGAGATGGCTTTACTCAGCATATACTCCGAGATGAACCTGTCCTCCAAAGAAGATGCCTATAGCACAACCTCCCCCTCTACTATTGCCCCCCTGTGAGTATGTCCTATTTGGGAATATTGAAATAATTCTCTATCAGCTAGCTCATATTCTCTTTGGAGCTCCGTGAACGGGACAATTGCCCCACTTACCCACAGATCCTTAACCTTTGAGATATCAATGATATCCATCCCACTCATGAAACCCCGACATCTACCCAGTTTCCCCAGGCTTTCTGCCCTCCATAGTCTTGTTTCAAGCATCACTCTGCCATTCCACCCTAACTGTTTTGTTACTTTATGCCAGATTGCGACCGTCTGTGCTGTTGATCCTGTGAGGTGCTGCTTCGTTGGGTTACTATATAGTGCATCACTTAATCCTGTATAACACGCCAGATCTGTCTGTCCCCGGTGGGCCTATCTATTGATGACCACCAGCTGCACCGCCCAATAGTATGCCTGGATATTGGGAAGTACAGTACCTCTATGGTACCATCCCGAAATAGTTTATGGGTAGCAATGTGGGGAAGTTTCCAATTCCCAACAGGCTTCGAATCTCCCTGGCTATTGCTTTAAAATATGAATCTGGAATCTCATAGGGCGTATTTTGCAGGGCGTATAAAAATCATGGCAGTGTCATCATTTTGATTAGTGACACTCTTCCCAATAGGGATAGTGGCAGGGCCTGCCAATGTTGTACATATCCCTTCAGCCTGGCTAGCGGGGCGAGAAGGTTCCTCTTGTAAAAGACCTCCTCACTGGAAGTAACATATATCCCCAAGTAGGTGAACCCTTCTGTCTCGATTTTTGCTTCACATCCCCTCGGCAATGCGGGTGCCACGCCCCGTATGGGGTACGCCACTGACTTTGACCAATTGATGTTGTACCCAGAATATTGTCCAAAGGTGGAACAGATCTGAAGGATCCTGGCGATGGAGGATCTTGGCGATGCCACATATAACAATACATCATCTGCGTACAGCGAGATCCTATCCTCTCTCCCGATGTCCACCTTAGTTCCCAGATTACTGCATCCCCCCCTTATCCAGCTCGCCAGAGGCTCCAATATCAATGGCAAATAAAACTGGGGACAGTGGGCAGCACTTTCTTATTCCCCTGTTTATAGGAAAGGCACAAACGGCGACCTAGTACCTTGGCTAAGATTTTAACCTCGACATTCAGGAGGGAGATGGATCTATATGAAGAGCACTCCTCTGATCGCTTGCCAGCTTTATAGATGACCACTACAGATGCCAGTCTTTGTTATTTGGGTAGTTCTCCCACACGCTTACTTTCTTCAAACATGTTTAAGAGATGGGGTGCCATCTTTGTGGCAGACAATTTAAGAAGTTCTTTTGGGATGCCTTTAGGCCCCATGGCCTTACTGGATTGTATGCTCTGTATAGCAGCCCCTATTTCCTCTGCTGTAAGATCTTATCAGAGCTACTCATTGTACCCCACTGAGAGAAAGGGGATTTGGACATATTGTATTCGTTCCAATGACTCCTCTATTGTGCTGGATGTCTCCGGGGAGTAGAGTTGCACGTAATGGTCTGCAAAGGCTTCCGTGATAGCTTACCGGTCTCGTAGCAACTCTCCCTCCGAGCCTCTTACGGTCATCACCCACCTCCCGGCCTTCTCCCTTTTGTCTAATCGGGCAAGTAACTTGCCCGTTTTATCTCAGAGTTTATATACTTTATGCTGTATCTTGCAGAGTTTACTATTAGCTGACTCAGCTACTAAGTTCTTTTATTCTTGTCTCTTCAGGGCAAGTGAGTGTTGGGTATCATCCTCACGCAAGGAGGATGGAGACCTCTCCAGGGTCAATATTTCCCTATCAGTTACCTCTAACTTGGCCTTTTTTCCCCTCGTGTCTGGCCGCAAGTGAGAGAGCCTGTCCCTTTATGACTGCCTTATATGCTTCCCATACAGTCTGGTGAGACTTTAAATACCCAACAATTTCTTTGAAATAGTAGTCAGTTGTTTTTTAAATGTCCACTCTAATGTGTGGAATGACCAGGTACCGTGGGCTGATGGATAAGGATCGTCTCATGAATTATTTGGTTAGGCTGTATTTTGCCCACAGTGGAGCATGGTCCGAGATACCCCTAGCTAAGTGTTTAACTTCCGAAAAGTGAGGTTTATCCCCTGCAGCAGTTAGTATATGGTCAATCTGGGACATGCTCCTATGCACTCCGGAATGGAACGTAAACTGCTGCTCATCAGGTTGGGATTCATGCCACACATCTATTAGCCCCATGGTCGTCAGGAATTCAGCCATGATATTGCCTGAGCTGTTGTTGATTCGGTCCGGAAGTCTATCTAGTACATGGGTACTCACAAACTTTCTCTCTGGGGCCAAATTTAGAGTGGGGGCGATGTAAGTGGGGTAGGGGCAGGGCTAGAGCATAAAAAAACCTGTGACCATGAGGTTGAACACAGGCCCCTGCAGCGGACACCTTTGTCCATTGAGCCAAGAGACCCGGCGTACACACATCTCTCTCGGTCTCCCTTCCCCTCTCTGTCTCCCTTCCTCTCTCTGTCTCCCTTCCTCGCTCTGTCTCCCTTCCTCGCTCTGTCTCCCTTCCTCGCTCTGTCTCCCTTCCCAGCCCTGTCTCCCTCCCCCGCCCTCTGTCTCCCTCCCCCGCCCTCTGTCTCCCTCCCCCGCCCTCTGTCTCCCTCCCCCGCCCTCTGTCTCCCTCCCCCGCCCTCTGTCTCCCTCCCCCGCCCTCTGTCTCCCTCCCCCGCCCTCTGTCTCCCTCCCCCGCGCTCTGTCTCCCTCCCCCGCGCTCTGTCTCCCTCCCCCGCGCTCTGTCTCCCTCCCCCGCCCTCTGTCTCCCTCCCCCGCCCTCTGTCTCCCTCCCCCGCCCTCTGTCTCCCTCCCCCGCCCTCTGTCTCCCTCCCCCGCGCTCTGTCTCCCTCCCCCGCGCTCTGTCTCCCTCCCCCGCGCTCTGTCTCCCTCCCCCGCGCTCTGTCTCCCTCCCCCGCGCTCTGTCTCCCTCCCCCGCGCTCTGTCTCCCTCCCCCGCGCTCTGTCTCCCTCCCCCGCGCTCTGTCTCCCTCCCCCGCGCTCTGTCTCCCTCCCCCCGCGCTCTGTCTCCCTCCCCCCGCGCTCTGTCTCCCTCCCCCCGCGCTCTGTCTCCCTCCCCCCGCGCTCTGTCTCCCTCCCCCCGCGCTCTGTCTCCCTCCCCCGCGCTCTGTCTCCCTCCCCCGCGCTCTGTCTCCCTCCCCCCCGCCCCCTCTCCCCCTCTGTTGCTGTCCCTGTCTATATACACCTCCCTATGTCTCTCTGTCTCTGTCTCTCTGTCTCTATCACTGCCTGTCTGTCTATCCCTCTATCTTTCTCTGCCTCTATCTGTCTCTAGCTCTGTCTCTGCCTCTATTTGCCTCTGCCTCTATCTGTCTCTTGCTCTGTCTCTGCCTCTATTAGCCTCTGCCTCTATCTGTCTCTAGCTCTGTCTCTGCCTCTATTTGCCTCTGCCTCTATCTTTCTCTTGCTCTGTCTCTGCCTCTATTTGCCTCTGCCTCTATCTGTCTCTAGCTCTGTCTCTGCCTCTATTTGCCTCTGCCTCTATCTGTCCCTGTCTCTATCTTTGTCTGTATCTTTGTCTCTCTCTCTCTCTCTCTCTCTCTCTCTCTCTCTCTCTCTCTCTCTCTCTCTCTCTCTCTCTCTGCCTTTATCTGTCTGTCTGTCGCTGTCTCCATCTACGTCTGTCTGCCCCCTGTCTCTATCTGTCTCACCCAGCTCTCAGTCCCTGCTGTCCTCTGTAACCTCACCAAGTGTGTTCCAGCCTGGGCTGAGACAGCTTCCCAGGCACACACGCAGCCACATCCCAGTACTTCACAGGTCTTTAAAAGACTATTTACATGTTAATGAGGCATTGTTTACCTTTTAGTGCCCTGCAGCTCCACTCTATCACTGGAATCGCCTGGCCCCATAGAGCAGTCTCCCTGAGTCCGCGCTGCTGCAAACGGCAGTGTTTGCTGACACTTGAAAAGAAAAAAAAAGAACAAAGAACACAGGTACGATGTACACAATGTCCACGGGCCGCCAAGGATGGCTTGCCGAGCTGTATTTTGAGTACCTGTGATCTAGTTGATCATTAAGGGTCATATTCAGGTCTCCCCCTATTGCTGTGTCCCTTCAGGGAATTACTGAATCTTTTTGCTAATATCCAGTAGAGCAATGCTCTGTAAGGCGGGGGGAATATATAGGCTGCCAGCACATTTATGCTTGTTCCCTGCCAAGACCCAATCAATCCTGCAAATCTTCCCTGAGGGTCAGTGTGTATGTCCATCACCGTGAAGGAAATCCTTTTGCGCAACAGAATCCCCCCTCTGGAACCAGATGTAAACCCTGAGTGAAGTACTAGCTTATACCCCCATCTAATAAGTGCCTTGCATGTACTTCCTATCAGGGGGGTCTCATGGAGAAGCACTATGTCAGTCCCCCCCATTGGTGCCCACTCCATAGGCTTATTCATCTGCCATCTGTATTTTCCCCAACGGTGAAGGACCGAGCTGTTTCGCTCATGGCCTGGGTGCATTCCACTTGCTCCCGGAGTTGGCCTGAAGTGTCAGAGGAGACCTGCCATGCGCCTGACCCTGAATGTGCCAATAGTGTACAATTTCACAACTCCCCCACCCTCAAACCCACACCCTCCCTGAATGACGGTGACCATATGTCCGCCTGCCCAACTGTGCATGGTGCCCGTCACCCTCCCATCCCTGTGTTGGAGTCAAGAGCCAGACAACCCCCCCCCCCATGCCCAGACAAACTATTCACTACAGGTGAGACTGGTATACTGGATATAATGGAGAAGTGTGGCTCAGGGGTTAGAGGCGGCAGACCTGGAGCCTGAGTTCGGCTCTGGACCAGGGTTCCATTCCCCGCCTCGGCGGGTCTTGGGCTCAAAATTCCACGGACTCGTTAATTCTCGCTCCGGTGCCTCCTCGACTCACGGGTTCACACTCTGCGACTCTGGGCAATAGCTTTCTTAATCTCCACAACGGCCCCTCGTGGTGGGATGCCTGGCTTTCACCTTATGGATACCCTGTCAGGGTTATCTCACAGGGGAATACCAGGACGGGTTCCCTAAGCAAGCGCTGAGATGCCCCAGGGTAAGTCGTGCGCTATATAAGTCTCATTCATTTCATTTCATACAGTTTTCATTATACTCAGCCGCTCCTTTCTCCTCTCAGAGCTGGTAGTTGTGTCCCCCTCTCCCCAGGCGCGTCGCAGCATTTTTCTTACAAGGCAGCCAGTTGGACATGTACTTTTGAGGTTTACATGTCCTAGTAGTGAAATACTCTTCAGTTTGTTTTTCACTACTGCAAGACCTACCTCTCCCATAGGATAATATTTGAGCTACCTTATTACATTTAATAAGTGTAATTTCCAAATGGGACCATGTAACCATTTAATTTTTGGTGTCTCTGGAATTGGAGTTTTAAATCTTAACATATGGTGAAGTTGGATTTTAAATTGCAATTCTGAAAATGCCGCTTTTAGATGTTTCAGAAAAGGGGGTGGTGATGAACAGTGTCTGAATTAAGAAGACCACTCTTACCCAGTCCAAAGATCAGGGCTTGATCCATCACCGTTATTTATCTCACTGCACCATCCCAGCTCAGAACCTGGCTATATGCAAATCAGTCTGTCCCTGGCCCAGTGCATCATGGGAACAGGGCAGACTAAACTACCATGCCAATTCTTCACCAGAAAGGAGACAAGCTACCGGGGACCGGTTTCTGGCATTTCAGCCGTCTTCGGCCCGGCTTGCTTGAATCCTGATGGTGCAGTGAGAAAGGGACTCATGTCTGAGTATACCCTGCCACACCTATAGTGGCCAAAAACGATTCAGAAAAGGGGGTGGTGATGAACAGAGTGTCTGAATTAAGCAGACCACTCTTACCCAGTCCAAAGATCAGGGCTTGATCCATCACCGTTATTTATCTCACTGCACCATCCCAGCTCAGAACCTGGCTATATGCAAATCAGTCTGTCCCTGGCCCAGTGCACCATGGGAACAGGGCAGACTAAACTACCAAGCCAATTCTTCACCAGAAAGGAGACAAGCTACCGGGGACCGGTTTCTGGCATTTCAGCCGTCTTCGGCCCGGCTTGCTTGAATCCTGATGGTGCGGTGAGAAAGGTACTCATGTCTGAGTATACCCTGCCACACCTATAGTGGGCTAAAACCATTCAGAAAAGGGGGTGGTGATGAACAGAGTGTCTGAATTAAGCAGACCACTCTTACCCAGTCCAAAGATTAGGGCTTGATCCATCACCGTTATTTATCTCACTGCACCATCCCATCTCAGAACCTGGCTATATGCAAATCAGTCTGTCCCTGGCCCAGTGCATCATGGGAACAGGGCAGACTAAACTACCAAGCCAATTCTTCACCAGAAAGGAGACAAGCTACCGGGGACCGATTTCTGGCATTTCAGCCGTCTTCGGCCCGGCTTGCTTGAATCCTGATGGTTCAGTAAGAAAGGGACTCATGTCTGAGTATACCCTGCCACACCTATAGTGGCCAAAAACGATTCAGAAAAGGGGGTGGTGATGAACAGAGTGTCTGAATTAAGCAGACCACTCTTACCCAGTCCAAAGATCAGGGCTTGATCCATCACCGTTATTTATCTCACTGCACCATCCCAGCTCAGAACCTGGCTATATGCAAATCAGTCTGTCCCTGGCCCAGTGCATCATGGGAACAGGGCAGACTAAACTACCAAGCCAATTCTTCACCAGAAAGGAGACAAGCTACCGGGGACCGGTTTCTGGGATTTCAGCCGTCTTCGTCTTTTAGATGTTGGCATTCTCTTGCCTTTGTCACTTGGTGCCTGCAACCGGTCTCCGGCTGACAGCTGGGCTTTGTGTATTCCTCCTATACCGTCGCACTCAATTGGGACCCTAGATGTGACTGGATTTTATTTATTTATTTTATCTAGAAAGAGTTATATGGCACTGGCAAGACTTGTCGGTATCGGAGTGCTTTCCAACATTTACTCAGGCAATAAAAACATACAGATAGCCATAAGTAAAGGTAAATAACAGAGTCAAGAGTTACTGGATTGTAGGCTGCTAAAAAGTGCTATGATTTACTATCCAGAGGGTTAAGGTCCTGAGCGAGAAGGAGATGGTTTAATTTTCTCTTAAAGATCATGAAGGAGGGGTTGGTTCTGAGATCTGCTTTTAGGGAGTTCAGATTTTGGGGGCATTGCCCGAGAAGGTGCGAGCCAGGGCTTTTTGTTTGTGTCTTTAGGGATATGAGAAGTAGGTTGTTGGTGCTTCTCAGGTTTCTTGCCTGGCCTCCCTTGGTGAGTTTGACTGCCACGTATGCTGGTTTACCAGTGTGAAGGACTTTGTTAGTGAGACTAGCAGTTTTGAAGTGGGAGCGGTATTCAACTGGATGGGCCATCACTGGCAGGATGGGAGGAGGAGCTGAACCCAGCTTCACTTAGACTCAAATAAGCTGTGCCTTGTCTCCACATAAAGGGCTGCATACCTCCTGAAGTTAGTCTGAAGCCAATGCCATGAAGACAGGGCACCTGTGCATTTCAAAGGCAATCCTCTCGACTTCTCACCCACTTTAAAGGCACATCTGGGTATAAATACTGAACCTCAGATACCACCACTTATGTACACTTCTGGACCTGTGGATACTCTGTCAGGAAGAATGACTGCTGTGCTGCTGAAGAACTGTCCCTCTGCTGGACTTCTTCCTTACTGTGCTGCTGCTTTGCTGTGCTGACCTGCTGCCCTCTTATCTGGCTGAGAAGGACTGGACCTGTATCACATTAGCCCAGAACTCAGAATGACTCCAGGGGCTAGTTGGTTGGCCTCCTGATATGAAGCCTCAGGGACACAATAGGCTTACAATGACCTTGCACCTGGACTCTTCCATCTGTGAGTCTATCCTGCCAAGTAGTGCCACCCCAGTCCTAGACCCTTGGAAGTGAGCTTGGGGTGCTTTCCAGCCTCTATGGATCCAGCGGAACCGATGCAGCTCCTCTACTGCGTGGCACAAACCTGAGCAGAACTGACACATTGCTGCTGCATAAATTGGACCCGTTGCAAAGACCTGCATTGCAGCTGACTGTGCAATGCATCTGCGGCTCAGGCCCTCGCATCTTTCATCCACAGCAGTCTTGACAACGACGATAGACTCTGCATCGCAGCCTCTTAGCTGTTCAGAAGTGACACATTGCTATGACTGCAAGCCACATCCTCGACGTCGTTGGACGTTGCATCACAAGCCCCGTTGGAGGGATCCTCTACAACAAAGCAGGTTCTTGCATCACAGTCTTGCCACATCTTGGAAAAATGCATTGCTTCAGCTGCGAGCCGCTTCTGCAATGTGGCTCCCTGCACCGCTCTGCAAACCAGGATTTAAGATACTTTAAGTGAGCCTAGCTGGGTCCCTGTAGTTGGCCCACGCTCTATCCTGGTCGGCCAAAACTGTGACTTTGTACCAGTCTGGCGCAACCTGATATCCTCAGTTGGCACTTAACACTTTTTGGTGCTATTTTATACTAGAACCTTTAAAATTGAATATCTCCGGTTGTACTAATTTCATTTTTGTTGTTCTGATCTTGTTTTATTCATTATATGCATCTCTATTTTTCTAAAATGTGTGGTGTTTTCACTGTTTTCTTGTTTGAAGTGTTGCAGAAATACTTTACACATTGCCTTCAAGTTAAGCCTGACTTCTCTGTGCCAAGCTACCAGGGTGCTGAGCACAGGTTAATTTGGGGTTCGCTTGTGACTGCTCCCTGAGAAGAATTGTGGTTGGAGCTTGGGAATGTTACCCCCCCCCCCCCCGAACCAACAACACAATTTCTACACTCCACTACTGCAGCGGCTCGGAGCAGCTTTAGTTTGGCCTTAACGACTCATGCCAGGCCTATAGGATGCAGGATCCAACATCTCCTCTCCAGCTGGATATCTATCTCATGAGACGGATGGCTTTTACAAATTATTGAAAAGGGCTTTGCCTTCCCTTTCACCTCCACCCACATCAAAGTTGTTTGGAGGAACACTCTGCATTCCTGTGCAGCAGGTCAATCCTCCACTCTCCATGGTGCCTTTAAACAGAACCTAGATTCTGAGAAGGGAAAAGGTTGCTGTTCACTTTTGTTCCTCATTCTTTAGGAAGACTGGGGCATCAGGTTAATTCCAGACCTCTAACAATAGAACACAGTGGTTCAGCACTCCCATACAGTACACAGTAACAATGATATCCCAAAAATAATGATTTTAAAAGATCAGTTCAGTAGGACTT
Organism: Lissotriton vulgaris; assembly: GCF_964263255.1. Lineage (NCBI taxonomy): Eukaryota > Metazoa > Chordata > Amphibia > Caudata > Salamandridae > Lissotriton > Lissotriton vulgaris. The sequence goes on along the minus strand of NC_141685.1, from coordinate 930,274,356 downwards.
AAAGTTTTCTCTTTCTTTTATTCAAAATCTTCATACAAAGCGTAGTCCAGAGGACTTCTTCAGGGCTACAACAAACAAATATACAAAAATGCACATATTATACAAAACTATTTACAATAAAAATTCACAGTTCATGATACATCATATTCGTGGATACATAATATACATGACCATGATTTGCCTACTATAAACATAAATGCAACGTTAATCAATGTTTTTTTTAAAAGAATCAAACGAGGGAAAGAGATCCAGAGTAATCAGAATAGTTGGTACACCCAATGAGTGTGACAGATCTTATATTATTTTAAGCACAATCAACGTTGTTGGTCATGGAATCCATTTATATTTCTAAAGGAGTAGTTTTTGTGGGAAGATGTAAGCTTCAGAAAGGGAGACTCATTTTGTTTTGATATTCTGACTTAATTTAAACTAGAGACAGGTTCAGTAAAGTAAGGACCTTGTCTTACCGAAAGAAATTTGGAGATAATGTCGGAAGTATTTCAAGGATATAATTTTCGGAACCTCCTAGAGTGCTTGGCAATAATGGCCTAATATAAAAGGAAGTACATAATTTATTTTATTTTAGTTACCATAGATATCAATGTGCTGCTTTTGAATTGTATGGAATCCACTACATACCTTATTTTAAATAAAACAGGTCAATCTTTTGGTTGGAGTGTTCATCCTTATAGGCAGTCAGGAAGAATGGTTTAGAATTATGCCAATATACGCAACCTATTCATATTGCATCCTTGTTTGCCTTGAATGAAGGATCCAAATTAAAGTATATTAGATCCCATGCTGAAATATAGCATAGTTCGAAATTAGCTAAACATTGTATGAACAGGGCAAATTTCCCTTGAACCTAAGGTTTAGCCAAAGGCAGGCCATGGTATTCCCTCAGTGTCTATGCTAGATACCTGGAGCTATGTAAACTGATGCTCAGTCCACTTCTATGAGGCATGTAAAGCTAACTCGAAAGCAGTGATTTGCATTGCTTAATTGAGAGCCCCGTATGGGTTGATTACGTATTACACCTCGTCAGCAAACTTCAAAAGTTAAAATGGAAATAACCTCCATAAAATAAAAAAAGGCAATTTGCCATCTGGGGCGCCTACTCCCAGACAAACTAATGTCACAAATCAAAATTAGTCCAAATCCGTTTTAAAATAGGTCCACAGATAATATAAACGGGAACTATAGCATTGCGCAGTGTGATACAAACAGACAGCCTTTAAAATTACATGAAGGCAGATAGTCATGCAAGTTACACCCGATCAAAAGGTCCCTCAACCCTTGTCTCTCAAGCAGTTTAAACTAAACAGCGAGGACAGTGGTGGCAATCCAAGCCAGGGATAATCACATAGTCACCCCATTCTTTACTTACTTGTCGATTCACGGCGTATCAGCTCGGCCCTGGTAATGGCGTCAAGTTTGTGGTTGAAAGTTTAGCCGGGAATTGTAAGTTTAAATAGCCCGCAAATCATTTGCAGCTGTTCCCAATTACTACAAAGGACGCGAAAAAAGCAAGTAAACAAGCCGCCATCTTAGAGTGGATCAATTCTTATGATGGACTATCCGGATTATATCTGATTATCGGATATAAGCAATGTTCTATGTTTATGTTAAGCATAGAGTATGCAAAAGACTCCATATTTCTATAATTAATAATATTAGTTCGAAATTTGTTTTTATTGGGACAGGTCTCTTTATAATTAAAATAAGAGTATAAACGTAACGGTAGTCCCTCGTATTTAGTCACCATTTTTTAAACGGGGGAACAACTATACGGGTTTCTCCATCAGACATAAGAATAGAACCTATTCTCATTGTAAGATGTTTAGCAATTTCAGTTTTCAGAATCCGGAGATCCCGCTACACTCGTCCGTTTGTAAGCGCCATTTTTAAATTGGGGGGGGGGGATATGCTACATCATAGCATGAATATTTGAAACTTATCGCTATACTGTGACTCAGAAATGTGAAGAGATGTTAATGCCCACAATTCTGAAGGTGTAACATGAAAGATGCTATATTTGAGCATGCTTTTGAATGAAAGAAGTGTTCATAGATAGGTCCTAATCTGGCCGTTTCCTCTGCAGACGCCATTACTAAGTGTGCAAAACCATACAAGTGTATTAAAAGATCACAACAATATGATGCATCGTCGAATTTCTTTTGTTAAGCCAAATTACAATGTATGAGCATCTCCAAACACCTTTATGTATTTCGCTTTTAAGTTATTTCACTCACAAGTGTACTTGCGACCTCAAGTCTCTTAACCATTATATAGAATGAATAGATTATGTAAAGACAATTCATTTCAAAATATACTATTTCACTAATCTCACAAGGAATTTCATCCTATGTTAAATATGCAGTACTACATTTTACATACTTCATATCCAATGTCAATCATATTAGTTAATTAGTGTATGCTCGTTCAAAAGATGCACATGCAAGTTCGGTTACTACGTAGTTGTTTTTATATTACGAATATGCATTTGCACTACATGTTACAATCCAATTTTTTAGCAAATTATCGCCAAGCTTGTTGGACATGACCAATGTGTCCAAAAAAAAGTGATCCTCCAATGATAACAGTTTGTTTGGTGTAATAATGAAAACCACTTGTATTTATACAACTATTCTATTCTTTATGGTATTACTTGAAATTCAACCAGGTCAGATAGTAGAGGTTGGCTTATAGACCATTTTCATCTATAGATGATTGTTCTAGTGTCAATTCAGCCTAGCTAAAAGATTTTTCATACATTTACAGAGATCGATCACTTTCCTGATGATACAAAGGGATGCCATTTTTTATTTCTTTTCTCTTGTAATACCATTATTACAGGAAATGATATAACTCATTATTAATGTTAAGACCATTTGAAATGCTACAAAGGCGACAGATCCATCCAGCATCAGTTTGTCTGAGCACCTTCGTTCTGTCCCCACCCCTTGTTAATGGCTTCACATGATCTATACCATAAAACCATATTTTAGAGTCCTCAGGGTGATTTTCATGAATATGTGAAGACACAGGATATCCGTCATCCCTATTTTTTATGGCCCTCACATGCTCCTGTATACGGGTTTTCAGACTTTGAATTGTACTGCCTACATATATTTTGTTACAGGCACAGGTAATGATGTATACAGTATAAGTGGTGTTGCAATTTATAAATGAGTTTATAGAAAACTTTCTCATGTATATTATGTATCCACGATTATGATGTATCATGAACTGTGAATTTTTATTGTAAATAGTTTTGTATTATATGTGCATTTTTGTATATTTGTTTGTTGTAGCCCTGAAGAAGTCCTCTGGACGAAACGCGTTGGCTACGCTTTGTATGAAGATTTTGAATAAAAGAAAAAACACTTTTAAAATCAATATTTTTGTGATATCATTGTTACTGTGTACTGTATGGGAGTGCTGAACCACTGTGTTCTATTGTTAAGCTTTTTGAGCATTGCCCTTGGGAGTCTAGGGGTATGTGACTTCAGGTTCTTGGCACCCAGAATTCTTTGAAAACAACTAGACCCCAATACATTAGATAAAGTGCAGTCATTCTATGCCTTTTACCCCAGTTTCTTTAGTGTTGTTAATTCCAGACCTCTAGCCTTCCAATGCCTTTCCGCAGAAGGATAAATTAAAAATGCTTATGCTGGCTCAAGTCAACTTCTGCTAAGAATGAAGAAGGCTTGATGCTATCCTTGGACCAGCAGGACCTGTATTTCCATTTACTAGGCCTGCAGTCCCACAGGTGTTGCCTGCTGTTCAGAGTGGTCCAGGAACACTTTCAATTTACCATGCTCCCCTTAGGCCAAGCCTCAGTGTTGTGCGTGGTCAGGAAGTTGATAATGGTTTTGGTCACTATCCAGCTTCGGTGTTTGAAAGTACACATATTCCTGTACCTTGATGACTAGCTGCTAATGGCAGGCTCGCCACAGTCTGATATAGACCACCCCGACATCAGATGACTTCCTGATGTCATTGAGTATCCCCATCAATGAGCTGAGGCCTCACCCCCACACAAGCTTCACAAAAAGGCTTATGGTCATTGGGGCAATTCTGGACACTGTATTTTTCATGGCCTTTCCTCCATTGCATAGTTTCGGTCATTCATGATAGGATCCTTGTGTTTCAATGAGGAGGGCACGGAGGCTTCTTGGTCTCCTGTCCTTGTGTATCATCCTCATTCTGAATGCAAGGGGCCATATGTGGGCCTTTCATTGTCCCGTCAGATCCAAGTGGGCCCAGCATAAGGGCTGTCTCTCCAACTCCATTCAGATTTCAAACAAGACTGCACAGGATCTGTAGTGGAGGTAGGCAAAGAGTAACCTGACCTATGACAGGCAAATCTTTTCCCTTTACCCACTCCCAAAGTTCATGGGGGTGAAGGACATATATCACTAATAGATTGAGGGCGCCATCTGGGAAGTTTGAGATCAGTGCCCCTGGCAGAGAGTTTGTTCCATATCAACTTGCTTGAGCTCCAAGCAATCTGTCATACCCTCAAAGCCTTCCTTCCATCCATCAAAGGTAAGCTGATGCAGCTCCTCTCTGAAAACTTTGCATCCTGATGACCCTGGAGGTGGCTTGACCAGCAGAACATCTTCTAGTCACCAACCACCTGGTGGGGTCTGTGAATGTCACAGTAGATGGAATAAGGAGGTAACTTTTAGACAAATGGCATCTCCACACAAGTATGATGCAGTGCATCTCCAGTCAGTGGAATACACCCTGGCTAGATCTAGTTGCATCGTTGAATGTGCATGGTCAGCAATTTTGTGCTGAAGGCATTTGTTTGGAGACACATTCCAGCTGCAATGGAACAAGGGGTTTCTGTCTGCATTCCCACTGCTACTTCCGGATGGACCAGGCCAGAGTCCTTCTAATTTCCCCAGAATAGCCCTGATGAGAATCCTACCCAGAGCTCCTGAGCATTTGACCTGTGATTAGGCTACCTCTTAGACAGGACCTTCTTTTTCAGCAACAGGGTAGAGTCCTGCATCAGTTTCTAAAATCTATTCTACACTTCATGCATGGAGACTGAACAGTGGTATCTCAATGTGTTTTATTTGCTGACAGAGGTAACTTCCCTTCTACTAGACCTGGGCAGTGAAATCTGCTTCGTTCACGAAGTTTGCAGACTTTTTACACTCTGCGGAGCACGCAGAGTTCCGAAAAATGAGTATTTTTCCTCACTCGCAAATGTCAAGTTGGCAAGCGCGAGTGAGGAAAATCCACCTCCCTGCGAGATTCCTCAACAAGGGCGGTTGCGGGTGCCTCCCCCAAACTATTTGTGATGACTCTGTTGATAATGAGCCTGGTCTTGATATTTCTTTTGGGCATGCCCTTTGAGCCTCTGCAAAACTGCTACTTAATTCTCTTGACATTAAAGAGTTTTCCTCATTACCATCATGTTGACATGATGTGTTAGTTGAACTACATGCATTTTTGGTACAAGCCCATTACACCAACTTTTCAGGGAAGTTGGTGCTGAGGACACCGGCGTCCTTCATTCATACAGTTGTGACATCGTTCCATACTGGCCAATCAATCACTTGTGCCAGCATTCTTTATCCACCCCATCCTTCAAAAGAGGAAGAGAGACTCCATTGCCTTGATCCAAAGTTAAGTTTTTACATCGACCTCACAAAGGACCACTGGGTAGAGGATCAAGTCTTCATCACCTTTTCAGGAGTAAAGTGAGGCAAGGTGAAGCAAAAGAAGACTCCATCAAGGTGAATAGGCCTCTTTGTCAGGATCTGCTATGCACTGGCTAAGAGACAGGCTTCTTAAGGTCTGCATGTCCATTCCAGCAGTGCCAGGTTACTATAACAGCATTGCTACACAAGATGCCTATTCCGGACATTTACTAACCTGCGACTTAGGTGTTGGTGCACATGTTCAACAAAACACCACTGCCTTGGTCACTTTGCTCACTTGGTTCTGCTGTGCTTTTTGATCCGGGTCCACTTTTCAGACCCGCTCCACCTAGGGAGGTAGTGACTTGATATCTATTTCAAAGGTGAGGAATCTGTGATTAGAAGTGTACATCTAAAGAATAAATTACTAGGCCTGGGCGGTGAACTACACTCTTCAGAGTTTGCTGAGTTTTCCCCACTCCTCGATCCGCCGGGGGATGCAGAGTTTTTCCTCACTCACGTTCGCCAACATCAAGTTGGCGAGCCCATGCACTGAAACTCAAGTGCTATACCACTTCCCAGCGAAATTTCTCTACTCGAGTGGCAGAAAGAAGCTGCACCCTCTTGCACTTCACATGGTGCTGTTTGTGCTGATTTCCCAGCACAGGACACACACCAGACGCTAAAAATCACCATGAACGACATGACCTAATGTACTCTGCCACTTGTGGAACTCTGTGTAGCGTAGCGGAGTTTAGTCACCAAGCAGAGGTCCACATAGCATAACTCTGCAAACTCCACCCAGGCCTACAAATTACTTCCCTTCAGTAACATTTCTGGAGAATGCTCTATCAGCAGATTCTTCACTGCCCTTCTGCCTCCATTTTATGTTGAGTGTTGTCTTCTGCATCTAAAATGACCCTTAGCTGGAGATCAACAGACTGTCATCAACAATTTGGTAAATGATCTGCATCTGGAGGCATGAAATGAGACACATGAATGAAATGGACAATATAGCGCATAGGGTGGTGCTCATGTGTGGCAATGAATGTCACTTCTGGGGAAGAGACACCCCAGAACCACACACCACCATCAAACAGCATGTGGGAGAACTGCTGTGAAAAATCTCCAATTCGAACCTGGCAACAGGGGAAGCTCTCAAGTTGAAAAATCTGCTGTTAGAGTATTTACAAAAAACAAAACTGGTACTTTGTCATTCTGTATGCACGTACATGTGAAGTGATGAATGTGCATGTATGCGTCCTCACACTGGGCCAATACAGCATATTAATGCATACACGTGCATGCAGAATAGCACAAAAATTAATTTGCAAAGTCAAGACGTCTTCTGAAGTGAGAACTATTGGTTTTCCAAATGCTTGTTAGAATATATATTAAATATGCATGCTGCTTGATATTGTACAAACTCAACCCATCGAGAGTTTAGAGCATTGTACATCTTAAGTAAAAACAGGAGGCAATTCTGTATTATCTTTTACATAAAAAAAAATAATCATGCTGGTTTGTCATAAATTAATCGTGTGAAGGTTTTAAACATTAGTCACTATTGTGCACTTGTAATTTAAAAGCAAAGTCTTGTACGTACACAGAGTGATTGGAATGAGTTAGTGGTAAATAAGAACAGGATGTCTTTAAGACATTGTTTAGAATATGTTGAAGGTACAGTGATGCAGCGGGACACCGACCTGCGGATAAGTATCAATAATATGCACACATACAGGCCAATAAACCACGCTCACTTACAATATCCGGTCGATGAAACCTCAATTTTAAGAGCTTTTCTATATATAAGCCCTTTCCTTACACATAGATCTATTTCAGTTGATTAGTGTTGATAATTTATCACAGAATCAGTTAAGAATTTGTTGTATCTGAAATTTTAGTGAATCAAATACAAATTACAGTGTTAACTCCATCATTCTGACGAGGTAAGATTTGTTTATCTAAATTAGACTATTAAATTAGAATGACGGGTACCTCAGGAAAAGAGGATAGAGAGAAAAGGCGCACATTACAAAACACACAGATTATATTTACCTGGGATGGTGCAAGACTAGACCCCTCTGGCCAAGAGTTTGGGCCCTCAGAAAGGTTTCAGGAGACAGGTTCAGGACAGGATTAGGACAGGGAAGGCATCCTCTTCTAGATTTAATGCCAGAGATGAACCTCTCTCTTATGCTAATTACCTCCTCGATTCTTCCGCAAAGCTCCTTCCTAGTTCTATTGCCTCCTCAGTTCTTCCGCAAAACTCCTTCCTTGTTTTATTCTGTTAAAAATTCTAAGTCTGCTTTCAGGTATTTTCGATCAGTATTTGGACAGCATCTCTCTCTCTCAGCGTTCTGGCAGCGACCAGGCTCTCTCTTCTAACTAACTACCCCAATTATACCTTTTGATGGAATGGCCCACCCCCAATTGTTTCAAACCTGTGTAAACTGCTAATTCTAATTGGACAAGCCAAGGGGATGATCATCACACCATGCTAAGTTTAATAGTTTTTCTTAAGAGCATTGTCTTATGTTCTCGCCCATTAATTTGTTTCATCCAAGCTTTATTTCCCACCCGTTTTCACAATCACTTTATAGCATTGAATAACATTTATACATTTGTCCATTGGGTCTTCAGGATGTTCAGTTCTCTCTCAGGAGATGGGAAAGGGTTGTCCTTGATCGTGTTCCAAGACTTAAGATGAGAACTCTGGAGTTGTTTCCAGTACGACTGTGCGCATGGATCACGTGGTTATTAGCCTCATCTCTCTTTTAGGTCGATTTACAAACTAACAGAGAAGTCAAACAGACAAGATATTACATTCAAATAAAATGGTTTCACTGTATACCACTTATCTCTACTCTAATCCATTTTAATAAAAATAATTCTTTATGCATTAGCACTTAGTACAAACACGGTTTAATTTTGAGCAGGGCAGATGCTTAGCATGCAATTTAAACGGTCATGTTTGGTGTTACTGCGCAGAAGCAAAGCTTCCCTCCAAGTGTTATGACATCAGGCAGCTGGCGCATGCGCAGTCCATTTCCCGCATTTTAGCGTCCATTTTAGTTACACTCTGGTTACTTGTTAGTAGACACATAGGCAAGCTTCCCCCTCTTCTAATATGTGTAAGAATATGATAAGATATTAGTACTATAAACAAATATTGTTAATTTATTATGATTTTTATATGAGAGGATTTATTCAGCAAGTTGCTAATATGCAAATCCTTGCTTCATCAATCCCCTCTCTGCTGGCATTTATGCAATCAACAACTACCCATACTCAACTCTAATGCCAACTTTAGCATATTTCCATTCCTTTCTCCAATTATTCCATTTATATCTCGTCTTTTCCTTCCATGTTCTTCATTTTCTTATACAATTCACCATCTAATTCTTAAAACCTAATTTCTTCATATTTTCTTTTCTTTCCCAGTTTATTTATCTCATATTTTCTTCTTCTCTTAATGTATTTCCACCAGATCATTAATATTAGACTTATCATCATTATTCCAAGTATCGGTAGTATTACTTGGGCTACAACTCCCTTACCAAAATTAGCAAACCAAGACACTATTGAAGTTAAACTATTTGTTACTCTTTTCCATACACGGTCAACTTCCAGTGTTTTTAATTCTTCTTCCAAATTAGTAATATTCTTAATGTATTTCCCAATTTCTATCCGGTATATAAGTACAACAAAGTTGCGTTTTTAACATTTTAGAGACTCCACCCTCTTTTTCTGAAACAAATATCAAGGGCAAGTCGATTCTGCAAAACCATAGATCTGCTTGCAACCATTTCAGTATTGATCATTACAAACCTCCAGCAGAGTCCGTCGATAAACAATCAACTACTGTGGATAATTGACAAATTCTTCGTGAATTCAGAATTACTCCCACAGAAGGTATCAATGCACTGAATAGATCTCCTAGAATTTATGCAAAACTAGCTCTTTTACTACGTATTGGTTCATTATTGTTTTCATTGCTTCCAGTGATTATTTTTACTTGATAAACTTTAGGAAATACTATTCCAAAGTAGCAACTCTCATACCATTTTTTAAGTAGCTTAAAATAAGCTTTGTTCCCACATATATAATAGATTCCAGGAAATACCAGACCTGTTCCTCCTTTTAGTACCCATCCTGCAATGATCAATTAATTGTGTTTACATTCACTGGAACCAATAAATACATTGTTATAGCCAGTTTTCAACCTGTGGAGACAAATCTGTCCTTTCTTTTTGAAATCTAGTGCCATTGCAGCCTGAGCCTTGCCATGTGTATAAAATGTCCCTTTCTGCACCCAATATGGCATTTTGGGTTTCTTTTCATTGGCCTTCTTCTGGAAATCTTGTCTCATTTCTTCTACTAAATTCAAAAAGAACTTTTTTTCTTCTTTTAGTGAACATGTTAAATTATGCTTGAGAGCTACTGCTATATCTATGGCATTCTGTGCTAAGGAAAATTCTCCCATAAATTGTGCAGATAAACTATTGAGTAATAGATTCATACTCTTTCTAACAGAAACTTCAGAAAATATCACATCTAAATATGAATAATAATACTGCAGTTTTCCTGTTTTATAGAACAGACTTGTTATTAAAGTACATGATATTCCATAGGTAACGGTAGATGGTGATATGTAACTTCTTCGGCTACTGAAGCTGGTAATTTCATACACACAACAATCGCTAACCTCCATAGTGTCTACATATTAAAATAATAATTTTGTGAAAACATTTAGATCTGTGTGATCTGTTACTGTGTGATGTATTTCTAACTCATCTGATGCTTCTAGTTCCACTCTATTTCCCTTTGTTAGCTAGTCTTCCATCTGTAACTGTATTATTTTTCTTTTCTATACTCATTAAATATGGTATCGCTATTGTTAATCCTAACCTTACCATAATCACTAATAGGATACTACATATACATATTCTACAACATCTCTGTAAACAATTTTTTTTTGGTCTTTCAGCAACTTTGCTTTTAGCCATATTTAAGAAGATCTCTCTTCTTTCTATCAGAAGTTTCAAAATGTATCAATTTGTTACAAGGAGGTCTCACCTAAGCATGGGCGGATTTCGCGGATCCATGATCCGCGAATTTGCGGATTTGCGGATTCGCGGATCCACAAAATCCGCGAATTTGCGAATCCGCGGATTTTGCAGATTTTTTAAATGGGGGGGGTCTTCTGTGCGAGTTCAAGTGCCTCTTGTGTGTATAAATGGTCAGAGACCGATCAGAGCAGCAGATGAAGAGAAAGAAGCTCCTGGTCACAGGAACAGCATGAGGATTGCGCTCGTGAAAGTCAAGGATACAAAGGCCTCTATCCAGCATCACAGCTGATTTTCAACGATAGATTTGGGAAGAAGGCACACCTGCCCAGCCTCTACGACGCTCACAATTGTTTTTGGGCTGATGAATGAGTCACTGAATTTGAGCTTCAACTAGTTCCAGCGACCATGTGTGTGTTACTATGCAATCGCCCCGAAGGGCGCCGGGGTCCCTTGAGTGAGTTGTCCATCATAGTGGGTAAATGGCGGGAAGACAGTGCACACAGCGAGTGTGTGAGCGGGGCCAAACGGGCGGGGATTCCATGCGAGTTCACATGCCTCTTGTGTGTATAAAAGGTCAGAGACCGATCAGAGCAGCAGATCAAGAGAAAGAAGCTCCTGGTCTAAGGAACAGCACGAGGATTGCGCTTGTGAAAGTCAAGGATGCAAAGGCCTCTATCCAGCATCACAGCTGATTTTCGACGGTAGATTTGGGAAGAAGGCACACCTGCCCAGCCTCGACGATGCTCACGATTGTTTTTGGGCTGATGAATGAGTCACTGAATTTGAGCTTCAACTAGTTCCAGCGACTATGTGTGTGTTACTATGCAATCGCACCGATGTGCGCAGGGGTCCCTTGAGTGAGCTGTCCAAAGTGTCATCCTGTAACTATTTTAGGATGGTGCCGGCAAGCTGCCAGCGCCATCCTAAAATAGTTACTAAATTAGCTTCATCAGGAACCACTAATAGATAAAATAAAGCAGGTGCTCGAGCACCTGTTTTATTTTATCTATTTGTGCTTCCTGATGAAGCTAACTTAGTAATGAGCATGGGCGAATTTTGCAAATTCGCGATCTGCGAATTTGCGGATTTGCGATCCGCAAAATTCGCGAATTTGTGCGAATTTGCAGGTTTTTGTTTTTTGCGTATTCGGGGGGTTTTTTGCGTGCTCGCGGGGTTTTTTGCGTGTTCGTGGGGATTTTTGCGTCTTCGCGAGCCGCTTGCATAGCGAAGTTACCCATGCAGTCGTTTATGGGAGAGGGAGAGAGAGAGAGAGATAGATAGATAGATAGAGAGAGAAAGAGAGGGAAAGAGAGAGAGAACGAGAGAAAGAAAGAGGCCGGATCTCTGAAGGGCCAGATTCCTGAGTTGCCCCTACAGAACATACAGCTTTTTATTTTTAGCAAAATGCATATGAAAATTGTGCTGTAAAGGTCTCTTTTAGTTTAACCCCTCCTGACAACTCAAAATGGGTGTATTTGCCATCCTCTCCCTTCTTCCTGTTTTTTATATCTGTAAGTGCTTCCTGATGAGGTTTAATTCCTTGGACAGGTGCCTCGTTGCCTACATGTAACTATTCTCTGACCCTGCTTCAAGGGTCAGAGCAGGGTCAGAGAATAGTTGCAAGTAGGCAACGAGGCGCCAGGAAGCAATTAGCAGCAGGTGTCCAAGTTGAAGTTAATTTGTTTGTAACCCTTTTGTAAAAGGTTACAAAGAAATTAGGTTCAACTTTTGCACCTGCTGCTGTAACACTTGCTTGGCTGAAAATTCGTCCCCGCTGATTCGCGGATTTTACCGCGATTTCGCGAGATTCGCGGATCGCGAAATCGCGGAAAATCCGCAAATTCGCCCGCGAAACGGATTTTACGCCCACCCTTACTTAGTAACTATTTTAGGATGGCGCTGGCAGCTTGCCGGCGGCATCCTAAAATAGTTACAACATCTTCAAGCTTAAAGGCTTGAACTTTTGCCCCCCAAATCCGCTGCTCACGGATTTGCGGATTTTCAGTAAATTCGCGGGAGTTCGCGGATTGACCGAAAATCCTCAAAATCCACGAGCGGAACGGATTTTTTGCTCACGCTTAGTCTCACCCCTCCTTCGTTAATTTGAGCTGCAATTATTTCTTCATCACTTCCTTCATTATAATCAAAATTTTCAAGATCTTCGAGAATGTCAGTCCATTCAGGTCCTTTGAACTTATTATTCAATATTCTTAACCTCTGACTCCTTCACTTTAATTTCTCGTTGCTCTATCCTGATTGACTAATAACTTTATCAGGTTCTTCATCAATGGTCTTTAGGTGATACCTCAAACTTTTGACACATCTGGGCCAATTATCACCTTTTCTAACTCTTTTGGGTTGTACTGTATTGTCACTTTCTTCGTCACTTTCAAGTATTCTTTTATTTGTATTTTGTTGTGGCACAACTTAATTTTCTTTGTCTTCTGAATCCCTCTCTAGTTGACCGGATTCAGGCCTTTTTGAAGTACTACCCTTCTCCTGAACATGTTCTGTATTATCTAACTGACCCTGTGCAGAATCTTTTCTAACATGTCCTTCTCCCTGTTCTTGTTTCTCTATTCTTATTTGGTTTTGTTCATTTTTCCCGTTTTCAGATTCATGTAAGTATTTGCTCAACTCAGTCTGTGTGTATTTTTCTATCCCTGTCTGTTCCTGCTCAGAATCTTCAACAGTCTTGTATTCTGTCTCCTGAACTTGTTTTTCTGTATTTATCTGGTCCTCACTAACTTCTAGCTTCTTTGCTTTTGTGCTGCTCCTTGCTCTTATTTCTTTATCAGGTAAGTCGAGTGCTGGTACCCAAATCTCCTGAATAGTGCATGGTTGTTCTTGATCAGCTACTTCAGAGTTTATTCTAGGCTCTTCAGATGTACAACCTTCTGCACCTTTAACTTCAATTTCTTGTTGTTGAATTCCCTCATCAGGAGCAGGTACTTTCTTTGTATGGCTAGCATGTATCCAGTTACAAATCCTGCACATTTCACTGCTGTTGTAACCAGTATGATTTGTTTTGGAGTACTCCACCTGGGTGTTAGACAAGTCTCTCGGGTGTGATTCTTTACTACCACCCATTCACCTGGATTTAGATCATGTGCTTGATCCAGCTGCCTGACCTTTGTGTCTACTCCAACTTGGTGAGAGACAGAAAGCACTAGGTCTGCCAATCTTTTACAATAGTCCAGTACCAGAGAATCAGTTATGCTTAACAATCTGTGTCCAGGTATGAAGGCTAATCTTATTGTTCTTCCCATGAGTATTTCATGGGGACTCAACCCGGTATTTCTATCAGGATTGCTTCTAAGTCCCATCAGAACAAAAGGCAATGCATCTGGCCAACACAGTGAGGTGGATGCGCACACTTTTGCCAATCTTGATTTTATAGTGCCATTCAATTGTTCCACTATCCCAGAAGCCTGTGGGCAGTAGGCACAGTGGTCTATTTGTTCAATCTTGAATGCTTCACAGATCAATCGAGTTATTTTGTTATTAAAGTGAGATCCTCTATCTGATTCCTCCATTAATGGAAAACAAAAATGGTGAGTAAGTTCTCTCAGCAATAATCGGGCAACTGTTATACCGTCATTTCTCCCGGTTGGGTATGCTTCCACCCATCGTAAGAATAAACACGCTATGACTAGTCTGTATTTTGGTCCCCTACATGGTGGTAACTGAATGAAATCAACTTGCAACCTTACAAATGGTCTCTCTGGCTTTCCATTTCTTCCCCAACTGATCACTCTTTTCCTACCTGGGTTATTTTGTTGGCAAATTAAGCATCTCTGGCAAAGGCTCTCTGCAACAGTTCTACACTTAAACTCAACTTGTAACAATCCTGTCTGAAAAGGCTGATCATAGTATCCCTACCTATATGGGTATCTCTGTGGTACATTCTGGCTAGCTGTGAAAGTAAACAATCTGGCATGACTGGTCTGCCATCTGGGTAAATCCAGACACCATCTTCTTCTCTTCTTTGGCATCTTATTTTGATCCACTCTTCCTTTTCACTTATACCACATCTTGTAAGTTTCTCACTTAATCCCATGTTTCTAAAGCTGTAATAAGCATACATTGGCATCAGATTCCTCTAGTTTCAATCTTCTTGTTCACTGTCATTTTTGTTTTAGAACAGTATTGAGCAACTTTGTCAGCGTAACGATTACCAGCAGTCACTTAGTCATTTGTCCAGTCCTGGGGTATCTTTCATAGATTCACATGCCTGAATCATTCCCCGTCGCTGAGGCGGGAGTCCCACAGTAAATAGCAGCACCCTCTAGAACACTCTCAGCAGAGGCAGTTCTCCTCAGATTTTCACAGCACGTCATGTGGAAGGGAGTCTCCCTGAGTGCCACTCAGTTTCTTTTCTACAATTCTTCAGAATGTCTGACAGAAAACCTTTGTTCAAACCCTGCAGGACCTGTGATAAGAAGAGAGTCCATGTTGATGACCAACATAAGGACTGCATTTATTCCCTTTATCCAAAGCATACCGATCTCCCCTTCCAAATCCTATCCCTACCCTCCATTGCTACCACTGAATTCCTAGTGATCCGCACTCTCTCCACTTCTCCCCCTCTAACCTGCTTCCTCACCTATCGTCCCCCCCAGTCCCCCCTACAGTTCCTCCCCGACTTTCTGGAGGTTCTGGCCACTATTACTGTCAACAACTCTTCTATTTTACTCCTTGGTGACTTCAATTTCTGGCCCTCTGATCCCGCCGAATGCCCTTCATCAAAGGAATTCTCCGAAACCCTTCACTCTCTCAACTTTACATCCCACGTCCACTCCCCTACCCACACTAAAGGTCATCGGCTTGACCAGATCTGGTCCCTGAACTGCCCTGTGGAATCACTTTCTATCTCCCCTTGCCCTTGGTCTGACCATCACCTGATCTCCTTTCTCCTTCCCATTCTTCCCCCAGCTAAGACCCTCCGACCCAAAAACACCTGGGTCCGATCATGGAGTCGCGTCAACCTTGAAAACTTCTCCTCCCTCCTGACTAATTCTCTTCCCGCTCTCCAGGGTCTCACCACTACTTCCCAGGTTGATTCCATAAATCAATGGCTCACTCACAGCTGCGACTCTGTTGCCCCGCTCAAACGCATCACCTCCAAACGCGACAAAGACGCCAATCGGTGGTTTAATAATGAGCTCAAAACCACCAAATTAACCGTCCGTCGTGCAGAGCGGGCCTGGAGAAGAAACTATTGCCCCACCTTGAAGCTGGAATACACCAACATCTTGAGCCAGTATAAGAAGCCATCCTGGAGGCCAAAACATCCTACTTCTCTTCGAAAATCCTAGCAGCAGAGAACCAGTCCAAAGAGATTTTTTCCATCGTCCACAACCTGGCGTTCTCGGACAGAACGACTCTCAAACCAGCCCCATCCGAAGACCTCTGTCTCTCTCTTAACGATTATTTTATTCTTAAAATTTCCACCATTAAGGCCAACATCCCCCCTCCCTCCCCATCCTTTGTTGATCCTCTATGTCCTCCCCCAAAAGGTGCACTAACTGCCTTTCCCCCTATCACTCGGGAAAGTTTGACCTCTGTAGTGCCACTGATCAAATCCGGCTCTCCGCTCGACCCCTGCCCTGCCCACATCCTCCGCCACGTCTTTGTCTCCTGCCCAGACCCTCCCCTCCATTTCCTCAATAGTTCCCTCTCCCAAGGCATAGTTCCCAGCTCTATGAAATCCGCGGTCATTGTACCCATTCTGAAGAAACCGGGGGCAGATCCTTCTGTCCCGGCCAATTTCTGCCCCATCTCCCTCCTACCTTTCCTGGCCAAGGTGCTCGAGCGCCATGTCACCTGCGCTCTGAGTTCCTTTGTGGAGAAATACGGTGTCCTTGCCACCCGTCAAGCCGGTTTTCGCCCCGCACACTCCACGGAGTCTGTTGTTATGTCGGTCCTCGACACCCTCAGGGAGGGTATGGACACCAATCAGCACCAGGCGCTTGTGCTCCTCGATCTCTCAGCCGCTTTCGATACGGTGGACCACAACACCTTACTCTCCCGTATCGCGGCGGCGGGGATCGGGGGGAGTGCCCTGGTCTGGTTGTCCTCCTTCTTGAGTGACCGCACCCAGGCTGTCCGCCTGGGTGACTATACAGCGGACACCCGAAGAGTCCAGTGCGGGGTCCCCCAGGGTTCCTCTCTCTCTCCCCTCCTATTTAATCTGTATATCGCCCCTCTTATTTTCTCTCTTCAACAGATGGAGGTCACCGTATTTAATTATGCGGATGACCTCCAGCTGGTCTTTAATCTCTCTTCTCCTTCTGCTACACTAAACTTTCAAACTGTCATGCTTCATATCAGGGACTGGATGAACCATAACCATCTCAAACTCAACCCCGATAAAACAGAACTGGTGTTGACGGGTGGTTCATCCAGCCCTTGGTCCCCCCTTTTCTGGCCCCCTTCTCTTGGTCCTTCTCCTGTTCCCTCTCCCTCAGTCAAAACCTTGGGCATTAAACTCAATTCGCAACTCACCCTTCACTCCCAGGTTAGCTCTGTGGTTTCTGCTTCCTTTCTCTCACTGCGCACTATTCGCAGGGTGTCCCGATTCTTCACTTTCTCCGCACTGAAACTCATCATTCTGGCCATGGTGGTGTCCCGCCTGGACTACGGGAACGCCCTGTATGCTGGCATTCCCGCATACAGCTTACGCCGCCTTCAACAAATACAGAACCAGGCGGCCCGCCTGGCCTTCAACCTCCCCAAATTCCACCACTCCACCCCCCTCTTGAAATCACTGCACTGGCTCCCCGTGCGAGCTACAATTCAATTCAAGCTCGCATGCATCACTTTCCTGGCCCGCTCCAGTTCGGCGCCAGCTTTCATCTCCTCCGAGATCGTCCCCTATGTCCCCACTAGGGCTCTACGATCCTCCACCCAGTCCCTCCTCACCATCCCACGCTTCCGGAGAAAGAAGTGGGGTGGATCTAAATTTTCTGTCCTCGCCCCTACCCTCTGGAATTCCCTTCCCCTTGAACTTCGCTCCATCCCCCTCTATTCGCAATTCCGTAAATGCCTCAAAACCTATCTTTTCACTAAATCCTTTGACTAATTGCCCGCTTTGACCTCCCTACCTCCACCCTCAGTCCCCGTTAGCTATAGCGCCAAGAAGCCGCTGGTATACGTGCGCTTAAGAAGAACTTTTAAACTCAAACTCAAACTTAAACTCATGAGGCGAAAGATTACAATATCTGCCGCACTTTACCTACTAAGACTCTTAGGGATAGAGAGGCAAGACTGCTTTTATGGCTCAAATCTTCTTTGGCTGAGGCGGATGACTGAGCCACTACTTCCAGCAAGAGAGCTAGATCTCATGACAGCTCTTCAAGTGAAGGAAGAAAGCACCATACATCTTCCCATGATGTTACTGACCCTTTACAGAGGTCACCTAAGATTTCCTAAAAGTCAATGCTGTCTCCACCCTCTACATTGGCCAAGGAGTCCAAGAAAACATCTTCTTCAAAAACCGTGAGTAAAGGACATGTCAAATCTGTCACTCTGACTCCATCGTCGACGATTTGTGTGACTTCCTCTGCCCCAACGTCGAAGGCTACTGTCTCGATGATGGACATTACTTCACCTATTCTGTCTACCAGAATCTTAATCATGGCCAAAAAGCCTGTTCTTGAAGAATCTTAAAGAATCTTCACGAGGAAATCATCGACAAAGTCCCCATCGATGGCTGCACAGTCGACATAGAGTCCATCGACGATGGTACCGTCGACGAAGCCTCCACCTTCGAAGGTATTACCATTGACCAAGTCTACCATGTTGTTGTCTGCCCCGTCGATGATGACACCGACAACAACTGTTCCGTTGAGGACCGCAACGTCCGTGAAGAGCCCATCGACGAAGAGCCCTTCGACGGGACAGATGTACCAAGTCAAACCAACGAACCGACGGTGATCACGGTACCTTCACAGTTGACCCCCATGTCGTCTGGACTTTCCAGAGGCAACTGGATTATAGAAAAATATCTCTGCTTTTGCCTTCACACCTCTTAGAAACTTAGGTTGAAGATGATGACTATGACGATGACGATGAGGGACCATTTGGCACAGCTCACCATCCTTCTGAGCTTAAGATCAAGTGTCAGGATGACGACTATTATCAGGAGAAATATTATCATCAACAACTTATGCTTCTGCATCATTAATATCAATTCCATAGAAAGTAGTCATGCCAGAGGGAAATGAGTCACCTTCCTTCAACGCTCATACAGGCTCTTCAAGCTATGCTGGCGGATTACCGTCAAAGGTTTCCCCCACAACAGGCTGTCTCTGAAAATCCACCCCCACCAGTGGTGGTTCCTAATCCGTTACCTGAGCCTAATGCTCCATTTACACTGGCTCGTCCTTTGGGTCCTTCTGACCAGGTGCAGCATGACACTACCTCCTCTGAGGATGAGGTTGAGGAGGGTGAATTACCTGAAAATACTCCCATTCCGGATCCCTGGGAAGAATATATAATTCCAATGTCTTCTCCGCCTCTCCCACTACCTTCTGATTCTCCTCCTGAGGCATCGGGGGCTTCCATATTTTAATGCAGCGGGCGGCCGCTAGACTCCAACTGCCTGTTGCAGTTGAACAGATAGATTCTTTTTTACATGATTTTAAGGAGGAGTCCAGAAAAATCACACGAGCTGTTCCCATCATAGACTATATCTGACAGGAGGGGGTTAAAATAATGAAGGCACCTGTATCCATTGTGACAGTGCTTCTTCGCATAGAGAAAAAATACCGTGCCCCTGCAAACAGCCCATCATGTCTTATAAGTCATCCACGACCAGAGTCAGTCATTTTGCAAGCCGCCCAACAGCGATCTAAAAATCCTGCAACGCCTATCACCACACCGCCTGACAAGGAAGGACATTGTCTGGACCTCATAGGCAAGAAATGTTCCACCATGGCAGTGACCTCTTTTTGAGCTGCTAACTCTCTAGCGATAATCGGTCGATATGACCGTCAAATGTGGTCTGATATGGCGGGTCTCATTGACCTCATTCCGGAAAACCGCAGACAGGAAGCCAGGAAAATTCTATTGGAAGGAGAATGTGCTGCCTCAGAAACTATAGATTGAGCACTGGATATTAACACCAATTTCCATTAATTTGCTGGAGCTGCAGTGCCTTGACGACAGGGATGGCTTAAAGCCACTACTTTCAGACCTGAGGTCCAAACAAAGATTCTGGACATGGCCTATGACATGGATTTTTTGTTTGGCAAGCACATTGATGAGGCCCTCCTAGCTATTAAAACTGACCTGGATACTGCTAGATCTTTAGTCGCCTTTCAATACAGGCGTGGATCTTTTAGATGCACGAGAGGACGCGGTTTTACATCAAGAGGAGGATACCAAAACCGACAAAATAGGCAGTATCAATCTCAGTATAGACAGCCTTACACTCAGTTGTCATACCGCCAATCCTTAATAGCAAGTTTCTACCGTCAGGGCAGTCGAAAGCGATCACAAAATCAAGGTTGAGACACTAACAGGAAACAGTGATCTCTACAGGGCGCCAACCAAATTACCCTCCATACCCGTGGGCGCGAAGATTTTAGCCTATGCGCACAGGTGGCAGGAAATTACTTCAAACCGATGGTTTCTGGACCTAGTTAACAAGGGCCACACCCTGGCATTTCTCAAACAGCCACCTACTACTCCACCCAGGGGTCCCCCTGGGCCTCGACGTCACTTACTATTCAAAGAAGCCTTAACAATGCTCCTCAAAAAATAGATAGAGAAAGTTCCATCATCTCGAAAAGGAACAGGTTTCTATTCTCGTGTCTTCCTGATCAAAAAGAAGTCAGGGGAATGGCGACCGATCCTAGACCTCCGCAAGCTCAACAAATTCCTCAAAAAGCAAAGTTTCCAGATGGTAACGCCTTCCGAGATTTTAAGCTGTTTAAAGAAAGGAGACTTTATGACTTCTCTGGATATGGTGGACGCGTATTTTCACATCCCTATCCTCCCCAAACATCGCAAGTATCTTCGATTCCCAGTGGCTGGCACCCACTATCAGTTCAAAGTGCTCCCATTTGGTATGAAATTGGCACCAGGAATTTTCACAAAGTGCTTGCCACCAGTAGCAGCAGGATTAAGATCTCGAGGAATCCAAGTGTTCCCTTATCTCAACGATTGGCTGCTCAAGGCTCCTTCAGAGCCAACTTTGCCACAGCAGCATGTCTCCATCTCTGTGCGTCACTGGGGCTGACTCTCAACGAGAACAAATCGCAGTTGCATCCACTTCAAGTCATTCCTTTTCTCGGAGCAACGATAGACACGGTCCAGTGCAAAGCATTCTTGTCACACAACCGCCAAATACGTCTCCAAAATTTAGCCATTATAATTTCAAGAAGAAGGTCCATTTCTGTCCCTATGTTTGCATCACTTTTGAGGATGTGCTCTTCTGCAAAAAAACTCATACCCTTGGCACGGCTCAAAATGAGGCCTCTTCAGGAAGAACTACACCTTCAATGGCAGCAAGCCTTGGGATCTTTCGATGATTCCATCAAAATCACGCCAAGCATGATAGATTCTCTGCATTGATGGTCACAAACACGGAATCTGGCCCAAGGTCTCACATTCCTGCAAACCATTCCAGACTTTGTCTTAATGACTGATGCCTCCATGGAGGGATGGGGTGGTCATCTGCTAGATTTTCAGATTCAAGGAAAATGGTCTCAAGTGGGCAAACAGCAGCATATCAGCAGACTGGAGCTCCGCGCCATCTTTCTATCTCTGCAAGCTTTTCTTCCAAGGATTTCGGTTTCCTCAGTGCTGGTCCATACCGACAATACGAGCAGCATGTTTTACATCAACAAGCAAGGAGGAACAAAATCAGCTACGCTCTCACAGGAGGCTTAGGAGTTGTGGAAGTGGGTCATGCTCCACAAGATAACCCAGGGAGCCGAGCACGTCCGGGGTCTCCACAATACTCTGGCGGATACGCTGAGCAGGTCGCAATCAGACTGTCACAAGTGGGAGCACGAGCAGATGAAAAGAGTATTCCAGGCTTGGGGCAAACCAGCACTGGATATATTCGCAATGAGGGAGAACATGAAATGCTGGTACTGTGCCAGCAGGTTTCCTCAACGGGGGGCTCAAGGGGGAAAGTCCTGTCCATGCAGTGGTCAGGGATTTGTGCATACGCTTTTCCCCCAATACCATTGATACCAAAGGTGCTCCGCAAGATGAAGCTAGAAGGTTGCCGACTAATTCTGATTGCCCCTCACTGGCCAAGACATTATTGGTTCCAGAACTTCCGCTGTTGTCTCAAGCCAAGCCCATTCGCCTTCTTCCGACGCCAACAATGATGTCATGGGACAGAGGCCAAGTGGTTCATCCGGACCCAAGGTCCCTGCACTTGCACGCATCGCTCCTGATTTCTTAGAGTTCAAGGACCTCAACATTTCACAAGACTGTCGTGAGATCTTGGATAAATCTCGTGCTCAGAGCACAGTCAAGACTTATTGACTAAAATGGAA
This sequence comes from Lissotriton vulgaris, assembly GCF_964263255.1. Lineage (NCBI taxonomy): Eukaryota > Metazoa > Chordata > Amphibia > Caudata > Salamandridae > Lissotriton > Lissotriton vulgaris. The sequence continues at coordinate 930,252,105 of NC_141685.1, read as the reverse complement.
GTGATTTTGTTCACCAAGTTCAAGCTCCTGCGGAACAAATCCTCCCTTATTTGCTTTCTCGAGCCAAATCTGGGCTTACCTTTTCATCGGTTAAGGTCCATCTTGCTGCTATTTTCAGATTCAGAAAATGCGCTAAACTTCCTCCTCTGTTCGTCCTCACTTGTCAAGGAATTAATGAAAGGACTTATTCAGGCCTTCCCTTCGGTTGGGGCCACCTTCCAGAGTGGGAACTCAACACCGTACTAACTCAATTAATGAAATGTCCATTTGAACTGATCCACAAAGCTGATCTTAAGTTCCTCACTTGGAAGGTCGCCCTTTTACTGGCTCTGACTTCCGCACGAAGGGTTAGTGAAATCCAAGCTTGCACTATTACGGAACACTTTTTACATTTTACTCAGGACTACGTAACACTTTGAATAAATCCTAGATTCATCCCTAAAGTACCATCACAATTTCATGTGAATGAACCGGTAAGGTTAAGAACTTTAGATCCGAAACCCTCCACTCCAGCGGAAAGAGCATTACTCTCTCTGGATGTTAAGCGCTGCTTAAAATTCTACCTACAGAAGACTAAAGATATCAGAAGTTCAAACCAACTGTTAGTGGCCTTTGGTCAAGCAACACTTGGAAAGGCAGTGACAAAGGCGACAATCGCCAGATGGCTGGCATCTACCATTCATTTCTGCCATGAGAAGGCCAACAAACCTTTACAAAGGAAAGCCAAGGCACGTTCTACAAGAACTATGGCAACTTCTACATCATTGTTTGCTGGAGTGACTCTGGAAAATATCTGTCATGCTGTGACATGGAAAAATGTCCACACGTTAACAAAACATTACTGTCTACAATCTGCACAACGGGATGATGCAGCGGTTGGACAGGCTGTCCTATGCCATCTTTTTCACTAAGGTCAGATTCAGATAGTTATTTCTCTTTTTCTGTGCTGCTCTATTGATTTCAATATTCAGGCTACTATGTTTCATACATCATATGTTAATTGATTTCACCTGTTTATAGAGATGTGTATATATATATTAATATTTATATTTCCATATTCTTGATAATGTCTTTTAAGATTACTTTTGATTTCTTAAAGCTTGGTCATTTCAGTTTTTCCACTGTTTTTGGATGCAGCTTGGGAGTTTATGAATCCTTGTCTCCCACCATCCGCTAACGACAGTACATTTGGTATACTGCTTGCTACTCTGATTCAGACATGGGAATCTATGAAAGATACCCCAATACTGGATAAGAAAACCAGTTACTTACCTGTAACTACAGTTATCCAGTATTGGTATCTTTCATAGATTCACATGCACCCACCCTCCTCCCGACAAGTCCGTTCTCTATGATTTGGGATACTTACTTCCCACTTGTGCTAAGAAAATCTGAGGCGAACTGCCTGTGCTGGAAGCTGATTGGTTGGATCTGACTTTTGGTTCTTTTTACTAGAAGTATATAGATAGGCTACTACGATTTAGGCCTTAGGCTTTTTTCTTTTAGCCTACTACTATTATTTATTTATGGCACTACTTTTGCATTTTACTGTGGGACTCCCGCCTCGGTGACGGGGATTGATTCAGGCATGTGAATATATGAAAGATACCAATACTGGATAACTGTAGTTACAGGTAAGTAACTGGTTTTCTTCCTAACGGATGTGCAGCACATTTGACCACAGCTAATTCTTTTGGCAATTGTATAGCTTCTAAAAGCTCTTTCACATATTGTCTATTTTTGATAGGGGTTCCTGAGGAAGTCATGAAATTCCTTTGCATCCAGAGTTGGCCAAAGTCATGCACAACCCCGTAACCATACTGACTATCCGTATACATGGTTTACTCTACAAGGTTTCCCAATTTTTGGCTATTTGTGCATACCGGACTCCAGGTAAATAGGATGCTTCGGCTATTCCAGCCAATGTACAGATAGCATAAGCAGCACTCAGGCCTCCTTTCTCATGCCTCATGCATGAGCCATCTACAAATAGTTCATTTTCACAATTAATATGGCGTTCTTCCTGTATGTCTGGACGGGGTTTCGTATAATATTCTGTTACATCTAGGCAATCAGGATCAACATCATCCCTCACTTGTTCTTCTCCGTACACATCAGATAATAAAGAAGCTGGATTTAAAACAGTTCACCTGATTACTGTTACGTTCTCTGCTCCTAAAATAATTCTCTCATGTTTCGTCATTCAACTTTCGGTGAGATACTGTGTTAGAGTTCTGGTCAGAAGAATTTTAACTGAATGAGAGATGTATAACTTGACACAATCGGTTCACTATGTTCAAGACTTGTGCAAGCAGCAGCTACCGCTTTCAACTTTCAAACAACCAAGTAGTGCAGAAGCTAATGGGTCCAAAGTAGCAGACGTCTCATCAAGCCATGTCTTTGGGTCAGTGCAGATCAGGCACAATTATCTCACAACAAAATAATGGAAATTCTTTTGTGTAATCTGGCATTCCCAAAGCAGGAGCTTCACATAGACAATTTCTTAATTTTACAAAAGCTTCCATGCTTTCATTGTCCCATTCTACAGGATCTTTTGCTCATTTTCTCGTCATTTGTATCAGCGGTTTGGCCAGTAAGGAAAACCCTGCAATACACTGCCTACAGTAAACCACAACACCAAGGAACATTCTAATATCTTTCTGGGTCTGTGGTAACTGCATCTGTTTTCTTAGTTTAATTCTTTCAGGTGACCCCTCCTTGCTCCTCTTTCTAATTGATGTCCCAAATATTTTACCTTGTTTTGGCAAAACTAGTTTTTCTGGTGACACCTTATGCCCTCCATCTGCTCGATGGTTTAACAATGCAATAGAATCTAAGACACAATCTTCTTGTGTTTTTGATACCACTAATAAATCCTCTATGTATTGGACCAAAACTAAACTTCTGGGCATTACTAATGTTTCAAGGCACTTTTTCAGAATCTGATTAAAGATTGAAGGACTTTTTAAATTTAAATGAAAAGGGGTATTGGCTATCCGGGTGTAATGGGATAGAGAAAAATGCATGACACAAATTGATCACTGTAAACCATTCTGCATTCTATGGTATTTGATACAGAATTATTGCTGGATTTGGCACTACTGGACAACAAGGCACCAGTATTTTACTTATCTTGCTAAGGTCTTGTACTAGCCTATATTTCCCGTTAGGTTTCTTAATGCCAATTATGAGTGAATTACAAGGAATGCTCATTATTTCTTTTAAAATGCCTTGCTGAATAATTCGTTCTATTTCTGCTATGATACCTGATTTAATTTCTGGACTCATTCTATATTGTCTTGTATTTGGGTAACTAGCACCTTCTTTTACAGTCACTTCCACTGGGTCCACATCTGCCATCAATCCTACTTCTTTTCCAGTGAAATCCCATACCTTTGGATTTACTGTCAATGTTAACTCATCTGGTAGGTCATCTTTTGTCATCATGGAATGCATCTCATCTACCTCTGTTCCTTGTTTTGCTAACATCAATTTATAGATGCTATCTTCATCAGGGGTTTGTATTGTCACACCATCTGGCGTACAATATATGGTACAATTCATCCTGCATAGTAAATCCCTGCCTAGCAGATTTACAGGACTGGAATCACAAACTACTAACTTGTGCATTTCTTTCCCATTCCCTATACACACAACTCCAACTACTTGGAGGCTTTACCTGAGAGGGGCGGGTTCGGGATATCTGCTGTTCTCACAGTAGAACGGGTAGCACCAGTGTCCAATAAGAAGGTATTATCCTTTACTTCTACCTTTCTGTCAATATATGGACCTGACTGATCTACCGGTAAGGATGTGCCAAGTACTCATTCCTCTTCCCCCTGCCCCCCCCCCCCCCCACTCCTCAGGCACCGTCATAATTCATTCTCCGATGAACTACTATTCTGTAAACGAAATTGTGAAATTACAGAATTTGGCTTACCACATTCTCCTTGATATCCGGCGTTCACACTGTTCTTTGCTTTGATCACAAAATTTGTAATAAGGGCAGGTGGTAACTGATTCTGTGGATTTACAACCAGTTGCGGTTTACTCAATATCACCTCATTCAGCATCTGCAGATTTAAATTTTGGTTTGGACCATTATTATTTTGAATATTTTTACACTTGTTTTTCCAATGCCCCAATTTTTCGCACCCATGACCAGGAAACCTTTTCTTTGCTTCTTCTCTACTCCTTTTCCCTCTTGGTTTTTACCCACGCATGCGCATTTGTGAGGAACAAGTTGGCGATAAAGCAGGAAGATGGAGCCCCGGGATGCCGCAGATCAGGTAAGTATTCTTAATTACTTATACAATGCTTTTAACGATTGTAAGGGCATTTAAAAGATGGAGGGAGGCGGGCGGCGCGGAGTGGGGCTACGCCTAGTAGGCGTAGATTTGCCCCCACTCTGTGATGCTCCACGTAGCCCCACTACGACCACTACGCCCAGGGTTAGGTATTAGCCTTGTATCTCTTTTAGGACATTTACGAACTAACAGAGAAGTTAAAAAGACAAGATATTAGATACAAATAAAATGGTTTCACTGTATACCACTTATCTCTACTCTAATGCCTTTTAATGAAAATAATTCTTTATGCATAGCACTTAGTACAAACACAGTTTAATTTTGAGCAGAAGCTTAGCATGCAAGTTATGAAGCGGCCATGTTTGGTGTTACTGCGCACAAGCAAAGATTTCCCTCCAAGCGTTATGGCATCATGCAGCTGGCACATGCACAATACATTTCCCGTGTTCTAGAGTCCACTTTGGTTACACTCTGGTTACTTGTTAGTAGACACATAGGCAAGCTTCCCATTCTTCTAATATGTGTAAGAATAGCGTATAAAATTAGTACTACAAACAAATATTAGTAATTTACGATTTATTCAGCAAATTGCTTACGTGCAAATCCTTGCTTCATCAACAGCATTTGAAGTAAGTATGGGATAGTATGGCATAAAGGCTGTGACCAGAGTAGATCGAGAGCAACACCCTTTCAATGTTTAAAGAGCTGTGCACTCGCTTTGAAAGTTGGAAGGATCGTGACACCATTAAAGCAGCAGTGCTTTTTAGGTTGAGCCAAAGGCAGCGTGCATGCGCTGCTCAGCGAGACTGCTGTAGTGGAGTATGGGAGAGAATCCCCTCCAACTCTCCGCCCATGCTTGTCATTGACTTTTGTCCGTGTCCTTCCTAAATGCTTGTGTCTGATTCGTAAAGAGGCTTGTTAGTCCCTCCTTACTAACGCCTTGTTTTCTGTTCATCTCGAACCTCCCATGGCGACTGGCCCTTTACTTCGGCTGTGACACGGTCCGTGTTCTTAAGTGAGTAAGCACTATTTTCTTTATGGAGTTTCTCTTGTTATAGCCACGACGTGCTTTACTTACGTTAGGCACGCCATGCCCGCTTTCTCTTTTGAATCAGCCGGGACAATGGTGACCGCTTATTTGAAATACAGTAGGTCTCCCATTTAAATGCGAGACCTATTGCATTGCATAAAAGAATTTCAGCTCTCCTGACAGAGGGGTCACGCACGCTATGATCTGGGTTAATGTACTTTATCACTAGCCAACAGTTTTCATTATCTCAAGTGGTACATTTAAACATCAGACCATGTCTACTTATGCACATAACGAAAAGTATATATGTGTTCAATTAATTTCTTACAAAAGCATTGTCGTTGTTTTATTACACTTTAAGGGGCATCCCTCTCAGCCATTTTGTTTTCCCTGCCTAGATAAGTCAAGCTTGTCATTGGTTGGCTCTCACACAATTGTCGCACTCGTTGAGTTGGCATGTGCGTGTTTTAGCGCCTCCCATAGAACGCTGGCTTAGCCACACCTATCGTGCATGGCCTTACTAGGTTGGAAATCATTAGTTATGGCTGCACAATGTTTGTGACTTATGCTTACTGTGTGGTCCGCCAATAAAACCATCATCTTGAAACTGCCAATCTTCTCACTTTAGAAACACACTAATGGAGGAAACGTGGATAAATGTAACTAATTTTGGAATAGGGTTTAGACAATCATATTAAACATGTTTTATGTGTATCAATCTGCGTTTTGTGATTTATAACACATATTTTTTGCAAAAAATATGCCCTTCACTAAACCAGAATAAAGGAATTCAAATAAATATTTATGAAAAAATATAGACTTATTCTTTTAAATTATGCGTTGGCAGCAGGCATCAGAACAGCCATACAGTGGAGGAACAAGGTAGGCTTTTTATTGCATAGATGTCAAACCTCAGAATTACATCGGTGGGAATGCAGGTGTAGCTCTTAAGTGACGGGCTGAGAGGGAGGTCTGTACAGTGGTTTCCTTCAGCTTTCTTGGTGCTGCGATGTTGCAGGAACTTGCTCTGGGAGCATCAATTGATCTAGCAGTACAATGGCGTGTTTGAGGCCTCTCAACTCTGCTCAAAACAGAGAAATTCTACGACCTGACAGGTGAGTCTAAGGAGCTCGTCTAAGGAGAGGGCTTTATTTGGAAATGGGGCGCAGTTCTAGGGTTTGTATAACAATTGTGTTTGAAGTGAAATGTAAGTAACTTGTTTATATCACTTGTTGCTCACTTTTAGCCCTTTCAATTGTCGCAGGGATCCTGCTCCTACACAGAACTGTGCACAGAGACCCAGGTCATCAGTGAATTGTGGTGTACCAAAAAACTCACCTCAGTGCCTAGAAACCCTAACCAGCCAGCATCAGTGTCACATTTGCTCTTCATCCTATAGCAAAGGAACCAATAATTAGACAACCCAGAACATGCAACTTAGGTTATTCTCAGGAATTGTGGGAAGCAGGAACACTCTTTCGTTATACTCTCATACTAGTCCACAACAGGAGTACAAGAGATTAGTAGGGAAGGGTTAAAATATTTATTTTAATGACATGCTCTAAGATGCAGTATCTTTGCTAAAATAAGCAGGCATATGATTAGAAATAATATGATCAGCATTGTTACAATACCATAAAACACAAATGGAGAAATCATATTACAATGATGGTGAAAATAGGTCCTATAGCACCTGGTGCAAAACCCTCCCTAGCTATGAACTATGTTTTATAAATTATTGAAGGTCTCTTTGGCTTGTTTAGGGGACCCCATACCTCCAAGATCAGCAGGTGTGAATCACATCAGGATCTGCAAAGCTCTCTGTCTGGAAAAACGGGCTTCTTCCAAGTACCTCAAATTATGCTTACAGTGTGATATTGAAGGCGCCAGAATCACGTTGACTTGCAGCTGCATATATGTTATGGCTAGAATGTGAGCCGATCAGCTCGAACAACAGCTACTTTGTTATGATGACCTTGCAGGCTTTAGAACTCAGTGTGCAGACTAGAGTCAAAATGTAAGTCTAGGGATGCTGAAAACAAGCCCTACTCATGTGAAGCATTTCACACAGCCTAACTTAAAACAACAATTATATGCAGTGTTGTGTGCAAAAGCGGCAAAAGGGCAAAATTGCGTTTAAACTTCTAATAGGCCTATGCTAACTTAACAATGTATGCAGCAAGGCCCAGCCCACACTACACCCTCCCTTGATCGGAGAACGGACAATAGTGGAGGCAATTTCTAGAACGCAGAGTTCAAGTTCGAATGAGACTGAACCAAGTTCAAAATTTCGCCAAAGTGGATAATTGGGAGTATAATCCGAATTAGTAACCATTTTGTTTTTAAAAATCCAACAGGGATGTATAGTGTCAAAACACATGTAATCTGAAAAGTGATAGAGAAAAAATGAAGGGAAAAAATTCACCAGTCCATTACATGTCTATGAAGCAGAAAAAAGATCATAATTTCAATCCAACAGTTTATAGGCATAGTACGTTGCAACCACCTCCAATAGGAAGTCGTTATCGTCAGCAAACATTTCAGCCATCCAATTCAGTAGTGGAAAAGAACAGACATTTTCCTCAACAGCCAGAGCCTCTAGCACCATCAGAGAACAACTCAGCTGTTCTTCGAGATAACTGCGTGCCGGAAAGTCATTGGCTGCAGTTCCAATTGCCTAGGACCCCATGAGCCGCTGTGCAGGCCATAATCCCGATTCCAGAACATTCTAGTTCATGAGCAACTAATGGACTCATTAGTAGATCATAATCCGGATTAGGAGACACCGTGTTGCAGAGACATGAATCCAGGGCCCATTCAAATCTGAAATCCAGGCAGTGGAAAACTGGCTGCACGCATGTAAAGTAAGAGACCCGGAAAGATAAACTATACGCCACACTCCAAATCACCAGAGGTAGCAATCCACAGTATTCAAGCATCCGGTTACGAAGCTGGACCAGCCTGGTAAGACCGTCGTGAGGCACAGAATGTGCTACTATTTTGGAGTAAACAAATTAACAGCAGCACTCCGGCACCCAAAGCGAGCACTAACGGGAAACCGCCAAAGACGATGGAAAAACTAGAATGAAAAAATAACTGTATCACACCAAGCTTGGAATGAAGTCACAAGGCCAGAATTTACTACTTTAAAAAAGTGTGCCAAGCCTGTGGTCGAGGAGGCATTAAAGATAGTGTGAATCAACGCACCAAAATGCAGGGGGAGATCTGTGTTTAATAAAGCATGTACCTCAGTACGAGTATTAGCCACATGAAGGACGAATGTTTTACGTGCAGATGTAAGGGCGACTTCTTTTTGAGACAAAAGGGTCCTTATTTGACTCATCTTGTTGAACTCTGCTTTTCAAGGTCGGAATGGAAGGCCAGATGGATACATCGAGCTTCCCATTCGGAGGAGGAAACAGGACATGTTTACAACAGACTACACGTTGGGAAACAGTCACTATGTAAGGAATTCCCACTAGCATACCACATCTTCATTATTTAATAATAAATAACTACAGTTTGCTAACATCGTGTATGTCGCTGTAATAGCCGGAGCTGGTGTATCTTTTAAAATGCACGCTAAATTGGGTGCTTCCAGGTTGCAAGAACCGAGCAATTGTATATTCCTACAGACCAATGAGTGATCGGGTATAGATGTGCAATCTTCACCTTTTAAATAAACTTCTTACCCCTCCCTCAGGCACCTATAGGTGAACGGAAGAGACCAAACCTCACAGAGATATAATCTACCCAGTGGTTCATATCTGCCTATGGCAAAGTGTTTCATGCATGATTCAAATTCAAACAGCGGAAAAGGTAGCGTTATTAACCCGTGGATAAGCCAAACTGCTGAATTGGTTTCGGCCACAGAAAATGGTAAGGGTTCTAATTTTTCAATTTGCAACCCAGAAAACGTGGTATCTTTCATTGACATAAATAACAGTCAGATTAAATGGAAAAAATATTGAAGTGTTTATGTAGTCCCAAGGCACTTTCCCAGCCTTTAAAGTTTGTAAAGTCAATGCAGACTGCATGATAGAACGCAATTGATTCTGACCATGGTACAAAACTGAGACTTCATCTTGCACAATATCAACAACAGAAGAAACAATATTATCTAATGTGTAAATGTGGGAAGAACGTGTGTTGATGCTATTATCTACAACTGCAAGCACTTTTTCTAAATTGGCTTGATCAATAGCACGTAACCTAGAACAGCTTCAATTTGGGACAACTTCTAAACTTCATTATAAACTGCATAGATCCATCTTTTGGACCTGCCTGTCGCAGGACCTCTGACAAAGTCAGTGAAGTCAACGGCTTCAGTCAATTTAGACAAATGGAGTTTCACTGACGCTAAGGTGGAGGGTTTGAGCCAGGACTGACACAGCTTTCCAACAGAATAGGTAGTGACAGAATGGTCAGTCTCAAAACGGGGGTCCACCCTAACTTGTGTATAGCCAGGGGCTATACCCAGAAAATGATGCTGGCATGAATCTGCACTTTTTTGCCATAACAGCCAGCGACCGGGATTCAAACTGGAAATGTTAAAGGATGAATTCTGTAACAGATTTTGTAAATCACTAAGGGACCTACTGGTATAATTATTCCAATAGGAGTATTCTCCCAAATCAGGAATAGAGGGAGCATGTCATGTTTTAGACGTAGCCAATCCAAAGCATGTGGTTTGTGAAATAGTCAAATTCAGAAACAACATATGGTTCGAGATGAGACATGCACGATGCAAAGCCTCAGTGCCTTAAACCTGCCAATGCTTAGAACCCCAAACAGATTTAAGATCAATGGTATCTTTCCACAACTCATAGCCCCCTGTAACCAATTAGTCAATAAAGGACTTTAATACAATAATTTAGTGTGGGTAAGTCTAACCTTGGAAGAGGACTTTTCAGTCAACCTAAATTAAAATGCCTCAGGGTTGGTTTGATTAAAATCAGTAAAATATGAAAACTTCTTTAAAAGAGTTTTGGAGCTGCCTTCAACAGGAGCGGGGCAATGTAATGTTTGCACTCTGTGTAATTAACCACATTTCAAAACGTGTTTGCTTTCTGCAGGAAGAGATTTCCATACTGTTGAAAACAAAACAAATCGCCATAATTAGCAGAATCTAAATACAAATCTTCAACATCAAAAGCAGCATAATATTTCAAATCAGAAAATAGAGCCTCTACGGCTTGAACATCCCAATCATCAGAACAAATATTTTGTTTAACCACATCCCCCATTGAAACACGAAGTACATTAGGGACATTAATAACCTCTGTGGGTGCGTGGATTTGAAATGTTACAGCATCCCATACGATCTCATCCAGGACAGGCCAAGCAGTGATATTCACGAAAGCCTGGTCCCTCTTCGTTCTGTGTGAAGAGGTGTTGGGTGCCAAAGTCCCATCAATTAGCCTAATTGTAGTTCTTTCTTTAAAATAGTGTCCATTCACTAGACAGAAAAAATACACCACATACCCAATCGACATGAACAACATTTTTTTAAAAAGCACCAGCCAAATGTAAGTCCAGGGGGAATTAAAAAATAAGCGCGGGGATGCCTCCGGGTCACCAGGCGCTCTATAAATTGCTAAATAAAATAAAATAAATAATAAACCATACAGCAAAAATTGAAACTTTTGAAGGGGACTTTGATGTGGTAGTCAGTGTCAAATGAAAAACGTGATTGATTAACCACACAGGTCTCTAAATCAGGCATTGATAAGTCTGTTGGATAAGTGTACTCGGTAACATCAAGAGGATCACCAGCCAGTGGATTAAAAAAAGGATTCGTAACTGTAGTCATCTCAATGGCAACATCAGGTCCGGCAGCAGGTGTTGGAGCCAAAACAGAGTTTTGCACCATAGCTGGACAAGAGATCGCAAGTGTCCTGCTAAGAAGAATCGGCCACTCTGTGTAGTTTGACATTGTCAATAGAGATGTACCTGTTTTCCCGTCTGCCAGGACGTGGAGGTAAAATGACTGTTCTTGTACACTGCACGCCAAGCACAGGAACTGGACCACGATATGAGGGACCAAACTCCTTGCTTGTGACCTTTTCTCAGACCAGTTCACCAACTCATGGTAGCCAGCCAACTACCGGAATCTGCAACGCAGCATCAGATGTAGAGGGCAAATGTTCTTTTGCAAGACTCTCTCTGGTCTTTTGTAGGTTCTGTAAAACATTTGAATGTTCATCTACGTCAAAGGATGCGGCCGCCGCCGTCATGTCTAGACCCTCAACGTCCGTAACGAACATTTTGATGCCAAAGAGCATTTCGTATGGGGTCCGCCCACCCAGACACCTTCTAGGGAGATTAAGTGCACGCTGAACGCTATTGAGGTGGGCTAGCCAGGTCCGACCTGTACCTAATACCCTAGCTGTCAAGGATTGCTTTACGTCACAGTTCATCCGCTCCACAACACTGTTGCCCTCCGTCCGATATGGAGACGAAAATTGGACTTGGACCCCCAATTAACGTATGGAATTCTTGTATGCCTTAGAGGCAAACGCTGGACCCTGGTCCGAATGGAAGGTACCGCATGCAAAAATTCCCACAAAGAAACGCAAATCTCTTACGACAGTTCGAGAATCAGCACTTCTTTCTGGCCACAACCAAACAAAGTGTGTGCATGAATCAACTGCAACTAAGATGTACTTATACGCAGTATCAGAAGAGAAAGGACTGCAGTGATCTAAATAAACACATGCGAGTGGTTTATTAGATTTGTACAACTGTGTCTGGGGTGGGCGTGCAGCAGTCGGAGGTTAATTCTGCTGGCAAATGTCACAATGAAGGATCATAATCATGCATTTGTTTGTACAATCCCCGCCACCAGTAACGCTGTTGTAGAAGAGAAACAGTAGCTGACACGTCGACATGCGCTGAGGCCATCCCCTCGTGTGCCACTGTAATCAAAGTCTGCCTGCGGTCCGCTTTGGGAACGTTGTTAATTCTCACATAAGGAACTTTATCAGAACTTAAATTATAAGAATATTTAGAAGCGAAACCTTTGGGATAATTACCTTCCTTCTCTGTTGCGCCTATAGCTGCCAAGATGTCCTCATCAATCTTAGTTTTGGAACGTGTAACTTCTGCTACTGAACATGCTGCAACTGCTGTCTTGGCGGCGGCTTCGTTGGCAAGACTGTTGCCAACACTCTGGTGACCTAGAGTATGAATTACAAACACAAGTGGGAGCCGTTCTTTAAGCTCCGCCACTCGAACTCAGATCATTTTATGTTTTATTGTGCGACCTTTGGAGTCACGATAGTCATTTTGAGTCCAAAAGAATAAATTGTCATTGTATGATTGAACACAGTAGTAATAGTCACTTACGATGAGAGTAGTCACACTAGGATCTGCGTACTCCAATGCAAGCATCAGAGCATGAAGCTCTGCCAATTGGGGGGTACCGTCCCCTAATGTCTGTGCATGCAAGACATTGGACGTGAATTCACCACCCACCATAGTACCGACCACTATTGCGCAGGCCGAAAAATATGTGTGCTTTGAACCCGTAGTCGCTTGCGCACTACCGTCAGTGTAAAAGATACAATGGAAATCCTCTAATGTCCGCATGGTCAGAGGGGCAGGATGAACAAATTCATACTGTAAAAATTCCTGAGTCTGCAGAGAGGAATCAAAAATAAACATGACATCGGAGATGTCAAGGACGTAGCCCATTCTATCCACTGTGGGTGCAAAGCCTTCAAATTTGGTACACTGGCTTTCGTCACTGCCTCCAAGGCAGGATACGGAGTAACAACCAAAATCCGCTTTCCCTGCGACAGTGCACGTTCCTTAAGAATCGCCGTTTGGACTGCTGTCAAAACTTTTTCCACAGTGGAAAACCGCAACTCAGCCGAAGTGTACAAGTGTGACTTGTAAGTGATCGGGACTGTGTCACCCTCATTAAAAGTGAGGTACGTGAAACCCACCGCCCCGGTACGATTCTTATCACCAGGTTGGTGTGGTTATCACAGGTCAACAAGAATTTAGATTCAAGTAGATCAGCCTGCAAAGATTGCAAAATGGTTGTATGTGTGGGCACCCAGCACAATTTGGAGAAGGTAGGTTGTATCAAAGCATAAAGAGGTTTGATACGCTGGGCATAATCTGGAATGTCAGTACGCCCAAAATTCAAAAAGCCAGGTAAAGATTGTAGTTTTTTCAGTGTTGTCAGAGCTCGCAGCTGTCGCATTTCTCCAGGAAATGAGGAGCAGAACCTCGACCTTCATTGTTGAGCTCGTAGCCCAGGAACAACACTGTGTACTCTGCAATATGAGATTTTGCAAGGTTGAATTTATAGCCATAATTCATCGTCTGTGAGATAGATATGCTAACAGACTTCACAAATTGCACGTAGTACTGTACCAAAACTGTCCATGATCGCCTAGCAGCTAAATCAACAACATCCTCAGATGCTTTGAAAAGCAATTTTACATGCTTAAAAGCATATAACCAATTAACAAGAGTGTACATTTACAATTAAAACATTAGGCAATGAGAGAGCTAATGATTTGGGGTTCCCCCTAACCTAGGGGGAGGACTAAGAAGATATCTTGAACACAAAGAGCATAAACAAAAAGCCCATTTTGTTGAACTTCAGTGATGGTCCCATCCTCTTTGGGCCACCCCAAGCACAGTTATTGGCAAAAAAACAATCCTAACCAAAGGCCCGGCAAAGCATTATGGGACGAGGATTAGCAGTGGGCAGTGAACATTATAGTATCCAATATCAAAATAATTCTACAAAGAGCTGCAGTTCACCTAGTCGTTACTAGATGTCCCTCACGAGTCAAATGCAAAGCATTGAAATTATTCTTACATCAAGCTGCAGTTCCACTAGTCGTTTCTAGATGTACCTCACGAGTCAAATCCAAAACCATTGAAACCCTTTCATCAAGCATTTGCATTTGACTTGTGAGGGACATCTAGTAACCACCAGTTAAACTGCAGCTGTTTGTAGAATTATTTTGATATTTGATACTATATATTATTCACTGCCCACTGCTAATCTCATCCCATAATGCTTTGCAGGGCCTTTGGTTGGGAAAGTTTTTTTGCCAATAAATGTGCTTGGGGTGGTCCTAAGAGCATGGGACCACCACCAAATGGTTCAATAAGATGTGCTTTGTTTTTCAAGGCATCTGTTTGATACTCCCCTAGGTTAGGGAGGATCCCAAATTCATCACCTCTCTCACTGCTTGCTAATTTTTCAGTTTCACTTGTGTGAAAGTACTATATGCACTTTAGCATAGAAAGATAAAGATACTTACTTTATCATGACTGGCACTGTGCAGGATGTTATTTACAATTATTTTGCAATTTTTTTCACAGTGCAGACAAGTACACAGTGTCATCAGCTACACTACGCAGACTACGTGAAGTTCAAAGTATACTACGTAAAGCTACATGTAGTGCTGCTATGCAAACTACGCCCAGGCTTACTACTAATAGGGGACAGATTGTGGGCAAAAAACCCTTTGGATATGTCAAGTGTGGTCTTAAACCTTTTGTGCACGAGACTATCGACTAAAGCAGAACTGTGAGTATTCTGCACCGCACATGTACGACAATGAGATCTTAGGTGGCGGTAATCCAATACCAAACGGTACGAGCCATCCGGCTTGGTCACAGTAAAAAGAGGGTTATTCATCGGAGACACACATGTTTCAATTACACCCTGATATTCCAATGGTATGCAATCAAAATATCGAGTTTTTATTATTGATTTGCATTAATATTGATTAAAAAATATAGAATGGACACAATATCAACTGGACAGAATATACACTACAAAAATATAGAATGGTCAGAATATAGACTACAAAAATATCGAATTTGAGGTAAGTAAGTTAATATCAATTTTTAAAGTAATTTTTATGTTAGTATATGTTTGAAAAGTGTATATTTATGTTATTATTTATATTTATTAATTATTTTTATGGTATTTAATTTTTGCGTAATCTAATTCTGTAGCGGGTTGTGGGTTTATAGGGGAATAGGGTGGGAAGTAATTTAATTATAATTAATTAATATCTTTATTTATTGGTATTTATTTTGAATTGTTAAGTATTAATCTGTAATTAATTAAAATATAATTGGTAATTATTTTTAATTAATTGATTAATTCATAATTATGTTAATTTTAGTAATTTATTTTCTGTAACGGGTTGTGGGTGTATAGGGGAATAGGATGGGAAGTTATTTAATTATAAATAATTAAATATGTTCATTTATATATTTGTATTGTGAAATAATTGTTAATTAATTATTGGTAATTAATTAAAATATAATGGGTAATTAATTTTATTAATTAATTGATAATTATGTTAATTGTATTAATTTAGTTTCTGTAGTGGGTTGTGGGTTTATAGGGGAATATTTAAAATTTAATTGGAAGTAATTCTATTTTTAAATTATTTTTTTATTTTATCAAATTTATTATTTTCTAATTGTTAATTAATTTATTGTTAATTGGTAAATCATTTATATTAGTAGGTAATTATTTTTATTTTTATTTGCATTTTTAATTGATTAATTAATATATTATATAAAAGTGTTAAGTATTTTAATTAATTTGTAATTGGTATTATTTATTTTATTTTTATTTATATATGAAATATTTACTTCCCCTACTGTTGCACTCACTGGAGTGGGAATAGTAATTTTTACCGTCCTGCTATCCAATGCTTTCCCTACTGTTGCACTCTCTGGAGTGGGAATAGTAATTTTTACCCCTACGCTATCCAGCGCTTTCCCTACTGTTGCACTCTCTGGAGTTGGAATAGTAATTTTTACCCCTACGCTATCCAACCCTTTCCCTACTGTTGCACTCTCTGGAGTGGGAATAGTAATTTTTACCCCTACGCTATCCAATGCTTTACCTACTGTTGCACTCTGTGGAGTGGGAATAGTAATTTTTACCCCTACGCTATCCAGCGCTTTCCCTACTGTTGCCCTCTCTGGAGTTGGAATAGTAATTTTTACACCTACGCTATCCAGCGGTTTTCCTACTGTTGCACTCTCTGGAGTGGGAATAGTAATTTTTACCTCTACGCTATCCAACGCTTTCCCTACTGTTGCACTCACTGGATTGGTCAATTTTACCCTTTCCGCTATCCTACGGTAAAAATATTGTAATTTTTTTATTAACATTAAGTTTATATATATATATATATATATATATATATATATATATATATATATATATATATATATATATATATATATATATGTGTATTAACAAATCAATTTGTATGTTTTTTTTTACTTACATTAACTAATTTTAAGGTTATTTAAGTATCTTAAGTATGTTTACGTTAATTATATTTATTATTTTAGTAATTTTTAATTAATTTAAAGCATTTAAAAAAATCGATATTTTGACTAACTATATTTTTTGCATCGATATTTTTGATTCGATATTTTTGTACTTACCTGTTTGGAGATAGGAGGTCGATATTTTGGCATTCTATATTTTTACCTCGATATTTTGGTAGGTCGATATTATGTCAGTGATCCATTCCAATTGCTCAAGGATTTCCACCATGGGAGCCTATGCTTCATGTCACATGGGGTATTGGGGTTGAGGCTGTGGCATAGACCGTAAAGGAATCTCATGTCTGGGGGAAAATTTGTCTCACTCACAGCGAGTACGATACAAAGCCGGCGCAAGCGCCTTAGCCCATTCTTCTGCAAAATGAATGGCCTGATCCTTCGGCACTGTGTGCGTAAAACTAGGGAGGATTACCTCCTCCCCTTGCGGAGCTTCTAAAACAAAAGGGGGGGGCAATCTGCCTCCGCCAACAAAATGTTATAGGTAGTAGTAAGATTTTCCCAAAATACCGATTCTATGGTACGTTGTATGTCCCCTTCAATTAAAACGACAATTTCAAAAAGTCTTTAGGGGAGCCACTCTGGCATCAGCTGTCTCCACTACAACAAATTTGTTAGTCGCTGTCACCTTCAGTAGTGGACTAAGGGCCTCTAGCAAAATAGTAATCTGCGCTGTCCATCAGCATCAAGGTTCAGCTAGTGGCTGAACCTATATGTTCAGCCACTAGCAGCGGTCGCCAGGCAGTGGGATCTCTCGATGGTCTCATATGCGGACGACACGCAGCTAGTGGTTGCACTGGCTGAAGGTTCCACCCTGAATGCCTCTAGGTTCAGAAGCGGCCTGACAGACGTAGCTGGATGGATGACTTCTAATTATTTGCAACTAAATGCAAATAAAACTGAAGTTTTGTTAGTTGGAAAGAATGCAAGTCTGTGGGGTGAGCACTGGTGGCCGAATGCTCTAGGCAAGGCTTCGGAACCTAAGGAGCAGGTTAAGAACTTGGGGGTGTGAATGGACTCTTCTCTTAGTTTCCAAAAAAATTGCAGGTACATGCGTCAGCCTTCTGAGAGGTCTTAAACCTCTTTTAAAGTTTTTCGATCCTTCAACTCGTCAGCTGATAGTCTAGTCGACTATTCTTTCTTGTCTGGACTATGCTAGTTCCTTGTTATTGGGGGCTAATCAAGCTGAGATTATCCGGATGCAGCATATCCAAAACGCGGCGGCCAGAACCTTGTTGGGTCTTGTTGGGTCTCTCTCGGTTTTGTCCTATTGCAGATACCGTCCGGAAGCTTCACTGGCTCCCTATGGCGGAGCGGATTCAATTTAAGACTTTGTCTTTCTTTTAAGATTCTGAAACTTGCTATGCCTAATCTGCTCTGCAATTTGCTGACCCCGTATGTTCCACCTCGCGCATTGCGTTCTTTAGGGCAGCATTTGGTCACTGTTCCCCGGGTGAAGCGTTGTCGTGCGGGAGGACGTTCCTTCCGTTATATGGCGGCCAAATTTTGGAACTCCTTGCCGGTTCATATACGTGGATTGGAGGGTCTGTTAGATTTTAGGAAAGCTATCAAAACCCACCTCTTTCCTTTAAAATACTTTTCTGGTCTTTGTTTTGTTGGAGCTTCCCGTTGTAGTAACCAGTTGTTTTTCTGTTGTGGAAAGCGCCGGGACGCCTTATTGTGGGGCAGCTGTGCGCTATATAAGCTCTGATAACATAACATAACATCAGCGCGCCCATGTCAGATTCCGAAGATGCGTTCTCACTATCTGTGGCATATCTCGCTGTTACAGCAGCAACCTTATTTTTTTGAAAATGGGGTCTCTGACGTGGAATGTCGTCCTTCTTGCCTTTACAGTCAGCTTCGCTGGGCGGGTCTTGCTTCGCACCCCTCCCCCTGCCACCGTCTCCTCCACCGGTGGGTGATACCGATGAATCCTGCAAAGAGCGAGGAGAATGTTGATCAGGAACCTGAAAACGATCAGGTGACTTAATCATAGTGCGGTTGCGCAATTTATAAGTGGCCTCAGTAGACATAGGTATTGGCGAGGCAGAACAGGACCCCTGTTTCTGTTGCTTTTTTTTACCCTGTTTTTTATTTCTAGTCCAAGTCTGTTTTGGACCTGCGGGGCGATCATCTTTGTTAGACTTCGCAGCCTGTGTTTGCTTTCGCACTGCCTTGGCAAAAGGCTTAACACCTAAACTATCAGGCCAACGGTCTTGTTAGCCGCCGTGATCATACTTGGTAACTGACGGGGTTTCTCTGCATCGGGGACTGCACGCAAAGCATTCGACATCTGGAAGCTTACTGCATCACCCTTAACATTAGCAAGGACAAGATCGGAAACTACGTCAAACACTGAGAGTCTCATTCCCAATTCAACAGCAGCCTCTGGTCCGTGCTCGTCCCGAACACGCTTAATGACGGAGGGTAGGACAGACATTGACGGGGTGCCGAAGCATCTCGTATAGACTGCCGCAAAAATCATTCCCCAGGTGGTACAGTAAGTCACTTCAGGTACGAAGACTTTCTGCAAGCTAATCGTCAGAATCCTGTGTTTCTCCACAGGAGTCATATTAGGAAATACTGCATCCAGTTGGTCAAATTCCTCTGCCAGCCAAAAAGGCATTTCATCCTTATCTTGGGGACGCTTGCCCATAACTGCATTAACCATAATGAGGCTAAGTTTTAACCCGATCGGCCCAACTGGATGCGCCGCAACACCAGGGCCCCCCACCTGCGGGAAATGTAATGTACCAAAGCCCTAATTACAGCTACTGCAGAGGTATAAAGGGGCCTCAATTGAAGTAAGGGACATCCCCCTGCACGCAGGTGTGGGGTAAATCCAGCCAAAACAGGCCAAGAAGCGCCTGGAATGGACAAAGGACCCAATCTAATAGTTGTGAGAGGGTGGGGAAGGGCGCCATCAAACCAAACGCGGTCCTGCCAAGCAGAAATTGGAACCTCCTGTGTCCTATAAGGAGTGTATTCCTTAAGCACGGCAGTGGGAGTGTAAGTATGAAACACATTAGTATACACATTAACTGCCGGGAACATAACCCATAAGTAGAAAAGCTCAAACGGGTAAGCTGCGTCAACCCTCGCAACAAAAACAACTGCCATGCCTTCCAAGGCAACGTTGAAACCCTGCAGATGATTGCAAATAGCCAATCTACTGTGCTGTGGGATATCAACGGCCACCATAACGACAAAGAAAGAAAACAGTACAATACAAAATATTGTAGCACAACTGGGTATTAATTCAATGGAAACCATTTTTTATCTTATCAAGCTTGAAAAAGACCTATAACTATATTTAGGTTTATCCGTCACCACTGTCAACCGGAAACAATAGTGAGGGGGTTGTGGACTGATATATGCACTACTCGAGATTCTCACAATAAAACCACAACGTTAGGTGCGCCATATCGCAGGGATCCTGCTCCTACACAGAACTGTGCACAGAGACCCAGGACATCAGTGAATTGTGGTGTACCAAAAAACTCACCTCAGTGCTTAGAAACCCTAACCAGCTAGCATCGGTGCCACATTAGCTCTCCGTCCTATAGCAAAGGAACCAATGATTAGACAACCCAGAACATCCGACTTAGGTTATACTCAGGAATGGTGGGAAGTAAGAACACTCTTTAGTTATGCTCTCATACCAGTCCACAACTGTATTAAAAAAGAGACACAGGAAGGGTTAAAATATTTTCAACGTGCTCTAAGATGCAGTTTCTTTGCTAACATAAGCAGACCTATGATTAGAAATAATATTATCAACATTGTTACAATTCCATAAAACACAAAGGGAGAAATCATATTACAATGATGGTGAAAATAGGTCCTATAGCGCCTAGTGCATTACCCTCCCTAGCTAGGAACTATGTTTTATAAATTATAGAAGGTCTCTAAGGCTTGTTTAGAGGACCCCATACCTCTAAGATCAGCAGGTGTGAATCGCATCAGGATCTGCAAAAGCTCTCTGTCTGGAAAAACGGGCTTCTTCCAAGTGAATCAAATCATGCTTACGGTGTGATATTAAAGGCGCCAGAATCACATTGGCTTGCAGCTGCATATATGTTATGGCTAGAATGTCAGCCGATCAGCTTGAACAACAGCTACTTTGTTATGATGACCTTGCAGGCTTTAGAACTCAGTGTGCAGACTAGAGTCACAATGTAAGTCTAGGTATGTTGAAAACAAGCCCTTCTCATGTGAAGCATTTCACCTTGCCTAACTTACAACAACAATTATATGCAGTGTTGTGTGCAAAAGCGGCAAAAAGGCAAAATGGCGTTTAAACTTCTAATAAGCCTATGCTAACTTAACAATGTGCGCAACAAGCCCCAACCCACACTACACAATTGCTGCAAATAATTAGTGTTGAAATTAGCCAACATGTTTTTTTTATCTGCTTCTGAAAGGTAGAAGCCTATTGGCTTTCCTATCAGTCTGACCTTTGACCATCGAACTGTTGAGGCCCCCGCCCCACCTTCCTCCACCCCAGAGCTGAAGATAAAAAAAATCTTTGCTGTCCTGTTGCAAAATACCCATTTTTAGTTTACTTTAAAGTCCTCCCTTGCTTTCAATTCATTGGTGTTCTAGTTACTCATGTAGTTGTTCCTTATTCAATGGCTTGTGTTTGTTTCTTCTCTGGACCAAAGTCCTCTTTATGTGTTTCCTTCCACGGCTCTCTTTTAGTTTTCTCTTTAGTGTTTTTTGTATGTGCTGGAGTAATCCATGACAGTGCATGTTTACAGCAATCTTCTTTGAACACTTTTCTTTCCTCTTGAGATGTGTTACACGCTCTTGCTCTAAGTTTCTGTGCCCTCTGCTCTGTTTTGCTTTCTTTCGCGGCTGTTCTGTAGCGAATTTGTTGCTCTCACTCAGAGGTTGAAGTGTGTGGGGATCTCTGGGGTACAAAGCATCTGTATGTTTTTAATTGAACAAAAACCGCACACACACACACACTTTTTGTCAGACAAAATAAAACCGACCCGGAATGGTTAACTCCGACAGTTAAAATGTTTTAGCTGATGTGAAAAGGAGGAAGAGTTCTGGTGTGTGAAGTAGAGGAACAGACTGTTAATAAACAAGCCTTGCCAGGGTGTTTGCTTCCTGAAAGAAATGTAAAAGTGTGAAATGGGTTAATCCGCAAATGTGAAGGCTACTTGGGAGATGGTATTGGCTTTAATTGATGGCGCCCCTGGAATCTCTGTGATGACAAAGATGTATTTAGGTCGAGCTTGCCTTTCCTGCCACCTCTTTGCCCTTTTATTTTGTCACTAAAGCTATAGCACTTTGATGCATCTCGGACACTTATAATTTGTAGCTTGTAACATACAAGTTGCAGACTCAGTTATCCAATCCAGGTGCCATGATGCTGCTTGGCTAAAAGTATTACATTATTGCATGTTGGTAGCCGAATGCAGCAGCAATTCAATGCATAAGTACAAAAACAGAAAGCCCATGCACACTCTAAAATTGGTTTAATGAAATTCAATCATAAATCAAATGCAATAATGGAGACAAAGGCATGGAAAATATATTCGCAGTAGTGTTATTTCAGAATAAAAACAACAGGTTTGTCCTTGGTGTGAGGTGTCTTTAATGTTCAGACACATGAAGAACCAGCCGACACATGTTTCATTGTGTTTGGCACAGTCTGCCTACGACTCTTCAGGGCTGTACAAGATTGTAAGGGATCCGAAGGTCGCTCAGTCGGTGATAATTCCAACCCGACAGGGCTCAGGACTGTGAAAGGATGAATGGTTCAGGACAAGTTCCTAAAACTCTTGCTGGTCAATCAAGATATGATATGCGAAGATATAGACGTTGATATTGCTTCTGATCATTGAGAAAGAAACGTTGTAAACGTTGTATTTAGGCGAAAATACATATATAACCCCTCTGGATTGAGTGTGGATTAGGTAGGCGCCTGGGACACGGACTGTTAGGCGGGTGCGTCCTGCAGTCGTGACCCCTACAAGTGTGGAGAGAACGTTGCATAATGGCCAGAGCTACCGACCTCAGAGCTGGCACACCAGGTTTGAGTCTCGGCTTCGTCTCAACATCCTGTGATTGTGGGCAAATCACTTAATCAAGCTCTGCATACCAAAAAAGAATGTTTTCTTAACTGATGCTCAAGCGTCGGTGTTGATGATTAAGTTCCGGTGCTCAGCATCGGAAACCACGAGCTCAAACTAAGCACGGCGTATAAGATCCAAAAGGCAAAACCAATTGCATTGCAAATGCTTGTTTTTGTTGTTGCTTTTGTGAATGGTGCCTTATGAGGTAACGGTTCACTGCCAAAGAGAGAGATATACTTGAGAGAGAAAAGGAGCGTGCCAGGTGGCCTTCAAAGTCTGTTCACCTTGGTGCCCAGTACAAGCAGTCAGTTTCTCTTGCGGGTGTTGTCTGATTCCTAATCTAGCCCAAAATGCTGAGAATGAAAGTCAGCTGGACATCTTGGTATAGAAAAAGATCTTTCCCTCTGATGGTGCTTTCTGAATAACGTCCCATCTTTGAAACCGAGGTAAGCATGAAGGGGACATTTGTTCAGGGTATGCTCAGCATAAAATGCTGCCCCACAAGATTTTAAATGGACCCTGGGCAGTTCCTGGTCCATACCAGATTCACCATACGGCCTCAGTAGACAGAACTTAAGGGCCTCTGCATCCAGGTGGCTGTGACCCAGAGTGGCACAATTGATCCCTCTTTTAAAAGTTTTACTTCTGGTGCTCCTCCACAGTATGCAAAATGTAGTGAATCAAAATGACTTGCACGCTGGTAGCATGGCATGCTGGTCAGAGGTATTGATAAATTACTTTTTAGGGCTGGTGGACAGCGCAGCTTATGCCGTACCTTATGTGAGCATCAGAAAAATAACTTTCAGAAGTAATAGTAAGAGAGATGCTTAGGCTCCGCCCATATGTTATTTTTTTGTGTACTACATTTGATTGGGCGGATGTTATGTGTATTTACTGAAAGAGTAATCACATTTCACCGTCTGCGTTTTGGAAAAACTTCTAACCAATCAGCGGTGGCTCCTCCGAAATGATGTAGGAGCATCGCCCCACTGCCTGACTCAGAGCTAGCAAATGTAAAATAAAACAATGTTCTTGCATCGTTTTATTTTGCATTTGCTGGTTCTTAGCCAGCACTGTAGGGAGAGGCGGGGCTGAGGCTTGGGAGGAGCTGTGCTACGTGCTCATGTGTGTTTGGTCAGCCATCTCAGGTCGACCAAAACAAACATGCGCACTTAGGTTTCTCCAGCCCATCTGTATTAAGCAGCCAGGCTGGAGAAACCCCCACAGACTCCCTAGCCTGAGCGGAGTGTTGTTCTAGCACACTGAAGCCAATCCTCGCGCTGCTCTGCAGCACTGGGATTGGATTGCAGTCTGTCCCAGGGGCTGCTGGGGCCCCGGAAGAGGAGAGGGTGCACTATGCAATGCTGGAGGTTGCTGGTGGCTTCAGATACGTGGTTTTCTTTTGTAATCTATTATTTGTAAATTTCTAATACCCCCACTCCTGCACTCCCTCTAACTCCACTGATCCCTCCACATGCCCCACCCCCCTTTATTTGTGGTGCCACTGTATCCATTAATAAATGAATGAGTAAGAAATTATGGCAAGTCATTCATTCATAAACTTTATTCGACAGTTGTCATAAAAGCACAACATTAAAAACATCATCAAAATTCAATACAATCTAAAACATCCATAATAAAACATTGTATATAAATAATTAAGATGCAATTAAATTCCTTTGACGACTATCGAATACAATCTTTAAAAAAGAGGATAATTTAAGCTAAAAACATTATGCCAAATATCCAAAATTCATAATAACATTATGTATTATAGGGAACAATTCAGTAAATCAAAGAATCTATCACTGCCAGCAGAAACTCGTACGCCCTTACTTATACATGGATCTACAAATAAGCAACATATTGCTAAGTAGAAGCGTAATGGTCCAACTACTATCTAGCCAAAGGGAACTTTTTTGATCTAATTACCCATGCCCACTTCAATAACTTTGCCACAGCTATAACAATAGGTGGAGTAGGGTCTGAACATAAAATTTGCAAGGCCTCAGCATGTCTTCTGATACCCAGAGATTTACAGATTGGCTTTATCCACTTACACCGTGGTGCGGCATATAGTGGACAGAAGAACAGTATATAGCTTACTGATTACTGCTGGTCCAGACACCCAGAGCATCTATCATTAGGTGAACCCACCCATTTACCAGTGAATAGCATTGTTGGGAGAGTGCCCATCCTGAGTTGGAAATACAGTTTACAATCATAAGGCTTTTCAATAAGATCCCAGTACTTCTCTAGCTCTGGCCAGGTCTTTAGCTCAAGAAATCGTCCAGTAAGATGGGTAGATAGGCCTTTAAAACATATTGTTGAATAGACCATTTCCCAATATCTTCTCTTAAGGACCTTTTTAGAAGGAAAATCTGCATTTTGTGGGTCATCCCATATTTCTCTCATAACCAAACTCACTAACCTAGATCTAATCTCCTTCAGCCACTTAATTTTGTGGAAGGAGTCGAGTTTAATGATATCCATGAGGCCCTGGGCGTAGTGTGAAAGTTCCTCAGTACTCCATACTCTACACCAGTATAATAAGGGGCGGAACCTGGCCAGATGTTCCATGGCTTTCCTTCCTAGATCCATTAAGAGTGGAGTGAGTGGGGTACTTTGCGGGACACTAGTAACTTTACGCAGAAGCTCATTATCCACCAAAGTCAGCAACTCAGATTTTCAAAACAAACCCCACAGTTCGGCTCCATATAGGGCCAAACTCAGTACCTTCATGGCATAGATGTCGAGTACCGGACTAATCGGTTTGGTTTGTGAGGTTTTAAACTTATTTAGGAGAATCCCTGATTGTTGTTGGTGCTTTATAACAGTCAGATCGATTTGGCTATTCCAGCACATATCCTTTTGCAGGGTGACACCCAAATAAGTAAAAGCATTAACCTGCTCCAGGGGAGATTTATTCCTATGTACGCTACCTCTAAATGTTTTATGTTTGTTGAATGACCTGAATTTGGTCTTTGCAGTATTAATTTCCAGACCGCCCAGGAGACAAAAATCTTCGAACCGCTGCAGGGCCCTCTGGAGACCACTCGGTGTTTTGGATATAATCAAAGTATCGTCCACGAACATGAGGATTGGAACACGGATACCTGCAAGTACCCGAGCATCCGTGGGGGCCAAGGAAAGGTAGACAACCACCCTGTTGACGAAGAGCGAGAACAGGGTAGGCACCATGACTCATCCCTGACGCACTCCTCTGTCAACGGGGAAGGATTCCGTCACCTCGCCAAATGACCCCCAATGGACCCGGGCGAAGTTATCCTCATGTAGGCGGACGATTAATGTCGACAGCTACGGGGCCATCCCCAACTCTTCCAAGACTCGCCATAATTTACTGCGCGGAACTAAATCAAAAGCTGCCCTCAAATGAACGAACACAGCGTAAAGAGCCCCTTTACCCAATGTCACTGTTCGCCAATGAAGGATGATTATGCGAAAAACTTGGTCCATGGTACTAGTTAGAGGGCGGAAACCAGCCTGCAGTGGACACAGGATGTTGCTTTCTTCATTCCAAGTCTGCACCTTGCTCAAAACTAATCTACCCATAATCTTCTGCATTGAGTCGATTAGGCTGATAGGCCTGTAATTGCCTGCAACAGATGTGTCTCCTTTTTTATACACCGGGATAATATCTGCCCCTTTCCAGGAGGGGGGACATCAGCTCCTTGGGCGATTGCATTTGCCAAAAAGGCAATGTATAAATGCCAAGTTTGTTTATCATTTAAGAAAACATCGGCAGGGATACAATCTATGCCCGCTGCTCTTCCCTCAGTTACTGTATCTAACGCCTTGTCAACTTCTTCGAAAGTAAAGGCCACCCCTTCATAAAATGTGCATAAAAACGGGCCCATAGCTTCCTTCGCTTCCACTACTGGCATACTGCGGCTTGAAATAATCAATCCACTGGTGCTGAGCAACATTATTCCGTGGGCGATCAGGACGCCCTCCCCTGTCCCAATTATAAGTATCCCAAAATAATGTTGGGTTCTTAGCCACACATGCTTCTTTGAGTTCTTGCCACTTGCACTCACCCCACAACTTTTTTGCCTCCAACTGGGTTTTCCTATAACAACCCCGTGCCATTCTAACATTACTTGGATCCCTCGTTCTTAGTGCTAAAACCAGGTTGGTCCGAGCTTGCAGACAGGCCTCATTATACCAACCTTCAGGTTTCGTACTCGATTTACTTCTTCCTGGGCCCGCCTTACAAAAATAGGTTTTTAGTCGAGTGAAGAGTTTTATGTGGGCATCGATCATAAGGGAGTGAAACTCCCCATTAGTAGCACTAGACCCCAGTTCTTCTAGCACATTAGTTATATCAGTTTTTATAGTAGCCAGGGTATCGGGTTGTTCAATAATTTTGCTCCACTTAAGGTGGCGCATGTCATTGGTTAGAACATGATCTGGGGCAATTATATTGTGGGTTACTGCTACAACTCTGTCTATATCCAAACTATATAAGGAGGTAAGGGGGTTATGATCGCTTTCAATATGACCTATTACTATCATGTCCTTAAGGCAATGCCACAATTTTAAATGGACAAGCAAATAGTCTATGCGACTAGACCTATGGCCATTATCGTATGTCCTGGTGCCCTGTCTATCAGACGGCGTTCTACCATTGGCAGCTCTTAATTGTTTCCCTAAACATAGCCCCTTCAATTGGATAGCCGCCTCAGTCCACTTTTTCATGGGTGCCAGCTCAAGTTGGGGGGATACCCCACCTGGAGTCTTCCTCCTCCACTATACTCAAATCTTCATGCTCTAGCAGCTCAAATGTCGTATTAAAATCTCCTGTTACAAGTGGCAGGGTATTGCTGGGCATGGCCTCTAACTGGTCATCTAGGGCTGATATTATCTCTGACTTTTTCCCCCTAGGATGGCCTCTTGCATAGATGTTAAAGATATTGATGCTTTTTCCTGAGGGGAAGCTAAGTCTCACTGCAAGAATGTCATTATTCAATACAGATAATTGTTGGATTTTGCAGTTTTAAACCTGCCTAGCTCAAAGCACTAGACCTCCTATCGGGCGACCTTTATCCTTCTTTACGGCAGGGACATAAAAGTTAAGATAACCCAGCCGAAAATCAGGGTCCACCAACCAAGTCTCCTGGAAGTGGCAAATATAGAATTTTCCGATGAAATCAAACCAGTCGTGCGAGGCAAGCTTGGGTCCCATACCCGCAATATTCCAAGATACCATCGACATTACACAGTTTCTGCTGGATGAACCACCAACATTATTATCCCCCCGTTTTGTTAAAAGATGGCGTCTGTTTTCAATGCCTGGCCATAGTATAAAGTGAGATTTGCTTCTCCCACTGGTTGGTTTGCTGGTAACTCACAACCTGGACAGTTCGAAGCTATATTCTCTTCAGTTGGTAGGAATCCATTATGTTCGGCGACTAATACCCCAACCCAGGGGCTAACCTTCTCCACAGATGAGTTCATTCTTTTTACTAATTTAGCATCCTTAGGCACTGCTACAACATCCCTCAACCTCCGATCAAATGGGCGTCAGCATATCACATCTATTGGACAACCTTATTCCCCCAGAGTTACTCCAATTCTGCAACCCCTCATCTAAAGGCATTTGCCTGGGTGCATTATGTTTAGCTGGATAGAAATAGGTCAATGGTAGTGACTGGATTAATGTTGCTGAGCCTACCGGGACCCATTTACAAATATGTTCGGCAGCCCTTATATCCCTGAAATTAATAATTACACATTCACCCTCAATAGACTTTATGCGTGGCCCCACCCAATCTACACGTCTAGCGAACAGAATTTCAGCTGAAACCAGGGTAGGGAGAGGCCGGTTGAAATTAAGCCAGTGAATACATATGTTCTTAAGCTCCGTGTACACCTCCCTTTTGTCCTGGGTCAAAGTGGGAACCCCTGCAAGGACCACCACATATGGACTGGATTCAGGAGGAAGATCTATACACAGTAAATTAGTTATTGGTGGGGCACAAGGGGTATTATTCGCTTGGGGTAGTCTGGTTACAGGCCTGCTTTCTTTCCTTGACTCTGCCCTTCCACTCTGCTTGGGTTGATTGGACACTGCTAAATTGCTGGAGGAAAATGGGGGTGATGTATGTGATGCCACAGCAGAAACCGAGACACCAACTATTTTGTTCGCAGACTGCGGAGAATTGGAGTGGACAACTTCATTATTATGCCCAATCAGACTCATTTGCTTATCAGTTGCCCTGGTGGCCCTGTTTACTCCCCGAGCCGGGGCCGATGCAAACGATAGTTCAAGGCACACAAGTCTATTTTCGATAGTGTCTAGTCTATCGTAAATGGGGAGACATGTCTTTTTAAAAATGAGTTCCAGCTTATTCCAGAAGTCCGAGCCCAACTCGGTAAATTGCACATCTTTAGGACTCGGTGACAGTGTGATCACTTTGCAAGTAGGTTGACACGTAGCCTGGCTATGGGAAGTTGCTGGCGTCGCGCTCTCATCTGTTATATTAGCTTTCTGAATTTTTGCTTTTCTTCCTTTGGCGTGCATGCCCCCACGCTTCCTTTTTGAAGTTGAGCCTACCATTACTTGGGGTGCTCCCATTTTAGACCTATAGGCAGATCGGGTCTTAACACTAGGTGTCGGCGATATAGGATGCAAGTTGTATGGGTTGGGAACATTTCCTGTACCCGATGAGACATCTTCACTTTCGGAAAGGCAAGGTAAGCTGCCAACGGGTTTCAGTAGCTGGTTCCCCTCATGCACACCAGTGCTGGCTGACATGTTAATGACAATGGGTTGTTGGAGGATAGGTGACCGAACCTTGGCCAGGCTTCCCATAGATGATCGTTTGTCAAATGCACTATCCAACGATAGTCTTTTTTCTGTCAACTCAATTTCGTTGTTTAACCACATCGCTGCGGTGGTTATTTTTCCCCTGTGCTGGAAATTATTATTCTGCTGCTTTCATGACGAGCTCAGCTCGTCATCAGCACAGCTCAACTGTGCCTCATGACGAGCTGAGCTCCTCATGAGCATGGAAGGGGTTAAGACCGAAGTCGCTCTTATGAGAAATTGGTCCAAAGTACCTACAATTGACCCACCAGTCAAGGATTTCCTGCATATCCCAGCCTTAGGGGTGGTCATTATATAGAGCGAGATGGAAACACCTACTCCTAAAGATATATAGTAGTTGCAATTCGATGACACTGCCGAGGTAGTTGGACTTGCACTGACCTTGGGCTGTAGATGTTAGGGGGTGGCCCCGTCCCGTCCTCGGCCGTTCTCGAACGGGCTCAAACGGGCCAGCCCTTGGGAGCGGGAGCGGCGAGGCGCTATATAGGCACGGCGATCTCTCCCAGGTGCAGGCTCTCACCACAAGCCCCTGGGACTTGTAGTCCTGTATCAGCGTCTACCTCCTTCACAAACAGCAACGATGCGATGGCAAGTCTATTATCAAGTGTATAGGCCGGATCTGTTTAATATGAAAAACTTTGAAAAAGGCAGTAGGTCGACATGTTTATGGTGAAAATCATGAGTTGACATCAGTAGGCATTTAAGGGTAGTTTGTAATTACTGTGGGGATGTATTTTGTTAGATGGAAACACATTTTGATGGTATTTTTGTATCCTGTTTGATAAACCTTTGCTATAGAAAATTTGCATGACACATGACAATGCTTGTTAGGTCCTCTTAGGAGAGATCATACTTTGCTTTCCCAACTGTAATTTTATATACATTTGGAATTTTATGACTGCGCCGAATAGTTGCATTGTTGCCCTAAGTACACACATTTTTTTTAGTTGGGTATGCTGAGAAGCAAATTATAAAGGCAAGGGACCTGATTAATTCACTACTTAACGCTAAGTCCGATGCTATAGGTGGGATCTGTTTTTTATGAAAGTTATTGCCCTAGGCAGTAGGTCTCCCCTATTCCTTGTGAAAATAATTTGTTAAAAACCAGTTGGCCTTTAATCATGGGTTGTTATCACACTGCTAAAGGCTGTAGACCAGTATTTTGTCACAAAAAAATCTCACATATTACCGAAGTAGGTAAGGGTTTCGGTGTTGGTCACCCACTCCAACAAACCATGGAGGTAAAGGATATTCACTGTGATAATCCATGTTAGGTGTTTTGAGAGTGGTCATATATTGTTTTGCCAGCTTTATTTTTGGGCTGATAATGGGGTTGGGCGGGGCAAGCACATACCACAGACCAGCTGCTTGGTGTGTAAAAGGCCGCTTTATTGGAAATAGGTGCACCTTACAAATACATACCCTTGGCCTGTGCCGCACAAAACTAGACCTCACTAAATATATACTTCCTAACATACCCCGCTCCCCCACCACTAAAATTGGATCCCCTTTGCAACAATTATAAACACCAACTTGCAATTTGCAACTTTTTACCTACCTAACTATATAACTTCTTATATCTACCCAACTGTAAACCCCAACCTCATAACTCCCCCCCTGCCCTTTTAGTGAATAAATGCCAACCCAAAGGCCTCCATACACACACCAACACCTGCGACAACCCCCAAACAGTATATACTCCCCCAAAGCACCTGATCCCAACAAGACCACCTCAGCAAAGAAGA
Source organism: Lissotriton vulgaris (assembly GCF_964263255.1). NCBI lineage: Eukaryota > Metazoa > Chordata > Amphibia > Caudata > Salamandridae > Lissotriton > Lissotriton vulgaris. Next base: position 930,220,729 of record NC_141685.1, on the reverse strand, counting down.
AAATCCAATACTGTCAAACGTACAAACAACCGGCAATCCAACCCCCCATGCGAAAAGTTAAAGGGCGGGAAAACAGCTAAGCCCCCAGGATACCGCCCACCGGCTGCTGGGTCACTGCCACCAAAATGGTGGCCAGTTACCTAAAATGTCCGGTTAAGTATCCCCCCAGCCCAAAGGTAGCCCAACTCCTGCCCAGTGGTAGCCAAAGGCCCATCCCAACCAGCCCAAAAGGATCCTATGCAGCCCAACCAGCCCACTGAGGTGCTGAAGTCCTGTATTTTCTTACATGAAATCTCACAGATTGTCTTTATACAGAACCATTATGATGCATGTTATCCCTTTGATAAACCATAACAGTAGACGATTTACATTGTAATAGTTCCCTAGAATCTCTTTGAAAAACCTGATATTTTTAGTTGTATGCTTTGATCTCGTAAAAAAACAACTCCCTCATTAGAAATGCATCCTTATATATAAATTTAGCACATTTCAGCTGAACAACAACCTTGATTATGACATTAAGTGCCTTTTTGGAAATCTTTTTTTATACACCACTCATGATTAATGTGCAAACATAAAGTAAGTATTAAAGGTAAGGTACACAGGCTGTGTTATGGCATCCATCTTTTATTGTGTTATTCATCTCCACTTATTCATATGTTTTCATATACAATCTCAAACAACCAAATTCATGTTAGCCATATAATATGAAAATTATAATGTTTAAAAACTAAAATACCCAAAATAATTTATATTATTAATTCACTTCAAGCCCAAGCGGGCTTACTTATGATACAAAGCAGTTTTCATCTTTGAGTAAAAACTCACCATACTCCAGTACCTATCATCACTCTTGTTGTTCATATGTATTAAATCAACCTATTTCTAATGTTATGCAGTCAATACCTTGACGGCACCACATTATACCTCAATCAATTATTATACTGATTGGTGCTCTCCATTGTAATTCATTAGCATGTCACTGGTTTACGTAAAGTGTCTCCTCTATCTAAACCCCGGAAAGGCTTATTTATTTATAATAAAAAAGTATCCTTGTGATGTATATACAAATTAGCATCTCCCTGTGGATGAAGATGGAATGACATTGTACAGCGTGTACAAACCTTGTACCTCGTGTTCGAGGCAGCATGATAATGTTGGATGGAACGTGTAAGCAAAGCAGTTTCAGAGAAATTAATCCAAAATTGTCACGCACAAGGTTATTGTAAAATATTATTGTGCAGAAAGAGGGCAATGGAAAAAAATCTACAGAGCTGCTTGCCAAATGGGCCTAACTCAGGCATATAACAAGGACTCCTTTCATGTCTTTCCTTTTCTTTTTCTTTTTTAGCTGATTCAACAGCTCTCAGACAGTGCTAACAGGCCGCTTCTTGCCGTTCATTACATCAGCAGTGCATTACATCCCACTTAGCCCCTGCCTCAAAACTAGGAGACTATCATGAAAAGCTTTTTCCATAGTGTATCCTTATTTACCATTACAAGATGGCCATCATGTTCGTTAGGTTTCGCCTCGTCGAAAGCTGCGCACTGCGCAGCTTTTCGGCGCAGGCTAAATCTAATGTTACAACAGTGTGGCCTTCGTTCCGCCTCTCTCTTCCATTGGCTAGCTCCATAAATGGAGGATAGCCATTGGAAGAGAGAACTGTCCGTCATTTCCCGAGGCGATCTGTGAGCGTTCCGCCGATTCTTTCCCTCTCCGCAACATCATGAAGACGTGGCCACTGTGGGCGTGTACTTTTTATTTTTGTCCCCGATGTTTGTGTTCATTGTTCGTCTTGTTCCCTGTACCACTGGCTGTTTGCTGACCCCCCTCCCGCTGTGGTTGTGCCGTTAGCCCGCCACCCCTCCCGCTGTCCATGAGTCCGTTCACCTGCCCCCCTCCCGCTGTCCGTGAGCCCGTTACCCCGCCCCCCTCCTGCTGTCCGTGTGCCCGCCCCCCTCCCGCTGTCTGTGATTTCCTCCCCCTCCCGCTGTCCGTGTGCCCCCCCTCCCACTGTCCGTGTGCCCATATGGAGGTGACTTCACGTGTGCTGCCTGCTGCAGTGTCCTTCCAGGAGTCCGACTGTCCGCTGTGTCGGGGGGCGCAGGAGCGGGCCCCAGAGTAGGAAGACATATGCGAGGCTGACTCCTGGGAGGAAGCAGGCCGACCGCCGTCGGAAGAAGTCCAGGTGAGTGCCCGTTCCCGCCCCCCCGCTGACCGTGTGCCGTTCCCGCCCCCCCCTCCCGCCGTCCGTTCCACCCCCCCCCCCCATCCCCCCCCCCCCCCGCTGTCCGTGCCTTTCCTAGGGATAATAAACTGTAGGATACAATTCAATATCCTTTATATTTCGACCTTAGAAGGATGAAAGGCTGTGCTATTGTTGGCAGATATCAGGAACGGGCATTTACCTTGTGAAGCCATCTTGCTTGAGACATTTTTAGTATAAAATTAATCTGGCCACAACGAAGCTATCCTTTACAATCCATAATAAAGCAGAAACCTTTGGCACTATAAAATCACGATTGAAATCGGTATTGCAATAGCATCATTCTAATAATCTTCTTGCACTATAACGTGTACCTCGTGTTACAATATAACCATAATTGCCATGTTAACAGACGAAATGTCTTTAAATTTTTTTTCTAACATACACCCGTCCCTGTGGTTAAGTTAGGGAACCGCAGACGAAGTTCAGGTGTCTGCCCTGCCTCCGTGGCCCCTTCTGTAGCTTCCGGTGTGTACGGATAAGTATTGTTTCAGGCTGAAATTAATCTGCCGCACATCTTCAGGATCTCTTGTGCATGCCAGCTGAGCTGCGCTCAGGGCCCAGGGCGCAGGAGTCTGCCTACCACGTGGGGCCAATGAAACGTGTGTTTAAACTCTTTATTCTGAAGGGTGCTGGGGCCAAATTTGATTTTGCCCACGGTGCTCTTGGAGAAAAGGCCGGCTCTGCTCAGACTGGACACCTATACAAACAAGTTTTGGCAAAATGTGGAGGTCTGACTTTAATGTAAACACGGGCATGCACAGAATATTTTTCCAGTGCCACTGAGCAAACCGGAAGTTTAGGGAAGTAAAAAATGTTAAGACTTAAGAGGCTGGTTGAGCAGTAACGTGGCACATATAGTGTGTGCACAGTGGTGCATATCTGTGTTTGCATACCTCAGCACATTAAAGCCAGACCTCTGTGGTTAGCCAGTGCTTGTTTGGTTTTCACGGCGAGACTCCGTCAGTTTATGGATCGCGTGCTGCTTGTGGCGTTCCTCCCAAACTCAGTCATGGCGCCCCCAAGCCCAATCTGGTCGGTGCTACGTGTTAGGGCGACCACGTGTTCGTAATGTTCATGGACTGTACACAAAATTTACACTAGGTGTAATTTTCACATTCTTGAAACCTATACTTTAGAGGCACTTTTCATCTTTATCATTAATTCAGATGTGCAATTCATGGCACCCTTGATTATACTCGGTGTAATGCACGTTTAAAATTAGTTACTCATTCGCAGTGGGGACCTCAGAGCACTGAATGTGCAGAAGTCACTTTTCTCTGCTGCACCAAACCGGATTCAATTCTATGGGCTGCTGGTTGTTATTCGTATTAACCAATAGAGGTTTCATAACATAAAATTGTGCATTTCCCACGGATTAGTTCAACTTTAATTTATTTTTCAGTTGAGGTGAGGTGTGAATTATTTTATATGTAGTTATTGGATGGTAAAAGCTCATTGAATAGTTGCCACGCCTTTGATTCCGCCTCCGCAGTCACAGACCCGTTCCCATTGCAGTATCCATACTTTTTAGGTTTCGCCTGGCGTCCGCTGCACAGCAGCGTTCACGCAGGCGAAAACTTTTGAGAAGAGTATGGTGCCTTTGTCAAGCCTCCCGCTGTTCGTGTTTCCGCCCCCCTCCCGCTGTCCGTTCCCGCCCCCCCTCCCGCTGTTCGTGTTCCCGTTCCTGCCCCCCTCCCGATGTTCGTGTTCCCGTTCCTGCCCCCCCCCTCCAGCTGTTCGTGTTCCCGCCCCCCTCCCGCTGTCCGTTCCCGCCCCCCTCCGGCTGTTCGTGTTCCCATTCCTGCCCCCCCTCCAGCTGTTCGTGTTCCCGCCCCCCCTTCCGCTGTCCGTTCCCACCCCCCTCCCACTGTCCGTGTGGAGGGGAAGATGTGTACAGAGCTCACCCTCCCCATGAAGGCTCGTAATCTGCTGGGTGAGTACCTATCGTGACCTACATTCACACGAACAAGTGTGAGTCCCCGCACACAGACGACGGTGATAAGCTTTCTTATTGGCTACTCGGCACGTTCATTCAATCTATGCGTGCAACCACGACCATCTGGATAGTTGTGCCATACCAAATACTGTCCGTTCCCGCCCCCCCTCCCGCTGTTCGTGTTCCCGTTCCTGCCCCCCTCCCGCTGTTCGTGTTCCCGTTCCTGCCCCCCCTCCAGCTGTTCGTGTTCCCGCCCCCCCTTCCGCTGTCCGTTCCCACCCCCCTCCCACTGTCCGTGTGGAGGGGAAGATGTGTACAGAGCTCACCCTCCCCATGAAGGCTCGTAATCTGCTGGGTGAGTACCTATCGTGACCTACATTCACACGAACAAGTGTGAGTCCCCGCACACAGACGACGGTGATAAGCTTTCTTATTGGCTACTCGGCACGTTCATTCAATCTATGCGTGCAACCACGACCATCTGGATAGTTGTGCCATACCAAATACATGGCTCTTATAATGGAGCACAAGAGAAGACTACTCATTGAAGCCCTTGGGGCCCTCCTGTTCCTCACTTAGGTAAGGACCAACGGTTTCTATAGAACCCGACATGGCCTATGCCTCAACCCATAATTGAACACCAGGCCAGGGCTAGACCACCTGCTGAATTCATTTTGCTTGGCCAAATAGGGACAGGTTAACGGTCCAGATTTGTACAATGAGCGTGCTCCAAACTGAAAGGCATCCGATTAAACTGTACAGGCCTGTGCTACTTCGTATTTCCTTCCTAGTTGAAAAGTTAACAACACCACATACACCAGATATAAGTAGTAGTCATCTGCATTAAAATGGTATTTGTTTCGAAATATGCCTGTTAGATTTAGAATATCTGTATTACGTGATGTATAGCCGTATGTTGGGTTTTCTGGAGCTAGTTTGGCCTCCCAGTACAAATCGGGTTTTACACCTCGTCTCCCTGGTTTACAAGATCCTATCGTTCTTTTTGTATTATGGTAAGTAAAAGAAGTGTAAGGATAGTTGGTGTTTTGTTGCTGATAATGATGTTTTATAAGTTTGTTGGTTATGGCTGTATAAGGTTATGCCTTTCTCAAAATTGTGACACTGGTGATCATGTCTTTGGGATACAAGGCATTTTTTCAGGAGACTAACAAAATAAACTAAGTGTTTTCTACATGCTCCTATTACATACAAAACAGCTGTTAACATGTAGATGGCAGGGCCCTCTTTTTTGTAGCCAAAACGTAAAATAGCTTAATTGTGCATGGTGTCGTTTGCAGGGGTGGGTTGCGTGATGTCCCGCTCTGCACAAAAATAATTGCTCTGCCCGATTCATGCTGCCCGATTCATGCTTCCCGTCGACACTAACTCAATCACAGTTTGTCCAGTACTTTAAGTGCCATGATTATACACTCTGACCATACCATCTCCACCCCCCCTCCTTACAGTTTTCTGTAGCCAACAATTAACTGCGCAAGCAGACCTATCAGATCGCTACATCTGCTCCCTATCTAGAAGTAACCAGTTCCTATAGCTACAGGCTATCAACTCGCACTATCCAGCACAAAGCAGTGTGAGTCTTCTAGGGAGAGCATGGTGTGTGGGAGAGCATGGTGTGTGAGAGGCAGCAGTGTGAGTCTTCTAGGGAGAGCATGGTGTGTGGGAGAGCATGGTGTGTGGGAGAGCATGGTGTGTGAGAGGCAGCAGTGTGTGAGAGACAGCAGTGTGAGAGACCTTTTATTTATGTTTTGGTTTTTGAAACAAATAAAACGCATTGTTATCTGCAATATCATTAGCTCAAACTCGCGTAAATACGGGACCTATTGCATTGCAAATGCTATAGGTCTCGCGAGAGGTTAAGCTATTTGCATTGTAAATGACAATGCCATTTATTGATTTATTTTCAAAACCAACACATAAATAAAAATTGTCATTTACAATGCCAATAGCTCAAACTTTTCAAAAGGCGAAACCATTGCATTGTAAATGCTTGTTTTAAATATGTCATCCATACTGGAACTACAAAAAAAACACTACTCTGTTTACAATACCACTGCAAGATCGTTATTTTATATGTATTAGAAGCATATGCCCGGCAAGCATATGCAGTTTACTTTGACAGTATTTTTCACTGTGGTCGTGTAAATGTCAGCTGACTTAGGTAATAATGGTTAATTGAAAAATATGTACATTAATGGTTTAAACAAATCGGCATGTTCGACTCCTCTTGTGAAATACATTTTGTTTGTGACATTTTTACTAGGTGTTACAAATACTGCAGTTAGATTTTGATCGCTGCTGGTTTTTTTTTAAATTTCATCTTCACAAAGTTGCCAAATTTGGAAAAAGTAGAGGATGCAGAATTTTGCAAATGCTGGATTTTGAATGAGAAAATAGCAACTAAACATACTATTTACATGATAATTCACGTTTCTGAGGGTGACTCAGTCATCAAGAAAAGGCAAGGTTAATGCAATTTGAAATATAAGACACTAATACTGCCGTTTTTTTCTCTCTCTCTCCCTAGAAAATGTAACAGTTACCTGAAAGTACCTGGTGGAACGGTTTGCTGCTGAGAACGTATCCATCAACAACTGGGAATTTTTTTTTTTTTTTGGTTGTTTGCTTTTTGAAGTACATTTTGAGAATGTAATCAACTTGAAAACTTGCATTTGATGTTGTGTTTGGCAATGTCTCAAGACATCAATACAATACATGTTGTCAACAAACATATTTTGTGTGAGACTTTGGTATTGTACAAGTGTCATGTCTTTTACTGGCAAATGTGGTAAGCATTCGGACTTGGGGTCCTCGAAGGTGAATCTTTTGTTGTAGTTTTTGTTACGAGTGGGCACTATCCATTGTCCTGGAAGGTGAATGCAGCTTTATTACAAAGCAACATTGTCACTTTTTTTGTACTTGTATATAACTGTAGCATTGACACAGTCCCTTAAGAGCATTGTCAATCCTTGCACTGGTGTTTAACTGTAGCTTTGTCTACTCACAAGTATAAATGTTGCTGTAAGGAGTGCTGCTAGTTTGTGCCCTGGAAAAAGATGTAGCTTTTTGTCCCAGAGAAGCGTTACAAGTCGAAGGGTTGAATTGTAAAGGTAGCTACTTATTATATTCAAGTGAATGACCACAGAAAAGGAAAGACTTGTCTTATCTTAAGAAGACATATTCTGTTGCTGGGCCACGATTTAATTGAAATGTCATGTTGACTGATTGTTTTCCCTGTATGAGTAATTTCAGTTGATAATGATTAAGTTGAAGTTGCCCTCTAGGAACTATCAATCAAATTATAAAGCCACTTAGGATCAATATACAAAAGCAGAAATGTTTTAAATACAGTTGGATTGGTCTACGTTAAAAAGTAGGAAAAGTCCAATGTGGGCAGTGTCTCTAAAAGGGCAAGGTGGCTGGGTCATAGCCAGTCACTTGATTGACTGAGTCACCCATGGCTACCCTTATCCATTCCTGCTGGTCTCTCATCCGTTCTGGCCTCTTGGGAGTACGCCTGATAGTATCAGCTGGCTAGCATTCCCCTGCTGCACAACACTGAATAAATACGTTTTTATGATAAGTTATCAAATCTACCGTGTAGACATGTCATTTGCAGCATGACATTTTTTCTTTCTGGTGCAACCAGGCTTCCTAAAGCACAGGTATAGTTTATTAAAGTATTTATTTATTTAAAAAGTTCCTGCAGGAACTTGATTTTGTTTATTTCAAGTCAAATGTAAATTCTGTATATTTCTGTGAGAGATTTTTGTTTAAGATCAATTTTTGCTCAAAAGCTCTAGGTTTACCTTTACTTTGCACATGTGAAAACTAGAGGGAAAACTCTTATACCAGTCAGTGAACCTTGAGAATCCTGACAGGATTCAATATAGGCAAATCGTTTTGTTATTAAACAAAAGATTTAAAGTGTTATTGATTGTACTGTTGTCTAACACTCGCACTTTACAATAGATATAGTTTTCATGTTGTGTGCATTTTAAAATCGTCTTTCACTTAAGTCTTATTTGCTAAACCTAGTTAAGAATAAACCCGGGCAGGGCTGGCGTAGCGGGGATACGTGGAGGTCTACGGAGTTGGGAACAAACTCCATGGAACTCCGCTCCGCTACCTGCCTTCACCCCACCTATTAAAATATTAATAATACTTTGTGAAAACCCTAAAAAATAAACACTTATCTCTTCTCCCTGCGTCCCCGGGCTGCCCTCCTCCTCTTCCTCACCATCTCCGACTTGGGTCAGTCATCTTGCAGAACTGCGTATGGCCGCATGTGCATTTCTCGCAAGCTGATCGACCTAAGTAGGAGAAACGGGAGGATGAGGAGGAGGGCAGCCCGGGGACGCTGGCAGTAGAGGTAAGTGTTTATTTTTGGGGTTTTTATTAAAGTATTTTTAATTTTTTAATAAGCGGGGCTGGCCAACTCCGCTCCAATAAGGAGTAGGAATTTGCCGCGAGGTAGGGGAAATCTCTGCACACTCTGCTGGCGGAGCGGAGCTGTGGACTTGGCTTAGTTAAGAAGGTCTTGGATCTATGCCAGATCTACAAATTATAAATGACTATTTGAATGAGCTCCATTTATGATCATTTGAATGAGATCCATTTAGATTTGTTTCAAAGAAATTTAAATTATCAGGATATACTGAAAATCTAGCATGGTGCCTGCTTTTCTGGACCTTCATTTCCCATATTTCTTTTAAATGGATGTCGTTTTGACTTAAGCCTCTTGAGATGAGCCCTACATCTGATGGCTTATCAGGTTAAACTAGGAATAAGATTCCTACTTAAACGAATTAGAAGTCCCACCATTGTTCTGTCATTCCTATAACTGTGACGGCAGAACACTGAGCTTCTAGGGTTGGGGGGGGGAGTTTTGGAACTCCCTTCCTCTTGCCCTCCGGTCCCAATACAGCCTGCAGCTATTCAGAAAGCAGCTAATGACCTGGCTATTCCTGCCAGTAAACAACAAGGTCACTCAGACCTAACTCGGTTTGATGCTCCTTCCTTGATTCGCCTAGCGCTAAGACACCTGCTGGTAATGCATGCTCTATAAAACTATTTCATTCATTCATAACAATCTTCACTTATTCCTAGCTTTATCCTACTGACTTGACTCCAAAACCATCCAGATCTAGTCGAATTCATATCATGTGTTACTTTATGTTGAATATGAATTTATTTGCATAAGTTAATTAAAACCATTGCATTATAATTAGAGCATTAAAAGAAAAAAAGACATGACTGTTCATAAAGGTTAAAAACTCTGAGGTGCGATAGTTAAAGTCCTAATATTTGACTCCGGGCTTTTTCACATATTTGCGGTTCGCGTTGTTCTTTGACCTGTCCCCTATGAAAGTAACAACTGTCTGGCTCCTCAAATTTCCAGGATTACTTTTACCATTCTACACGCTGATATTCTTTCTTTTGTAGAGTGCTTGTGCGTTTGCAACTGTGTTGAAGAGTGTTCTTTCGAGGCCCTGTGTTTAAAATAGTCCAGTATTAGCGTTTGGACCTTACGAGGGCAGGGACGGGGGGCAGTTCCGGGGTGCATGGCACCCCTGATAGATTGTACAAATCTTCCGCCAGAATGTGAGGTTCATTTTGTGAGAAACATACTGCAAAGGACTCATGGCAGGTGGTTACTTTTTCTCTCAGGCATAGTTCTGAGAAAGATCCTCCTTTCAGTTGCTAAGGTTGGGCAACAGAACAGGAGGTGTAGCCATGATTCACGTTTGTAGTCACACAGTCAACATGCTCCTTCTGTGTTTTGGTTTGCCCAGGCCCGGCTGAAGTATGTAATTGGAAGTGCCAGCAATTGCATGTACATAATCTCTCTTCTGGTTTTAGGGTTAAGCGGGCGGTAAGGTAGGGCTGAGGTTTGTTTACTAAATATGAGTCATTCAGTGGGGTCAAAAAAGATAGTGTTTTTAATGAGGCCTGGTCTTGATGGAACGAGATTAGTTGGACTTATTGATACTCAATTTCTGGGTGGTGTATGAAACGCAAGGGAGAGCGAACGCTGGTTTGTTTATTTCAATAGAGGCCATGGCTCTTGTAAGCTGCTTATTCCATGGCAAGCCAATTTTTTCTAATGCGTCTCTGAGGCATCTCTTTAAGGATTCCCTCAGAGATTTTAGGATTTGAATATAATATTTTAGAAAGTCGGCCTCAAGGGTTAATGATTGCTTGCCCAGCCCGAGCCCCAGCCTAAGTCTTACCCTAGAAAGGTGTTTTGGGAGTTGAAAGATTTTTTTTTTTTTAGGCCACACATTGAGCCCACTATAGGAAACGCTTGATGCCCATATGAAAGTGCTGGGAGAAGAGAAGCTTGACTGACCTTTATGATGCCTACTGCTGACGGACTTTTTACCTAGTTGTTCAATTTTATTAAACCATATGTTATGGCATTCAATTTGTTAGATAGCTCTTTTTTATGGGCAGCGGGTCTTGCTGTTTCTGTGAACCAGACCTCAAAATACTTACATTTCTGCACTGAATTGATTATCCTGGGTAGAGCCTATGATGCATTTTTTGTTTGAATATATTTTATTGCATTTCTTTCATTAGAATACAGGAAAGCAGAATAGTACAGCCATATGAGTACATAAAAGAAAAAAAAAATCATGAATCAGGTAAAAGCATAGAATGACCAGGATGGTAAATGCAGCTGTACAAAGATACTTCTCCATGACAACAGTTTGCTGGTATTATAGCTCTGCCCAGTTTCATCCGGTAGAAAATGGACGTCTGTATGGCGGGATATCCATAACAATAAGGTGACTGATGAGAAGAGCTTGATTGCGCCAGAGGACTGACGAAAGAGCACTAAGCAGGACAGGTGTAGTGTGTCACGGTAATAAGTAATATCCAAGCCTCAAGAAGCGTTATAATGGGGGAAAGCCGGGCAGGCAGGGTGCTACCGCACTGATGAAACAAGTGTAGCTTAGTCATCCACTCCCTGTCGCAGGGCGTGTCCCTTTCATTATGTCCCTGAGTATCGCACTCATCCTAAGGGTGTTATCCGCAACTGAGTGGTCAAAGTCGTCCTATAGTCACCCCGCAGAGCACTGGAAAGAAACCTGCGAATAATCAATATTCAATATCATTTACTCAGAACGATGAACAGTGATTTAATAACTTGTGTAAATAGGGGCTATGAGCCAACAGAAGGGGAGAAAATAAAAATAGGGAGTTAGGGGGAATTTAAACGAAATAAGAAGCTTGCATTTAAACAAATGAGACGGGGCTATGGGCAAGTGCATGTGTAAGTGTATCCGCAGCGGGTGTCGTCCAGTGTCGTGCGTAATGGCCGCAAGTGCAGCGGCGATGGGGGGGAATGTCCAAGGAGGGTTCCTGTCTGGAGGGGGGGCGGGTTTGGGGGGCCAATAGGTAACCTAGAGGAAGGGGAGGAGAGAGGAAGGAGGAAAGAAGGGGGGGGGTCAGGCGGCGCTCAGTGGGAAGAGCCTCTATGTGATCCCGCCTTGTACGCACACTCGGTGAAAAGCAATTAGGGTGTCATCCCAGGTCTGAGTTATCGGGTACATGCGGATCCCCGCTGTTTCTTCCCTGTGTAGGGCTACACTTTCCGCCTGCGCCCAGGTAGCAAATGAAGTGCGCCAGTGTATGGCCTGGGGAGGCTCACCATTCTTCCAGCGTTTCGTGACAAGTCTCTTTGCTGTTATTAATCCAAGGTCCCAGAACCTAGCCTGGGTTTTCGACTGTTTTGTTCGCTTATACAGGCCCAGTAGACAAGCCTCCCATGTGTTTGGTAGGCTTCCCCTGGTGGACGCCGCCAGGGAGGACGATACTGCTGACCAATAGCTGAGCAGGTGTGGACATGTCCAGAGCATATGTAACAAGTTTGCATCCACTACGCACGGTGTATGAGGAAGTATTGGATAGTTTTAAAGCTGGAGTTGCGCGGGATGTTCAACACTCCCGCTAATACCCTCGTCCACTCCCCATCAGTCCAGTCCCGTCCCCTGTCCTCAGTCCTTTTGTCACGCAAGCGCCGTGAGGAGAACTGGGTGTGCATATGTAGGGCCTGTGCCAACCAATGAATAATGTGGGAACCATTCCCCATCACGTGCAGATACTGCATCAATAGGTGGGTAGGTGGCTCTTCCGTGAGATCACCCCAGGCCTGCGAGAATGAGCGTATGATCGCTACATGCGTGAGGAATTGTCCGACTGGTAGCCCCGAGGTGGCCGCCAGCGTCTCAAATGATAGTATTGCACCTTCAGACAACAAGTCTCCCAGTCCCTCCATGTCAGCTCGCGCCCAGCTACTTATTGTAGCCTCGTAGAGCCTATGATGCATGTGATATGTTTTTCGTGCATTTGCCTTCCTATTATTATAATCTTAGTCTTATCGTAGTTGATGGTAATATAATTAGATGTGCTGTATTCATGTAAACTGGTCAGAGGTCGTTGGAGGCCCACTTTGGTCTGATCCATGCTGACTATGTATTCTGCATACTGAAGAATATGTAGAGATTGATTGCCTAGTCGGGGGGGGGGGATCCAGCTGTTGTATACGACCGGATTGGGTGTCCAGTCCTATAAGTGCCACGCATCAGGTCTTAGACTAACGCATTGAAGTTTGGTGGTCCGCATCACCGCACTGAAATGCTAAGTCATGCATTATGCATAAGGCCTGCCTCGACTGTTAAGCCATATCACTGCTATACCCAATGCTGACAGTGAAACTAAAGCTGGTGGCAGTGCGCAGTAGCATGCGTGCTGCAGCTGGCATGCTTAGCTGGCTGAGCTGCTATATTGTTACAAAACTGGATTCTGCGCAGGGCAACTTGATTACAATGATGTCAGGAGTGGCTGTGTGGCGAGGTACAGCTCGGTTTATGGACCGCCTAGTCACGACGACTCCCATGGTAAATGCACCACTGAGCATGAATATTCAGACTATCAGTTGCAGCACAGAGGTGTGCTCTCCTCTGAGATCCAGTAGCTGCTGCGGTCTATGGGGTTTGGTCCGAGTCGTCCAGTTGCAGGGATTTACATTGTCGATTTTTGTGCTGCGCAGCCTCACACACAACTTCTCATTATGAACTGCAGCCACCTGCTCACGCCACCGTTGGAGGCAGAAGGACGTCCTCCTATTGAAGTCTGAACTGGGGTGGCAACGTGAGCTAAAGAATGATGATGGATTAAACCCAGATCTGTGACTTGGGGTGAGTGTCTGAAAAGTTTCAGAGCTCTGTCCATCATCGCCTTGTGTTTGCTTTGTTTGCCCTTATTTGGCAGGGTATTCCCAGACGTGGGTCCCTTGCTCACTTAGTCACTGGATTCAAGCTAGCCTGGCTGATGAGGGCTGTTCGCCTGAAAGCGGTCCCAGGATGCTTGTTTCCGGTCCAGGGAAGACATGGCTTGGCAGTTCAGGCTGGACCGTTCCCATAAGGCACAGGGTCAAGAGGGATTTGCATATAGCTGTGTCTCAACTGGCCTGGCGAAGTAAGCTAAAGAATGATGATGATTCAACTCAGATCTGTGACTGGGGGCGAGTGTCTGAAAAGTTTCAGCACTCAGTCTATCATCTCCTTGTGTTTGCTTGGATCTCTGAAGTCGAGCATTTATGAGCTATATTAAACAGAAAGACAGGTCTGTACTGTCTGTACTCAGCATTTTACTACATTAGATGTTCGTTAGTTGGGGTCTTCAGCTATGGAACCCTTAGTCACGGGCTCTTTTACTTCCATAAACCGGTTAAATCTTTTGGCATTTATTTCTCATTACGAGGCCCTCCTGCATAGTCAATGCAATTCCATTTCTGGTGCTTTTCAGCAGTTTTAAGTTGTTCTTCGTGTTTCTCATTGCTCAAATAGGTGTCATTTCTGATATTTATATATTTCCCTAGTCTTCATTGCTTTGATTTTGCTCGTGTGAAAGTGTCACATAAGTATGTTTCTACAATTGGGTAGTGAAGTTTTAACTGCGCAGAGTCTGAGGCAGATATATATTTTTTGAGTTATAATCAGGTTTGCTACCAAGGGAACCAAAAACAGCCACCACCCCGTGCTGTTGACTCACAATTGCTACCAATTGCTAAAAAATCAAAAATTTTGGTCGGATTCCCCGAACATTAACATAGTATTAGTAAATCTATACATTTTCAATAATTATCCAAAGTCAGGTGTTCAATAAAGTCCAAATCCAATCAGTAGTGTTTTATTTCCGTATTCTTCAGATTTCACAACGAAGACTTGTTAAAGCACAGGTCCAATTTCATACAGTACAGCCAATACCACTGCCAAAACAGCCAACACGCATGTTTCGTCAATGGAATATTATTCCAGAAGACTTCCTCAGGGCTGTAAATGAATAAATATACATCACTAATTTTTCTCAATATGAGGCTAGGCCAATCCTCCACCATGAGAAAAAGGGATGAGAGCAGAAATCAAGAATAGACAAAAATCACCAAAAATTGTTTTGTGTATGATAAGAACCCAACCACCGAACACGCTAAAAGGCAATCAAATGATTCATAATCAGATTATTTTCATCAAAATAATATTGTTATCTTCTCAATTCAAAAACCAAGGAAGAAGAGACGAGCAAACATGCAGTGCAGCGTGAATATATAAATCCACCAAAAAATAGCAAAAATTCTCTCGTATATCCAGCTCACCTCAGACAGCTTTAAATAACATTCCTTTATTGTTCTTAGTATTTCAAGGCCCACTGTATTCGGGCATAAATAAACTATAAGAAGATAGTATCACACCTATCAGTACAAGTACTATTTACATCTAAGTATTGCAATCTGTCAATTAATAACCACTTATCAGTGTACTCACCACATCCATTTTAATTCATCATATCATGGATCAATCTTTTTTATTTATTCCGGATTCCACGTAGCCTGTAATCACTTTCTGGCTGTAATGCCCTATTTCAACAAGCATTTACAATGCAATGGTTTTACCTTTGACAAAATTAGAGCTATTGGCATTGTAAATGTCAAAATGTTCACCTATGTTTTTATTTGTAAAACAGATAAAGAAATGGCTTTGTCGTTTACTAGTAAATAGCTTTATGGTTACGAAATGTGAGACCTATTGCATTTGCACTTATACACACATAGGTATATGTACACAGAGCTATACACACACACACAGAGCTCCTCCTCTACACACATTGACAGGCTTTGTATACACAGCTACATACACACACATAGCTACAGACATGCACAGTTACACACACACACACACACAGTATTATACATACATAGCATCACACATACATAGCATTACACACAGACAGCATCACTCAGCTCCTGGACACATCTGCACACATACACAGCTACAGACCCACACATACACATAGCATAATACACATATAGCATCACACACACATACACAGCATCACTTAGCTCTTGTACACATAGCTGCACACATACACAGGTACGCACAGTCCGTCAGTCTGCACAGTCAGTCTGCACTCACAGCCTGCACTCACAGCCTGCACTCACAGCCTGCACTCAGTCTCACAGGCACGAAAACGGAGGCACAAGCAGGCAACAGGGGCACAAGCAGGCAACAGAGTCACGGCACGAAAACGGAGGCACAAGCAGGCAACAGGGAGACACGAAAACGGAGGCACAAGCAGGCAACAGGGAGACACGAAAACGGAGGCACAAGCAGGCAACAGGGAGACATGAATTGTAACTTTAAATAAAAGCAACCTTTCTCACCGATGTGTCTGTGTGTATTTATTTATTTAATTCTATGTCCGTGTGTCTCTGGCATCTTTCTGTCCGGGGAATTTTTGTCAGGAGAGGAGTGGCGGCTCCAGAGTGTGAGGTGAGGGCAGAGGGCTGCGGGTCTGGGGTGGGCTGCAGGGGGGGTGCAGGGGGGGGGAGATGTGCAGGGCAAGAGGGGGTCACTGGAGGCTGCAGGATGTGCCGACGATGCACGGAGTGCTGGGGGTGTAGCGCCTTGTGGGGGTTGGATGGCGCTGGAGGGATCGAGCCGGATACGGGGTCCTCTCGTGGCTGAGAGTGCTGCAGGAGCCAGGCAGTGCGGGCAGTGTGCGGGCAGTAGGGGCAGTAGGGGCAGGGGAGGGGTGATTAGCCAGGGAGGGGGGGTGACAACGGGAGGGCGGGGGACAGAAACGCAGAACCGCTGAAAATATCGCAGGGCTGGGACAGAGTCCGTGTAACGGGCAGATCCCGGCTTCCAATGTTACTGAGGTAGCTCAGCGGGTTAACGCGGCTCCTTCTCCTCGTAACTGTACATGGTAAAGGGCCATGTTCACACCCTGTTGTTGATCAGTCTTCCCACTGCAGTACACGGTGGAGTATACTTAGCCACCCTCATTAGACAGATGTTGCAGCAAACCTCTCCTACCAACATCTAAACGTAGCGTCGCTCAATCACTGCAGCTTCAAAGAGCTAGAAACATGTTATTTTAGAGGATAAAAGGCTGAGTAGGCCTTGCTAGGATTCTAAGTTGTGAGCTGCCAATCAGGGGCAAACACTCAACTCATTCAGCTATTCCACCAAGATACTTCAGATGCATGTGTCGCGAGTACAGAGTTGGAAAATGGGGATTCCCTAAAATAAAATGAATACCCCTTTGTTAGTTGGGTTGAGGGTGTGGGAAGATAATGGTCTCTCCAGTTCCGAAGATTTCAAGGCTGTACGCCTATGAAGATTTTGAGTTTTAGGCCAGAATTTATATTTTAATGCAATACCGAGAATTAACAGGCGTGAGTCTAATTGAAAGCATCTACGGCTAACTTAGTATCAGGATATAAGGAGGCTACGGCCTCTGGTCATGCCTGCTTCAGTGTATGGTACATGCTGGTACCAGCTCATGCTGGTACTTCAGAAGAATTTAATGAAAACAATAGTTGTCTTTTTCTGGACCCAAAGTTGGTTTTGTGATCCCTACGGCAATATATAGTCCCCTGGGACTCACTTTATCCCCACCCCTCTCCCACTCATTGCCGCCAAGCCAAAAACTGTCACAGAACTGGCCGTTTTCCATGGTCTGCAGTTTTTCCTTTTGTAATAATTTAGAATTTGCTGAAACAAATGCTTAGGGAACGAGGACTACAGGGTAATACTTTTATGTTTATTGAATGTGGGTGTAACCTGCCCAAGGGGTTTGAAACTGGATAATTGGATGTATGCAGGGCCGTGGAATGCTGCAGCCATCGTGTTTACCGCATAGTAATGGATATACCCCATGTGGCACATAATCAACCATTTACTGAATAATCTGCAGATTTTACGAATGGTTAAAATGCGTCTTTTCAGGTGATGAGTGCTTTAGTCAGGTGCTACAGTAGTACTATTGAAGCGAAACCTTTGCCTGAACAGTATTAATGTGTCCATTGCACGGTCTCCATCGCGAAAGACCTCTGCCTCTGTTGACCTCTGTTGGTTAACAGGCACGGATCCTCCATAACAAAAGATTAAGATTTCTCACCCTTTTATGGTTGACCAGGCAATACGTGCTCCCGGTCAGAAGGTCTGTTCTAGTTCTTATGCAAGGCACCTAACCTATGACATGCAAACGCACTTAGGCTCTTTGCAAAATGCGCCCAGGCGGAATTTTGCTGCTTGCATGTTTCCAATCAGCCACTCCCAGGAGGACTTCACATTTAGCCGTATGTTCAGCAAAGGAAAGGCCACGTTGCTGCTGCGCCTTCTATTTACGGGTAGTTCTTTGGCTGATGCAGCCCCGCCAATAACCCTCATAAGTGTAACTATCAGTTGAAGGAGGCCCCAGTTGTTGGGCTTTACAAGTCTTAAAATAAACAAGCCATTTTACTTGCCCAGATCAACATGAGGTCCTATTCTATTTCTCATTATGTGTGGGGCTCTGATGGTGAATGCATCCTTCAGCACGTGTTCCCATGGGCCCGCTTGTTTGCGCCCTCTGGCGGTGGGCTGCAGCTCTGTGGAGAGATTTCGGCCAATTAAGAATTAAACCACTATCACTCTTTCTTAAATCAGTCTATTATGCAAGGGTTGGGAAGGAGTATGTGCCAGACTCTTCAAGAACCTGTGTATCTAGCCACCTTTCACATAGTCTCTTGCCTTCTCTCTCGCATCGTCTTTTTCACTCTCTCGCAGTCTGACTCGCATTCTCTGACTATCTTTGCCTCACTCACTTTCTCGGTGTCCAGAAGCCCCTCGCCGAAGCGCTGGTCAAAGAGGCGGCTGGCGAAGAGGGGGCCCGGGGGGCAGAAGGGGCGCCGCATCCAGGGGTGGCTGATGGTGACGTCCATGGCGTCGGGGCGAGGGTTGCAGCGGGAGCTTCTCTAGCGCTTCCTGCAGTCCTTGTCCGCCAGGCGCCTCGGCGCTTCCTTATAATCCCCCGCCGCGGCGCCCTGGAAGAAGCCATAAGTTTACAGAAGAGGACGGATGCCAGGGGGGGGGGGAGGGTGCAGATCATGCCAGGCGAGGAACCCCGGGCCAACATGTCACCAGGGAGAGGAGGAGGGCGGGGACAGGAGGGCCACCAGGGGAGGGGGCGAGTGAGAAGCAGCGAGAGAGGGAAGGAGGGAGAATCAGCGGGAGGGAACGGACACACGGAGAGCGGGAGGGAGGGTGCGGGGGCGGGAACGGACACACGGATAGCGGGAGGGAGCCTCCCCTAGCCCCAGCACGGAGGGTAAACAAACAAAGCACTCACCTGGACTTCGTCGTCACGGAATAACGAAAACAAACGTGCGGCTTCCTTCTTCTGTGGCCACGCCCACAGAAGAAAACACAGGAACGCCTCCCAATCTGGTCCGCGTTGACGGACAGCACTAGTGGTAATGGATTAGCAGGAAGGCGAGGCGATTCGGGGGCGTGTTTGGCCAGAATGACGTGCAACAAAGTCGATCCCACATAAGATAACCATGCCCAGGGAAAAAATTGCGGGAACGCCCCCGAATCTGGTCCGGCCTTGACGGACAGATCTCTGTTCCAATGGCTAGCCTCCATTTATGGAGCTAGCCAATGGAATAGAGGGCGGATTCAAGTCCCCCTTACTGAAAACTAAAGATTTCTCCTGGGGGCGGAGCTAAAGCTCCGTGCCCCAGGCAAAACCTAAAAAGCATATTATACTTGTAAGTTACCAACGACAAAGAAACCCCTTATTTCAATATTTGTACTTTTATAAAATGATTATAAAGGCTATTCGTTATTCTAATCCAAAAACTATAAATTGACATACTGTTCTTTATTATCGTATCAAGTATCATTTCCTATTCAAACACATCTCATACAGCTAAGTCACAAAAGGCCAAGAACCCTTACTTCGATACTTCCACTCGCATCAGATTGTTTTAAACACGGTCTGTTATTGTGGTCCATAGAGAACCACTATGTGTACAAGGGCAAGTTTTACATTTTACTATTGCGTCAAATATCATTCCACAAACCCCCAAACCATTAAAACTTACAATTTCTCCTCCAAGTATAAAACTACATATCCATACGCGTATTGTCTCAATATCAAAGGTATTTCCCAACTCACCAGTATTTCATAAGACCAAAGTCTCCCGGCGAGTATGCTAGAGCGTGATAGCGGCGTGTTCCACAGATGCCATTTCCCGTATCTAGGGATTGTCCGCTTCAACACAGTAGAAAACAGCCATATAATTCTTACGTGTGGGTCTTTGAAAGTCTCTCTTTCTGATGGATCGTGGTAGCTACAGAATTCTCATCTTAGAATTAAGCCTGGGCAATATTTTAATTATGCTGGCATAATTGGCATCCTTTTGGTAACTTAGCGTATATACAGACCTTATGCCACTTCACGTAATATCGGGCAGAAATTTTAGTACAAGATGTACCATTTTGGTAATATTTATACGCAAGTGGCGTTTCAGGTACATTTTTTTTTCATTTTTACCCGAGGGTACTGTTTGGGTTATTTTTTAGAGCAAAACTCCAAATCCAAATGTGATCAGCAGTGGTTTGAACACTTGTAGCAGTACCTCTAATATGGGTGGCCACCAAACATTTCAGGTCATTCTCTTACCCAAGCAGACTGTTTGGATACATTATGAGCATAAAACAATAGATTCAAACACAAGCAGCAGTGTTTTGAATGCAAGTAACCAGAAATCCCCTCTAGTTTCCATATTCTAGTTGAATTTTCACCCAAACAGACTGTTTGGGTAATTCTCTGAGTACCAGATGCGTTTCTTGTAATTGCATGTAATTCCAGAATAATTGTGCATAATTAGACCACAATGAAATTCAACATACGCGCGTTTCGCACACCACCCATCAGGTGCCATACTGTATCTGGAAAGCTTTCTTTAGCAATGCTCAACTTTGTAGTGAGGTGGTTCCCTCCAGATTTATGTTCACTCTGTATTACCACGGAAGTGACGGAGCAGAACCGCATGTAAGCGTCATCCCTGAGTACCTGTTTCTATATTTCTGTGTTTTCTAAAAAAAATTCAGAGCTCCACTGCCAACGATGTCCGCTTTCCGATTGACTCCAGAAAATCGAACCAATCCAGTCTGCATGGAATGATGTCCACTTGTACGGCTACTGGTTTAGAACCCTGCCTCAACTGTAGAAATTAGATTTCGCTCACAGAGCTGCCATGTTCAGTGTCTGATGTTTGAGGTCAGGACAAAACTTGAAGTTGTGCAATAAGTGTGCCCTCATACCCCCAAGGTGATCTGGGACCAAGAGGTGAAGCTCTACAGTACCAAACACGAGAGGTCATCCGAGACCTCCTATAGGTCTCGGACCCAGTCCTGCTCCCACTTTAAGTTAAGGGTGCTGAATTGCCATCTCTCCCAAGGTTGCTTCTCCCTGAGGGGCAACCAGGCAAAATGAGAATAATGGAAAACCCCTTAGAAGCCCTAGTGGGAAATCCAAAGATTTGAGAGTAGAGGCCTTGCCCACTAGATGGTGGCATGGTTCAATATCAGCACCTATCCACAACCTGGTAGGGTAATACCACCAGGGTGGATTCAACCATGAATGGGAGTTCCTATATAAGTCTCTTTCTGGATAAAGCAGGGATCCAGTTAGGAACATTATAATTCAAAATGTCCAAAGGTATACCCAAACAGAATTACTATTTTTTAATAGGGTACTATGGGTACGCTTAAAACAAGACGGTGAAGGGGCAGGAGAGAGTGTGAGACTGAAATAGAGGAAGTGTGGAGAGGCCAAGACAGTGAAGGGGCAGGAGAGAGTGAGACAGAAATAGAGGAAGAGTGAAGAGGTCAAGACAGTGAAGGGGCAGGAGAGAGTGAGACAGAAATAGAGGAAGAGTGGAAAGGCCAAGACAGCGAAGGGGCATGAGAGAGTGAGACAGAAATAGAGGAAGAGTGGAGAGGCCAAGACAGCGAGGGGGCAGGAGAGAGTGAGACGGAAATAGAGGAAGAGTGGCGAGGTCAATACAGTGAAGGGGCAGGAGAGAGTGAGACAGAAATAGAGGAAGAGTGGAGAGGTCAAGACAGTGAAGGGGCAGGAGAGAGTGAGACAGAAATAGAGGAAGAGTGGAAAGGCCAAGACAGTGAAGGGGCAGGAGAGAGTGAGACAGAAATAGAGGAAGAGTGGCGAGGTCAAGACAGTGAAGGGGCAGGAGAGAGTGAGGCGGAAACTGAGGAAGAGTGGAGAGGACAAGACAGTGAAGGGGCATGGGAGAGTGAAACAGAAATAGAGGAAGAGTGGAGAGGTCAAGACAGTGAAGGGACAGGAGAGAGTGAGACAGATAGAGGAAGAGTGGAGAGGCCAAGACAGTGAAGGGGCAGGAGAGAGTGGGGCGGAAACTGAGGAAGAGTGGAGAGGCCAAGACAGTGAAGGGGCAGGAGAGAGTGAGACGGAAACAAAGGAAGAGTGGAGAGGCCAAGAAAGTGAAGGGGCAGGAGAGAGGGAGACAGAAATAGAGGAAGAGTAGAGAGGCCAAGACAGTGAAGGGGCAGGAGAGAGGGAGACAGAAATAGAGGAAGAGTAGGGAGGCCAAGACAGTGAAGGGGTAGGAGAGAGTGAGACAGAAAGGAAAGGCATATGGCGAATTGCGAACAAATGTGAACATTAACAATGCAAAAATACAACAAAGCAAGGCGAAGTTGTGGTGTGCATGTACCTAAGACCAAACTGCAGGAAGAAGCTGCCTCAGCCATGTCTGGAGGATGTAAGAAAGGGTCGACAGAAGGCCATTCCTGGTGAGACAGCCATTGTTCCAGTGTCGCCCCCTTTACATGGTCAGTCGGAGCAAGTGGGAGGAGGGAGTGGGAGAGGGGTGTGAGATGGATCAAAGCCTTTACTGCGATCAGTGGCCGCAGGCTGCCAGTGGGAGGGAACGAGCACGGCAGGGGAGTCTGGTGCAAGGTGTGGGGGGCTGGGGAGGGGGAGCAGGCATATGGGGTGTGAGTGAGTCCAAGCGCGCGCCTGGGGAAGCTTTTACGCTCCAGTACACAACATCCATTGTAGGAAATCCGGCTTGTTCAAAAGAGTTTGGTCACATGTAATAGGTTTCGAGCAATAAATTGCTCGACCTAAAAAGTACAGGGTTTTAATTGAGCATTTGTTTGTCAATCATCCCTGAATTATGCCAACATGTTTCAGCCCTCGCAATGAGCCCACTTGTGTATGGATATTATTTTGGAAGAATGCAACTAGCTCTCTCCTTCTCCGCGTGAAAAAAGTGCTTCTGCCCGAGGTCAACTTCACAGTAATAGTTCTCTGGTATGTCACAGTTTGAAGTCCAAACAGAAGCAATAATAAATACAAAGCGGTAGTCTCCCTTACTCACCACCATCTAGCCAAAATAAAGGTGCAAGCGCAATGCTATGTCAGTGACTCTGATTTTGACGGAAGATAACTATCATACAGAGATGTAGGGGATGGTCTACCCCCTCATTATGACCATCTTTATGTAATGGGCTTGACCCTTCTGCAGATGCAGGGTTTAATTTGAAATTTGGACCACCAATGGAAGTCTGCAGGAAGCTGGCGTTTTATATAGTGATACCAATGTAAAGGCCCATCCTGCAAAAAGCCTAGACGTCCCTTATGTGGCTTTCTGGGCTTTCTTTAATAATTCCAAGTGCACGATTTGTGCTAGTGTGGTCGAGCAGCTTAGGCTTATCAGAGGGGAGTTTAAAGCATTTGTTGTAAAACACAGTCAATAAATCGTTCACACTCAATCAGAAATCTGAGACCCATCAACAGACTTTTACAAATATTTATGCACAAGATCTTTCGAATAACTTTAGTATAAGTGAAGGTATGTTTTAGAAAGACATAGAAATATAGCTCAAAGACCTTTTTTTGAGGCATGAGCCTTGAACTCTACAATGTTATCCTATAGAGGAAAAATACACATGGCAAACAGGTACTTGAAAGTGAAGTTCATAGGTGCCCTTTAAGGTGCTAGGGGGCCATGGTCCATTGTACCTAACCACAGTTTCACTTTACTTGCCCTGGTGTGTCTGGATGCAGACGGCTGGTCGGGATGGTAGTATCGAATGCTGCACCGATAAAGTCAATGGAACCTAAAACAAAGGCTGCAAAGGGGGACTTGGAGACAGGTCCGAATGAACCCAAAGGAAGGCTCTGGTCTGGGAGATCCCTAGTCCAAGCAGACCCAGTCAGAGGTTTGGGATCCGGACTGTGGAGCGCGGGTGCAGAGGTGCTTGTCTGACTGTCCACTTGAGTTTGAGGCTCTTAACGTCGTCTGGATACCTGCAGAGGGAAGAGAAACAAGACAGAAGAGGGCCACTCTGGTCATGGGTCTCATCTGTCCTGATGTCCCCTTCCGGAAGGCTTCCTGGACCAACAACTGCCTTCTATCTCTTTTTATTTTTAAATCATTTCTATTAGTTTATTAATAGGTGCAATAGTGACAAGTAATATAACATTAAAAATAATGTGCTCTACAATATTATTTGAAAAATAGATGTAAAAAGGTGTACACAGATACTAGTCATAAAAGGATTAAATGGTAGATCTTAAAAAGAAAAAATATCCAGATAATTAGAATTAATAGTTGAAAAGTGATAATCAATACATCTCATATGACAAGCAACCACAAACATTCAAATATATTTAAACTATTGTAAATGTCATACTTATCTTAGTTCCACTAAAACTACAACTGCCTTCTCTTGGTACTAAGACTAATGTCCTTATGTAACTCCTATTGCCAGCCACAACTGAGTCCTTGATCCTTTTCAATGAAGTCCTCACTCAAACCTTAATGGCTACCAGGTCAAAGCTTTGTTCTTGGTTACTGTTTAATAGGTAGATGGCCAGATATTTGGTGCCCGGTGATCCAGATTTTCACACTAAACATCCTATTCCAGAAATTCTTGTTGTTCAGGTCGCAAAAAGCAAGGTGAACCCTATTTCATTCCCTATGACTTTTCTGGACAGTTAGAAATCAAATATTCTCCTTGCCTATCCTAGCATTTAGATCGGTCAAAGCAGTATGCTTTTTGGCTAATATATGCATGGCTTAAGGAACATGGCCAGTGAGATCTTGAAAGTGGTCCCAGAATACCTTGGGGCCTCACTGGCTCAAGCAATTCAGGATCCGCAAAATACAGCCAAATAGATGATTTTGGCTGCCCATGATGCTACTGATTGTCTGGAATGGGTGGTTGTCACTGATGTGGTGCTTCGCCACCATGTGTGGATGCACTGCACAGGGTTTTTGGGAGACATGCAAGCCTGTCATGGGTTGTCTTTTGAAGGTTCACAGTCGTTCAGTAAGAAAGAGGATTCTGCATTGGGATGTTTCAAATAAAGTAGTGCCATGGCACACTGCATGGGTCTCGCCACATTTAAATTCTAAGGCAACTCTGGGGGGTGGAGTTGCTGGGCCGCATCGCGGCTCACATCCCACCATATGACCCCTCCTGGCTCATTCTGGAGGGTGGTACGCATGGCAAAACAGTGTGCAGGGCCCTGGAAGCACCTACAGCTACCGTGCCTCCTTAATGGCCTTATTTAACTGCTGGTGGCCCACCGGAGCAATCTTCTGTTCTCTTTGGACGGCCTGTCTAGAAGACACCTTCAATGCATCCATCTTTTTCTTCTTATTATTTCCAGAATACTCTTTGTAGGATCATCATGTTAAAAAGCAGCCCAAACCAAGATTGAAGTCATTCAGGGGTTCCCAATCGATTATGGCAGCACTAGTGTTGTGAGGTAATTTCCTGTTTTGGGGGTGTAAAAGAATCTATTTCCCTTACTTAAATGTTGCTGTTGGGGAGTTTCCTTGCTACTGTCAGCCCTGGGTTCCTGGGTTCTTCAGTCCTGTGCTTTGTTTGTTGGGCCTCCAATTTGTTGCCATTTCTACTGCCTGCCTCTGCCCTCGTTAAGCCTTGTTACCATCCTCGGAGATGTTTTACCTTCAGGCCTTTTGCTCCGTAGGGGCTTCTTATGGAAGGCACTACATGCTTAGGTGCTTTTAAGTGCCAGAGGCATTGTGGCTCCTGGAAGGAGTCGCTCTTTCCTCTGGTAGACCACAACCAGGGCTACAAGATTCACCCATAGCCAGATGTCTCTTGCTAGATGTTCATGCCCTGAGAGATCTGACAGATTTCACTGCCCATTTTCTAGTCCTGGCTCTGAAACTATGGAGTCAGCTCAAGATCTGGCTCGGACTGTGCCGGTCGATCCAGCTCAAGCATTGGTCCAAACTGTTCAACAATAACCTCAAGAACTCCAACTAAGTAATGAGAATATGATACTTTATCAAACTCTCACTGTAAGAGTGTCTGATGTTCCCACCCTTTCATCAGCTACTACTCATTTCTCTGCGGACCACAATAAGTTAAAGAAATTCTTGGTTTCCCTGATGGTCTTTTTTGCTTTCTATCCAGCACAATTTTCTAGGATAGAGCGAAAGTCTGATACCTTATCGGCACCCTCCCTCGTCCAGTGTTAACCTGGGGGACCATGTCAGTAGCCTCAGAAGATCTAGTCTGTCAAACTACTCCACCTTCCTCATGACTTTCAAGCGGATGCTTGAAAGATCAGGCCTAGAGTGTTCTGCCGATGAACCCCTTTGTAACATCCAGCAAGGCAATCAAGACGTCTTGTATCACCTTCTCCTGTTAGCTGGAAGCTGAGACCACATGGGTCAAACGGACCCTTGTTAGCCTTTTTTCAGGAGCCTCAAAGAAGAGATAAAGAAGAAATTTAGTGCAGCCTGTCCACACTGAAACAATTTCTACTTTGACAGCTCAAACATTATCAGGTAAAGATTGTGTGCATGAGTGTTAATCTGCAAAATGTTCAACTCAAACCTCTTCAGCCTTGAGAAGCACCAGATTACTCACCTGAAGGCTGAATCAGCTCCTCTGGAATCTTATTATTGAAGAACCTATGCAAATTGGTCTAGCTTGAAGGATTATTTCGGAAACAAAAACAAAATGAGCAGAATCATGTGTTAGTCATGTATTGTGGATCACCAGAGCATTTAACTCATGCTTGCCCAATTCAAGCTCCGAAGGCCTCGGAAAATGCCATGTCCTGTCCTTTTTTAAAGGTGAATTAAACGGGAATATCTTTCAGCCCTTTGATCTGCATGTCAGAGACATTCAAGCCTCACTTTTTCCTTGGACTATGCAACTAGGACTTCCTAATGGTCATAGGCTTCTTGATAGTGGAGCCAGTTGGTTATGTCTAGACACCTGTGGGCTCAAGAGAAAAGGATTCTCCTGCTTCTTAAACAGTCTCTAGAACAGGTTCATATGGTCAATGGAAAATATTTGGTCTTTAGAATGATTAAAGAGAAAACCTTTCTTTTGAAATTAACCTTCAGAAATATCATGAGGTTGTTTCCTTTGATCTTATTGCTTCTCCCAGCCATGTAATGTGTTTTGAATTCCATGATTTGTTCAGCACAACCCTTACATCAACTGGGAAACTAAGACAATGTCTTTGTCTTCCCAGTTCTGTCATCAATTTTGTTATACAACGGAAGATTATTGGACTCATAAGGAAATCTCCAAGAACCTTGTGGAATACTGCAATACCATTAATCTCCTGCAAGGATTCCTTGTGCAATATCAATAATTTGAAGATTTAGTCGACAAACCCAAGGAAGTGTTTCTATCTCTTCATTAAGATTTTGATTGTGTCATTCCCATTGAACCTGGAACCACCGTTTTGTTTAGAAGAATATAATGCCTTTCTGAATCTGAAAAGGCGGCCTTAAGACCAATACCTGGAAGAAAATCAGGAAAAGGGTCTCTTCACCCCATCCTCCTCACCAGTCAAGGTCTCTATGTTCCGTCTTCCTAAAACGTCTAACAAACTGAGACCCTGCATTGACTTCAGAGGCTTTAACAAAGTAACCATTAAGGATAGGTATCCCTTACTACTAATTCAATTTTAGAATCTGTTTGGGACATCAAGATTTTCACCAAATTAGACCTTCATGAGGCCTGTCAACTTTTATGAATCAAGGAGGGAGATGAATAGAAGATGGCTTTTAGATCCCCCTCTGGGACACTTTGAATACTGTATTATGCCATTAGGTTTAAGTGATGTTCCAGCAATCTTTCAGCTCTTTATGGATCAGATTGTCACTGACCTACTTAATTTATATGTTGTCTACATAACATTTTGTTTTTTCTAAAGACCCATGTCTACATCATCAGTCAACTACTCAGTCAGAAGGCTATGTTAAAATCCGTTATCTGAAAGAAACATAGGTTAGTTATAGATTCCTTACCTTAGAACTACCCCCAGGCGCCCAACTGGATCCGGAAAGTTTTTCATCAGCAGTACCCCTGCACGTCGGTAGGTGGCGTCGTCCGACTCCGCGTTCGTCGTCGTGGTCACTGCGATGATGTTGTGGTAGCTACATAGACGCTGCCCTCACGTGCTGCCGATAGATTTCTTTTTCTGCGCCAGCAAGAGCAGATCCGGAGAGAGTGGTACCTCCAGTCTCTTTTTGACTGACTACTTCTCGACTTTGTCGCCTTCAATTTTTGAGTCCAACGACTTCTGGTGCATGAGGGATGCCCGGCTTCAAGACATGCGGTTTCTGTTACCAACTGATGTCTGTGAAGGACCGGCACAGCATGTGCCTCTTCTGCTTGGAGCACGACCATGACCCCAAGTCATGCTCCGACTGCCGAACCATGGCCCTGAATTCTTTGCGGGAGCAGTCCTGAAAGCTCCTCGAGGCCCGGCAGTTGGCTCCACGTCACTCAAGGTCGCGGTCACTTGGGAGGTCAAGGGTACGATCGTGGAGTCATCATCACTCCTCTTCCAAGTCTGCGCACTTGGGGCTCAGGTACGTTGAAGCATAAGAAGAAGTTGAAGAAGCATTGTCACTCTTCAACTTCACCTCAATTGTTGGCTGACGCAACAAGGGGTGCAGGTAGTGCCCCTCCAGGAGATCTGCGTGCGGCGCCTACAGGGTCAACTGCAGCCTTCCCTCCCTTACCGGGAGCAACCCCTGCCCAGCTTCATCAATTTTACAAAGCAATCCATGCCATCCTGGGGCAGCCCAACTCTGCCGGCGCGCCTTTCGGCCCGCGCTTACTTGGCTGCGGGCCCTACACAGGTGGCTTCGGCCTCGGCACCGCAGGGCCCCCTTGGATCCAGGACTGGATCCAGATCAGCACTGGTCACCTTAGTTACACCTCCACCAATGCTGATTTCACCACCACCACGTCCGCAGCAGATGTCGGTTGGACCCCGAGCCTGTGTCTACTCCGGCTTGCACCCCTATGTGGACACGGAGCCGGACCGGCGTTGATGGGTACTTTTGTGCCTCTGTTCCACCCGAGTCCTTTTCAGACAGATTGGCAGTCAGAAGAGGGTGAGGAAGAGTGGGAGGCGTCTGGTGACCCTTTAACCGCTTCAGCGCAGCGCAAATTCCTGCGCTGTGCTGAATGTACCATTGGGCTTATGGAACCATGACGGAACGGTTCCGTCATGAGCACAGGCCAACCAACGCTCATGACGGAACCGTTCCGTCATGACCATGGAAGGGGTTAACAGACCTGTTGGGTTATGATCTGGACTGGAGAGAGGAACTGGGGGATGTCAGTGGTCTGGATACCTCTCTAGACCTAGGCATGTTTTCTCCTCCTACCATGGCTAAGGAGGGGGGAGCATTATACACAGTGGTGTTGCATAGGGCAGCTGAGGCCCTCCACCTCGAGCTACCTATGGTAGCAGTCGGGACTAACCTCCTGACAGAGGTGCTTCAGCCGGAAGTGAGCTCTTTGGAGCCCCTGCTACCGTTCAACGAAGCCCTAACAGACATTCCTTTGGGCACCTGGTCCAGGCCCAACACAGTGGCTCCTGTGGATAGGATAATTGCCTGATGCCACTGCCCCAGGCGACCCCACTTTGTTCTCCCAACACCCCACCCCTGGGAGCTTGTTAGTCCAAGCCTCCACATTCAAAGGCGCCTTCCCTAATGCTCTACCTTATAGGGAATCTAAAAAGCTTGCCCAACTTGGGAAGATGTTTTTTTCGTCCAGCGTGAGACTGCAGTTGGTAAACACTGCATGTCTGTTGGGCTGCTATTCCCACTCTTTGTGGGATACGGTGGTGCAAGCGTTGACTACCTGGGCCGTGCTCTCCTATGCAGTTGCCAAGGGGAGAGACTCAGGAAAGTGTACCATCCGCTGAGGACTGGACACCGCCGACTCGCTAAGTAGGATCTTTTCAACGTCGGTAGTCCTTCGACGCTACGCCTGGGTGAGGTCGACTGGTTTTTCTGGGGATGTCCAGAACACCCTGATGGACATGCCTTTTGATGGCCGTCGCCTGTTCGTCGACAAAGCAGATAGTGCGCTAGAGTGCTTCAAGGACTCTTGGGCTTAGGCCAATTCCTTGGGCTCTCCACCACACTCCCTGCATTGTTTGCTTTTTGCCTCTTTTGTGGCTACAAAAGGGGTGCCCACCACGTTCCTTCCAGGCCCACAGGCCGGTGAAATCTGTTTTAGCCCCAGCGCGGCTGGGGACGTGGAAACCACCGCCATGGTTCTAGGGGCCAGCGGGTAGGCCAGTACACCACTGTCCCCCTCTGCAGCAGCCTCCAAACCCACCTAGTCTAAGCTTTCAGGCCCATCACATGCGAGTGGGTGGCAGAATTCGCCATCATCTCTCCCACTGGTGTGCCATCATGTCCGACAGGTGGGTTTTGCAGATAGTCCGAAGGGGCTACTCCTTCCCCTTTGGGACTACCCACCCAGCCATGCCACCTCAGTACCATTGAATGTCGTGGGATCATCTGACCCTTCTCGAACAGGAAGTTACGGTCCCTTGGCCAAGGGCGCCATTGAACGAGTTCCCAGCCCAGAAGTCGGTTGTGGTTGCTACTCCCACTACTTTCTGGTGCCCTTGAAGGACAAGGGCCTGCTTCCTATCTTGAATCTTAGGAATGTCAGCAGCTTCCTCCGGAAGGAGAAGTTCAAAATGTTGACTCTGGCTCAGGTCCTGTCTGCCATCGACCCTGAAGACTTGATCGTAGCGTTGGACTTGTATGACGCTAATTTTCACATCCCCATCCTGCCGGCCCACCGGCGTTACCTGTGGTTCATGGTAGGCCATGAGCACTTTTAGTTTACCGTGCTTCCTTTTGGTCTTACCAGCGCCCCTCAGGTGTTCACAAAAGTGATAGCGGTGGTCGCAGCTCATCTGCGCAGATCAGGGGTTCCAGTCTTCCCCCTATCTTGACAAGTGGTTGTTGAAGGTGGTCTCGCCCCAGGCAGTTGTCTCCCACTTCTAGACTACGGCCGACCTCCTGCATTCTCTGGGGTTCTCCATCAATGTGCCGAAGTCACACCTGACTCCCTCTCAGAAGCTCTTCTTCATCGGAGCGGTTCTGTGCATGACACAGTTTAGGGTCTATCCTCCCGAACCGCACGTCTGGGATATGATTCTAATTTTTTAGCCTCTATGCCGGGTTTCGGTCAGGATGACCCTCCGGCTACTGGGCTTCATGGACTCCTGCATCCTGCTGATGGATCATGCTTGATGGCATATGTGGGCTCTGCAGTGGGACCTGAAGTTTCAATGGGCACAGCATCAGGGGAACACTTGAAATTTAGGACTGCAGCTTTACAGTGAAATTTAACTGTAAGTTTTCTTAATGCAAACCACAAAGTACATTCAAAAGGAGTACGCTGCTAATGGCACTTACAGTAGACATTTAGGACAATTTGGGTGATTACAATACATGCATTCAAGTCACTACTCAACACTGGACTTGCATACCTCCATCACCGGCTTCACTTCCAGCAATCCACCAGACAACTTCGCTCAGCATCACTCTCACTCGCACACACAACCTGCAACCTGCCTTGGTGCCTGTGGTCTTTCTTCCCTGACCCTCTGGTCTCCGGATTGAACTCCTCTGCCCCAGCTCCTCATGAACGATGAGGCTGTGACTTTGCTGCGGACTGCCTTTCTCACCCTGGACTTGCTGGCTATGTCTGCCCTCTTCCTGGACTTTCGGACTTAGACCTTTGCTTTGTGCTTCCCACTATTTTCTTTTTATGACTCGCTTCTTCTTCTACCTTTCTCCTCCGCCATTTTAGCGATCTCTGACCTCCCCCTCTGTCCTAGCGACCTTTCTATTGTCTCTCCTGTTGCCTCTGACACACTCCTTACTGTCTTACTCATTACTATCTGCTTCCCTCTCTCATTTGTCTCACTTTCCTGCCCTTCTCTGTCCCTCCCTTGGTGCTGTGACTGCATCCCCCTCCGACCCCACTTAATGGAACTCTTTTTTTCTTAATATAGAGATAACTCTAATCACTAGTATATGCAGTAGACCATTGTACTCTCTACCATTCCTATGTGTCTCTTAGAGTATATCCATTCATATCCCTTCCCTATGTATATAGACATAACTATAATCACCAGTCTCTTCTTTGTGTGACTTTACATCTTGTACATTTGCAATTGTTTTCTGTGTGTATTGTTTATGTAACGCATGTAATCCTAAGTCCTTATGTTTTGCAACTGGTTCTTATGTAAAGTGCTCTGACACCTTCGGGTAAAGTTTGCGCTATATGAAATCACATTAAATAAATAAATAATAATTAAAAAAAAGATCTCAAAGGGCACTGCTCGTCAACTGCAGTGGTGGCTCACGGACCAGGATTGGGTCGACGGCTGATCCCTTTCCCTTCCTAAACCAGAGTTCACAGTGGTGACCAATGCATCTCTTCTGGGATGGGGCAACCACATGGGAGGCGGAGATCAGAGGCCTCCGGTCTCCGGTGGAGTCCGGGCTCCATATCAACCTTATGGAGCTACGGGCAATTCGTCTTGCACTGAAGACATTCCTTCCCTCTGTCTGGGGAAGAGTAGTGCAGGTGTTCATGGACTACACCACTGCCACACTGTGGTACTGCAACAAGCAAGGCGGGGTAGGGTCGTCAACCCTATGTCAAGAGGCTTTCCGTCTCTGGACATGGCTGGAACACCAGGGTATTTCCCACACCTTTGCAGGTTTTCTGAATGCCAGGGCGGATGAACTCAGCCGGAGGTGCATGATGGATCACAAATGGTGCCTTCACTCTAAGGTGGTGCAATATCTCTTTCAACAGTGGTGAGAGCCTTGATTAGATCTATTCGCCACTGAAGAGAAGGCGCAATGTGAGCAATTCTGCACATTGGAATTTCCAAGGCGGCATTCGCTAGGCAACGCTTTTCGTCACAAGTGGAGTTGCGGTCTTCTATGCGCTTTTCCACCTATACTACTTCTGTCCAGAGTGCTGAAGAATATCAAGCGCGACCAGGCCCACGTCATTCTTGTGGGTCTGAATTGGGCACGAATAGTCTGTTATCCCAAGCTGCTCAACATGGCCATCGATCCTCCGATCCGACTGCCTCTTCGGGAGGATCTTCTGTCGCAGCAGCAGGAGACTGTCCTCCACTCAAACCTGTCCAGCCTCCACCTCCTTGCGTGGAGATTAAGCAGCAGCAGTTGACATCATTTGAGCAGCCTCCCGAAGTCTGCAATGTTATCTTGGCATCCAGGTGTCCCTCCACTAAGACTGTATATGCCTGCAGGTGGAACAAATTTGTGGCATGGTGCACAGCAAAGACTGTGGATCCCCTTTCCACTCCTCTTTCTGAGGTCCTCTTGTTCCTCCTTTCTTTGGCCCAGCAGGGCTCTGCTCTTGGTATTCCTAAGGGCTACCTCTCGGCCATTTCAGCCTTCCTTAGGCTTGCTGATCAACCTTCTCTGTTCAAGTTCCCTGTTGGAAATAGATTCCTTAAGGGCATTACTCATCTTTTTCCTCCTGTATCCTTCATAATGTCTCAGTGGGACTTGAACTTGGTTCTTACCTATCTTATGTGCGCTCTCTTTGAGCCACTACATAACTGTCCTCTCAGACTTCTCACTCAGAAAACTGCCTTTCTGTTGGCCATCACCTCTGCATGCAGGGTGACTGAGCTATAAGCTCTTTCTTCCAAACCTCAATTTCTGGCTATTTATCCGGACACGGTCGTCCTCAGAACTAGACCTTCCTTTCTTCCCAAGGTGGTTATTTCTTTCCACATTGGCCAAACCATCACTTTGCTGACCTTCTTTCTGCATCCACATCCTTCGAAAGAGGGAGAGGCTCCACCGTCTGGATCCAAAACGTTATGTTATGTATATACATTTATAAAGTGCATGGCTGCCCCAACATCGGGGCGTCACAGCGCTAGCTACCCGGGAGAAGAGAACATGAAGAAATAAATGGAGAAGAAAAGCCAAGTTTTAGTTAATTTCATGAAGGCCCATTGATCTTGTGTGCTCCACACAGCAAGAGGGGCGGCACTCAACAAGGCAGGGGCCAATGCCTTAAAGGAGCGCCCAACTGCTCTTTGTCGGTCCACTCTTGGAATACTGGCCAGATGCATATCGACCAAGCGCAGAGCATGCCCTGGGATGTATGGAGAGCAATGCTCTTGCAGAATTTGAGGGGCTTGGCCATGTAGGATCTTATGCATAATACAGAGTCTTAAACTAGACTCTGTTCAATCGGTAGCCAGTGCAGATGGCAGAGGAGGTGGGAGGTATGGCAATGCTTTGGAAAAGCAAAAAGAATGCCCGCTGCGCATTCTTAACCAGTTGGAGTCTTTTGGGGACAGTTTTATTGAGTCCAAGTAGGAGGCCATTACAATAGTTCAGATGGGACAGCACAATTGCTTGAACAATCGTTTGGCAAATAGGTGAATCAAAATGGGTTTCACACTGCATAGGAGGCCAAAACAAGTTCCTGCCACTTTTTTCGCGTGGTTCTCAAGAGAAAGGGAATTGTCTACCAAGACCCCTAGATTTTGAACTCCCAATTTAGATTGTGGAGAGGTGCCTAAGGCCTTCGGCCACCATTGGTTGTCCCATTGGTGAGTATACAGACCCACCAAGAGCACCTCAGACTTGGTGGGGTTCAATTGTAGACAGTTGTCTGCCATCCAGTCATGTGCGCTTTCCTTCTACTTGGATCGCACCAAACAATTCCGGGTGGATGACCAACTCTTTATGGGTTACGTGGATGCTAAGAAAGGTCAGGCCGTGCACAAACAAACCATCTCCAGGTGGGTTGTTCTGTGCATCAAAACCTGCTATTCTTTGGCAAAGAAGGAGCCTCCAGTGGGGCTGCGTGCCCATTCCACCAGGGCAACGGCAACTAATACTGCTTTGGGATGAGGAGTCCCCCTAAACTACATCCCTCAGGCAGCTATGTGGGCATCGCTGCACACGTTCCCCAAACACTACTGCCTGGACAGTCCAGTCCGGAGAGATGGCTTCTTTGGCCGTTCTGTTCTCCAGGACTTTCTGGTGTGAACTTCGTTTACAGACCCACCTCCGGGACTGGGATTGCTGGGGTGTCTATTCTAAGGTAAGGAATCTATAACTAGCTGTTTCTTTCAGAAGAACAAGTTACTTACCTGCGGTAACGATATATCTGTAAGAAACATAGGTTAGTTATAGATTCCTTAGCGCCCCACCCATCCTCTCTGTTCTGAGAACTGACTTCTAGGGTTAAGGACTTCCTTAAAGGGCCCTAGTGTTGTGCATCAGTGGTCAGTGTCTTGCACGGCTCTGTGCTTCTGCCGTGGAAAGATGTATACAGAACTGATGTCCATGCGCGTGGGTGGCGTCTATGTAGCTACCGCAACATCATCCCGGCGACCACAACGCCGACAAACGCGAAGTTGACCGACTCCCCCTTCTGAAGCACAGGGATACTGCTGATGAAAAACTTTCCGGATCCGGTCTTACGCTTGGGGGTAATTGTAAGGTAAGGAATCTATAACTAACCTATGTTTCTTACAGATATGTATCGTTACCGAAGGTAAGTAACTTGTTCATTTTGTATACCAGAAAAGTCAGTTTGACCAGTCTGAAAAATAATATTTAGTCTTCCGCCTAAACTATATTGGAATGTCTATTAATCACCAAATGGGTTTTGCCATTTTAGATTGGCCAACTCCTTCTAACATTATGGAAACAGTGTTTTCTTGGATCTGAATTTTTTTTGGCAATTTATAGGGAATTTTGCCTGGTTAAACGGTATTACCCCAGAATTCTTAAAAAGGAGAAGCTTCAACATGAGTTTAAGTGGGACACTCATGCTGAGGAGGCCTTAATAAATTAAACGAAGCAATCATTCAGGCCCCAGAATTGAACCTTCCAGCTCCAACTTAGAAGTTAATTGTTGAAACTGATGCCTCAGATCGAGTAGCTGGAGCTGTCCTGCTACAGCAGCAAAAAGATAATGACTATGAATACCCCATTTTCTGCCTTTTTCAGATCCTGTCTGACTCTGAAAGGAATTACTCAGTTTTAGAACTCTTAGCCATGAAGATATCTTGCACTGAATGGAAATGTTTTTCTGATGGGACCTGGAACCCATTTGAAATCCAACCCGACCACCGAAATCTTCATCTTCGAAACATGCAGTGCAGGAATAGCTGCCAGGCATGTTGGACCTATTTTTTCCAACATGTATGTCTTAATCACTACTCATATTCCTGGCACTAAGAATGGTTTGGCAGATGCTGTTTCTTGCAGATATCCTGCATTTCCAACCACCTTTGATCAGAATGTTCTTCCTCCACAGCAAATTATTGGAGTGACCCAATCTTTCCTTGACAGAGGATTATCTAGCTATGCTACAGTCCATAAAGAAGATTGGATGTCCTTAAAAGAACTTATCTGATAAAAAGTAATATGTTTGCTTATAATCACAGCTATTTTTTTCCCTCCAAGTTGTTACAATTAAACATTTTCGAAATGTGTCATGACTTCCCTATTGCTGGTCACAAAGGCACCCAATTCACTGTAGAGTATATGTATGAGTATGGTGTCTTGAAAAAGACACCATACTTCGGCCCTTCTTGTCCTACTTGTGCTCAAAGTAAGACTTCCCATGTCTACATTTCTGGTTTACTTCATCCCTTACCTGTTCCACCTGAGCCCTGGCACTCTGATTCTACTGACTTCATTAATGCACCACCTCCATCGGCAGGAAACTGAGTTATTATGGTAACATTTGATTTCTTTTCTGAGAGGACCCACTTCACTGCCCTGAAGGATCTACCCTCTACCAAAGTATTCGGGAAAATGTTTTTGTAAGGAATAGCAGTCTTCATGACCTACATCATGTTATGGTTTCTAATATGGGTCTACAATATATTTCCAGTTTTTGTAAATATGTTTTCAAATCCCTTCAGATCGAGGTTGCTTTGTCCCTTGGTTTCCATCCCCGAATTAACTAACCATTCCACACTCCCCCTGCTAATACCCCTAAACAGGCTCTAGCAGCACTCATTAATGTACGCTCCCTCCCAAAACACAAACTCGAAATCCTAGTTTATTGTGTCACACAATCTCGATTTACTATTCATCACCAAGACTTGGGGCGACAACTCCTCTGGTTCTGACTTCAAAGCTGCCCTTCCTGAAAACTACTGTGTTCACAGACTAGACAGAACCATTGCATGAGAATAGTAAGGAGTACTGTCAAAAAGAAGATGAATACGTGGGACACAAAATTGGAAAGGGAGGTAGAAAGGTGTCACCAGAGAAGGTAGAAATATCAGAAAAGGGGGA
Organism: Lissotriton vulgaris; assembly: GCF_964263255.1. Taxonomy (NCBI): domain Eukaryota; kingdom Metazoa; phylum Chordata; class Amphibia; order Caudata; family Salamandridae; genus Lissotriton; species Lissotriton vulgaris. The sequence continues at coordinate 930,183,450 of NC_141685.1, read as the reverse complement.
TAAAACCACAAGATGAGAGAAGAGTTTACAACACAGGTTTCCTCGTGGAGTTACTAGCTACATGGGGTAACGGATTGACTTTCCACAAAATGTCCTGACTTCTTTCTGAATTTGAGGTGGATTTATCTTGGAAAATTAAAAACACAGAACAGGATAATGAGAGGGCAAGCGTTTATGACTTCTTTGTGTCCTCATGGGTTTCGCTAGGGAGGGTTCGTGTGCTGATTCGAAGGGGTCAAGGTTGACTCAATTGAATTGGGATGGTTTGGAACACTTGTTATGGCTGTTTGAAATGTAACTGTTTAATTATAGAGGCTGGGCGGTGTATCACGGTGCCCTTATTGTCTTTTGAAAGAGTTGCTTTACGTCCGTGTTTTGCGGCAGGGGGTGTCTGTGTTTGGGCGGGGGAGCTAAGGGGCCGGGAACATCGTATGACTATGCCCTCCTCCATTCTTCTTCTTCTTCCTTCCTTTAGGGTTTAGGTTAATGGGGCGACAGGCACGCTGCTAGTGGGGTTAGGCTATAGCCATCGGCAGGGGTGCAGGGTGGGGGGGTCTGTGCAGATTAGGATGTGACCGCCAGGGTGGCGGTCACATCCTCTATTCTCTATTTCTGTTCCTGCAGCTGCTAATATCAGGAAACAATCAACATCCCTTCCTTCTGTAACTTCAAATCAGTTTCTGAGAAACAAATCTCTCGACTAATCTCTAGCACCAAATCAGGATCACCCCTGGACCCTTGTCCACCTTCCATCCTCAACCTCATCCCTGATGCCATTTCCCCCGCCTTGATGAACATTTGTAATACTATGTTCACTACCGGCTCTTATCCCTCAGTCTGGAAGAAGGCCATCATCAAGCCACTTCTGAAAGAAACCACCCTTGATCCCGCCTCCCCATCCAGCTACAGACCCATTGCTTGTCTCCCATTCCCTGCAAAGATATTCAAAAAATAATGAATATACAACTTGCCAAATTTATCGATGAAAATAACTTACTGGACGACAACCGATTTGGCTTTAGGCAGGAACACGGAACAGAGACAGCCTTAATAAAAGCAGCAGACGAAATAAGAATGACACTAGATAAAGGCGGAGCAGCAGTATTAATACTGCTGGATCTATCTACGGCTTTCAACACGGTTGATCATGCCACTCTGATCAACCGTGTCTCAGCAATTGGCATTCACAACAATGCCAAAGAACTTCTTGCCTCTTTTCTGGCTAACCGTTCACAGGCAGTAAAGCTGGGCCCTTATTTCTCCCACACGTTCTCCCTTCCATGCAGAGTACCACAGGGCTCCTCGCTAAGTCCGACCCTGTTTAATATCTATGTTTCGGACTTAGCGAGGGTGATTAAGTCTTACGGCATTAGTCTCACAACCTATGCCGACGACACCCAGCTGGTCCTATCAGTACATAATGATGGACTGACAGTTGCAGCAAACTTTCAAGATGGAATGCTCGCCATCAGCTCCTGGATGTCCTCAAACTGTCTAAAATTAAACTCTGAAAAGACAGAGGTGATGACATTCGGGAAATTGGAACCTACCTGGTCCCCCCTATGGTGGCCCAATGAGATGGGACCTCCACCAGAACCTGTTACTAAGGTTCGCAACCTCAGTCATATTTGATGACAGACTGCTCTTCCACCATCACGTCAACTCCGTAGTCTCCACCTCCTTCTTCACTCTGAAGAAAATCAAGAAACTTCTTCCTTATCTTCCCACCTCAGCTGGAAAAACTCTGATCAGCACCCTCGTTTTTGCCAGAACGGACTATTGTAATGCCCTCCTTCTCAATGCACAGGAAAAGGTCCTTAAAGGCTTCAGTTAGTGCAAAATGCCTCAGCCAGAATCTTACTGGGCATTCCCAAGTTCCTCAATTACCCCTTACATCCAACAACTTCACTGGCTCCCTGTCAGAAGCCGTACAAAATTTAAGGCACTGTGCATTGCCTATAAAGCCATTCACAACTCAGGCCCGCAGTTTCTCAAAGATGCCCTCCGTCCGCTCAAAAACCCCAGAACCCTTCGTTCATCCTCAGCTCATCTGCTCAAAGTCCAACGCACAAGGAAAGCTAACTGGGGTGACAGATGCTTTGTGATCTCCACAGTCAGACTATGGAATTCACTCCCGATCACCATCAAAACTGCCTCAACCCTCCTTAGCTTCAGGAAGAAATTAAAAACCTGGCTGTTCCCACATTAAGATCTGCCATAGCCATCGACTGTTCAGTCAGTGCCGAGACACCCCTGGGTATTTGCGCGCTATAAAAATTGCCAAAAATAAAACATAAACATACTCTGGGTAACACTGGACCTGATGATAGCAAAGAGAAGCATCGCACAGCTATGGGGGATGGCTCACACAACCACAATAGAGGCCTGGAAAGCAGACATGGACTGGTGCATGTTTCGAGAGAAGAGAGAATACGTGGCTCAGGGATGCCCCCGAAAATGGTCCTCCATTTGGAATGCATGGAATACCTATCGAGGGAATGTCTGTACCCACTGAGCGCTCAACATGATCACCCTCCTTCGCCGGATGTAACAACTCAAGAACAGGGACTCAGAAACTGGTTAACCTGTGATTACCATGTAATTTTGATTTAATTCCTCATTGATATACTCTGTGTTGTCGATTCTATGGGGCATATTCTCAAGGAGCTATCGCCGAGTTATCAGCACTTTATCGCGGCAAAAGTCACTATAAAATTACCGCCCCAGTCACAAGCTGGTGCCTACAGCCGATATCACCAGTTTTCCGGCGATAGCAGCCGCAAGAAACATTGCCACGGATGACCCCGGCAACTATCGCTAATGAGATTCAGAGTAGGTGTTCCCGAGCAAATATCCGCGACAACACCACTCCACAACATTCTCAATGACCAGCCACATCTGCAATAAGATCACAAAACTTGTGATAAGGCGTTAGCAGCAGAAAATTAACACCTGCTCTGACCTGGTGTAAAGTCAGACGACAACTGGCAGCAGCCAAGGGAGCACAGCCCAAAGACAAACATGAGGAACAACAGATGCCCAAGAGCAACTGAACATGCAGCAAGGAGTCCCAATAGGTCAACAACACCCACTGCCACCACACCCAGGACTACAACCCCCACCCTCCCCCCGGACACCCTACCCCCGGGACCACCACAGAGGCAGCACGGAAAAAGACAGCGGACCCACAGGAAATGCACCAGCCTCACAGACACAACACCAAAGGATGCCATTGCCCACTACAGGCTCAAAAGGAAAACTATCCCCCTCATCCTGAACATCATTGCCCAACAGGCCAACTGCACCAACACAGCAGACAACCAACATCCCACCCCCACACAAAGCTACTGGCTGTGATGCACCTGTTAGGATCTGGTACCCACCAACCAACACCCGCCACAGTCGGAGGAGTCTCACAGCCAGCCATATCCAAGTCCCTCACACCTGTCCGGGATGCCATCATCAGCCTAGTACCCCAGTATCTATACATCCACCACAATGCACAGGATCTGCTGGAGACATAGCAAGGACCATACGCCATAGCTGGATGTGTTGGGGCAATCAACAGCACACATGTCCCACTTGTGCCCCCAAGTGACACAGCACACAATTACCGCAACAGAAAGCACACATCTCCCATCAATGTGCAGGCAACATCCAAACACCGTGGAATCTACACCAATGTTGTCGCCAAATTCCCAGCCAGTATGCATGATTCCTTCATCCTCCGACAGTTAATCATCCACCAGTGCTACCAGGATGTCACCAAGGAAATGCACAGCCCCTTTGCAAGTTCAAAATGAATACCCCACACACCTGAACTCCACAATCATGCAACTCACAACTCTGGCAATGCACATGTCACAAAATCACATACAAAATGCAAAACAACATGCCCACCCACCAGACATGACAGCACAACTTACTGTGGTAACCTGGGCCAGCCATGTACATGAGCCATCAATGGCATGGCACCTCAGCCACACAATAGCAGAATGTGGGGAGAGGTAGGAACCAGGCACGTGTGAAGGAGGCAGGAGAACCATGATTGGGAAAGTACACAATGCCAAAAGTGGCTGCAATGTGCTGGACAGACCGCAGTATGCTAAACACACCCATAACCATGGCTAAATACACTGCTGGTGTATGGAGTGTAGTGGACAGTGGACGCAACCACGTCACCCGAGCCAGTGGGGGAGTACGCAGAAAGGTTGCCTGTTACGTCCCCACCGTAAGCGTGAAAGGAGTGGGATGGCCCGGCATATACCAGGCCAGCGTAGGGGTGTGAATAAAAAGCACGTATCTCTGGGCGTGTTCTCTTCTGGAATGCCCAAATTATCTGCCAGGGCAGCGCCTCTCACCCTGCCACAAGGCTGATGCTGTCCTTGTGAGCGGAGTTGCCTGCGATCCTGTGCGCCTGCCGTACCCTGGCCCGCTGTACCCCGAAGCTGCCAGGCCTGGACCTGCGCAGCCAGGCCACAGTGATCACCTGCAGACACCGGCATGTGTCAAGGAGGGCCCACCACGTGCCGCCGCAAGCTCCAAGCTTGAGTTCCGTGACACTGGCAGCCTCCTCAGATGATCACTGCCTCCACGACACAGGCCCGCTTTACTCCTTTCTCGTTGAGGTACTCTACTGCTGCACCCGGCCTACACAACGGTCAAGTAGGTCACACATTTGAAATTGAGTCTTGATTACACCATGGCAGAGAACATCAATTATGGCAGATTTTATCTCACTATAGTCCCATCAATGTGGTGCCACTAAGTCTGTGCATAGCAGTCTATCCACAGGTGTCCGTGGGCCCAGGAGGACTACAGCCCTCAGGCCATGCTGCATTCGAGCGGTTCACACATGTGGGTCTGAGTCTTGATTTGTCAATGGCAGATTAAATAGCATTGCACGCAAGGAGAGGTGTAAGAGGATGACGCGTTTCAGTCCGGAGGGTAAAAGGGTCATCGATACTGAGGTGATCGAGCACTACTGACAACTGCCCTGGCGATACTAACTCTTTGCATGGCAAGCCGATGACACATGCCTGTGGGCCCCTGATGACCCCTGCCTCCGGCCTCCACTGTGGTTGAGTAGATCACGCACTATTCAAATTCAGTCTTGATTTATGTATGGCTGACTAGATTTCATTGTACAGGCCTCAAAGCAGACTGCATCCCCTCTCAGCACCGGTCCCACTAAGTCTGTTCCCTGACATTCATGGACACTCACTGGTCGTACATTGGTGGCGTCTGAGGGTATGGACTAGGGGGTAGTTTAATCCTCATGTAGCTGATACCGAATTTGGTCTGACGACGAGGCTGTCGCTTGCCACCCACTATTTGCTGCTTCTGGATAATATCAAACCTTCCGCATCATGCCCTGGAGAACACCTTCCACTGTCCCCAACAACCCTCCACCACATTCAACTTCGACATTGATGAGGACCCGCCCAGTCGGCGTGGCCCTACCTCAGTGCACCACAAGTCACCGTCCCGTGGCAGGGTGCCTCTGCCGGCAGCTGTGCATCTGGGGCCACTAACTCTGTGCAGCTCAAGTCAGAGACCCTGTTTGATCCAATATTTGATGGCCTCTGAGAAGATGGCTTTGGGGTTGTCAACACCATGTGTCTGTGGCCTTGCGCTGTCCACTGCCTCTGGCCTCATCTGCGGTCCACTAGGGCTCACACATCCAATCGAGTCCTGACCAGCCCGGTCGTGGCATTACCACAGGAGGCACACACCACCATCGCCAGGACCACCTCCAACCGCCATCTGCTAGAGTAGAAATAGTGGTCCTGACAGACTAACGGAGTTGCTCACACCTGTCGTGGATGACATCATCTGGATGTTACCCTGCTCAGCACTCCAGGTGCCACTAACTCAGTGCACCGCAACCCATGGAACATCACTGATTGACTTTTGTGCTGTGGAGAGGTTGGGCTGCAATGTCACCTCAGGGACTGTGGGAGACCTGGGACGCTTGATGTGGAAGATGATGCAGGTCTAAACACACCCCACTGCGTCTGCATCAGGAAGATCCCGAAGAACACAACCCTAGTCATTTTCATCACTTGAGCGCGCTCAGCTCTAGTGCCCCAACCTCAGTGTACTGCAACTCACAGACACTTCTATTTGTATGTTGGGTGACCTCTGTACTTGCTCCGGCTCCCTCCATGTTGCTCAGCAGTTGACTCTGCTATTCAGTTATCTATGTTACAGTTGCACTGGTGTCCACTGTTTAGGTTGTTGCCAGCACCACGCACTCCGTGCAAGCTGGCTTGCACTCACCCCACACACATCCAGGACAGACGTCACTGTACATGTGGCCCTGCCAATAATGGGGATGGATGCACGTGCCCTTAGCCAGTTCAACATAACATCTGCGTGTGTCCCTGTGGTTTTGTTGTATGCATGAGGGCCCTGGGTCCTACGACATTACATTGTACTGTATACAGGGGACCCAGACATGTCACCGCAGGCAGAGGGTTAGAGCTTGGATATGATGTAGCTTTGTCATCACCCACTCATTACGTAAGGGGAGTGGACTGGGCCGTCGTACGCAGAGACAACGTGGGTATGGGACTGATATTTGCGTGCCCCTGGGCGTGGTTCTGTAATGGGAATGTGCATCCGCATGTGTCTCTATGGCAGTATGGGTCTCCTTTGTGGGGTGTAGGTGATTCCTGAAGGATATTAGACACCCACGTATGTGATCTGATTCGCCTTCAATGGGTTCGGAAATTAGTCGAACCTGTTCGGCCATATCCTTCTGACGTTCTGATACCTGGCATTGGGATGCCATGTGTGGCTCGGTGAAGTGTTGTGAGCCAGCCGTGCTTGCGGGTGCTTCCTGCTGTGTGGTCTGTTGCAGGGTCTGTGTTTTCCTCCGAGTAGCTTGGCTGCCCTGTTCCTGGTGGTGGGTTGTGTGGGATGTCCATGGGCTGTTGTAGGGCGTCAGTGTCGAAGGTGTGGTGGTCCTCTCTGGCATCACTGATGTGTGGTCTTCTCTGCTCTGTTGGGCATGTTGTGTGTCCCTCTGCAATATGAAGGGGAGATGCATGTTGACCTTCTCTTGACATGTATGTCATCGCATTGTTCTTGTTTACATGCAGACTGTATGACAATGTACATTGTGACTGTTTGGGAGGAGCAGGATTTGGATGTGGGACCATGTACATTTGGACTACATGATGGATGTGAGGTTGTACGCGTACATTTTCATTTCACAGTTTCCAGCTCTGTCAGCTGTAGTAATCCTGTTTTTGCACATGTGCAGACCCATTTGTATCCTCTGTTATGCACAGTTGTGTTTGCGCATTTTACCACATTGTCGACAAAGTGAGTGTGCTGTTCATGCTATGTGTGTGTGCTGGAGTGTGCTACGGGGAACATGGACATGATCATGGGTCATTGTTGGTGCGCAGAGTGCTAGACCTCGTTTTGCATGTGTGCAATTGTGCCCATCTCCCCCATTCCCTGGTCGTTACTCACCCTGTGGATGTTGTGTCAGGTCCTCCCGAGCTGTGTCCACACTCCCGACTCCTTGCACCGTCTCCACACTGATGACTGTGGCCTCCATTTCCTCCTGTGTTGCAGGACTCCTGCCTCCTGTTGACGTTGATGCCTTCCTGTTGGCAGCAGCTTTGTGCCTGGTTTAGATTGTCACATCATGGCAGCGCCTCATGGCCTCCTCCATTGGCCTCTTCGATACTCCAACTGCATTCCCGGTAGTCTAATTGTGGACCAGTTGATGGTAGTGTTTAGTCACCTCCATGACGCTGATCTGGTTTTCCTGAGGACTGCACCCCGTCTTCCTCTCCCCCCTGGCCTTCCCCGACCCTGTTGTTCATTGCTGGTGGTCTGTAGGGGTTGTGATTTTCGCGTCGGCCTCTGTGCTTGGTCAGGGTGCATCAATGTTGCTACGCGCTTTGGGTTGTTTCTGGTGTGTTGTATTTGTAGCTTTTATAGTGCATTTTCCAGACAAACGCGTGGGATTTGCAGGCTTGTCGCTGGTTTTTGCTGCTTTATGTACCGCGCTTGGCCTCATTGCAGGATTTTTGCGTTCGCGTTTTGCATTTTTGCGGCGTGGCATTGATTTTTACGTGAACATTTGACGCGGTATCTGGAGACTATCGCATGGTACCATCGTGTTAAGAATACTGTTTAATTTTCCTGTGATAGACTGCGATGTTGGGAGTTGCGTTAAGTAACTTTTGCAATGGTTATCACACGTTCTTGAGAATATGCTCCTCTATGTTTAATAAAAAGAACTATAAAAAAATGTTTTGTAATTGCATGAAGTGCAGAATCGAGGATTTTGATTAATTCAGAGTGCAAAAAATAAAATTCTGCACAATGGAACATATTTTATTTTTGACTAGGCCCAGGCGGTAAATTCCGTTCCACTCGCGGAATTTGGGTAATTTTGTGTTCCACGGAGTACGCGAAATTGCTCAAAATCTGCGTTCCACGACTTCCCGAAATTTTTTGCTTGTTCGCGTTTCAAATGCGCGTTCGCGAGATATTCCCCCCCCCCCCCCCCCGAGCATGCAAACACCAATTGCCAACAGTAAAATACATAGTAAACAAGCAATTCCGCGTGTTTGAGGAATTTCTGCGTGTCTGCGGAGATTTTTTACCGTTTCGCGTAGATTTGCGTAACGCGATAAGGCAAATTCCGCCCACCCCTATTTTTGACCCCTAAGTATTTTTTTTGTAATACAGTGTCAAACCTGGTCGGGGTGCATAAGGCAGGCAGTACTATTGCGTCAAAACCTTGGTGGTTGTGGTGTTTGCCACAACTAATCTGGGACTCTGTTTTACTATGGCACGGCAAACTGGGATAAGTGCAAACTTTCCTGCACTTGTCTTTCAAGGTAGCAATGGCGTGCAGTCTTAGACTTCTCAAGGAGGCAACGTGTGGGGGGGGCAAGAGTTCTAAAACCAAAAGGCACAAAAACATAATGTCCAGTCCAATGCTTATTTATGTAAAAAAAGAGAGCACTTTAATCACACAGCAGAAATTAATACTACACAATTATTGGATGCGTCTTACAGGATTGAAAACTACATTGTGTTAGGGAGTGAGACATTGCACCCCTTCTTCCATGTGCCTTCTCAGTATCCTCCCTTCCTCCAGCTGTGGTTGAGGCCTTTTATATACAGGGTCACTGGAATCATGCGATTGTGCGACTGCGGCGATTTCTCATAATTATACATTTCCCGCGTTGCAGCATAATCCATTATCATGTGCATAAACTACAGATTTTAACAAACAAAAAATTAGTTTCTCGTTCAAATAGTTCAAAAGTTACTAAAACGCAACAACACGTGTTGCTGTGCTGTGGAAGGCCCTTTGCAAAAGTTGACTAGTCACCTTTCTGTTGCTTATTGATATATAATGGTGTTAAAGTGGTGCTAAAGAGGTGCAAACAAAGCCCAAACAGTGTTAACAAGTTCAACATTGACAAAATAATGAAGTAATACTATGAAGCTAAATGTACTGCAAAATGCCACATAATTTGCCTTTTCTTTACTGCCGCATAATTTGGTCCTCTGCTACCACATAATTCCAGTGGCCATACATATACTGTCGCAATAATAAGGGCCTTCATTTCTCTCACAGGTAAATTATGCAACTTCAGTGCAATGTCTCTTTATCCCTTTTTGGCAATAGTCTTTGAGTGTGGGCAGAGTCGCCTGTGCATGTCTAGTCTCTTGTGTCTAGTGCTGCCCTGCTAGCTTCAGAAGCAGTTTGGACAGCACGATCAGTGCGGATTGGCTCCCGGGCTTGCATCAGTGGCTCCTCTCATGTGTAGGCTGCCTTACATCCTCGTTCAGGAGGATCGTTGCAGAAGAAATTGGTGAAGTGAGCCTGCCCAGCAGTGTCAAACCTTGGCAGCAGGCTTCCTGGCCAGCTATGGCTCGTATCTCAGCATGCAATCTGCAGTCTTCAAGCTAAATGACTTGCGATAGTGTCTTCTGGAATTTGGAACATCTAGGCCGAGTAGGCCTTGTTGCTTTGGTGGCAACTCTGATTTCCTTCAACGCGACAACAGTGATAGCACCAGATACTCGGACCATGTTAAAATGCTGGGTGTTAGACGGACCGGGAGGGTCGGCCGAGGATAAGGGGAGAGGTCTCCGGGGAGAGCCGTCTCCAGCGATCGTACAGACAAGTAACTTCCCCCCCACAGACGGACACCACACAAGGTTAAAGTTCAACGAGACTTTATAGGCAATTCTTTAAGTTACGATGGAATGGTACAAGGAGGTCTGGACTCAGGGGTCCCCTCGATTCTGGTCTCTAGGTTGGGAAAAGGGTAGCGGGACAGTCTTGTTACCAAAAAGATGGAAATAGCTCTCAATCCTCGAGCTCGGCGTTCTCGATGATCGGGCCGCGGCGGAGCCAGCAGGTCCCGAGATGGACGAAGGAAACGACGGTCCGCGGCGGAGCCAGCAGGTCCCGATGAAGATGATGGTTACAAACGGTCCGCGGCCACGCCAGCAGGTCCCGACGACGATGAAGGATATGAAGGTTACGAAGGTTGCGGCAGCGCCAGCAGGCAAGACGATGGTGCACAAGACAGAGCTACGGCAGCGCCAGTAGTCCGTCAAGGATGAGTTCTTCTTTGCGTCTCTCGACTCCAAGATACAACTGCCTTCCTGCTCTGGAGCTGCCCCAGTTATAGGGCTGGTGTTCTTTGATGTCCGGACCCTCGCACTTGGAGGTCGGGAGGTCCGGGATGAGGGAGTCCAGACACCCAGCAGGGGGGTGGAGCCAGCGCCCGGGGAGGCGATGGGCGAGCGGCACTTGGCGGGGGAGAGCCATCGACACCTCTTTCTCCCATTGACTTGCCAAGCAGCCCGCTCACCTCCTGGGTGGATGGTGGTGCCGGGATGTCTGAGGCCTGGCCAGGCCCAGGGTTGAGGTCGATCGGGGGCCAGGCGGCCTCGTGGTGGAGTGTCCAAGATGGTGCCCAGGATGGGCGCGCAGGCCTGCAGTGGATCGGGCCCACGAGGTCGACATGTTCGAGGGCAGGGGTCCCTGAGGGGTCGGAGGACGTGTAATGGTGGTGTGTGGTACCTGCGGGACCGGGCTCGGGCCTGGTCGGGCCGGGGGAGAGCGGCCCTTCATGTGGCCTGTCCAACATGCGTCCCCCCCAGCTGAAGGCGGGGAGAGTTACCCATCCTCTTGGGGACTCTCCTCGTCGAGGCGGAAGAACCGGGACAGGCCATCCGCGTTGGCGTGATCTGGCCCAGGCCGGTGTTCAACCGTGAAGTCCATCCCTTGAAGGGAGATGGACCAACGTAGTAACTTCGGGTTTTCCCCCGCATCTGCATCAGCCACTGCAGGGGTCGGTGGTCGGTCTGCACCCGAAAGTGTGTGCCAAAGAGGTAGGGCCGGAGCTTCTTGAGGGCCCACACCACAGCGAAGGCCTCCCCCTCTATGGTGCTCCAGCGTTGTTCCCGTGGTAGGAGTCGCCTGCTGATGAAGGCCACTGGCTGATCAAGGCCTTCGGTGTTCACTTGAGACAGGACTGCCCCAATGCCATGGTCGGAGGCATCCGTCTGGACAACGAACTCCCGGCTGTAGTCGGGGGCCTGGAGCACAGGGGCGGAACACATGGCGTCTTTCAATTGCTCGAACGCTGTTTGACACTCTGGGGTCCAGTTGACTTTCTTGGGTTGATCTTTTGACGTGAGTTCTGTGAGGGGCCCCACTATAGTACCATAGTCTTTCACGAACCTTCGGTAATAGCCCGTGAGGCCCAGGAAGGCTCGTACCTCGGTCTGGGTGATGGGGGGGCTGCCAGGACTGGATGGCGGCAATTTTGAGTTGCAGAGGGGCCACCAGGCCGCTTCCCACCTGGTGCCCGAGGTAGGTTACAGACCCTTGACCAATTTGACATTTGCTGGCCTTGATCGTGAGGCCAGCTCGCTGAAGGGCTTGTAGCACTGCCCGGAGATGGTGGAGATGCTCGGACCAATGGTGGCTGTATACAGCGATGTCGTCGAGGTAGGCGGCGCTGAACCCTTCGAGCCCCGCCAGGACCTGATTGACGAGCCGCTGAAATGTTGCGGGGGCATTCTTCATGCCGAAGGGCATGACCTTGAAATGGTAATGGCCATCGGGGGTGGAAAAGGCAGAACGTTCTTGGGCCCGGGGTGTGAGGCCGATTTGCCAGTAGCCCGCTGTCAGGTCGAAAATACTGAGGTAGCGGGCAGCTCCCATGCGGTCGATTAGTTCATCTGCCCCGGGGGATGGGATGTGCGTCTGTTCTGGTGACCGCATTCAAGCCCCGGTAGTCGACGCAGAACCGGAGTTCCGGCGTGGTGCCAGGGGCGGCCGCTTTGGGGACCAGTACTACAGGACTGGCCCAGGGGCTGTCTGAGGGCTCGATGACCCCGAGCGTGAGCATCTTTGCTACCTCTTCCTGGATGCAGGCCCGTACCCGATCTGGCACGCGGTAGGCCCGGTGGCGGATAGGGGGGCTGTCCCCCGTGTCCACATCGTGCACACACCAGGAAGTGACACCTGGGGCGAGGGAGAACAGGCTGGCGAACTGTGACAGGAGGACTCGACACTCCTGGCGTTGTTCTCGGGTGAGGGCCTCCGAGAGTCGGACCCCATCCACGGAGCCGTCTTTCTCCCGAGTCCGTAGGAGGTCAGGGAGGGGCTCGGAGTCCTCTTCAGCCCCATTGTCTGTGGCCATCAGGAGACTGAGTTCTGAACGCACAAAGTGGGGTTTCAGTCTGTTAGCGTGGAGGACCCGGAGGGGGTTCCGGGAAGATTCCATGTCGATGAGATAGGTGGCAGGACCCTTGCGCTCGACTACTTTGAAGGGCCCCGTCCACTTGTCTTGCAGGGCGCAGGGTTCGGTGGGGGACATCACCCATACCTGTTGCCCAGGTTCAAATTCGATGGAGGAGGCATTCCGGTCATACCACTTTTTCATGTCCTCTTGACTGGCCTCTAGGTTGGCTTTTGCCAGCTCTCTGAACCGCCGGGTCTGGTTGCGGAGGGTGAGGAGGTACCGGAAGACATCTGGTGGGTTCTTTAGAGGGGGCATCTCCCAGCCTTCTTTGACTAGGCTGAGCGGCCCCCGCACTGGGTGTCCATATAGCAGTTCAAACGGGCTGAAGCCCAGGGACTTCTGGGGAACCTCTCGATATGCGAAGAGGAGGCACGGCAGCAGCACGTCCCACTGGCGACGGAGGGGCTCTTCCAACCCCCCGATCATCCCTTTGAGCATGCGGTTGAACCGCTCAACGAGTCCGTTTCCTTGAGGGTGATAGGGGGTCGTGAATCGGTAGGTAACCCCGCACTGTTGCCAGAGGGACTTCATATATTTAGAAATAAAGTTCGTGCCTCTGTCGCTGACGACTTCTCGGGGGAAGCCCACACGGGAGAAGATCCCCATTAGAGCCCGGCCGACTACCGGGGCTGTCACAGTTCGCAGGGGAACAGCCTCGGGGTAGCGGGTGGCGTGGTCCACTAGCACCAGGATGAATCGATGGCCTTGTTTTGTGCGCGGGTCCAGGGGCCCCACGATGTCTATCCCGACCCTCTCGAACGGGGTGGTGACCACGGGAAAAGGTTGCAGGGGGGCCTTTAGTTTGCGGCCGCTCTTTCCACTGGCTTGGCACGTGGGGCAAGATCGGCAATGCTGGTGTACATCGTTCCTCATTTTGGGCCAGAAGAAGTGGGTCACCAGACGACTGTAGGTTTTATCTTGACCCAGGTGTCCCGCCAGGGGGACATCGTGGGCCAGGTTTAGCAGAAAGTCTCTAAAACGGAGGGGCACCACTAGTACTCGGCTGGCCCCCAGCTCCGCGATTCTTTGCTCACTGTACAGCAGATCATTGTCCCAGTAGACCCAGTGAGTTCCGGACGTATCCCCTGCGCTTTGGGCGAGCGCTTGCTGGCGGAGTCCCTCGAGGGAGGGACAGGTCTTCTGTTCTTGGCGAAATTGTTCTTGCGTGGGCCCCCCCTCTTGAGGCCACTGGTCGAGGTTAGCGAGGTCTGGCGGTTGAGCGTGTTCTGGGGGGACGTCACGGTCGGTGGTTTCGGCTGGGGCGACCGGAGGCGGCGGCGCCGGCCATTCGGGTTCCTCTGGGCGGGGGTTGGCACGGGCGGCCATGGACCGGGTGGTGACGCACGCCCAGTCCGGGACGCCTAACATCCCCAGGTGTTCTCTGCGTTCTACGGCTGCCCACGGAGAGCTTTCAAGGTCATTCCCCAGGAGGCAGTCTACGGGGGCATCGTCTCGGACCGTTACCTTCAACATGCCGGAGACCCCTCCCCATTCGAAGGGGACGCAGGCCATCCGACACAGACTTTCCGAGTTATCGGCTGAACGTACCGGGCAGAGAATGTTCGGTAGATATTGTTCTGGGGTCACCAGGTGACAGCGGACGGCTGTTACACTGGCCCCGGTGTCACGAAGGGCTTCGGCCCGGCGTCCATTGATGCTCACCCATTGGCTGTACTTCTGGGTGTTAGCGGGTAGGGGGACCCGCGGGACCAAGTCTCTCCCCCCTAAGCAGGCTAGAGCCATGGCGGCTGGCTCCCATTCTTGGTGTTCCTGTTCATATTCCTCTTGTTCCTCTGAGATCTGTTCCTCCCCCAGAGCAGCAGCGGCTACTTGGCGGGGTCTTGGGCTCTGGTACTGGGGGCAGCTTGGGTCGTTTGCATAGTGGCCGACTCGTTGGCATCGATGGCACGTAACATTGGCTCGGTATCCCGGTCGCGCCGGGGTGCTGCCCCGGTTGGCCGGGGGGGTGGTGCTGGTAGCGGGGGCGACCGGAGCGTTGTCTCTTCCGCGTCCTTGGCCTCCTCCTCCTCCTCGGGGACGGTGCTGACCATTGTTGTTCCGGTTCTGCTCGTAGGACCCATTTCGGCCCACTCTGGTGATTTCCCACCGGTCAGCTTCGGCTGCGAGCTGCCGGGGATCCGTTAACTTGCTGTCGAGGAGGTGCTGGCGGAGTTCAATGAAGCAATTGTTCGACAGATGCTCCCATACCATAAGATTGAACAGTTGTTCGTAGGTTGTGACCTTGCTTCCTTTGATCCAGCCCTCGAAGGCTCGGCTAAAGTAATTTACATAGTCCACCCAAGTTGTACCCGGGATGCGGGTGCAGTCTCGGAACCTCTGACGGTACATCTCGGGTGTGAGGCCATAGCGGGTGAGGAGTGCAGCTTTCATATGGTCATAGGAGGTCATCTGGTGGTCCGGGAGTTGCAGCAGGGCGTTGCGGCCCTCATTGAGGAATCTCCCCCATAGACCGGCTCCCCAATCGCTTCTATCGATCCGGTGTGCAGTCATAGCGATTTCATAGGCTTTAAACCATTGCTGGATGTCGTCCTCTCGGAAGTATTCTCGAACGACATCCTTGGGGATGTGTACCTTTTTCTCTGTTGCCCCTGGGGTGTGGGGTTGCTCGGACACCCCTACTTCCTTATTCTGCTTGCGTAGGTCGATCTCAGCTAGTTTCCGCTCATGTTCATATGCCAGTTTCTTTTCCTCGAGCTCCCTTTGTCTCTGTTTCTCCTCTCTTTCTTCTCGGAGACGCAGGTGCTCTAAGTTGATTTTTTGTTCGGCCAACTTAAGTTCAACGTCCATTTTGAGCCGGGCCATTTCCAGCTCGTGTAGTCGGGTTTTTTCTCGTTCCTGGATCTCGTCTTGCGAGAGACCCGTTCTTCGCTCTTCAGGGGCCGGGGTGGTTTTTGCTGCGATGTTTTGATCGGGGGTTCCGGCAGCCCCGGTTTCTGCCCAAGATTCTAGGGCATGCTTAAAATCATCTTTGGTACTTAGTCCGGTGGTAGCGATACCTAGTTCGATGCAGAACTGCTTTAGTTCACGATGGCTGTACTCGTCCAATTTCTCCATCTGGAATTTCTCGGTTGCTCCGCTTTCTTTAGTTGTCATCGTGATTTCGTCGTGGGGTGAGCTACTCTCTGTACGATTATGCGGTGATTCGGATCGCGCCGCTGGCCACCAATGTTAGACGGACCGGGAGGGTCGGCCGAGGATAAGGGGAGAGGTCTCCGGGGAGAGCCGTCTCCAGCGATCGTACAGACAAGTAACTTCCCCCCCACAGACGGACACCACACAAGGTTAAAGTTCAACGAGACTTTATAGGCAATTCTTTAAGTTACGATGGAATGGTACAAGGAGGTCTGGACTCAGGGGTCCCCTCGATTCTGGTCTCTAGGTTGGGAAAAGGGTAGCGGGACAGTCTTGTTACCAAAAAGATGGAAATAGCTCTCAATCCTCGAGCTCGGCGTTCTCGATGATCGGGCCGCGGCGGAGCCAGCAGGTCCCGAGATGGACGAAGGAAACGACGGTCCGCGGCGGAGCCAGCAGGTCCCGATGAAGATGATGGTTACAAACGGTCCGCGGCCACGCCAGCAGGTCCCGACGACGATGAAGGATATGAAGGTTACGAAGGTTGCGGCAGCGCCAGCAGGCAAGACGATGGTGCACAAGACAGAGCTACGGCAGCGCCAGTAGTCCGTCAAGGATGAGTTCTTCTTTGCGTCTCTCGACTCCAAGATACAACTGCCTTCCTGCTCTGGAGCTGCCCCAGTTATAGGGCTGGTGTTCTTTGATGTCCGGACCCTCGCACTTGGAGGTCGGGAGGTCCGGGATGAGGGAGTCCAGACACCCAGCAGGGGGGTGGAGCCAGCGCCCGGGGAGGCGATGGGCGAGCGGCACTTGGCGGGGGAGAGCCATCGACACCTCTTTCTCCCATTGACTTGCCAAGCAGCCCGCTCACCTCCTGGGTGGATGGTGGTGCCGGGATGTCTGAGGCCTGGCCAGGCCCAGGGTTGAGGTCGATCGGGGGCCAGGCGGCCTCGTGGTGGAGTGTCCAAGATGGCGCCCAGGATGGGCGCGCAGGCCTGCAGTGGATCGGGCCCACGAGGTCGACATGTTCGAGGGCAGGGGTCCCTGAGGGGTCGGAGGACGTGTAATGGTGGTGTGTGGTACCTGCGGGACCGGGCTCGGGCCTGGTCGGGCCGGGGGAGAGCGGCCCTTCATGTGGCCTGTCCAACACTGGGTGACATGAGTAGTGCAGGTATTATCATATTGCAGCTTAACAGAAAACTGCACTGAGTGTCTGGGGGAACCATTTCACAACACAGATCGTTTCTGTTTTTGTGCTCAGGTAAAATAAGCTTTCTCTGGGTGCTTCTCGTGCTAGGGACATGCTGGGATTCTCTGGTCATCTTGCACAGCCAGACATACTCATTTCCCCTCTCAGAAGGCAGGCAGACCCTCCACTCAGAAAGTACAGACTTCAGGTGATGTCCACTTATCTCTGGGTCACCGGCTGTTATGCAGGCACCAGCGTAGGTCACTCATCAATCTTTTAAGTACTTTGTGGAGCACTCACATTCTCTGTAATGAAGAAAAACTTGGGACTACAACAAAATGGTGTGCTTTGGATCCCAATTTGATATACATTTTCCAGATGTTTTGATTTTGTTCTCTTTCAAGTGTAATTTTCAGGCTACTCTCCAGGCTAAAGCCATGGTGCAAAGTGATGGTTCTCACAGCAGGTTGCAAAGGAGCTGGCTACAAGCAAGAGTGTTCACACAGGGGAAGAATGAAGTGTGAGATCTCAGCATCTGGATGTCATCGGCCTTTCATAACGCAATTATCAAAGACAGATGAAAGGACTGACCCTGCCTAGAAACTGCCTCACTTCAAACAACTGTGCTGGAGCCCCACCATCTTTCAAATGACAGCGTTCAGGAATAACTACTCATCCACCCTCTGCTCATTGAATTTCTCAAGGTAGCCCTATCTCACTTCAGTATCTGGGCCTCCACTCTTCAGCCACTGGAACACATTCACTGTCTAGATGAAGCTGTCCTCATTGTGTGCTACACCAGAGGCATCCAAAATGGATCCCACTGGCCACTGTATTCAAACTTCCAGAACACAACAGAGTCGTACTATCGTGCATGTGCTGCACACACATGCACTGCACATGTACATGGGATGTCAACACAGAGTTCTCAGTTTTAGATAATAGCTGAATTTAATATGAGTGGGGTCAGTAGACCACACACTCACTGAACAGAGAAAAAGGTCTATTCACATGATTCATATACCATGGCATGTTGTCATCACCACATTATGTGACACACCCAGGGAATGAGCAGTAGCTCACTACCAACTCAAAGGGCACACTTGGTGCACTCCTCCGAGTTGCCGAACAGGATCTGAACCTCATGTTACCAGGGACCGGCTTAGATTTCTGTGCAAACCCTAGATTAGTGTGATGTCAAGGTCATAATATGTCAGGATACCAGTTTAGCCAGTTACCAGTTAAAGGTGGTCAGGCACTCCGGTCAGGGGGTAAAGGCTTTTTTAGATGAAACGGACGCCCCTGTCCCAACATAACAGCAAGGCATTATATACTCCTCTTACTGCCCACTTGCGTTCCCCCTTCTTTCTAACGTCCCCTACTCCATCCTTTGTGCTCATAACATAAAGCTTCCCTTATCACTGTACCCCATACAAATAACTCCGGTTTAACTGTGGTCCCAAAGCGCCTATGTTCTATCATACATCGATCTCTCTCAATCTAGATAGATCTTACATGTTTGGGTGCGTTGTATGTATGGCCAATAAAGTCTCACTTAATGGCTTTGGATTAGACTTCATAGAAGTTTAGGGACCTTTGAAAACTAATAATCGTACAGCCCAGGATGATAAATTGCAATAAAGGCATGTGCAAGGGTCTGGTTCGGTGGAAATACCATGGCTTCGCTCCGTACCGTCTCCATGTCTTGGAAAACTGCATGGGTGCAAGAATACGCCTTTGCTTCAGGCCTTAAACCCTTTGATGATGACCTATACCAAGAAGAGCAGAGGATATTGTACAGCTCGAGGGGGCAGCAATAACTAGCGAAGTTGATAGTGAGGTTGGGTGAACCAGGTGACTGAAAAGCAACATCGCCAAATGTGATGCAGCGTAGGCAACAAAATTCGTTTTTTTTTGTTTTTTTTGTTACTTACCTGTAATGGTCGATATCCCGCATTTTCAAACCCCCCACCCTGCCCCTCCCCCGCCTGACGTCACCGCCCGGTATAACGTCCTGCACGGGCAGGGCCTGACTCCCAGATATCACTGGAACACCATCAGAGACTCCTCATCCAATCCCCACATTGCTCTCATGCTGCATGAGAGCAGTGCGGGGATTGGCCTGAGCGGGCTGGTTTAATGCTCACTCAGACACAGGGAGTCAGGGCCGTTTCTCCACCTGGATGTGGAATACAGCTGGGTTGGAGAAACTCTGCAAGTCTGTTTGGCCACTTATAAGTGCACTCCACTCCTCCTCCCTCTTCCTATGACGCAGCCCTACCCTGCCCCTCCCTGCACGCACTTGGTTCAGACAGCAGCTGAAAAAAAAAACAATAATAAAATATAATTGTATCTTTCAGTTTGTGGCTCTAGGCAAGTGGGGCAACGCACCTCTGTCATTGCTGAGGAGCCACTGCTGATGAGGCCCTATATGAAGACCTAGCCCATTTACATGTTCTATAGAGAGTTGTTTGATTTATCTGTTGTGCCAAACAATTTTACAAATGCTACACATGTAGAATATATTGCTCCAAGCAAGAAGTAGGCCAAATTACACTTAAGGCACACTGTCAAAAAATATACATTTGAGATAGAAAAGCACAAGTGAATTTGTTTTTGCACTCTTACAAAACTTTCATTTTCAATAGAGGAGCTGGAACCCCATAAAGCGTAATCACATCTGATGCTTAAGTCCAGGTGAGTTCTTTTGTTAGAAATTTCCCTGAGCATTTGAGGGTACAGATATCCCACAAACTGCACAGGTTAGGGCTGCACATGTAGATCTGGCATCTTCTGTGTCAGAGGACTGTCTTGAAGATCCCTAAATCATGTGGCAGACCAGAACTAGCATTGCCGACAGGATGGTTCCAGAACTTGCTCTGTTTGTAAGCTTCGAGGGATTTTCTGAAAAGAAATAAAATAGATTGGTTTCAGGTTAGTGCTCCTCATTAGAATCTTTTTGCTTCTACTATAGTGTGTGGTACATGTTTTCCTAGATAATGTAATTTCAAAGTCTTACTAATGGGGCCCACTCCATATTTACGGAGTGCATATAGCGAAATACCAAGAACAGTTTTTAAAGTCAGATTAAAAAGGTGACGGTTTCTTATCCTTTTTTACTGTCAATATTTTGACAGCTGGATCTCTTCTTCACTTACTTCTCTACAGAAATGTAATTATAATTGAGACTTTTATCACGACCATTCTATGCGATCTGCAAGGAGGCCAAGGATAGGATAAAGATAAATTCTGAAAACCTTCATCACCCACTGATGGGAACTACATGAAACTCGCACTGCCTTCAACCCCAACCCCAAAACTCTCTTCTGTGCACAGCCACGAACATCCATCCCCACTTTGAACTCACCCAGACACCTATGGATGACCCAGTTTGCAGTATGCCCTATTCAGGACATGAAGTAAGCAGAATTAGGTTTATTCACCAGTAACAAGTTGTTCGTTCAACAGGCACGAGAGCACCATCCAACTGTCTGCAACTGTTACCCACCAAAACATTCTGAGCCTCAACGTTCTATAAAGAAACCACAGTGAAAGAGTAAACAAGGAAGGAAGAACTGGGAACGGGAGAATGCACAAGAAAGGTGGATGCAATGTAAAGAAAAACACACTGAGGGCCCGATTCTGCTGCGGAATGGAAAGCTTCCCAACCAAATGGGTTTGAGAATGGTTTCTGACAAAATCGGATTGGGAGAGTTCAACCAACTGAGTACACTGCACCGGATGCTTCCAGATACAATTTGGTTAGACTCCCATTGACTTCAATGGGACCCTTTGTTCCGACCCAATGCATAAGGCTCCCATTGAAGAAAGGGGTAGCAGGGGAAAATCGGACACCCTGTGGTGGGCACCCCCTGATGCCTGCCACACTGTATATGGCTGGTAAGGGGTGAGCCCATGGGTACCCCCATGGGCCCAATTGGGAAGGCTCTGGGTGTAGGGTGCTCACTTAGGCCCCCCAAAGTCTGATTCTGACTGCTGATTGAGTCAGACGGCACAATTCAGAAAGGCTGTCTAAATCCAGCATAGTACCAGGTCATTCGGAAACGCGGCCTGTAGAGACGTGCGATTCTGCTCCGTACTGCTCGGTCGTTTCCAAATGCCGTTGGGTTCTGATTGGGATATTCCTAATGCCTAACTCGCATCACACTCGGTTGGTCAGAAACCTTTCCAAGTCGGTCGGAAAGACACATTCCCGATCCGATTTGGACGGAGCAAATGCCCCACGGCGCGGGGGAAGGGGGTGCCGTGCCGCAGTGCTTGTGATGAGCCCAGCTTGTCATGAGTCACAGTAGAGCTGTGCTCATGACGAGCTGGGCTCCCCACGACTCCGCCCACTGAATAATTCTCCCGCACAGGCGGGGAATCAATCTCGCGTGGGCGGACCGCAACCGTTATGACGAGCTCATCTTGTCATGAATACAGCTCCACTGGGACTCATGACGAGCTGGGCTTGTCATGAGCATGGAAGGGGCTAAGGAAGGAGGGAGCCTTTTAAATGGTCCCACTATATTGAGACCAAGTTCCTGTCAAGGATTCTGAGTCCACTTGTCAGGCTTCATTGGTTGGGTGAGACACCTGACACATCTGTCATAACTCGTACTATCTTAACAGTCTGTAACAAAATGCGCTGCCTCAGCATCCATTTGCAGCCACCAACAATGTGATCTATTGAGGTTCTTCAAAGCAGACATTCCCATATGGCCATGGTGGCAAGCTTTTAAAATCAAGGAATGAATTCCCTCTGGAGGATTGCATGTATCCTTATGAAAAACGAAGCCATTCTTGACACTAACTTCCTCAGAAACTTGGTGATAGGGGTGTCAATGGGCTTGCAAGGTTTTGATGGGAAGCCCGCCCTCATTGACATATTTCATAACTAACTTTATAATGCCATCTTTCAAATCGTCTAAATTCCACATGTATTCAGTCAGATGGGACTCATTCTAGGACACGCATCTATCACACTCACAAAAGTAATCACATCCACAAAGTTGCAAAGTTGTGCACAAACTAAAAATAGAATTCGCAAAGTCTCAGAAAGGACAACAACTTCTTATCAGGTGGTAGGGCTTCCTTTATAACACGTAGTAGATATATCATCATCCTCCTCATCTTCAATTGCACAAGGTAGGAAAAACAAATAACTTGAAGTGCAGTTTATTTTCCTGGCACTACCTAACCGCAACACAATATTCCTGTAATTTAGAACAAAACCTTGCAGTCCATGCCATAGCAGAACACCCTCCTCCTGGAGACAGAATACAAACAAGGGGCTTGTTATCAGTCTACAAGGAAAATAACTTCCCCAAATTAAATGACGAAAATAGTTCACCGCCCATACTCATGCAAGTATCTCCCTCTCTATGACTGCATAACATCTCTCAGTTTCATTCAGGGCTCTTGAGGCAAAAGCTATCACCCAGCTGACATTGTTTGTGGTTTTCTGAGAAAGCACTGCTTCCAAATCGTATATGTGCTAGCATTTACTGTAATGAGACATTATTATCCTACAGTGAAAGTTTTTAAGGTGGTTCCAGGAATGGTCTGTTCTTTGATCTTTTCAAAAGTGGCTAGTTGGTCAATATCCCATTGGTACGCCACCCCTACATGTAGGAGTTCTCATAGGCTCAATTAAAGTTGCAAAGTTGTGCACAAACTAAAAATAGAATTCGTAAGGTCTCAGAAAGGACCACAACTTCTCCTTATCAGGTGGTAGGGCTTCCTTTATAGCACGTGTGAGGGAGTGCTTAGGTATCAGAACCTTAGAAGATATATTTTGGGGACAGGATGAGGCCTTACGGCTGAAGCGGTTGTCCTCGAGGCTGGGGAACAGGTTAGAGTCTTGGCAGGGACGCTAAACATCCTGTGATTCTGGGCAAATCACTTAATCTCCCTGTGCCCAACAAAAATTCATGTGTCCGTCTGTAACGCAGCTGGTGCTCATGTAAAGAGCTCTGATACCTTCATACCAAGTTCACACTATATAAAAGTCACAAAAAGATAATTTTGTGGTCCAAATAATCTATATGGGAACAGTAAAAGTTACATTTTCCTGGTGCAAGCACTAGACCATTCTTTTCTAAATGGGCAATTATTTCCTTGAGTACAAGATCATTTTCTATCCTATTCTTTGTAAAAACAAACTAAAATATGATCTTGAAAGCACTTAATGATGTCTTCTAGGTCTTTGAAAATGTGGTATATGGTAATAGGAAGCTCCTTTTGGGGACTCTTGTGCTTTACATAGTTAAAGAATAACTCACTAGTTGCGTGAGTTGCTTCTGAAACTTACACAGTTCTGGAACCCACAGAACGTTTGCTTTCCTTACAAGCTTTAGCAAAATGCCAGGTTTTACCACATGAGTTGCAACTTCTGCTTGATATCCCATATATGGAGGTTATATGGAAGGAGCTGCGAGTGAGGCAACAATTGGTTTCAGAACCAATTCTCTTATTCTTCTAATTGTCCCCTTTAGTCAGTTTACTAAGGGTGCATACTCTACATTTTTTCTTTTCTTTTCTTTTCTGCTCTCTGTTTTTTCCTTCACACAAGACATTGACTCTCAATAGACTTTGCTGACTTACGGACCTCTCCAAGCCTGGGATTACCCATGACCCACAGTTTCTCTTGAACATGCTTATTACTGGTGTTAACCATAAGTTTGTCGCAAAACATTTTGTTGGTAGCAGAACCAAAATCACATGGTATGGATAGTCCCCTCTGAGCAGTCATGAAATGTTATGTTATGTTATGTTATTATTGGCTTGTAAAGCGCTATATCACCCCGAGGTATCTAAAAGACTCAAAAGACTTTTCATCCTTTTGCCTACGAGTATAAAAGTGATATATTTTAAGCATAATGCTTGCAGTATGTTTAAAGTATCCTTTCAAACGAATAAACACCTCCTCATATTTGTCAGGATCACTGACATAATACACAAATATAGAATTACCAAAAATCAAGAAAAAAATATAGAATGCAAAAATATTGAATTCCTAACTACAAACAGTATAAAAATATTGAATCAAAAATATTGTTTTAAAAAATATAGTTAGTCAAAATATCCAATGTTTTTAATGTCTTCAAATTCATTTAAAATTAATGAAATAATAAATATAATTAACTAAACCATACTTAAAAATACTTAAATAACCTTCAAATTAATAAATAATTAATTTAAGTTATAAAAAAATATACAATTTTATGTTTTTTATACATATATATATAAATTACCATAGTATTTATAAAAAATATACAATATTTTTATTATAGGATAACGGGAGGGTAACATTTACTATTACCACTCCAGTGAGTGCAACAGTAGAGAAAACATTGGATAGCGTAGGGGGAAAAATTACTATTCCCACTCCAGTGAGTGCAACAGTAGGGAAAGCGTTGGATATCGGGAGGGTAAAAATTACTATTCCCACTCCAGTGAGTGCAACAGTAGGGAAAGCGTTGGATAGCGGGAGGGTAAAAATTACTATTCCCACTCCAGTGAGTGCAACAGTAGGGAAAGCGTTGGATTGCGGGAGGGTAAAAATTACTATTCCCACTCCAGAGAGTGCAACAGTAGGGAAAGCGTTGGGTAGCAGGAGGGTAAAAATTACTATTTCCACTCCAGAGAGTGCAACAGTGGGGAAAGCGTTGGGTAGCGTAGGGGTAAAAATTACTATTCCCACTCCAGAGAGTACAACAGTAGGGAAAGCGTTGGATAGCTTAGGGGTACAAATTATGATTCCCACTCTAGTGAATTTAACAGTAGGGAAAGTAATGATTTAATATATTAATAAAAATAAATTAAATATCAATACCAATAAAACATTAATTTAAATTAATTGGCAATTTAATATTATGTAATAATTAATCAATTATAAATAAAAATAAATATTAGTTATTCAAATTAAATACCTATTCATAATTAATTAACTAATTAATTTTCAATAACAAAAACTAATTCATAATAAAAATGAATACCAATTATTAAAATGAATTACCTATTCATAATTACCATCTAATACATTTTCAATAACAAAAACTAATTATAAAAATGAATACCAATTAATAATTCATTAACAGTAAATTAATTATCAATACACAAAAACGTATTTTTAAGATGTAATTAATTACAATTAAATTACTTCCCACCCTATTCCCCTATAATACAATTATCGTAATTATTAATAAATAAATAATACAAATTGATTACCAATTAATAAGAATTAATTACCAATTAACAATCAATTAACAATAAATAAAAAACCAATAAATAAATAAAAATTATTTACTTAATTACAATTATATTACTTCCCACCCTATTCCCCTATAAACCCACAACCCGCTACAGAAAATAAATTAATACAATTAACATAATTATCAATTAATAAAATGAATTACCAATTAAAATTTAATTAACAATTAATTCAAAATGAATACAATACATAAATACAAATATTTAATTAATTACAATTAAATTACTTCCCACCCTATTCCCCTATAAACCCACAACCCGCTACAGAACTAAAACTCAAAATTAAATTAAAAAGAATTAGTAATTCAAAAAATTTATATTTAATTTAATATAATTAAATTACTTCCCACCCTATTCCCTTATTATAAACCCACAGCACGCTACAGAATTAAATTACGCAAAAATTAAATAACATAAAATTCATTACTTAAAATAAATTACAAAAATAATATACACTTTTCACTTATATACTAACATAAAAACACTTTAAAAAAATGTGATATTATTAAAAATTCGATATATTTTAATACCTATATTATATACTTCGATATTTTGACTTCGATATTTTAAAAAGTCGATATTATATTACTTACCTTCAATTCGATATTTTTCACCTCTATATTCTGTTCATTCAATATTTTGTCCATTCTATATTTTGACTTCAATATTTTGGTAATTCTATATTTTGAATTCGATATCTTGTCTTGTTACCATTTGTCATGTTCCGTTTCAGTAGCTTCTACCATGGGAGGAATTGTAAAAGTCCCTGGTGCTACTGTTCCTGAACAATTAAGGAGAATTCTGCTGCAGTGTTCAACTAACAACCTGCCGGCATCTAATGCAACAATATAATTCAAGAATTCCTCCGTCAAATTTTTTTCAGGGCTGTGAAGGATCGCCCTTATTCTGTAAGAACTTTGAGGTGGGGAGGGAGGAGGGGGTTCAAACTGCATGGTAACAAGTGGAAGGAAAATCGAACCAAACCATATGGGAATTGGATCGAGGATGAGAAGAGTAAAAAATAGTCAAATCACCATCACACAGTGTAAAACGTGAGTGAGTGCAAAGAAGGAGAATGACTAACTCTACATCAATAACATGTCAGGCCAAGGAAACTGAATAATTATAGAATCCTTTGGGAATCCGTTTACCTTGGATGCATGCTCCACAGTGTCACTCAAAAGCCAATGGAGGGCAATAGCATTTCAAGACTGTGTCTGGAACTAAAATGAGGCTTAGAGCGCCACTTTGTTTGAGGAAATTCTTCTGGTGTGACAACAAAGAAAAAGTACATCCCAAACCCACCTCAATCAACCTACCATCCACTGTGAGAGAGGCATGAGGTCTTGTTTCGGCTTGCTATATGTCTCCGCTCAGAACAGAGCATCAGCGACTCCTCACACTTCGAGGGGGTTTCTTATGAAACACAGATGCCTCATGACCTGACGACCTGGTGAGGAACATTGTTCAGTTGGCTTCTACACTCTATAATAGTATGTCCTCTTTCAAAGGGATGTGGTACACTATAGGCTTCAGAAGAAAAAAGGGGGAAGGTAGAGGTATAAGCTAAGTCCACCCTCCAAAAACTGGAGTAGATCTTAAAAAACCCAAAGTATCAGGTAGAGATCCTAGCCAGAGGTGTGATTTCTTCACTCAATTCAAGATAATCTACAGGAAAGAAAAACTTTTTTTTTCTTGAGTCCCCTCACTCACCAGGGTTTCCCCAAGCCGACATGCTTCATCATAGGGGCCATCTCAGTTAGAAGCATAGCTAGAGCTTGTGGCACCCGGGGCTATCCTTCAGATTGCAGCCCCCTGGCGGGGTGATGGGGAAAAAAGACGGCGAGCACCTGAAAGAGGTCCGAGAGACACATTGTATCACCGCTAATAGTTACCTCGATGATGCAAGTTTCATGCACATTCATGACACGGTCCAGGGCTAGACCGCTCCCGTCCCCAAAATAGCGCCCCCTGGGGCGGACCTCCCCCCACCTAACTAAGCTGCTGAAGGAAAAGCAGAAGGAAACCCAAAACTTACATCAGTTCTACCTACCCTGTTTGTGACATGTCACTCATAACATCACAGCTTGTGCAGGACCCTTGTCCCCTGTCCCCTATCTGCCCCGTCCATGACATCTCACTTATGACATCACAGCTGGTGCAGGACCCCTTTCCTCTGGTCATATTCAAGCCACCTACCACATCACATGCCCAGCTTCTGTGGCACGAACACCTACTCCTCTAGGAATAAGCTGTGATTGTAGCAAACTGGTTTTAGGGGGTGCTGATCTGGTTAGATTTACAAGACCCCCCTCCCCCCTGCCTCTCACGACCTTAACTGGGTCCTGCAGCACCCACCGGTGCTGCCCCAATCCTTGGTTTAAGTGTCTGCAAACCCTCCTTAGAATCCACCTCTCTCCGTGACTCAGTATCACTCTGTGAATGAGTTCTTGTTCCACAACACATGACCTTCCTCGTCTACCTCACAGATGTCAGTTACAAAGTGTGCTGTGCCGAATGCTGAGTCAACCTTTCCTACCTCCGAAAAGGTGAACTTTATTCTCGTAACCCTATGACTGCCCCTCTCACCCAACCACGCTTGGAGGTGGAGGAAAATGTACCCTTGGTACATCACTATAAAACAAACTGTGTACCACATGTCATTTACTGCTCCTGTTAAAATGTACAAAGTCCAAATAGGAGAGTCACTTATTCTTATTACTGCATCCCCTCCACTTTGGTCTTTCACCATGACCATCTACTGTGACACTAAAAGTTAAACAGAACCTACGTCATTGCCGTTGTGTTTCAACAAAGGCTAGAGTAGAGGCCCCAATCTTGGCAAGAAGCAGATGGGTTTAAGTGAGGTCCAAATGAAATCAACTGGATAAGACAAGAAAAAGACTTCTTTCCCCAAACCTTAGAAAAAACCCTCCCCCTACATCTCAACACTAACGCTCCCTTAAGTTGGATGGCACCGTCATCACTCCTCTTGTCCCAGGCAGTTCCATTCCCCTTCATCATTTGCACTGTCGGTCTCTCATATCACCATTGATCAGTGAAATCTCATTAGGCTGTGCAACCCCTTTAAACCTATCAGCCACTCATGGCTTTAAGCAGCGCAGCTCCTAAAACTGACTTTGCAATGGATCACTAATGGCTCTATATCCAGCTACTTACATTTCAAGGCAAAAGCATGGATCAATTTCTCAATAATGCTCAAAGTGTGAACATAAATATATACACCTATCTCAATAATGGCCATAAAATAAAACCTTAAGGTAATCTATACCAGCAACGCAGTTCCTGTTTACAGTACGGAACACTGCATTAACGACGCAGATGTATGCAGTTCATCTTCATTACATCTTTCATTACATAAGAGTATTTTCTATTTTTCGATTTATGAGTTATATTGTTCCTAGACATCAAATTAAATTCTATTCAAATATGGTGTCCTGTACATTTTTTCTGACTAATATAATTGAGTCAACACACATTTGTTTTAAAATAAGATTGAAGTAGAATATAAATAAGTCCCACAGGAATATTGTTGGAATATAATAAAAATTAACCTGCTTCTCGTGGGCATATAGTTTCCTTGTTCTGTTCACACGGAAATTAAATGGAGGCAGCTCTGAAGAGTATAGAGTTTGCATACTGCTTATGGTGAATGTTTTACATGAGATCTCTAACATTAAGTATGTATGGAAGAATACTACTGGCTAAGCTCAAGACACCCCTGCCTGCTACTGTACTTTGACAAAGATAGGAAAAACAGAATGGGATCAGCACTAGGGAGTACTGTGGGTCCATGCTATTTAAGGGGCATGTTTTACATGAGAGATATCAAAGCAAGGGTACCATTTAGTGTGTATGGAATAACGCCACTGGCTAAGTTCTGAGACACTCCTGCCTGCTGTTTCCTTTGAAGAAAGAAGGTTTAAACAGAATGGAAGTATGCCTCTACATAAGAGTGTAAAGGTAGAGGTAGCATCTAGTATGTATGGGATAATGCAATTGACAAGGCTGAGAGACATCCCAAACTATTACTGCCCTGAGACAAAGATAATGGAAAAAGAATGGGACATCATTGGGGAGTATTGTGCATGTGTTTACAGCATATGGTGCACACCTCTACATGAGTTATCTCACAGTACAGGTACCATCTACTATGTATTGAATCTCATACATTATTGTGCTTTGTGCATCATCATGCATGCATTGGGAATTCATGATATTTAACTTTCTCCAGTGCTTTTTCAACACCCTACCCTTTGTTAGACACAGTCCCACCTTCTTTGGATGTGCTGCCCCACCATGAATAGTCTCTTCAACAAACATGGTGCCTCAAACGCAGATTAGAATTAAAGACAGTATTACATTGTGTGCCTAATAGGGAATCTTGTGTTAAACATACCTCATCAGCAACAAACATCTTATCAAACAGCCAGAATGCCCAAAGGCATGAATGCTTGCTTTACAAATGCAGATGTTAGAGTCCGCATTTAAGAATGAATCCATTAATCACTGCTCCTAAAGCAAAACTTTCCATTTTCAAAATCACAATTACAGACACAATGAATCATTCGTTTGTGAATTATCGCATACAAAATGTCACATAAGGCAAAGGAGACCAAAAAGTGTATGATTCACGCCATCCACACTGGTATAGGAACAACAGGAGAAAACCCATAGACCACGTTGGGATGGGTGTGTTGTGTAAATAGAAACAATTCCCAACAGGTATCATGTAAGGACAATTTAAGTAATGTATGCAGTCTGCATTACAAATAATAAACAAGGAGTCACTGAAGTTTTTAGAACAAAGGCAGTATTATTCACCAAATAGGCACAGGGAGAGGTCTTTCACATGGTAATACAGTTTAAACAGCACTGTACAGAACAGATCATGTGACAACCCTAGTGGCACTTGGTGCGTGATGCTATATACAGTGGTGATTGTGAAGGTGCAAATGCTCTAGGCATGAGCGGGAAATCCGTTACGCCCGCGGATTTTGCGGATTTTTGGGAAATCCGCAATCTGCGAATTTTGCGGATTTCCCGCAAAATCCGCAAAAAAAAATCCGCGGACGTAACGGGTTCAAAAGTTGACCCCCCACTCATGTAACTATTTTACAATGGCGCCAGCAAGCTGCCAGCGCCGTTGTAAAATAGTTACAAAGTTAGCTTGTACAGGAACCACTAGATAAAACGAAGCAGGTGCTGCTTTATTTTATCTAAGTGCTTCCTGTGCAAGCTAACTTTGTAACTATTTTACAACGGCGCTGGCAGCTTGCTGGCGCCATTGTAAAATAGTTACATCATACAGGCCAACATTTCAGAAGCCTATGTCGCTATTTCTGATAGAGACAATATTTTGTCAAAACATCCGGGTAAGATAGTATGTTTTGTTGATTTAAATCTTTATTCTTTATGTTCTTTTTAAATTTCAGTTAATCACTTCTAATTCTATGTCAGGACCGGAGGCTTCAGATTATGCTATATCTTCCTTCGCTTTATTAACATAAAGAAACCACAGCAGCTTAGGAAAAGATATAATATGAACAAAAAAATGCTTTAAACATAAAGCATTGACGTAATGTTCAACAAAAAATCAACAACAACTCCCAAGAGTCTCTTTGCGTATAATCATAGTCCATAGTCCTTTGTCTCTGTTCATCAACACTATATAACCGGACTTCCCATCATCTTCCTCCCTCTTTCTTCGCTGCTCCCGCAGCCAGATAAGTGCTTTTCTATTTTGTCTTCTTTTATTGTGATTGATTGTCTTGCGGTCTTTGGGGACTCCTTGCATGGTTATTCCCTTTCAGAGTCCCTGGTTGCGGGA
The DNA here is from genome assembly GCF_964263255.1 of Lissotriton vulgaris. Classification (NCBI taxonomy): domain Eukaryota; kingdom Metazoa; phylum Chordata; class Amphibia; order Caudata; family Salamandridae; genus Lissotriton; species Lissotriton vulgaris. Next base: position 930,152,231 of record NC_141685.1, on the reverse strand, counting down.
ACGTTCTGCCGTTCCTACGCGACTTTATTCCCACTTGTGCGGTGTGTACATAGACCGCAAGGGGGCGGCCTGTCGCCTCGCCGACCCTCCGGCGCGCCTCCGCTGTACGAGGAGCCGCACCGTGGGGTCTGCTTGCGCAGGGGCCGACCCTCGCGTACCCCTCTGACACCTGGTGATCCGGGTCTGTACTTTCACAATTTTTGACGCCCTCTGGGGCCTGTATAGCGGTTTTGACCGCGTGAATCGCCTTCGGGCGAGATCTGTGCACCTCTTTTAACAGTGTGTGGCCTAGCGCGCTTGAGGGGTACGTAGACCCGGTCCCGGCGAGGAGGGTCTGCGCGCTTGGGGGTTGGTGCAGCCCACCTGCCACGTCAGCTGGCCCAAAACGTGATCGCAGCCGCTGGGCCTGCCCACATTCGAGAACTTTCTCGGTTGCCGCCCTCTTGGGTGCCCCGCATTTGCCCCTTGGTTCCGAGATGGAAGGGGAGTACGAGGAAGAGACCTGCCCCTATCTGCAGGATGATGAGTTTTACCAGGCGGTGGACAACTCCATCTATCATTGTGTGACGGAGGTGGTAGGGCCCATGGAGGACCGCCTTTCGGCCCGCATCGTGGAGGAGTGTGCAAAGCTGGCAGCGGCGCAGGTGCCGCCGTCCCCCGAACTCCCGGGGACGTCCGGCGGGCTGCCGCCCGCTCCGAAGAGACCCCGGGGTGAGGGGCCTTTATCGGAAGCCCAAGGCGTGGATAAGGGCGCTTTCGAGCGTCTTCGTGACGCCTTCCTAGCCAAGGCGACGGCGGTGCCTCCGACGCCCTTGGTGGAGCCTGGCACTTCGGGCGGCCTGTCGACGGCGCCCGCCTCCCCGATCTACGACTCTCCGGACACGGATGACGACGGGGAGTCGACCCGTTCTTGGCTCCCGGCGCCTTCAGGGAAGGAGATGCCCCGAGATGAGTCGGGCATGCTGGACCCGGACGAGATCGTCCACCCCCGTTCCGCGGCCTGGGCCCCGGGGGAGACGGTGGCGAAGTTTGTCGCGGGCAGGTTGCGCAAGCCCCTGGAGAAGGAGGCGAGGGGTTGCCTGCGCGGGGAATGCCCTCGGCCTACTTTGGAGGGGAAAGTGGCCATGACACCAGAATTGGACCCCAAGATGGCCACCTTCCTGGCGAAATTCATGAAGGACCCCAGGAAGGGGATCGACCGATCCTGGCGGGCCTGCCAGGACAAGCTGTTGGATGCGGTCGGGCCCGCCACGAAGATCCTCGATATGGCGGAGGAGGCTCGAGCGAATGGCACCGCCATTTCACCGGAGGTGCTCTCCAACTGGGCCCAGAGGGTGATAGTGTTCTTGGGCAACGCCAACTGTGCCCTGTCCACGGAGCGGCGGCGGTCGCTCCTTATCAAGCTGGACCCGAAGCTAGGGGACCTGGCCTCGTCGGAGGCAGGTGCCGTGGCCCAGGGTGGCCTTTTCGGTGAGCCTTTCATCCGCGAGCTTGGAAAGTTCGTGAACACGTTCACGTCGCTGGACAAGGCCCAGTCCAGCATCAAGAGGGTGTTCCACCAGCGTTTTTCTGGAGGGGCCGGTCGCGGCAGGGGCCGCGCGATCAGCCGTGGTCAGCATACCAACAACCGTGGACAAGGCTCCGGAAGAGGTCAGTACCAGACCTCGGCCAACTACACCAATTTCTACCCCACGAGGGGACAGCGCTATGGTGGCAGAGGATTCAAAAGGAACTCCGGACAAGGGAATGCCCCCGGTAAGTGTACTTTGCTTGGATCAAGTTCCGATTGGGGGGCGGCTGGCAAGCTTTTACGGGGAGTGGGAATTGCTCACTGCCGATGCTTGGGTTTTGCAAACTGTGAGAGGTTTCCATATAGAGTTTCACGACCAACCAACTCAGGTGAGGCCCCCGCGCCCGATGGTTTTCTCAGAATCCGACGCGCGTTTGATAGACGGGGAGGTCTCAGACTTGCTGCGCAAGGGAGCCATCCGTCTATCAACGCGCCACCCACATGGGTTCCTCAGCAACGTCTTCCTGGTAGACAAGACGGATGGGGGCAAGAGGCCTGTGATCAATCTCAAGGAATTCAATGGGTGGTTGGTCTACCGTCACTTCAAGATGGAGGGGATCCACCTCCTTCGGGACGTGCTCCTCCCTCGGGATTGGATGGTGCGACTGGATCTCAAGGATGCCTACTTGGTCGTTCCCATCCACCCCCCTCATCGTCGTTTCCTACAATTCCTGTGGGACGGCAAGGTGTTCGAATTCACCGCCCTGCCGTTCGGCCTTTCTTCGGCCCCGTGGTGCTTCACGAAGGTCCTCCACCCGGTAGTGGAGTTTCTCAGAAGTCATGGGGTCCGTATGATAGTATACTTGGACGACATCCTCCTCATGGGGCAGTGCCCAGAGGTACTGGCGGGACAGCTGCGTCAAGCTGTCGGCCTGCTTCAGAGACTGGGGTTCGTCATCAACGGCTCCAAGTCGGTCTTGGTTCCCACTCAGCAGATCACCTTTTTAGGTTTCGTGGTGGACTCGGTACAGGCGGTCTTGAGCCTACCGGGTCGGAAGGTCGCAAAGATTCGACACCTGCTTCGGCAGACGATCGCGAGGGATCGTACGTCACTGCGCCATGTCGCCAAGGTGGTGGGTCTTCTATCGTCCTCCATCCAGGCGATTTTCCCAGGGCCGCTGCACTACAGGGCTCTTCAGCGCCTGAAGGCACAGCACTTGCGCCGTGGGATGTGTTACGATCAGTGGGTTCCCCTCACGGACGAAGTGAAGGAGGAGATGTCATGGTGGCTGTCTCACATGGAGGCATGGAATGGGCGAGCGATCTTCGGGTCGGCTCCAGACTTGATCATAGAATCCGACGCCAGCAGGTCGGGCTGGGGCGCCCGGTGCGGGGATTTTTCCACCGGCGGCGGCTGGTCATCAGAAGAACAACAATTGCATATCAATTGTTTGGAGCTCCTTGCGGGCTCCTTCGCGGTTCGCTGTTGGACCAAAGATTCGGTCAAGGCTTGTGTCCTGCTACGGATGGACAATGTTTCGGCGGTCCGATATGTGAACCACCTGGGAGGTCCTCGGTCCCGCACGTTGGCGGACTTAGCGAAAGACTTCTGGAATTATTGCCTGTCTCGTCACATTGCGGTGACGGCGGAGTATCTGCCAGGCCAATCCAATCAAGTAGCGGATTGGCACTCTCGACATCTCAGGGATGCCAGCCAGTGGAAACTGGATCCGGGAGTCTTCCGGTGGCTACACTCCCTCTGGGGCCCCTTCTCGGTGGACCTCTTCGCGTCCCGTCTCGACCACCAGCTGCCGCGGTTCTACAGCTGGAGGCCGGACCCTCTGGCGGAGGCCACGGACGCGTTCTTGCAGGATTGGAGTCGGGAACAGCCGTTTGCGTTTCCCCCGTTCTCCATGATCATGCGAACGGCGGCTCAAATACGCCGCCAGGGTGCGGAACTGGTGTTGGTTACACCGCTGTGGAGGTCTCAAGTATGGTTTCCGGTTCTTCTGGAACTTTCTTGGGATTTTCCAATCCTACTCCCCCTGTTTCCTCTGCTCCTGACGAGCCCGGATCAGGAACCTCACCCTCTCGCCATGCAGAACACTCTCCGCCTCGTGGCGTGGAGGCTCTCAGGAGACGCTGGACGCTCCCGGGCCTTTCGGGGTCAGCTGCGCACTTGCTCTCCAAAGCATGGGCCGATAGTACGACGAAGCGTTACAGATCCGCTTGGCTTAAGTGGATGCGTTGGTGTTTACGAAGGGATTTGGATCCCATGGTCGCCGGCCTTGTTCCCGTGCTGAATTTCCTGGCTCATTTGGCCGACAAGGGTTTAGCGTATAGGACGATCAATGCTATCCGGTCGGCGATATCTGCGGGCCATGATAACATCGATGGCCATCCGGTAGGGGAACACCCTTTTGTGTGCCGGCTTCTGCGAGCGGTTCGCCTCGCCCTGCCGCCAGAACCTAGGTACTCCGTCCTTTGGGACGTCAATTTGGTTCTGAATCTGTTCCTGTCGTGGCCAGCGAATTCTTATCTCTCTCTTAAGGAGCTCTCGGCGAAATTAGCCATGTTGTTATGTCTGGTCTCTTGTAGGCGCGTCTCGGACGTGCGCGCGCTGGATGTTTCTGCACGCATTTTTTCCCCGGATGGGGTTACTTTTACGGTGGGCCGACGCACTAAGACGTCGTCGCGTTCCATTTCTTATCCAGCTTTTACTGACACTCCTAAGTTGTGTGTCGTGCAATGCCTCAAAGCATATGAGGACCTGACCTTGGATCTGCGCCCTCCGGGCGAGCGTCAGTTGTTGATTGCCCTGCGGAAGCCACACAAAGCTGTCTCCTCCCCCACTATTGCTCGGTGGGTGCGGTGGGTCATGCAGGAAGCGGGCATCAATACTTCTCTCTTTGGAGCACACTCCGCCAGGGGGGCCATGGCCTCTAAGGCATTCTCGGTGGGTGCTCGTCTGGAGGACCTTATGCGAGCGGCGGACTGGTCCTCGGATTCCACCTTCAAGAGGTTTTATTTTAAGCCGGTGGTGGATTTAGCTCAGTTGGTGGTAAGTAAGCTTTAAACTAGCATAATCTGAAGCCTCCGGTCCTGACATAGAATCGAAATTTGCCTAGCTTACGTAACGGTAAGTTTCAATTCTATTAAGGACACGGAGGCGAGGATTATCCCACCCGGACTACAGTGGTGTCTCTACCCACCCGTATGGCAGTAAGTAAAGCGTTTTCCTTTACGTTGTCAGTACTGTGTTGTTCACTGAATGCTCCTCGCCTTGTTGTCGCATTTTCCTGGGCCACCTCGCTGATGCTGTTCCTTTTTTGACAGGCAACGACGGTGCTAAACAGGACCAATGAGGCTTAAGCGTGATCTGCGCGAAGAAAGAGGAGGAAGATGATGGGAAGTCCGGTTATATAGTGTTGATGAACAGAGACAAAGGACTATGGACTATGATTATACGCAAAGAGACTCTTGGGAGTTGTTGTTGATTTTTTGTTGAACATTACGTCAATGCTTTATGTTTAAAGCATTTTTTTGTTCATATTATATCTTTTCCTAAGCTGCTGTGGTTTCTTTATGTTAATAAAGCGAAGGAAGATATAGCATAATCCTCGCCTCCGTGTCCTTAATAGAATTGAAACTTACCGTTACGTAAGCTAGGCAAATTTCGATTCAGCACAAATATATATCTACAGTTTATATTTCCCTTAATTCTTGATTTATTGAATTTGGCTTGAAAATAAACAGGTTTAATTTTCAAGCCAAATTCAATAAATCAAGACATTGAGTTCGCACGGGTTTCTGCAAGTTCGCGAGGGTTTTGTACAATTTCGCAATTTGCGAAATTGTACAAAACCCTCGCGAACTTGCAGAAACCCGTGCGAACACACAAAAAAAAAATCCGCGGATTTTCACAATCCGCAAATTCGCAAATCCGCAAATTCGCGGATTGCCAATCCGCAAAATCCGCCCATGCCTAAAATGCTCAAGTGAACAGCGTGATCGGCGCATAGAACCAAGTTTGTACATCAATAAAGGCCCCGTGAACAACAAGTAGTAATCACTTAAAACATGTTTGCATAAATTTGAACAGGAGCACAAAGAGTGATATGCGTCGTATTGTTTATGCTGTAGAGTCAACAGCGTTTCGATCCCCGTTAGTCGGGATCGTCATCAGGACAGGGTTGTAGATAGATTCAGTGAGTGGCACCCAGGCAGGGAGGCGTGGGCGGCTGGGGTCCAAGCGGTGACTAAGGACTCGCGGGCTGATCGTGGGATGAGTCCGATCAGTGGACAGGACGTGCGGCGCCTGTGTTAATCAGGGCGGCTGGCGGCAATTGGGGCTCTACAGGAGACGGGCTGCTAGCAATGAATGCAGGAGCTGGTAGACACTTTTTAGAGTGCTTGGTCTGGAGAATGACTAAATCAGGATTCAGAACATAACACAGTGGTTAGGGTCTACTTTAATAAGAATTTATTTCTACCCAAGCACACCTTTCTTTGCAACATCAGGATCGAAAGACTAGGAAAAAAACATAACATTTCGCATGATATTAACCACCTGCGCTACCTCACACAAATGAAACCTGCCACTAGATGAAACTCCCATCTCTCTCCCACAGCTAAATGAATCACCAGAGATTACTTGACACTGTGTGTTGCCCGAAAACTGCTCAATATACAAGTAACATTGTAGTACTTTTAACACCTCTGACTGTACTACTACAAAATTGCGAAACAAAGGTTCCATTACTGAAGAGAAGAATATTTTGAAGTGCAGGCCCATTTAAAACACTGCCCCTGTTACTGAGCCAGTTTGTCCCTGTGTCCAAGGCCAAGGCCAGAGCCTGCAACCCACACCCTCTACACATAACAGAGAAAGCACTTCTCTTCAGTGTCCTCCTTTCCCTAACATCACCTCCAGAGTGATACACATCTTTTTCTTTTCAGAAGTGCCTTCAAAAACAGTCTACAAACTTCAGAGAAAACTTACTTGTAGTTGCTTCAATCTCCCAAGGAGCAGCAGGCACCACCACAAGGAGAGTTGAGAGTCAATGTCTTACTCTCACAACCTGCCCAGTGCCCGAGGCCCAACCAACTAACTCAGTAAGAGTGACAAGTGCAGCAAGTCACTCCCTCATGGCCGGAGACTGGGAATTGGTTCGGTTCCCACTTCCCGAACTTGCGTTGGCCCGCCTGTTGAGTCAGTCTCTGAAGGCATACACACCACCACGTGCGTGCGTGTTGCGTGCTAAATGACGTGGTACAAAAGGGGGTGGTGATGGACGGAGCATCTGAACCAATCAAACACTCAAACCCAGTCAACAGATCTGGGTTTAATCCATCACCATTCTTTAACCCAGTCTGCCACCCCAGTTCAGACATGGCCATATGCAAATCAGTCTGACCCTGTGCCTCATGGGAACAGTCCAGCCCGAACTGCCAAGCCATGCCTTCCCTGGGGATCACTGAAATAATATTGAGAGACAAAATATCGACCTGCAAGAATATCGTTGAGAAAATATAGACTGACAAAATATTGAGTTTCTATCTACAAACAGGTAAGTACAAAAATATTGAGTTAAAAATATTGTTTACAAATATATAGTTTTAAAAAATATCGACTTTACTAAAAACAATGTTAAATTAAATTATTATTAAAAACGAAGTACTAAAATATACTTAAAAATACTTAAATTAATTTATAATAATTAAATAATTAATGAAAGTAAAAAAATATTTTAATTAATATTTCTTAAAACATATATATATACTAGCAGCCCGTCCCGACGTTGTCCGGGAGCAATCATGGCTCAGGGCCCCCGCCCGCCCTGACGTTGTGCAGTATTATGCCTCTATGTTTACTTTATACGCTTTTGTAAACTGCCCACGTCACACGTTTCTTTCTCCTCCCGTAATGCCCCGTTTGGTACCTGCCCACATCACTGCCCACGTAACTTTTTCATCCTGTAATGCCCCGTTTGCTACCTTCTCCCGATTGTCATTTTAGCTTTCAGCTGACCGCTCCACTTTGTATGCTTTTGTAACCTGCACACGTTTCTTTTTCCGTTTGGTACCTGTGGCTTACTCACCGCTCTTCTCCGCCGCCACTCCTCCCTCACGTTTGCTTTGCTCACTCCTTACTTGGCGCCCTACCTCATCCGCCGCTCACCGCTCCTCCCCGCCGCCACTCCTCACTGCCTGCCCGCCGATCCTCAGCGCCTGTCCCCCACTCATCTCCGCTGCTCCTCTGCTCGTCACTGCTTCTCCCCGCGCTGATCTCCGCCGCTCCTCGTCACTGCTCCTCCCCATGCTGATCTCCGCCGCTCCTGATGTAAGCACGCACATGGTGGCCGGCGATACTTTGAAGGGACTACTTTTTTTTAACTTATATTTTTTAAATAACATATTTATTTTTAATTTATCTAGCCTATGTCCATCTGCACACCCTGAGGATTACAACGATGTATCGGGTGTGTGGATTGACGCTGTGGTTCCCGAGTTTACCCGCCTCAAAGCCTTAAAGTTCTTCCTTTATAATAGTAGTATAGATATATAAATAAATAAATAGCCAATATTATTAACGTACAATAACAAAAGAGTGAAAAATACTATTCCCACTCCAATGGTTGCAACAGTAGGGAAAGTGTTGGATAGCGTAGGGGTTAAAATTACTATTCCCACTCCAGTGGGTGCAACAGTAGGGAAAGTGTTGGATAGCGTAGCGGTTAAAATTTACTATTCCCACTCCAAAGAGTGCAACAATGGGGAAAGCGTTGGATAGCGTAGGGGTTAAAATTACTATTTCCACTCCAGTGGGTGCAACAGTAGAGAAAATGTTGGATAGCGTAGGGGTTAAAAATACTATTCCCACTCCAGTGGGTGCAACAGTAGGGAAAGCGTTGGATAGCGTAGGGGTAAAAATTACTATTCCCAATCCAAAGAGTGCAACAGTAGGGAAAGCGTTGGATAGCGTAGGGGTTAAAATTACTATTCCCACTCCAGTGGGTGCAACAGTAGGGAAAGTGTTGGATAGCGTAGGGGTTAAAATTACTATTCCCACTCCAGTGGGTGCAACAGTAGGGAAAGCGTTGGATAGCGTAAGGGTTAAAATTACTATTCCCACTCCAGTGGGTGCAACAATAGGGAAAGCGTTGGATAGCGTAGGGGTTAAAATTACTATTCCCACTCCAATTAATTAAAAAAAAATTAAAATGTTATCTAATATAATAATTAATATTTTAAAATTACTAATTAACAATAATTATTTTAATTAATCACCTATTAATACAAATTAATTAAACATTAACAATTAATTATTTAATAATTAAAAATGATTTTACAATTATTTCCAACTAAATACATTTTAATTATTTTTATTATTTAATTAATTATTAATAAATTACTTTCCACCCTATGCCCCTATAAAACCACAACCCGCTACAGAAATTAAATTTATAAAATTTACAAAATTACCAATTAATCATTTAATATAAATTAATTAACAATTGTAATTAAATTAATTAACAAATATAAATTAATTAACAATGAATTACTATAAATTATCAATACATAAATGTACATATTTAATTAATTATAATTAAATTACTTCCCACCCTATTCTCCTATAAACCCACAACCCGCTACAGAATTAAATTAGTAAAATTTACATAATTACCAATTAATCAATTAATAATAATTGTTTTCCAATTACAATTAAATTAGTTAACACATATAAATTAATTAACAATTTCAAATTACTATCAATAATTTAATTTACATATTTAATTCATTATAATTAAATTATTTCCCACCCTATTCCCCTATAAACCCACAACCCGCTACAGAATTAAATTACGCAATAATTATAAAAAATAAATTCATTAAATATAATTTATAACATAAATACACACTTTTCACGCATATTATATAAAAAAAATACACGATAAAAAATTATATATTAATAAAAAATCTATATTTTTAACTATCTATATTACATACTTTGATATTTTGACTATCTATATTTTTAACAGTCGATAATATTTCAGTTACCTTAAAAACGATATTTTTGTAGTCTATATTCTGTCCTGTCGATATTTTGTCCAGTCTATATTAAAAACACGATAATATGTCCAATCCATATTTTGGACTCGATATTATGTCTGTGCACTCTTCCCTGGACCAGATTCAAGCTTCCTAGGACCGGTTTCTGGCATTACAGCCGTCTTCAGCCAGGCGTGCTTGAATCCAGTGGCAAAGTGAGCAAGAGCCTCACGTCTGAGTATACCCTGCCAACGTATGGCGAACAAAGCGGTACAAAAGTGGGTGGTGATGGTCGGATCATCTGAACCAATCAAACACTCACACCCAGTAGTTCAGGGAGAATAAGTGGGTAAGAATTAGTGAGATATTGACAGTAAGAGTGTTCAAGTAAGTGTGAGTGAAAGTGACAGAGATAGGGAGAATGAATGAGTAAAAGTGAGCAAAAGCCTGCGTGTATGTGCTTCAGGGAATGTGAGTACATGTATGAGTGAAAGAGTGCAAGTGAAATTCCGTGAGATTGAGCAAGTGGAAATAACTGAGAATTAGGGAGTGGGATTGTGCTTGAGAATCAGAGTGCAATTGACATGAGTGAGAATGAATGAGCATGTGAATGTAAGTGAGCATGAGTCAGAATGTGTGTGTGAGTGTGTGATGGCAAAATCTGTCACAGGTAGTCGCTAGGTAATTCTTGTCATAAAGGACATTGATAGCAAAATGCTCACTCTGGCATGCTATAGGTAATTTTTGGAATTGGGGAGAACCACCCGAGTTCTCCTAGAAGAAGTCTGACTCTAACTTGCTGGAATTCAGGGCATGTATTATGCCTCACCACTTTCAAAGATCACTAGCTGCCACTGGCTTTAACAGACCTGTTTTCTCCAGCCAGATATCACACTCAGTAGGAGAGGACTTCAGAAATGTGCTTCACCACTGTCACTTAGGGCTGTTCTAGCCTTTAGATGCAGCAGGCAAACACATTAGCTGCCACTTAAAGACTTTGTCACATCCTTTCCTCGTTGGTGAAAGTCCCACTCAGGGTCATAGGGCAGGGGGGAAAACCGAGATACTCAAACAATTGTATGCAGCTGGGGAGCAGCGTGACCAAAGCCCTGCAGATCAGCTAGAGCATTCAAACTGCAGTGAAGTGCCCCTTAGTGTCCCCAGCCGACGTCCTCCTTGTATTCTTGGTAGGAAGTGACCGACCATGGGGCGTTGCATGCAAAACGATGGGCCCATACTACTTGATGTTTCACAAGTGTCTGTAAGAGATGCGTACTGATAATTATTTCGTAGGTGTTTACAACGTCTTTTTTCTTTCATTGTGGTCAGGTAGCTATTTATTTGTGCTCCGTGTTATTCATCGTTAGCCAGGCCTCTATGAGTTATTCTTTACGAAACTCTAATGGTTGCTATGGTGTGGTATTAAAGGTGTGTTTTTTCTGATGATGTGGTGCAACACGGCTATGTGATGTTGGTGGATGCTGTGTTAGATTGGTGTTGAAGGTGTGCTGTGCAGGAATATCTAACCAGATGTCTTGAGAGAAGAGAAGAAAAGAATGAAAAGAATACTCAAAGGTGGATAGGCTGGTTACATTATGCACCACACAGTGCAGGAAGAATTTGATTCTGATGCAGTCATTGAAAGCATTTGAGACTCTAATGAAACATACAGTTGACATATTCAAGGGAGTTGAGTCTAGAGTTACCTGGAATCCCAACAACCCGATTCAGAAGGGCACATGGGGCCAGTGCAGAAGGAGGTGCATGATTTACTGGCGTCATGTTGTGTCTTAATGCCATGACTTTGTAAAAGAGCAAACTTGAGGCTTTGGGAATTGAACGTTGAGCAACAAATGTATGTTTGTTAGGTCTCCACAAGCTAACAGCTAATATGGACTGTACAGAGGTGACGCGCGCAATCGTTGAGCTGTGCTTTGCTCCTGTGAGCACTCCGACCCAGCGCTGGTGAGGAAGGCTTACAGACTACTGCCCAGGGTACTTACTGCCTTCCCGTGTGAGGCATGCTAAGCAATCAAGAACCTAAAAAGAAGCATTCTAGCCCTCCAATAAGATATATAAATAAAAATGTTTTTAGAGTACATGGCATTGGGAGTGGGAGAGCAATGAGACAAAAAAACAAAAAAGAATTACTTTTTCAACACACTGGCTTTGCCAGTGCTTTTTGCCAATGCTGAACCTCATCAGCAAACAAGCATTGGAAATGCAATAGGTCTCGCATTAGAAAAGTTGGAGCTATTGGTCTTGTAAATGACAAATATTTTATTTATTTGTTGCTTTTTAAAATAGCTAAATTGATAGCTTTGTCATTTACAATGCCAATAGTTATAACTTTCGCGAATGCGAGACCTATAGCATTTGGAATGCAACATGTTTTGTATTTATGTGACTTAGATGGCAGCTCTGGTCATTAGGCCACATCTCCAGAGAGCAGGAGAGTGCAGCAGGGGAATCTCTGAAAGGTCCCGTGTTGGAGAACTTTCTGTTCCCAACTGGTTAGTTGGGCATAAAGAAGACAGTCATCAACACTTGAAGATAATAAGTCCTTCGACTCCTCTGGTGCAGCCTCTGAGATGTTTTAAATTGACTTAGAATCTCTGTCTAGTGATGATAATTTTTAGGTGATTTTCAGCTTATTGCCTTCTGACTGTGCGAGCCACATGATGCTGTGATTGAAACTTATATATATTTTTAACTTATTCTGCAGAGTATAACCGAGTTGCATAACAGTGAACAAACATATAGAATAACTCAGTAATACTATCTGAACTCTGCCTTCCCGCTCTTAAGTGTAACAGACAAACACCCTCTGCGTGCTTCACTCCCAGGATTCACCCTGAATTTAACAAGAAGTGAATAACTTTAAATAAATGCAGCATCCTAAGCACTGTGATTTGCGGAGCCAAATTCTATGCTCTGTACAGGGTGTTGTATTAACTATTACAACGCAAATCACTTTTTGTTACCGTTTAGGCTCTTGTGCAGTACCTACAGAGTTGCTGCCTGTGTTGTTGTGAGTCTTATTTTGAAATTCATTCTGAAAAGTTTACCCTTTAAAACATTCTTTTTGTAAAGCTTACGTCTGGAGGTTCTACTCTAATAGGGCATTGCTGTGGGGAGGGGGGAGGAGAAATACAACACGGCCGCAGCAGGGGGCGGAGCGGGGAGAGCGGCGATGGGGGAGAGACACGGCCGTAGTGTGAAGCAGCAGGGGCCTTTGAAGTGAAGCTAAGCTTCACTTCAAAGGTGTGGGAGGAGTGCTGCTGGGGAACAGATGGCGATTTGATGATGTGCACGCGCATTTTAGTCGCCAGTCAATCGCCAGCCTAGGTAAACCTTATTTAAGCCCCTATAGTCTCGTTCAATGCGCATGCGCATTGAGAGGCGAGACCTGAAAACATATATTTTCAGCTTCAGCTATTGCTGTACATCATTTCCAAAAAATCGAAAGGAAAAACAGTGCAATGGCTTCCATGCATCATAATGCTACAGCAGCATGCACAGTGCCTGTATATGCGTGTCACCATGCATGTATTTACATAAGGCATGTCAAAGCTGCCATTTGGTTTATTGTTTTCTATTTAGCGCTCCAAGATGACGGATGCCAATCTTGGAGTGGTAAATAAAGAAAGAATGCCTTTTTTTTAAGGAGAAGTCTGGCCCTCCATTAAAATATATAAATACATTTTTTTTTTTAAAGGACATAGCATTGGGAGTGGGAGAGCAATGGAAGTGTATGATGCATGGGCAAAGTAGAAATGAATTAAAAACCCAGGGATGGATGGGTGAAGCAATGGATGGTCTGGGGTGGAAGTAGAAGTGAGCAACACGGAGCACACTAGGGAGCCTGGAATTGAATGGCAAAGCAGCAAATGAGGGCAATACAAAATATGCACTCTCATGGACGGCTGAAACAAAAAGAAAATAGTATATGAGCGGTGGAAGGATATACATAATCTATTTGAAATATTGGTAAAAAATATAGATGCTGCTGGAGAGGGACAAACACAGGAAGAGGTAGCAAAGTCATCAAGTAGGAAGCAAACACATGGGAGTGACAAGAAAGCCAACCAATGAGAAGCGATGGGTCAGCCAAAAGCCCACTGTAAGTTTTGGTGTTGTAGACAATGGGTCTTCAACAAAATACAACTGAAAGCCTGTCTGTAGGTGAGCCATAGAAAGCTGCTTTTCTGAGCTGGGAATTGCTATATATGGAACAGAGGCTTAAATGTTTTCTAGATGCGTGAGTGGTGATACAAAAGTGCAAATCCATCTCCTACACGAGGTCTGTAAGGAACTTTTGTCCCTTGAGAGTCATGTCCACCTTGAGGAGACTGGTGTGGGATAGCAACATAACATTCTTTTTTTGCAAGCGTGGGCTAACAGTTTTTTTGAAGAACATGTGTGATGGCTAGAGTCTGACTAGGATAGAAAATAGGACCAGGCACCAAAATAAAAGTGGCCTACTCTATTGAATTAGATAGTTAAAAAGTGGGCCAATTTTGCAAATTGGTCAGTTGTGTAATTGAAAAGACATGGTGTGTTGATGGTTTGCAAGGTATGGGAGACTGCATGGTTTTAAGATTTATAATGCATTGGGGTCCATCACTCCTATACCTAGTTGCGGGGGTAGTTCACACTTGAGGTTTGGACCTACTTAACCTCTTTGCAGTCAAATAAGAAAAGGAAATTGAGTGTCTCTTCCTTTTGATTTCAAGAGAAACACAAAAGTACTTGTTGTCTTGTTTTTTTGTTTTTTTCATTGTTCTTTGGTAATAGTTGATTCCAGGTTTACCGAAAGATCTCATTCTGATGTGATTTTTTTTATACTGTTGATGTATAGTAAGACAACCGACGTGTTTTGCCCACTGCGTGGCTATATTGCCTAGGGTTTTCTCAAGGCTGCAAAGTTGAACAAAGCTTGGATACGTTTATGAATTCTCAGATAGGTGTGAACACAAATGTGAAGCGATTTTGATTCCCTGTATAGCAATCATTTTGGTGTGTGTGATGTCCCACAAAATAAGTGAGCAGTTTATATTGCCCACATGCGAGTATCCAGGCATGTGTGTGCAATGATTAGTTCATAAACCTGAGAGAGTGGTGCATAAAATTGTGATCACCCAAAGTGATAGAGGCTATACAAAAAATGAGTGATCAATTTAAAATTTCCTTTTTTCTTTCCTTTCTTTCAATATCGATGATATTTTACCGTCCACAAAAGAGTTGCGTGACAGTTGCTTTCAGGAATGATTTTAAAACTAACATGCTCATTTTTTCATATAACCACTAGCACTTTGATTGATCACAATTCTACACACCACTATCTCAGTTCTATGAAGTAATCATTGCACACATGTGATCGGACATTCCCATGTGGGAAAAATACATCGCTTAATCATGGTGTTGGAGCTCACACACGCCAAAATGATTGGCATGCACAGAATCGAAATGACTTCACATATGGTGGTGGACACAACTATCTGAGAATTAATAACTATTTCCACACTTTCTTCAACTTGGCAGCCTTGAGAAAGCCCCAGGCAATATAGCCATTCAGGGACGGAAACACGCGTTGACTGTTTTACTACACATCAGCAGTATAAAAAATTCATATGAGAAAGAATGAAATCTTTCTGCAAAACTTGAATCAACTATTTCCAAAATAAAATGGAAAAAAGAAAAAAAACAAGACAACAAGTCATTTTGTGCCTCTTTTGAAATCAAAGGGTAGAGACACTCAATTTCCGTTTCTTATGGTTGTAAGATTGTAATGCAATCTATGTGTTTTTTCAATATGTCGGAAAGCAACAATAAAAACAGGCTCACAAACAGCCAGATAACAGGCCCACAAGTTGACCTCTCAGACGAGCCAATCAGGGTGCCTGATGGCTCCATTACAGTCTTATAGCCGCTCTTTGGGCTGTACCAGATCCCCCGCCTAACCATGACCAACTGCCCCATTCAGCCAAATAGCGGCCTCATAGAAGGTGCGACACAGCAGGAATATTTTGATGCCGCACCCTGAGGATGCCTATCATTTTATTTATTTCTTCGTCCCTCTGAAGTATTTCTTTTTAGTCTGTTCACTTTTTTGCATTTCCCCTGTTACTTCCTCTCTTGCTGTGCCTTTCTTCATTCTAGTCTATACTGAAGGCATGGGACTCTTCTAGTTAGTTTCTGTAATTAGGGCTGCTTTAAAAAACAAGCAGCGGCAAAGCCAATAAATAGCTTCTTTTGACCTATTGGCTTTGCCAATATTTTTTAGCCGAACTGTACAGCCTCCTCAACTCTGTGCAGCGTGTCTAAAGTAAAAAAAAAACACAATAGCCTTTGACACTGAGGGACGGCAGGAGTAATGTAGGTAGAGGGAGAGGAAGACAAAGAGTGCAGGTGCAGTGAAGCATGGGGAGACGCATAAAGGTGAGCATAAGAGGGAAGGGCAGGGGAGAAACAGTCGGATGGCAGAGAGCAACAGGGAGTATAGGGGGAACGAAGTACATGAGTGGAGATGGCCTGAAAACACACATATTCTAATGAAGTGCTTCCCACAAATGTTAAAAGTAGTGCTTGAAAAACAAGCAGTGGAATCAGCGATGCCAGCTAGTCAAACAGATTGTAAAGAAACAGTTCTCTATGGGAGGGACAAACAAACTACTGACATGCTGGGACACCAATTGAAGCAGGCAAATGAGTGACAAAGTAAACCACCAATGGAAGCAAAGTGCGGGCTCCAAGCACCTCTATTTTCTTGGTAAAATACAGGGTACCTCCCAACTGACAGCGTATGCGCTGGCTAGTAAGCTCAGCCTAGTTAGTAGGAGCATTATGTTAAGAGGTGATGGCTATGGGGATTGCTATCGGGGGCTTGGGTCTTTCAATAATGCCCAGTGCACCGCTGCCATTCATGTAAACTAGAATTGATTAATATGATATTCCTTTTGGCAGCATGCTTTAAATTACGCTTCAGCTGGGCTTCCACCCAGGGTATAGCATGGAATCCACCTGTGTGGAAGTCGCTGACACCATTACGTTGGTGGTTTATCTAGGGAAACAGGTTGCATTGCTTCTTTTAGATCTATCCGCAGCTTTCAACACAGTGTCTCATATTACTCTTCTACAACAGTTAGAAAATATAGGCATTAGGGGATCCACATTGGCTTGGATGTGATCATCTGACAGAAGCCAATTGGTCTGGATGTCACCTTATGCCTCTGAAACCAAGCTCTTAAAGTATGGAGATCCTTAAAGCTCTGCTTGAAGCTAGACACTGTTCAATATTTATATGACCCCTCTGGCTGCACTTGTGGAATCTTTTGGCATCCAGGTGGTATCCTAGGCCGATGACATGCTGACATCATTAATTTGAACAGAAATGTACCAAACGCCTAGAGTAGTTTCAAGGCCTGCCTTACGCCCATGTTCCAGTGGATGTGTCTTGCAATTTTCAGTGTAACATAAGCGGAACAGAAATCATGCTATTTGGCATACCTTCCCCCATGTTGGATGGTGAATGCTGGCCCAGTCTTGTCCCTTGCCTGCCACCATAACATGGAATCTAGGAGTAACATTTGACAACGGACCTTCTTTTGGCCCACAGGTGGATGGCGTGGTGGGCGTTTGTTTCGATCTTCTAAAACTGCTAAAGAAATTTGTGTATCTGTTACATATGCCGTATCAGAAGATGGTAATACATGCCCTTATCACTTCTCGGCTTGACAACCCCAACTCCCTTTACTTCGGCCTACTGGCATACCAACTTAGAAGACTCCAGCTGGTATAGAATGCCATAGCTCAGCTTCTATTAAAATTGCCAAAAAGCCACCATATCCAGCATCATCTTAAAAGAGCTGCAATGGCTGCCTATCAAGGAGAGAGTATGGCTTAAAGGGCTTATGTTGGACCAAAGAGCCTTCCAGCAGGCAGGCAGGCGGTACCTGCCGAAGAGAATTATTCAATACTATCCAGCAAGACCTCTGCGCTCTTCTGATGCTATGTTGGCAGTGGTTCTGAGAATAAAGAGGAAAACATGGGGTGGCTCCTTCTTTTCTTTCCTTTCTGCCATCTCATGGAATTCCCTTCCTTTCCATCTGCTTGTGCTGAAGGATGAACATGCCTTCAAACTCTACCTTAAAAATTGGCTGTTTGAGGTGGCGTATCAGTACTTTGCTTGTTGTACAGGTGGTCAACGAGTCTAAGCAGCACCGGGACAATGTTCGAGTAGCTGTGCACTTTAAAAATCAGGTGATTGATTGACTGATTGATTAAGTTGTAATTTGTTGATGTTATGTTGTGG
The DNA here is from genome assembly GCF_964263255.1 of Lissotriton vulgaris. Lineage (NCBI taxonomy): Eukaryota > Metazoa > Chordata > Amphibia > Caudata > Salamandridae > Lissotriton > Lissotriton vulgaris. The sequence goes on along the minus strand of NC_141685.1, from coordinate 930,134,355 downwards.
GGAACGGTGCTGTAGTTATAGTGTTATGATGCGTGGTTTGTGGAGGGGTGATTTACTATGTTGTGGTAATATGTGACGTATTATCTAGCATGATGAGATGTGGATTTGCTTGATTGCTTCTATGTAGAGTGTTGGAGTACCATGTTAAAAGTTGTATTCAGTGGCATATAGTCTGGTGTATAGAGTTATGAAACTGTACTGACTGGTGATTGTTGAACAGTATTTGACCTTGTTAGATGTTGAGGATGGTGTTGAATACATTGATTCCATGCATCCCAGAATGAATGGTAAGGTATGAATGTACTTTGTGGTAGGTAGTGGAATGCATCTTAGATATAAGCATCAATGTTTGGGATGCCAATGAAGTTGGGTACAGAAAACTGAATGGGAAAGAGAATTTTCCTTAATAGGAGAACATTTAGAATAAACATTCTTACTAAGTAAAGAGGTGAATAAAGAAAAATGTAAAACAGGCATGGTGGGTTTGAGCTCAAAGGCCAGGAATCGCAAAGCAAGAGATGCATTGCAAAAAGAGAACAAAAACAAACAAGTTTAGATAGATATTGATAAAATAAACATACTTTACCTTGAACTGAGACAGTGATAATTTTCTTAGCAATGTCAAGTTTGTTCTTAGCTCTGCATGTGTATTTGCCAGAATCATTTCCTGTGACTTCAGCCAATATTCCTTTTGGGTACGTCAATGTGTCCTTGGAACAACTGACCTCAGGGGTAGGCTTTCCGACAGCATTGCATAAAACCACGTTTACTTCCCCTTCTCTTAGTGTTTGATTAGTTGGACAGCCATCATCCGTGAAGCCTGGCGCATCTGTAAGGAATGGGGACAACACAGTATACTGAATCAGAGATCTTCAGCCAGTGGAAGCTGATGTGGTGCACTGTGGACATATTTTATCTGCCCCTTAATATACTCTTTGGCCAACCTCCCACTGCACTATCTTCGTCCGTGCATGGCATGGGGGTTGGCCACTCGTTGGTGGTTGAGGGTTCAGGTCCTGCAACCATCCTCCTACCATGAACTGCTGAAGTTTACTTGGGTACAATAATCAGTGATTCATTTGAGCCTGTGGTTGTGGTGGGAGTCACCGGCACACTTTTTAGGAGACCGGCTCTTAGTTTTCCTTATCATACATTTATGGAGTGAAACAGAAGGAAAAACTCATAAACCCAAATAACAGTAAAAGAGAAAGTCGGAAAAAACGTCAGAAAGAGGGAAAGCAGGAACCTGCAAGAGTGAGATAAATGGGCAGGGAATGTCTGGTAAGCATGGGCGAATTTTGCGAATCTGGCGTTCTCGAATTTTGCGAATTTGCGAACTCGCAGTCCGCAGAATCTCGCCAATTTTTTTTTTTGTGTTTGCAAGGATTTCTGCCAGTTCGCGAGGATTTTGTACCAGTTCGCAATTGTGAACTTACATGTCGGCTCGCAACGGTCGCGATTATGTTGTTTCTACGTCTGGTTCATCATCACAGGTTCCCAGCACCCTCTGTTTCACCCCTGCCACCTTCTGTTTCACCCATGCCACCCTCTGGTATATCAATGCCACCCTCTGGTTCATCATCACTGTAGATTATGGGGGGGGAAAAGCAAGCACACCTGCCCTGCTTCAACTGACATGAATAAAATTTGGGGTTGATTTATTAATGTGTCACTGTTTTAAAATTCCAGTCTGGCACCTGCTTCCTTATCTGTAATTTGCTTTCTGTTGCAGTGCAATTTTTTTTTCCAGGACCTTTGTGGCCTACTTGTAGCTATTCTATGAGCCTGCTGTGAGGGTCAGAGCAGGGTCATACAATTGTTGCAACTAGCAACTGAACTCTGGAGGGGCCCTAGTCAGGAAGCACTACAGGGAATGGTTACTAATGAAGAGTTGGAACTTTTGAACCTGCTGAATGCTTTCACTTTTGCAAAACTCGTTTTTCTGCAGAACAGCATTACAGCAACTGTAATGCCCCAAACAAGCTTACTTGAGAAAGTTGATTTCTAATCCAAAAGTGATCCAAAGAAAGTCAAAAGGCCTCAAATCCAAAAAACTGCAGGCAAATGTCAACCTGAGGAGTTATTCTGATAAAAATCATCATTTTCAGAAGGTCTATGCTGCTTGCTAGTAGATTTCTTGTGCAGAATTGCAATTTTTGTAATTCCGCGAGTGTGAGATTGTTGCTGCCCGCCGCACCTACATGATCGCAATTTTCTGTCAGGTTCTCTTTGAGATTAATATACCCTAAAACCATATATCTCAAGACTTGTCTTGCATCATATTTTAGTACACAATAGAAGTTTTTGGAATGTGCATTGTGAGAATTGCTGCAAAAGATGAGAATTATCTTCTACCACTGGCATATTAGGGTTTCTATTTAATGTTCCTGTTTATCCAGTGTTCTTGGAGTTCTAAACTAGAGAAGGGGATGCCTAGAGTCTATTGCTGTTCCACCTCTTGAGGAAATACCTGAAAAACTATGAGAACGTGCCATTTGCACTCTCTTCTGTTGACTTGTTTTGACTTTGTAAAATGCCCACATTCTTTACGCATGTTTGATCTCTTGAAGACATTTTCCAATTGGACATTATTACATGATATGTGGTCTTGTAGTTTTAGAGTGAGCTACACCTTTTGGATGATTTGAAGTCAGCTGTCAGTGCAGAGAATCGGAAAGGACATTTGCGAAGAGTGACGTGGACTAATTTGTGAAATTAATTATCAAGGGTTGGCATACTGCATGCAAGAGGAAAATACCAAGGAATACAGAGCATCCTAACAATGTTAATATAAGATGATTGGGATCGTTTTGGCTTCTTGTCCTGACAATTCTGGAATGAAGATAAAAGAGCCTTCTATTATGAAATAGTAACCTCTATTTTTAAAACTGGGAGGTTGCTTGATAGTGTAGTTGCCAAGCAAGAAAGCTCTTTGGACAGCTAAGAACATCTGAAAATCATTTAGGACGTAAAGTGGGACATGGAATCAATGTTATTAATCTTACTCATAATCTAGTTTATCCCACTTGGTCAATTCAAGCTAAAACATTCAATTAAGTCAACATGTGGGCGAGCCCTACATCTTCAACTAAGCTACGTTCATTTAAGAGGTCACCCTTATTTGAAATCATGCATTGGTTGGAGTTTCATCCCGCAAGATGTAGCTGACTATGTTGGAACCATGTCCATTTTCGTTTGCAATTGTGAATGAGTGTCACCCATTTTACTAGTGATCTCAGCTGATGATGTAATTTTCCTTTTCTTGAAGCTTTGACTGTACGTGCATGTCAACATTCTCGCTTTATGTTTTCTTATTGATTTTTTATCTTTATATTTGGTGTGAAGTTTGCAAGTTATTAATGTATTAATTTAGTTTTGCATTGGTTGGTTTAAGCCCAATGCCTATGTAGACTTTCTCTGAGGGTTGCATGGGTTCTCCGGCAAAATGACTAAATGGTCATACAAATTACATTTTTTTACCTAGAACTACATGCCATGTTTTTGCCATTTATAAGTGCTATAAGTGACAGGTGTTTCCAAAACGTACGTCAAGGTTGCACTCACTGAAATTGGCTTAGATCTGTTGAATAGACTACGGGGCATTCCCAGATAGGACAGGTTCTCATAACATCCCATTAACCAGGAGAGTCTTTGCCCTGCACTGAACACCGTAGCCCCAGAAATCACATTAACTGGATACTTAATATGTTATGTTAGACAAGTCACCTCAGGACCTCAAACACTCTCATTGTTGTGTGCAGATATGGATCATGTTATGCTTCTGGATAGTGGAGTTTGGGTGCTTAAAACGTGTTTGTGCGTTGTGACATTTTTTGCAGATTATAAGCCCTTGGGTTCAAACCTATTAAAGTTCCACCCTCAAAGACATTCCCACCTCCTGCAGAAAAAGACATGGTTTGTGTGCTAACATGCAAATGATTCTAAAGATAGCCAAGCCAAGATCTTTCATTCACAGAACAACATTGGCACGTCGGTGTTATGTTATTCCCAACTATAGTGCCTCAGTCTGGACGCGTGCAATGAAAACTGGATCATGTGCTGGCCTCAAAATGGGCTAAATATTTTTTTCCAGTTTGTCTTTGTTTTTACTATAGTAAATATAGAACAATACTCTTTATAAATATATAGCAGTGTCTGAATTTCAAACCATCATCATCTCTTGGAGTTAGCCTTGACTGCTTGATCACATATCTTTGGAGAGTTACTTCCTAAATAGGAAAACGGAGCAATTAAATAGTTCCCCAGGGCCTGGGGCACCAATAGAAAACTACACTTCGCAACGAGATAATTGTTGAGTAACCACTTACTGCCTCAGGTTGCCGCAGGCTGCTGACTAAGCAGGCTGCAATTGCAGTTACTCTCCAAAGCTCAGATGCTGGCTCTGCCGTTACTGATACTGCTCACATATTGGAAAACACTCTGGGGAAACTTTAGTCCTCTTTGATACCACACACTAGGGAAAGGTGAGGTTCAACATTGGGCTACAACTTGCATCAGAATCGTCCATGTTGAGTGGAGAACGATAACTGCAAACATATGCGTAAGCTTCTCTAGGTATGAATAAATGAATATTTAAATATATTTTTTATGAAAAATATTGTTAAAAGTTAAGTTACAACCACCAACGCTAATGAATAATTAAAAAGATATGGTCTAGAATGAAGGGACAGTCAATACTTCCCATAGCCCTTACGGTGTCTTCATATTGTAGAGTAATAATTTCATGCAATCATGCTTGCATTTCAAGTTTCATGTGTGATGTGTTATATTTGTATCATGTCAGAGTGGTGCGAGTCACAATGGGGCAGATGTATCAAGTGTTTTGCATGTCGCAAAAGCTGCGAATCTCTATTTTTCAGCGTTTGCGACATGCAAAAAAGAAATTGGCATGTATGAAAGAATTCGCATCGCACATTAGGAATTCGCATGTTTGCGAATTCCTAATGTGCGAGAATGGATAAATCGCAGAATAATTAGCGAATTCCGATTTTGCATTGTCGCATAATTGCGGAATTCGCATGGATATGTAAGAATATTCGCAAATTGCGATTTTTCCTATTTTGCACATTAAGGAATCGCTATTAACACCAGGTAGAAGCAGGTGGTAAAAAAAACCTATAAATGAACACCCAGAATGCATTTTCACTGTTTCCAAAATGGCGGGACTGTACCTGATTGCCAGGAGGATGCGCATCCAAGCTCTTGGCCAGAGAAGACAACGGCAGGAAAGGATATTCCGATTACGCATTACGCTGTTCCAGCAGACACAGGAGGAGATATATGAAAAATACAGGCTACATCCCCACAGCATTCTTGACCTCATTACTGAATTGAAACCATTTTTGACACACCCAACTGCCAGAACACAATCAATACCAACACATGTGCAGGTATTGTGCTCACTGCACCTTTTGGTTTCTGGCTCCTTTCAAACAGTAATAGCAGAGGTTGGTGGAGTCTCACAGAGTGCCCTATCACGTTTCTTCCATGTCTTCTTGGATGCAATGATCAGTAGACTTCAACATCATATATATTTTTCAAATACACATCAAGCCATACAGGAAGACAAGTTGGATTTCTATCAAATTGCAAGATTTCCACATGTGATTGGATGCATAGATGGAACCCATATTGCCATCACCCCACCAGCAGCCATTGAATATGTATTCCGCAACAGAAAAAACTACCACTCACTGAACATCCAGGTCATATGCAACGCTAAATACATAATCCAGGACATTGTGGCAAAGTTTCCAGGGAGTACACATGACTCTTACATCTTCAGACATAGTGCAATACATAGACGTCTCAGTGCTGGTCAGTTTGGAGATGGATACCTGCTGGGTAAGTAATACTCATCCATCCTCCCTTCCACCCAACCAATGTAATGGAACTCTGAGTCACTTTTTCCTCTCTAACTTGCAGGTGATAGTGCCTACGCAGTGCGTGATTTCATACTCACCCCATACTTGAATCCTGCAAATGCAAGTGAAAGACGCTACAACAGGGCACACCGATCCACACGTGGGGTAATAGAACGTACATTTGGAATTCTGAAAAGCCGTTTCAGACGCATACACAAAAGTGGAGGTGCATTGCAATACAATCCAGAGACATGTTGCAAAATAGTGACAGCATGTGCAATGCTGCATAACATGGCAATCCGCAAAGGCACAGAAATTGAAGTGAGTGACTCAGACACATCTGATGATGATGATGATAACCCTCCCCCAAGAATGGCAGTGGCAGGAGTAGGAGCCATGGCTGGTCGTCAAAGGAGGGCAGAGATTACACGTAACTATTTTTAGGTGAGAAAAAAAACTAAACACCATTTTCACTTTGCTATTGTTCTTTTATTCAGAACTTGCAAACAGTGCTATATGTATGTTAAATTATTTGTAATCATTGTGAATTTACATATCCATACTACTAAAACCAAACAAAAAATAGTATCTATGCATGACTGCTGCATAGGTACTTCAACATGGTAAGTCATTTTTTCCGTTGGCGGCTGCCAGCATGTTGCTCAAGTGGAGCCATGGCCTCTTGCTCTGCTCCAGTAGTGGAACGCCTTCCACTCCTGCGTTGCACCATGATGTTTGTTGGTGTGGGGTTGTTGCTACTCCTACTGGAGTTGTCCTCGCTTTCTCCCGAGCACAGGAGGGCCCTTGCACCTGAGTGGGCTGTTTGCATACTTTCCAGTACCAATGTCATATTGTCCACACTCTTTCCAACAGAACATGTGCAATCACTCAATTCACGCTGCATGTTCACACTGCGACGTGTGAAGTTGCTGGTGACTGCACATAGCCTGTTGATGGCTTTGGTGTAGTTGTGCATTGTGTCCTGCGCAGCCTGTGCAGCCCTGTTCCGTGCCTCCTCTGTGTTGACAAGTGTCAGGCAAAGTGTATCTATGGCATCAGCCATGCGTTCCTGGTTCTTGTTGGATTTGACTAGCTGCCTATTGATAGATCTCAGTGCCTTATGTTGAAGGCTTTGTACCTCAAGCATGTTGTGCTCAAGGCCTGCAAACACTGTCACTACTTCACTTTGTCCTGTGTTATTTACAGATGGCTCAATACGGAATGCACGTGCCCACCTTGGACTTTGTGATTGCTGTTGTGCATCTTGGGAGGACACAGTGACTGTCTCATTGGACACTGCTTCTACATCTGAGTTTTCATCCTCTCCCATTGGTTGTAGAGGTAGAACTCGCCGGCGCTTGCTTTGTATGGTCACAGGGGCATTAGTGACTTCATTGTCTATATCTGACATCACATGGGGAGGTGACAATTCAACATCATTGTCAGTCCTGTCCTCACTGGTATGTCCTGTGAATGTAGAGTGCAAAATATGAATTTGTGTTCATGACAAAATAAAAATTCTCATGGCAGAGTATTACTTGTACTGCACTGTTTCAGCATTACGAAGTCCCAATTTAAAAAGTAATATAAGTGACTATGATTGAGAGTGTTACTATGTCAATGGGACTACCACTCCCATAATGCATTGCTCTGTTCTTGTTTCACAGTGTTAATGGACTAATGGTAATCTTACATGCAGTGCACACACACACACACACACATTCTTTGTACACACACATGGGTGCACTTTCAAATCCTCTTACCTTGTGCTGTTGCTGTGGGTTCTGAGCTGTCTATGTTAGTCACTCCACTCACACTTTCAGTTGTCAGTGTGGATTCTATCAGTTCCTCATGGGGTGTGGGTTTGTCCACCATGGAAGTTCCACCACCTGTCAGGTTGGCATCTTTGATCCTCTCCGCAAGTCTTTCTTTGGATCTGAGTCTCATGTCATGCCACCTTTTTTTGATTTCATCAATGGAGCGAGTGGTGACTCCTACAGAGTTGACTTTCTCCTGGATCTCCAGCCATATTTTTCTTTTCCTGGAGTCCGGTACCTTGAAAGATTTTTTCCCAAACAGGTCCTCATGGTTACACACAATTTCTTCTATTAGCACTTCTTGCTCCTTTTCTGAAAACTTCTGCTTTCTTTTTTTCTTTTCAATTGGCTGCTCCTCCTGTGCCTTCTGTGACTCCATTGCTGAACAAACAGGTCTGCTCTGCCTCAGCACACTCTTCCAACTGCCACTGGCTGTGGCTCTGGGTAGCAGGTGCAAGCAATCACTGGTACTTCCTGCTTGTGATGTCATCAACTTGTTCCAGCATTGCATGATTCCCGTTTTAGCGAATTCTTAAATTGCAAAAATCGCAATTATGCGATTCGCACATTTATCTCATTATTTTCTGCGATTTTTAAGAAATCGCTATTTTCTCGCAATATTTTTGTTACATACCATTTTGTGATTCCAAAATTGCGATTCGCAACAAATCGCTATTACGGACTCGCAAAATGGTTTTTTGATACATCTGCCCCTATATGTGTACTTCAGGTTTTTGATTACAGTGTGCTAAGTGTTAATAGTGAGTGTTTGAAGTATGTATTCCCATTGATTACTGGCTATTTGTTTTAGTCTGTGTTCATTTTATTTATAATTGATATGTAGTCTGATGCTGACTATATGGAAGCAGTGTATTTGACTTTTAGTGAACTTAATGGTCTTTGCCATTACTCATTTATAGTGAGCTGAGTTTTATTTTTTCCACTATAACCTTTAAAGGCCCCCACATTTTAGACTTGTTTTTCAATTAAATTATGTCTTTATTGAAAATAGATCAGTTTTTTAGTAAGACCTTAATGAGTGTTGAAAATATTTTCTGTACTGGCTTAGTTTCATGAAAAGCTTCCGAAAATATTATAAAACATGTGGCATTAAGGAAATTAGTTATAAAATGTACTTCCTGCCATTACCTAAATACATTTTAATCAAAATAGTTATGTTCTCTTTCTATATATACATTTTTACCAAGTACCCTGATTTCATACTTTTCAAATGATGGAACTCTGGAGTGTATGATAAAATATTCTTAACAAACCTTCTTTGATAGCCCCGCTCACCCCCTCTGTAGCTTGGCACGAGCAGCCAGGCTTATCTTCAAGACAAATGTATAAAGTATTCGCAATCACGCTCACAATGACCCAATGATGATACCACAAATATTATAAAACGAGTATAAACTTTATTTAAAAAGATATACAATAAGGCCACATGATATAAAACCAACATATGAGGTTGTATAATATTTCTCCCGGCCTGTTGCTAGGCCAGCCAGCCCTGGTAAGTTCTGGTGATGTCAATGAGCACTTCTAAACATTCTCCTGTACTCCTACTATCATGTCATACACTTCGTAATGCTAGAATCAGGCACTTTTGTAATGTAAAAATACTGTTACTCGTAACGTAGCAATCAGACACACTGCAATGAAAAAAATGCAATCTGCAATGCAATAATCAGGCACTTTGCAAGGTAAATTAATGTAATGCGTAATACAACCACTAGATATGTCATTCTGCAAAAATAAGGCAATGCGTATACACTAATCAGGTAATTTGTTATGGAGGTATAATGCAATGCGCAATACGCTAATCAGTGCGTTCGGTATGCAGAAACAAGGCAATTCGTCATACGACAATCAGGTAGTTCGTTATACAGAAATTATGCAATGTGTGATACGTCAGTCGGGTACTCCGTTCTGCAGGAATGGAATACTACGTACCACTCTCCTCTCCTCGTCCAGCGGCTGAGCCTCCAATGCAGCTCTGTAAAATGGCAACGGAGGCTGGGGCCGACAACTTAGCTCCTCCGGGACTGCCGGTCCGGGCCGCTTCACTTACGAAGATCTCAGGCTGCCACAAAGCACACGCACACAGTGTCGCTAAGTCTTCTTTCACTCTCGGTGCCCGATCACGGGGCACTCCACACACAAGTCTCAGGCTGCACAAAGATCACGTGCACAGCGTCGCTGAGACTCACTTTACTCCGGTGCAAACAATAAAACAGCAAATCCTTATGAAAGTCTCCTGGTGCACAACGCACCCGCACACAGCGGCAATGAGACTCACTTGGATTCCGGTGCACACAATAACAAGGCAAATCCTCACGAAGGTCTCACAGTGCACAACACACATGCTCACAGTGTCGATGAGGCTCACTTGGATCCCCATGCACACGATCACTGGACAATCCTCACAACGGGGTTCAGGTTGCACAAAGCACACGACCACAGCGTCGCTGATCCTTGCTTGAATTCCAGGTGCCCACGATCACAGACCGATCCTCCTGAAGATCTCAGCTGCAATAAGCACAGGCCCACAGCATCGCTGAGACTCACTTGGAATCCAGGCGCCCACAATAACAGGGCAGTTCTTACAAGGGTCTCAGACTGCAACAGGCACGCTCACACAGCACCATTAAGACTCTCCTGGAAACTTTTTTGTTCCTGTGTTTCACAACAGGGAGCCAGCTCACCTCAGGCCCTTGGGGATAAGTTACTTCAGGACACAGCACACAGCAAAGTCCTTCAAGCAGGGGGACACAGCACACAGCAACGTTCCTTTAGCCTTTCCTTGGTTAAAACAGCAAACTGCAGGCCAGCCCCAGAACACACAGCAAGGGTCAGTCCTATACTTCAGTCTATTCAGTTGTCTCTTCCTTGGCAAAGGTCCTCTTGATCACGAAGTAGCTCCAGTCTTGTTCACACTTGATCAAGCCATTCTCCAAAGTTTAGGGGTTTCAGCTCTCATAGTTATACCCCTCAATGGTTCTGAAGTTCTTGTGTTTCAGGGGGCACTGACCCTTGTTCAAACCAGTTCTGGGTGCCTCCCAGCCAGTGACATCTTTCTTCCTTTGATAAGTGGGGGTCTGGACTCTCAATCAATCAGCAGGAGATGAGCCAATTGTTTTATAGCAGCAACCCATGCCTCTTCTCCTCTAGGAGCTTCTCCTCAACCTACACTCCAGATGTAGGGCAGCCTGTTGCTGTCTCACCTCCTACCCTGGGTCAAGACATTCCCTCAATCATATCGCTTTCAAATCCAGACAGTCAATCCATAGCCAGGCAGAGACACACAGAAATGTTAGAGCACAAAAACTCAGCCACTTCTAAAAGAGTGGCTTCTGAACACACAATGCAAAAACCACCTCCATAAAAAGATGTGTGATTACATTGTGAGTTCAGACATACTAATCTTCACCTTTCCATCTTAAGCCTTTGGGAAGATAGGATGGAAAACATATTACATAGCATTCCCATTCTATCCTATGGGCAAGATGGCCTTTCCACAGTGAAAAACGAAAATAGAGATAATTTCACTGTCAAGACATGTCACAAACCTTAGTACATGTCCTTGTCCTACCTCTCGCATGCACTGCACCCTGCCCAGGGGGTACCCTGGACCTACCATAGGGTCTGGTAAGTGAGTGCACTTGACAGAACAACATGGCAGTTTAACAAACTTTGCACAGGCCCTGTAATGGCAGACCTGAGCTTCCTTTTTAGAATCAAACAATTTTATTCAGCAGGCACGTAGCAGTGAACACAGCTGAGCTGCCTACATCCACAGGCCGGCAGAGCAGAGTTAAATTGCACAGAACACAGTAACACAGCCATAGGGTCTACAACCCGGAGGGCGACCCGGCGAAGGTGGGCTAACAGCCAGGCGGTGAGTTCATGTAGGGAGGCGAGGCTGCTTTTTGTCAAAACCAGAAAAGAAAACAACCCGAAGGAAACCGAACCCTCCCGCCCCCCCAGTACCCAACCAACTCTAACTCCCCCCCCCCATCCCCTCCCACCCTCTCCGCATCAGCATAGTTCAGAAAACCCTCCGAATCCCAGGGTCAGAGTCCCCGTTGCTGTCCTAAGACGACCTAGCAGCCATCATGCCATCATGCCACAGCCCCGGGCGGTTCCAAGGGAATAAGTTGTAAAATCTGGAGGAACTTGGGGCACGTGACCTCCCGCAAGTCCCGGGACAACAGGTGTATGAAGGGTGCCCAAAGTTTAGCATATGTGTCCCCTTTACCATCCACACACAGGGAAAGCCTCTCCATCCCCAGAAGCAGCCATAAGCGCCTAATCCAGTCCCTGGGGTCAGGGGCGTCCAGTGAGCGCCACTTCGAAAGGATCACCAGGCGCGCCGCCAGAAGCGCCAGCGCAATCTGTCAACCTCGAGGGGAGCGCAAGGGAAACGCCTTAGGGTGAGGGAGGCCCAGTAGTACATATTCCCGAGCCCTGGGAAAGACGATACCGAAAGCATTGTCTATGTCATCTAAAACTGCTTGCCAGTAGCGCACCAGCTTGGGACAGTGCCAGAGCAAATGGGAAAGAGTGCCTGTAGCGCCGGAGCCCCTCCAGCAAAGCTTCGAGCACTTGGGGTCCCACCCATGGAGCCTCGCCGGTGTGTGGTACCAATAAGTTACGATTTTGAAGGCCGCTTCCGCTCCCGCCACGTTCGCCGCTGTGTGGTGCGCGCGATAGAACATTTTACCCCATTCCTTACTCGTTAGGGGGCGGCCCAACTCCGTCTCCCAACGAACCTGTGCCTTGGAGCGCTGCGGGTGGTGGCGTTTCATAATGAAGGCGTACAGCTCGGAGATAAGCTTGCGATCGTCTTTCTTGAAGGCCACCCAGCGTTCCAGAGGTGTCATTGGACGAGACATGTCCGCGATGTTGTCAGGAAGCGTCACCCAATGCGCCACCTGCGAGTAGTGGAAGGCATCAGCCACGGTCAGCTCAAAGTACTCCCGGCGCAGCGTGGTGAACGGTATCAGCCCCTCCGGCTGAAAGAGGTGACCCACTCTCTTACAGCCCAGTTCCCTCCAACGCTGGAAGACCGGCGAGTCGCACTCGGGGGGGAAGTCCGGGTTGTCAACGATAGGCGTCAGTGGGGATGGAAAAGTGGTCCAGCCACGCCTGAGAGCTAGACGATCCCACACCGCCAGGGTCGGGGAGGTCACCGGGGAGGAGTAAAGGCCCCAGGATCTGTGTTTGCGTGGGAGCCATAGCTCGCGCCAGATGTTGCGCCCGGCCACAGTCTGGTCCATGAAGAGCCAGTGCTTGCTGGACAGCGGCCTATTCCATTCCAGAATGAAACGTAGGCACGCTGCCTGGTAGTACGCCTCCACGCACGGGAAGTTAAGGCCGCCGTCATCGCGCGGCGCCATGAGGCGGTCAATAGCGATGCGAGGGCGCTTATGGTTCCACAAAAAGGTGGTCAGCGACCGCTGGAGCTTTCGTAGAGTTCCCGGGGGGGGCGCAGAGGCAGCATCTGGAAGAGATAGAGGATGCGGGGAAGGATCGTCATTTTGATCGCCGCGAGGCGGCCAAACCAGGCCAGCTGCAGCCGGGACCAGTCCGAGACAGACTTAGCCGTTTGGTCAATGAGGAGCCTGTAGTTGAGAGCAACCGTTTGCGCGAGCGTGGGCGCCAGCTGGATCCCGAGGTACGGGATGGCCGAGTGGACCCATTGGAACGCGAAATCGGCATCGAGGTCCCGGACCTCCTCTTCCGGCACCGAGAGGTTCAGGATTTGGGACTTCGAGAAATTGACCTTGAAGCCGGCCACCAGGCCGAAGTCTTCTAGCTCCCGGGAGAGATGTCTCAGTGAGGAGCGCGGGTGCGTGAGGGATAGGATGACATCATCCGCATAGAGGCTCACCTTGTGCTCCTCTGCCCCAAAGCGCACCCCCTGTACGTCCGCATTGTCCCGGAGGCGTTGCGCAAAAGGCTCCATATAGAGCGCGAATAACAGGGGCGAGAGAGGGCACCCCTGCCTCGTCCCCCGGGTGATCGGAAAACAATCAGACCGACAGCCGTTCACTCGAACAGCGGCTCGGGGGGAAGCGTAAAGGCAGCGGACCCAGCTAACAAACGAGTCCCCCAGCCCGAACTTACGCAGGACCGCAAACATGTACGACCAGTCAACACGGTCGAAAGCCTTCTCGGCGTCGATGGAGAGGAAGCATGCCTGCGTACGCGACCGGCGAACCAGATCCATCAGATGCAGGAGGCGTTTGGTGTTCTCCCCGCCCTGACGCGTCGGCACAAAGCCCACCTGGTCGGGTTCAATGATACCGTCCATAAACGGGCTGAGGCGAGCGGCCAGGATGCCCGAAAATAACTTCATGTCTATATTCAGAAGCGAAATGGGGCGGTAGGAGCCACACTCCTGGGCGTCCTTGCCTGCCTTATGAATAACAGTGACCACGGCCTCGGCCATGGACGGCGTCACGTTCCCGGACTCTCGGAAGGAGTTGAAGAGACGTGTCAGGAAGGGGGCCAGCGCGGGACGAAACTTCTTGTAGAAGGCGGCCGTAAAGCCGTCAGGGCCAGGCGATTTCGCCACCTTCAGGCGCGCAATCGCTGAGATGACCTCCTCAATGCGTATCTCGGCGTCTAGCGACGCAGCCGAGGTCTGCGACAGGGGAGTGATGTCACAAGACTCCAAGTATGCTTGTACTTTGTCTGGGTCCGGGGGGTCAGCAGAGTAGAGAGCTTGGTAGAAGCGCTGGAAGCTGTTCGCCACTTGTGCGTCAGCCACCTGTACCTCCCCATGTTCGTCCTTGACAGAGGACACCATCAATTGTTGCGTTTGCGCCCTCAGACGGTGCGCCAGCATCTTACCCCCTTTGTCGCCACTAAGATAAAATTTATGCCGCAGACGGAGGAGCGCGTATTCAGCCCTGTCCAGGTCAAGGTGTTTCAGCATGCGCCGTTTCGTCTCCAGTTCCCTCCAGACCCTTTGCGCCCCGGTCCGTTTATGTATCGCTTCCAGCCCGTGGACGTCCCTCTCGAGCTCCTCGCGCTTCTCTTTGCGCGCCTTCGCCAACGAGGCCGAAATCGCGATGCATTCCCCCCGCACCACCAGTTTAAGCGCTTCCCAAACCGAGCTAAGCGACATCCCGTCGGTCTCGTTGGTGTCAAAGTAATGCTTGATCGTGTCCTGCAAACGATCCACCACCGAGGCGGCGTTAAGCAGAGAGTCGCGCAGCCGCCAGCTCCCGCGCGCCCGCGTCCCGGACCCTCCCGACAGCATAACCGAGATAAGCGCATGGTCAGAGAGGGAGCGCGGCGCTATCTCCGCAGAAGAGAGCTGGGAAAGCAGGGAAGAAGAGGCAAGGAAGTGATCCAGGCGCGCATAGGACTTGTGCGCAGCAGAGTAATAGGTGAAATCGCGCTCAGCTGGGTGCAAATGCCGCCACACATCATGGAGCCCCCCTTCTTGCAACCAAAGCAGACCCCCTTTGGAAAGCGCGCCAGACGCGTGAGAGCGCGCCTCAGACCTATCAAGCGCCGGATCCATCACCACATTCAAATCACCACCTACCAGGATCCCGGGATCAGGAGAAGCCAACACATCCGCGAGCGCTGAGGTCAAAAAGGCCTCCTGTTGCACATTTGGGGCATAGATGGAGCCTACCGTGAGTTGGGAGTCCCCCCATTGGATCCTAACCGCCAGAAAGCGCCCTCTAATGCCAACCACCTGGGATAGCACTTTACAATGGGCTTTCGCACTGATCAATATCGCCACCCCCTGTCTCTTTGTGCCACAGGAGGACCATATCTGGGTGGGGAAGCGCCTGTCCTTCATCCGCCTCGTGTCTTTGGCGAGTAGGTGCGTCTCTTGCAGGAGACAGATGTCGCCACCCGACCCCTCCAGCAGGGAGAGGATCGCCGCCCTCTTGACAGGGCTATTGAGACCTCTCACATTCAAGCTAACAACCTTCAAATCCCTCCCCATCTAGCGAGCAAAAGAAGCACTCTGCTGAGAGAAACTAGCGGCTGATGCGGAGAACCCTCCCTCCCCCTCCCTCCCCTCCCCTGACCCACAACCACCCCAAAACCTTCCAAGTCAAACCCCCCAAAACATACCCACCCCAACAACAACAAACCCCGACATGGACCCCAGGAGCGAACTGCCAAGAGGGAACAAGAGTCTGTCAGTGAAGTCCCAAGGGCTGGGGGCATGGACTTACTCCCACCAGCCACCCAGATCCTGATACAGGACAATATACACGGGGAACGTGTCAGTACATTACCCATCAGTGTCCAGTAGGTCGGTCCCTCCACTGCCAGCCAGCCAAGATGCACAGGGGAAGAAGTGCAGCCAAACCATTCAGGGCCCCTCGGGCGAGACCGTCACCTTCGACACCGAGGCCACTGCGGCGTCACGCTCCTGCAGGCTGACGGACAAGTCCGGGCCCACTGGCTTGGACGACCTGCCCACGGTGTGCCATTCCTCGGAGCGGCGGCGAGACCTCGAGGTAGGCGATGGATGCTCAGCGGCCGGGTCGGCCTGCTCCATACCCAACAGGTCACGGGCCACCTCCACTGAGCGCACCTGAATCAGCTTCCCCTTCCATCGGAAGACTAGCCTGAAGGGGTGCCCCCAGGAGTAGGGGACACCCTGTTCCTTCAGAAAAGCTGTGACCTCCCGGAAGCCCCGTCGCTTGGCCAGGGTGGTGGCCGCCAAGTCCTGGTAGAGCACAGGGCGATGGCCACGAAACAGAAGGGGGTCATGCTCACGGGCTTTCTTCAGGATCCTCTCTTTGAGTTGGAAGTTGTGGACGCACACCAGGATGTCCGGGGGGGGTGCGTTGGAGCCACGAGGCAAGCCGACTCTATGGGCCCTGTCCAGCTGGATCTCGCCGAGCTTCTCGTCCTGTAAGATGTGGCGGAACAAGCCGTCGATGTACTCGCGCAGGTCCGGCCCCTCACCTTTCCAAGGGACCGCACGAATACGAATGTTATTGCGCCTGGATCTGTTCTCCAGATCCTCCGTGTGTGATTGCAGGTCGAGGAATTGAGTGTTAAGGCGGAGGATCTCCTGCTGGAGCCCATGGATGTCCCCCGCCGTGTCCACGTCGTGCTCCTCGAGGGTCGCTACCCTCTCCCCGATGGCGTCGACGTCTCGGCGTACTTCCCGGAGGTCCGAGGCCAGCTGCGTCCGGAGTTCCTGTATGTCCTCCTTGATGGCCGCAAAGAGGTCACGCATAAAGGCCTTGGTGGCCGGCGCCTCGCCCTCCTCTGGCGCCGCCGCTTTGTCAGGGGCCGTCGACGACCGCAGCGGAGAGCTTTTCAGCGAGGCCTCCTTCAGGGCTTTCTCCCTCTCCTTGTCCTTCTTGGTTCTGTTGGCCGTCATGGTGGCGGCGGACCCCCAGACGCCAAAAGCGCGCCTCCGTGCAGTCGCCGGGCGTGTAGCAGGGTCCGCAGGCGTAGTGCGCCCAGGCAACCGCGCTGTCCAGGGGCCAGCGAGCATCAAATCCGCTGTCCACGGTAGGGGCTCACCACCCGGAGGCCCTGACCAGGCCGATGGCGCCGGGGGTGAGGATGGGACTACCGCCCCCACGTGCTGTGTGTGCGCCTTTTCCACCGCCGGCCCAGGCAGGAGGGGGGAGGGGATGCCGAATGGCGCCCCGCGGGTCTCTTCTCCCCAGGCAGGGCCCAGGCACACGAGTGTCTCCACAGAGCTAGCACTGTTCCATCAGGTGCAGCACGGTGCACCACGCTGGGTATCCCCGCCAGGCGACACCACCGCCGGCCCAGGCGGGAGGGGGGGGGGATACTGGTCGGTGTCACGCGGGCCTCTCCTCACCGGCCAGGCCCCAGGCACATCAATGCCCGCTTAGTGCCGCTGCTGTCTCGCCGGGTCCAGCGCCGTGCCCCCCGCTGGGTGTCCTCTTCGGGTGCTCCCCACCGCTGGTCCAGGCGGGAGGGGGGAGGGGATGCTGGACGGCGCCACGTGGGCCTCTCCGCAACGGCCAGGACCCAGGCACGCCAATGACCTCTGAATGCTGCTACGGTCTCGCCGGGTCCAGCGCTGTGCCCTCTGCTGGGAGCCTCCGTCGATTGCCTTCCCCCGCTGTCCTAGGCGGGAGGGGGGAGGGGATGCAAGCCGGTGCCACGCAGGCCTTCTCACTCTGGCCGCTCTCACCTCGTCGGGTCCGCCCCACCAGCTGCAGCGCGGAGCACCTCGGCGGGTGTCACCAGCGGCCTCCGGCGAACCTCCGTTGCGATGGGACGCCACAGCAATGGCGGCCCGCGCGATGCAGTACTAGTGCAGGCCGCCGAGCCGGGACCCACAGTGGGCAGCGCGCCGGCCGCGCGCACCACGGTCGCTAGGCGCCGCGCCGGCTCCACCGCCACCCAGCGCCGCGTCCGCCTCTCCGGGGCTGGAGCGCCAGGAACCGCATCCGCGGCTACCGGACCGTCACTGAGGCTGCCGGCGACACTTTGGAGACGGCAGCGAGGTCCCCTGCAGGGCTAGTTCAACGCTTTGCAGAAGCGGCAGCGGAGGGACCGAGAAAGACGTCCTACGCTGCCGCCATCTTGGCCACGCCCCCCTGAGCTTCCTTTTTAAGGCTACTTATGTGGGTGGCACAAATGGTGCTGCAGGCTCACTAGCCCTGGCACACATAGTGCACTTTACTAGAGACATTATTAGTAAGGCAAAAGGGTCTAGGGGGAAATCAAACATTTTAAGGACTTTAGCCAAAAAGGGCCAAGTCCTACAGGATATAATTGTTAAAAATTGTGGGCCCGGGGGAGGAGCCAAGATGGCAACCTGAACGGACGTTCTGATTCCCGGCTCTGCGAGCCTGTACATCCAGCACCGACATCCTGCCTTCTATCCTGATTTCTAACCGCAGCAGAGCGATGCTGTGATCGTGCTGAATCTATCCGTGCTCATCCGAGGTCCCTGGGTGCCGTATTGGGGGAGTTATTGTCATGCTGACTGGACGACCATCACAGCCCTGGCTCTGGGACCCGTTCAGTTCCTCTCCGCCGACGGACGCTGGACCGGCAACAGTCTGTTGAACCCGGGGTGCCCCGATACGATCATCTGCCTAGTGACGGAGCGGCAGCGCCATCCCCCGTGCGGCGCTCTAAGGCCGTGGGCCAGGATTGCGGTCACTCGATACCGCGCTCGCCCCCCTTCTCTGTGCAGACGTCCGAGGAGGAAGAAATGGCGGCTGTCTTCCCCGGGATGGCGAGAACTGCCTCGCATTGTCATTATGCCGCCCTGCCCGATGGCGAGCTGGGGGCTGCACTCAGTAACTCATCACCTACTGTGGAACTAGAGAGCCTGCGGCCGGAGCCAACGTACAGGACCGTTCTGGCTGCGCTTGCCGAGCTCAGCCGTGACTGGCGTTCCCTCTTCGGTGCGCTGAGTGTGCAACTCAACGGTGTCCTTCTCTCGGGTCGGGGGAGACCGGCCAACTCCCAGCACTGTACTGGTTTGCCTTTGTCTGTCTCTGTGGGGGACACCATGATGCGGAGCGAGTGTGGGGAGGTGTTTTTCCCTACTTGCCGTGATGATTGTGAACGGCCGTCTAACAGCTTCAGTGGCGCTACAATGTTTCCCCTTTTGCCGGGGTCTGAGACTTTGTCTACGCAGAGGTTAGTGTTTCCAACTTTGCCTTTGATGCCATCGGTTCCCTTTGAACCAGCAGCCTCGCAAGCATTCTTCTCCAGGCGATGGCTTGGATATTGTCTCCTATGTTTGTGGGTGACTATCCTGGGTGCCTGCGGCTCGACCAGTGACGGGAGGCACCCATTTTGTCTCTGCCTCCTTTCTCTTCATCGGGGGTGGCCATTTTGTCCTCCGGCTTTGTTTGGGTCGGACCTCCCCCGGAGGCCATGTTTACAGAGACGGTTGCGATCTGGCCAGGGCTGAGGGAATCTTCGTCGATGCTCGTTATAGACTGGCTGATGGAGACTCGACTCGGACTGTTTTCACTGTATATTCATTGGAACTGTATGTGCCTGACGTGTCAACTTGCCTGAGTCGTACTGATTCTCTCTCCTCTTGTTTATATTCCCCCTGAACTGCCTAACTTTGCGCTGATTTATCTACTTGGCCAGCTGAGACCTGAACTGGGACGCTTTCCTGGAACTTTTGTATGAGCTACTTGCGATGGTCTTTTTTCATTTCAGGTTGCCATTGATGTGTCCGGTCTTTGATCCTTCTTCGCAGGGTGCATGTTTTTTGCGGGCTGGGGGACCGGGGGTAAATGTTGCTGCTGGTGGTTTCGGTACTCATGTCTAATCGGCTGGGGGGGACCCGGATTGAAACGCTGTTTTGGTATACCTAGGGGCTCTACTTGTGCTATCCCTTCCCACTTGCGGCTACGACTGATGTGCTTTTCTTGACCTTGTGGATGGGGTGGAGGTTTTGTGCGGGCAGTGGAGTCCGGGACTCAGTGATTATGGCCCTCCTCCGGGGTTGGGTGCTTCATGGGAGTTTTAGATTAGGCTACTCTTTTCTTGCTCCCTATATCTTATGTGTTATGATATTATTCTCTTTTTTCTTCTCTCACTTTCTTCTTCTATATTTCGGGTTTATTGGGTGACAGACACACTGCTGGGGGGGGGGGGTAGGCCATAGCCTCTGCATGCGTGTAGGGTGGGGGTTGGGGGATGGGGTTTTTAGTTCTCTTCTTTGTTTCTATGGTGCCTTGTTTTTCTTCTTTGTTTTATTTCTTCTTTTCCTTTCGATCTTGGGTCCATGTCGATGTTACTGGTGGGCGGGTGGCGGTAGACAAATGTTGGGAAGTTGACTCTGATACCTTGCTGCACACTCTATGGGCCGCCATGCCGCCTGGGGGGATTTGACATTTGGGTTACTGGGATATGTGTGACTCTGTCGCTACTGGTATATCACGTCTACATGGACCCTGCTTTCTTAGTTTATAGTTTCTATTTTCAATTCAAACGGAACAGTTGGACTTTAATAGTTGCTACTAAAAAAAAATGTTAAAATGAACCTTCGATGCTCCTGAGGCGCGGTAGCACGTGATGTACAGTGTAACTGCTGAATGCTCGCTAATTGATATTGATGTGCTATTGCGCCGCCGTATTGCATGCACTGGTGCCTAAACAGTATTCGTAGCCGGCCTGAGGGTTGTGGGCCCGTATTTGTACTTTTATGATTGCACAAATAAAGGTTTTCAAAAATTTTAAAAAAAATAAAAAAAATTGTGGGCCCCATTTATGAGGCCTGCAGCTTCACTTTTGCGTAGCCGGAGCATCTTTTTTCTGACGCCCCGTTGGCCCATGTGCCACAGCATATATACAAGGCCACCCAAAGCCACTTTCGTGAAAGGGACAGTCCATGGATGTCGCTGTGAGTGTTGCCATGCAACATCCATGGATTCTGAAGCATTACCAGATTTAGGAGGAATCGTAAACCTGTGATTGCACCAGAAATCCAAGGCCACCCCATGGGTGGCATTAGGTAGGCGCAAGGAGGAGTAATGTCCTTATTTCTTTTCGTTTTTACCTCTTTCTATGTGTGCTGCATTTGGCAGCACACAGAGAAAGTGGAAACACCTATTGTGATTGTTTTTGTGCAGGAAGGTGTCCCTTTCTGCACAATAACAATCACCCCTGCAACACAGACACCATTGCACCATGGACAATGGAGCCTGAATTGGTGCATAGCAGCCCACTGTGCATTAGCGCAGGGGAAAAGGACATGAATGCACCATATTTCATAGATACAGCAAATTCCTGTCCCTTTCATTTGCCACAGGGCAACACAGCAAGATTCCTTGTGTCACTGCCCTGCGCCAAAACCTCATAAAAGATGCACTCTGTGTTTAAAATGTTGTTTCTGATGTTTAAATATACTGTCACAACATGTCTACAAATCCCCATGCCCAGTTTGTTTAACAGATGTCTCAAAAAGCTTCTCTCATTTGCTAGCTCTGGGCATATAAGCACAATATGAATGATGGACCCAAAACACCTGTTGGCACAGTCTACAAATGTTGGAGGACCTCTGTGATTCTCTTATGGACATTTAATGGGAAAGTGCATATTATTTCATGTTTAACAAAGGGTTTGAAGCTACTGATATTTGGAGGAGGTTCCTGTCTTTCGAGTTAGGCTTAAGATCCTTTCCCAGAAATGTAGTTTTCTTTTTACATCTATATTTAATGTACTGTAGAACTGTTGTGTTTAGTTTAGGTAACTTTGTCCTATTTATTGCAATAAGTCTTCTTTACTATGCGTTCTTCTCACAGGGTATGTTTTCTTGAAAACATATTTTATTGAGTAATTTACATTATGTATCTGGAGCATTAAGATGTAATACCTATGCTATTTCAAAAGAAAGTTATTTGAAATCAAGGATTTATTTGAAAAAGGTCAACTGAATAATCAATATTATTGTTATTTGAAGTAAGGGAGATACTCTGAAGCAGGACTTGGGATCATAAACATGTCTGAGTTGAAAATAATAGTGTATTTAGAAATCTCTGGTTTACTTGAAGCTGGCCAATGAATCTTTTAATGTTACGTTCCACCTGAAATAAAAGAACTGAATTGAAATCTAGCACCTATGTTCAAAAACTGTTTTTTACTTGCAAATGCTCACGGAAATTATTTTGTTGTATTTATTGTTTTAAAAATAAAGAACTCTGCCGAAATCATGACTCCTGCTCCACAATCACACATTTTCTGTAGTCATGTTGCATTTTAAACTCATGCAGTGATATGAAATTGAGCAGTGTCTTACATTTAGAGCCTGTGAACCCTCACAACAACTCAGGCCCCCCTGAGTTCTCTACCTTAACTGCTGGTGTGAAATCAGGGATCTGAATTAAAATCAATGTTCAACTTCAACAATCATTGATTGATATTTGTAGGAAAAAGCATTTTGAAATCCAACATTTACTTCAAAGCAGCCCACTGAATTCTCTGTTGAAACTGTAATTTTGAAACACAGAAATTGAAATAATATTAAATCCATCAGCAGCTATTTACTACAGTCATAGATTTATCATCTTCTGTTACAAGTTGCTGAAAAATACATTTGAAATGTGAGGTGTAATTGAAATCAGCCCATTCTTCAATCAAGATATTGCCTACTTGAGGGAATAATTAGATTGTATATGACTGATCATATTGAAGCCCTGCTGGAAACCACAAAGACGTAATCTATGTGCATTGCTTCATTATAAAGTCCTTCATCCAGAATGACCATGCATCTGGATTGGCTCAACTTTTATCACAGAGGGCTTGATAATATCAGTCAAAAAGTCTCCAACAAGTGTGTTAAAATTGCCTAGTGGGCAAGCCCGTCAATTACATTTATTATGGGGTCCCCTGGCAAGTTTAAACGTACAAAGATTGATGCATGGAAATATTTATTACTACTGTGTCTGCAATTCTACATGTTGCAGCTGCTTTTTCTTTCTCCTCAGAGTCATATGGCCTTCTTCAGGACCAAAGTTAATGCTAATGCAAACTGATTAGATGGAAAGAGGCAACGGAGAGTGATCAATCCTCCTGTAACTTAAACAATTCTTTTCCAAACCTCTTACAGTTGGGAGGCCCATATATACTTCGACAAAGTAATAGATTTTTTACTCTACGTTCATTTGCAAGTAAGACTGATTAGGACAAAAGCCAATAACACAATTTCTCTAATGCAGGTACTGGCACTTATGCCAACTGACCTCCCAAAAACCATCCTGACTTTCAAGAAGGGATGGCATCACTACTAATTACAATGAACCCATCAACAGAGGGACTCTCTCGCAGCCAAGTCATATGCAACATTAAAACCGGGATTTCTTCTACGATGCACTTGTAAATAGATGAGTCCTCGAGTGTATTAAATTCATGTACATTCCAAACCAACATTTTACTTGCTGCAGGATGCATGTTGTAATGTCATCCGCTCCTTCTGTTTCTATACTAACTCAAAATCCCAACATTTAGCTTGCCACCTAGTCATGACTCATCCTGAATCCTTTCACCCTCTCCTTTTTCATTAATAAATATTACAGTTACTATGACATTTAATATTAATAATAGTAATCCATATCTGTAAAACGCGAACACATCACCCCTTAAGGTTTGAAGGCACTGGGGGTCATTGGGGAGATTAAGTGCGCTATTAACCAGAGTCAAATGGTGCTAAGCTGTGCTGCCACCAGTGCAGGGGATCAAGCTGTGTGCCCCGCACTCCAGAGTCACCCACTCTGCCCGCTGCCCAACACAACACCCTTAATTTAAAGGGCACCCCTATCATGATGACTAAGTTTTCTCCTATCAAAATGGATCCCAGGTAAGTGTGGTAACTCAATTTGGGTAGAAACAAGCAAGAACCCCAAGATTTCTAACAAGAGGCACTTTAAGCTGGTTTATAAATTCTCCAAGGACCCCTGATTATCACTAATCATTATGCCATGCTCTGTTAATTCAACCTTTTTCTCAATTCCTTTTGCTGCAACTACTTTAGAGTAAAAGTCAATGCCGGTTAATTTGCCTCCATTCGCCATACAAAATAGCATCAGGTCTAGGTACCCTGATGTTACTGCACTTGAAGGTGGAATACATTTGAAAAGTGTTACCAATTTGGACCAATTTCAGAGATACATTTTAGATTTTTTTCTCCCTCTCTTTACTATTTTAAAGTAGATAGTCATAGTAACCCAGATATTGACCTGGGAGGTTTGACTTTGAGCTTTGCTTCCTGGTTTATTTTGTGTCTTATTTCCCCTTCTTCCTTCTGTTTATCTTCTAGATGATAACTTCTGCTTCTCATAATGAGCTGAACTGTACTTACGGAAGGGAAATGTCAGCCGCAGCCCATTATCCTTTGCTTTAATAGTAAATGGTCAATCAGAAAATCTCTAGTTACCACTATAGCATACTTCTTCGATTAGCCTATTGGACTGGGACAAAGTCTTTACAAGTCAGTTATGACCTACATTTGACTGCCATTGCTCCAGCCTACAGCCTTTCTAGGAAAAGTAGCCTGTTGGGAAATATAGCCTGTGAGATAATGTATCTGATCTAGCTATCCTTATTTTGTTTTCAGGAGCCATATAATTTATTAGGTTAATTTGCCTTCTGCAGAGGCCTGCAAAAACCCTAAATAGCAGTAGTTTGAATCCGAAATGACCAAATATAGCCTGACAAGTCACAAAGTGATGTTATAATAATAGCTACCTGTAGTAATGTCTAACAATCGCTACGCAAGTAAATATTTTCCATTTCTAGTGCACATGGCAGGCTCCCATACTTTCTATATATACCACTCAGAAAAGGGCATGATCAACCAAAGAACGTTGGGCACATAGAGGGTTATATACAAGGGGTCTACTGAATGTGAAAGAGAGGGGAATGTCCATAATTCTGGAAGTGGATGACTTTGTATCATCCAAATGGGAGGTTCCATGCAAACAGCACCAAAGGGAGAGGTCATCACGGAGCAGGATCCTAGATGCAAACTGTGAAACAGCCATTCAGAGTCATTCAGGCAAAGCTGCTGGCTGGTCATCTACAGCTACTCTAACAGGAGATGGAACTTGTGATCTCAGTCAGGCCACAGGCCTCATATGGACCAATCTAAGGCTCACAGAAAGCACCTCTCCTATACCATGCCTACCTATCTTGCTGTTCGATGTCTGACAAAAGTCTCCTTTTGTACATAACATTTTGCACAACCTGCCTGTAACTATGCGGGGTGTATGACAATGTTAAAGCCTGCTTCAGTACATGCAGTTTCGACTGCTGCTTTTGATCCAATGTAATTGAACTATCCATCTTTTGTCACAACCTTATAGTGAAAAGCATTGTGGGTCCATCCCAACATCCCCTGTAACATGACATTTAAATTCTATTTATTTTTTACCTTTGTTCCCAGCCCTAAAATGTTTAAAACATACTGTTCACCACTAATTTCCCACAATGTCCTGGATGAATATGCTCTAAGCCCTCTGAAAAGGTACTTTAAATTAGTGATTTGATTTTTTCAATGATTTGAAATCAAGAATGTACTTGAAAAGAGACAAGTGAATGTTGTACTGTAATTGTTAATTTGAATGTATATAACTTAATTATAATCAGGACCAATCGATCACATTCCGGGATTCATCATCCCCAGTGATGGTTGTGCCTCCCCAGCCGAGTGGTTGAAGTCAGGCCACTAATTTATCTATTTTAACCTTTGATTTGAATTTGGGGAACTGAAAAAAAATAAAGCTAGGTAAGGACTCCTCTCACACGGGTTTTGATTAGTTGTCCGCAAACATGCTTCATTTAAAAATAAAGGTAGTGTTTTTAAATCAGAGATTTACTTGGACATAGATGGATCAGTTGAACTCCGAGTGATGATCATTAGACTCACAGACACAGGCTTTGAGGTGTACATTGTTGTACCTTATAAATCAATCAACCAATCAATTCTTTACTTTAACAATTGACATTAAATGAAAGAACAGATTCAAAATTAGGATTTATCTTCTGCGGTCATGAAGTCATCATTCCAAATTATAAAATGTTTTAAAGTAAAAGTGACTTGAAATCACAGATTTGTTTGAAACTAGGCCATTCAATTATTTACTCTTACAAATGATTTGAAATTGAGGAACTGCAATGCAATTATGAATCCCCTTGCTTTCACAATCATGGATCTAATCAGGATTTAGTAAAAAATTAATTCTGTAATTTGAAATCAGAGTATGATGTAAATTCAAACCACTAAATCCTCTGCTCTACTGGTGAATTTGAAATCTCAAATTTTCAGATTGATATCTCACTTCAAAATGAATGTGATATTAGAAATCAAGAGTTTTTTGTCATTATTAGCTGAAATAAAAAATAGACAAATCTTTCACAGTCATTAAAAATGATCTTCTCTTGTGCTTAGTTAAAAAGAATTGTGATTTGAAGCCATTCAAATGTCTTGTCAATTCAATTCATAAAGCTTTATTCGGAACATTAAAAAGCATGTCCATAAAAGCACATACAGTTACAGATACAAACATTTCATTAAACATTAAACATTAAACATTTCATTTGAGAAAAAAAAGGAACACATAATACATATATTATCCAGAGGGGGATGGAATAAATATTTAAAATAGTTAAAAGCACATACTTTTCCTGGCGCTAATAGCTTTAAGCAAAAATGTAGCAGTAAAAAAGCAAATGTCCGGATGGTGCAGATTAAAAAGCAGTTTCATAGCGTCCATGGTTGTTCTCACTCCAAATCTCTTTAACATTGGCTTTAGGTAGAATTTCCGGAGTTCACTATACAATTCGCATGATAATAAAAAGTGCTTAGTGCTCTGTTCCGTTTTGTTATCACATACACAGGGTCCATTAGGGCGCATTTTAATATTAGGGCACGCAACAAGGTAATGTACTATTTCCATCCTCATTCTGGTGAGTACAAACTGGTGCGAAACTCTGGTTACCTGTGACAAATACGGATGAAATCCAATAAAATCATTCATGCTATTGTACAGTACACATGTGGATAGTTTAGAATCCTCCAGAAAATGCCTTTCATTACAATAATTCAAGAAAGTTATTTTCATACTTGATTTAGAGATATCCGAGGCACTGTATGGATCATTGATCACATTAATCCCAAAAATCTTTTGGGAACATTCAATGATATATTTAATCCAAGGGATCTTTAAATGCTGGTCTAAAGAAAGGCAGTCCTCAATAATAGCTCTATTCAATGAGGTGCCATCGCTGACCCAAATGGAGCGCCACAATAATAGGGGTCTTAACATGATCATATCATTTATGGTTTGAGTCCCTGTTTCCTTATGGACCAAGGAGTTGGAGGTAGACTTGGGTAAACACAGGAGCCTTTTCAGGAAGTTATTCTCCTCCATCTGAAGGCTCCCCGCTGGTGACACACCCCATACACCAGCCCCATAAAGGGCTGCAGAAAGACATCTGGTTTGATACATTTTTAACATGTCTTTAATACGTCTGCTCCCCAGCTTCTTGGCAAATGCAAAGACCCCATTAGCACTCCTAATCATCTTGGTTTTAACAGCTTTGTGTTCAGTGACCCAGCTCCCATTATTAGAAAAAGTAATTCCCAAGTAGCAAAAATTTTCAACTTTTTCGACCAGGACGCCATCAATAAAGTAATGGGATTTACCTTTCATTTTAACTCTTCCTGGCCCACACTCCATCACATATGTTTTGGATTTATTGATCACCAGTTTCCTATTTTTGATGAACCGCACAAAGTGGTTCATCAAGCGTTGAAGACCCAGGGGAGTCCTGGACAGTAACACTGCGTCATCCGCATAAAGTAATACGGGTATGTTAAGATTATTGACTCTAGGGGCATCCGCAGTGACTGTCTGCAGGACAGAATCTACCTCATTTATGAAGAGGGTGAAAAGCAGGGGTGCTAAAACACACCCCTGTCTAATTCCCCTTCCGATCCTAAACTTGGTCGTACACTCCCCATTAGGTCCATATCGGACACTGGTGCTAAGCTTTTCATACAGGCGGGCGAGGAAGTATATTATACGTTCAGGGGCCCCCATTTCTAATAATTTGACCCATAATATAGCGTGGTCTACCATGTCAAATGCGCTCCTTAGGTCAGCAAAACATAAATAAAGCAACCCTTTTTTGGCCTGGGTGTATTTCCCTACCAAGAGCTCTAGATTCAGACACTGCTCTATAGTGCCACGTCCTTTTCTGAATCCAAACTGGCAGTTAGTTAAAATCTCGTTGGTTTCTGCCCATTCCTCTAGTCTTACTAAAAGGACCCAGCTCATAATTTTAACAGATGAATCCAGTAAGGATATAGGTCGGTAATTTTTAGCATCGCCCCGGTCACCTTTTTTGTAAATGGGGACGATTATTGATTCCTCCCAGGTAGACGGTATTTTACAGCAAATGACTGCATTGAAGATTTTGGCCAACAATGGGCCCCAAATCTCTGGTACAGTCTTATACACGTCTATAGGCACACCATCCGGTCCCTGGGCCTTCCCTCCCTTACTGGATCTTATACTAGCCATAACCTCATCTATGGTGATATCTAAGGCTATGATGGGCCATCCTTCTCCATTAGGTACAGTCCTATTACTTGAATCAAAAATAATGGAGAAGTGTTGGATCCAAGATTCCATACTCACATTTGATGTGAGTTCCGGTGTCTTTTCATCTTTTAGGAAAGGACTATTCACCGTAGACCAAAACAAAGTACAGTTCTTCAATTCTGCAGCTTGACTGAGGTTGTCCCATGCTTCCTGCTGTAATTCAGCTTTTCTACGTTTAAGGATCATATTATAATCCTGCCTAAGTTGAATTACCAGACTCTTATCTCTTGGTTTAACTGCTAATGCCTCTTTGAGATCCCTCCGGGCAGTAGAGCAGGCATGATCAAACCATCCCCTTTTATATCTATTCTTATGCCCAACCTCTTTGGTAAACTTCTTATTGATGGTTGAATTAATTCTATCAAAGTGGTCAATACTGACAGCCGAGGTGTCATCCTGTTCTAAAATTGCCGTGATTTCCATCAGACAACTAGAAATGATGGACTCAGATGTTATGTTCGCTTTTTCTCCCTTCCACCTCAACCTATACCCATTCTGACTATGGGGTTCAATATTAACAATACTGCCCTGTTCACGTGAATAGACATTATTCCATATTATTAATTCAGTAGTTAAACAGTTATGATCACTTAACATAACATCAATCACCTTGGGCACTGGGCATAATGGAATAAGGGTTGAAGACATGCAAATAAAATCAATAATGGTATTAGCGCCCCTTCCTTTAAAAGTCGGGATATTTTCATCCGCATCATTTTTGGCATTTTCCATAATTTCCATATCATACTGTATCAAAAAGTTATTCAGGGTCTCCCCATAGGTGTGATGGGGAAAATGAACATCAGCATCCCCCAAACGATTATACACACCGCACAACCTTTGAGAAGATAATGGGCATACAGAAACATTAAAATCCCCCACAAAAATAAATTTTAAAAAACCATTAAAAATTTTAACAAAATTTTTCAATGTCCTATCTAATTCATTAATTGCAACATATCTAGTGCCATCAAATGTATTATTGTAGAAATTAATCAAAAGTATATTTCTACCCGCTTCTTGTGTTAGCCATAGAATTTGTGAATGAGCCCCCACTTTTACATACTTTTTCACCGAGATAGGTAATTTGACTGAAATCAACACCAACAACCCTCCTTTAGCTCTACCATGGGTTGAGGCTAAGGCTGGGAGTTCATAGGATACAAAACCATCAATGCCTTTAAAGTTTTTACACCAGGTTTCCTGAAGGCAAAGAATATCAAATAAGTTCACAAACTCTTTCCATCCTAGCATATCCTCCTTGGCCACTAAGCCTGCAATATTCCAGCTCGTGATATAACCAGTTTGACTATCTCTCTTATGGCTGACAATAGGCGGTTCATCACTAAATATGGACATGTTATTCTCTATGTTAAAAAGCTCTATGTTATACGTTGGATTAGAGACTTCTCCCCCTGTCAGTATACAATCTGTAAGCACATCATTGTCTAATTCATCTACAGACATAATTACTTCTCCATAATTATTACTATTTGCATCGTCCCGGGAGGGATCAATCTCATGTCAGTCATTTTGATCTAAACAACTCAGTGACTGATATCTGTTCTGAGTTGGGACTTGATAGACCATCCCACTAACCGACAAAGGCGTACTACCATAGGTTACAAATGGGTTGGGGGTATGTGTTATGGAATTATTCCCGCCTAACATAGTATTCACCATATGCATCGGCGGGGTAAATGTGCCATCATGTGAACCTGGACAGAAGTTGGACAACACAGGTCTATTTACAGAAGATGGGTAAGTAAAGTTGCTCATTGCCCCCTCCCTAGAATTAACTGAAGGCATCCTGCTAAGATGGTTGTAAAAATAGCCCAGAGGTCTAGCAACTACTTCTGTCTCTAACTGCGTGATTGAGGCTGCTCTAAGCAAAACAGTCGCAACGTGTTGCGGATGCTTAAAATTAATGATCACACAGTCACCCCCACATGACTTTTTGGTATTACCGATCCAATTGACTCTTCTGATAGAGATGATTTGATCAGAGTAGCCAACTGGATAACCACAATGGCAGTTTAGCCAGGAAATTGTTTTATTCTTCAAAGATTCCTCTGACTCCTGATTATGAGGGAACTGGGTTAGGATCGGGACATTAGTTAAGACCACAACGTAGGGTACACATTCAGGTCGAAGATCTACTGGACGCCTGCATATCCGTGTGGGTACCCCATTAGTTCCCCCTGTAGTAGCCGGTAAAGCTGAAGCCGCTGGAACCGAGGCTGTCTTAGGAGCTAATGATGTAGGTCTAATATCATTCTGCATAGTACCCGACATTGTGCTTGTTGACCCAGCATTTAGTTGCTTTGAAGGTCTAACTGCCTCCTGGGCTGTTGTAAGTAATGGTACAGGTAGCTCTTTGGATGTTGTTTACTAGTATTGGTGGGAGGAGCACTATTTATGGGTCTTGGCTGTGTTTGCACCCTATCTTTTGTAGAGACAGGGGTTGGGCACGCTGGTATGTTAATATCTGATATAGATTTTGCCAATTTATCAGCATGCTGATCCACAACGTCCCTTAGTCTAACTACTTCTGCCTGTATATCTTCAATTTTTGTTAACAGGGGCTCTACCACCATATTAAATTTACTGTAGATGCTACTCAGTAGTTGGTCAATTTGATCGGGCTTAATGGAAATTATCATTTACTAAAGACCCTGTTTCCTCGGCGCTCTCCTTGTGTGTGGCTTCTTTTTTGTTCTTTCTAGTAGAGTGACTACCCCGCTTAGGTGCCGTTTTCCTACAAGCTCGCATAAACTTAGTAGCCCTAACGGACTGCTGAGGTGTACCCCCGGATTTATCACGTGGGTCATCTACCGCCCTTGTCAAATTGTCTGAGGCCGTAGTTAAATCAACATTGTCTCGGATATTATCATACTCCACTGCTGTGTCTGTGTCATTAACGATGATATCCGCATTATTAAGATCCGCAGATAGAGTCAGTGGGGGGTCTGGAACAGTATTTTTTCCCAGGGATTTCCTTCTGTCGCTATTGATTCTGGATACTACTTTCAGCAAATAGTTATCTGGTAGAGTACTTTGGACAGACATTTTGGGGGATCGGACAAAAGTCTCAAATACAGTAGTTTTTTCAAACTTAAAGAACAAGGTTATTTCTGCAGATATACACCTAAGGGTACTCACAATTCAAACCAAAGGGGGTGGTCCAGCCCGGCCTCTTCTGGCCCCTGACGGCCACAGACGGCCCCGCCCTTGTCCCGGGCTTCTCCCGGCACTGCCCGCGCGCGTCCCGCGATGCGGGAGGCGTTCCAAGTTCTTAAAGCGCCTCCGGGCGCATGCAGAGCGTCAGGGTTGGCCGTCACCCCCGGGGCTTATGGGGAGTGTAGTTCGCCTGGTTGAACTACCTGGCGGCGAGTCCAGGCGTGTCCTGCCGTTTCCCTCACGGCGTTGGCGGTAAGGAACTGGTGCCGTTGCCCTCACGGCGTGCTGAGAGCCTGTGCATCTGATTGCCCCCAGGAGCGTTCGGCGCTCCAAGTTCTTAAAGTGCCTCCGGGCGCGTGCAGAGCATCAGGGTTGGCTGTCACCCCCGGGGCTTATGGGGAGTGTAGTTCGCCTGGTTGAACTACCTGGCGGCGAGTCCTGGCGTGTCCTGCCGTTTCCCTCACGGCTCTGGCGGTAAGGAACTGGTGCCGTTGCCCTCACGGCGTGCTGAGAGCCTGTGCCTCTGATTGCCCCCAGGAGCGTTCGGCGCTCCAAGTTCTTAAAGTGCCTCCGGGCGCGTGCAGAGCGTCAGGGTTGGCCGTCACCCCCGGGGCTTATGGGGAGTGTAGTTCGCCTGGTTGAACTACCTGGCGGCGAGTCCTGGCGTGTCCTGCCGTTTCCCTCACGGCGCTGGCGGTAAGGAACTGGTGCCGTTGCCCTCACGGCATGCTGAGAGCCTGTGCCTCTGATTGCCCCCAGGAGCGTTCGGCGCTCCAAGTTCTTAAAGTGCCTCCGGGCGCGTGCAGAGCGTCAGGGTTGGCCGTCACCCCCGGGGCTTATGGGGAGTGTAGTTCGCCTGGTTGAACTACCTGGCGGCGAGTCCTGGCGTGTCCTGCCGTTTCCCTCATGGCGCTGGCGGTAAGGAACTGGTGCCGTTGCCCTCATGGAGTGCTGAGAGCCTGTCTAATTGTTTATTTCAAATCAAGAAAATGATTTGAAATCAATAAATTATGACATGCCTTACACGATCAAGGGCTAATAGAGGAGCAGTGAATACATTACTGAAATCCATATATGCTTGTGCTGTTGAAGTTTTCCACAGCATTTGATACTGTGTCTCATCCCAGGCTGCTTCAAAGGCTGTATGAGATTGGAATCCATTGGACAGCTCTACAATGGTTCAGTGATTTCCTAACAAACAGAACACAAACCTTCTCCCTCTGTTCCTACAAATCTCACACCATGACCTTGGACAAGGGGGTGCCCCAGATCTTTTGCCTCAGATCTATGTTTTTAAACTTATATGTTGCTCCCCTTGCCAAGACGGTCAAATCTTTTGAATTTGAAGTACTATCCTATGCTGATGACATGCAGTTGGTCATCTCCTATGACAAAGACCTGGTCAAAGTAAAAGAATGCTTTTCAAAAGGGATGAAAGTGATTGCTGCCTGGATGACTAAGAACTGCCTTCAGTTGATTGCAAAAAGAACAGAGATTGTGCTGTTTGGTAAGGCCGTACAGCTCTGAGCCTCCCTCTGACTGGTAGCCTTCAGAACTAGGTGCTGCACTGACACCCAAACAGGTAGTTAAGGATTTGGGTGTCTAATTGGACCAATCCTTTACCATGAAAGAGCAGGTTTGGTCTACCATTGGCACCTGCTTCCACTAGATGCGGTGTCTGAGGAAAGCCTTTCGTTTCCTCCCTCTGTCAACAAGGAAAACTCTGGTCCAGGCACTTGTCATCTTTATTATGGCAATGCCCTACTAGCCTCTGCAAATAAGATGGTATTATCGAAACTACAAGTTGCTCAAAACACTGCCGCAGGTTTCATTTGCAATCTTCCATCTGCCTCCTCTTCTCTTTTGCGTTCTTTACATTGGTTGCATGTCCATAAAATAATAATTTTTTTAATCTGCACTTTGACACATAACTCATTGATGATGAGGAAAAGCCAAGGCTACCTATATTTCAAGCTCAATTACTATTGTCCAATCAGACTTCTAAAATCCAGTGATAAAGCTCTGCTCATTGTCCCATTGGATAGAAGGTCAATAGCTGGTGGCAGGTCATCCTCATATCTAGTCCCTCTCTACTGGAATGAGTTGTCTCTTCACATTTGAATCTACACAGATCATCTTAAACTTATGAAGTTGCCGTTTGTAATTCAGTAGTTTCCCCTATGGCTGCTCTCAGCCCTGCGCTGAGAAACCCACCCTGGGGTGATTCAAGTGCGTTATCAAATTAAACTGACATTACATAACATTATGCCACTTTGCGTAATTATGTGCCATTTGTGGTAAAAGGTTTATGTGAAAAGTGTGATTTGTGATACAAATTTACAGAGAATGCATTTGAAAAACAGGACACGAGTAGCTGTTGTTTCTGGTGCTTTGTGTAAATGTATTGTTGCAACAACAATTGATGCAAGTGTATTTCACGATAAAATGTAGCACAAAAAAACAAATTTGCATTTTGTGTAATTACGCCTAATTTTGCCACAATTTGGCATAATTATGCACCCCCCTTCAAATAACCATGTTACATACAAGTGAATAGGGAAAAAATCCAGACAACTCCCGCAATAACGTTAGTAAATGACGTTAGTAAATGCCTAGAAGAGAACGCAGCAAACACAAGATGTTGTATGGAGTGCTGAAATATTTCAGGCACTCACCCCCAGTCACAGATCTGGGTTGAATCCATTATCATTCTTTAGCTCACTTTGCCACCCCAGTTCAGACCCAACCATATGCCAATCAGTCTTGACCCTGTTTCTCATTGGAACCGCATACCCTGAATTACCAAGCCAGTTCTTCCCTGGACAGGAAACAAGCATCCGGAGACCGGTTTCTGGGTAACATCCGTCATCAGCCAGGTTAGTTTGAATCCAGTGGCAAAGTGAGCAAGAGACCCACATCTGGGCATACCCTACCAACTTAGGACAAACAATTCAAACAGAAGGAGATGATGGACGGAGTGCTGAAACTTTTCAGACGCTCACCCCCAGATCTGGGTTGAATCCATCACTCTTTAACTCATTTTACCACCCCAGTTCAGACCCAGCCATATTCAAATCGGTCTCGAAATTGTCCCTCATGGAAACAGTCCAGCGCCAGATGCCAAGCCAGGCCTTCCCGGTACCAGAAACAAGCATCCTGGGACCAGTTTGGGGAAACATCCCTCATCAGCTAGGCTACTTGGAATCCAGCGGCAAAGTGAGCAAGGGACCCAAGTCTACGCATACCCTGCCAACATAGGGTGAACAAAGCAAACACAAGGAGATGATGGACGGTGCGCTGAAACTGTTCAAATGGTCATCCCCAGTCACAGAACTGCGTTGAATCCATCATCATTCTTTAACTCACTTCGCCACCCTAGTTCACACAAAGGCATATGCAAATCAGTCTTGACCCTATTCCTCATGGGAACAGTGTGAGAAATGCCCTCTTTCTGCATGGTATGCCCCCACTTTTTGCTGAATTGCAGAAGTTCTTTGTCTGAGTGTGCCCTGGGCTCCTGCTAACCAGGTACCCAGGGTCTATGTTCTTTCCCTAAAATTGCATTGAAGCCTAAACCCAATTGGCATATCTGGCCACAGGTCAGCCCCTGGTGAATGGTACCACAGGTACCCAGGGCACTGTGACCGGAGAAGGCCTTATTGTGGCACCCTTAGAGGTCCTGTACCCTAACACTCAGACACTGCCTTTGCAGGCTGCGTTTCTTGGTAAAGAACAAAGTGAAGAGTCGGCATGGCACACATCTCTGTGTGCCATGACCACAAACCACTGCGATGGCATAGATCAGTCAACCCTCTAGCAGGGTGCACTATGCCAGTGATGAGGGTACAGGTGCATGAGCCCTGACCAAAACAACACAAATCCAACATACACAGTTCAAGAATATGATTTTAAAAGAGTTCTTAAGGTTGCGTTAAAATAATCCACAGTTGCGACACGTTTTAGTCAACAGTACCTTTAGATGCAACAAAAGTTCCAAGTGAAAGCTGCAGCATTGAAAAATAAGCGATGCGTCACTCCTGAGACCCTGGGGAGGCGATGCGACAACCTCGCTGGACGCAGCCGGCATGTTGTAGTGACTCCGGTCTGTATGGGGAGGGATGCGATACCTTGTGTGGATTCCGGTGCACAGGTTTCGTAGGAAGATTCTCGCAAAGGTACGATGCGACGATCTTCGGGACGACGACGATCTCAGGTGCGGCGACGATGCGCAGCGTCGATCTTTTCCTCTCGCGGCCCCTTGATGCGATGGCTCTGCGACGACTCTCTCAGCGATGTGATGCGGTCCGCAAGCAAGCGGTGCGACGATCTCACCCAGTGACGACAGGCGCTGCGACGATACTCGCAGCAATGGTACTTTTCCCGCACCGGAGCGATGCGTTCTGCAAACGAGGGATGTGTCGGTTCTTGCAGCGGCAACAGGCGCTGCAACGATCTTGATCTTCGCAGCAGCAGGAATTTCCTTGCATTGACGGGGATGCGCTCCGCAAGCGAGCGATGCGTGAAACTTGGTAGAAAGACTCAGTTTCTTCTTGTCCAGCTTCCCAGCCAACAGGTACAACTTCCAGAGGCACCATAACTGGCCCAAGCACTCTAAGAAGGACAGAACTCTCTCAATAGAGTTCAGGGGGGAAGCCGGGGGTGAAGTCCTTTTGTTTCTGGGACTTCTTAACAGGGAGCCAGCTCAACTCAGGCCCTTGGAGATCTATTCAAGCAAGGGGACACAGCACAAAGCAAAGTCCTTCTCCTCTCCTTGGCAGCAAAGCAACTGCAGGTCAGCCCACAAACACACAGCAGAACAGTCCTTCAACTTCAGTCCTCCAGGTTTCTCCTTGGCAGAGGTTCCTTCTTGATTCCAGGATGATCTAATTTTCTGTAGTCTATGGTCCTGTACTTATACCCCTAGAAGTCTTTGTTCCCTTTGCGCATGAGGGCTCTGAGCCCGGTCTGAACCAGTTCTGGGTGTTCCTCAAGCACTTTGTTTTCCTGGCCTCTCCTTTCCTTTCAAAGAGAGGAGCAGGGTCATCAGACGCCCAGCAGGAGGTAGAACCAGCATTGTGGAAGGCAGACACAGCCCTATTCAGACCCAGGTGCTACCCCCTCCCACCACTCTAGATGCAGATGGAGCTATTCAGCCCAGGGATGTCCCACTCAGCCTCTGGGAGCCACCCAGCCCCTGCCACTCACCAACCCAACAGTCAATTCACAAACAGGCGAAGGCACACAGAAAGGTCAGACAAGAGGAAAACCACTTTCTAAAAGTGCTGTTCTCAAACACAGGATTTAAAAACTACCTTTCCTAAAAGATGTGTTATTAAATTCTGAGTTCAGGGATTACAGACTTTTATGTCCTATCTTGCTCCTATGGGAAGATATGCAGCTAACCACTGTACACAGCATTCCCCATTATAGCCTATGGGCAAGATAGCCTTACAATAGTGCAAAACATAAAATGGCTGTAATTCACTACCAGAGCATGTCACCCGCTCTAGTACATGGGTTGCAATATAGTACATCGCTGGGCATAGAATCCCATCCAACTGTGTCATAATGATACAACTCTACCTCTCACACACACTGCACCCTGCCCAGGGGGGTACCTAGGGCCTTCCATAGGGGTGTCCAATGTGTACAGAAAGGGAAGGGTTAGGCCTGGCCAGTGTGGACACTGGTCAGGTCAGCATGGCAGTTAGCAACTGCACACAGACATTGCGGTGGCAGGCCTGAGACACCATTTTAGGGCTACTCCTTTGGGTGGCACAATCAGTGCTGCAGGCCCACTAGTAGCATTTGAGTCACCAGCCTTGGCACACCCAGTGCACTTTACTAGGGACTTCCTGGTAACACAAATATGCCAATCGTGGATAACCAATCACAATAACAATGTTATACCGAGAACATATGCACTTTAGCACTGATCAGCAGTGGTAAAGTGCCCAGAGTCCTATTGCCAACAACCACGGGTCAGGAAAAATAAGGGAGGAAGAAGCAAAAAGTTTGGGGATAACCCTGCAAAAAGGGCCATTTCCAACAGCAATGGAGTAGGTTGACCGAACCTTTTTCAGTCCTGACCTTTTAAACTACATACAACTATCATTTTTGGGCAAATTCGTGCAGTGGGAGCAAACCAACATAATCAAAACACACACTCACCCAGAGCACCAGCGCTTCACAAGTTAATTGACAAGGGATTTATCCAATTCAGGTTTTGTTTTTTATCTCCTAGAGCTTGCAGGTGTGCGTGTGTATGTAGCGTAAATTCAGCACTACAAGTAGCTGACCACAGCAAAGAACCTGTGGCTACCTTTATTCTGTGCATTTTAGGACCTGTAGAACTGTTGATTAAATTAAATTCAGGATTACAATTAAGGGACACAGAAAAATAGAAAGGAAAATAGCTCACCTGGACAGGGTGCTTGTGAATGGAATCTTGAATATCCCTTTGTCACTAACATGTGCTTGTAAGCAGAGGACTCAAGTCTTCAGCTTCCATGAGTGAGCAGCTCATCAAGTCCAGGACTTTCCATTGAATTGTGGGACTTGTAGTCCAGGTTGTTTAATGGTTTGAACAGGACAGCAAAGTCCAGTATGCATTGAAATAATTTTGGCATGGATCTCCTAATCACAGCCGGGCCAGAGTAACTTGAGAGCTCCGCTGTAACCATGTCCACTATCATTATGTAATTCTGTGTCTGCCGCATATTTTGCATAATTATAGATTTGCCGCTTTTGCCACATAATCCATCACCTGCATTATTTGCAGATTGTAACAAAAACATTTTTTTGAGCTCAAATGGCTCACACGTATTAAAATGAGGCCACAAAATGGATGGTCAACTTTCTTTTGGCTGTGGCTGTATTTGGGTATTAAGCCCGGTGGTAGAAGTGGATGGCATCAGAGGGGCAGAACGTGCCCATGTTGCACACATGGTCCAGTATGCTCAGCTGCCACGTTTTCCAGATCAATGGGTGATGACCTGCTCCCTCCAGTCCAGGTTCTTTCTCTGAATTTTGGAACTTGTAGTCCCGCTTTTAAAGTGGAATCGAGACTAAAGGAAGAAACCTCCACTGGAGCGGCTCATCACGCATGGAACTGGGAAACCAGGCAGGAGTGATTGCCCCAGAATAACTAGAAGGAGGTACATACATTGCCAAATGTATTCCAATCGCTCCTGGTCCGAATGTTTTTCCACTTACGGCTCATTCCAGAAAACAGTACAAATAAGTCTAGCCCATCACTGTCCTCTAAAACCGATTTTAAGTGACTTGTGACACAGGGTTAAGAAGCACAACTACTACCAGGTGTGTAAGAGATTCATAGCTGCTAAGGTTTCAGATTGCGATGTCTGACATTTTCATTTTGTCAGCGTAATTATGAGTGACATTTCAATGACTATGAGTGACACTTTCTAGTGAGCAAAATCAAGCAATGAAGATGAGGGAAAAAGATAAATATCAGAAATTACACACATTGGAGCATTAAGAAACTCTAAAAAGATCTTAAAACTTCAATAAATTA
Source organism: Lissotriton vulgaris (assembly GCF_964263255.1). NCBI lineage: Eukaryota > Metazoa > Chordata > Amphibia > Caudata > Salamandridae > Lissotriton > Lissotriton vulgaris. The sequence continues at coordinate 930,094,814 of NC_141685.1, read as the reverse complement.
CCAGAAATTAAAGGAAGGCCACTAACCGGAGACAGACTGCGTGACTGCAGTTCTCAGTGACAGAGACATTTTTTCCATTGAAATAAAACGATGGAAAAAGCAACATTTCCGAAATTACGCCCTTTAAAACAATAATAAGCTTTGGAAAGACTTTCAAGATGCTGCGAAACCCCTGAATTGCAAAGTTACTAACCTACTTGCCCTTTCTAAGGTGATTGTTACAGGAAGAAGATCTGAGAGGAACCATTTCATATTTCAGGCTAGCAACAGGCTTGTCTTTTCAAACTCTATTGAGGTTAAAAGAGATAACCAATCCTGGTAATTGAGAAATATATTTTAGAACCATTAATTGTGAACTGTAACTTAGTTCAAGTGCGATATTTCTCTTTTAAGGGACCATTCCTCCCTTTTCCTTTTTCATACTGCTTTTCAAGAAGTGTGCATGCCTTACAAGCAATATGCTGTTTAGCCGCATGTGGAGAGCAGAACATCACTTGTGGATGGCAGCGCTCTAACATGAAACCTGACTCCAGAACTCCCAGCGTTTTTAGATTACCTCTAGACGCCATAATGCACTATAGAAACAGCCTGTTGAAAATAAAAGTTAATCGTTTAGACAAAAATGCAATCATTGAGATCGGAAGGAGTCAGGGTATTAACATAACGAGAGGGGTTCGGATTTAAATATACTCGTAACCCTGTGCCTGCCACTTTATTCTAACTGTAGCTCCCCCGTAACAAGTTGTGCCTCAGCGTCATGAAAGTAATGTACCTTGATCATGTAATGTACCTTAATCATGATGCGCCTGCGCTGCGTGTCGGGTGAATATTAAGAGGCCCGGCATGTGCACCATTTAATTCTTGATAAAGAGGCTTGCTGAGTGAGGGGCCCCCTGGAGCGTGGGGACCCCCTGCAATGCGGGGGCTGCGGGCCTGTGTTACGCCCCTGGCAGGCAGAAGATGTCAAAAGGGACGGGGCTCCAAATATTCTTCAGAACTCCCCCCCCCCCCTTTCTAATAGCCACTCTGTGGATAATTTGACACTTTAGCAAAGCCTGCCTGACTAGAATAGTTTGTTTGGCAATCATGTATTTGATTGTATTTTTAGAACTGTAACAACTTAACTGCGATGTTTAAAAGGGTGTAGACATATTTAAACATGCCAATTTAATAGAATAATTGTGAAAATTCTAAGGGGGGGCCTGATGATTTGTTTTTTACTCGGGGTCGCAGCATTAAAAAGTTTATAGACCACTGATATAGGGTATTGGATTACTTATTAATTATGTAAACATTATGTAGAATTGAAAGCTAATGCAATCTGATTTTTGTATTACAAAATATCATTATTTAAATAAACTCTGTTTAGGAATATAGTGAAATGATCCTGACTATTATTCCCTGTTTTTGCTCGTTGTATACGAGTTAAATATAGAAAAGTTACTCCCATCAAAACATAGACCAATTATCGTACAGAATATTGTGAAATACCTAGTAAGTGGCAGTGGACCTGTCGGATGGGTTTGAGCATCTGCCTGACCACTGATACAGAGTGCCTAGCGGCAGATTTACTAGCCCCTTGAAATACTTTGGCACCGCCGTTGCATCACTTTTGTGATGCAGCGGCGGCATAAACAATGTGCCATGTGCCGACACATTTACAACGTAACGCATCTAGGGAGATGCGTTACATTATTAAGCCCTTTGTCACATTATACCTGCATCAGGTATAATGTATGCAGGGTGGGCGTTCCGACGCTAGAAAGCCTCGTAAAAGTGACGCCGTGAAATCTACAAGATTTTACTGCGCCACTTCTACGATGCCACTGTGTCAAAATCATCTTTGAAGCAGGCGTAAGGAGTGACGCAGCACAGTAGGTATAGGCCTTCCTGAGCTCGAAGGCATTGTGTCATGCTGGAGGCACGACTCCAGCAATGCATGACTTTTGCGCCGACAGATGTGTGACGCATCTGTCAATCCTTGCACCATTGTGAGCTGCATTGTAAATGCGAAGCATTCATGGTGGTGCAAAAGGTTTTTTGCGCGATGCAAGTCAACTGACGCATCTCTGCTATAATGCAGAGATGAGTCCGTTTCTCGTAAATCTGCCCCCTATTTTCTCTCTTTTCTTCTGTAAAAAAATCAACAATGAGGTACTTATAATACAGGTTCATGTTGTTACCCACCTCCCCAAAACATTTAATCCCTAATCTCTTATTTCCTCACATGAATGAATATGATTGCAGATATGTGGTTTAACCGTGGAATGCGTGGTGCACACCTAAATACACCAATTTGCAACCAGCACAGTAGGTATAGGCCTTCCTGAGCATTGAAGGCATTGTGTCATGCTGGTGGCACGACTCCAGCAATGCATGACTTTTGCGCCAACAGATGTGTGACACATCTGTCAATCCTTGCGCCATTGTGAGCTGCATTGTAAATGCGAAGCATTCATGGTGGTGCAAAAGGTTTTTTGCGCGATGCAAGTCAACTGACGCATCTCTGCTATAATGCAGAGATGAGTCCATTTCTCGTAAATCTGCCCCCTATTTTCTCTCTTTTATTCTATAAAAAAATCAACAATGAGGTACTTATAATACAGGTTCATGTTGTTACCCACCTCCCCAAAATATTTAATCCCTAATCTCTTATTTCCTCACATGAATGAATATGATTGCTGATATGTGGTTTAACCGTGGAATGCGTGGTGCACACCTAAATACACCAATTTGCAACCAGCAATTTGCTGCAAAAGCATATTGCATGCAGTTTAATGTGAGTCACTTTTGAAAAACAGCTAGAGGTCATAATCTAAATCAGCATGCAGAGAGGTGAATGCTTTTCTATGATGAACTGCAGCTGTACAAAATATAAACATGCAGCTTTAAACGATTAATTTTGCTAATGACCTCATTTTAGGAAACAGTTCAGGAAAGCTGAAAAACTGGGCCTCATTTTCTTGCTTCACCAACGGCTGTTGCGCTACCTAATGAGCATTTATCATTTTGTGGGGGTTTGGAGTTGCTTTTTTGTGTGCTGTGGAATGTTGTTTTATAGTTGTTTTTGTCTGGGTGCAGCGTGGAGTCGGACAGATAAACGTATGTTAATACCATTTGTCAAGTCATACTTATTTCTCGTAAAAGTCAGTTTCACGGTGGTAAATTCGACTTTGTTTTTAGGCACGTTGATAAGCAATGCCTGTTTTTTACATCGTCATTTGATGATGGCCACTGATTTTTCTGTGCTGGGACTTAACTGTTTCATTTTGGGCTTTTTGAGAGCCCCTTTCTCTCCAATGGAGCAACCTCCACTGGTACTAGCCACAGCATGCACACAGACCAAACCTCATCTACACAAGACGGTGTTAGAGGAAAAAGTCTAAAGGGTGCTTGCTCCATGTCATAGTCACCAATTTGCAAATAACTTTGCAAGCAATGCCACAACCCCATCAAGAAACCAATTAATTGACAAATGACACTTCGTACAAAAAATCGCGTAACATGGCATTAAATCTAAATAAGGTCCCAAGTGAGGGGCTATACTTGAATTTCTTCACCAGAACTTTACAAGGGTGTGTAGTTTGAACAATCTAGACAATGCGAAACCATCTTCAATTAATCCAGTTGCACCCTGGATTTCTGTTGAGAAAGAAGCTTAGTGGACTAATTCTGGACAGCCAGTTTTATGTATTAAATTCTTTCACTTATTGTTTCATAATGATGCTTTCTGCTTTGGTTTGAATACGTTACATAGTTTTTAAAAAAAAGATATCCATTTTAATTATGGCTGTGCAAACTTTTTATTGTTCAAGTGTAATCTTGAGTAAATCACAGTTATTGGGTTTCATAGGTTTGTTTTACATTTCTATTAACTAAATGATCTCGCTGATCGCAAACTTTTTATTTGAGCAGAAATATCTGGTGGGAACTGAGAAAGTGTGAGACACTTTCGCATACACTGTGCTAGCAATCTTCACTGTATGACTTTAAAATCATCGGTATGAACAATACATCAAGCTTATTTGCAATGAGCGAGGTGTTGGTGTCTAATCAAAATCTATAGTGGTTTTATTAATATACCGTAGGGAGGACCTTCACTTGAATGACAATTAGAGCCACGTGGACTTGGCCTATCTTGAAGACCTGTGCATGCTCCAGAAAGCCTCTGCTACAAGAAATCCTCATATGCCAATTATCCACTTTTAGCAATTGTGAAAAGATGGCCTGGGCTGCCTGAGAATCTGTATGCAAGATTCACAAACTTAAAAAAATCTTCTGGATGATTTTATGGGTTAGCGCCTGGTCCTAGGCAAAGATATCTATAATATGAATGCATTCAACAGATTATCTGTGCCAAATTCATTTATGGAGTTTTGAGGCTTGCTATTAGGATGACTATCAGCTATGTTTATGTTCTATCAGGTATTAAATGTAGAACAGGAATGGTAAATCACAAAAGGGTCGAGACCCATTCTTATAGAAGAGCGGGCTATTTTCCAGACAGTGGTTCAACAGGATGAAATGCAGCGGATGGTGAACAACGCAGGCTACTGATGTCAAGCATTCCTCTGCACTGAAGTTCTAAGCATTGAATTAAGGGATTATAGTAGATGTGACCTGTGTGGGTGTTGGGAAAACCTTCTACAGCGACACATCCCCTCACCAAAGTTATGAGGATGTGTTGAGTTATTTTTCATTATAACCAAGGCTGGGTCGTTGTAATGAGAGAATGGTTTTATTACGTTGATTCGAATTACAGTTACTTTAAATCAGTAGTTTGAGAGTGCAGTTAGTGAGAAATCAAACAGTGACTGGCGAGATAAATTTAAAGTTAAGGAACTACAGTTAAGGTGAGGGCAAACTGTAGTTTGAAAGTTAGAGTTAAGTAAGGGTTGAAATTGGGAAGAAGGTGAAGGTTTCGTGTGAATTTAGGATGGAGATTAGGATTAGAGAAAAAATGAAGATTAGAATAAGAGTCATATTAAGGTTAAAGGGTACAGTATGATTTGGGTTTAGGGGGAAGTTAGGAAGAGGGTTAGAAGAGTTAGTGTTATTGAGAAGTTTAAGGAACTATCAGGGTACATGCTAAGGTTAAGGTTGAAGTATGTTTTGAGATAAAGACAGAGGTTAGGTCAAGGATGTGGGAAACGGACGAAAATAACAAAAGGGGATTTCCATCATGTGATTCTAACGTATTTCTATTTTAGTATTTTCAAACCATTAGCCAAGAAATATTTCGAACCTACCTACGTCTATTTCATACAAACTGGTTCAAATAGGATTGGGAGTTCGTTTATTGGGTTCATGCCAGAGAAATGGAGGCGACAAGAGAACGCCAGAGCGAGTCCACATCAGATGTGTTTCAGTGAATTTGTATGGTGGACTGCAGTGTCATTTGCATTTACTCACACTCAATGTCAAGCACTATCGTCTTCTCCTTCGTCAATAGTTTCCCAGGAAGTGACATCACAGCTTTACAGGTGACTGTCTTCCCATCATATTCTTTCTGGTTCGTCAAACTGCAGCTCTTTTCAGTGGATCTCTGTTCTTCACAGGTGAGGATTGCACTTGTAGCTGTGATATGTATTTCCACCATTGGGCTCACTTTGCGCAGCGTGCAAGTGATCATTATGTTCTCACCATCATCCTCATCCTCCTCATAGGCAAGGAGAGGATCTGGGAAATCTACAAAAAAAACATTTCCAAAGCACGTTAAATGAACTGCATGCATTTTTAGTTATTGCTTTAGGTTCTTTTTCATGTATTTCATATGATATTTTTTGTTGTTTCATTAGAATGTTTATGATGCGCAGAGCTAGCTCCAATGACCAAAAGGGAGCCAGACAGCGCATGCTTTAGTTTTAGCAGAAGCCTCTCAAACAAGCTGTGATGTACACGGAACAGTATGGTGTGTGTAAGGGGGGGAGGAGGGGGGGGGGTCTGCTGAGACCAGGTTACAGAATTTAGGATGTAATGGGTGAGAGAACATCCAATAGACACATTAACAACATGGATGTCATTTTGGGGTCTCCCATGCGACCCCCCGATGCCACCCCAAGTGCCAGGGGTTGCTCATGTGACGATCAACAAAGGGAGAGACAGGGTTCAAGGGCACTCTTAGTCCCCAGTCAATAGATACACAAACAAAGGAAGAGTGTCCGTCAGTGAAGCGTGGGTGTGATCAGGATAGCACGTATAAATATGAGGCCAGCTTTAGTTGGTCAAAAGGCTGGACTAACTTTCAAGAAAAAACGCATTATTTCTTCAAGAAACCCTCACTCACCCTAGTGGTGACATGCTTCATCATCGGGTCCACTCGGGAGATCGAGTACCTCCCGAGTGTGCTACGACGCCAGGAGACTGCGGAGCAGGTTGTTGTGAGAGTGAATGTGAAAAAGAGGGTGTAGTTAAAAATGTCAGAGGTTGTCCCAAAAAATCTTTTATTCGCTGGTCAAATTGACATATTAAAATTAGAAGCTATGTGCAGGGAAACTATCCACAAGAAATACAGGTGTTTCCCTGTTAGGGGAAGGTCAACATGTTTCTGCCCTTTTAAGTGTGTGAGTTTACAGGGCTTTCGTCAGGACCAGTAAGTGGGTGTTACCTCAACAGGTATAGGCGCGCTAAGGCCTACCCTGCTGTAGGTTGTGAAAGTTAAAAACAGTGGCACTATGTGTAAAAATAAGTGCGTGGGAATACAAACCAAAGGCTTGGGGATTTACCTCTATTGTGAGGAGCCCAGAAGTCTGCAGGTAGGTAAAAGACAGACAGACAAACACAACATGAAACACAAAAATGAGCAAATGGTCATTAAGGATCACGGTTTTATGCCACGCAACTTTGGATGTGGCGTGATACGTGCTAACAGACCTATCAATGGCCGTGGTCAGGGGGGAGAGAGAGATATCACGTTGTAGAGTGGAACTTGTGCCCAAGACCGTTAGTGATGGGCCTCAACTAGGGCCAGGGTAGTGTGACCTGGCGCTATAAAAAATAGTGGGTAATGCAACGGGGGCTTGCAGTGCTAAGTCCGGCCGTGTGGGAAGCCTGGTAGGCTGCCCTTAATAGTAAAATTACCTATGGTTACAGTACGGAGAAGTATTCCCCGAAGGGTGATATTATTAGACATAGCTACGCAGTGGTAATGCGCAGCTTTGCTGGCCGTGAATTAGAGAGCTTAAAGTGGCACACTAATAAATAATATAGGTGGCAGAGTTCTCACTTGTACTCAGTATGAACCACGCCCCATAGATTCAGAGGGGGGGTGGGAGCGACAATGGCACACCCTGTCAGGGTAAAAAGAAACACACAAAGGAGAGTTCAAGGAAAGTAGGCAGAAGTTCACACACAAACACTTAGCTTGTTAGGAAGTCAGGTCGCTTGTACATACGCCCGCAACGCTCAGCACCCTCTCGGCACCTAGCTGTCCCCGCTGGATCTCGTGGATCACGAGCGAGGAACAAGCCCGGCGCTAAGAGAGGGAGGCGTCGGGACGTCGTCCAATCACGAGCGCTGACTCAAACGAGGCTTGAGAAGCAAGCCTCGCGTCATCGCGTGCAGATCTCTCTCGCACGTCGTGCTGAAACCGAGGCTTGGAGTGCGCAGTCTGTGCGCATGCGCGGGCATGATCAGTGTTGTGGCCAGATCGAGGCCTGAAAACGAAAACGAGGCTTGGAAAGCAAACTGTCAACCGGGATTCGGAGACAGAGGCTTGACACGCAAGCCAAATAGACGGACCGACTGAATGAGTTATAAGTCGGAAGTCCGCTATGGAAACAACCAAAGAATTCACATTAAAATAGTGGTGGGTGTAGGTTCATTGACAGGATTACAGAAATACCAGACAAGGGGTTGGAGTACCCGTCTAGGGAGATATAATTAGAGGGTGAATAAATTGTGCACAATTAAATGGTGACACAGGCATACAAATATTCGATGCAAGCGGCACACATAACGATAGTGAAGAGTGCCCACCATCATAGATGTTATTCTCCAGGGTTACTCTTGTCATCTATGGTATTGGTAGAATGAAAGTTGTCACAAACAGAGCGATCTCATCAGTAGAGGGTATGCATCATGGACGTTGCTGTTGGGAAGTAGGACAGTGTTAATGTTTGAGAACGCTGGCCCAAGGTATTTGGTCATTTAGACCTTCATTGTGTGTGTTGAGTCTGTAGACCCAGCGCTGCTCTTTTTCAAACAGGATGTTCTCTCTGTTCCTGGGGTTGTTGACTTGTTCTATTACTGTCCAGGTCATGTCATTGGGGGTATGGTTTGCCTGCAGAAAGTGCTCGCTGAGTTTGGTCGTTATTTTCTTACAGCGAACATTGCTGCGATGTTCGCCAATGCGGGTCTTCACTTTCCGGGTTGTCATGCCTACATATCTCTTGGCACACGGGCAAGTAATCAGATAAACAACATGAGTGGAATTGCAGTTGGTATGGGACATTTGCGTCCATACTTTGCCCGGTTCCAGATTCAACTGTTTAGTGTGGGTAGTCAAATGACAGACACTACAGTCAGTGCATGGAAAATGGCCGGTTACGGGGGGTAAATTCCATGGTTCAGTAACTGATCTGATCAATGATGATTGAATTGCTAAGGGCCTCGTGTGTACCAGGGCATCCTTGATACTCCTGCCCTTTTTAAAAGAGAATAGTGGTTTTTCCCAATTGCCAATACTACTGGTGATAATTCTCCAATTTTTGTTTATTGACTTTTTCACATTGTCTGATAGTGTGCTATATGTTGTGACACATGTCAAAGGGACCTCTGTGTCCAATTTCTCGTTCTCTTCCAGGAGGACTTCCCGGGGTTGGTTCCGGGCCCGAGTCTGTCCTTTGTTGAGGATGCCTTGTGGGTAGCCTCTTTGTTTCAGTTTGACAGTTAGCTCCGCTGCCTGTATCTTGTAGTCCGTAGTGCTACTGCAGTTCCTTCTGAGACGGAGGTATTGCCCATAGGGCAGGTTCTCACGTAATGGTCTTGGGTGGAAGCTACTGAATTGTAGAAGGTTGTTCCTTGCTGTTGGTTTGTGGTGGGTCACAGTAGTGAGAGCTGTCCCATTAATCTTTATCACCACGTCCAAGAAAACTATTGATTCTTTGCTATAGCTGTTCGTGAATTTTAAATAAGGGTCAAGAGTGTTGACCCAGCTCAGGAATTCAATGAGACTGTTTTCAGTGCCCGTCCATAGGATGAGAATATCATCTATGTACCTCCTCCATAAGCCTATGGAGGAGGCAAACGGGTTGGAAGGGGGCAGGATGTGTTTCGTCTCAAAATCGTACACGTACAGCCCCGCTACGCTTGGAGCGAAGGTGCTGCCCATAGAGGTCCCTGTGCATTGAAGGTACAGTTGTCCCTTGTACTCAAAATAATTTTCTGTTAGTGCCATCCTTGCACACTGTAAAATGAACGTCTTAGGTGTGACATATTCCCAAGTCACTGTGTCCAGTGCTTGTGCCAGTACCCGTAATGTTTCTTCCTGCGGGATACTCGTGTACAGACTCTCTATGTCCATAGTGACTAAAGTGACTGAGTCTGGTTCAAAAGAGATGTCATTCAGTAGCTTAAGAAGGCTTTTAGTATCCTTCAAATAAGTGCTGGAGTTTTGAACTATTGGCTTTAGGTAATGATCGCAGAATGTAGATAGCGGTTCCAGTACAGAGCCAATGCCAGACACTATAGGGCGTCCTGGTGGCGGTAATCTATTTTTATGGGTTTTTGGCAGTGTATAGAAGTAAGGGATTGTTGGTCCCCCTGCCGTGAGATATGCCGCCTCATGAGCTGAGATATGACCATTCGCCTCTGCCTCCTGAACAATTGTGGATATTCGTGCTTTCATATCCGCAGTTGGGTCTATATTGAGAAGGGTATAATTGGTCCTGTCATGAAGGTTGATTTAGGTCTGAATGTTGTATCAAACTCCTGTTCGTGGGTTTCAGGCTGTTCTTTAGACTCAAAAAACGCCTTGAGTTTGAGTTTTTGAAAGAATTGTGCTAACTCGCAATGGAGTCGAAATTTGTCCGGACGTGAAGTTGGGACAAACCCTAGGCCCCTCTCTAGGACTTTTGTTTCTTCTGGTGTGAGAATTTTCTTTGAGAGGTTTGTTACGAGACTTAGATTGCACTCGTGCTGGCTGTTGCTGTTCGACTGCGAGTGTGTTTCTCAACCTTCATGCCACCCCCGCATACTATACCAGCCGCAATCACGACCTTTGAACAGGCGGTTACTAAAGATCTGGAAGCCCTTGAAAACCCAAAACGGTACAACAACTTTTCGGCGGCAGAACACAAAGCCCTTGAGAATTTGAAAAATGACAAAGACATTGTCATAAAACCCGCCGACAAAGGCGGTGGCATTGTCATCCAGGATACCAAGGATTATGACGAAGTATGCTTAACTCTCCTAAATGACAGGACCAATTATACCCTTCTCAATATAGACCCAACTGCGGATATGAAAGCACGAATATCCACAATTGTTCAGGAGGCAGAGGCGAATGGTCATATCTCAGCTCATGAGGCGGCATATCTCACGGCAGGGGGACCAACAATCCCTTACTTCTATACACTGCCAAAAACCCATAAAAATAGATTACCGCCACCAGGACGCCCTATAGTGTCTGGCATTGGCTCTGTACTGGAACCGCTATCTACATTCTGCGATCATTACCTAAAGCCAATAGTTCAAAACTCCAGCACTTATTTGAAGGATACTAAAAGCCTTCTTAAGCTACTGAATGACATCTCTTTTGAACCAGACTCAGTCACTTTAGTCACTATGGACATAGAGAGTCTGTACACGAGTATCCCGCAGGAAGAAACATTACGGGTACTGGCACAAGCACTGGACACAGTGACTTGGGAATATGTCACACCTAAGACGTTCATTTTACAGTGTGCAAGGATGGCACTAACAGAAAATTATTTTGAGTACAAGGGACAACTGTACCTTCAATGCACAGGGACCTCTATGGGCAGCACCTTCGCTCCAAGCGTAGCGGGGCTGTACGTGTACGATTTTGAGACGAAACACATCCTGCCCCCTTCCAACCCGTTTGCCTCCTCCATAGGCTTATGGAGGAGGTACATAGATGATATTCTCATCCTATGGACGGGCACTGAAAACAGTCTCATTGAATTCCTGAGCTGGGTCAACACTCTTGACCCTTATTTAAAATTCACGAACAGCTATAGCAAAGAATCAATAGTTTTCTTGGACGTGGTGATAAAGATTAATGGGACAGCTCTCACTACTGTGACCCACCACAAACCAACAGCAAGGAACAACCTTCTACAATTCAGTAGCTTCCACCCAAGACCATTACGTGAGAACCTGCCCTATGGGCAATACCTCCGTCTCAGAAGGAACTGCAGTAGCACTACGGACTACAAGATACAGGCAGCGGAGCTAACTGTCAAACTGAAACAAAGAGGCTACCCACAAGGCATCCTCAACAAAGGACAGACTCGGGCCCGGAACCAACCCCGGGAAGTCCTCCTGGAAGAGAACGAGAAATTGGACACAGAGGTCCCTTTGACATGTGTCACAACATATAGCACACTATCAGACAATGTGAAAAAGTCAATAAACAAAAATTGGAGAATTATCACCAGTAGTATTGGCAATTGGGAAAAACCACTATTCTCTTTTAAAAAGGGCAGGAGTATCAAGGATGCCCTGGTACACACGAGGCCCTTAGCAATTCAATCATCATTGATCAGATCAGTTACTGAACCATGGAATTTACCCCCCGTAACCGGCCATTTTCCATGCACTGACTGTAGTGTCTGTCATTTGACTACCCACACTAAACAGTTGAATCTGGAACCGGGCAAAGTATGGACGCAAATGTCCCATACCAACTGCAATTCCACTCATGTTGTTTATCTGATTACTTGCCCGTGTGCCAAGAGATATGTAGGCATGACAACCCGGAAAGTGAAGACCCGCATTGGCGAACATCGCAGCAATGTTCGCTGTAAGAAAATAACGACCAAACTCAGCGAGCACTTTCTGCAGGCAAACCATACCCCCAATGACATGACCTGGACAGTAATAGAACAAGTCAACAACCCCAGGAACAGAGAGAACATCCTGTTTGAAAAAGAGCAGCGCTGGGTCTACAGACTCAACACACACAATGAAGGTCTAAATGACCAAATACCTTGGGCCAGCGTTCTCAAACATTAACACTGTCCTACTTCCCAACAGCAACGTCCATGATGCATACCCTCTACTGATGAGATCGCTCTGTTTGTGACAACTTTCATTCTACCAATACCATAGATGACAAGAGTAACCCTGGAGAATAACATCTATGATGGTGGGCACTCTTCACTATCGTTATGTGTGCCGCTTGCATCGAATATTTGTATGCCTGTGTCACCATTTAATTGTGCACAATTTATTCACCCTCTAATTATATCTCCCTAGACGGGTACTCCAACCCCTTGTCTGGTATTTCTGTAATCCTGTCAATGAACCTACACCCACCACTATTTTAATGTGAATTCTTTGGTTGTTTCCATAGCGGACTTCCGACTTATAACTCATTCAGTCGGTCCGTCTATTTGGCTTGCGTGTCAAGCCTCTGTCTCCGAATCCCGGTTGACAGTTTGCTTTCCAAGCCTCGTTTTCGTTTTCAAGCCTCGATCTGGCCACAACACTGATCATGCCCGCGCATGCGCACAGACTGCGCACTCCAAGCCTCGGTTTCAGCACGACGTGCGAGAGAGATCTGCACGCGATGACGCGAGGCTTGCTTCTCAAGCCTCGTTTGAGTCAGCGCTCGTGATTGGACGACGTCCCGACGCCTCCCTCTCTTAGCGCCGGGCTTGTTCCTCGCTCGTGATCCACGAGATCCAGCGGGGACAGCTAGGTGCCGAGAGGGTGCTGAGCGTTGCGGGCGTATGTACAAGCGACCTGACTTCCTAACAAGCTAAGTGTTTGTGTGTGAACTTCTGCCTACTTTCCTTGAACTCTCCTTTGTGTGTTTCTTTTTACCCTGACAGGGTGTGCCATTGTCGCTCCCACCCCCCGTCTGAATCTATGGGGCGTGGTTCATACTGAGTACAAGTGAGAACTCTGCCACCTATATTATTTATTAGTGTGCCACTTTAAGCTCTCTAATTCACGGCCAGCAAAGCTGCGCATTACCACTGCGTAGCTATGTCTAATAATATCACCCTTCGGGGAATACTTCTCCGTACTGTAACCATAGGTAATTTTACTATTAAGGGCAGCCTACCAGGCTTCCCACACGGCCGGACTTAGCACTGCAAGCCCCCGTTGCATTACCCACTATTTTTTATAGCGCCAGGTCACACTACCCTGGCCCTAGTTGAGGCCCATCACTAACGGTCTTGGGCACAAGTTCCACTCTACAACGTGATATCTCTCTCTCCCCCCTGACCACGGCCATTGATAGGTCTGTTAGCACGTATCACGCCACATCCAAAGTTGCATGGCATAAAACCGTGATCCTTAATGACCATTTGCTCATTTTTGTGTTTCATGTTGTGTTTGTCTGTCTGTCTTTTACCTACCTGCAGACTTCTGGGCTCCTCACAATAGAGGTAAATCCCCAAGCCTTTGGTTTGTATTCCCACGCACTTATTTTTACACATAGTGCCACTGTTTTTAACTTTCACAACCTACAGCAGGGTAGGCCTTAGCGCGCCTATACCTGTTGAGGTAACACCCACTTACTGGTCCTGACGAAAGCCCTGTAAACTCACACACTTAAAAGGGCAGAAACATGTTGACCTTCCCCTAACAGGGAAACACCTGTATTTCTTGTGGATAGTTTCCCTGCACATAGCTTCTAATTTTAATATGTCAAGTTGACCAGCGAATAAAAGATTTTTTGGGACAACCTCTGACATTTTTAACTACACCCTCTTTTTCACATTCACTCTCACAACAACCTGCTCCGCAGTCTCCTGGCGTCGTAGCACACTCGGGAGGTACTCGATCTCCCGAGTGGACCCGATGATGAAGCATGTCACCACTAGGGTGAGTGAGGGTTTCTTGAAGAAATAATGCGTTTTTTCTTGAAAGTTAGTCCAGCCTTTTGACCAACTAAAGCTGGCCTCATATTTATACGTTGCTCATGTGACCCCTGACACCGCCCTTGTTACCCCTATCCTCAGAAGGGGGGGAGAGGCAGCCCCAGAAACAGTTTGCTCCAGGGCTGCAGAAAACAGCCGCTGCTCGTGGCAGCACCGTTTGAGATTGTAACTGTTACACCTCAGCTTGATCAGCCAAGGTGTCTCTTAGCAACAGTGTCACTATAAGTGCCTCTCAGGCCCTGTGCAGCCTAAAGTACTCATAAATGTGGCTTCACCTGAAGTCTTTCAGTACTGATGTTGGTACTCCACTCTGGACTGCACACAGTTGTGTCGGTACTCGTTCCACTGCTGCCCAAACACTTGCTTTTCTTGTGGGCAAACTTTTGCAATGACATACATTCCTGCACACATTCACAGTGGGTTATTAATTATCGTATATTCATTAACATTTGACCCCAGCTTCGCATTTCAAAAGTGGCGGGAATCAGTGCAAAATGGTTATTTGAAATGTACTTTCAGCACAAAACGTTTTTTTTTGCCCAGGAAAGTTGCCTGAAAGTAACACAAAGCTGTGCCTAGCGCTGTTTCACTGTGCTTTGCGTTATGGGGGATGCACCACTTGAGGTAAATTGGCATTCCCATGGAACCATCCATGTCTTTTTTAATCAAAACCCTATCTACTGAAAAAAGTATACAGGGCTTTGCATCAAGAAATAATGCTGTTTTAATAATTGCAATATCAAGGAGAAACGTTTTTATTTCGAAAATCTTTCCCTACTTTGCATGGGTGCTGCACTGTAGAAAGGTTTTAAAGTGTGTCTAGGCATGGTATTTTGTACTAGAAGGACAGCCTTCCAGCACAAAACCTATGCTAGACATGACACAGACACCAGTAGTGTGAGGTGTGCACCACGGTGGGTGGGGTGGGGTGGGGGAGAGTACAGGATATCTTAGTAGATATGGCATTTTCCTATTTTTTCTCTCCCATACAACACAGCACAGCAACTATGGCTGCTGTACTGCATTGCAAGACATTTCAGTTAATATACTCCTATGTTCTTAAAATACCATGTTTCAGATATTTTTAGTCACCACTTTTTTTCAAGATGGTTCTCATTATCGGCATATGATTCACCCAGAAAGGAAAGTTAGCCTTTTCATCTAGGTTTGGGCAGGGCCGTTTCTAGGTGTTTTGCCACCCTAGGCGAGAATTGAAAAAAGACGCCCCCTCCCATGTCCAGATTTTTTTGCTTTTAAAGTTATAGCAAAAGCACAGAACAGTATTGCGACAAGTCTGGGAAAAGTCCCAGGATTTGCCTCCCTGGGCACATCCTATTTCCGCTGTTCTTGCGCTCTGCTGGGTCCAGGGATTCATGTACAAAACAGCTGCAATTTGAACCCTAGACACATGTTTACCAAGTGGAACCCCAGGGCTAAGAAACACTAAATTGTTTGGAGGGGGCAGACAGAGAAAGGGGTGAAGTTGACCTAAATCTGTACCAAATGCTCAGAAACACTTGTTAAACACAAATGAAGGACCATCAAATATAAACTTTATGTAACTGGCATTAACTCCAAATTGTTTCATCCAGAAGTTCTAGCTGGGGAGCGCCAATAGATTAGGCGTGCCTGTTTCCTCGGGATCGGGCAGGTGCATTTTGTAGATCTGTCCACTTCAGCTGGCCCCCACTCCAAAATAGCGCCAGTGAGGATTACAGCTTTGAGCTGCCTGTGCAAGGGTGGGAGGGAGCCCTACTGTAATTTTCCGAAATCCTTCGGAGTCATGTGGAAGGGCCAAAGTAGAGGCCAGATTTGTACCCAATGCACGTTTACTTTTTGCAGTTTTATTTAGGCAAACTCGACCCAAAGGTATTGGAGCGCTTTACATGAGGGCCACTTATGTTACACAAGGACACATTCATTTTTGGTAGGCACAGGAAGGTTGAGTGATTTGCCCAGAATCACAGGATGTTCAGCCGACGTGAGGCTCGAATCTGGTTCCCCAGCTCCTATGTTGGCATCTCTGGCCCTTACCCCACATCTTCACCCCTTGGCACCAGGGGGAGACATTGATCCAAAAATAAAACAATGATCAGAAGCACATTTTCAAGACAACACCATTAAAAATAAACATTTTGGCTATAATAAACTTCATATTGTGTACTACAGAAAACCTAGGCGGCGCTAAGAAATGAAGCCTATCTCTAGTGCTTTCTCAGGAATGGGCACATGCGTCTTCTGCAGCGTTGCACCATTACTACTCACTAGAAGGGGCCTGCGGGGATGCTGGCGGTGGCCCTGGAAGGATGTCTAGTTCTGACTTGGACAGACATCCATTCTTGGCAAGCCAATATCCTCCAGCCTCTGCGGGAAGCGGCCCGTGAGGATGCCTTTCATGAGTGCCGGCTGGCTGCAATCAAAGGCAAAGATTATTTCTTAATGGGAGATTGACCCCATCCAGCTCTGTGGAATGGATGAAATGCGGAGCTAATGAAAGGCTCTGTGGACTTGGCCATGGCTTCCTGGGCCTGCCTCACATCTGCATCGACGTTTTAGGTGAGAGCGGCAGGTGTTACTGAAGGAAGAATCGAGCTCCTAGTAACGCTCTCACTCCCTCTCTGAAATAACCACTATCTGCCCTGCTAATGATTGGCATGATAGGGCTGGCTTAACTCCACATAGTGTGTGTTATGAACGCAGGCATTGCAACCCTCCATTACCATTTCGGAAAATGGGAAACATTTTTATGTGAGTATGGTTTGTTTAAAAGAAACCAACATGACAAAAACTGGATTAGGCACTTCAAAGTTCCAAGTAACGTCTTCCACAGCAGTTCGGCACTGACGTTAATAGACATATTCTTGCATTGCCCACAGCTGGTGACCTGAGGCTGTCCAAGTGCTTAGAGGCGGGCACTAGGAGGGAGGCCCTGCTAAAGGCCGGGGCCACGGGCGGGCAGGTCTCTGCACCTTCTAACTAACGTCCTTCCGAGCAGAGCCATGGGCCCTGCTTGATGATGCCCCCCACCCGCTCCTCTGCTGCTCCTTGGGGACTCAAGGCGCCCTCCCCTGTGTTCAAGACGGTGGCACAGTGCTGTGCATGTGGCATCCTCGGACAGGACTCTACCAAAGCGTGCCGGGCCTTCCAAGTGACCCCGACCTTCAGGCACACATGTTTTTTGCCGCTCTCCCCCTTTTGCCGCCCTAGGCGGCCGCCTAGTCCTGCCTAATGGCAGAAACGGCCCTGGGTTTGGGTAGAAGGGAGACATTGAATTTTTAGCGACCGACAATATTGTTTGGGGGTTGTAGGTCAGGTGAATGAGTGTATGGAATAGGACACGCTGATATATGTCTTGATGAGGTGTATGGCAGAGTTGCTTGTAGTCCTCACTGCTGCTGTTAGTTGCTGCATGTTAGGATTGAGGAGTATAAAATAGCTACATGTATGCAAAAGAGGTTGGTAGGGGCTGCATGTCAGGATTAAGGTGTTTGACATAGCTGTGTGTAGGTCCCAACACAGGAAGAGCAGTGGGTGAAGGCTGTATGTCAGGACTGAGGTGTGTTGTAGCACCGCTGATACAATCCAGGGGAAACAACACTTACAACGCAACTTTTACAACGCACTACCTTTACAACGGAACTTTTACAACACAACATCCATAACAACGCATGCCATTATAACGTACCCATTACAACGCATGTCTCTACAACGCATACCACTACAACGCATGTCATTACAACGCAATCATTACAATGCATACCATTACAACGCATACCTACACTATCCAACACTTACCCTACTGTTGCACCCCCTGGAGTTAGAATAGTAATTTTTACCCCTCCGCTATTCAATACTTACCATACATGCAATGTAATGGTATGCGTTCTAATTGTATGCGTTGTAAATGTAGTATGCGTTGTAGTGGAATGCGTTGTAAAGGTAGTTTCAAAGAATTCGTTGTAATGGCATGCGGGTTGCAGTGTTAAAAATGTGTTGTAAAGGTATGCGTTGTAAAAGTATGCGTTGTAACGACATACATCCACAATCCAGTACTGGTTGCAGGTTAGTAATGAAGAGTACGGGAGCTCACGTGTCTCCCAGTACTGGAATGCCAGTGGGTGGGTGTGATTGGAGAGTAAGGTATATGGAATATCTGCATGTGTGTACCTTTACTGGAAGAGCAGGTGGGGGATACTACCTGTAATGATTTAGATCTTTTTCAGAGATGCATGTGGTCCTGGTACTCAAACATCAGTGCACTGGGGCTGTAAGTCAGTTTTGTAGGGTATTGAGGAGCTGCATGGTGAGTGTGTGACAGGGCAGCATGTGGCTCCTAGTACAGGAGTAGCAATACCGATCAGTGCTGGACAGACCTTTCAGGCAGTCTGGCACTGCCAGATGGGTGAGCTTTAAAGAGACAGTGTGTGGGCTGTTGTCACAGGCAAACATAAATGGCTCACACACCGGCCCTTCCAAGCTGGCCCAGCTAGCAGTGCCAGACTGCCTGAAAGGCGTTTACAAAACAGGGAATGGGGTGTATTTTAATAGCAGTAGGATGATTTGCTGAATATGTGCTTGTAGGACCAAGAAGTAATGGCAGAGGGTGCAGTGCTGCAGGCCAGGATGGAGATGCACTGTGGACCTGCTAGTGCCCCAAACACTGGTGGAACAGTGGGTGAGTTAGTATGTCAATAATCAGGAGTATGGTAGAGCTATGTTCATCTCCTAGTAATGGAAGACCTGTGGGTGGGTACTGCCATGGACATTAACTGGGGGTCAACTGGGGTAGCTGCTGCCACCCCTGGCCTTCCCATTGCGCATGAGCCACTGTCCTTGTCACCCCCTGGCATCAACGGTAGCAGGAGTGGCATCCGAACACAAACAGGGCTTAAGGATTTGTGTTTATTTTCTTTAATCACTGCCCCTGCCTACATCTCAACAACATGATGTCCCTGTATAATGCATGTTTTTGTGTCAAATGGCATGTATTTCTTCGGAAAATGACCAAGATCATGCATAATTTCAGTGTCTGTATGCACACCTACTTGGGGAGAAAAATGCCTAAATCGGTGCCAGGACTTTCATTAGCAAAGTATTCTTGAAAAGAATGATTGTAATATTCTATTTAGCTACACTGAAACGCAATGTGAAATAATTACTGGGTATACACCGTCACATAAAACGTGTGAGATAATTTTTAAATGAAAACAAGCTCGAAGTCTCATTTCAGTATTGATATTATTTTTCAAATTTGTAGAATCACAAATACTTGACTACAACTGTACACAACATTTTAACCATTCATTAAACTATTATTTCTTTAGTCCTGAAGTGAATAAACCATGCATAATCATATAGTTATCTAAACCAATTAGATAGAGTGACCGTAGATTAAATCACAAATGTATGATAAGTAACAAATATGTTAAATGCTAAAGATTAAAATACGAGGCACATGAGTAAACGTGAATGTATTTTATTCTCTGCTATGAAGACATTCATCCTTTGCAGTCTGGTCACTAACTTCTGTATTAACTAAGAAAGGGTGAATATTGAGGAAGTAAAATTGATGTTGTTGGACAGTGTTACCCTGCCCTTCCTACCTTTGACAGCATTTAATCTCTGTGTTACCCAATGGAAACTTCTGCAATCTGAGATCTGAGGGTCTAAGATCTGTTTCATTGTAAGGTTATATCTACTATCCTAACCCCCGAGTAGTCAAATGCGGTAACCTGAGAACAAAGTCTGCTGCCCATAACTCAGCCTGTAACATATGTGTAACCTTAGGAATAGCTGTGTCGTCTGAAGTCTCACAAATCTGCTTAATGTTATGGCTACTGCTGCTGTCCGACGTCTGCGGGATCTGGGTACCATTAGGGGCACCTCTGTTTTCTTGTTGTAAAACTCTGGGGTAGGCCTGGGCCTGAGCATTTGAAACTATGTTTAGACATCTGAAGCAATGCATGAATATTTGATGACTGTGCCTAGGTATAACAGATTACAGCTGCTTATATGACGTTGTACTAATGTATGCATAGCAGCATATGAACACTCAATGCAAGTGTGGTTTGAATCTGAATTTTAACACATGAATAACCATGCTGACGTGCAGTGCAGTTGTTGTATCCAAAGGTATGCGGGATCACACACACCCACACACACACACACACTAGAAACACGTTTATCACACATATGCTAAGAAAATAAAAATAGTAACATTTAGGGGGGCTTTTAGCACATGGACAGGCAATAAAAGGAGATGGTTGTAGAAGGACAGGCAGCAAGAGGAGCTTGAAGCTCATGGATACAATGTAAGGGCCCTGGGTACATGGTCAGACTATGTTACGAGAGAGATACATATGTAGAGATTATATAGTATCAGAGACAAGGGTAGCACAATTATTTGGAAGAACATGGACAGTGTGAAGAGTTTGGGGCACAAAGAAAGGGCTTGAGAATCATCTACAACTGTGTAGGACATGAGCGTCTAGTACCTTGGACATGTACCGCACCTTAGTGCCAAGAGGTGATTCAGCTCACAATATGCACCAATTGGAAAGTGGAACTATTTCGTGTTTTTACCTGAGCTGTTCATGGCACTTAACAGAGATAAGCTAACTACTGCCTAGGCCACAATTCCTTCAAGAGTAACTAAAATCATGGGCTCAAGTCACAAAAAAGTGTAAAACTACAAATATTACTTTACACCAACGTTTGGTTGTAGATTTGTTTTTTGGAATTATCAAAATATCCCTGAAGTTCTCATGGGAAGCCTTGGCAGTAGCAACTTGTGTGTGAATTTATGTAGCACACAAGCATGCCCTCCCACCCAAACTATTTTGGGAGCATTGCTACCCATTCTCACTTTGGAAACAAGTTTTCTCCTGCACTTAATAGGAGTACATTGAATATGAAAGTGGAACTTTTGCACACAAAAGCCTTTGTGAATACGGCCAAAGAATAAGACTCTGAAATGAGAAGCGCAATGTAAGATCGTGATGTGACATTTTATATTGGTAATGATCAAGGTAGGGCAATCACTCTTATAAGCATTCAGACATGTAACAGTATTTCATCAGAAATTCGCCTATTGAAAAGTATCTAAGATTTAGAGAAATATTGAAAATGTGGTTATATGCCCAAAGTATACTGAGGGCACCGGTGCATAATTTGCACCAGTGGTTGCCAGTAGGGTCACCTACACTTATTGTTGTGGACCAGCACTTATCTTTCCGCCTCAGACATTTCCTGAGGAGGGAAAAACACACAAATCAGAAAGATGGAGGAAAAGGAATATGAAAAATGCATGATAAAGAGATGAAGCAGGAATCTACAAGAGTGATATAAAGCGCGTGCAGCCGGCACAGGTAAGAGCGGTGGGGTGGTGGAGCAGGGGCAGGGCGGGGGTAACGTCGACAAATGACGGGATTGTTAAAAATAAATATCACCACTTACATTGCGCCTGAGCACAAGGTAAGTGGTTATAATAATTTTGTATTTAATTTTACCTAGTCCGTCGACTTCCCCCCGCCCCACTGCTCTTACCTGTGCCGGCAGCGCCTGAGATAAAGGGGCAGGGAGGGTCTGGTAGTGGAGTAAAGAGACAGGAGTTGGATTTCAGACTACCTTCCTTAAGCACTGACTGGCCTTCTCCATGGGCGTTAAACCAGAATATTGTCAGAACATCGTCTGACATCAATATTACTCCTACAAATTGTTTACAAAAAATCACCCCATTGGATTTACTAATAGCAAATCTTCACCAAATACAGAAATAGTTTTAAAAACGCAATATTCATGTCAGACATTATTCTTGACAATGATATTCTGGCATTCAACCTCTCGAGCTGTCCACCTGCGACGTGGTTACGTTAAATAATATCAATTAGAGCTAAAATGCTATCAGGCCAAAAAGCCCTCTATGAAAACACTAGTTGGTCATTCATCTATTTAGAAATAAATCCACAGTATTGCTAATTGAGAGGATAATAAAGAGAGGAATACTCAAGGTCTACTTACTATACACTATGATGCTGGAACTTGCTGTCTTAGAGTCTAGTCCATTGCTGGCCGTGCAGTTCACACTGTAGGTTCCAGCTTGATCAAAGCTTAGTGTCGCTTGTGCAATCTCCTTGTCACCTTCCCTGGTTTGTGTAGTGCTCAGTTTTTCATTCTGAAGGTACATGTTGATCAGCAAGCTGTCAGATTCGGACTGATTGGAAACTTCGCACACCGCCATCTCTGCACTTCCCAACTCATTCAATGTCTGAACAGAGAGCTTGGGCTCTGGTAGAAAACCTGCAACAAACATTAAAAATACCCATAAACAGATAACACTACTTTAACAAGTGTGATTTCATCTGAGGCAGCAGAGAAGCATGAACAGTGTTATGTTGCTTACACTCACAGGAACTAAGATACATACACTTTTTACATTTGATGAAAGTACTCCTGAAGCCACAATTGAACAAGTGCTCTTGGCAGTAAATGGAATAGGGATTTAATTTACCTGAGGAACTTGTATTCTGGTTGACAGTAACAATTTTAGGGTATTTGGCCCTACCGTTTTCCTGGACTCATGTAATAAACAATTCATAAATATACATATATATATACATATATATATATATATATACTACTCTCATACAGCAGCTTGGGTCAGCCCTCTTCACTCATTGGTCTGTAAGTGTCATTCAGACTTTTTTTCTGCCCATAACAGTATGCATCATGGATCAATTTGTCAGTTCACTTCAGCCCAATGGCTGTATTGTGCTCACAGTTTTTCTGATCACGTGTGCGCATCTGCCCAAATAAAGTGCACTTCAGTGTCAGGGCGAGTGGACAACTGATGGTGGGCCCAGCGGTTGTAGTTAACTTTTTACTTCAATTTCATTATAGGCATGTGCCCCTCTACCTCTAAAGTGTGCAATTTTAATTTTCTTTACGTTAATCTTTTAATTTCTATGGCATATGTTTATCACAAAAAAAGCACGCTGGATAATCCCAGACCTGTTGGCTTTGACAATTAATGCTACATAGACAGACTAGACTGTCTGTTGGTAAATGGGAAGACGGTGAGATTTCAGTCCGACTGCTGCTTATGTCAAGAATTTGTCAGGGAGAGGGTAGTGTCTGAAATGTGGTTGGCTCTTCTTCAGCCCTACTAGAAATGTCCCATTCCCTTCAGGCCATTCAACATTCGGTTCAGAAATGTAGGGTGCAGTGTGTGTACACTCCCGTCCGAAAACAGCCGTGCAAACCTCCTTTGTGACCCGATTCTTATCAAATACAATTGCTAAACACAGCACTTAAAGCTGCACAGGTCACCAAAGAATTTTTGGTCGAGAAGTAAGTTTTTTTAAATAAAGGAAAATTCAATTCTACAGGTATAGGCATAGACAATCTAATCTATGCCATTGCAGTGTTTTTCTCATTGATGAACCAAACCGTCTCACGTTGTTAATATAAAATACCCATAAAACATGGGCACTTGCATAAGGTTCTTTCAATATGATACTTGTTAAAAATAAGTATTTATTCAAAGCTGTGCAAATTCAGGGTATAAAGATACATCAAATAGTTCTTTTTTTATTTAGGGGAAGTTAAGCTGTCCCTCAGTGCCTGAATAACAGGCAGTGTCTGGATACCCCCTGGGGTGAGTAGTATTAATATTACCCATGTGAATGCTGCTAATCCTATTATGCATCGGCAAAGTCAATAGGTCTCGCCTATGCAAGAGCTATGGGCTTTGCCAATGTGTTTTAACTATGTTGTACACCAGCATGACTACTGTTAAGCATGACTGTAAGTTAGTGGCGTAGAGGAGAGTGGCATGGAGTTCAGTGATACAGGTTGTAGTATTGTGGAGTGGCATAGAGTGTTGAAGAGTGGCATGGAGTGAAGTGGGGTGGAGTGCAGTGTCATGGAGTGTCATTGAATGGTATAATGTGCTGTGGAGTGTTGTAGACTAGACTATCATAAAATTGAGTGGTTTAGAGTGGAGTAAGGTGTTGTTGAGTACAGTGGCGGCTGGTGAGCTTTTAAAGTGGTGAGGTGTTAAGACTTAGGGCCTGATTTAGATTTGGGCGGATGGGTTACTCCATCACAACATGGAGGGATATCCCGTCCTCCGTAATGTAAATCCCATTATATCCTATGAGATTTGTGGTTGGACAGACAGGATATCCATCATGATTGTGACAGAGTAACCCCTCTGCTGAGATTTAAATCAGGCCCTTAATATAAGTAGACCAAAAAGCAATAGTTTATATTGGTATTTCAAAGGAAACACTAAAAAAAAATTGTAAACTCCTACTTGCCAAGTAAGCCTGACATGGCCATGCCTGCAGGCTGGTAGAGCTTGGGCCAAAACCCTCATCTGAGAAACTTTTATAATACGAAACAAGTAATCCTTTTGAATGCGACAGAGTTTTCAAAGTTCATGCATGCAAGGCTGACAGGCTAGGAACATTGAGAACAACGGATGCATACAAAAACAGGCAAGGAATGTGCATGGGCTCTGTCTGACAACAGCAGCAGGCAGGGTCACTTAATAGGCCAAAGTACACTTTCTTGACTCTGCTGCTGAAGAAGCAACAATGTAGCAGTGACTGTGTCTGATAAATTCTTTTTGGGAAGGTATCTCCCTAGATCTCATGTATTTGTGTTTTAATGGGAGTTGTTACACTTTGTGCTGCATCATCTTCTTCAGATCACATGACTTTGTACCTCATGCACTCCTGGTAGTGGCTGCACTGTACCTCTCTGCAAACCTTAAGGTAAGCAGGCTTGAAGGAGAGTAGAAAAATGTTTTGAAATGGTGAGTTGAGGAGGGCTCAAGGGGTGAGTAGACAAAAAGCAATTAGTGATGGAGTCAAGGAAGGCTGGAGAGGAGGGTGAGAAAAACCCAAGGAATCGGAGAAAGTTAAAGCAAGCTGAGGCGAGTGGACCAACTTCAGAGTAGGTGAGAGTTTAAAAAGGTGGAGGACACAAAGCAGTGAGGATTGACAGTTCAAGGGTGCTAGTGGCAAGTTGAGGAGGTCATAAGAGTTAAGAAGACAAAAACATGGAAGGAAAATAGTTGAATAGAGAATGAAGGGTAGATTTAGCAAATAAATGCGATGCTGGATGGGAAGAAGGCCTGGGGTTCAGAGTGGACAAAAAAGCAGATGTGTGGATGCAGGATCGAAGACAAAATGCTTTGAGACTATTCAGTGAAGACTGGGGTTCAGATTGAACAAAAGGCATGCATGCAGTCAAACTTTGAGGGTGGCTGGAGAAGAAAGTAGATAGAAATCAAGGATGAGAGAGTGTAGGGTGGTTGGCGAGGAGAAGCATGAACAATGGTCAAGGACTGACAAGGTTATTAACTTATTATTCTTAACAAAGAGCGTATAATAAAAATTACCACAATGTGCCTTGCCTTTAAAATGTGCCTTTCCAGTTTGGTCATGTTTGGATGAGACACTGCACAGCAGAGGATTGCGTCAGCTTCACCTCATCCATTCATTTAACTAAGGTATATGAAACAGTTTAGTGCTGTTGCCTGCCATGTACACAGGTCTTGTCTAGTGTCCTGGTCCTGACTTTGCAATATTGTAGTGGTTGGTTTCATAGCTGTATGGAAAGCAGACAGCATGAAGCGTTGGATGCAAAACTCACATTTGCTGCACATGGAGCACCATGGGGGTGTAGTCCACTCTCAAAGAGAATTTTGTGATATGTAGCTCTTTATGCCCACTGCTATTGGAATGCAACATTTGTAACCTTTACACACACAGTACACTCATGTTATCACTCTTGAGGGGACGAACGTCTAAGTCTGTCCTGAAGGTATTCATACATTGCCCTGTAGGTTTAATGCAGTGTTCCACTGATACTTCAGCCCACTAAGTTACCCTACAAGAAAAGCAAGGGACACCTTGTGTTCTGGTGACACCTAATTTAAAATGGAGCCAAGGTGTCTGTAGCATTAACCCAGCATGCCCATGGAAGAAAATAATTAAGTGTTACATGACACCACCTAAAACACTTCTAACAGCACAAGTACTTGAACTAGAAAAAATGTGCCATTGCCGGGTGAAATGTTTTTTAGAGCACTGCCTCCCAAATCACTTCAGTCCAGGGGCGATTTTTAACACAGCAAGTGGTTTTGTAGATGGGAGGAGGGGGTTTGCCATGGCAGAGATTGAGGGTGGAAAGCAATGGGGCAGGGGGATACCTGTGAGGCTGTGACTTGATTTTTCATGTCTGAAGTCCAGGCAATTTCTTTCTGAAATGCACAGGTGTGCACACTGAGCATATGTGCCTGGGGGAGAGTTTAGGAAAGGCCTGAGTCTAGCAGAACCCATGAGCAAGCAATTTGTATTTAAAATACTATGGGCCTTCACAGATTATTCTACTTTAAAATCCCCATAAGACTTTTAATTGTGAACCTTTGATGTGCCTTACAGTTCCATATACGAGCTCCAAACCCCATACATTCTAAGCATTCCCTGATAAAGTTTGCAATACATGCCAAGAGCTTCATACCGGGCTGCATGAATTGCAATGGTTAATTTCTTCAGCTCTGTTAGTGTTGATACAATCTTACACACCACATGGTAGATGATACAAGATTACCAGCACAGCTATTTTTGCCTGCACCAGTTTACTTGAAATTAAAGTCTATCCCCGGTTTGTAGTTTCTATTTTGTAGCCAGCTCTTCCCGGAGAACAACTGACCCACACTGTGGCCCTCGACTGACCGAAAAATACATGTGTTAGAAGGCCTGTAGGGCTGAGCCAGAGTCAGTTGTGTGCCATTTGGGAGCCTTTTATTTGATCATCTGCATGGTTTTTAGAACTTCTCTCAGCAGGTAACAGGTTTTGACAACATACTAATTACCCATACAGAAGTCGCAGAGCAGGGGAGCCAGGGCTGTCTTAAGAGGGATTCACCAGTGCCCTGTGTTAACTGTTTGCTGAATGCATGCAGAACTGCACATCATTTGTACTATACAGATCAAAAGCATCACATGCACCGATTTCTTACATGCATGCAGTTCTGCACATTATTCACTCCGTAATCAGTTGCATGCTGTTTAGTACATCAATAGCACAGTGTGCGCTCAGAACAAACGTGTTTTGGAAAGAGATGCCTGCTGCTCACAAGGAAGGCTGACATGTGAGATAGTAAAAAAGAGTGCAGAGCTACCTTTTCACAGGGCGCACAGTCTCACACTGCTGGCCGGGCGAGTCAAGACATACCTGAGTGGTGGCATCACAGATACTGGCTAACCCGACGCCATCTTCCCCATTAACAGCACTGGGTGGGAGTTGAACTGAGCTCACAGTTTCGGAGCGAGGGTTCGCAATAGGTTACAGCCAGCATTTATAAATAGAAAGGAGTTGATGTGATCAGATATACTCTGCATGTTTTTCAGCCCACACTGAAGCATGTGCAGTATATTTGTTCACAGCATGTGAGTGGTATCACATTCAACACCAGTCACAGGTGCACTGATTTGCGCTTCTCTCTCTCTCCTCCCCAATGGAGGCATATTTAGGCAGGCCGCAGCTTAATGTTACGGCCACCCTCTGACACCCTCGTTGATTGACACACAGCCTCTGCAGCAAAGGGCTTAAACCTACTGTGCCCATGCTGTGATCAATTAGCGAGGCTTTTCTTTCGTCACAGAGGGGTGTGGCCCTACACTGTCAGAGGCGACAGTGAACCAGGGTTGGAAGAATGTAA
Organism: Lissotriton vulgaris; assembly: GCF_964263255.1. Taxonomy (NCBI): domain Eukaryota; kingdom Metazoa; phylum Chordata; class Amphibia; order Caudata; family Salamandridae; genus Lissotriton; species Lissotriton vulgaris. The sequence continues at coordinate 930,067,001 of NC_141685.1, read as the reverse complement.
GCCCTGTGCAACCTGCGACAAGCGGCATATGCGCACTAGGGCATCTGACAATGAAACTTCCCGGACTCTGCCTGACATACTGTATGATCTAAATAAAACAAAAACAAAATAGAAGATGGGAAATATGGTGTGGGCGGAACCCCGACGCCCTCATAAACAAATCGCCCATGGTTGAGTAGCATACAGTTGAGTGGTGTAGAGTGGAATCACATAGAATGGCGTGGCAAGAAGTAACGTTTTGTGTATTGGAGTGTAGTGTCATAGAGTGTTTTAAAGTGGAGGATCATAGAGTGGAGGGTCATAGAGTGGAGTGTTGCAGAGTGGATGGCAATAGAAGATCATGGAGTGGCTTAGAGTGGAGTTACATAGAGGTTAGTGGAATGGCGTAGAGTGGAGTGTCATAGAGTAAAGTGTCATAGACAGGGCACAAGTCCTAAAAAAAGAAGTGGGGGGATGCTGACATCACAACAGGAAGTGACGTCACGAAAGGTGGCTTGCACAATCAGACTTATTACCTCCCCTCGCTCACCCCTTAGATGCAATTGCATCAGAGAAGCCAGCGCGTAAGCGGCGTTCTTAATGAGCTTCGATCTTGCCCCAGAGAGGCCAAAGAGTGAATGTGTGGCTCCATTTGCTCCAGCTATCAAGCCCCCAGTAAAATAAGTGGGAGGATGCCATACACCCGCGTGGTACCCCGACTCGAGCCCAGGTCATAGAGTGGAGTGTCCTATAGTAGAGTATTGTAGAGTGGAGAATCGTAGAGAGTTGTGGAGTGGCTTAGAGTGGAGTAGAATGTAGTGGAATCAAGTGTTGTAGAGCTGAGTGGAGAAGTGTAGGGGTGTAAAATGGAGGGGTGTAGAGTGTCATTGGGTGGAGTAAAGTGGAGTGTTGTAGAGTAGAGTTTTTAAGAGTGGTGTAGAGCGTCGATGAGTGGAGTGGCGTGGAGTGTCATAGAGTGTAGTGACATACAGTGGAGGGATGTAAAGTGGAGCGGCATTGCATACAGTGGAGTGTCGTGAAGTGTCATAGAGAGGAGTAAAGTGTTGTAGAGTGGAGTAGAGTGGGATGACATGGAATATATTGGAGGAAATTATAGTAGAGTGGAGTGGCATAGGGTGGAGTGGAATTGGGTGGCGTAGAGTGGAGTAAAATGGCTGGAGTGTCATTGAGTTTCATATAGTTTTGTAGAATGGCATAGAGTGTCATAGAATGGAGTGTCGTACAGTGGAGTGGTATGATGTGCCGTAGAGTGGAGTGGTATTGAGTTTCATAGAGTGGTGTAGAGTGGAGTAGTGTAGAGTGGTGCAGAATGGAGTATAATGTCATAGAGTGGAGTATCGCGTTGTGGAGTGTCGTAGAATGGAGTGACATAGAGTGGAGTAGAGTGGCCTAGAGTGAAGTGGCATAGAGTGGCATTTAGTGGCATAGAGTGGAGTGGTGAAGAGTGGAATAGAGTGTTGTAAAGTGGAGTAACATAGAGTGGAGTGGATTGGAGTGGAGTGTAGTAGAGTAGAGTGGTGCACAGTGGAGTTCAGTGGTGTAGAGTAGAGCATCATAGAGTAGAGTAGAGTGTCATAGATGTCGTGGATTGGTGTAGAGCAGAGTGGAATAACCCAGAGAGGAGTAGAATGTCATAGAGTGTCATGGAGGAGAGTGTTGTGGAGTATGAAAGGTGTTGTAGGGCACAGCCATTACAGACAACACATTTTCATCTGAATAGACTATTGCAATTGCACAGACATACAGCTTTACTGATAGAGTTATACATTGCACACAAAAAAGAATGTGTGGGAATGGTATCACCTAGGGTATTGATTTGTGTTGATTTCATTAGAATATTTGTTTCCACCACACTGTAGCATTACAAAAAAACGTGTTTCATTATGCGTTCCTATTCCTGATATTCAGACATCTGCACAGTTAATTTACAGACATTTACATTTTGATGTGAGCAAGAAAAACCACATTGTACATCCTTCCTCCAGCAAATCTCCGGTAGCCAGCATGAGTGTCACATAAATCCTCTCACTTTGAAAGTCAGAGAAGAGAAGCAAACACCAAGCTCTTGGAAGATAGAGCCTGACATTTGACCTCTGTCTTGCAATGCACAGCAAACTTGACATGATGAGGACAATATTTCAAGGCCTGTTTACAGAAAGGAAGCACTCATGGAAGAAAACAAGGAGCGGTGGTAAACAGGCTATACTCCACAGGAGGGACTAATCCTTGCTGATCAGCGTAAAACAAATAAAGCCAGCAAATAGAAAACAAGCAAATGTGTGTTACCAAACACCAAGATAAAGGTAAGCAATGGGCAGAAGGAATGCCCATGGAAGCTTTCCGAATGTTCCCAAGATGTCTTTGCAAACCAGACAGCTGATCTCTCTGGTAGGCTTGGACCTAAAAATGACAAAACATTTTTATACATTACTTTACATTTGCTAAATAGCATTGAGTATGTGCATAGAACCTAAGTGTCATGGAGAGCTGAAGCCTTGAGTTTTAGGTCACCTGTAGATATCCTTTCCCACTTTGAGAAGCTGTTTGCTATTAAATGCCAGTTAAGCCGCATGCTGCTATGTGTTACCACATGACGTGCTGTATGGCAAAGAACAATTTCAATGAAAGTACTCCTGCTGCATTGCACTTTCGCCAGAAAATGCCCACCAATTAAGGAGGGTTAATTAAATGTGGTAAATGGGTTGCTACTGAGTGGGTAACCCTTGAGGCTGAGGGCCCATCCAGTGGCTGTTATGAGCCCCAATATGCCTAAACACAAATGGCAATTTCAGAAAATAACTAAAAACAGCACATTCTCTACTTTAAAAACATGTAGCTCTATATCTAACACAACATAATTCTTAATCACTAGAAATGCTTTCTTAACAATTTCTTGGAGCACGCTCAAGCACCAGGCAATAGAGGTAACATCCCAACTCGAACAAGATTAACTTAAAAACAAGCATAGTGAGAAGATGGGAAAAGGGAGTTCTAGATGCCCATAACAGACAGAAATAACAAAGAGAAGAACTGTACACTTAAGTAATGACACCTGTGAATAATACCAAACACAACTTCAAAAGCAGGGAAGCCTTGAGTTTGAATCTAGATATCTTCACTTGACCCAGATTGTGTGATGGTATTCGGGGGAAATATAGAAATAAAATATCGAGATGCAGAAATATCGAATTGGAAATATCGAGATGCACATATCGTGTGTAAAAATATTATTGACGAGAATATCGATTTTAAGGTAAGTAATATTGATGTTAAAAATATCTATTGTTAATATAGATGTTAAACATATCTATGTTATTAATATCATTTACAAAAATATTGTTGAACATATCATTTTTTATTATTTGTATGTAGTTTAGTATATATCTTAATTGTATATGCTATAAATTGTTTGCATAAATAATATTTTTTAATAACTTTTGTAAATTTTTCATTGTTATTAAATTGAATTTGATAGTTTGTCATTTGTTGTTCTGCGGGGAGTTGTAGGGGTACAAGGTGGGAAGTAAATTAATTATAATTAATTTTTATTACTAATTATTTAATTGGTAATGATATTTACTGTGTAATTCATTTTTTATTAAGTTACGTTTTAGGTGCAGGTTGTGAGGTTTGTAGGGGTATAGAGAGGGGATTAATTTAGTTATCATACTTTATTAATTATTTTTCATTATTTAATTGATAATTATATAAATTGTGTAAATAATTAAACAAGTTTAATTATAATTTTGGTGTGGGTAGTGGTTTTTGTAGGGGTAAAGGGTGTGAACGAAATTAAATATAATAATTAATAATAAATATTAATTATTAATAATTAGTTATTAGATTGTGTAGGGGTAAAGGGTGAGAAGTTAGTTAAATAAAATTAATTTATTATTAGTTAATTATTATTCATTTACTTGATAATTAATTATGTTAATTATGTAATTCATTTTTTTATTTGTTATATGAGGTACGGGTTGTTGAGCTTGTAGGGATAAAGGGTGGGAAGTTAATTACATATAACTATTTTATTATTAGTTATTTACTATTAATTGTTTAACTGATAATTATGTAAAATTTGTAATTATTATACTTATTAAGATATATTTTAGGTGTGTCTTGTTTAGTTTATGGAGGTATAGGGTAAGAAGTTATGTAAGTAATAATAATTGTGTTACTTATTATGTTATGTGTTAATTGTGTTATGCTTTTTAATTGTAAATAATATTATATTTGTTAGTTATGATTGTGAGAATATAGGGGCTCATTATGATAGCGGGCCGACATCAGTCCGCCCCCCCCCACCATCATAACAGTGATGGGACCGTCTGCCAGACGTGCAGCAGTCCCTCCAGCCCAATTAGGATGCACCCCCCATACTGGCGGGCACATCCTAGCCTTTTACCATCGTGGGCAATGCTGCTGACTGCATTACGCAATGGTAAAAGAACATGCACAGCATTTCCCTGCACCATGTAGCTGGCACCATGCAGTGTCTGCCACTTGGTGCAGAGAACGTCAGGGGGGTACCATGGGTACCCCCAGGGCATCCCCCCACACCCTCCCCCCCACAGAGGGGGCTCGCAACGGACCCCAATCCCCGCCAGCCTCCATGTATAGGCCTGTCCAATGCCCTGATCCTAATATGGCGGACTGTGCCTGCTAGGCACTGCCACCATGTTAGTGGCCCAGCTCCGCCCGGCAAGCAATCCTAACGATTGCCACCAGCGGAAAAAGCGGCAGATGGACTTTGCGTCTGCCACAATACCCACTGCCATCCTAATATGGCGGTGGGTAATTCTCATTACAATGGCATAACGATCGGAACTGCCGGCCCGGCGGTCGCGATCGATACGCCATGGTAATGAGCCCCATAGTGTGGTATTTTAATATTATTTGTTTTAATTCATAATATTCATAAATATATTTGTCTTTTGTTACTTACAATATTTTTATATATTTGTTTTATATCTAAATATTTATATTTAATATCATTGTTAAAATATTGTATTTGTTTGAAGTAAACTACTCTCTCTCTACTGTGGGACAGACTTGAGTTAGAATAGTAAATGTTACCCCTCCTGAGTCCAACCTTTTCCCTGATGTTGCACATACTGGAGTGGGAATAGTAAGGATTACCCCTCCTGAGTCCAACGCTTTCCCTACTGTTGTCTCAACTGGAGTGGGAATAGTAATTTTTACTCCTCTGATACCAATGCTTTCCCTCCTGCTGCACAGACTGGAGTGGGAATAGCAAATTCTAACCCCTTGATTCCAACCCTTTCCCTACTGTTGTACTGATAGGAGTAGGAATAGTAAAGTTTACCCCTCCAGAGTCCAGCGCTGTTCCTACTGTTGCAAAGATTGGAGTGGGAATAGTATATTTATTATTCCTACAGTTTTATAGTTTTGTTTATATTGTTTAATGTATATTATTTTAATGTTTCTGTATATTTTACATTATATTATTTTTATTTAGTAATGTTTGTAATATGTAATATATTTTTAGTAAAATGTAATTTTTTATATTGATACATTTTTAATGTGTAATGAAATTGGCAATTTTTTTCCAGTTCATTTACTATGGCTTTTAACTTATTGGGGGTGTGTGTGTGTATATCCATATCCATAAATAAATACATTTAAAAAAAGAATATATATATATATATATATATATATATATATATATATATATATATATATATATATATATATATATATATATATATATGAATGTCTGACATAATATCGACAGACAGAATATCGAAATGCAAAAATATCGGAGCAAAAATATCGACAGCAAAAATATCGGAATCCTATCTTCATTAAGGTAAGTACAAAAGTATCGAAAAAATCATATCGTAGTACAAAAATATCGGAATCAAAAATATCTTTTTTTAAATGTAATAATAATAATGTAAAAATAATTTTAAAATACATATAATTTTACAACTATTAAATAAAAATATTAAAACAAAATTAAAACTAATACATATCCATTTAAAATAAATAAAACACTTAATATTTTAATGTAATTTTAATTTTTTTCATGTAATTTATTTGATTTAATGTAATATTTTTTTGTTTTTACCCTGTACACCTGTACCCCAAAAACCCAAAACTGACCCTGAACCCTAAAAATATCCCTGTACCCCAAAAACCCAAAACTGACCCTGAAACCTAAAAATACCCCTTTACCCAAAAACTGAAAACTGACCCTTATCCCTAAAAATACCCCTTTACCCAAAAACTGAAAACTGACCCTGAACCCTAAAAATACCCCTTTACCCAAAAACTGAAAACTGACCCTAAACCCTAAAAATACCCCTTTACACAAAAACTGAAAACTGACCCTGAACCCTAAAAATACCCCTTTACCCATGAACTGAAAACTGACCCAGAACCCTAAAAATACCCCTTTACCCAAAAACTGAAAACTGACCCAGAACCCTAAAAATACCCCTTTACCCAAAAACTGAAAACTGACCCTGAACCCTAAAAATACCCCTTTACCCATGAACTGAAAACTGACCCTGAACCCTAAAAATACCCCTTTACCCAAAAACTGAAAACTGACCCAGAACCCTAAAAATACCCCTTTACCCAAAAACTGAAAACTGACCCTGAACCCTAAAAATACTCCTTTACCCAAAATTAATTAATATTATTTAATTACCAATTAATTATTAATTAACAATAACAATAAAGTAAATATATTAGCACATTTGCTGTAATTAATTTAATTTAATAATTAATATTATTTTTCCCAATTAATTAATTAAGAATAACAATAAATTATATATAAAAAAATTACTATAATTAATGTAATTAAATAATTAATATTAATTAATTACCAACTAATTAATAATTATAAATATGTAAAAAATTATATTAATTAATTAACGAATTAATAGAAATTAATTACCAATTAATTATTAATTAAAATATGTACAAACATATATCAATTAATTAATTATTATTAAATTACTTCCCACCCTATTCCCCTATAAACCCATAACCCGCTACAGAACATATTTATCAATTAATCAATTAATTAAAAATATTTAAAAATTATTTCTCAATTAATTAATTAATAATTCCTACTAATTAATAATTAATTTAACATAATTAAATTACTTCCCACCCTATTCCCCTATAAACCCACAACCCGCTACAGTAGTAAAAGACAATATTTAATTAAATTACGTTAAAAATAAATAATAAAACATAATAAATACAATATAATATACACTAAATTTATTTAAAAATTGATATTAGTAACATCGAAGTTATTAATTTCGATATTATTGACATCGATATTCACAACTTCGATATTACTGATATCATACCAATATCGATATTAAGACTGTCGATATTACTTACCTTCGATATTTTGTCCCATCGATATTTAAACTTCGATATTTTTGTATATCGATATTTAAAAATCGATATTTTGTCTGTGTACCCATATATATATATATATATTCACTGAAAAAACCATAGGTTTCACATCCGTTATAGTTAGGAATTAGCATTTAAAAAACCTATTAAATTCAATGAAAAAAACATAGGTTTCATACCAGTTATAGTTAGGTGGAAATTTTACTGACATAAAACCAATGAAATTCCCACGTTATAGTTAGTTGGACTCACTATAACTTGCGCGTGTAATGCACTGCTGAGGACATCACATATTACATCACTCATGACATGGTCAGTGACATCACTCATGACATCACTGATGACACCATCCAGTGAATGTGTGTCTTTCTGAAAAATAAATATGTTTTATATATGTATATGTGAAGGTCGATGGAAGAATAAATGTTTAAATGGATGTTTTTTTATAATAAAAATTGATTGGTTAACTGGCATATTAAGTGTATCTTAGTGAATACATATATTAGCGAGTATTGTTTAAATATGTTTGTATCAGTGTTTCACTTTGTGTATAAGTGGCTGCATGGGTTGGTGAGTCGCTACATGTATGTGTATATGGATAATTAGATGTTTTTTTAGTATCAGTATAAGTGTCTGTATGATTTGGTGAGGGTGTTACTTAGCACATAGACGCATCAATGACTGACTCACTGTTTGTATGTGTTTTGAAGACAGCATATGTGAAGGACTGTATGGGTGGATGAGTGTGTATATGTGTGTAAGTGAGTGAATGCCTGCCTCACTAGTGTCTTTATCAGTAACTACATATGTCTAGTTTATGTGAGTATTGATATATATAAGTGAGTAAATGTGAGAGTGAGAAATTGTAAGAGTTCCTGTTTAAATAAGTATGTGTTTCTATAAGTGATTGTTTAAGAGAGTAAGTATGTGTAAGTTTCCTTAGAAGTAAGGTGGTAGTGTGTGTATATCTGTATATTTAAATAAATGGATGTTTATTAGTTTATTTGCATGTGAGAATATGTGTGTGAGTAACTTTTGGATAACTGTCAGTGTGTAACAGGATGTATAGGTGTATGACTACATATGATGAGTGAGTATATGTACGAGTGACTATATAGAACTGTTGGTGAATGAGTGGATGTGTATATAGATTGTGGAATTACTGAATTGGTTGTTGTAACTGGTGTGGGTATATCCACTTTTTTGAAAATGTTAGTTTCTATTTTTGATTATGTGTTTCAACGGTTACTTTACAGTGAAAGGAGGTCTGTCACTCTGTCACACGGATGGTGTCATCAGTGATGTCATGAGTGATGTCACTGACCATGTCATGAGTGATGTAATATGTGATGTCCTCAGCAGTGCATTACACGCGCAAGTTATAGTGAGTCCAACTAACTATAACGTGGGAATTTCATTGGTTTTATGTCAGTAAAATTTCCACCTAACTATAACTGGTGTGAAACCTATGGTTTTTTCAGTGAATTTAATAGGTTTTTTAAATGTTAATTCCTAACTATAACGGATGTGAAACCTATGGTTTTTTCAGTGAATTTCATAGGTTTTTTAAATGCTAATTCCTAACTATAACTGGTGTGAAACCTTTGTTTTTTTCTGTGAATTTCAAAGGTTTTTAAATGCTAATTCCTAACTATAAATCTCAGTTTATAAGTAAGACTGGTAGCGCCCTAGTTGTTCTCTGGGACATTCTGTCATTGGGCTATATTTGGACTACATCTGTCTGATATTTTGGCTACATTTTTTTTGTCTCTGGTGGCCATCTTTGGGCTACATTAGGCTATATTGGGCTACATTGGGCTACATTTGGGCTCTAACATATATATAGCCCAATGTAGCCCAATATATATTTTTTCAAAGTTAACTTTCGTTAAAACCACGTGAGCATATATCTTGAGACATAGCAAAGGCACATCGGGCTACCAGTCCCTACAATTTTGCCTATTTTAAAAAAAAATATATATATATATATATTTTTTTTGCCTTGGTGCGCTCCCAGTGCGCGCCCCGGGGAGCGCCCCAGAAAGCGTAAATATATGAAGCGCCCCGGGGCGCGCACCGGGGAGCGTCCCGTAAGCGCCATTATCGTGAACGAAAACATGATCGTGACGTATCACGTAGCTGCGTCTGCGTGAAACGCACGGCGTAAGCGCACCCGGAAGCACTCGTGCAAATACGATCGCGCAACGTAAACTTCCGACGCGCTTACGCGAGAAGAGAGTGTAGTGGCCAGGAAGAGAAAGTTAATGTTCACGCGTAAGCGTGTCGGGTCATGTGACCTGAAAATAACTCTTTTCATTGGTTCGTAACAGTTTTGGTTTCATAATGATGAAGCCCCTGGTCATGTGACCTGAAAATAACACTTTTCATTGGATCTAACTTTTTTTTTTCCTTCTGATGAAAGACCCCACCTTTTTCCTTTCTTCTGACTTTGTCCTTTGACTGAGGAAGACCTGCTTGTACCTCTCTGTACAATTTTCATCTTTATAATGGCTTCAGTAGCAGCAGCAGCTGGTGCATCTGCACCACCACCACCACCACAACAACCAAAAGGACCACCACAAGTTTTCATTGGTGGTCAAGAAGAGGAGGAAGAGGAGGAGGAGGAAGAAGAGACGAGAACATTTCTCCAAGAACCCAATACCCCATACCAGCCCAGACCACACATTATTTGGGAGTTTTTTTCTCTTCCACAGGGGAAGAAAAAGGTAAATGCAGCCAAGGTGACTTGCCTGATCTGTGGCATGGAGCTTTCCAGAGGGAACCCTCTTAAAAAATCTTCCTTTGGAAATCACACAATGATCCGCCACATGCAGCGCAAGCATCCTATAAACTATCTGCTGCAGAGATGAAGGAACTGGCCAGTAACCCTTCCCCATCAACAAGAACCATCTCAAAAAGAAAGCAACCCACTCCGTCAACACCAGAAGAAAGTGAAACGATGCGTTGCGTTCAGCCCCGATTTGCAGATTTCAGAATCACATGCAAATATCTTCTCCCCATGAAAAATACAAAAAAATATAAAAGTGTTCAGAAAAGCCAAAAAAAGTACAAAATGTTCAAAAAAATATAAAACAACAAAAAGAAGAAAAAAACAGTTCTTTTTAGAACTACCTCCAATTTCTAAAAAAAGGCTACATTTTTTAAAAATGCTATTATTCATTTTTCCCCATGGTACGCTCCCCGGTCCGCTCCCCGGTGCGCGTACCAGGCGCGTACCGGGCGCTCCCCCGCGCCCTTTTATGGCCCAAACATCAAACCTAGGGGTCAGGGGGGTCTATCCCTGCCCCCTTATGGTCATTTCCCCCTTAGATTTTTCTACCTCTTATCTCTCGATTTTCCTGTGACAGAAAATGGCGGCCGCTCCGGACTGTTTCGAATGTTTACAGACACCCGAGAGCCAATCAGCTTTCCGTGCGCACCTCACGTGTCGCGCCCGGTGCGCTTCCCGGTGCGCGTACGGGGGCGCTGCCATAGATATATATATATTTTTTTAACCTAAATTACTCAAAATCCACTGGAGCACATATCTTGAGACATAGCAAAGGCACATCGGGCTACCAGTCCCTACAATTTTGCCAAGTTTGGTGGAAATCCATTCAGCCGTTCGGGCTAAAAGTGAAATCGACCGCCCTATGGAAATTAACATGGGGAAATGCGTTTTGGGACCCCCATTTTATCTCGGCCCCCGCTTGACGCATCCCCCCCAAACTTTCAGGGAATGACGGGAACGCCGCGAGGCCATTTTGAGGCAGATTCGTCAATCGGCGCCAAAGTTATTCCAAATAGAATTTTGAGATTTAACATTGAAAAAAATCCTAACTATAACTACCTACTGGCGACCGCCAGTAGGAGATATATATATATATATATATATATATATATATATATATATATATCACACATTGCCAGATTCCCAAAGTGAAGTGGACCAACTGGAAGCTTCTTGTTGAAAACACCAGGTTTATTCGCAACTTGCTCGTGACACAAAAGCATGATAGCAGCCTCAGTAAAATACTCCGGCCAAACGCGTTTCGGGATCACCATCTCCCTTCGTCAGTGGCGCTTCGTAAAAGCAAGCGATCTCGCTGTAATTAAAGTGTTCAGTTCAACGCCTGCCCCTGGGCGGGGGCGTGGCCGCAACACCGGCCTTCTGGGCGTTGTATTATCTTGATTAACTCCCATGTGGGTAAGTTAGTTCGTTCGCCAATAAATTCAAATTCATGCCCCAGTGGGTGGAGGGCGCCACCAGCTCCTTTGACTCGCAGCTTTGTAGATGCAAACAGTGTTTGTGTGAGCGTGCACTGGGATAACGCTCACACAGCTTCCCTCCATGTGCAATACACCGAGTGGTGTTGCAGGTCCGTAAATAAGTACGGGGTCCTCTTCGCGACTGGGACGGCCGCTAACATCACACACATTGCCAGATTCCCACAGTGAAGTGGACCAACTGGAAGCTTCTTGTTGAAAACACCAGGTTTAATCGCAACTTGCTTGTGACACTAAAGCATGATAGCAGCCTCAGTAAAATACTCCGGCCAAACGCGTTTCGGGATCACCATCTCCCTTCGTCAGTGGCGCTTCGTAAAAGCAAGTGATCTCGCTGTAATTAAAGTGTTCAGTTCAACGCCTGTCCCTGGGCGGGGGCTTGGCCGTAACACTGGCCTTCTGGGCGTTGTAGTATCTTGATTAACTCCCATGTGGGTAAGTGAGTTAGTTCGCCAATAAATTCAAATTCATGCCCAGTGGGTGGAGCGCGCCCCCAGATCCTTTGACTCGCAGCTTTGTAGATGCAAACAGTGTTTGTGTGAGCGCGCACTGGGATAACGCTCACACAGCTTCCCTCCATGTGCAATACACCGAGTGGTGTTGCAGGTCTGTAAATAAGTACGGGGTCCTCTTAGGGAATCTGGCAATGTGTGTGATATATATATATATATATATATATATATATATATATATATATATATATATATATATATATATATATACACACACACACACACATACATTTTATTTTATTGTATTGTAATTGCATTTACATAGCGCTTACTACCCCTGACGAGGCATCAAATCGCTTTTTCGGCGAGTAGCCCGCTACTCCGGGATCCGGGACCCATAGAGGATTAGTGTTGAATTAGTATAGTAAAACATGCAAGTACATTCTAAGTGGTGGATAGGTTAGTCAGTTATTTGGATTTGGAATGATAGCAGAAGGATAGAGGAGGAAAAAGGTTTGTATTTATATAGCGCTTGTTACCCCTGATGGGGTGATGACGCACGCTATTCAGGAAGCCTAAAGGATTAGTGGTGAATTAATATGGTGAAATATGAAGTAATTTCAGTGGTGGATATTAGTCAGTTATTTGGAGTCAGAAGGATAGCCGAGGGATAAAAGGGAAAGAAAGGTTTGCAATCATTTAGCACTTGTTACCCTGATGGGTGTTGAAGGGCTTTTCTGGCAAGTAGCACGCCATTCCGGAACCCCTAAAGGTTTAATGGTGAATTAGTATAGTTGAATATGAAATTTGAGAAATATGAAATTTGAGAAGTGAACATGTTAGTCTGCTAATTTTGATTGAAAAGGATAGTGGAGGGATAAAATAAAGAAATATTTTTTTTAGCAGTAGGAGGAGGCTTTTGGATGAGTAAAAAGGAGTTTTGGAGGGGGGGTCAGAGGGAAGAGTTTAGAAAGGTTTGTTTTAGGGGATCTGTATAGTAAAAGAGGTGTCAGAAGATGCCAGGAGGGGTAGAGTAGGAGAGAGTCTAGAAAGGGTTATTTTAGGGATCATAGTAGTGGTATGGGGTTTGGGATAAATGAGAGTGGATGTAGAGGATATATTGACAGATGTATGGGATGAGAGATAGGGTAGTGCATTGGAAAGAGTAGTAGTAAGATGTTTGAGAGGAGTCAGAAGGTTGGGCTAGAAGATATATTGAGCGAAGTATAGGCTGAGAAATAGGGTAGTGCATTGGAAATGCTAAATTAGAAGAAAGTGATAAATATATAGATCCATAAGTACCATAAGTTTGTGGGTGTGGATGGTGTGGGCTGGGTATTGCTATATGGGAAAATGGGCAGCATTTCTGCCCCTGGCCATGGTCCATCTCGAACAGGCTCAAACAGGCAACTGCCATTGTCCTCTCTGCCCTTAGCCTCTTTGCCCGGGCTGAGACGCCCTAACCCTGACCTTTTATAGCCCTAGTAATTAAATGACCCCTTTAGCCAATGGGAGCCCTAGACCTAACACTATCCAATCACAACACTAGCCCTAAAATCTAGAACCAATAGGAGACCAGGACATTACAGCCAATCTAAGCCCCAGGTCAAGCACCCAATCAGTTAAAAAACCCTGATCTCTTCGTCCAATAGAGGCCCTAGCCCTTCCAGTTGTCCCAACCCAATTCCAAGCAACCAATGGCACAGGAAGCCCTAGTCCCTTCTTCCAATAGAAAGCCTAACCCTACTCTTAGTCCCACAACTAGTCCAGCAACCAATCACACTAGAAGCCCTAATCGCTACTTCCAATTAAAGGTCTAACCCTAGCTCTAGTCCCACTCTATTCCCAACAACCAATAACATATGAAGCCCTAGTCCCTACTTCTAATAGGAATCCTAACCCTAGCCCTAATCCCAACCCAACATTGATTGAATCACAGACCCAGAAACCAATCAGAACCCTCAAATACCCAACCAATGAGGACATTAACCCTAATCCAATAGAAACACCAGATACAACCTCCAATCAGTGTACACGTATACCAACCACTTGCAGACCATATAAGGTTCTAGCGACCTCAGACAAGGTTTGCTGGCCAGGGAGTTAGAAGTTGCTTCTCCTATTCAGAATCTCTTAGGAGACAGACAGGCTCAATCCACACTTTGGACTTCTACAGGTAAAGGCATCACTAACTTGAAATCTAACAATACTGTTTGAATAAAACTTTACTCCCTCTCCTCGCCAAAAAATGAAGTGCACAGTCCCTAGTAAGCACAGTTTAAACAGCTCACCCTCTAATGTAGAATATCCCTGTTGCTGGGGGGCTGGTTTCACTGGCTTGTGAACACAAAATGGTGGCTGGGAGTGCACTGTTTTAACAAACAGGCCTTAGCACAGAGCAAAGGAGAACTTTGAAGGGAAAACTGAATTGTCACCAGGAGTGAGAGGGATAAACTACAGAGTTTGGATTACAAATCCCACAATTCAAAATGTTAAATGGAAGCAATCATGGGCAGGGAAAACCACAAGTTTAAAACACTAAACGTGATAGAATATGCAATCACAGGCAGGTTAAAACTACAATTTTACGTTGTAACAACCACAGGCAAAGACAGTAATCACAGAAAGGGAAAATCATTTTTTAACAACTTTTATTGTGGGGAAGAGACATCACTAGTCTGTCTCCTTACCATTTCCTGAACTCTGCTCACTGCAATCTGGGGCACAGGTAGGCTACAACTCACAAGATGGAGGAGAATGATTTGGGGTGCACGCAGCAAAGCCTTAAGGGGCCTGGGCAAGTGTGGGGGGAGGGCTCAGATGTAACACATTACTAGAGGACCAGTCCTGGGTAAGTACAGTCTTCGCTGCCGACCCACTGTCAGAAACATTCATGCTCTTTGCTGGTGGTTGGTTTCTTCTCGGAGATGGTCTACAGTTTTATACCTAACAAGCCGACGAAGAACACTCTGAATATGTTTCCTCCCAAAAAGTCAGAGCCCATCAAACTATGTAAAAGGCTCAAATCTAAGTGGGAACTAGAGCAATGTCCACTGCTGAAGTACAGCTTAGGTACTGAGTCCTACCAGTCAGTACTCAATAAAGATGATGATTAACAGCAGTAAAAGTACCCAAAATCGCTGGAAAATGTTATGAAATCCCAGTGAGAAATTGGAGCAATTTACAGTATTAAATTCCTAAAATGATATGCAAAAATGGAACCAACAACTTTAAAATCCACTTGCTTTTTTTTTTATTAAATTCTTGATTATTTAGAAAATGCCACCAATAAAATATCTTTGCCAGGGCAAGTTTATTGTAATACTTTTTCATGTTTTAGTGCCCGTCACAAATCTAGCAGATGGCAGAGATATATTAAAGTGATGCGTGATGAAGAGGGCACAGGGTGACGTGATGTGACAAGACTAATTACTAGATGCTCTCTTGGCACTTTAAGCCCTCCTCCACCTGAACTGGCATGGGTGCATGATTTTTAGGTTTTGGCACAGTGGGACTTGAAATGTTACAGCACACTATTTCAAAAATTAAGGTCTAATGGCATGGTGTTTGTTTCTGGATTTATATACTTTTTAATTATTTAAATCATAACAATAACAATTTATGTTATTATTATTATTAATTATTTAAATATATTTAAAATATATTATATCACTGATAAATGTTAATATATGTAGGCCCTAAATTAGGATGTCGGGCGAACTTGAATCCGTCTGACACCATTACAGTGTGGGGACCGACCGACCGTAGGTCGGCGGTTCCGACCGCCGTATTATGAGGCAATGGCACATGGTTCAGTTGCAAACTCCCATTTATGTATGGGAACGTTTGCTGTGGGCGGTTTCCTCCAGCAGCACAAGCTTCCATAGAGAAATAGGAGTTTGTGGAAATCCCTTTACTGTGTGGAAGGCACCTCATGGTGCCTGCCACACAGTGCAGGAATTTACAGGAGGGCACCATAGGTACCCCCTCGGCCCCCAACCGGGGGCCACTGGGAAAATGGGGCCTGCTAGGGACCCCCAAAGTCGCTTTCCAACAGGCTTTCCATGTCGGAAAGCCCAAAATGGAAAGCCTATCTGAAACCGACATCATAATCCCGACAGCAGAAACACCTTCCATAGGGTTTATGTTGCAGTTTCCGGCTGGACGATGGTCTCCTTGAGCCTGTTGGAAGTCATGCAGTCAGAGGCTTTCCAACTGACATCCTAATGTTTACTATTTTTAACTATATGTGGTAAAAAATCGTTATTTTGTAATCTATATTTGTGTACAAGGATTATTTCTTTTCAATATTTTTGTAATTTACATTATAAGTATTGAAAAACATTTTTGTGCTCAATATGTTTGACTTGTTATTTATTCACTACAATATTTGTGGTTTCAATGTTTTGTCAGTGAACAGTGTGCGATTGTGGTCCAAAATTGCTCCCTTAATTAACCAAATTTGGGAGCTTGCATAAACAAGGCACCATCAGAATTAGAGCTACTTATGTTAGCGGCTGTTCTGGGATTCAGAGGGCAGACATGGGCTCTTGGGCCGCAACCATGGCGGTTGCAGCAGGTTTTTTTCAAATGTCCTGGGGTCCATCCCACTATGGCTTTACAAACTGGGCCAAGTACAACCTTTTCTGCACTTGACTCTCAAAGTGATGAAGGCAAGAAGTCACTGGCTTCTCAGAGAGGGAGTGTAGGGGGCAAACGTGCAGACCTCACAAAGCAACTAAGTGACACAATAAGCTAGTGTCCAGGCTAGGGCTTATCCATAGAAAAAATAAACTACCAAAACTCACTGCAAACTAGATGCTGCACAATTCTATGGATACAACATATGTGGTTGCGGAATACTGTGTTCTGTGAGTGAGGCTCTACAACCGTTTAATTCTCAGTAATCTTCCTTCTCCCCAGTAGAGTCAAGATTTCCGCTATTTCCATCCCTATCCTTTTATGGGTGTAGAGAGGATTAGGCTACGGTTTAGCTAACTCAGAGGTTGTCGCTGTTTTAAGTAGGCAGCTCAGTACAACACTATATCACTTCAATAGCATCAAAGAATAGTCCCCAGCAGGTGTGCATATCGGGCTGCCACGTTAGTTTCATTCATCCCCTGGTCAAGGCTAATTCCGTAGTTTACATGCAAGTTGCTCTCAACAGTTCCAGGTAGCAAGTGGATGGGGTTGCACCCTACCATCTTCGCAGTGTGGGCAATCTCACTTAGATAATCTACATGGTAATCAAAATGACACCCAAATGCAGGGTCAAAGATGGTGTTATACTCAAGAATAGATGACACTGGGCCTCATTTGGATGTCGTTCTGACCGCCACCAACAGCCTGTCAGTGGCAGGGTCTGACCGGCTGACAGCCCTTCGATGTGACCACCGGATTATGATACCAGCAGTTGGACAATTTCCTGTCGGGGGAAGACTGCCGCCTTCGACAGGATCTAGGTTCCCATTGGGAGGCAGTGCCTGTGGAGGAACCACCGCTGGGGTTAGGGATTAGGACGACTGCCATAAAAAAGGTGGGCTGATAAGGGACTTTGGGGGCCCCAAGCAGAGCCCCCATACCCCATGGGTCACTGCTAGGTGACCCGGGGGCACATGGAGTGCCCCTCCACACATCTATGCACCATGTGCCAGGCACCACATGGTCCCTTGCACACAGTGCATGAATGTGCACAAAATGCCTTTTCCTACAGCAGCTCGTGCTGTGGCCCTTTTCCTGGGCCGTAGCGCAAGCTGCAGCACGAAAAGGCACTTTCCGACTGCCTGCATGGTATTCCTATCATATTAGGGAAGATGGGAACGTCAACTCATTGTCTGATGGACACCTGCCCGTGGCAATGACGGTTGGATGCTTGTCCAACCGCCATAGTAATGAAGGGCAATATGTCCCTGAACTCAGGATTCAATACAGCATTTAAAAATAGTCAATAATGAAGAATAAGTAAAAAAGTGAGTTTGAGATCAGTAATTTTAAAAAAACATGAAGGTTTATTAAAATATTACAGTACAATACAGACAGAAAAAATGCAAGAAGCAGACAAAGGACATTGAAATCATTTGCTATGAAGGATCTCAGAATTTAAGTAAAATACAGCATTAAGCAAAATATGAAAAAATAGACTACTTCTCAAAGGTGCAGCAAATTACTAGAGAATCGGACAGGATCCCAAGTAGAAACTCAAAAGTCACTAGCTCACGCCAAGTCTCAGAATTGATATAGCCAATGATAGATTTTGACATGTTAGCATGGTGAGAGCAAAAGTATCATTATTTTGACAAATCAAATTTCAGTTTTTAAAACCTCATATA
The DNA here is from genome assembly GCF_964263255.1 of Lissotriton vulgaris. NCBI lineage: Eukaryota > Metazoa > Chordata > Amphibia > Caudata > Salamandridae > Lissotriton > Lissotriton vulgaris. The sequence goes on along the minus strand of NC_141685.1, from coordinate 930,048,532 downwards.
ACCCTCCCATCCTAACACTATCCCAGTACATGAATATTGACTCGCCCCTTTTGAGCTAAAGTCATCCAGACGTGTCAGAACAAATTAGTTGCATAAACAAAAGAAAATAGTCATGAATTAATACAACATAATGTGCTACCAAAAATAACCTTGGAAAGTAACAAAGGCTGCCTGTACAGAGATCTTCGATAACAACATGCTATCCAAAATAAACAGTGCACATTTTGCTGCATGTGATGACAATGAGAAATAAAAATCCACAATGACTGTAAAGTCAGCAGCCATATTTACAAAGATGGAGCCATGGCCTGGTTAGCACTAGGCCATAAAATCAGTATTACACATCACAACTTTTTCATTAAAAATTACAAATGACTCAAAATATTGAGCACACATATTTATAATAGCAGTGTGTACTCTTTGTTGAAGGGCCAAGATAGCAATTTGGGGAGGCAGGTCTTGAAAGCAGTGCCTGGCTGAGGGCAGGTGCTCATCTGAGGTACTTGAGGCCTCCAGACTGATTCGTCTCGCTGTGATATCTTCGGGCAGTGGCAACCCATGGGCAGATTGGGCTCTGTGGTTACACAGTCTTCACTCTTTGTTGACAGCACCAAATGAGCAAGCCAGCAGCCCGCTGGTGGGTAAGACGTTTGTGGTACAACCCCAATACATCTCATCAGTTGATTGTTCCCCCTCTTTGCCTCTTGAAGCCTTTCATTGCTGCTTATGTGACATTTCTACTTGGCTAGGAGGTAAATCCCTAAAACTCGACAGAGGGAAGGTGGAGATTCTCTGCTGCTCTATAGGTAGTCCAGTTACCTCATTACCATCCGATGTCTGGCCAATACCCAGCAATCCTGTTCGTAAGGCCTCTTCGGGGAGTTCGGAACCTAGGAGTATCTCTGGATACATATCTTTTGCTTACATCACATGTGGAAAAGCTGTCTTTCACCTTCTTGCTTTGATGTGACAAAATCTTATCACTCCTCCCACTTCATTGCCATTCCCTGATGGTCCAATCATTGTTCCTTGGTCTGCCTACCTACCTGGGGAAATGGCTGTTTCCTATATCGAAACAATAGATGCCAAGCTAGCACTGTCTAGTCCCCACTTTTTCTCATCCTCTGATGCTCTTAATGCCTTGACTGGCTCCCTGGCTCCTGGTGCCTCAAAGGATCAAATTTAAATCATTGTACGTACACAGAGCTATACACCAGGTAGGGCCCTGTTTTCTTCAAACAAGATTTTTCTGGTACACACCTAATCGCCTATTGTGCATTTCTAAGACCAATCTTCTTATTATACTTAGATTCTGAAAAGGTACAGCTGGGAGGCCGTGCTTTCTCTGTCCAGGCTGTCATATTATGGAATTCTCTTCCTTTTGAGCTACGAGAGACTAGCAATCTACTTATTTTCATTTATCTCTACATCCCATTAATACGGTCAATTTGGTTCCTGTAGTTATCATCAGCGCCAGGACATCTTTGCGGGTAATGGTGCACTCAATACGTGGAATTCAAAATATTAATAATAATAACTCAGCACACTTCATAAATTGAGCAGAGAGACTGGGGACTCTTTCACATCTCAGGTCTCCAGGCAACACTTCTTGCGTCATCAGCTTTCTCTGTGGTTCCCCTCCCTGTGTACATCCAGTGCTGTCTTCATGGACAGTCTCTCCTCCCACAGTGCCAGGCATACACCGTCCCCTTTTCAGCACTCAGGTAGTCTTTTATGTTCTTTAGGTAGGCCCTCAGCTCCTCCAACAAAAAATGGTAACTTCAGGTAATGTTCTCTCACCTCTCGGAGACAGGCTGTCAGGCATTCAACAGCCCTGGTTACACAGCAGCTCTTCAAGTACTCTGGAGCACTACCATCCTTGCTGGAAAAGAACTTGGGACTAGAACAAAGTGGAATGGTTTGGATCCCACTTTTATACACATTTTCCAGACAGGGTATATGGATCGATTTTCTCAAACTTCGGAACTGGTTTCGGATGTTTCTCGTTCAAATGTCCTTCTCAGGCTACTCTCCAGGCACATATTTTGTGAAAAGCCATGATTCTCACAGCAGATAGCATTAGGCTTGGCTCTTAGCAGGAGTGGCAATTGCATGAACATTAAGGGCCCGATTCCGAATTTGGTAGTATGAGCCGGGTTCGCCCAGCAGTCTTGCCAAACATGGATGCCACCTGACCGCCGCAACACCTCCAGGGAATGGTGGTTCCCTGGAGGCTGCGTGAAATGAAGAGGAAATCCAAGTAAATTATAATAGATGCTTTAATCAAACGAAGAGCATATGAGAAGTAATCCAGCAAGTTCAGTATCCAAGAATAACTGACACTTACACAGCAATGCAAGTACATGACATATGTAACATTCCACATTCAGAAGTGACATGAGTAGAATGTGAAGGATTAAAGGAACAGTAATAATAAATAAGCAACACAACACATCCCCCTATCTAATAATAAAAAAAAAAAAAAAGAAAGAAAAAACAAAAAAAAGGAATTAGGAGGAACTACTACTAATGGTTGAGAAATACTAACTATTGTTAACTATTATTAGTGATATAATCTTTAAGCCACAAAGGCACCACCTTCTTCCTTGAGGAATGGCGGAGGGAGAATCTCCACTAGTAGGTTGAACCTTGTCCTCAGGAGTGAAAACAGAATCTTCAGAGATGTTGTTAGAAGACCGTAGATCACTATTTTCAGAAATATTTACATTTGAATTTACATTAGAATCAGGCATACAACTCGTACCAGGATTCGCACTAGAATTGTCAAATGAATTATCATTGACATCAGAACTTTCAACATCTAAATCTTCTGGTTTCCAAGAAGTGTTAGGACTAGAAGAACTACAAGGATTACATCTGGCAACTCTACCTAAGTTCCAAACTTTTCCATTGCTAAGTTTAACAGAATTCTTTAAAATTTCCATTACTTGAAAAGGTTCAGAAAAGGTAGATTCACCTTTCTGTACCTTATAAGGTTTTTTTATTCTAACCCAATCACCAACATTTATCCTAACTTCTTTAGATCCATGCTTCCAATCATGATATTTTTTACTTTTGTCGTGTACCTGTACCAATCGTGCCTTAACAAGATCCTTAGAGTAGGGTTCAATTTCTCCAGAGAATAGCCAAGTAGGAATACTTTTAGAACGTGGGTTCCTACCTTTCATTAAGACAAATGGAGAAATACCAGTAGAATCATTTACAGTAATACGATAATTCCAAACAACTTTCCCAACCTGAGTTGGCCAATCCAAATTATTGCTACTAGAAAGTTGAATAGTATTTTTCAAAACCCTGTTAAAGCGTTCTACAACTCCATTTCCACCTGGATTATAGAGAGCTGTTGTTCTATGCCTAATACCAAGTTTACTAAAATATCTTTTCGCTTTAACAGATAAGAACTGAACACCATTATCAGTGAGAATGCAAGAAGGAATGCCTTCAGTAACAAAAGTTTCATCCAAGAAACTCAAAACGGAATCAGTATCTGCTCTCTCTACTATCTTAACAACCGGCCATTTTGAAAACAGATCAATGATGACTATTAGGTAACGATGAGAACCATCTTGATCTTGAATGGGACCCATAATATCCACAGCAACAGATTCCCAAGATGAATCAGGGGGGGAACACTCCAACATAGGAGGACGAAAAGTACGTAAGGTTTTATCTGCAGAGGCACAAATGACGCAATCCCTAACAATCTTTTCTATCTGAGAATCACAACCAGGCCACCAGAATAAGTTTTTTACTAAAGATTTGGATCTCACATTACCAGGATGACCTTCATGGCAAAGTTCAATAATGCCCTCACGTAAACCACTAGGGGGAACGATTTTTTCACCCCTCAATAAAGTCTCCTGGGAAACAGAAAGTTCAGACCTGACTTCCCAAAAAGGTCTGAAAATATCATCCAAAAGATCTTTCTTATCTGGCCAACCCTCAATTGTGTAGGAAATCACCCTTTGTAAACATTCATCAGATAAATACTAATTATTCCACTCTTCTCTGCTGAATGCTGAAAGACCTTCATCATGAACATATGCTATTTGTAATTCATTCCAATCATTATTGTCTACCTCTTCCAACATCACGGGCATCCTTGACAGAAAATCCGCAAGAACATTGCTTTTGCCAGGAACATAAACAATCTTGTAAATGAAATTCTGTAATCTCATGGAAATTCTAGCTAAACGAGCAGAAGCATTAATAACCCCTTCAGTAGTCAAAATCTTTACTAATGGTTTATGGTCACTGCGTAACAAACACATTTTACCCCACACAAAAGATTTAAAATGATCAAGAGCCCAGGCACAAGCCAAAGCCTCCCTTTCTATAATAGGGTACTTTTCTTCACAAGGAGAAAGAGATCTTGATGCATAGGCTATAACATTTTCCTTCCCCTTCTCATCAATCTGCACCAACACAGCTCCCAAACCTTTGTTACTTGCATCTGTAGTAATTACATTTTCCAAAGAAGGATCAAAACTGTGCAAGGCAGTGGTCTGGGCAATAGCGTTCTTAATATTCATGAAATCTTCATCACAAGACTTTGACCATTCAAACTTCACACCCTTTTTTAAAAGTTGCCGAATATTGTAAGAAACACTCGCAAAATTAGGAACATATTTAGAGCAAAACTCAGCCATTCCTAAGAATGACTTGATGTCATCTTTACTTGTAGGAACAGGAGCCTCGGAGATTGCTGAAACCAAAGAGGGTTTGGGTTTAACTCCCTCAGCGTCAATGATATGGCCTAGATAAGTTACACTTTTCTGAGCAAATTTACATTTGGAATGTTCAACAGTGAGGCCTTTACTTTCAAGGATATTCAAAACTTTATGTAACCTTGATAAATGCTCATTTTCATCATCTCCGAAAACTAGAATATCGTCCTGAAAAAATCTGACACCCTTTTCTCCCTTGAATAATTGGTACATAAGCCGTTGAAAAACAGCAGCCGCTGAGGCTAAGCCAAACGGCATGCGTTTATAACGGAAGCAACCAAAAGGTGTCACAAAAGACGTGAACTTCATTGAATCAGGGCAAAGGGAAATCTGGTGGTATGCAGATGACAGATCTATGGTAGAGAACCATTGAGCATTTCCAATACTAGAGACCATCTCATTGATCTTGGGAAGTGGGAATTTGTCAACCACAATGTTGTTGTTTAAATATCTTAGGTCTACACACAACCTGATTTTGCCATTGCTACGTCTTGCGACGACAATTGGCGAAACCCATTCACTCGCTTCAATAGGTTCTATGATGTCAGTAGACACAAGTTTGTCCAATTCTTTACTGACCTCATCTCTCACTAAAATAGGCACATTTCTACACTTGTGCACCTTAGGACAAGCATCATCCTTTAATATGATTTTATGTTCAAAACCAATTAAATTCCCCAAAGTTTTACTAAAAACTTTTGGAAATTTCTTCAAAATGCTATCCGTAACAATAGAACAATCGTCAACTATTAGGACTTGTTCTTTACTATTAGGATCCAAGATAATGTGGAGTTGTTTTTGGTCGAACCACCCTAAAACAGGTGGTCCTTTCTTCGAGATGTATAGTTTCCCTCTACACTCCCTGTCCTTGAACCTGAAAACAAACCAACGAAAACCCAAGATGGAGATAGGGTCTCCCAAATAACCTTCAGGGTGGATATCTGATGGTAATAATCTCTCTCCAACATGTTGGATAAATGAAGATTTCCACATTTCTTCATTAACAATGGTGTAAGGTGAGCCCGAATCGGCATAAATTTTTACAACTACACCACCAATACTCATTGTGCAAATAGGTTTGTTAACCATATCTTCATCTCTTATTCTTAAAACTAACTTATCGTGAACATTCATCACTAGATTATCCTCAACATCATTTTCAAAATTCTCTTCCTCCTCAATGTCATTCACGAAATTTACTTTACTTCTCTTTTTCCTATTGCATGCTTTCGTTAAATGACCTTTCAAACCACAACTAGAACACTTGGCTTTCAACCCAGGACATCCTTTGAAGTCAGCCAAATGGTCTAAACTGTTGCATCTGTAACATTTAAGTTTAAAATTTGAGGAGGACTGAGGATGTTTAGTTGAGGAAGTCTTGTTGTTAGAACTAAAAGACTGCCTAGAACTATAGTTAAACCTTTTTTTATCAGTAGCATTAACTTTGCAAACTACCTCGTTAGTCATTGCACTATTATCATTTTTTATCACATTGGCGCATCTGCCAGACATTTCTGCCTTGCGTGCAATGGCAAGAATATCATCAAGAGGAGAGTCCCCATTTATCCATAACCTATCCTGTATGGAGGTATTGTATGAATGCATAACAATTTGGTCTCTAATTAACTCTTCTTGTAGAACACCAAATTTGCAATCCAAAGACAATTTCTTCAGATCAGCTAAAAAATGATCAATATTTTCTTCTTTAGTCTGTTTCCTAGAGAAAAATGTATACCTCGTTACGCCAATACACACCTTAGGAGCAAAATAAGTGTCTAAATGTAAAAGTGCTAACATATAAACATTTAAATCACCAGGAAAGGATGGTTTAGTCATAGTTTCATAAACTTTTAGTCCAACAGGACCTAAAGAATGAAGAAGAAGTCTCTTTTTCTGAGCATGAGACATTTTTCCATCCTCATCTAATGCATCAATGTAATTACAAAAATAGGGTTTCCATTCCAACCATTTAAGTGGTGGTTCATTACCAGAAACCCAAAATGCTTGAGGAGGACTAATATTGTAGTTGGGTTGAGTCATTCTGAATTAAAACCTAAAGCTACAATAATTTTAAAAAAATTAAGTAAGAAAATGCTGGACTAATACTTCTATTAATATCACAAATATCACAATTAATATCACAACAGTGTTATTAAACTTGTTAATTAAAAATCGCTAAAAATTCATACACCTATAATGTAATAAATATGGAATAATAAAGGTGTGCGAGTCACCGTTGTTGATTTCTGATAAGGTCATTAGAAGGTGTGCGAATCACCGTTAATGGTAACTCGCCGTTGCAATCTTCTTTACGATGTGTCAAGGAAGGTGTGCGAATCACCGTTAATGGTAATCCGCCGTGATGTAATCCGTCGTGAAAGTAATCTTCTTTACGATGTATCAAGGAAGGTGTGCGAATCACCGTTAAGGTAATCCGCCGTGACAACAAAAGACGCTTGCTCCCTTCGTGAGAAGTCTGCAACGTGAAACGGAGAAGTCTGCGATCTGACTTCAAGTTTTATCAAAATGGCCGCTGCAACGTGTGACGTCAGACGTGATTACCCAGAATCCAAGGCGGAACGACGTAGTTGTCCACGCAACGTAGGGTAAACGTCACTGGAGAAGAAGGAATGGAACGAAGAGGAGTTGTTTACCTTTGCAAATGGTGCGAGCCTTCGAGCGAGCTGTGGTGCGAGTTGTCACACGCGCTGAAGTAACGGCAACGCTTCTTGAAAGACAACAGTTCTTTCAAACAACGCTATTTGGCAAAAATAAACGGTAAATCGCTTCTTTCTTCAATTCCCAATTCAATAGTATATTGTCAAGTTGTGAAGGGAACGATGAAGTTAATGCCAATTAGTTGTTTAAAGCACCTTTCACTTTTCGCCTCAAATTAATAAGAAATAATTATGCTCAACACGCAAAGATAATCCAAAAAAAATGATAATACTTATCAGGAATGATCTCCAATGTAGATAGAAGTCGAAAGAGTTCCTTTAAGTCCTTCTTAAAGTCCTTCCAACAAAGATGAAGTAAATCAATAAAATTGATTTAAATGAGTTATTCCACGTAGGTTCTGCTCTTCGAATCCCGTCGCCAGTGAAATGAAGAGGAAATCCAAGTAAATTATAATAGATGCTTTAATCAAACGAAGAGCATATGAGAAGTAATCCAGCAAGTTCAGTATCCAAGAATAACTGACACTTACACAGCAATGCAAGTACATGACATATGTAACATTCCACATTCAGAAGTGACATGAGTAGAATGTGAAGGATTAAAGGAACAGTAATAATAAATAAGCAACACAACACTGCGGTGTGGCTGTGGTGGTCCCATTCCCATCACATAATAGGAGTGCCAGACTCCTAATTGGGCCCAAAGTGTGAGTTTTCCGCTCCTGGCTATCATCAGTCTTCCTTGAGCAGGTATCGGACATAGACAAAAGGTGAAGCTTGGCTAGACACTTTTTAAACTTGAACAGCAGCATTTCTAGTCCCGCCCCTAACCTCTACCATCTACCAAATTTCAGTGCTCAGGAAGAACTGATTAGTAACCCCTTGCTAATGAAGTCTTCATGAAATTTCGGAAGGTAGTCCTGTAGCCATCCTCCGCACTTCAGTGTCTGGGTCTCCACCATTCAGCAACAGGAAGGGAGGGAATACACTTCCAATATCTGGAAACGCTATCCTTACCCACCGTCTTGTGTCATGATAAGGTCAGAGCCACTGCTTCAATGTTTCCAATACTCGGATTCACACAAACAATATGTCACATGCTCACTATACATGCACTTGCATTGTCAGGCCTAGGCCTCTACTCACACACCAGATTGGGGTGATGTCAATGCCAAAACTAAAGATAAAACCTGGTCTCACATGCAGTTGGGCACTTATGGCAAGGGAACAAGCCTATTGACAATGCAGGAGATATTTCCTGCATACATAACATGCACAATTATTGAGATTAGTGAATGCATACAGTCACCTAACATATGGAGGCATAGGCACACAATCATTCACATAGGAAGACAAAGCAAGGCAGTTATATGTTTATATTCTTTCCCTCAGTGCCATCAATGAAAATATCAGGTGCCTAATTATGCCACTGCAACAGCAAACGACATTCTTATTGCATAATGCTCTAATACCTCGACCAATCACTAAGGTAACAACTCCACATGCTAATGGCATGAATAAATGCTGTAAAATGCATTCTTTAAGCCAAATCTAGAAAGCATTGGCAATTCAATAGGTTTGACATATTTTAGATTTATGTGTTTTGTTGTAATGAGCTTGTGTTGGTGAGTGACATTCTTAGATGCACATACAGACACAACACATACAGGCATGCATACACATATGCAATCCTTTTCATGAGGTACATAAACACTTGAAGCCAGATGCAGTAATACAACACACTTCCGGACAGATGCAGACACAAATGGATATTTGTTGGATGTGTGGAAGGCTTGATCGCTTCATGGTGCTGTATGAGCACTTAGAATAATAGGTTAATGGATGTAGGTGCATCAGCGGATTATATGATGGTAGACTGATGAATATGATTGTGTAGCTAGTTCGATGCCTGTGTGGGTGGATGGATATATGCTTGTGTGTGGGTGGATAGATATATGCCTGGGTGATGGTACAAAATGGATGCATCAGTAAAAGAGGCTGATTACTGTCTGGTGGGGTGGATGCATAGTTGTTGGCAAATATGTATGGATGGGTGTATTTCCAAGAAAGAATCAAAAGATGAGTGTATGGGGGCGTTTTAGCAGAACTGTGGATGGAAATATGACTCTGTCAATTAATGGGTGAATATATGTGAGGTGAAGCGTGCATGCATGCATGCAGGAGGGTAAGTGGGGTTGAAAGCATGCGCAAGTGTGAGTAGACCGGTGTGTATGTGGGGTAAGTCTATGCATGGATGTATGAGGATAAAATAATTAATTCATTGGTGCTTGTTGATACGTGTCAGGATTTGTGATAATAGATCAACAACTGTGGTCAGTGAACAGCTGCCTGCTTGTGAGTGGCTTCACATCAGAATAGTAGCATACATGAGCTTGGTTGGTGATTAAATGCCTTTAAGCTCATGGATGACTCAACCCTGCAACCAGGATATCAGAGAGAGGAGCTGCCGACTTTAGAGCTGGGGAACCAAGTTCGAGTCTTGGCTCAACATCCTTTGATTGTGGGCAAATCGCTTAATTTCCTCGTGCCTAAAAAATATAATTAATGTGTTCTTGTGTAATGTAGCTGGTGCTCATGTAAAGTGCTCCAATACCTTTGTGTCATGTTTGAGCTATATAAAACTGCGAGAGAAAAAAAGATCAATACAGAAAGTCTTAAAGCACTCTTTTATGCAGTATCTAAAAAGTGACCTTGATTGGAAAAATATAAAACAAGATTCTTGGAGAAGCAACACCCCAAAAACTTTTTTTTTTTTTAAAGCTCCTATCAGTTGGCAAATTTTGGTCTTCCCACTAACTGTTGCTATAAAATTACAACAGGGCTCCAACACCAAATTTGTCCCTTTAAGAATTCTTATAGAGATGCTCCTTAGACATTTTTGTACATTCAGCAACTTCGCTCTGTTAGGCCAATTCGTATGGTGCAGCTTATCACCCGTGAGGGTATCCAGGTATTGGAGCAGGAACGTAGGCCGGCAGAGCTCCTAGTTGAACAGCCAGGCCTTCAGTTACTTGCAGAAATTGAGAAGTGAAGGAGATGTCCTGAGGTGTTGAGGAAGTGCATTCCAGCTCTTGGCAGCGATGAAGGAGAAGGCGTGCTGTGGGACCCATGCAAGAGGGAGAGAGGTAGGGCGTGGTTGTCTGGACAGCTGTTAGAGTTGAAGTTGGTCGTTGCGGTCCGGTCCAGTGTTGTGGAGGGTTTTGTAGGTGTGGATGAGCAGCCTGAATTGGCAGCGTTTCAGGATGGCTAGCCAATATAGTTCAATGAGGTAGGCAGTGATGGGAGCGCTTCAGGGGATGTCTAGAATGAATCTGACAATGGTGTTTTGAATGGTCTGGAGGCTTTGTGTGAGCTAGTTAGAGATGCCGACATAGAACGCATTGCTGTAGTCAAGTCTGCTGGCTATGAAGGCCTGGGTGACCATGCGTAATTTATACCTTAAACATTGATTTATTACCAGAGACAACAGTAAAAACAAAGAAAACTATTTCTGAGACTTTCCCTCTGTATGCTTTTTTACATCACCTCCAAATTAGATGGAAATATGCACAAAATAATATACATTTGTTTGCTAAATTTGAATCTACAGTACTTAGATTTAAGAAGCATTTTAAAACACTTCATTAATAATTCTACGATAAAGTTAAATATGATTTGAAGCAAATGATAATCTGTCCAAGGCTTTGTATTTTCCTTTTTGGTATCTCAAGAGAAGAAGCAGATCAAGAGGATTCGACTTAACTGCAGCAAATAACAAAGGGGCTCAGGCAGTTCTAACATGTTGATTCATAACAAACATGTTGTATGATTCACTAAGTCTTTCATACAATACGGTCGCCTCCTATTTGTGTTTGCATCATGATCCGTCAACAACTTGGTGTTCCAGTTGGAATATTTCTCTCTCTTTGTTGACATATCCACCCACCTAGATTAGTGGTTGGCTAACATACTTCACTGCTTGAGATCTGGCCCTTTCTTGTAATAGAGGTCATGGCTTTCACAAATGTTTGGTAAGTTTACTTTGGCACCCAGTCATCCATGTTTAAATAACATGATAACAATTCCTGTTACTTTCTCCTTATTGTGCACTACAGTTAAATTTGCATGTAAAGTAACAGCGTAACAAAGTAGCTTGGGATAATGTGTGCCTATAATGCTGAAGCTAAAAGACAGAAAAATCCTCCTTTCATCACTATTAAAGCAGGACTTAGCAATTTATATTATTAAGTAAGATGCTTAAAGCTTCACAAGTGGGAAACTACTGAAATCTTATATCACTTTTGAAGAAGTGTTGGATGGTTCAGGTTTATCAGGTCCCCTGAAGATGTAGTGGTTAGAGCTTAGCAGGATCTTTGTAAAAAGTCATGCTCAGAGCTTGGTGTGATCTCCAGAAGATGCAATTGACTGAGCTTGGTGTGGTCTCCTGAAAAAGTAATGTTTGGAGGGGGGTCTCCCGAAGATGTTGTGGTTGGAGCGTAGCAGGATCTCTAGAAAATGTAATGGTCAGAACTTGGTGTGGTCTCCAGAAGATGCAATGGTCTGAGCTTGGTGTGGTCTCCAGAAGATGTAATACTTGGAGGGGGGTCTCCAAAAGAAGTAGTTGCTGGAGCATAGCAGGATCTCTCGAAAATGTAATGGTCAAAGTTTGGTGTGGTCTCACGAAAACGTAATGGTAGGAGTTTGGAGGGGTCTTTTGAAGATGTAATGGTTTGAGTTCTAGGAGTCTTCCGAAGGGGTGTTGGCCAGGGCTTGCCTGGATCTCCTAAAGAGGTATTAGAAGAACAAGTGAAATCTTCGAGTGCACCCCTATCTGACACTTATATTCTTCCAGTGACAAATGTTGGGGCACATTGAGGCTGAAAGGAAGGAACCTTAGCTTCGAGTAACTCATGGAAATTAGGCACACCTCTGTGCCAGACCTAAATATTAGACAGAAAAATGTCAGGCGACAGGCTCCAATCAAATACATACATGTTATGGCAATAAACATATCATGTAAACCCCAAGCTACTCAAGCTTTGGCACAGTCTGAAGAAAAGACAGAGGGCCCTGTTGCAAGTTCCCTTTTAACTCTTCAGGAAAATATCCTGGCTGTCATTAACAATTTTGGCTGGTATCTCGCCATGAGTTAATGACGATCACAAGTTAAACTCTCTGGATTGGAGAAAAACATTCAGGGCCTGGAAGATTGCCAGGTCCTTTAACTCAGATTTCCCCTGATTCCATGAAGTAAATTGCTGTTATTTACCCTCTACTCTTAGCATGTGCTAAATATCTGTGGGGAAGCTGGTGTGGGTTAAGGGTGTTCTCAGGGAACCTGAGGCTGTCAGGGTGCTGTGGTTTCTTGGTGGGGCCGGGCATCGTCTGCTCCCCTGTGGTACAGGATCTGGGCTATGCCCTTGCATGCATCCCCTGCCCCTTTCCACTTGTGGTTTTATCGGATACGAAATTGCAACCAGTAAAAAGAGGGTCTGTTTTTTTCAGTCCTAGAAATATCAAATCCAGAAACACTAGACTACACTGGCTGACAGAAGGAGCTAATTCCCCCAGTTCCCCAACCCTCCCATGGTTTCAGTCCAGCAACTTTTAATGGGGCCCGGAGAGTGCCTCACAAGATTGTTTTGCTTGATCTGGCAATATAAAGTAATTTTGTTGCTTTGATGAAGAATTATTGTTAACTGTTTACTAAAGAATGTGTTATTTTTAATCAGCCATCAAATTTGACGACCCACCCAAGAAAAAAGAAGAATTTTACAATTCTTCAATGCAAAAGTTAAATTGCTCCTTGATCATGATACATATTCAATGTCACAGGAGGTATGCAAATCCAAAAGCTCTTTGTACAGTTTTCATGGCATCACTGAAGTTGCTCTTCTTAAGAGCGTCTTGAAACCCAAACCTTCAAACCACTCTCTAGACCCTATACGAAGCGGCATTGCAATAGACCTATATACCCACACTCTCACCTACTGGACAAATCTGATGAATCACTTTCTCAGCCATGGATCCTTTCCTGATGCCCTCAAATATGGTCAGGTGACACCATTACTAAAGAAACCCTCTGCTGATGTGGTTGACCTTAGCAACTTCCACCCTATCACCAACCTTGCTTTCCTCACCAAAATCACAGAAAGATGGATAGCAGAGCAATTCACCCAACAATCTTCTTGGCAAATTTCAATCCAGCTTAAGTCAAGGCTGCAGCACCAAAACAGCACTGCTATAGGTTATCGATGATGCTTTTAGAGCCCTAGACTCAGGCAACTCTTGCCTCCTGATCCTTTGTGACCTTTCTGCAGCCTTTGGTACTGTAAACCATCATACACTTCTTAACACACTAAAACAAAGGATGGGAATTGAAAGAGTAGTACATAAATGGTTTGAATCTGACCTCATGGGGAGATCTTATATGATTAAGATTGAAAACTGTTTCTCAACTCCAAGGACTGCAGATTAAGGTGTCCCTCAATGCTCTATCCTTTCACTGAACCAAATCAATATTTACATTGAACCATTAGGAGCCCTATTAAAAGAAACCGGGACCCTCTATCACCTCTATGCTGAACAACACCCAACTCTTCCTCAAGGTGTCCTCTGCACACATCTCACTTTTTGCCACTACCCTTTACTCCATCCAAAAATGGATTGCGTCTCATCACCTGAAACTTGATCCCTCTTAAACTGAATTCCTTTTTATCTCTACCTCAAACTCTCCACCTCCTATTTGATAATGGATGAATGATATGAGCATTTTTAGCAGTAAATCTACCATTGTTGACAGAGCCAAATCCCTAGATGTCATACTGGAAAAAAATGTAACCTCCAATCCCAAATCAACACCATGGCCAAGAATGTGTTTCCAACTGTGACTTCTCTGGGGGATTCCGATATTACATTCCTGAGTATGACCTGAAAACGCTTGTCCAATCTTTGGTACTCGCCAGACTGGACTACTGTAATTCTCTACTTGCAGGCTTCCACAAGACCCACCTATTGCCTTTTAAATCCATCCTCCAATCGGCCACACATTTCATCCACAGGGCCAATAGAAATGACCATATCACACCTTTTTTGATAACTCTTCACAGGCTTCTTATTGAAGCTAGGACATATATATGACTGCTTGCATCACCAATAAAGCCACTCACACCACCATCCCCGCTACCTAGCAAACAAACTCAGGCTATCAGGTGGCTCTAGACCTTCATGAAATGATGACAATCTGCAACTCGAACCTCCAACTTTCAAACGGGAAAGTCTTATGGTGCAATCGTTCCCAGGAATTTGCAACTAGAATTAAGAAATTGCTACGTCCAAACCTTTGCACCACAACCTCTTGCCAGAACTACAAAATGGACCTCAAAACTCTAATCTTCCAAAGACATTTTTCACAATAACACTCCTCACCAAGCTCTGCACAACGCATACGCTCTTGCATTTAATGGCATGACCATGACTATTACATAACATCATTGAGAGCTATAAAGCTGTAACTTAACTGAAGTTAACTTTTACTTAATCTGTAAATATGTAATATTTATCTGTGTAACCTGAATTGCAAATTTTTCTAAATATTTCAACTATAATTAATTATGTAATTTGTAAACATGTAACTCTCACCATGAGTAACCGTAAAGACGTGTTGACTTTACCAGTGCTTGTTACCTTAGTCAGCAGCACCTTTCTTTTCGTTGAACACACTGCTTACTCTCCACTAAGCACCTATCTCTCTAACTCCGGCAACTGCTACCTCACACTCACTACATATCTTTTCACAAGCACCTCTCTCTTTCATAGTCACCACCCTTCCCACTAACCATGTCTCACTTCCACGAAGGACCTGTGACTCCTCTCTTCAGCAACCCCCTCCTTCTACTTACCAACCATCTACTCTCGCAATTAACCATCCATATCTCCCAACCAACCACCTCTCTTGGAAACAGCCATATTTTTACTCTTCCTCCTGCTGTGTGTATATCTCTCTCGACCTCAGTTACTTGCATAGATTGACAAGTGAACACAAGATTTGTATTTTTGTTGAACAATCTTGGATATAAAACGAATTACTGGGAGTGAGTCAGATGGGGTGGAGTGGCCACTCTCAGAAGGGTTAGAGAAAACAAAAGGGCCGCCAAGTTCCCGGGCTTGATATGTGAGACTGAAATAATATTTTCAGGAATGTCCCCAGAGAGAGACTGCTGGTACATTCTGGAGGCTGCTGGGCTCTGTGTTAAGGGAGGGGGCAGCTACAACAATGACCATTGGCTGCAAAGGGAGTACTAAACTCTCTCAAAAAATCTGTGGATTTGTTTCTGCTCTGGTTTAACACTAGCTGTGTGGGTCGGTCAGCTCTTGTTTCATTTCATTTCTGATATTGCATCTATTCTTTAATCCAAATGATTAGCGACATATATTTTCAATTTGAGAGATCATGTTGCCTTTTGGACATCACCCTCCGTGACTTGACCTCAGTCTAAACGACGTCACTTCATCCTTTCTGACTCCACTTCTCTCTCATGCTTTCTATCTGGCAAAGGTTTGGTGGAACACAATCTTTCCAGCCTGGGATTTTAATTGACAACTTCATGCATTTTGTCAGTTTAGATTTAGCTTGACACCATTAAACAGACTGGAATTTTTTTTTGCAGATTTATATTGCGCAATCTAGACCCGAAGGTATTGGAACGCCTTACATGAGCACCAGTTACGTTAAACAAGGACACGTTCATGTTTTTCTGGTAGGCACCGGGAGATTGAGGGATCTGCCCAGCATCACAGGAAGTGGATGCGACCCCGAGGCCTTGGTTTCCCAACTCCAAAGTCAGCAGTCTAGCCGTCAGACCACATCCTCTCTGCCTTGATGGACGTGATGACATTGATTGATAGCAGAAAAGCACAAGACCGGAAGTTTGGTGTCCTGTCAACATGGAGCAATCTGGCTACCATGTTCGCCATATCTCACGGTGTGTGGCATCCCTTTGCACTCTGTGACCACTGTTTGTAACATTGCAGGTCAGACTTCCTGTCACTCTACTGATCAGTTTGTTGTGAAAATGAAGTTTTTGTGCTTCCAGATGCATGGGCCTGCCTTTCGATTTGAGCACAGCACTCTGTGTCTAGGTGGCGCCAAGACTCCTTATACAGCCTGTTGATCCCAACCATCTAAGGGCAAAGACAGGTCTAGTTGCTGTAACAGTCCGCCAAGCGAAAGTGCTTGAGAAAGTGCGCCAGATTTGAGGCGCGACATCATAATAACACCAAAGATCTAAAACCCTGACCTTGATCGAGGACAAATCCCGTTGTGGCCACAAACTCCCATTTGCACCCATAATAGGTTTATGATCCTGGCCCAATCTGTGTTTATGCCGGCCAATTAGAGCTGGGGAAATCTCGCTCAAATTGCAGGAGCAAACAACATAATATATAATCAGCTTCCATGTTATTCCCCATTCTCACATAATTGAGTACAAATAGTGGCGCCATCGGTATTGGCGACAGTTTCTTCACTTTTGCAGTTAATTACTTTTTCCTTACAAGAACCGATTACAGAAATTAAAAACTTGACGCTTAGACACCCTCTCTGAAAATATTAAATTCAGAGCCTCTGTGTGAACATGAGAAAGTTCTGCAATGTTGAATTCTCGTGACATCATGGCCCTCCGGGCTTCTGCGCTACGTCGAAATACCAAATTTTGACCCAGGGAGGTCTCTCTCCCCATCTGTCTCTGGTAGCACTCAAGCTGATATTGATCTTGTAGTGGTCTTTTCTTCTACCCTTACATCTTTGGTACTTATATTTCAGATGATTTTCTTAGCTGTCCTTTCACTACTGCATTGAGTCCAGCACATCAACTAAATGTCCTTTACTGACTTTCTAGTGGGAAATACTACGGATACGTTATTCTGATAATTATTTTCTTTATTTTCGAGGTTTATTACATTCTTTTTACTTGGCAGATCAATGTTTATTTTTTTCCTCACTCTATAGAATTGTATTTATCAATTGATTATGCTCACACGTCACCATTGACTGTAGTTCTACTATTGGACCTCTTTGCTGCCTTTAACACATTCATCCATCACACCCTCCTACTTAGGGTCAAATGCAGGAATTTGGCACGTGTGAGAAGTGAAGTAGTTGGGAAAGTGATGCAGGGAGATCAGATGGAAAAAGAACATTCAGGTACAGAGGGAGGAATGAGAGAAAGAAGTGATTGAGAGTGATAGATACAAATGTAAACACAGAGAGTGGCAGAGAGGGCAAGGTCATGAGAAAGAGGTAGAGTGATGTTTATTGAGCATCTTGACAGAGAGGTGAGGTAGACCAAGGTGAGGTAGAGAGAGTTGGATAGAAAGAGAGGCTGAAGAAGATACATAGAGAATGAAATTTTGGGAGAGAGGTTAAGAGAGGGGGTTTAAGGAGAGAGAAAAGGCAGAGTAAGGTTATTTTTCAAGTTAGTTGCTACCAAGTGCCTAAGAATTAGTGGGTAAGGCTGACAGGCCAGCTGTCCATTCTAAGTGGCATATTTATTGTTGTTTTATCACACCACTGCTCAGCAACAAAAGCTGCTGTGCTGAATTGGGCAAGGGGAGAAATCATTGCAGAGCCATATTTATTAGAGATAGACACTGCTGCTCACTACCCTCGTGCTGGCGCACAAACAGGCTGCTTTGCTCCATGTGAAACCTTTGCGCCATGATGCAGAGGTTTGTGCGAATGCCTGCTTCAAGGGGGTGTTCTTTTTTTGCATAAAGCTGAGTCTACCTATCTTGTAGCTTGGGCATGTTGTCAAAATCCATCTGTGCTTGTGCTAATCTGCCCATGTTACAATTTAAGACAGTGCAACTCCTTTAGAGGCATGAGGTCAAGGGTAGCTGCCAAAAATTTGCAGATGTCCCATTAGCCAACCTCCTCATTTAGGGGCAACAGAAGCGCCATATTTCAGATAGGGGAGGCA
Source organism: Lissotriton vulgaris (assembly GCF_964263255.1). NCBI lineage: Eukaryota > Metazoa > Chordata > Amphibia > Caudata > Salamandridae > Lissotriton > Lissotriton vulgaris. The sequence goes on along the minus strand of NC_141685.1, from coordinate 930,030,127 downwards.
GCAGGCTCTGCTTTTGGAAACACCCTCTCTCCTTGATGTCCACCGATTGAGAGGAAGTGGAAGGGCATCTGTAGTTAGGGCGAGGCTTCCGACAGCATGTATGCCGTGTTTTTCTTCTCTGGTACTGCCAATCAGGAAAGACCGAAACTCCCTACCAGTCTTTCAACGCGCCAGGGATCTATATATTTCTTTTTTTTTTCATTTTCCAGAAAATAAACTGACATGCAATGGTGGCTCGACCATCAGCTACTTTACTATAAATCTGCTCCCACTAAGGCAACCTGGAGTAATTCCAGCAAAAAAATAGCTACCACCGCCTTGACAAACTCCAGATTTGGTAGGCGAGTTCAGTTGGTCCAGCAGAAGTGACGAAGTAAAAAGGGTGTCATACTCCCTAATGTACACCTAAAAAAAATTCTCTCCCCCCATTTGGGAGGTAAAATGCAGTAAGAATTGGGGTCCAGCAATCACCCACACTTTAGCACCATGGTGCAACGGCACCTGCTGCATTATTGATAGCCAAGCAGCTGGGTGGAGATGACTCTGCTGCCCCGGCTAACTGGCGGTACAGCTGGCAAAAGCTATGTGACATTCATTCATGGAGAAAACATTTAGATCTGGCAGATCTGGTGGCAATGATGGTTTCAGAAGTATACCAGTAAACAAAAATCTCTAGTTTTACTATCTCCTGTGAAAAGGGTCACTCCACTTTTTACAATCAAGTCTTAAATTTTACTTACTACTTTTCACCCCGCCCCTAAAGCCCCCTCCACCCCTAAATTACACCTCTGATCTCATCGTGCAATTTAAGACGTTTTGTCAAGCCCACCAATATTCAGTATGGGGCTATTGGACCAGGTGCTGCCCCACAGACCTTTTTGTGCACACTCCTTAGAAGCATGCACTGCTACGTCAGCCCTGATTAGCAAACGCGCCGCTTTCATTTCAGAGTTCGCCGCAGGACGTTGAACTCAACCCACCACATGGTTTGAAAACAATGTTTTTGTTTTCTTTTCCATCTTCTAATTTAAAAATCCAAATCTTTTATCTTTTAGGATTTAATATACATTTTGATGTGTAGTACTGTGCTCTTAGGTTTCCCAAATGCATGTGTGAGTAGCTTATCCAGTCCGGGACTTGTAATCTTGCACATCCTATTACAAAAACAGGACATCAAATGGTCAAGTGAAACTTGAGAGCTCTGGTTAATGCTGTCATAAGCTTCTTTGTTATGTGAATAATGAAAGGAGTGCAGGGGTGGAAGGACCAATAAAATAAATACAGATTGTAGCCAAGTCTTCAGGACATCAAAGCTGAGCAGCAACAAGGTACCAAGCCTTTCAATTGGACACATTCATAGGTTGGCTCTAGAATAGGATTTCGTAAATGAACTGCAGTTGGACACATGCATTTGCACTGCACCACTCTCGTGCACTGCAACTTGACCCACATTTGTTCTTTCATCCTTCCATTGCCCTCTGGGATTGTTTCATTATTACTATAGGTCCACAAATGTCTACCAGATGGACCCTTGTCTTGGGCGACGCAGTGAACAAAAGCACGCTTTCTAGCTTACAACAAATTGCATTCGGGGCCTTGTACTTTCCCCTATAAGTATCTAAATATGGCCTCAAAGGTGCCTCCACGTGCAGTGGTGTTAGCCTAAGAGCCGTGGCTGGCTGAAGGCGTCACACATGATGTATGGCTTCATGGCATCAATAGGCACACAGTGCTGCAGTGAACATATGCTGTGCATGTACACTCCATGAACGGAAGCTGTGTGTCTTTAATTCGCTTACTTCTCTGGGGTTTCTCTACTACAGACTCAGTCAGATGTACACACAGTTTAGGGGGGGGGGGGGGCGTGTGCGTTAATGTGATGCTGATGGGAGACCAAACCAGCCCCTCCTGTGAAGATCACTGCTGCACGTGCACATCAGTAACACGGAGAATCAGATGGGGGAGACATCCTCATCTCGTAAAGGCACAAATACCAACAGGCCCCATCTCGGATATGACACTTTCGACCAGGTCTGGTCTTTTGGTGTGAGTCCCACACCAATACTTGAAGCAGTGTTTGAAACTTCTCATCTTTTCAGCAATTTATGGGCTATTATATACTTTAAAACGTAACATTTTGCTTAAAAACTTTTATTTCAGGAACGTGACGGGCAAACTTCTTGAATATCTCTTCTTACATTTTCTTATTGTTTGTATCAGGCTTAGTTCAGTGTCTTCTTTATTTATTTTGGTTCAGTTAGTGTTTAACCTAGATAATGTATCCTGTTGGGCTTGTTTTTGTCATACCCTAAAATATCATTTATGTTGCCGTACACAATGTTTGTGAGTCCCCAGGTCTAGTCCTATGTTCTTAACTTACATTTTTTACGATTTCTCTAGCAACGGTTAAGTCTTTGACTGTGAGTGATACCTCGCGTCACTGACATGCCATTTTCAATTACTTTATTGTTTTTTTCAGTTAGCAAGAAGAATTATTTTCCTAATTTCTGCAGCACACCACTCACTCACATACCACATTTAAGTTTTAGGCACCCCCACATACATGACAGGGCCACCAGACACCTGCAAGCATGCATGCCAGCAACATGCCAAGGTGCTGTAATCCGAGAGTCCTACAAGGCTGGGTTGTCTGGTAGAGCTTGCATTCTCTAACTTTTTAGGAACTCCGTGAACAATACACCTGCTGAGGAGCTCAATATTTGCATTAGGAAATGGACACAATACCCCCAACCAGGAAATGTCGGCTCTATATTGACTTTACTTCCCTGCAGCGCAGTTCTCCCTCCTCTCAGGAAGTCAGTGTAGTGCTGGGCTTTGCTTTGTGAAAACAACTCTTTCCCTCTCACATTTTAGTTCCCAGCTGACCTATAGAGGCGAATCAGATGCCTGGACTTTCACAGTCCCTGAAGGCCAGCTTGTAAGCCAGGCATTCATCAGTTCTCGGAAAAGGCCTCTTGACTTGTTTCCAGAGGTCCCAGCCCAACAAATCTGATGACTTACTATTCAATACAGTCCATGTCCTAGCTGAATTCTTAGAAAAGGGAATTATGCAAAGCGACCCAATATTCTCCAATTCTTGGACAATACACTTGTGGACTAATTAATCTGTGCAAAAAATTCAAGCTCTGTATCTTCCCTCTGGTCAAATTCATTCACTCCTTCATCGAACCACTCACTCATTAATGTAAGGAAAATAAATCTGCAGATATCTTTCTGGTCCGATTACTCTAGGAAATAGAAAAGTATTCAGCTGCTGGTAATAAGTAGGTGAAAAGGTAGAGTCCAGCTGAAGCCTGGATCATGAGGGAGGAAGCTGAGCTTGAAAGTGTTGGGGAGTGAGTTCAGAAGACCAGATAGTGTTTAGGACTGTCTTATGCTGCAATAAGCTCTTGGGCTCATGAATACTAGCAGATTCCTTGGCACCAAGCTACTGGCAAATTGCCTTATGCAGGCAAATCAGTGGCCATCCTGAAATTTTAAGGAATCAGAGATACTGGCAAACTCACACGCATCCAAATATTGAAAAATATATGGGCATCTGAAACACTGACAAATCAATTTGCAGCTGGAAAATTGGCAAATATATGGGCATCAGAATACAAGCATATTCATTGGCTCCAGAATAGTGGCAAATGTATAAGCACCAGAACGTTAGTGCCTCCTAGTACTGGTCATTTGGCACATCAAATACTGGCAGAATAATGGAAACAAGAATATTGGCAAATATATGACCGATGACATACTGGCAAGTCCATATGCACCAGTATATTGACAAGCAAATTATTGGCAACTCATAATGGTGCCAAACAAATACAGGGGTGTATGGCATTCTGGAAAACACTCCCGCTGTCCGTAGCAGGACGAGTAGCTCTGCTTAACATGATGGCATTGCCTAGACTTCTAGATTTTTTTAGGACCCTCCCATCTGGCTTCCAGCGACAATTTTTAAACAATTGCAGTCAATGATCACGGGCTTTCTCTTGCACACTGGCAGGCGACGGGTGGCACTGAAAACCTTATTATGCCTGAGAGGAGAGGGGGGGTTTAGCAGTACCGGACTTCGAGTCCTATTATCTTGCGGCCCAGCTGCAATGGTTTACACAGGAGGTGGCTTTGGAGTTCTGGGGAGTGGGTGAACGAGAAGTCAGACGAATCCCCCAACAGATATTGTCTTGCATCATTTTACAGCAGCCAATGTCCCTCAGGGCACTATCCACGGTAGTCAAAACATATAGATTGAGTTGGAACAGAAACCAACGGAGGGCACAGATTACACGTCCCTATGCTCCTGAGATTCTCATCAGCGTATGCACTATTCTCCCACATGGGGGTAACGGGTCGGCGATTCACCAGTGGGCTGACATGGGCCTGACAGCAATAGGAGATCTGTATGAGGAGAATGTTCTCCTACCCTTTGAGACTCTGAGAGACCGCTATGATCTGCCCTGGGGGGATTACCTGATCCAGTCGACCCTAGTGGCGGCAATTCAAAAATATTGGGGGGAAGGATTATCCGACCCAAAGACCTCCATGACATGCCAATATGTGGAGTCAGCGGCGGGCACAATTAAGGGGGTTTCGTGCTTATACCGACGGATGACACATGAGAGGCTCACCCCCCAAGTAGAATTTAAACAGAAGTGGGAGGAGAACCTGGGTAGTGAGATCTCAGAGAGAGTGTGGGCAGAATTGGTTGAGCAACCTTGCAAATACAATAGGAATACTAGATTCCAACTGTTTACATTTTTCATACTACATAGAGCATACCTAACCCCGGCTAAAATGAACAAATATTTTAATTTGACCATGGTGCTGTGTCCGAGATGTGGCAAAGAGGGGGCCGATTTTAGACATATGCTCTGGGATTGTCCCAATATATTGACGTATTGGGAGAAAAAATACTAGAGCTGCTCTGCGATATAACTGAGAGACTCATTGACCTAGCACCAGGCCCTTGTTTACTTCAATGGTTCCCTCATACCTCCAAAAATAAGATCACTTGCAAGTTCCTAGATCTAGGGCTGGTGTTAGTTAAAAGGGAGATTACAGCACATTGGAAGGCTAAAGGGGGCCCGAGGTATCGTAGATGGAGGAATGTATTTCTTAGATGGGCAGAATGCAAGGGTACTGCCAGATTGCAGGCAGCAAGCCGAGCAAATAACGAAAGGGCACCTGAGACTGCAAGGGCTTGGGAAGCGCTTACATTATTTCTGAAAACATCAGAAACGGACTCGGATGGGAACTCTACAGTGAATGAACTGAATGATCTGAGTGTCCCTGCTTGATGCCTGCTAGGTTGTCATAGATGTGAGGAAGCCATTGTGATACCTGTAATCAATCTTAGAATTGCTACAGACCCTACTGCTATCCATAGAAATGTATAAGCATGTTGTACTTGATTGTCTTGCTCTACCTAGTTACTACTTCCATTCGATTTTCAGATCAAATGCCACGTCTGGGAGCGAGGGGGGGCGGTGGAGGGGGGGGGGGGGATTTGGGGTTGTTTTTATTCAGTATTTGTTCTTTGTAAGCTACTGACTTGAACTTTATCACATTGGCACAGATATGATGGTACTGCACTAATGTCGGAGCTGCTTTGTTTTATTCTGGACTAATGATTTGCATTGAACTCTTTCGCAGCAGACTGGAACTATATGATGTGATAGGAATGTGGACCTATCTGGAGACCAAATTAATGATGTGGGAACATGCTATTCTGTGTATGGTGAATGATTCTTTTGTTAAAATGAATAAACAAATGTTAAAAGAACTTAATAATAATTAAGCTCACATAATGCTGCCAAACAAATGGAGTTTTGGTAGGCTAATACATTCATACACTACCAAATACTGGAAAACGCAAAACACTGGCAATATTCGTGGATACCACAATGCTGGCTTCTTGTTGGGCAACAGTTTATTTCGAAATTATTGCGCATTAATATACTGGCAAACTAGTGCACATTCCAATAGCAGCAACTTGTTGAGCTCCCAAGTATTCGTGGGCACTAGTAAACTGGCAAACAAGTAGGCACAAGAATCTTGGTAAATGAAAGAATACAAATAGAAAATCTAGTGCAAAATTAAAAACATCAAAGGCCTGTTAGATATTTGTTGCAAAACGATATTAGAAACAGCTCCATACAAGTCATTTGAAAAAAATGCAGTTACTTAGCATGTGTAGAAACATGCAGAAAGATTCTAACTTTTCTTTAATTATCTAAGGAATGCCAAAAATAATCATGTTTTTTCTGCTTGTCAACATAAGCTTCAACATAAGCTAGACAAACAGAGCAGAAGAGAGAAAAGTACGTTTCATTTTAGTTGCTTTGAACAGCTGCTCTGTTACCTGACCTGCCTTTCACCTCGGCTTCTGGCTCGGGCAGCAGATATTGTGATGTCAGAACTCGACAGTAATTACTGTGAGAGGCTATATGGTCTCCAGTTAAACTGTTCACTAAAGTGCAGGTCTCAAGGATATGACATTAGAGGGAGAGAAAGAAGTATGGTGAGAAGAGAAACAAAAATAGAAAGGAGGACAGAGCATGAGTTAAGAAAGGGAGGAAGCAGAGAGGGAAGGGCGGGTAGCGGGAAAAAGAGGGAGAAAAGCAGGGGAGGAGGAGAGAGGATGAGAGAAGTGGGAGGATGAGAGAAGTAGGAGGGAGGATTACCTAGGGTGGGAAATGAAGCAAAAAAATAATGGCAGCAACAAAAGAGAGATGAGGAGACAGAATAGGGAGGAAGAAAATGGAAGTACAAACAATGGGGTAGAAGAAGAGAATATTTGTGAGGAAGGAACAGACAAAAGGAGGGGCGAGAAGAAGTTGCAGAAAAAAGTTATGAAGAAAGAAATTAGAAAGAAAGAAAGAAAGAAAGAAAGAAAGAAAGAAAGAAAGAAAGAAAGAAAGAAAGGGACCTAGACGAAGGATGAGAGATGTGAAGAAAAAAACAGAGGAAAAGAAGATGGAGAAGAGGTACTGCATGATGAAAATGTACTGAAACATGCTTCTTATTCCACTCCTTTTTGGAGAAAAGAATACCCTCCCAATTCACTTTAAGAGGCTGGCTTACTCGCTGGGCTTTCTTGACCAGGGCACTGTGTGTGTGTGGGGGCGGGTAGGGGGGGGAGTGGAGAGTGGTATGGCAAAACATCCCAGAGGTTCTTTAGGTTACCAGTTCACTCCTCCTGACTGGGCGCTCAAAATTATGGGCACATTTTCAGGAATATTAAATATTGGCAAAGTAAGAAATGCTGGCAATAGTATTCTGAGTTGGGCTCCAGCGCCACTCCAATATAATTATTTTGAGCATGGCACGAAATGCATGCATGTCCCACAGTCCGCTACAGCCTTCACCAGGGCTATGGAATTGGGTCGCAAAGAGCAGCAGCGATTTTGGTTGTAATGTCCACAGAAAGGCCAAAAATATCTCTAATCTAATCATTAACTTTGTTTAGCGCTTATAGACCAAATGTGCGTCCTGGCTCACACCCAGCAGGCACACTGGTGGGCTGGGGGCGACCCCGTGTATGCGTAGATTAAATGTATTTTTGCAAGGGGTGGGGTGGTCGACTTTTAACACTCATGGTTTAGAGGTAATAAACCTGGGGGCATATTATCAAGGACTGCGTTAAAATTATCGCCGGTTTATCTGCAGAAAACTGCTGCTAAAACGGCAATAATGGGCTTGATAATTGCCCTGGAGAATTCCAATAGAAGCCCATGTTCACACCAGAACATAGACTTATATTGGAATTCTCAAGGGCATATTATCAAGCCTCTTATCGCCGCTTTAGCAGCAGTTTTCTGCCGTAAAGCGGCGATAATTTTTAACGCCTTCCTTGATAATATGCCCCTTAGTTCTCTGGTTCTAGAATCAGTTGCCACGCGTCATTATACCATATAGCCTGGTAGTAGCCGCCATCGACTCTGGACTGAGGGGCCTACTGCACCCCTGGCGGTGCAAGGGGTGTGGGTGGGGGGGCGCCCTTCTGGGGAGCCCAAACTCACCAGGTAGGCCTCATTCAGCTAAAGGCTGATAAATATCTGCGACAAATGGGAAACTCTGGGTCTGCTCCACATTCTGCAAGGGGGGGGGGGCATTTTGTGTTACCCAACTGAGCAAGGGGGGAAACTGAGGGGCAGATTTACAATAACTGGAGCATCCCTGCATATCAGCAGGGGTGCGCCAGTTATTTTGCATGATGGTTGAAACCCCTTGCGCCAGCATGGATGCGCCGCATTTACAATGCGGCGCACAGTGGCACAAGGATAGAGAGATGCGTGACGCATCTGATGAGATAATGGTGACACAGTGCTGGAGTTGTGTCACAAGCGTGACGCAACTCCAGCACTGCTCAGGGGTGCCCTATACTTGCTGTGCTGCGTCACTCCTTACGCCTGCGATGCAGCGGGGACGTAAAAGTGACTCCGTGAAATCTTGTAGATTTCACTGCGTCACTTTTACGGGCTTCCTTGCGACGAAACGCCCACCCTACATACATTATACTTGACGCAGGTATAATGTAGCGCAGGGCTTTACAACGTGACGCATCTCACTAGATGCGTCACGTTGTAAATATGTCGCATAGTAGCACATTGTTTACACCGCCGCTGCGTCACAAAAGTGACGCATCGGCGGCATAAAAGTGTGGCAAGGGGCTTGTAAATCTGCCCCTTAAGGTCTAACCGACCCGGTAGAATCTGACGCTCTCCTGACGAACCTCAGAAACAAGGATCCTCTCCAGGAGACTGGCAATTTGTCAAGTCCGGAAGTGTAGGGGTAGCAAATGCAGGAAAGACGAGCAAATGTGCTTTTCCATCAAACCGCCCTGGAGCTGACCAGGATACAAACATCTTTGGAACCAGGCCCTACGATTGGACAGACAGTCTTCTGCGCCTCAAGGACACCGACAAGTATGGAAGAGGGATAAGCAGCCAGACATACAACCTTCTGAGTCAGAGTTTTCTCACAACCTGCGCAGCCCAGAGTAGAGATTAAGACTCCGAATGAATGCGCAGTCCCGGCTCACCCCTGACACAGTGTGCCTCTGCGCAAGTAAATATTCCACGGGAAGCACGAGTTCCTCGGACGCCATTTCCATGGGAGATACAGAGATAAACGTGGGCGAGAGCAGGACAGGCCGCAGGCTTGAATGGGACGGATGTGACCTTCAAGAAAGTAATGTTGCGACTGTCCTATTTCTCTGGGATGTATGTGAGTGCCGGCGGGGCCGTGCGGGACTGCCGATGGGGTTGTATGAGACAGCAGATGAGGGACACATATCGCCCTATAAGACTGCTGATAGGGCGGTGTGAGACTGCTGGTAGGAGCCATATCAGACTGCCAATGGGGCGCATGAGACTGCTGACGAAGCACTTGACTTTGATGGGTTCAAATGCTGATGGGACTCGGGCCTCGGCTGCTGGAGCGATATTAGGGCCGTAAGAAACTGCAGAATTAGACTGTCCAATATGACTGGTAAACTTTCCAACAGGTCACCACCCAGTATTGTTGTAAGTAACCGAACAAACGGGAAGGAGTCTGGCCACTCACAGGGAGATGGGATGGGGTTTCTCCACTCGCTCCCACCGAACCCCCCAAAAAGTTTCAAATAAATTGAGCAAAATGATTTCTTCTAGGGCACAGTTTGGAAGAGACATTTGCTAAAACTCATAGGGGCAGATTTATGATAACTGGCGCGTCCCCAGGGATGCGCCAGTTATTTTGCGCCGCTGCTCCGCCACCCACGGTGCGCCGCATTTACAATGCGGCGCACCATGGGGCAAAACCGGCACAGATGCGTGACGCATCTGTGCCGTAAAGGTGGCGCATTGCTGGAGTTGCGTCGGAAGCGCGACGCAGCTCCAGCAAGGCTCGGGGCTGCCCCATCTTTACAATGCTGTGTCAAGACCTACGCCTGCTTCAAGCAGGCGCAGGGTTTTGACGCAGCATTGGCCAGAAAGTGACTGAGTGAAATCTTATAGATTTCACTCAGCCACTTTTGCGAGGCGCACTTGCCCCGGAACGCCCACCCTGCGCCAGAACGCCCACAAGTGGCGCAGGGCTTTACAACGTGACGCATCTGCCTAGATGCGTCACGTTGAAAAAGGGTCGTAGGGATGCGCCACGTTTACGCCGCAGTTGCATGACGCAAACGTGGCGCATTCCCAACATAAATCTGCCCCATAATTTTTACAGTCAGTGGCGAGCGCTAGTTTTTTCAACTTTACACTTTAAGGAGGCTCAATTATCTATTTTCATATTCTCAGAAAGTCCAAAATCTTAACACTTGTTTTGCATCTAGATTGAACTATAGTAAGACGGTGTACCATGATCCTCCCGCAAAAGATATCAAGAAGCTTCAGCTGGTCGTTTAGACCAGTATTAATCCAATAACTGGAATAACTCGCATCAGTCTCTGGATTTAAAGCAAATTAATCTAAAGGCCCTACCCCCCCCCCCCTCCCAGGGACAATCTAAACAGTAATATAGATTTTTGGATTCCATTGGGATGGCCATTCTATACAGTACCTAGGTATCTTTTTGATAAAAGATACACAGCACACCTATAAGATCAATACCCCACCCTTACTGGAAGTATAAAGACTTATACTGATGGGGATATTGGAACTGTCATGGCTGGGTCGTGTGGAAACATTAACAAGAACTTCCTTCCTTGACTATTGCATCTCCTCCAGGCACTCCCACTTAGCTGTAGCAAAAGAAGTGCTTAAACAAACCCAGAGGGAACTTCTAGCCTTGGTTTGAGACAACAAATCCCATAGAATTGCCAGGCTGGCTCCCTTTAGAAAACCAGCAGATGGAGGGGTGCGTATCCCCAACAATGAAGGTCAAGCATTAGCTGCCCAACTGTGCCCAGCAGTGGACTGGCACCAAACCTCCTTTACACAACTAAGCTCCGAAGTGAAACAATATTATTCCCATCCTCCATTGATCCATGTCGTACGGATACCACACACTCATAGTCCGACACAAACTGCTATGCTTTGTTCCACCAGCATTCTTCTAGTCCACTAGGAGACACTTTCTCACAAGTAAAATGTAACTACATTACCCTTCCCCATGACCTCCATTAACTACAATACAGACTTCCACCCGGGGTAATGGATCCAGGCTTTTCACACTAGAATGAAGGGTACCAATTTGCTAGGAGACTTACTCATAGGCCGAATGGTGTGAGGCTGAGATGGAAAGGAGATAAATGTGCGGAATTGCTTAGTACCATTGTGAGTAAGTGTCTAGGGGAAATTAATAATATCTTAAGTCCTGATTACTAGTCAGAACTGGTTCTGAATAATTTTAGACGCTATATTTACTAGGTCTGGCAAAGTGAAATCCAACGCTAGCCCGGGTTGGTTTGATCACACTTGTACATCACTTTTGAAGGAGTTAAAACGGGCGCTATCATCGAAGCCTAGGGACCAGAATTTGATTATTCAGTTGAGACTAGATTATAATAATGCTCTGAAGTGTAGAAAGGGTGAGTTGCAACAGCAGGCTTGGGAAACTTTGACGCAGGCTGTTGAATTGTCTAATTGTGCACTTTTTTGGGCTACGGTTAACTCCCCGTTTCTTAAGGAAGACTCTATCCCTGTGCTTACATCGAATGTTACTAGTGAGACCTGGGTTTCCCATTTCTCGGAAATCTTTAAATCTAACCTTTTGGCCGGAACTGATCCTAGCCCATGGCCGATTGTGCCCTTGGATATTAGTGTAGAAGAAGTGGAACATGGATTTAGTAACAGCAAGGGGGGGGAGGCCCAGGGGCCGGATGGGGTTCCTATTGATGTTTATAAAACCGCCCGTCCTTGTGGAGCCCTATACTGGCAATCGTATTTAATGCTGCTGTGAGTAGCGGGGCACCTTCCACGTGGGGAGAATCGATCATCATCCCAATCCATAAGAAGGGGGAAAGGTCGCATGTTAAAAACTACTGGCCCATATCTCTACTTGACTCCTCAATCAAGATCATGAGTAGAGTATTGCTGGTTAGATTGGAGGAATGGGCGGAGGCTAACGGAATTTTGACAAACAGCCAGTATGGCTTACGGAAAGGTCGTGGTACTCTCGATCGATGCTTAAATCTAGATCTTTTGATCGGGAAATATACCCAGGCCAAACAGGGATCTCTCTACCTCTGCTTTGCAGATTTAAGCAGTGCGTTCGACCTGGTGGATCACGCCATTTTATGGATGACCCTGCTAGAGCTTGGTGCCCCTGAGGGTATAATCTTTTTTTTAGCCCGGCTCTATGAAAAATTGCAAAGTTGTGTACGATTTGGTCTAAGTGGAGAGTGCACCCCTAGATTTAGTGTTAAGAGGGGTATTAGACAAGGTTGTGTCCTCGCCCCCCTTCTTTTCACTTTATTTATCAATGAAATAGATGTGGTTCTAAAAACTGTTAACTCCGATGCACCCCAGGTTAAAGGGACTGCAGTGCCGGTATTGCTGTATGCGGACGATGCCGTGCTACTGTCCAGGACCCCCATTGGTCTCCAAAGATTGATGGATAGATTCTCTGTTTTTATTAAGGACAGGAAACTGCTCATCAACAAAAAGAAAACTCATACCATGACCTGTGGGTTGAGCCGCAAGAAGACTCACGCCTTTTTCATAGATGGCCAGAAAATGCTACACGTATATAAATTCTGTTATCTAGGAATTACCTTCGACAAAGATAGTTCATGGACCCACAAATTCACAAATGTCCTTGCCAAGATGGCTAAAAGCGCTCATGGGGTGTTTAGATTTGCGACCAAGGTTGGCGAAAGATGTACCAGGGATATGATACAGATCTATTAAGCCAGATGTGTATCAATTGCCATTTATGGGGCAGGGGTGTGGGGGCATCACTCCGATAGTCGTCTGCAAACAGAGGAACATTGCTTTCTTAAAAAGCTACTATGTTTACCCACTTCTGCCCCAACTGAGTTAATACATCGGGAACTGGGGATTAATTACTTATCAGATCTAACGTCCCTAAGGCCACTAATGATTTGGCGATCAATCTGGCTAAAGGATTGTTTCACACTGGATAACTATGAAGAGATTCCCTGGTTAAAATACATTATCTAGAGATTCCAGGAAATTTTTGGTTTAAATATTCTGGCCAACCCGTATGCTGCCACTGATATACCTAAAAGCGAGCTGAAGTCAACTTTCCTATTGTATAGAACTAGGATGTGGGCGGTTAGTACAGGATTGCTGTCCTCGACCATCTTCTATAATAAATATACTGCTACCGAAGGTTTCCAACTATACCTAACCCAGGTGAACCGTCCCTCACACAGATTTTTATTCACCAGGATCAGATTTGGATTGGTACATCACCTGGTGGCTTTCCCCAGCCTTAAAAAACACCCGGTTGGAGCCTGCCCTTGTGATGGTTCATCAAAGCAGAGCACAATGCACTTTCTTTTGATATGCAATCTTTACATGAACTTACGTGTTGTTTATTTGAAACCGATGTTTATTAAATATGGAGTTCGTTCTGTAAATGATGCAATGGGAATGATTTTTAACATGCAGTTTTCGGATGTTTTTTTTTTTACGGCCACCTTTCTTTGTAAATCTATTAATGCAAGGGAAAGTATGTTTTTTTAAATTGTCATGTTTACTTTGTATACCTCTGCAATTGTGATTTTATGTGCTTTTATGGTCATTTTTTATGCACCGAATAAAGCTGTATGAATTGAATTGAACTGTTCTTCATCGTTCTCTTCTTTATATATGGACAATAAATATCACTCATTAAGGAAGCAGGTCCTGCTATATTGTCCAGTAAATCATAATCCTGCCAACAATTGCCATGTGCTTTGAATCCGTAAAGAATTTGATAGTTTGCTACAAGAACACATGCATATGCTGACTTCTCACTGGTAGTACTAATTTCTTTTAGAAAGGCTTCCACCGCTCAAATGTATTTCCTATTTCCCTATACTAATTCACCGCTAAACCTTTTGGGTGCTACTCACCGAAAAAGCACTTTGACACCTCGTCAGGGGGTTGTAAGCGCTAAATAAATGCAATTACAATTATAATTATCACTTTATAAGCAAGTAGCTTTGACTTTTTGGGAACGTTGCAAAATGATTTTCAAAAAGCCCTTAAACGCGGTTCTCACAGACTATGTGAGGAAACGTCTAGAACTCGACAGCAGCACACTACTTGGGAGTTAATTCAATTGACTAAATCTTTAATCCTCCCAAGCCTATCAAAAATATGTCACTGTGTTTGCTAGTAGTAACATATGTTACAGGCAGCAGATCTTAGGCACTCTAAGTGCGACACTGAGAACATAGATTCAAAGACCATTACGAGAAGGGTATACAACGTTTAGCACGCATTTGTTACAATGCACTACCATTACAACGCAGGCATTACCACGCATACCATTACAACGCATTGCGCTGGGGGGCGCTCTAGGATAGGGAATAAGTTTAATTTTATATCCAACACCTTCCCTAGTGTCCACGGGGACTGGAGTTGGAATATAAAATTATACTTACCACTATCCAGCACCTCAAAGCGCTATGCGTTGTAACGGTATTCGTTGTAAATACCGCGTTGTAAAGGTATGCGTGGTAATAGTATGCGTGCTAATGTCATACATCCCCGAGAAGTGACAGGGGAGCAGTCTTTGAGAACTGCAAACTTTGGGCTCAATTCACAAAGGTAAGCGCACACTTTTGTGTAAGTTTACTACTTTTCGGTATTCACAAAGGTAAGCTTAGATTAAAAGTCTAACTTTACTACTTTTTAGTATTCACGAAGGTAAACTTAGATCAGAAGTCTAACTTTACAAGTAGTAACCTACCTTTGTGAATACTGAAAAGTAGTAAAGTTAGACCAAAAGTCTAATGTTGTGAATCAGGACTACTGTGTTTGTGCCATCTGACCTATGGCTGTGTGCTCCAGTGGCCAATGTCGTTAATAATGGGAGGCCTGTGATGGGGTATTTTCTACATCATACTGAAATTAGGATTGCATTGATAAAGCGCTAACTACTGTGGGCGAGGTGTGGAAGCGCTTGCGGTCACTGCAACCATGAGCCTACAATTAACAGGAGAACCTTATTTTTTTTGGTTTCGCCTAAGTGAAAGCTGCGCACTACGCAGCTTTTCGCGCAGGCGAAAACCTAATGAGAATAACTATGTGGCTTGGGAATCCGCCCTCTGTTCCATTGGCTAGCTCCATAAATGGAGGCTAGCCATTGGAATAGAGATCTGTCTGTCATGGCCGGACCAGATTCATTCGCGTTCCCGCAATTTCTTCCCTCTCCACCCTTTTCTGATCGTCATCGCGGCGGTGGGCGGTTCCTATTTTTTGGGGGGGGAAGGTTTGTTTTGGTCATTGCAGGCCGACCGCCGCCGGAAGAAGTCCAGGTGAGTGCTTTTTCTTGCCGTTTGCCATTCCCGCCCCCCCTCCCGCTGTCCGTGCCTTTCCCGCCCCCCTCCCGCTGTCCGTGCCTTTCCCACCCCCCCTTCCGCTGTCTGTGCCTTTCCCGCCCCCCTCCTGCTGTCTGTGCCTTTCCCGCCCCCTCCCGCTGTCCGTGCATTTCCCGCCCCCCTCCCGCTGTCTCTGCCTTTCCACTGTCTCATTTTACAGGTTTATACTTTGCCTACTTTTGTGTCGTATGTGCATGAGTTAGTATTGTAGGTCTGCTTGCATCAGAGCAGGAAGTTACAGGAAGTCTCATTGACCCTCTTTTAAAAACGTTTTTAGGACTATCGGCACATATTCGGAAATGGACAGTCAGCAATGTTTGATCAATGGCTAGGGGTTCTACACAAGTAACTTACTGTTCGATATGTCAGGTTTGATTGTGCAGCTGTGCTTGATGGATTCTTACCAATCCTTTAAAACAGAAGTACCTTTCCCGCACCCCCCTCCCACTGTCCGTGCCTTTCCCGCCCCCCCTCCCGCTGTCCGTGCCTTTCCCGCCCCCCTCCCGCTGTCCGTGCCTTTCCCGCCCCCCTCCCGCTGTCCATGTCTTTCCTGCCCTCCCTCCCTCCCGCTGTCCGTGTCTTTCCTGCCCTCCCTCCCGCTGTCCGTGCCTTTCCTTGTTCTCCTAGGTGCTGGTCAGATGGTTTTGCTTACATGGATCCCAAACTGTCGAAATGGCTGCCACTCTCCCTACAGAATCTCCCCTTCCTGGTCTCTGGGGCAGCTCTGCTAGCACAGTGTGCTACTCTGTATTGTAATGTATAAGACCTTTTTCTAACATGTGCTCTGCATAAATCCTGCATAATGTTGTTATTAAAGGAACCGCTAATTTGTTTAGATTGCACATTTTGACCGTTCTCCTCGCCCATGGCTGAGTAAAGCAGAAGAGTAGAAGAGATTTAAAACCTGTATTGTTCCAGCAATAAACTTGGAAAAACGCATTGGTAGATTAGGGTAATTTGCTAAAAGTTTATGCATGTCTCTTAATTAACAATGTTATTTGGTGCTTGAAAAGCGGCATATTGCAAAACCTTTCCACAGTTGCCAGCAAGTGGGTTTGGTGAGTGTGCCTCTAAAGAGCAGCAGAGGAGAAACTGACTGGGCTACCATGGGAACAGATCATAAGATTTAAATAGTCAGCTGCGCTCATCAAGATTTCCATTGGAGTCGGTCGCACGGGCCATACTGCAGCTCCTCACTTACGCAACACCCCGCTCCAAATGGATGTGCTGCCAGTTATTCACTACCTGAAAGCAAGACACTGAAGTTTGGATCGAAGGTTGGGCTTGTATCTTGTGCTTTCAAAAAGGGGTTCACCCTATGTTTTCCTTTCAACATGTTTACCTAAAATGCATTTCCAAAATGTGTTTTGTATTTCCTTACTTAGCTCAGAATTTTTCTTTGGTGTATGTGCGCGAAAGCCATCAGACATACATTTTTTCGTGACAGATCTGTGGGTGCTATTCCATTGATTTGGCCTGATAGAGCGAAGGCTCACCTGCTCGGGATTTTACCATACTCACCTGGGCCCATAAACACATACTGCTAATGGCAATGTAAATGACAATGCCATTTATTTATCTGTTTTCAAAACGAATACATAAATACAAATTTTGTCATTTACAATGCCAATAGCTCAAACTTTTCCAAAGGCGAAACCATTGCATTGTAAATGCTTGTTCTTTAACGTGGTATATAGTTAACGGCATGCTTCCTTTTGCAGTGGAAGTACTAATCTGCCTGCGCATCCTGCAATGTTGTTTCCATTTGAGTCTGGAGCGGGTCTAGTTTATGTTATGTGTGTTTATATTTTGTTCCCGATTCAGATGCCCTACCCTGGGCGAGGTGTGGCAGCTCTTCCTGTCTGTCATTATGATGCCAGGCTTTTTGATTGTGGGACATAGTGCAAGGACTCTGGGTGAGTGGCAAAGCGGGTGAAAGCAGCAAGGGCCACGCAACGGAGGAGGGGGGTGGGTGAAAGCAGCAAGAGGCAAGCAAGGGAGGGGAGGGGTAATGCAGCAAGGAGCAAGCAACAGAGTGTGGGGGCGGGAGAAAACAATGGGGCAAGTGATGAAGGGAAGGGGTGGGTGAAAGCAGTCACAGGGCACGCGATGGAGGAAGAGTGTCAGGTGAAACCATCAAGGGGATGCAGCAAAGCAATCAACCACGACAAGGAAGACCACAAGAGAAACAAAAAATGTAGCACCTCAGTGCGGACAGCATGAGGGGGGACTGAAGGGGAAATGGTGAGTGGGAGGTTATTACCACAGAAAGCAGCAGGAGGCCAGGGGTGTAGAGGGAGTGCAGAAGCTAGCAATCTGTAGGAGTGCATGCTGAAAGGTGAAAGGGTACCTTCAGGCGTCTACAGTAGAAGGACACTGGCCACCGGAAGCAGTACTTGGTCCAGGCTCCATGGCAAAACCAAGGACTTGAAGCAAGGAGGACAACTGAGGTAAGAGGAGAGGAGGAGGCAATGACTCAGGAAATGAGAGTGCATGGGAGCAAACCAATAGTAAGTAAAGGTCAATAATGGGCAGGTTCAAAGCCCCTTTTAAGTTTTTTTTTAAAAATACAAGAGATTTCGCATGTACAGTGCAAGTGCCGACGGAGGTGAGGAGGAGGCAATCGATGACCAATAGGAAACAGGAGTGACGTGGGAGCCAGGCACTGGTAAGTAATGGGTCGGCTCTAAGACCCTTTCAAGATTTTTTTTAAAAATACAAGATATTTTGCATGCACATTGCAAGCGCTGTTCAGGCAAAACCTAAAGATTAAACTATGTTTCCGGGGGGAGAGGGGGGGGGGCTTTCAACAACGACGATGAGGGAAATTAATTATTTATTTATTTTTCCCTCGTCCTCTAAGTCGAAATCCAACCCCCCCACCCAGCTTCACAGCTCTTGCCTGCACGGGCTGCGGCTGCTCCCCACGACCCTAGTACTGCCAATTATTCTTAGCACCCAGCTTTTTTCCTGGCTCGCTCCAACCTGGGATCATCCCAGGATGTTTTAGATGTTCTTTCATTGCTGCTTTTACTTAAAACGGTGTCCTTAATTCACCAGGATTTCACCTCACCCTAGCCGTGGCCTGTGCATGCAAAAGTGATGGGGCTGTGGGGCCGAGTGGGGGGGGGGGGGTGGGAGAGGGGTTTCGATGGACTATGAAGAGGGTAAATGAAATAAACAATTAATTTCCCCTCGTCGTTGTCTGTCGCAATACCCACGACTCAGCCCCTCCGCCCCACCGCTCTTACCTGCACGGGCCACATCGGCCTCACCCTGGACCCAGTCTTAGGAGAAGGGAGGCATTTATTGCGCTCTGGATCGCTGCCAGGTACCACAGCCTGGATAAAAAATTTACTTCATAAGCAGCTGACCCCAACGCGTCTTTATTGTCACAGTAAAAATAAAAGTCATGAAATGAACTTCCTTTCTTACGGGAGCTGTTACACCAGGGTCGAGAAGAGGTTGCTCACGTTTTCTTTGTATGCATTTCCTCTTCAAGCCATCAAACAATTAGACCAGGTTCTTGGAATTCGGCAAAGTAATAATGACTGGGCGAGTGGTGTGTAGGGGTGATATATATCTAGAGAAACACAAAAGTATGTCTATAACTCTGCCATCACCTCTATGTGTAGTTCTTCCATAATGTTGTCAATAGCTTTATGTATATTACCATGTCTAAATCTGTCAGCAAATTTAAGGATAATACCGTCTATAACTCTTCACAGACTTTATCTAAAAACTGTCTATATCTCTCTCTGTCAAAAATTGTATGTACCATGACGTTATAGCCCTGTTAACAATGTTTTATATAATTACATCTATAACTGCCAATAACTTCATTTGCACCTTGAAAGTGAAAATAAATGTGTCCAATAACAGGTTATCTGGAACTAATATAGTATTAACCCCTTCGATGCTGATGACAAGCTCAGTTCGTCATCAGCCACGGGTGACGTGTGCGGATGACGAGCTGAGCTCGTCATGTATCGCAGTTAATTGAAAACAGCCGCACAGCGCAAAAATCACCGCAGCAGCGATGCGGTTAAGCACACATCCACATTTTTACAACACTGTAAAGGTCAAGTCCTGTGTTAATACCACAGTACACTATAAATGACCCGCACAAACAGGGTCTCATTTACAATATTTTGACGCATGCCAGCACAGCAAGCCGTGCTGGGCCGCCATGCGTCAAAGTAAAAGGGGACGAAAGTGCCGTATCGACAAGATACGACGCATTCATGTCCTATTACCCTGAGCAGGCACACAACCAGCAACCATGCGCCAGCGCAGATACCTTTGCGTCATTTTGGGAACACCCACAGCAACACCCATGGAATACCCCTTTAACACAGAGTTATGCATGAAAGGGAAACATGTGTACAAGGCCATGAAAAGTCACGCAGGGTGACTTTACATGGCCTGCTAAATATGGGGAAGCCCATTGCTCTACAGGTGTGTCAGTAAAAATTACTCACCTACGGTGCAATGGACTTGTAAATAAGCCTCACAATACTTTAGGGCTTGTGTATGAAATAGTGCTGCAGTGCAGCACAGCAAATCACCTTGTTAAGCTGCCCTGCCCCACTGGGAAAAGGCAGGAATGCATCGTATTTATCCAAAACTGTGCACTCCTGTCCTTTCCCCGTGTGCTGACGCTATTTTGTCAACCTAGCCCCAACCTAGGCACCCTTGCACTATGGTGCAAGTGTGCCTCTGTTGCATGCAGGGCTGTTTTTGTGCAAGAAGGGGCACCTTCCTGCACAAAACAATCTTGAGAGGCTTTTTTTTTCCTATGTGGGCTCCAGAATACAGCCCACATGAGAAATAAAGATATTTCTCTTCTTTACACCTCACCTGTAGAGGTGTAAGATTTTGGCACATTCTCAGATTTACAAGTCCTTATAAATCTGAGAATGCGTCAAAAACCAAGGGAGTTGCGTGGGAACACCCACTGCAACGCTCATGGAACACCTCAGTTGCCCAGAGTAAGTCAACGCAGCAATTTGCACTGTGTTAGTTTACTCCAGATTTTTAAAGCCATACAAAGTGGCTTTGGATGGTGTCATAAATCTGACTTAGAGGCTTGCATTACTCATGTACCACTTTGCGTGGCGGAAACGTGACGCAAGCCTCTCATAAATATGCCCCTTAATGTCTCATAGATTACATGTTAGAATCAGCTGATAGGTGAAAACAACAGGCCTTACACACAATCTATCTGATCTATCTGGTACACACTTTAAACTCTTGTCTTTTGGAAATGGTTAAACCCTTGGATTATAATTAATGCACATGTAAAAACAGCATGGCATAAACCACATAGAAAGAGCTCGGTAGCCAGGCGCAGCAATACTCATTCTCAACCTCCCTCACAGAACTCACATCACCCCATACCTCAGGGAGCTACGCTGACTCCTGATACACAAATGTGCACATTTCAAACTCCTTACACACACATTCAAGGCACTACACAACTTAGGCCCTGCCTACCTGAATAGTTGCATCTCCTTCCATCAACAAAAAGTAAACTCCGCTCAACAGGACTCCTACTCGTACACATCCCCAGTGGGGGCTGACATGTACCGAGGGTGTTGGGGTGGGGGCACAAAAAAAATAAAGTAAATAAAATTGACTTACCCTCTTGCTTGCAGCATGACTTCCTCCTCCCTCAGGTGCCTTCTCGGGAAACAAGAACCTGCACTACCCAATCGTGGCACTGCTCTCACAGCATGAGAACAGCGCAAGGATTGTATGAGCAGGCTCTCTCAGTGCTCCAAGGAGCACTGGCGGCCCTCTCTTTCTCTAACTCAGCTGTCATAAACAACAAAAATAGAGAAATAAAAAATGCGCATGTCTGGCTATTTGTCGCAAGACCGATGGCCATAGAGACAAGCACATTTTAAAGCACACAGCTCCCTGCTGCTGCCACTCAACAGCACTGGTCCGTCCCGTCCTCACACGTAGTTCGGGATGGGTGGCTGAAAATAAAATGGTGACAAGTAAACGTTATTACCATTTTATTTTTCAGCTCTGGGACTTGTGGGGCGACGCTCCTCCGCTCAAATGGAGGCACCACCCCTGCACATCCCTGGCATACACAGAACCAGATCAAGAGGACTAGCGGGCGTTCTCTTACATTGATCCCAAAGCGCGGAAAGGCCTCCCACTCCTCATCAGAGCCTCATCCTGCCTTCTTGATTTCCCCCAGAAGCTGAAGGCCTGACTTTTTAATTTACCAACCTACCATGGGCAAGGCTGGGCCCATTCACCTGCTCAGTACCATGATACCCTCCAGGGTGATAGTGCACTTTACAAATACACATAACATACCATAACAAAGATGTGTAGAGTGTAATATGCAATGTAATATAACCTCTTCGCAGCCGGGGAAATTTCCCTGCTGTGCCGGTGGGGGTGGGGCCATTAGGGCGCGCACAGCGCCCCCGTGCTCATGACGAGGTCAGCTCGTCATGACCACACCCGTTTCTTTAGAACGCTCGCACAGCAGGGGAATTAGCCCAGCATGCGAGCGTTCTAAAGGTCATGACAAGCTCAGCTCGTCATGAGCACACGGGCACCATGGCTCATGACGAGCTGAGCTCGTCATCAGATGCACTTTACAAATACACATAACATACCATAAAAAAGATGTATAGAGTGTAATGTGCAATGTAATATAACCCCTTCGCAGCTGGGGAAATTCCCCTGCTGTGCTGGGGGGCGGGGGGCACGCACAGCGCCCCCGTGCTCATGACGAGGTCAGCTCGTCATGAGCCACAGTGGTTGTGTGCAGGGCCGGACTGGGAACCAGAACCGGCCCTGGCAAAGTGCTCGGCCGGCCCCCCTCCCCCCCTCCGGGAGGAGAGGGGAGGGGGGAGAGGTGCGACCGCGCTCTGTGACAGGGCCGGTTTTCGGCCGTTTTTGTTACAGGGCCGTTTTTGCAGCATAACGGCCCTGTAACAAAAACGGCCCCAGGGGCCCAAAACCGGCCCCCAACCATGCGGCCCACCGGGGAATTGCCCGGTGCCCTCAACGGCCAGTCCGGGCCTGGTTGTGTGCTCATGACGAGCTCTGCTCATCATGACCACACCCGTTTCTTTAGAACGCTCGCACAGCAGGGGAATTAGCCCAGCATGCGAGCGTTCTAAAGGTCATGAAGAGCTGAGCTCGTCATCAGATGCGAAGGTGTTAAAATCTGGCTCTAGTTTTCTTACTGGAGTTTAGCTGTGCCATCATCATTTAGCTGTATTATGAAAGTGACATAGCTGTTCACTTGTAATAAACTATTACAGTTGAGTTGTGACATTAAAATGCAAGATAACATAGCCACTGTCAAAAGCAGGTCATAGAGCAGAACCATAGCTGTTGTTTAACTAATAAGAATGAGAACTAGGGGCATGGCTGAGCCATCAAGATGGCGGACATACATCTGTGGGGTCCCGGGCCACCACCATCATTTCCTGAATAAAAAAGACCAAAGAAGCAAATACAAAGTGATGAGACAAGGCCATAACAGATATATGAAAACTCTCTGCTGCCAGGAGCAGTACCCCGCTGCTATGATCCCGATCCGACCTCCAGCGCCGGCAGTGATGGTACCACCTGGGAGGAGGAACGAAGGGAGGCGCTGCAAGGATATGTGGAGTGTGGTTTTTTTATAAGGCGGGGACATTAACCAGGTATTTCATGGCAATTTGGACTGCTCTCAAGAATGCTCTGACCAAACTAGTCAGAGTCTTGTGAGACAAAAGAATGCATTAGAGAGTTTGGGACTAGCTGAAGGAAGACTCACAAAGAAGAAAAAATGACACATGTTATTCCAAACGTATTCCAAAATAATGGTGTTGGCTGTACGTATGGGGCAAATAACTAACATAGAAATAGGAGTTATTTCTGTGTCTGATCATGGACCCCTCATCTTCACACTTACAGGAATTGATGCTGTGCCGAAAAATAGGAAATAGGGATTAGGTAGGTACAACCCAAGAGATACAGCAAATGGACAGGAAATCACACGAACGATAAAGGACTTTCTGCAGGTTAACAACACCCCTATATCTCAAGAGAAACATTGTGGGATACCCTTAAACCTGTAGTTAGAGGTAGAATTCTAGAACTATTTGTTCATCATTGACAAAAGTGATAGGACTCTGATGCAGAGAAACTAAGAAGCAGACTTGAAAGCAACTGAATAGAGGCATAAAACAGGAGGCAGTAGATTGGGAGCAGAAGAGACAAAACTATATTGAGCGATCTTACATCATTCTCCTCAAAGGTAGTCAAAGTGCTTGACAAATGCACATCATATTAAGTTTTCGAAAGAGAAGATATTTTGATATCTTGTGAAATTCTTACAATTCATGAGAAGGGTAATAATCTAATGAGACCTTTACAGCAACATAAAAGGATAGCATTTGATAAACTAATATAGAGCTTTTCATCTAATGGAAGGATTTGATAAATAAATGTAGAGCTTTTCATCTACTCAAGGGATTGTGGGTTTGCTCATTGGTATAGACTCAGGCCCTCATTACTTTTGCCCTGGATGTCTGCTAACTAATTCCACCCCTAATAACTACTGATACAAGGGGCATCAGTAACTCTGGAGGGTAGGAGAAAGAGTGTAGTTATTAGGTATTATCAGTGGGATGCTGAGTGTCCACTTAAAATGGAAGTTCATGGGGGAAATCGGTAATTCCACACCTTATTCCCCTTGCTATTCCTCCTTTCTCTCCTGTATTTCAACTTAGGGTTCCACCTGCTTTTAGCAGATGGAATCTCCAAGTAAAAGACATCAGCTTCACAGAGGTACTATGAAACTCATAATTCCAATGGGGCCAATAACTAGATTTACCATGCAAATTAGAATGAAAAGTCTCTGCATAATGCAGGCATAGGAAGGAAAAAAGAGGATGAGGGCAGATTATAAATTCTTCAGATACCCTGAAGTTTGCATTGGAGATGGGTTTCAACAGGCACCGGAAGAGGGAAAGAGGGGGAGAGACTGGGGAGAGAGACAGAGAGGGACGGTCTTATTCATTGTATTGTAGCATTTACATACTGCTTGCTAACTCAATGTGGGGCACTGAAGCACATGCGTGCCTGGGTAACATGCTACATCATGTATGGTGTGTGGTTGGGAGTGTGTTGTCTTTTTTTAATCCTGTGTGGGATCTGTTTTGATATTGTGCACAATTACCGCAGAGGTGTGGTTGAATATATGGGATGCTCCACTCAGCAGAAGGATGGATGAAGACAATGGAGGCCCACAGTTCGTGGTGTTCTGTAAACTGAAAGCTTTGATCAGTTCTGCAGGTGCCTTTATGGTAGTTCTTAGGATCATAACCCACTCAGCTGGTTACTGTACTGGATTGCCCATTCTGAGATAATTTGTTTAAAGTTTATGATCCTGAGAAGCCATAGGTTGGAGGAAGACGTGCTTGTTCCAAGGAATGAAATTCTGCATGTAGCCTGACTCATGGCCTGCATTGTCCTCACTACTACAAATTTGCCACTGTTCCTAAAGCCAACCCGGCTTTACTCCCTGATGGGGCCCAGGCTGTTCCACTATTGAGAACATCCTCCTGTGTTTGCACCCTCATACACACACTTCCCACCTGCCTGTCCATACCAGATCCAGGCTTGGACCGGGACAGTAAATAGATCCAGTCACCAAACTAAAAGTGGCCCAAATGAGTGAAGCTTAAAAAAGTGTACCACATTGGAAATCATGGCAGTTTTGAATTTTGTAAAGACCCTCTGTATAGGTGGTTTGCAAGGTGTGGGAGACTGTCTGCATCTGTGCATGTTACAGGCAATGTTTGTAGCAATATCATTGAAATCAACAGTAAAACCCAGCCTAGAAGACCATATAGCAGGCCCACAAAAATCCAAAAACGGGCCTTGCACTGATTTGTCAGACCAGCCCTTCTGGCACAGCCAGATTGCCCTATAAGTTAGTCCAACCATGGCTCTGTGAAGTAAACTGAAGGTGCAGTGGGTCAGCGGCCTCGTGGAAGGCTAAAAAAATCAAAAAAACGGAACGGAACAAGAAGGTAAAACTGGCAACCAGCTATAAGCTGGTGCTGGGAGTTGGTAGCGGTCACGATCATTTGTCAGCAGAAGTGAGGAGCATTACAGTTGAACTTCGGGGTCATTAAGCTAACGTCTGTGCAGACAACAGAAACCAGGTCGCTGCAAATTATCAAAGGCCCCTATTGCCGGCAAGGGCAGCCGCCATTTTAGAACTGACTATAACAATGGGTAAACCTGAAAAGGGGCAGCGCCGATTCAACTTTGAAGTAAAGAAATCGCTAAGAACAGCGCAGAATGATCTAGGCGACCAGGGTGACCAGGAACAGTCCCCTAATGTGCCGGAAACTACACAATTTGCGGCGACGCTTCAGGCCATGCAGCAGAGCCTTCTATCCATAGAGAGAAAGATGGACGCCCTAAACCAGCGGAGGGATTCCATAGCATCCAAGCTGGACAAACAAGCCTCCAGAATTGCAGAGGCAGAGCAGAGGATAGCCAATGGTGAAGACGATGTAGAAGCCACGACAAGAAAATGCACGGAAATGGGGAAGCTCCTCACCATCATTCAGGCCAAAAACGAAGACCTAGAGGCGCTCTCGGCGCAACAACGTCTGAATTCTTGGTATTCCGGAAACCAACAACACTGGAAAGATGGAGCTCTATGTGGAACAGATGCTTATCGAACTGTTCAGCCGGAAAGGCTTATCAACGATGTTTGTGATTGAGCAAGCCCATAGATCACTGGCAGCGAGGCTGCCCCCGGGCACCTCCCCAGGGCGGTGATTGCCAAGCACTTAAACTACCGGGATCGTGACGCAATCCTCCGCTAGGCCTGTGAAAAGGCTGATATAAACTACCAGGGATTCCAGGTGGCCATCTACCCAGACTTTACGACCACGATATAAGCGGCACGGAGAGAATATTTTGCGGTCAAGAAACCGCTGCAGAAGGCGACCATCACATACGCCATGTCATACCTGGCAAGATTGCGAATTGAATATGAAGGGCGGGAAAAAATCTACAACTCCCTCAAGGCAGTGCAAGAGTTCCTGAAAAACACTTTGAAAAAAGCACGTGCTCAGCGCTCACAGGAAACTGTGGACTCGGATTAAAGATGAATGCAGTCGCTTTCAGACTACGCTAATGCAAGTGAATATACTGCAGACTTATACAGGGGATCTGTGATGTGGATTGAAATTTATGCCACCTGGCCACCTCCATTAAGGAGGATGCTCGGACATCTGACAACCCTCCAGTGGGAGATCCCCGCTTCTCACTTGTCATCTTAAGTAGGTTTCTTAAGGTTGTGGGGAGGGTTTTGTTCTATACTGTCCTCAGCATATTTGGGATGCTGTTGTGGGTGGGATGGGACAGGGGTTGGGGAGGTTTCTCCTTTATTACAGGTTTGTTTTATATGGCTTGCTGTTGTTATGGTTTCTCCTTTCTGGATATTTGCGTGACATGGAATGTGCATGGGCTGAACTACCCCAAAAAAATTAGACACCACATCAAGGTAGCTCTCTTTCAGGAAACGCACCTACCCAAAAATAATGACATCAGGATGGGAGCCCACTGGGCGTGATATGGAATGTTCTCCTCATATTCCACTTCCGCAAGAAGGGGGGCTATACTAGTCAAAAAAGGAGCTCCCTTTACAGTGTTTAACTCAGTCATAGATGGCAATGGAAGGTGTGCATTGTCCATGGCAAACTCCATGGGATGCACATCACTTTAGTGAACACATACGGGCCCAATAAGGACACACCAACCTATTTTGAGGAGCTGTTGGGGGTGCTACGAGAGTGGCCAGAATCAGAGATTATATTGGGGTTGAGACCTTAATACACATTTAGATCCATATACGGAGAAATCAATTCAGCAGAGAGGGCACTCCCCTAGGGCTGCTAACGTCATCAGAATAGGAAGGAAGGAACTGGGTCTTGTGGACGCTTGGAGAATGCGAAACGTGGATGCACTAGAAGGTACTTGCATGTCGACTGCGCATGGAAGCTGGTCGAGGCTGGACTATTGGCTCCTCAGTGAAGGGGCAAATGCCTGAGTGTCAGATAAAGCTAGGCTGCCCAGAACTCTTTCAGACCACAACCCGGTCAAGCTCACACTAAACATCACGACCATGATTCTCCGCCAGTTCACCTGGAGATTTAGGGCTGAGGCATTGCTCGATACGACATACAAAACCATGATCAGGGAAGCTACCTAACAATACTTTACTCTAACTATGGGGTCGGTCAGTGAAGCGGGCACACTTTGGGAGGCCTTAAAAACCACGATTAGAGGGACTTGCATCAGCACCAATGCAGACATATTAACCCCTTGCCTGCTTATGGCGGAACCAAGCCGTCATGAGCAATGGGCAAAGTGTGCTCATGATGGCGTGGTTCCGTCTTGTGGCTGCCGCTCCGCACACGTGGCATTCATTCTCCGCCTGTGTAGGCGAATTAATGAGGGGGCAGGCCGTGTAACAACCCGTCGTCATGAGCACAGGCCATCCGTGACTCATTACGTGACTCATGGCGGCGTGGCTCCGTCATGAGCGCCGAAGCGCCGCACCCGCCCCCCAGTGCCGCAGCGGAATTCGCGCCGCGGCCAAGGGGGTTAAAAGACATCAGAGGGTGGCTCTTGAGGGTGGAATCTGCTCTGAGACATTTCAAACGCGATCAAGAGGCCGCTCCACGCTCTGCAACGCTGCCTTTCTGTTAGGGTCAAGAGGAGGCAGGACCATCACGCTATAAGTCAGATCACTGACAATATGGGGAAGGGTCACTTTACGCCACACACAATCACTGATCAATTTCAGAAATTCTACCCTGATCTATATACTTCTAAGGGTGGATCAGAACCAGAGGAACTGAATGAATACCTAGCTGATATCGCTTTGACCTGGTTATCTAATTCGCAACAGGAATATTTATCACGGCCAATAGAGGCAGAAGAAATTAGTTACAATTCTTTACGCCACACACAATCACTGATCAATTTCAGAAATTCTACCCTGATGTATATACTTCTAAGGGTGGATCAGAACCAGAGGAACTGAATGAATACCTAGCTGATATCCCTTTGGCTTGGTTATCTAATTCGCAACAGGAATATTTATCACGACCAATAGAGGCAGAAGAAATTAGAGATACAATTCAGGCGCTTCCAAACAGGAAGGCGCCGGGGCCTGATGGACTCTCAAGCGAATTCTATAAGGAATTCGCAGACAATTTGGTGCCTCATCTGCAGGCTATGTATAAGGAGGCCTATGAAAAAGACAGACTTCCACCCACAGTCAGAGAGGCCCTGATTATTGCCCTGTTAAAGAGGGACAAACCTCCATCACAGTGTGAATCATATCGCCCGCTATCACTCATAAATATAGATACTAAGATCCTAGCAAAGATATTAGCCACCAGACTGCAACCCCTGCTCCCAAATATGGTTTTGCTGGATCAGTCCAGTTTTGTACCAGAAAGATATACGTTGCATAATTAATCTTCGCCCTGTTCCACATACTAAACCCTGCACTACCAGCGGTAGCCATCCCGTTAGAAACAGACAAGGCCTTTGATTCCATCGAGTGGGTCTATATGTTTCAAATATTAGAAAAATGGGGTTCCCTATGATTTACTGTAGGTGGGTGCAATCATTACATGCTGATCCTACAGCAAGAGTAAGGATTAAGGGCCTGACGACGGAACCTATAAAGATCAGCAGAGGGACAAGACAAGGGTGCCCACTATCGCCACTACTCTTTTCAATACTGCTGGAACCCCTGGCCTGTATCATTAGGCAACGGCACAGATAGTCTGCTTTTCACTTTGCACTGAGACCGGTCAGTATCTCGCTATACGCGGATGACATGATGCTGATCGTCAGAGAACCCCAGAGGTATTTACAGACAATACTAAGGGAATACATTTGCTTTGGGCGCTTCTCGGGCCTTAGTATAAATTGGGCCAAACCAGTCACCGTGCCTTTGACTGAGGGTACACCCCCGTCCGATCTAGAGTTTCCACTTGAGTGGGCGGTCAACCCTGTTAAGTATTTAGGTATAATGATACATCACAACCCAGATACAGTGGTCAGACAAAACTATGGTAAGGCATATTGCAAACTAGAGTGTCAGGTAGAAAGGTGGATTGGGCTGCCGCTATCGCTGGCGGACAGAATTGCTCTCATTAAGATGACAGTGCTCCTGTGCTTTCCTTACCTTTTTAGCAATATACCTATTAAGCTGCCCAGTCAGTTTTTAAAGAATTTACGCTCATAATTGCTGAAACTGAGCTGGGGCGGCAAACAACCCCGAGTGAGCTGGGACATACTTATACTGGACTACAAAAAAGGAGGGTTTGGTGTCCGGCCCTTTACCTGTACTATCTTTGTGATCAAGCGCAATATGCCCACTACTGGTATAACCACCACATGTTCATTCCGCATGTAGCAGTGGAAGATGGGGATGCACACCCAATTCCTCTGTGCAGCATCCTATCACACTCCAAACGTGGTACACCAGAAACCGAAATTAATATTATTGAATAAACTATATCTGCCTGGCAGGCGATAGGTCGCTTAACGGCAAAACTTCCATTATATGCCCCGCAGCTCCCTATTGCACATCATGCTGCAATATCGGTCACACAAGAGGCAGGGGCAGTACGCTCCCTTAAGCTAGCAGGTATAGATAAAATGCAAGACCTGCTCCTGAATGGTACTTTCTTAACACTAGAAGAGCTGAAATACATACAAAATAAGACGCCGCTATTTATGTTCAGATACCGCAGACTAAGGGCAGCTGTACAGGCTCTTTATCACACCTTTATTGATGAGCCTCTGACATTAAAAGTGCTACAGACACTAATAGTGAACCCAACGAGACACAAATGAATCACTAGGGGCCATATGTATCAACACATTTCTCCATAGACACAGAATGGTCAAAACCCTTTGATACATCTGGCCCTACGTTATATCGCACAATGAGGGAGGATTGCCTTTCGGACACTGAAAACAGCCCCAAATTACGCAGAAGGAATGGGAATATAGCTGCCAGCTCATCGGGGCCTTGTCCTCGAGTGGTAATTTACGGACCATACATTTTTGATACTTATACTAGGTCTATTACACACCTGTCCAGTTGCGGAAGTATGGGAACAGAGACTCTGATGAATGTAAAAGGTGTGGGTCTCAGAGAGCAGATTTTATGCACCTGGCATGTATTTTTTTTTTTATAATACAGATTTTATTAAGTTTAGCAATTTTGATGAAAAAACATATTACTTTACATGTAAATGTAAATGTAAATGTAGGTATACTTATATAGCGCAACCTGTCACCACAAGGGCATCCTGGCGCTTGCCTAGGGAACCCGTCCTGGTATTCCCCTGTGAGAAGTCCCGACAGGGTGTCCACAGGGTGAAAGTCAGGCATCCCGCCGCAAGGGGCCGTTGTGGAGATTAAGCAAGCTATTGCCCAGAGTCGCAGAGTGTGAACCCGTGAGTCGAGGAGGCACCGGGACGAGAATTATCGAGTCCGTGGAATTTTTAGCCCAAGACCCGCCGGGGTGGGGAATTGAACCCTGGTCCAGGACCGATCTCAGATTCCGGGTCTGCCGCCTCTAACCCCTGAGCCACACTTCTCCACATCTGTGTATACATTCGTTTGTTGAAACAGAGAAGGTAACAGATAATGAAAAGTTATTATGACCAATAATAGAATCATAATAGTTATGCCTTCAAGGTACCTGTCTACATATATAGGTCGTAGAAATAGGCAGTACTAACCTAATTAGCGTCAATGAATTCTAATATACAATATACATGTATAAGCGATAGTTTGATCACAATCCCGACTGCATTGTCCATTATCTCGTTATTACGTACCCAATCTATATTGAAGGTAACAAAAAAAAATGCAACAATAAAGAACTGTGGGGCATATTATCTAGATGTGCGTTATATAACGCACATCGCACATTTCCATATAGCCGGCTATCGCTGGATTTTTTCGCTGTGTTAGCGCGTAATTATCAATGCGCAACACGTAGGCGAAATTAAATCCGGCGATAGTCGGCGATATGGAACATTAGCGCATGAAAACAAACGTTGTTTTCACGCGCTTATGTGTGCCTTGATAATATGGGAGGGTGGATTCAGCGTTATGATCCACACCCCCATGTTATCAATGACTTAACACCTGGTCAGAGCAGGTGTTGGGAGACCTGCGATAAACGAGTTTATCGCAGGTCTTCTTCTCCCAACGCCTGCCTTGGTAATAGGGTGTTCCCACCTCCAACCACATTTTACATGTGGTTGGACGTGGGAACGCCCACTTTGCATGTCATTATCGATTTTTCTCGCTGACATGCAAAGTGGGCTTGAGGCAGGCGTTAGCATGCCCTTGTTAATAGGGCACTGGAAGTATTGCCGCTTTCTCGGCACAATTCGCCGACTAAGCGGCGATACTTCAGCTTGCTAATATGCCCCTCCGCTACTAAAAAACTAAGGGCCCGATTAGGATCGCGGACGGACTTGAGTCCGTCAGCGACCCCTGAGGAGGAGGTAACGTCCGCAGGGGCTGCTGCGTTCCCTCCGAGCAGATTAGGATGTGACCGCCAGGGTGGCGGTCACATCCACTAACTTTAACATTGCGGCGGGTGCAGCTTCAAGGTGCAACCACCGCAAGGTTAAAAATGCATGCATCGCATTTGCATGCACAAAGCGGAGGCACCATGCGGTGCCTGCTGCTTTGTGCACGCAAATGCAGGGGGGTACCATAGGAACCCCCATGTGCATCCCCCACCCCCTCTTCACCCAGAGGGCCTGCAACGGGAAGTGAAAGTCCGTATGCTTTTCCACGGCAGGAAAGCCACCGCGGAAAAGCATGTCTTTTCCACCATCCTAATATGGCTGGCGGTGTCTGATAGACACCGCCACCATATTAGAGCTTTTCCGCCACGATCAGAAGGCAACCGCGGCGGAAAAGCGGCGGACGGACTTCTCGTTCCCCCAGCCATCCTAATCTGGCGGGGGACATTGAAGGCTCCGCTGCGGAGAATCCGCATCCTCCGGGCCGGCGGTGGATTCCGCCAGCCCGGAGGATGCGAATTCTCCGCGATCCTAATCGGCCCCATAGTGTCTGTCTCAATTTCCATCAGGGGGCAGGTCACGACAGGAGCTTCGATATCAGTGGCGGGGGGAGGTAAGGTGGGGCAGGGAGGAGGGAGGGAAGGAAGGGGAAGGGGAGGAGGGGAGAAGGGGGAGAATGGGCAAAAAGGAAGGGGGAGGGAGCAGGTCGCGATTTCAGTATCACCTCAGTCATCAGTGATATCCACATTTTGTATTTTGAAATGATCTATCAGTTGAGCCCATTCTAAAGATATAGGTTTCTTCCACAGCCCTCTGTATTCTCTGCATTGCAATGCCTCCCTCTGTGGCTAATGGCTAATTTATCCAGATAAATCGGGTCTTATAATTGTAGAAGTTGTAGGCGCCACATGGGAATCGGTGTGGGGCCCGACCCCAATTAAGTACCAACTCCATGGGATTGTGATCAGAAATAGTTTATCTAAATATGTGGTACGCACTATCATAGGGAACAGGTCTGAAGAACAGAAGAAATGGTCTGTGTGCAGGGAGTGCGGATAAGAATAGAATGAGTATTCCCCGCATGCCAATGTGTTGCATCCTCCATACGTCCAACAGTCCCCACCCCTTCGCCCAATTAGTCAAGTTGACCTCTTGTACAGTGGCGGCCATGTTGATTAAGGGAGGGTGTGATCGGTCAAGGTGGGTATCAGACACAGCATTAAATCCCCCCCTATTATCCAAGGATATTGCGCCCAGTATGATAGCGCCTCTGAAAGGCGAGAAAGGAAGGCATCCTGATCAGTATTAGGTGACTAGATTTACGCTAAGACCACCTGTACACCATTTAATGTCCCAAGTAATAATACATATCTCTCTTGATCGCCTATTCTACTCTCGGTCAGTGAGAAAGGGACTCCTGCTCGCAGCCAAATCGCTGCTCCCTGGGAGAAGGAAGAATATACAGTACCATATAATTGGCCCCTCCAACATCTCTGTACCTTATTAAGTTCAGTAGAGATGCATTTCTTGGAGATATACTATCTGTGCCCGGCTGCGGTGTAATTGGGCAACTATGCCATGCCGCTTTTGTATCAAACCCATCCCCCATATATTCCAGGAGATGACAGTATATGACTTTGCTTCAGACAAAACATCCAAGCATGCATCCCATCCCCTCACCCCACCCAACACCCCACAGGCTCCCGTCCCCCAGACCCCGAGGAACATCTGGAAACAGATCAGTAGCTTAAACAAAATAACAAAAACCCAATACCGGGTCAATCGACTAAACTTTGGTCAACCAAACTGTGTGTGAGCAAAACACAAAACTCTCTGAATACCAAAAAGGCTTCTCGCCTGTGGGGTAGGCTGCTTACTTTAGATACGTAAGTATCGGCTAGAAAAAGTGGAGTATCCCAAGACAGGCCAGGCCACGGGATCATAATATCTAAGCTTACCCTGCAGGCATTGGACTGTTAATGTATAATCTGGAAAAATTGAGATTTTGGTATTGTCGAAAAAGATAGGGCCAGCATCCCGGTCTGCCTGCAAGATGTTATCGCAGTCCTTGTAATTCAGATCTCTGGCCACCAGCGGTCTAGGGTTAGCACCAGGAATAGGTTTCTGCACAGGCTCCATTGTGAAAAGCACCTAGAGGCCTGTGGGAGCCACTTTAGTTTTCAGCCAGTCCTCGACAAAGGTAGTGGGGTGCTGCCCCTCCACTCCCTCCGGAAGCCCCACAATGCAAAAGTAGTTACGACGGGCCCTACCTTCTGCATCATCAGCTCGGGCCTGCAAGTTCTCAACCTGTTGCTGTGGCAGCTGTATTTGTACATCATGCTCTTTCACTTGTGGTTGCAGCATTGAAATCGAGTGGACAAATTATTTTACTTTATCCACCAGTTTTTTTATGGTCATCCTTAAGTAAGTTTAGTTCAGTAGATATAGTGCCTATTTGTTGCTCTACAGCTGAGGGCGAGACACGGATTTCCTGAAGGATCATATTCAGCTTGTCAATGGGAAGACGAGGTGTAGTGACATCATCAGTCCGATCTGATTGCAACGAGGAGGTCTCAGAAGGCGGCGAGCCAGCTCGGCCCGAGTCTCCCGTCATGTTCGTTTTATTTCTACCCGTTGCCGTCTGTAGCTGTCGTGTCACAGGGTAGGCCACAACCAGGGACACTCCATGAGAACAGCCGATCGACAGCACATGTTCAGTGATGACTACCGTTGTGACCGGTATCTCCTATTATCTGTCCCTACTGGGGACAATAAAGGCACACCCCGGTGATTGCAGGCACTATTGATGGCAAAGTTTTTCTGGGGTACACAGCTGGACAATTGAGGGGGGGTTCTCAGACCACCATTGAATCAAAAGGGGGGCAGTGCCCACCAGCACCACCGGTGAAGAATTGATGTCCTGATAGGCCTCGTCCCCCCTCCAACACCAGAGGCAAGCACAATCACAGGAACAATCAGCGCTCTCTCACTGTGCCATATAAGAGACCCCTCTGGATCACCGCAGGCAGTGAAGGAACTGGTAGAAAAAAGGAGGGAGGACAACCACCACCCTCACACTGCAGACAGTGCCCCAGTGTATGCATTAGGCCGTAAGTAGAGTCTGCGCATGAGTAGGTACTCCAAATCCCCAAATCCGCAATGGTGATCAAGCAACAGGAAGGACCGGTAGCACGAGGTCCATCCCTATTCAGCAGCAGTCCATCCCCAACTGGTTCATGCTAGCATGTAGAGAGGGTTGCCACGAACCTGCAGCATCAGGAGGAGCTGAGGAGGAGAAGGGCCAAGCCGCCAGTTCTCCCTCTCTGGCAGGCTCTGCAGGACACGAGTGCGGGCACTGCAGACAGCACCAGCCAGCACTGCTACATCAAGTTCAAAAGTCAGAGGCACCAGCCTCCGCACATAGCATCTCTGGGTCCAGCCAGGGGTTAGCACAGCTCCTAAAGCAACAAACGCACTCACGTGTCTCGCACATGGAGATCACTGCGCCAGGACCGGATGCCAATCGAGGAGCAATTGAGGTGTAGGCAGGGGGAGGAAGGAAGGAGACCCCTGGTTCGTCAGCGCCCAAGCTCTGGCAGTGCTGCACCAGAGCACATCCCACGACAACAAGAACCCTTCAGGTAGGCCGTCAGCCGGGGCATCGCACTGTGTGGCGCCCGCCTTGCACGGTCAGCAGCGCCGCCTAGAACATTAGGAAAGGCCGGTGCTCACGCGCCTGGGTCACCTCCATATCAGCCGGCCACATCGGGTCCACTCCTGGATGCTCGGTGACCCGCAATCACACTCCACGGGTTCTGAAGGGGGTGCACTACGGTCGCCAGAAGTTCCGGTAGCTGTGCACTGCCTCACAGGAATGCAGGGCCACAAGAGGCAGTCAGGAATTGCCGGATGAAGATTCCGTGCCCAGAGCTCGTCGCTTACACAACCTCCATCTTGGGCTACTAGCCACGCCCCCATGCTCCTGGCATGGTATTATTGGAGAACACAAGTGTTCTGGGTTTAGGTGGTATCCCGGCTGGGGTCAATGACTAATGATGCAATACAATGCTGTCAAAAAAATATGGTTGCAAGGTATAGCGCCTACTCCCTAAGGTATAACAGGGATATTTATACAAACTGCTTCTTGACAAAAGGAGGGTGGCGATGTGTTGGGAAAGCTGAGAAGCTCCACGGCCTGATCACCGGGTACAAGATATAGTATACGGTAAAGAAAACCTGGAACAATACGCGGAAGAGTTGCAACCGACACCAAGGCCAAAAGACATTTAGGAGCCACTGTTGGGCTGTTTGAGAATGCGGGATTTACCTTCATCAGATGATGAACAAGCCTGAGCATCAGTCCACGTGAGAAGATCATATATTGTCACCAAAATGTACCCTTGTTTGTTGTTGTGAAGTGATCAGTCAATGTTTTTTCAGCAAGCCATATACTCTGTTTTTTTGTTCCTTGTATGATGATTAATAAGCCAAAATAAAAATAAATAAAAATAAAAACATGGCGAGTGCACAAAACTAAACCACAGAGAAACAAGAGGCACTATGACACTGGACATATCCCACGCTCCCACTCTGCTCACGGTTTTTTATGGTTCCTAAAGAAGAATTCTACAACGCGCTGGCTACTTGTGCCTATACCCAGCATATAAGGGAATGGCCTTTTGTTGCACAATCGGCTTCTACGCGCTGCAAAACAAGTGTTATAATAACGAATCCTATTTTCTCAGTTTACCGACCCTGAAAACATGAAACACAGAGTTGGCCCTATCAAGATAGGAACTACTGATCAACTGGTCCAAATCTCAAAGGCTACCGTTTAGCTCACTGTGCCGTTCTGATGGCTTTTCTAAATTCAGAATAATCCAAAAACATGAGCGAAGAAGCTAAATACTTTGATAGATTGTACTGTTTTAAAATATGACTTCCAGATGTGGAGCATTCAACTATTCTCGAAGTGAACGAATGCATATTTGTTCTGTGACCTTCTCCCGACTCCCCCTTATCCGCTCTACATGTCCTAATTCTAGATCTAAACACATGTTGGTATTTCATTCAACGCTGTGGGAGCAAGCGCTGCCAGAGATTTGGCATGTGTGGATTTGTCTAATGGAGACAGAAGACTGTTAGCCTGGCCTTTACTTTGCCTTTGAGATTGCCAGAACTGCTTGTCAGAGTTGATGATTCTGGACAGTGGTGCTGCAACAAATTTCAGAGTGGGGATGCTGCCATCAAATGCTACATCACTGAAGTGATACTTGTGAGAGAAAAAATCCAAGAGTCGCACAAAAGAACAAGTGTAGCACACAAGCCACACCCATTCAGCAGGAAAGTTGTAGGTGTGTGGTTTGTAGCGATGGTGCATTTTGGAGCAGACTGTTGTAAATATTACTAAAGCATGGTGTGGTAACGCACAGTCATTTACAGACAGCATATTTTACATTGAAAAGGCCTCCAAATTTGCACTGACATGCGGTTTTACTGGTAAATAAATATAGTGGATAAATGATGATGTGTGGAAATTGGGTTTCAACAAATATTTTTCATTTGTACACACGAAGTAAAGTGTCTTGATTTGTTCTGATCCTCTTAAAATCTTTGTTTGCTTCACACTTCAGAATTACAAAAAATGGTCTTTGTGCTTTTCTAGCTGTATTTTGAAATATTTTTCCAGTTAATTTACAGCTTCTTAAATGTGTGCTAGAATGAAATGATATCCTACATTCATTGCTTTCACATCTTTGTACCCCGGCAAGATTGTCAGACAGCTCGGTTTATAAAATCCTCTCACTTAGCAGTCAGAGAAAGAAAAGTAAACAAAAATATTCACACTAAAAGAAATAGGAACAATTTGTCGGAAGACAGAGCCTGACACTGACCTCTGCCTTTGAGCACACAGAAAACGACAAGATAAACATAAAATGTAAAGGAGTCTTTATTGCTCATTCACCTTCTGAACTCCTGCATGATTTTTTGGGGGTGCTACAACACTACTTCTTCTAGCTTCTATGAATCTGGTACTGCCTGACAGACTCATCATTTTGACTAGAAACGTGAGATAGTTCAGGTAAACAGCCTCGTGTGTCAGGCCTCGAGCATTGAATGAGCTTCTTACCAATCTCACCTTCTAAGAAAATTAGAGGTGTGAAGAGGTCAAATTTGCAATTGTTTGTGTCACAGCAGAAATCACTGCCCTTAGAGGTGTTGCCAGTTTCTTTTTATGTGACAACTTCTAAGAGTCTCATTCTGTGACTGATAAGCAGCAATATAATGCATTGGGCTACAATTCTGACGTAAGAGGCCCAGTTGCCAGAAATCGATTTTTAACACATTTTTTGACCAGTGATTCTAGTTTTGGATTTGAAAAACATTCCTCTTTTGCAATATGTCAGATGCCGTTCAACAGGTCTTTTTTGTTTGGTGGAAGGAAGGGCAGTGACA
This sequence comes from Lissotriton vulgaris, assembly GCF_964263255.1. Lineage (NCBI taxonomy): Eukaryota > Metazoa > Chordata > Amphibia > Caudata > Salamandridae > Lissotriton > Lissotriton vulgaris. Next base: position 929,991,550 of record NC_141685.1, on the reverse strand, counting down.
TTGATTATAAGTAGTTTGTACCAGGCTGATCGAGGGCTGAGGCTAGTATGTTCCTTCCTTTTAATAACTTCAAGAGCTTTTTCCATCTGTTTTTGCTGTGTTGATCTGTGTTTTGAACAATTCTGCTTTGGTCTTGACCAACTTTCTCTTAAAGTTGCATCTTTTAGGAGAGGTGTATGAGGGGTGGTAGGATCTTCACTCCATCTTCTCTCAGCGTAGATTATTTTCTTCCTTTTACTGTTTAGGTCTATGGAGTAACAATGTGCTGTTTTTGTTAATTAAGCGGCTGGTTAGTGTTGTGTTGTTTTAGGTTGGCGCGGGTAGGTATGTCCATTGGTACGGCAGAGGACCTCACTCCCGCCATACTGAGGTACCTCCGCTTGCCAAATTTTGAGTTATCAGTCAGCCCTGCAAATAACTCTAAACATTGGCACGATCTGATGACATGTCGGTTCCTGTTAAAGTACTAAAACTTTGACTGACGGCCAAACTGATGGCACCATCTGTCAAACCTTTAACATGAGTTTGTTTTTGAGCAAACAAAAACTAATTACCCCTCACCATGAGAGATGGGGATCATCTAAACGTTTTTACTGTCCCTTAATACTATGTTGTTCATGGGAGTAAGGGGGAGTAACAAGTTTTGGCAAAGTCAATAGGTCTTGCCTTTGCGAGCTACTGACTTTGCCAGTGTTTTGCGGCAATGCTGTGCAGCATTGGCAAACAGACATGCTTTTTTGCTGATGTTGTGCATCATCAGACAAAAAGCAAGAAAGAAAACTAATGCAATGACATGTAGGCACACATGAGTGTGTACAGGTCATGATACTATGGCGACCTATGCATCACCAAGCATGTGTATGCTTACAGCATGAACCAGCTGTCATTTTGTTTTATTATTTACTGTGCCAATGTGCCAGAAGCCCCTTGAAGTGGTTACTTTAAAGTAAACAAGCATTGCCAAAAACAATAGACCTGGGTTTCATGTGCTGCTGCATTCAAAGATATGGATGCAGAACTGCTGCTTGTGTGTGTTATCGCATTGAAGCAACAAATAGCATTTAAAGCCACTGGAGGTGAATGTCAGACTGTCAACAACCCTTAAAAGAGAGGAATATTTCAGAGAGTGCAACAGTATTTGTCTTTATTAATGAGGAGCAATTATGGAACCCACACTTCAAAAGCAGTGACTGGTGGTACCATGCTACTGCAGATGTTATGTTATGTTATGTGTTTTTATTAGGCGCACAGATGCTCCAGCCATGGAGCGTCCTGGCGCCCGACAAGGCAGCTGCACAACACAACGAAACAATAAATCAGACAAATTTAAACTAAGGGAATAAAAAAGTTTTCACCGCACGGCGAAAGGAGAGCAGATCCCTAAGAGCACGGATAGCCGGGGGAAGGGGGTTCCAGAGAACCGCCGCACGAACTTGAAAAGAGCGCCCACCGGCCCTGCTCCGCTTAAAGCGTGGGACAACAGCCAGTTCTAAATCCGCAGATCTTAAAGCTCGGGCTGGAATGTAATGGGCCAGAAGTGTAGCAAGAATCATAGCTGGGGACCCCTTCAGAATCTTATAAGCGACACAGAGGACCTTAAACTGGATCCGCTGCGCCACCGGGAGCCAGTGCAATGAACGCAAAGTACTAGAAGTGGGGCACGATCTAGGTAATCCTACCACCGATCTTGCTGCGGCATTCTGGATCCGTTGTAAACGCCCAATCTCTGCCTGGTTCAGACCTACCAATAGGGAACTCGCATAATCCAGCCTAGAGATGACAGTGGCTTGGATCATGAGTTGCCTAGTGGGGGCATCAAAAAACTTGAGCACAGGACGGAGCCCGCGCAAGATGCCAAAGCAACAAGCCGCCGTACGTTTGGTATGACAAGCAAACGTAAGGGAAGGGTCCAGCCAGACCCCGAGGTTTTTTAGCTCGGCAACTGGGATGGGAGTAGGACCCAAATCCCCTGGCCACCATCTCTCTCCCCAAAGCTCCGGTTGTTTGCCAAAAATCATGACCTCGGTCTTACTAGCGTTCAGCTGGAGACAGTTGGTCGTCATCCAGCCAGCGACCGCCCGCAGTCCTTGTTGGAACCTGGGGGCATCGACATCGGCATCCCCGCTGATCGTAACCGCTAGCTGGGTGTCATCGGCGTATGACACCATCGTCATACCCCATTGCCTGACAACCTCAGATTGAACAGCGTAGGATTCAGCGAGGAGCCTTGGGGAACCCCCAGGCCCAGCGGATGGTATTTGGACTGGTAAGGCGGGACGGTCACGCTAAAGGCCCGATTGGCTAAAAAGGACCGGAACCATTGGAGAGCCACGCCGGTGACACCAACCTCCTCTAAGCGACGCAGAAGGATCGGGTGCGATACGGTGTCAAAGGCGGCGCTCAGGTCCAATAGCACCAGCGCCGCCGTTTGCCCTGCATCGAGCACGGAGCGGAGATGCTCCACCATATACAGCAGAGCCGTCTCCGTGCTGTGACCGGCCCTGAACCCATTCTGCGTCACATCGAGGACGTCAGCGTGAAGTAGATGTTCCGAGAGGACCGCGTTGACATGCGCCTCAGTCACCTTAGCAGGCCACGGTAGGAGGGAGATTGGCCGATAGCTCTCAGGCTTGCTACCATCCAAGTTCGGTTTCTTGAGAATAGGACGAACCATGGCTTGCTTCCACTTCAGTGGGACGACGCCGGATGTAAGCGACGTGTTGATCAGAGAACATAGCGGTGAGATGTCATGTACCGCTAAGTCTTTGAACACCGCTGGGCAAAGCGGATCCGCTGGGGACCCCGACTTCACTTGACGAGCCAATTTGTCAAGGCTTTCAGGTGTTAAAGTAGGAAAAGAATGCAACCCCTCTGATGTTAACGGCTTAAGAGGTGGATTAGCCGGAGGAGTGGCCAGCGGAAAAGCCCGGTAAATGGCGTTGACCTTTTCCAAAAAGAAATCCGCCAGTTTTTCACAGTGCTCGACAGAGCTCTGGTGGATCGTTGTTACCTTTTTGGCAGTGAGATCTTTCAGCACCTTGAAAATAGCCTTAGACGGGTTCGAACTAGTCCTAAATTGAGCAGCATAGAAGGCGGCGTGGGTTCTGCACACTGCCCGGTGATACAATTTCACCGCGGACAAGTACAAAACTTTCTTCACGCTGTTGTAGGATTTGCGCCAGGCCCGCTCGGCACGCCTACAAGAAACCTTCAACGCCCGCAGCGAGTCATCGTACCAAGGGCTGGATTTGCCGGTCCTGGATTTACAGCATACAATGGGGATAAGAGTATCTAAAGCCCTGGTAACCCAGTTGCAGAACCTATCATAGACCTGATCTGCCGACCCAGTAATGTCGAATGAGTCGGTCGATAGGAGATGGAAAAACACTTCCAGCTTAAGTTTATTCCAGCGCCTTCTTGGAATAGAGCACACCACTGGCTTAGATTGTATAGCCGATGTAGGGCAGTGGATCTGTATCAAATAATGATCAGGAAGCTAGAAGGGTGTTCCTACAGTGGCCGTATCATTCAGTAATGTGTGTACATCTCTAATTAATCAACACAAATAGTGACAGAAGGAGATAAAGTACAAGCGAAGTTCATTCAAAAAATATATATTTTTATTTACTTATTCTATTTTATTTTTTTATGAATATAAATACATATGAATTTAATCCTTAATCAGCGAATCTTCTTTTATAAAGTTCATAGGTAATACATGAAATGTTTGAAAAAATTCATAAAGGACACAAAAACGATTCTAAAATCCATAACAAATTAGTAGAAGTTCCCCTGAAAAACAATCATACACAGCAACTCACTCACGTGCTGACAGTCATTCTGCATTCATACCACATACAAAGATGAAAAAAGGAACTGGATTCCAATTAGCAAGATGACTACGCTAATGTGGTTCAAGGGCACCGAGGTGTAGTTGTTGGCCCTTGTGGCGGGTCTACGCGCGTTTCGGTGGGCAAGCCACCTTCATCAGGACCTTGTACATCGAATTGTGCAGATAGCAGGGGATCAGACAAGAAAGAAGTTGGCCTAAAAGGAAAAGACAAATCTGTCACTATCACATACACAAAAAATCTATAAACAAGTGAGCATTAATACATTCACTGTTGGGTAAAACCCATGGTTCATTACTCTAGTAAGAGAGAAAGTCTACCTCTTAGAGAAGAGAGCAGAGGAATCTAATAGTATGAAAGCAAAATATTGACACAAAGTGACGGGTCACATTATCATTTAATGAGGGACCAATTGTGCAATAAGATATCTTATTCTGCACAAGCCGATTGAAGGGGTACTCCATACAAAGACATGTACAATCATTTAGTAATACTTACAAAGTGATAAATCAGCTATCATTAAAACGAAGTCTCTATAAGAGTAGAATGGTAGGGTCACTCAAGTGGCACTGCATCTATAAAGGGGCCAGGGGAAACTGTTAGAGTAGGTTCTGGTATAAAAAATTCCATGGTATACATACATGGTCCCTAATAATTAGGCTTACCCAAAATGCCAAGTCAGATGTGCTAGGTGACAGATTTGTCTTTTCCTTTTAGGCCAACTTCTTTCTTGTCTGATCCCCTGCTATCTGCACAATTCGATGTACAAGGTCCTGATGAAGGTGGCTTGCCCACCGAAACGCGCGTAGACCCGCCACAAGGGCCAACAACTACACCTCGGTGCCCTTGAACCACATTAGCGTAGTCATCTTGCTAATTGGAATCCAGTTCCTTTTTTCATCTTTGTATGTGGTATGAATGCAGAATGACTGTCAGCACGGGAGTGAGTTGCTGTGTATGATTGTTTTTCAGGGGAACTTCTACTAATTTGTTATGGATTTTAGAATCGTTTTTGTGTCCTTTATGAATTTTTTCAAACATTTCATGTATTACCTATGAACTTTATAAAAGAAGATTCGCTGATTAAGGATTAAATTCATATGTATTTATATTCATAAAAAAATAAAATAGAATAAGTAAATAAAAATATATATTTTTTGAATGAACTTCGCTTGTACTTTATCTCCTTCTGTCACTATTTGTGTTGATTAATTAGAGATGTACACACATTACTGAATGATACGGCCACTGTAGGAACACCCTTCTAGCTTCGTGTATTCTTTTTCCCCTCGGTTCCTGGGCCATAATTTACTTGTTTGAGGGGGTCCCATTGCTCATGTTCAAATAATGATCAGTCCATGCCAAAGGTGTGTAGCTGGAAATGCAGGCTTCCGTAAGGTTGTTGAAAAACGGATCGAGGGTATGGCCCCCTGAATGGGTGGGCTGTGCCACCAGCTGAGTCAGCTGGAGCGCCTCCAGATCTGCCATGAAACTGGACACTGTAGGGCTGGCTAGGTTGTCAAAGTGCAAATTTAAATCCCCAACGATGGAGAAGTTGGAGCACCCAGCAGCCAGTTCACTAATGGCGTCAGGTAGCGCCGCTCTAAAAGCCACTTTACTCCCTGGGGGCCGATAGATCAAAAGCCCCGACAGGGTGAAATTAGGCGTAATGGCTACCTTAAACATTGCACCAGAGATTCGTTGACCCTGCCAGGTACACGAATAACATGACTTAACAGCAAGGGCTATCCCTCCGCCTCTAGAAGCTCGGTTAAGAGTGAAAACCGAGTATTCCGGCGGAAAGGCCAGATTGACAACGGCCGTATCGGCATCCTGCAGCCAAGTCTCCGTCAGACAAAATATATCAGGAGAGTCGTTGCCTAGCAGGTCAAAAATGTCTAGATGATGCTTGACAAGCGACCTAGCGTTTAGATTCCAGATGCTGATATAAGGCTGTGGGCTGACAGCCTCAGTGATATCATCCCTACAGCTCCTACTTACGGGGGCTGAAAGAGTGAAACATCCGCATCCACACGTAAAAGGGCCGCATAGGGGATCCACCCGAGGCACGCCACAAGTCCCCCATGACCGGTTGATGGCAACAAGACTATCCCTTGTGTAAAACAGCATGATGGACAGGAGAACGGCCAGGAGCGGAGTCAGAGTCCAGCCACGTCCAGCGCGTCCTGTCGCGGACGGGTGCAGACGGGCAGGACTCTGGCACGACTCCGGCCACGCGAGGGCGCGCCCGCTACGCGATCCCGCTACGCTGGGGAGGAGCATTAAGTAGGCGTCCCCTCGCTGGCTCATGCGCAGTCAAGCGCTGGCGGAAGGAAGCTGCTCTGCCCCTCTCAGTAATGGCGACCCACCCCAGGAACCAAGCCCGCCAAGCGGCGGTGAGGGACACGATTTAATGTGCAGGTAAGGGAAGTTTTAAAAACCCAGCAGTCTACTAACCGCTCGCGCACAAACAATAAACAAAATACAGTTTATTAAAAACGGCAAACACGCCAAGCGCTCTTGCGTCCAAGCGATCCGCTACCTTGTCTAAAGGAAAGAGCCGGGACTCGCCTTAAGTAGGCGTCCCCTCGCTGGCTCATGCGCAGTCAAGCGCTGGCGGAAGGAAGCTGCTCTGCCCCTCTCAGTAATGGCGACCCACCCCAGGAACCAAGCCCGCCAAGCGGCGGTGAGGGACACGATTTAATGTGCAGGTAAGGGAAGTTTTAAAAACCCAGCAGTCTACTAACCGCTCGCGCACAAACAATAAACAAAATACAGTTTCTTAAAAACGGCAAACACGCCAAGCGCTCCTGCGTCAAAGCGCTCCGCTACCTACATGAATTGTACTGGAGATGAGCGTTGACTCGTTTCGGTGGTTAGAACAGATAAACTCCACCTTTTTCAAGACCTTTCTTTGTCGTCTGTCGTGACAGGAGGTCTGGTAAAACACCCTGATGTTACTTGGCAAGGCAACACGGGACGAGGTGCTATGATACACGTCCGGTCTTTGTTACTATAGTTTCCTAGGTTTCAGCGTAGAAGTCTAAAGCCCTGCAATAAGAGACTTGACTAGTTTATCCGCCCTGCACTGTTCTAGGACAGGAGTAAGTCGATCTTTATTGTTGGACTATGACCTGAGATAGGAGAGGCACCCGTGTTTTCTCCCAAATGGCGCTGTCTATATGCAGAAAAATTGCCGTAATCTCTTCCAGGTCTGAAGGCCTCCAGTACGAGTTTTCTCCCGCGTCAGCTGGGGTTCTGTTGCGAATGCGGAATGTGGAAAGAGAGGAAAGGTTTGGCCCTTGATAACATAGGAAACAAGGGCCTTTGGGGGATATTTGCAAAGAAGGTGCTGGAGTGAGGTGTTAGCCGTCATGGCTTAATGCCTCACTCGCTCACTTCAGAAACACACGGCTGCACCATATTAACAAGGATATGTTGCTCTCTTGCATTTCCCCCGTTGGTGCAGGCAACCTTGCACCAGAGTGCATGGGTGTTTGCGTGCAGGGGAAGATTGTTTATGTGCAGGAAGGTGTCTCTTCCTGCACAAAAACAATCTTTAAATGCTGTTCTGTCACTTCTATGTCTGTTACTAAATACAGCACACATGGAAGTTACAAATGTAATTTATTAAGGATTGTTTATGTGCAGGCAGGGTCGCCTTCCTACAAATAAACAATCCAAGGCATTTTGCTTTTTCCATGTATGCTGCACACATGGAAAAAGCAAAAACAAGGAGAAATATACAATTTCTCCTCGTTACGCAAAGTTACAACCAGGTTTTTCCTGGTCTTAATTTTGGCGCTGCCTCCTATTTACGCTGCCCTTGTAAACAGGGGGTAGTTTAAAAAATGTTGGGTGTTGCGGTGGAATGCCACCACAACACCCACTGCCCACCCCTTTCACGCTAAGCATAGCATGAAAGGGTGCCAATGACGTTTCTGTGGCGATAGGGGCTTGTACATATGACCCTTTGTTCTTCTAACTAAATCAGAAGAAGACACTACTTTTGGAGCAGATGTTGTATTGGAAGAGGGGGGTTTCTCAATTACCATGTCACCACTGATTAGTATGCATATCGACCAACACAGCGAATATTACTTATTGTAAACAAAAGCAGGCGTTTTCACTTTAGCAACAGCTGCCTTGTGCCGACAATGTTCGTTCTGTGTAAAGCACTTGGCCTTTCCATCATGTGTTTAAGCCTGCCTCTTACCTGAGGCTCTAGAAATAGGACTTAAAGAAAATTCATCTACCCCACACCCTAATGTTATTTTTCCTGTTGTTTGGTCACTCTAAAGTGTTACAAACTGCAACACAAATACCACTGGCTTACATGTGTGCCCCTCAAACATACTGACCTCACATTCAAAGACAGGCCCTGCAGTGCACCAGCAAACGAACATACCATAAGTCAGCAAGCATGAGCACAGCTGTGCGCAGTGAAAGGCAGGCACTGAGGCTAATTCACTAAAAGACTCATGAAGCCTTAGGAGAAGAGACAGTCCACAGCAAATTTAGTCATTTCACATGTTGTTAAGGTGAATGCAGCACTTTTATGCAAAATAATATTGTATTATTTTTTATATAATAAGGGTCTTTCTTTTTATACTTGAAAATTGAAAACGTGTGAACAACTGCCCACATGTTGTCGTAATCTCCCACACAGAAGAGGTCACAATAATTTGGTAAGCAATTTAAGGACAGTAATTAGGTGAACAGCTTAATGGCATAGCCAGTTGCATAATAACGTCTGCCTGTGCAACTATTCAAACAATGCACAGTCTTTTTAATTCCTACAAGCAGAATGTTGGAAAAAGTTGGAAAGTTTCTATGCAGAGTGGCATCCATTGAAAACGTTTGTCTTGTTTTGGTCTCTTGGTTAAATCGAGTTAGAAAAACAGTGTTGTGGATGAGTATTTTCCAGGGCCACAGCAGAATATGTCATTTTTTCCACATTTATACATTCTACAAAGTTTGTGTTTGTTGGGGGTTAGGAATTGAGCTGGGTCTGAGCAAAGACTATTGTATATTATATGTGCCAACATAGGTAAGGAAGAATTTGAACAACAGCAATCTCCCTTTTTTCCTTAAATACATCCATTGTGAAAATAAATGATTCGATTTTTGTGCGAGAAAGAACCTTCATAATTTGACAGTTTAGTTGAAAGCACTCTCCTAAGCGTGGCAGGCTGACAGACCGGCTCCAACCCTCTCCAACCACACTCAGGCCTCTCTGGCCTCAGAACTAGATTCCGGTACAATAATGATTATAGTGGGAGCTGAAACTTAAAAGGGAATTGGGGCCAGGCCATGCTCTGATTCCCTCCTCTGCATCAACTGAAGGCAGGAAAACCATATCAAAGTGATCCCTGCCACAACACAAAGGCAAATGTAACCGGGTAATTTGACTTTTAAATTAACTTAACATTCCCTGGCTTTTTGAGGGCCATCCAACTAATTCTCATCAACTGGGCAGATAACAGATTGAAGATTAGCCATGTTGTGTTTTTTTAATGAAAGTTACATTTAAATAAAACTTGAAATACACCATTTAATAGTGTTTTTTAAAGCTAAAAATACAATTTTCACTAAAAGCTAAAATATAACGCACTCTTTCAAAACACGAATCCTGCTCTGGTAGTATGCACCATATAAAAGCAACTGCAATGCAATGCGGATCTATCTCCTGATTCAAATCTAAGTGGTAGAGCCACTAAGACAGGAAATAACTGCACAGCATGACGGTTCGTTCAGGATTACTCACGTAGTGTGAGCAGGTCAAGCAAACACATGAATCTTGATACCATATGCTGCTAGATAAGAGAACTTGAGAGCCCAAAGCACAGCCAGCAAATGTAAAACAGCAGGCCGTTTGTGGGAGATAAATAACAAAATACAGGGAAAAAATAGAAAAAGATGGGTGGATGAAGCAATAGCCAATGTGGGGATGGGGGCGAGCAAAGAACAGCAACATGCAGCCTGGCTGGGCAGTATTTGGTGGGGGAGGAAGCACGCAAGAGAGAGAGCTCATGGAGTGCTTAAAGAAAAAGAAAAAAAAGTAGATTTCTAAAAGTGAACTGTGAGAGCAGTCACAGAGATGGTAAAGAGGCTATGCTCCAGGGGAGAGACAAACATAAGATTGACAATCTGGGGCAGAAAAGCAATTGAATAAAAAGCAAGCAAAAAAGAGTGAAAGTAAGGCAGCCAATGGTAAGCAAAGGGTGGGCTGCAAGGCCCTGTAAGTTCTTGGTAAGCGCACAATATATCTTTTGCAACCAGACAGCTAGTGCTGCCTGGTAGACCCCACCTAAAACTGCCCATTTGCTCGCCCACTCTAAAGCTACAGAAGGGCAAAATAACTGTCAGAACAGAGGTGTAAAACAAAAGTAACGAGGGTGATGTCAGCATACCTGCATGCCCTTTAGAGAAGAAGGGGAATTCCCCAGATCTACCGAAACTGCTTGAAGGGCTCATATACCAGCAGCCAATGTTCCAAAGTCTGTTCGCAGTGTCTATGTTCCTACCACCTATGCAGGGGACCAATTGTGTTAATCCATTTGTCATTTAACAAAGCCAAGGGGAGAGTTCCTAATTTAAATTTTAGATCTAAAGTTAGGAAAAACTTAGGGGTAACAATAGCTTTTTGTAAATTCTAAATCCAGTTGAAGTTCTTTGAGTTATAATTAGGGCTTGTGGTTATATGGATTTTATTTTTTAGCCATATGCATCTGTATTTATCAATATTTATTTTTTGTTCATTTATCCATATTTCTTTATATTTATGTTGTGTTTTGTGAAAATAATCAAGCCACAACGACTATATTTCCACATGTATTTAGGTGGTAAAGGTTACCTGCCTCAGTATCTTTATATAGAAGCCATATACGTTGCATCATTTGTATGCAATACACTCATATGAAAAATTAGGATTGTAGTGCAAACACACTCACATCTGTAGCTCTTTAAAGCTTCATTAAGAAACATTGTCCTGATTTTTAGCTCCCCTGCGCATCAGTCGGCACAGCTATTGGCCTGACAATCATGATTGACAGCTCTGGAAATCAATTAATGAAGGCCTATTTTAATTTTTTCATATTTGAAAATAAATTTAGACAGAGTAATACATGTTTTTCTCTCGGTATCTGTTAAAAACAGAAAACCGATAGGCTTAGTTATAATATGGAATTGCGAAGGACTGGATTGTGGCTATAGAAAAAAAATCCTTGCTCAAGGTCCTTTCTTTGAGACTAGTAATTATTTTGCTGATTTGGAAATGCCAAGCTCCCCTTTACTAAAGCTTTTACTTGGCGGAAAACGAAGCAAAGTCCGGTAAGAATATTTACTATTTAGCGTAAAATGTGATTTGCACTGGAAAAATGCAATTTCCTCAGTGCAGAAACCCCTTTGAATCAAGAGATTGCCACCGGGACATTACTGGGGTGTATCTGAGAAAAGCTTAATCTACTAAGAAAGCCAGACCTGTCTTTGACTAAAAAACGAATACTTCCTTGAAACAATCATTACCGAGAGGAAATGTTCTGTATTTCTAAAAAAAAAAAAAAAGGATTATTGCATGCCTGCTGCAGTGGACAACACTTATCTAATTTGTGAAATTCTGAGTTTTTCTAGACATACGATTATTTTCTGGAATGGTTTGCCTCCAGTACAAATTATTTGCTGGACAGCACACATTCGGGTACATGGCTGTGCCTGTTCGTGCACCGTTGCACAGGATGACAGCAACAACAGGCCAATCTTAGTAGTTATGTCTCTGTGCTGTGTTCCGCCGTTGCATAAGGAAGGGCACCAAATTTGATCACTGCGTTACGTGAAAAAATTGTAAATCTGGCACCAGAGTCTCTTGCCTCCTTGCCTTGTTGTGAACCTTATACTTTTTAGGTCTCGCCTAGCATTGCAGCGCGCATGCGCTGCCCTCTCGGCAAGACATATTGTGAGAGAGGACATTTCAGAAGGGGGCTCGAAAACCTACCCCTCATTTTCATTGGAAGGCATCATTGTTTATGGTAAACGGTGGCCTCCCAATGAAAATTAGTCTTCTTTGTTACCGCCTTTTCGCCTTTTGTGGCGGCCCATCCAGACTGGATCGTTTGCTTCACGGGCTGCCGTGAAGCAATTTCTTATCTAAAGTAGGCGTGTTATCTAAACAAGCCGTGAAGCAAAGGATCCAGTCTGGATGGGCTGTCCCAAAAGGAGCACGCAACAAAGTGTTTAGGTGGAGGGCGAGATGGAAAGCAGCTGTGTTTGTGAGTGTGGTTGGCGTTAGGGTCCTGGTTCTGGGGAGGAAGTTTCAGAAGAAGGCAATCGCAGTTTGGAAGCCCTGATGACAGAGCTGGAGGTACTGTGTGAAATTCACATCTGCTGTGCAAGCAGCGAGACATGACAGGGCGTGTGCTAAAGCGCTTGGCCACACTCCCCGGGTGTGCCCAGACGGAACCAATGCGGGTGCAGTTCTTTGCAGAATTTCACACTCAGGGGTGCAAGGTGATCTGCGGGTGATGCATAGGAACCTGGAGCTCATTCTTATCTAAGGCCAGTGGCAGGTCCACAGATTAGAGACTGTAAGTTCAAGACAGGGCGTGTGCTAAAGTGCTTGGCCACACGCCCCGGGTGTGCCCAGACGGAACCAGCGCTGGTGCAGTTCTTTGCGGAATTTCACACTCGGGGCTGCACCATGATCTGCGGACAGTGCATAGGAACCCCGAGTTCATTCTTATCTTAGGCCAGTGGCAGGTCCATAGATTAGAGACTGTATGTTTACGTCATTTCTCGACACACATACGGTGCGTGGCATCCATTTTTACTCTGCTGTACATCGTACTGTTGTGCCTCTCTAGCCAAGGCTTTTATTTTTAAATCATTTACTATTTGCCCCTATTGTTCCAGCTGGGAGATATGTTTTCACTCTCCTTGTGAGAACGTATGTAATCGTAATGCCGCCCCCCCCTTTCAGCGTCAAACTGCTGAAAGAGCCTTCTTTTGGTTTTTATTTTATTAAGAATGAGAGTATCCTTCTAGTGTCTCACACAGACCCTGTTTTCTTCAGGGTACATCTGTTTACATTGGAGAACATCTCATAGGGCATTTGATCACCTTTATTTGGTGTAAATATATGGATAGCTCTGTGCATGGGAGTTTGGACTGCAGAACTGGACTCCGTGTTTTAGGTTAAGTTTAGAGAACTTGTCTCAGTACCCCATGCTGGGCGTACAAGAATGTAAACAAGAACAGGTCCCAACAGGTATTATTTAAAAGACTGTTTCAATAGGAGTATGCCACAAGCATTACTAAGAACAGAACACAAGGAGTCAGAGGATTGAAAAAAGGGTGGTATTATTCACCAAGGGTAAGGGGTAATACATTTACAGTTAAGACAGCACTGTAAAGATTAGATCTTGTGACAACCCAGTGGCACTTGGTGCAAGGTGCTATATACAGTTTGAAGTGAAAATGAGAAGTGCAAGTGCTTTTAAAAACAGCATAAGTGGCGCATACATGAAATTATGTACATCATTTAAAGCTTCAATTACAGAACAAGTTACAATCACTTGAACAATAGTTTTTGGTAAGAGCTTTAAGTGTGATATGCGTCGTATGATTCACGCTGTGTGGTCGACGGCGTTTCGATCCCCTTGGTTTGGGATCGTCATCAGGACGGGGTTGTCGATGGATACAGTGAGTTGCCAGTTGGGATGGCGAGTCTGGCGGCACACGGCTGTTACTAGCGTCAATTGCTGGTCGCGTTCCGTCCCAGGGAACAGGTTCCCGCATTTACTGCCGACCAGCCACGCCAGATGAGCGCCTGCCTTCTGTGCTTTTCATTTTTCCAGACGCTGCCCAACTCTGTGAGCATCCCTGGGACGGAACGCGACCAGCAATTGACGCTAGTAACAGCCGTGTGCCGCCAGACTCGCCATCCCAACTGGCAACTCACTGTATCCATCGACAACCCCGTCCTGATGACGATCCCAAACCAAGGGGATCGAAACGCCGTCGACCACACAGCGTGAATCATACGACGCATATCACACTTAAAGCTCTTACCAAAAACTATTGTTCAAGTGATTGTAACTTGTTCTGTAATTGAAGCTTTAAATGATGTACATAATTTCATGTATGCGCCACTTATGCTGTTTTTAAAAGCACTTGCACTTCTCATTTTCACTTCAAACTGTATATAGCACCTTGCACCAAGTGCCACTGGGTTGTCACAAGATCTAATCTTTACAGTGCTGTCTTAACTGTAAATGTATTACCCCTTACCCTTGGTGAATAATACCACCCTTTTTTCAATCCTCTGACTCCTTGTGTTCTGTTCTTAGTAATGCTTGTGGCATACTCCTATTGAAACAGTCTTTTAAATAATACCTGTTGGGACCTGTTCTTGTTTACATAACGCACCCTTCCCAACGTGGTTTATGGGTTACCTCCTGTGCTTCCTACAACTAAAGGGCGTACAAGAATGGCACAAAACATCAGGTGAGGCCTCAGAAGTGGTTACGTGTGTGGTCTCCAGAACTGGGCACAGCACTCCTGATGAGTGAGGTCTCAAAATCGGCACAATACTTAAGGTTAGGTATTAGGAAATGACACAACGCTGAAGTGTTGTTCTTTAGGTTTCTGCTTTATGTGTGGTACAGACCTGGGCATATATGTGCATTTTCAGTTGTGGAACTGGGCACACTACCCCAAATGAGACCTTGATTAGTAAATTAAATGAAAATGAAATTTATAGAGCGCTCTACTTCCCTGGGGTGTTTAGGCACTATAGTGATGTAAACTGAATTAAAAGAACATTTTTGTCTGGCTGCTGGGTCCCCCCCCGGCTCCTGTTGGGTAGATCTGGGCCTCAAAGCACTGTTGTCTGTGGGTATTTCCAGTTGGACCACTCTGACAATGAGTCATTTATACAGCACACGTCATGAATTGCAGGTGTTCTCTGTAGCATTACAGCAGCTGCCATAAATTATTTATGAAAATGCCTGCAAGGAGCAATTCCATCTAATTTTTCTCTACTGCAAAAAATCTACAGCAGCTTAGTGAACGTTTTTCATAGAACACCTTCAATAGGTGCTTGTTCTGTCCATTGGGCTGTGGCTCTTTCACCTCTCTGAAGCGCTCTTCGCCGGCAGTGCCGCTCTGCCCCCCATCCCCCTGATAGGGGCTGATAATGTACATTACTGCCCCACAGAGCGTCAGTCAGTCTCACTGATCTACACGTTCTACACAGTCTGAGAATAAACTGACCGGAGCAACAAAAAAAGCCTAATAAAACATGACAATTCTGCCTCCAGGTGTAACTGATACCCCGGCTAGGTATATTGGTATATTTGTTGATGTGTTGTAAAAGAATATTGAGTTTCGAGAGAGAATGTACTATAGTACAAATGCAATGCAATAGATTTCACAATTACAACAAAGTAAGCTATTGCCATTTTCAATTAAACCATTTGATTAATGCTTCACTAAGGGAAAAAAAACAATAACATTTTCAATGCCAATAGCTCAAAACAATGTCATTGCGGGACCTATTGCATTGTAAATGCGTGTTACATAATGCAGTCTGGGTAGGGAAGGGGCTTTGTGATTTGGTAGAACACCCTTCTGAGGCATTCTGTAGTATTCAAATGAAGTATTAATGTTGAAATCCTCAATAATGAGGATTGGGGACGTTGGTAGAAGAAGTTGTGATTAATTCATGAAATTGTAGCTTCTGGGTTCAGTTAGTGGAGTCCAGATTTCTCCACCTTATGCTGCAGTTGGGGCAGATTAATGGTCACAAAACACTGTAGTGGATTCAATTGCAATGCTGCTGAATTTACTTTGATAGGAACAGTCGGGTTTACACTCTTTCCAGCTGTTATACTGAAAATGTGTATGAGAAAAGCACCCAAATAGCCAAACCATGTCACAGTCTCTATATTTATCCTTTTGTCCTTAGCAAAGAGCTTAATATAATGTCAATGCCAGGGGCCAAGCTTTGTGTTTTTCTTTTATACAGAAGTTCATACTGCACGTCAGCTATTTCTAAGGGCTGTAAATAACACGAGTTAATATTGCCCACTCTCTTGGTACTCAATTTAGCAACCTCAGAAGGAAGCATGGCTGAGCGGGTATTACTAGGGTTCGAACTTATGCCCCACAAATCACAGTAGATGTCAGCAGCGACCTTGTGCAAACAGAGGGAGGAATGGCACTTCTCATTCCTAGCTTCTGGCCGTGATAAATATGCATGTGAGAAGAATAGGCTAGTGAGATGTAAACATAGATCAACGGGCAACCCAAAAAGTTAAATCAACAGATTAAAAAATCATTGTGCTTTTAATCTTAACAAGACTTTATGAATTATTATTATTATTATTATTATTATTATTATTATTATTATTATTATTATTAACAACAATAATAATAATATTAATATCAATGTCTGATTTATAACGGAAATTTGTGTCTACAAAAGTGGAAATTGTAAAGCACAAAAGTGTGTGCTATTCCAATGGTAAGTTCTTTATTCGATCAAAAACATGATCATTTACAATGATAAAACATTTCGTAAGTATAAAAACAATAAAAGATTAAAAAACAATATTTCATAAAAGTCATATAGCAGATGAACTATAACAGCACCAAAAGAGAATATATAAAATACATGATTCGATCCCCAGGACCTATATTAGTCGGTATTAACCAATCATATTTACAATGACACCTTTATACAGTTTGGACCTTCTCCACCAAGCATACAGCAAAAATCTCGATATTGCAAAAACGAGCCACCTTGTGGTGTCAGATCTAAACGACAGTGGCGACAGACTGGAATTATCTGGGTTTTCCTATGGTCAACATCTGTGGGACAGCAAAAGAGAAAATGATCGATGGTCTCTGATCGGGTGTCACACGTGGTGTTACAGCTGCATTCCCCCATGCGCTTCCTCTAGAATTTAAGGGTAAGGTCCCAAGTCTAAATTGAATATACAAAGCTTTTGCCTGTGGGGGTTTGATGTCGTCCATAAATGTTTCAAAACCAAACACTACTTTAAAACTTAAAAAAAACTAGTGGTTAAAGTGCCATGTGCAGTACCGTCTACATTTTGGTGATCCATATACTCCAAGAACCATTTTTTGAGGAGAGGAACCATCGATTTTGATATGGACCCAGGGTCCTCCCAAACACACCCCAACCCTAGTTCCAGAAGCCAGTCCTTGATTTTATTGAACCATTTAATGCGACCTGATTGTTTATGCAAAGCAATCAGTTCTTCCAGGGCCTGCTTCAGCGGGACATGTGTGTTGCTGGTCCAGATTCTAATCCAAAACAGAATTGCCCTAAGGATAGCAAAATGGTCTATTGGTTTTAGGCCAAGATCAAGTCTTGT
Source organism: Lissotriton vulgaris (assembly GCF_964263255.1). NCBI lineage: Eukaryota > Metazoa > Chordata > Amphibia > Caudata > Salamandridae > Lissotriton > Lissotriton vulgaris. The sequence continues at coordinate 929,974,302 of NC_141685.1, read as the reverse complement.
GTGTGCTATTCATAATTACAAATCACAATGGATATTCTTCTGGAAAAAGGAGGAGAAAAGGGTGAATCCCTTTCCTTTACGATTCACAAAGGTGTGCACAAATTCTTTGTGACCATTCTATTCCAGTAAAAGTCATGAAAACATCCTAGCCTGCTGAAAGCAGTTTGTAACCATTGGCACAGTATAAGCCACCGTTTTTGAGAGCTTACCCCTAGAGTGTGCAGACTGGGCAAATCTTGAGCAGACAGGGCCCCTCAGATGGCTGGGTGGTCTCCCGGATGCCTGAACCCCACTTTTTGTGGGACTGTGACCCTTGAATCAAAGGCTTGTATCCCCAGGACATTGAAGTTTCGAACTCTGCAATGGAGGCCTGCTGTCCCGTGGAGGCCTGCACCTCAGCATCCAAATCTTTTCACTAGAAGCATGAGACTTTCGACTGTTTGCAAAATTTATTTTGCAATGTGAGGGCTTTGAGCGTCTCTCGCACCCCAACGGGAAAGTCTGGTCACAGCAAAATAAAAGAAAATGCGCAGTGACCAATTTCGAGAATCAGGCCCAATGTTTTATATAGCACTTTGTACCACAGTGTTTGCAATCTCACATATACTGGTACTGTTACCCAATTCAGGGATAACCAATCAAACAATCTCAAAAGGACGAAAGTTTGAGTTGACTACACAGGGAGATGTCAGTGATGAGCATTTAACTCACTGGTCTCTATACCTAGTTTTTGATCTGCTACTATCTCTAATAGACTGTTCAGTAGATTTAAAAACAGCAGGTAGATCCACAAAGTGCAATAACCTGTTCTCAGCTTTACATATTTTCATATAGTTGAATGAAAACTCTGATCCTCTCTGAAGCCAGACTTGGTGGCAAGATGCTATTTGGTTGAGCATCCAAAACTTAATTGTGTCCAGTAGAACATTATCCTACAGTTTACAGGTTGCATCGAGTACTGAACTAGCCAAGAGCTTGCAGGATCCATAGGGTAACTAATAGATACAGTGGAACAACCACTGCTGAGCTGCACAAAACAGGAAACAAGCCTGTCAATAACTTTGCCAATCAATCATTCTTTCTATGATTTACTTCTAACTCTCCCTGCAGCTTTCATTACATCTGTCCTAACACAGAACTCAACAGTATCTGTAAGTGTCTTAAATCTCTTTATAACTCTGGGCCTTATTAAGCTATGGAGGCAGGCCCACCTTTTAACCGGTGAAGGGCTGCCTGCTGAATTTAGAAGTTGGTGACGGCCTAGTGAGGGTCTCTCAGCTGCGTTGCTGCTGCCATGGCAGCTCCTTTAATCGCAGCGAAGTCTGCAAAGCCCCATAGGAAACAAACTCTGTAAGTGGGAGTTTGATGTCGTTGAACAAAAAGTAAATGGTCCCGACATGCAGGTTGTTTTTGTGCCTGCATATTGTGCATATTGAGGCAGTTGAACATTTTCCATGTTACGATATGTTATGTCATTTTCGTTATGTTATGTTAATTGGCATGTAATATAGTGCAGTAACTCACCCCGAAGGTTCATCTCGGGGCTGTAGCAGAGTCAATCCGTCTCCATCATACCAAGGGCAACCACATTTTCTGATGGAAAAACTGCGACGGACACTGACATAGTACCAGGACTAAATGTCTTATTACATTTCAGGGCATCATATATCATATATATATATATATATATATATATATATATATATATATATATATATATATATACATATACTCCAACCAGAAACTCGTGCAGCGCCTTTGCACAAAGTACAGTACGCAGACACAGATGAATAAATCCACAGCCAGTCTTACATGGATATTCTTCTTTTTATTTCATGATAAAGTGCAGAGGTGCAACAGGATGCCGAACAGACGCGTTTCGGGCGTAAACGCCCTTGCTCACTGTCTCCATCATACCAAGGGCAACCAAATTTTCTGATGGAAAAACTGCGACGGACACTGACATAGTACCAGGACTAAATGTCTTATTACATTTCAGGGGATCATATATATATATATATATATATATATATATATATATATATATATATATATATATATATATATATACACATACATACATACATACATACATACATACATATATATATATATATATATATATATATATATATATATATATATATATAAGAACATCTACTGAGATCGGAATTACTGTTGGGGAGAGAGGTACCGTCACTGACTGGTAAAAGGTGTGTGTTTACAGGACTTACCATTCATGCCTCCCAAAGGAACTGTCCTACGAGCTTTTTGGTCCGTGGCTAGTAATGTGGGACACCACATGGTGTTCGGGAGCCTAATCACTGCATGTAGGCTCCTGCAGCGGTATCCTGAAAAACTCGGTTGGGACAGGTTTTGGGACCTGCGCTCTCCATAGCCTGGGGCAGTGAGAACTAATGGGCGTGACAACTGGCTCGGAAGGGAGTGGATTGCCGAGTACTTAACCAGGCCCCCAGGTGTGTGTGCAGCGTAGACAGTGAAACCGGCACTGAAGAAAGGCGCATGCCTGAAACGCGTCTGCTTAGCGTTTCGCTGCTGAAATCATCGTTGTTGTGCGCAGATGGAATTTGGCAACATTAAAGTCGACTAACCACACCGAGCATGTGTCGGCCCCTTCTGTTCTGTGGAAGTGGATTGGTTTGGATATATATATATATATATATATATATATATATATATCAAACGAAGTAGGTTAACCTTAGGAATGCCAGTTGTTAGTTCTGTCCCAAGTAGAAAAACCAACGAATCCCAAATTGCTGGCAGAAGGTACTTTATTTAAGTGAAGGTCACAGCAGCGCTCACAGATGACGCGTTTCGGGCGGATGCCCTTGCTCACATAAAAAATGTTTCCCATAATGCCTCTTTTTAAACCTGTTCATAAACACCATGTGATGCACAAATAATGAATATAAAGAAAATACTTATAGGTCACATGTTAATACAATGTAAAGTGCCTTTAGTTACATGTGTATATAGTTGGTTGACATTATTTCTTTCAGTTGTTAACTTTTCATTTTATAACAGCATAAATGCTTATTTTCATTCAATTTGCCCAAAACAGCAATAAAGTGCAATATGCATATATCCCTTTAGTATGTGCAAAAGAGTGCCAATAAATATTTTACGCCATATTTCAAAAAATATATATGATTTATCCTATTTGTAAAATAGATATAAAATCAATATTCTAAAACATGCAGTAAAACCAGTACCTTTTTCCACCAGAAACAGTTTAAAAACATTATTTTAAAAAATTGTTGAATATAGGTAGAACAATATCTGTCATTTCATTCCTAAATTTACATTTTTTAAAGTGCAATGGCAGGATGTAAACTAAACACTCTACTGTGCAACTTACGCAAAAAAATTTTTGTGCAATATCAAGCAAGATAAATAATTGCAGTTTTTGAAACCTCTCATTTCACAACCAACTAGTTACATATTCGGGGACATCAGATGTCGATGGCAACCCCACTAATTACACATTCGGGGACATCAAATGTCGATGGCAACCCCTATGTGACCTATTTTTTTGAAAAACAATAACATAAAGTGACTGTAATATAACAGGGAGAATCCCTATTCACCCCTGTTTATTATATATATATATATATATATTTGTATATATATATGTATATATATAAGAAAGCAGTCCTAGTCCCGTCCAATAATGGCGAAACCGAGTAGATCCGGACCTCAAAAGCCTCACGCCCAGCAGCGAAATACAGCCACAAAAAAAAACAGGAATCCTCAAATGGATAGCAGGGAAGACGGTTTATTGAAATAGAGATGGCGCGTTTCGCTCCACAAGGGAGCTTGTTCACATAGCGTGTCAGGAACAGAAAGGGCATTTAAATAGTGAAATATATATATATATACATATACTCCAACCAGAAACTCGTGCAGCGCCTTTGCACAAAGTATAGTACGCAGACACAGATGAATAAATCCACAGCCAGTCTTACATGGATATTCTTCTTTTTATTTCATGATAAAGTGCAGAGGTGCAACAGGATGCCGAACAGACGCGTTTCGGGCGTAAACGCCCTTGCTCACTGTCTCTATCATACCAAGGGCAACCAAATTTTCTGATGGAAAAACTGCGACGGACACTGACATAGTACCAGGACTAAATGTCTTATTACATTTCAGGGCATCATATATATATATATATATAATATATATATATATATATATATATATATGTATATATATATATAATATATATATATATATATATGTATATATATATATATATATATATATATATATATATATATATATATATATATATATATATATATGTATATATATATATATATATATATATATATATATATATATATATATATATGTATATATATATATATATATATATATATATATATATATATATATATATATATATATATATATATATATATATATATAAAGCAGTCCTAGTCCCGTCCAATAATGGCGAAACCGAGTAGATCCGGACCTCAAAAGCCTCACGCCCAGCAGCGAAATACAGCCACAAAAAAAACAGGAATCCTCAAATGGATAGCAGGGAAGACGGTTTATTGAAATAGAGATGACGCGTTTCGCTCCACAAGGGAGCTTGTTCACATAGCGTGTCAGGAACAGAAAGGGCATTTAAATAGTGAAAACAGAAATAGGACAATGCGAAAAAAATGCAAATGGTGAACGCCTTCTCTACAATTCACGATAAACATAGTGAAAAGACTCACTATCAAGCAAGTGCACAAAAAAACAATAATGTGGAACCCGTATTAAAAAGCATACAAAGCAGTTCATAAATCAGAGTTCATTCAAGAAAAGATTCAATAATCAATATAGCCAAAGGAAATGCATTCCCAATGGAGAAAATAGAAAATGTAAACATGGACAAATTGCAATACTTATATAGAGATTCAATACCTCCTAAGACATTGTGAATTTACGCCAGCAGTTCATTTAAGCGAATAATGACATAGTGCCATAAAATGAAAAGAAACATGATTATTCACAACAAAAAAATAAGTCAAAACTCCATGTCCAGGAAATGATGAGAATGCATCAACAAGTAGAATGAAGACATATGAAACAGTGACCCTGAACAATACTATCTACACAATGGATAAAAGACCAGTAATAATGAAAAGGAGCGAGTGATGACAGAATATACTAAAAATCAATATAAAGAAAGAAAGCGATAAAAAACAAGAAGTGAGAAAATAAAAAACAAAATGAGAATGAAAAGTAGAAAAATAGATTAGAGGGCCACAACTGAAGAGCTGACAGAATAAAAGAGAATAATCACACAATATATATTTCTCAAATCTGGCAAACCAATATTCATTAACCAAACATCTGATTGTAATAATAGAGGGTCAGCACCAGAAAAGAATAAATGACAAAATAGAGGCAACCACACGGCCAACTGAGAAGTGAAAACCTTGATCAAATAGAGATAACATCATGAAAATCAATAAGAATCAAGACCACAGTAATGCAAAAACAGTTCATAAGAAATTACTAAGATCTTCTGTTAAGTTCAGCCCATTAGGAGCCTTAGTATCTAAGGCCAATATCAGATGTGATTCTTTCTGCCTTAGAAGCTTCATACGGTCACCCCCCCGGCCAGTTTGAGGTACCGAACATAGAACTGTGTATTCATAGTCTTTGAGCTTTTTGTCATGCACTGAACGGAAGTGTCTAGCAACAGGATAACTACTATCGCTATTGACAATTGCACGGATGTGCTGCAAAATACATTGGTATACCGGAAGTTTACTACTTCCAATGTACTCAAGATTGCACGTACACTTCAATTTGTACACAACATACTCAGATCTACACGTGAGATGTTCACGGATAGGGATGGGTGTGGTGCTGAAAGCAGTTACATAGTATGTACTATTCTTGGCAAAGGTGCAGGCACGACAGGAGGTGCATCTGAAAAAGCCAGTTTAAGTTGCAAAGCTTTTTTTGATCGGTCCCTCTGGCATGGGTCTATCGAGTGCATCACGCATCGTGGGTGCCCTTCTGAATGTGATGTTAGGTGTGCTAGGAAGCAATGGCCCATCAGTTAAAATTATGGGCCATTCAGTGCAGATAATACGCCTGATTTTGCGTTCCTGTATGCTGTAGTTGGTAATAAGACGCACACTACACTCTGAGGTGGATTTGTTGGGAAACCTTGGGTGCTAGTAGTGTTTTGCGCTCAAGTGCGCAAGCCTTTTGAAGGGCTTTTTCCAGAATGGAATCAGAATAGCCCCTATTAGTGAATCGCTGTTTAGACTCACGGAGGCACATGTCGAGGGAATCTTTGTCACTACAGATCCTGCAAATACGTATGAACTCCCCATAGGGGATGCTGCGGATGGTGTGGGCAGGATGGGCACTACGGGCATGCAGAATTGCGTTGCCTGCTGTAGCCTTTCAATGCAGTCGGGTTTCAATTCTGTTGTTTTTAATGAAAATATGTACCTCCAAAAATTCTGCTGCATCAGTGGTGACAGTGGAAGTGAATTTGAGATTGAAATCATTATCATTCAAATCGGTGACAAAAGCATTAGCTTCCTCTGATGACCCATTCCAGATTATACAGACATCGTCTATATAGCGCCAATAATGCACAATATTGGATAGCCAGCGTTGGTGTGTGGCCCTGAGCTCGTGTTCCTCCCACTAGCCCACAAGGAAACATGAGTAACTGGGGGAAAAACACAAGCCCATCGCCACTCCACGCAACTGTTGGTATATCTGGCCCTGAAATCTGAAAAAGTTAGTGTTAAGGCAGATTTTTATCATTTCCATTAACTTGGCATTGTGATCCCGGAAACAGATATCTCTTTTGTCCAGATAGTATTTGCATGCCTGCATGCCGTGCTGATGATGAATCGAGGTATAGAGTGACTCAATGTCCATTACCAGGAACAGAAAGTTGTCACACCATTCCACCGCCATGATCTTGTTCAAAAAGTCAGTGGTGTCCTTCAAGAATGATGGGAGATTATGCATATGAGGCTGCAGAAAGTAGTCCACATATTTTGAGAGGTTCTCATTCATGCTGCCAATTGCAGCAATGATAGGACGTCCTGGAGTAGGAGTCAATTGTTTATGCACTTTCGGGAGAAAATACAGGACAGGTGTGATAGGGTGATCGTTGGTCAGAAAGTTACATTCATCTTTAGTTAACAGACCCAATCGCTTCCATGAATGGACTGTTTTCCGTGTTGTGTCGTAGCATTTATTCATAGCGAATTGAGTTGACAAAAGATAACACGAAGTGTCACTTAGATGCCTTTCTGCTTCGATGATATAGTCCTTGGTACGCCAAAGCACCGTATTTCCTCCTTTATCGGCATTTTTTATTATAACATCCTTGTTCTTTTGGAGCCTACTCACAAGTTGATGGTACTGATTGTCACTGTAGTTGGTTTGTTTCCTTTGATTCATAATCTCTCTATTGAGAGCTTTCAATTCTGTAATGACCCTATCGCTAAAGATATCCACCGCATCACGAGGCATGATGGGTAGAAAGGTAGATTTGGGGCGAAAGGGAGTAACAGCTGAACGCCTGACATCAATGTTCTGACTAACAGTAGTTGTTGGTTGTGAATCGTTGTCAAAGGCTAAATCCAACAGGTTCTGTAGCCCTGTGATATCTCATACTTGTAGGGAAGATGTTGCAGTCCCTTCGTCTTCCGCAATGCTTGTTTGGTTCCGTTTGGATTCAAGTTTGAAATATTTATTCAATTTGATCTTTATATATATATATATATATATATATATATATATATATATATATATATATATATATCCAGTCCAATGCTCTCTCCCAAAGTAGGAAAAAAGCGCGACACAGCTCTGGGGACAAACAAAGCTTTATTCCTTTCAAAGCGCAAGGTGAGTGAAGTCACGAAACGCTTGGGCAGACGCATTTCAGCCATCCATTTGGCCTCATCAGTGCCGGTTCCATGGGCTTCTCGATGTTCCTGAGAATGGAGCGATGTTTTGTTGGTAACGAGACCACTCCCAGTCAGGTGGTCACTTGCTCCTCCTCCACTTTATGATTGAAACTAGCCTTGCGCTGGCCCATCTCGCAGGTGCATGCTGGTCAAGGGAGTCCGAATTAGAGGCCATATGCAGTGATAGGCGTAACTGACATCAAGTGATGCCCCAATTTCCATTGGAGTGAGTCCCCAAGAGCAGTTGCCATTGCCTGGAAAAGTTCAGCCTTTACGTTTGTCCCCTTATCAGGCAATCAGTGTTGCCTACTCTCTCCCCTTCAGTCCCTAATGCAACTGAACCGTCGGGGGGCGCCGCGTTTGTAGTTTATACGTAGTCCAGGTTTTGTTGCAGGTATAACGCGGTGCACCAGACCGAGAGGGTGTGTTGTTTACCAGCGCCTGCTTGCCGGTTAAACATCCAGTCCAATGCTCTCTCCCAAAGTAGGAAAAAAGCGCGACACAGCTCCGGGGACAAACAAAGCTTTATTCCTTTCAAAGCGCAAGGTGAGTGAAGTCACGAAACGCTTGGGCAGACGCGTTTCAGCCATCCATTTGGCCTCATCAGTGCCGGATCCATGGGCTTCTCGATGTTCCTGAGAATGGAGCGATGTTTTGTTGATAACGAGACCACTCCCAGTCAGGTGGTCACTTGCTCCTCCTCCACTTTATGATTGAAACTAGCCTTGCGCTGGTCCATCTTGCAGGTGCATGCTGGTCAAGGGAGTCCGAATTAGAGGCCATATGCAGTGATAGGCTTAACTGACATCAAGTGATGCCCCAATTTCCATTGGATTCAGTCCCCAAGAGCAGTTGACATTGCCTGGAAAAGTTCAGCCTTTACGTTTGTCCCCTTATCAGGCAATCAGTGTTGCCTACTCTCTCCCCTTCAGCCCCTAATGCAACAGAACCGGCGGGGGGGGCGCCGCGTTTGTATTCACGGCATTATGTATAATTCGCAATAAGTTTAAAATTATGGCTTGTAAGTAATTTTGATTGCTGATTAAGTATGAATTCTTGCTTATTTTGCACATTCCAATATGGCGCTCGTGTAATGAGGACGAGCAGTCCTACCTCACTTCCCTCATGAGATCGCGCATTGCACTTTAAAATTTCTCCTGTGCAACATTTGTGTTGACACATTGATAAAGGGCTTGACCCGAAACGCGTCTGTGAGGAGCGCACAAATAAAGGAAATATCTGGTTAAACACCCCGCGAGTGCTGTTTCTTCTTTCCCGGCTGGGGGAGGAGATTTGGAGCAATATATATATTTTATTAAAATTATATGCGCGTGGTGCTAGCAGTTCCCTTGAAACGCTAAGGCAGACGCGTTTTAAGCCTTCCAAATGGCTCTCATCAGTGCCTGTTCCTGGATCTCTGCGCTCTCTGTGCTGGTTAAAACGAGGTGCAGGTGAGTGGTAACTTGCTCCTTAATGCTGTTATGATGCTCCTACTCCAATGGGCGGTATCTTGACCACTCACGTTTTCAGCCTGCCAAGCAATGCATGCTGATAGATGTAGTCCATAGGGATGCCTGTCAGTGACAGAGCCCCTCCTTACATCCGATTGTGTGTCCAGTTACTGGATATGGGCTGTACTCCAGCTTGAGTGCCCTGCAGGACGACCAAAAAGCCTCTCACCCCAACTCCTTAATCAGGCGAACAGCGTCGCCTCCTCTCTCCCCAATGCAGCGTATCCTGCAATGGTGGCTGTCCAAGCTGCTAGTGGGGCTCCGTGTTTTTGCAGTTCGTGCAAATGTCCAAAGGAAGAATGCTGGTCTCAACACGGCGCACCAGACCGAGAGGGTGTGCCGTTAGTCAGCGACCCGCTTGCTGACAACACACAAGACCAGTACCTCCTCCTCATCGAAAAAGACACGGCACACTCCGGAGTTCAAGGGCAAGGGTTTTATTTAAATTATATGCGCGTGGTGCTAGCAGTTCCCTTAAAACGCTAAGGCAGACGCGTTTCAAGCCCTCCATATGGCTCTCATCAGTGCCTGTTCCTGGGTCTGTGCGCTCTCTGTGCTGGTTAAAACGAGGTGCAGGTGAGTGGTAACTTGCTCCTTAATGCTGTTAGGATGCTCCTACTCCAATGGGCGGTATCTTGACCACTCACGTTTTCAGCCTGCCAAGCAATGCATGCTGATAGATGTAGTCCATAGGGATGCCTGTCAGTGACAGAGCCCCTCCTCACATCCGATTGTGTGTCCAGTTACTGGATATGGGCTGTACTCCAGCTTGAGTGCCCAGCAGGACGACCAAAAAGCCTCTCACCCCAACTCCTTAATCAGGCGAACAGCGTTGCCTCCTCTCTCCCCAATGCAGCGTATCCTGCAATGGTGGCTGTCCAAGCTGCTAGGGGGGCTCCGTGTTTTTGCAGTTCGTGCAAATGTCCAAAGGAAGAATGCTGGTCTCAACACGGCGCACCAGACCGAGAGGGTGTGCCGTTAGTCAGCGACCTACTTGCTGACAACACAGAAGACCAGCACCTCCTCCTCATCGAAAAAGGCACGGCACACTCCGGAGTTCAAGGGCAAGGGTTTAATTAAAATTATATGCGCGTGGTGCTAGCAGTTCCCTTGAAACGCTAAGGCAGACGCGTTTCAAGCCTTCCAAATGGCTCTCATCAGTGCCTGTTCCTGGGTTTTTGCGCTCTCTGTGCTGGTTAAAACAAGGTGCAGGTGAGTGGTAACTTGCTCCTTAATGCTGTTATGATGCTCCTCCTCAAATGGGCGGTATCTTGACCACTCGCGCTTTCAGCCTGCCAAGCAATGCATGCTGGTAGATGTAGTCCATAGGGGTGCCTGTACAGTGACAGAGCCCCTCCTCACATCCGATTGTGTGTCCAGTTACTGGATATGGGCTGTACTCCAGCTTGAGTGGCCAGCAGGACGACCAAAAAGCCTCTCACCCCAACTCCTTAATCAGGCGAACAGCGCCGCCTCCTCTCTCCCCATATATATATTCATTGAAAAAACCTCATGTTTCAGGGACGTTATAGTTAGTTGGACATTTCCTGCACAACACTGTGATTATTGTGCAGGTTCTCCCGACCCACCCTTTAAAAGTGGGACATTTTTGTGTTTTAAGAGAAAGTGTCGGGACACTGTGACAGTCCTTCAAAAGCTGGAACTGTCCAGACAAATCCAAGATGTCTGGTCACCCTATTCACGCCTTAAATGACAGACACAGGTAGGGAAGTTGAGCGATGGTAGCCCCTGCCCTCAGTAGCACAGGACAACCTTCTTTGTGACCCAGTGGTTCTGTGACTGTTAACAACTACCACCGATGGAAATGGCAGGGGCTCTGCCAATGATAATTCAGCTGTTACTCTAAACACAGTTATTGTGGCTTCAGGACTGCAGGTTTTGAACGTTCCTTCCACCAATCCTAAATGAGGCCCACTGTCTACAAACAAGTCTGTGACTGTGTCTATAACTCCCTCAATGACTCCTAACCATTCAATCCATAATTAGCTATAAACATTATAGGCCAGATATATCAATGTTTTGTGTCACCCTTGTGCCACACAAGGGTGAAGCAAAGCCTAAGTCCGGTTTATCAAGCCACGCAAGGCCTTCTGCGTGGCCCTGCATGGCTTGATAGATTTAGAGTAACCAAGGTATTGCAAATCGCTGCCTTGCGGTACTCTGTCCCAGGGAATCCTTCCATGGGAGGAGCGTGGGTGTTATACCGCATCCACCCGTGGATTTTGGCACATTTCCTGATTTTCCATTAGTGGTAGACCTGGGAATGTATCAAAATGCTACGTCTCCCTAGGGGAGGTGTAACGTGGAGAAATTTCTTTATTTCTCCCAGGTTTTTCCTCTTTCTACATGTGCAGTTTCTGCAGCACAGATAGAAAGAGGAAAATTCCTCTCGAGATTGTTCTTGTGCAGGAAGGTGCCCCTTCCTGAACAAAAACAATCCTGCCAGCAATGCAGGCATCCTTGACCTATGATGCAAGGGTTCCTGTGTTGGTGCTAGGCAGCCAAAAGTGTGTCAGCGACAGGAAAGGACATGAATGCTCTGTATAATGTTAAATATGGCACATTCCTGCTCTTTCCCTTTCAGACATCGCAGCAAGGTGGCTTGCTGCATTGAGCTGTGTGAAAAAATTATAAATATGGGCCATTATGTGTGCAACAGAAGCCAAACTCTGCAGCATAATGCGGCAAATTCTGTGGCAGTATTATTTCACTATGTTATCATTTTAAAACACACTAGCAGCCCGTCCCGACGTTGTCCGGGTATGAATTGCTGCCGGACAGTAGTATATGTTTTGTAGGATTTCGTTTTGATAGCATTTATCTGTGACAGGCCTGTGAAACGCTCTGATTCACAGTGCACTGCTGATGCACTTAAGAGTGCGCGTTCAGTAGTGTGTGAACTCGAGTTTCCCTACTTTATTTTTCCTTGCAATATTATATAGCGCGAACTCGACAACATGGCATGAGCACAATTTACATTACAGAAGAACACATTCATTTGTGGTAGGCATTGGGAGACAAAGCGATTTGCCTGGAATCACAGGATGTTGAGCTGATGCTGAGATTCGAACGTAGCTCCCCAGCTCTAAAGTTCGCAATTCTAGAACTTGTGGCGGGAGGTGTGTCTAAAAGTGTATGTCGGTGCAGGCCATCAATGAGAGAGACCTGTGCATTTTTCAAATGGGTGGTGAAAAAATATGAGTATGTTGCTGGAGATGTGGGCCACCGTGCCACCAATGTACTTACCGGGGGGAGGGTAAACACCCATTATTCCGCAACTTTCTTTCCGCATAAAATCACTCCACATACTTTCATTACGAAAGTACCATGACTCCGCAATGCCATTATAACGCATGGCATTACATTGTATATGCTTTCACCACGCATACATTTACAACGAAATTCGTTGTAAATGCATGAATGGTAAAAGCATGTTTTTTTTAAATGTTTGGATAAGGTAAGTATGGGTATAGGGGTATATGTGTTGGGGTACTGAGGTATATCTTTTGGGGTGTTTGGGTATTTTAAGGGTTCAGATATCGTTTTGGGTTATGGGGTACAGGGGTAGTTTTAGGGTTTAGGGATAGGTATGGGTTTTGGGGTACAGGGGTATTTTTAGGGTTCAGGGCTAGGTTTGGGTTTTGGGCTATAGGGGTATTTTTAGGGTTCAGGGGTAGATTTGGGTTTTGGGGTACAGGGGTATTTTAAGGGTTCAGGGCTAGGTTTGGGTTTTGGGGTACAGGGGTATTTTTAGGGTTCAGGGGTAGGTTTGGGTTTTGGAGTACAGGGGTATTTTAGGGTTCAGGGGTAGGTTTGGGTTTTGGGGTACAGGGTTATTTTTAGGGTTGAGGGCTAGGTTTGGGTTTTGGGGTACAGGGGTATTTTTAGGGTTCAGAGGTAGGTTTGGGTTTTGTGGTACAGGGGTATTTTAAGGGTTCAGGGCTAGGTTTGGGTTTTGGGGTACAGGGGTATTTTAGGGTTCAGGGGTAGGTTTGGGTTTTGGGGTGCAGTGGTATTTTTAGGGTTCAGGGCTAGGTTTGGGTTTTGGGGTACAGGGGTATTTTTAGGGTTCAGGGCTAGGTTTGGGATTTGGGGTACAGGGGTATCTTTAGGGTTTAGGGATAGGTTTGGGTTTTGGGGTACAGGGTATATTTATAGGGTTAAGATGGGTTAGTGTTTAAGGGTGTTGGGGTATTTTAAGGAGTACGGGTGGGTTATGATTATGGGGTGTAGGGGTATTTAAAGGGAGCAGGGTGGGATTAGCACACGATATGAGACATGGCATGAAGGGCGGAATGTACCACACGCCCCCAGCATTTGTCACGCCCCCAGCACACGCCCACAGCACAACGCAGACACGCCCCCAATGGACTTCTTTGCTGGCACGGTTCTTTTACCTTTTAAATATATATGGTGGGCGTCTGCATAGCCTATCCGCCAGATTCATGAAGCTTAATTGCGCTCGCAAAGGGCCAGATTCTCAGAATCTGACATTTTGCGAGCGCAATTATTGCATTTGGGATTCATCATCCCAAATACAAAAATCGGTATTAGCGAATTCGCTAATTTGCGAGGAATTACATTTAAGGAATCTCTATTTGAGATTCCTTAAATGCAATTCATCATCCATTTTTAAATTGCGAAATCGCAATTACGGGCCGCTATTTACCGCGAGGTCAAACCTCGTGGTAAATAGCGAAAACTTAGAAAAATGCTTTTAAAAGCATTTTTCTAAGTTGCATGTTGCACACACACATGTCCTTTGGACATGTGTGTGCGCAACACCAATGTAGATTACCTTTCAGGGGTGCTACAGGGTGTCCTTTGGACACCCCTAGCACCCTTGAAATCGCATCCTTATTTGCGATTAGCAAATTGCCATTCGCAAATATGGAATAACTCCCCATTCATTCCTATGGGTTTAGGCCCATGGGAATGAATGGGGAGTTATTCCTTATTTGCGATTAGCAATTTGCTAATCGCAAATAAGGAATGTGTAGGAATCGCAATTTATTTTGCGATTCCTACATGAATCCCGTTTTGCGAGTCTGTATTAGCGATTCCTTATGAATCAATATTACAGACTTGCAAAACGGGTCTTTGATGAATCTGGCAGATAGTCCTTCTGCTGCAATTGCCATTTTCCAACGCTGTATTGGGTGTTGTGATTGGTGCTGTGGTTCCTGAGATTACCCGTCTCAAAGGTTTGGGCTCTCTCTTTATTATATTTGTATAGATAGATTAATTATGTTCGGGCTAAATTTCACCTCTTTTGGTACTACTTCAATACCTGATTATAGTAACGGCAACTGAAAGATGACCAATTAGAATCTGCAGAGGGCTTCAATTCTGCGGCATCAAACTTGGCACTTTCGTTTAGTTACTTTAAAATCATTGGAGATAGAAACTAAGCATGGGCGGAAAATCCGTTTCGCTCGCGGATTTTGCGGATTTTCGGTAAATTCGCAATCCGCGAGATTCGCGAATCTCCCGCAAAATCCGCAAATCCGCGAGCAGCGGATTTTGCTCGCACTGTTCGCGTGAGTTCGCGGCTTCCCAGTACAACTTCGCGCCTTGCGAATAAGTGCAAAATTGCAGAAATACGATCTTAGCAAAACTGAAACTACTTACCAGGTTCAAAAGTTCAGGCTCATCATTAGTAGCCATTTCCTGTAGTGCTTCCTGAGGGGCCCCTCCAGAGTTCAGTTGCCAGTTGCAACTATTATGTGACCCTGCTCTGAACCTCAGAATAGTTACACATATGCCACAAAGGTCCTGAATTACAGCTAAGGGAGACAAGCAGGAGCCAGGCTGGAAGTTCAAATCCATTAATCAGCCCCTAATTCATTATTGTCAGTTGGGGCAGGGCAGGTGTTGTAACTAATTTTGCAACAATGAAAGCACTTAGCAAGTGCAAAAGATCACTAATCAGGAAGCACTAAGGAAGCAGGTGCCAGCTAAAAAAATATTCTGTGACACATTAATCAGCCCCAAATTAATTCAGGTCACTTGAGGCAGGGAAGGTGTGCTTGCGTTGCCACAATAATGTACACTGACTGGACAACCAGAGGGTGCTGTGATGAAACAGAGGGTGGCATGGGTGGGCCAGAGGGTGGCATGAGTAGTCAGAGAGTGGCAGTGGTGACAGAGAGTGGCAGTGATGAAGAAGAGTGTCCCAAACAGGCTGGACACGTAGAAACAACAAGTTCGCGAAACTTGCGACCCGACAGGTAAGTTCGCAATTTGCGAAAGTGTACAAAACCCTCGCGAACTGGCAGAAACCCGCGCAAACACAAAAAAAAAAATCCGCAAATTCGCGAGAATTCGCGGATTTTGCGGATTGCGAGTTCGCAAATCCGCAAAATTCGCGAACGCGAGATTCGCAAAATTCGCCCATGCTTAATAGAAACCATTTTTGATAAATATTGACATATTATACAGTGAATAGGCTAGCACCAGAATAACAGGGATAATGCTGGGGCCACAGGATCGCATATTTCTAGTGGCCATGATTACAACACTCTCTATGGCTACCTGTAAATATTTCTGTGAAGCTGTATTTAAAACTGTCTCTGTCACTCTATTAAGCTGTAAATTAGTGTCTATAATCCTTACTATAGCTGTCAATAAAATGTCTATAAACCCTTTCGTTCTAAAATTGATTCTCACCCATTAAACCTCTCGATGGCTGCTTAAGATTCTGGGTCTGAGTTGGAGTTTGGCAGATGTGCCCTCCGTCACAAATATAGCGGACTAAAATAACCCCATAGGGGTGAGGAGGAAAAGCAACATCCTGTAGTCGCACCATTCAGGGCCGGAAGGAGCTCAGGTTGAATCATGGGCAGATCTTCTTGACAATTGTGTGACTACAGGATGTTGCCTTTCTTTCCCCCTTCCCTACCGCCATGGGGCATTATCAGTCCCCAGTGTAGGGAAGCCTACAATGTGTGTATGCATTTAGAGTGTGAATGAATGAATGAATGAATGAAAATTATTTGTAAAGCGCGCGACGGCCAAACGGCTTCCTGGCGCTGGGAGCTCTAAAGAACCGGACAGACAAGGCCAGGAGGATTAGCAGGGGTAGGCCTGGGCAAACAGGAAAGTTTTTAGCGCTTTACGAAAGTGGGAAAAGATAGGGATCGAACGCATAGAAAGAGGAAGGGAGTTCCAGAACCAGGGGGCAAGAACAGAAAAACGGGTACCACCGGTGCGAGATTTGCGAAAGCGGGGAACAGTGAGGAGGGCAGAAGATGAAGAACGGAGAGTGCGGGCAGGGGTGTGAAGAGAAACCAGAGAATTGATGAAAGCCGGTCCAGAGTGATCAAGGGCCCGATAAACAAGGCACCCTAATTTGAACAGGGATCTCTGCAAGATGGGCAACCAGTGAAGGGATTTAAGGACGGGAGTGATGTGATGGGTTTTGGGCAAGTGAAAGATGAGACGGGCTGCCTGATTCTGGATAGCTTGTAAGCGGCGGGTTTCATAAGCTGGAATGCCAGCGAACAAGCTATTGCCGTAATCAAGGCGGGAGGTGATGAGGGCAGAAATAATAATTTTAAGGGAGTCAAGAGAAAAGAAACGAGAGATTTTCCGGATCATCCGGAGGGAGAGAAAACAGGAGGACACCACGGCACTGACCTGGCCGTGCATGGACAGGTCCTGTCTAACCTTGATGCCCAAGGTTTTAACGGAAGGAACAGGGGTGGGGGAAGGGCCAAGAATGGGAGGCCAGAAAGCAGAGGACCAGGGGTTGGATGAGCCGCCAATCAGAACAAGCTCAGTCTTATCGGGATTGAGCTTGAGGTGGTTGGCGCTCATCCACCCAGAGATGAAAACCATGGTGGAATGAAAAAAAGATAAAGCGTGAGAAGATGAGGAAAGATCAAAGACGAGCTGGAGGTCGTCAGCGTAGTTATACACAGAGACCCCCAGCTCAAGAAGGGAAGAAATAAGAGGGTGAATGTAGAGATTGAAGAGAAGGGGAGAAAGAGAGGAACCTTGGGGGACCCCACAGGGCACCGGGAGGGGGGAAGCAGAAAAGCCAGGAAGGTGAACAGCTTGAGAACGGCCTGTCAGAAAGGAAGTGATCCAGGAGAAGACAGTGCCTCGTATGCCCGCTGCGCTGACACGGTCCAGAAGAATGTTATGGTCGACCGTGTCAAACGCAGCGGACAAGTCGAGGAGGATCAAAGCTTGGGGAGAGTTGACGTCGGCCTTGGCTTTAAGCTCGTCAAGGACGGCTAACACCACGGTTTCGGTCGAATGACCTGAACGGAAACCGGCCTGGTGAGAGGCCAAAAGCTGGTTCCGTTCAACATAAGCAGAAAGACAGGAAGTAACATAAGATTCGAGAATTTTAGCAAGATAGGGAAGAAGAGAGATAGGTCTGAAGTTAGAGGGAAGAGAAGAATCAAGACCAGGTTTTTTAAGAATGGGAGAAACAATAGCAGATTTAAATGAAGAAGGGACCAATCCAGTGGAGAGAGAAGCATTAAGAAGAGAGAGGGGGGTGTCAGGGCAGGAAGAAAAAAGGGTTTTGAGAATACGAGTGTGAGTCAGTGAATAAACAGGGCCCTATTTGTCAAGGGTTGTGTTGCTTTTGCACCATGCAACGGGGTGCAAAAGCCACGCAACCTTTGAGATGTGATTTAGAAAGCCACGTAAGGCCACTTTGCGTGGCCCTGAGTGACTTGATAAATCCAGAGTAATGCAAGGCAGTGCAAATTGCTGTGTTGCATTACTCTGCCCCAGGGAGGCATTTCACGGGTGGTGCGTGGGTGTTCCCACACAAACCCTACGGACTTTAACGCATTCCCAGATTTACTATAAGTTGTAGACCTAGGAATGCACTAAAACTGGCACGCCATCCCTGGTGAGGCGTAACGAGGAGAAATATGTTGACATTGCCTCCTTTTTTTCCTCTCTCTATGTGTGCTGCATTTGGCAGCACACTTATAAAGAGGAAAATGCCTCAGGGGATTGTTTCTGTGCAGGAAGGTGTCCCTTCCTGCTAAAAAACAATCCTGCTAACAACGCACTCACCCCTGCACCATGGTGTAAGAGTGCCTGCGTTGGCACTTGGTAGCACATTATGCGCCAGCGCAGGGAAAAAGCAGGAATGCTCGTACAATGTTAAGTATGTCGCATTTCTGCCCTTTCCCTATCAGGCAGCGCAGTGCTGAAAAGTGATTTGCTGCGCTGCATGATATAATATGGCTCATAGTTTAACACTGTTTAAAAGCACCATGATAAGCAGGAGGGACAAGGTGAAGTAAGCAAACTTTATTGAAACGGAAACCTCAAAGGATCAACTTGATGTTATTCTAACCTTACTAAATCTGGGTTCTAAGGGGCCGATTTGGTGGAAAAGGGACCGCCCGCCATAGGTGCGGCAGTCCAGCAAAACTAATTAGGATGCGCCCGCCACAATGGTGGGCGCATCCTGTATGTTTACACTGTGGCGGGCGGCAGCACCCGCCACAATGTAAAAACACATGTTTTACGTTTGCTTGTACAACATGGCAGGCACTTGCCACCTTGTACATGCAAATGTAGGGGGTACCATAGGTACCCCCCACTTCCCCCCTTGGGGGCCCGCAACGGGCCCCCCAAAGGCATTTTCCGCCTGTCTTTTTGCGGCGGGAACTCTGCAGCAAAAGACAGGCATCCAAATGCCTGTCTCCACTGACCCCTTGTACCTGGTCCCGCAAGGCGGGCGGAAAAGGCCCGCCTCGCGGGACCATGGTGGAAGGTCTTTCTGTCCGCCGAGGTACCTTTCCCCCTCCCACCGCCATCCTAATTTGGCAGTGGGAATTTTAAGGACGATGGCGGTAAATCCACGACCGTCGGGCCGGCGGGCCTCACCGCTGGCCCGGCGGTCGCGGATTTACCACCATGGAAATCGGCCCCTATGTTCGAGGTAGAAGTGTACAGGAGGGGGGGGGGGGCGGTGCAGAGCAGGGGGAAATTGGAACAGAAGAGAAATAACGCCATGGCTTGTCCCAGAGAGCGCAGCACCGAAACTGAACATCAGGAAAAAATTAATATTTGTATGACCCTGCTTGAATCACTGCTCCCCTGTCTTCACTGCCAAGACCATTCTACTTCCAGCAACATCCAAGAATCAGTGGCAGAACACGGGCACCTCTGTGACTCGACGTCTGAACTATCAGGACTGAAGCATGATGCCAGAGATTCAGTCCCTGCTTCCTCACGTCAAGAAAGGGTGTGATCCTGGGCAAAGTCTGTAAAGTCCGTGTGCCTTGCTCTCCTTATAAGTCAACTCGCAAGTCCCTACAAATAGCCTGAACGGGATATATTAAGCCCTGTACACGGAATCAGGTTTTACAGCTTGCAATCTCTGCAAAAAGGCCTCGGATTGAATGTTCCCAGGCTCGGCATTAACTAGAGACCGACAGTAGAAAAAAAATGCAATCACTTCAGTCTCCAGAGTGCTCACCCCTGACATTCTGGCGAAATTACATGAATGAAATATGTGTTTCCTATTCCGCAGGTGAAGTGCCTGCGTGAAAATATCTACAAAGTGGGTCCAAATAAATCTGTTATCCCAACAGCCCCAGTAACTAAGGGCCATATGTATCATCATCACCATTTGAGATTTCTAAATAGCGATTTTTAAGGAATCGCTATTTAGAAATCGCAAAATGATATGTATGTAGAAAATCGCAATTTTTTTGCGATTTCCAATTATTTCTTATTTGCGAATTCGCAAATAAGGAATATTTTCCCATTCATTTCTATGGGCCAGGAGGCCCATAGAATAGACTGTGCAATAATTCTCAATTTGCGAATTCGCAATTTGCTAATCGCAATTTGTGAATTATTTCAAGGGCGCAGGGGTGTCTCAAAGACACCCTGCTGCACCCCTGAAAATTACATGTGTGTGTGCATATGGCGCACATACATGCCCAATGGGCATGTATGTGCGTCATATGCCACCCTCACAAATGCACAATTGTGCATATTTACAAGAAATCGCAAATTACCGCCAACTACAAGTTGGTGGTAATTTGCGATTTCTAAACCTGAATTCGCAATTTTGAAAAAGCTTCATACATAGCATTTAAGGAATCGCAAAATTGCGATTCGTTAAATGCTTAAGCAAAATAAGGAATCGCAATTTTTTGCGATTCCTTATTTTGCTAATTTTTCATACATTTCAAAATCGGAAAAAAGGCTGTTTGTGATTCGCTAAGGCTGAAATTCTGCGAATTTCGGCCTTAACGAATCGCAAAAGGCTTGATACATATGGCCCTAACTCCCTTTATCTGCCTCATCAGTGCCCAAATCATGCAGCAGGCCTGACTAAAGCATGCAATGAAGAAAGCAGACGAGGTGACATTATGCAGCACATTCTATGACACTACAAGCTCTCTATTTTGTCATTTTAGCACACAGTGATAAAAACGGGATTCCAACACTGTAAAACACAAAATTCTTAAGAAGGGAAAAGACACGTTCACTATACTGTATTAAAAAGGCTATTCACAGACACATAAGGATTTTGCCTTCGAATTTGCCTTAGAATTGAAGTACAGAAACAACATTTTGCTAGCACTGCCTATGTTAACTCCCAGCGTAAAATAGTTTGTAGAAAACATACATTATTACACTCAGCAGAAAACAGACCCCGATGTACACACTGTATAAGTTAAAAGGTGTGTCTCCTGTATTCTGCATATCACAGCCATGATTTAGAAGTGGTCTTCAGTTTTGGTGTTGTGTGTTGTCCACATTATCCGCCTCTATAGACCCCTCATTCTCTTAGGGAACAACCTTGCAGAATAGAGTTTTATATTACGTATATATAATGCAAGGCATTGTAGGAGTCAAGAAGTGATACCTTAAGAAAATCGAAATGTCCGGTACTTTTCTGTACTCTTTGTAAGCTCTTGAGATTACTGCTCCTTTAAGAACAGTGCATTTGGTGTAAAAGGCATACGAACCACTAAGGCAGCAAAATCATTTTTAGTCAAACAGGCAATAGCATTGCTTCACACTCTAGTCAAGGGAGAGAAGGGTTAAATCAATTCTACAACTCAGTTCCCCTTAGAGAGATATAAAGATAAATGATGAAAGAAAGTGTTACGGAAATGAAATTCAGCAAATTTGCAGAAGAACCCAAGATGCCACATGCAACAGGCAATGTTAAATTATTTAAGACCTTAGTATGGAGTGGCATGGGACCACACAGAGTTGCCAATGGACATTATATTTCATTCGAGGCATTTAAAACACACAGTATTTTTGATGCAGTACAGGATCTACTGAATCCCCCAGTTCTCTAACTCTGAGCTAATTTGATTTGATTTGATTTAATGATTTGATTTATCCACTTATAAAGCGCGCGATGGCCCGAAGGCGTCTTGGCGCCTAATGGATCACCAGGGAAAAAATAGTGGCTTTAATGACAAAATTGTGCTCTTCTACAACCCCAGGCCCACGCGGGATACCAATGGATGTGATTAAAGCAGACATTCCTTTGTGGTGTGAGATGCTCGGTGCCCTATTTACACAGGTCAGTTGCACAGGTCTTGGAATCTGACATTATTCCGCCTTCTTGGAAAGGAGCTGTTATTTACCCTCTACAAAAGAAGGATCCGAACAATTACAGACTCATTGCCCTTATTGACGCCGACGGTAAACTCTTAGTAATATTCATAGCAGAAGAATTGTACGCGTATGCGACAAATCTAAATGTAATTCCTTTTAATCAATCTGGCTATAGGTCAGGATGCTCAACAGTAGATAATATCATTGCTCTACAAATATTAATAAATAACACTCGAAGAAAGAATCTTTGGTTGTACGTTTGCTATGCAGATTATTCTTCTGCATTTGATAAAGTAAATTGGAGCAAACTATGGGAGAAGTTAAGAAAGTGGGGAATTTACTGGAGTATAATTCATTTTTCAATAACACATCATGAAAACACCTGGCTACGGGTCAAGTTAACAAACACATCTCTAACAGCAAATATTGCTACTGGGCTTTAACAGGGTACCACAGTCGCTCCGCTGCTCTTTTCATTATGCTTAGCTGATCTGTCTTCATATTTAAACTATAGTGATGCTTTGTTCCCTAGGTTAGAAGAAACTGCCATCAGCTACTTGGCCTATGCATACGTCATAATCATATTCGCCTTGATGCCAGCCGACTTACAAACACAGTCAACAAAATTATGCAAATTTAATTCAGCAAATGATCTAAAAGTGAATTTAGGAAAAACAAAACTAGTGGAGCCTGCCAGGACCCACTATCCAGCGTGACACTTGACCCCTCAAACATCTGTTTTTTTTCGTAGCCTCGTTGGTGACCACAACCCATCTGGATCGCCTCTCTGGTCCTAGCCACCCACATGATCGGTTGTTAGGAAACGAGCCAGATGTCATCTTTCCTGGGCTACAGCATCTCAGGACTTGCCCCCTCCCAGTAAATCACACCACCACACCCAACCCCTCAGGCTACTTAATGCCGGCCACTGTGCAGCATTAGCTGTGACCACACGCTTTTCCGCATCCTTTTTCCACATCCTTTTTCCACATCCTTTTTCTTTCGATCTCATCGGAGGCCGCAACCCATAAGGATCGGCTCTCCGATCCTAGCCACAGATGTGACAAGTTGCTAGGCAACCAGCGGGCCGCCATCTTTCCCGGCCTACGATGCTTGCATGTCGTAGGCCTCACCTCCAGTCCCACCTCCAGCCCTGCCCATTCCCTCAGGCTACTTAATGCCAGCCGCTGTGCTGCATTAGTGAGCAGGTGCCTGCCACCACTACCCACTCTCCCGCGTGACACCCAGTCCTGAACTTCTGCTTTTCTCCTGGCCATATCAGAGGCCACACTCCATCCAGATCGGCTCATCGATCCTAGCCACTCACGTGACTGGTTACTAGGCAACCGGCCAGACTCCATCTTTCCAGGCCTACGACGCTAGCACGTTGCAGGCCTCAGCCCCCAATCCCATCCACCACCCGCGCACCCTCCAGGCTACTTAATGCCGGCCGCTGCGTGGGTGGACCAAAGGCAAGCCTGTCTGTGCCCAGCGCCAGAACCCCCAGCCCAACAACTGACCACCCACCGCTAAACCAGTGCCGCTCTCGAAGAATTGGACCCAGGACGCCGCAGCACCCTCTGCTGCACCTGCTGACCCAAAGACACTCCACAGAACCTCAACATTTTCCACAAGGACACCATCAAACTCAACACCTTCAACGACCTCCCTTGCCCGACATAGAACACCTGAACTTCCACCTCCAAGTCAATGCCTACTCAACCATCAGAGGTACCCTCTCCTACAGGCCACCAGGGCCCGACCCCCTTCTGCAACTCCATCTCAGAAATCATTGCACCCCTCGCCTTGGAATACAGAAATTTCCTCTTCTTCTGTGACCTCAACTTCCACCTCGAAGACCCCTCAGACACCAACTTGACCACCGTGCTAGACTCCATGGTCAACCTCAGTCTTAAACAGATCATCACCAACTCCACGCACAGCACCGGCCACTCCTTATCCCCATCTTCATGTCCAGCGACAAAATCTGGTTTAGCCACATAACTGAGCTCACTTGGTAAGACCACAGCATCATCCATTTCACCATCACTGTCAACCGACAAGCCACCATCACTTCACCCCCCACCTCTTGCCACAGCTGGAAACCCATTACCAAATCCCAATAGATGACCTCCCTGAACACACCACCCTCTACTCATCTGACATCAATCAAGCCGCCACTCTCCTATTGGAATGGATCACCACTAGTGCCAATACCATCGCTCCTATCAAAAACCTCAACAGCAAAAGAACAAGCAAGCACGCTAACTGGTTCACTCCCAAACTCAAAGCAGAAAAATGCATATGCAAACTTCTGGAGAGACACTGGCAAACCAGCAAAGATCCAGGCAATCACACAGCATTCAAAATGGCCATCAAATCCTACAACCACGCAATCAGAGAAGAAAAGAAAACTGCACTCGCCACCCACCTCTAATCCACCAACCGCAACAAAAAACTTTTCCACTTCATCAGAGAATTTACCTCCCCCAGATGCCAACAAAAACACCATCCAGCCCTCACAGTCCCTCTGCAACTCTCTCGCCAACTTCTTCCACACCAAGATTGCCAACATCTATGCAAACTTTGAACTCTAAGCGCCACAACCGGACCTCCCGGATCCTCCCTCCATCCTCCCTACACAAGGTTATCAGAGCCCCGCTCACCAGCATCAGCAACATAGTGCTCAGATTCGCCACCTTCCAGAAATCTTGGAAACATGTCAAAGTCAAACCGCTTCTGAAAAAACCCACAGTGGTCCCATCCGACCTCAAGAACTACTGCCCCTTATTGCTCAACCACTACCTGGCAATGGTTCTGGAGAAAGCTGTAAACTGCCAACTCACAGCCCACCTGGAATCCCAACCACCTGCTCAACCTCTCCCAATCCGGCTTCCGCTCAAATCACAACAGTGAGACCGCACTCATAGCCGCCACAAGAGACATCAGAGCCATCCTTGACCGCGGCAAGTCAGCAGCCCTGACACTCCTCGAGCTGTCAGCAGCCTTCGGCACAATCTCCCACCACCTATTCATCCAAAGACTTCGCCACATCAGCATCTGCAGCAACACCATTGAGCTACTATCATCGTTCCTCACGGGGCACACTCAGAGAACCCGCCTCCTGCCATTCAGCTCCAGCCCCAAGAGCATCATCTGAGGTGTACCCCAGGACTCCTCGCTCAGACCCACCCTTTTCAACATCTACATGATGCCGCTAGCACCCATCACTCGCAGCCGTGTCTCAACATCATCTCCTACGCTGACGACACCCAGCTCATACTCTCCTTCACCAAAGACATGGACACAAATAGGGCGAACTTCCAGAAAGCCTGACTGACGCCGCCGCCTGGATGAGAACCAACTGCCTCAAAGTCAACTCAGACAAAACCAAAGTTCTCCTTTTCGGAAGACCCCCCTCTCCATGGAACAACGGTGCAGAGACTGATTATTGAGTACAAAATATCAAGTCATTAATATCGTGGGTCAGGAATATCGACAGCAAGAATATTGACTTAAGGTAAGAAATATTGTTTTTAAAAATATCGAAGTGTTTAATATGATTTGCAAAAATATAGTTGTTAAAAAGATTGTTTTTTATTATTATGTATTTTAGTATATATTTTATATGTATGTGATGCATGTTTTTTCATAAGATTTGTTTATATTTGTAATATATGTGTTACATTTTTAGTAGTCATTAATTTTTTTTATTTTAATTTTGTGCTTTGCTAGAAAGTTTTTAACTTCTAAAATGACAAGCCACGAATTCGGGGAAAGAATAGGCCGGATCTTGGCGACAAAACTCCGAATGAAACATTCCGCTGAACATATAAGTGCAATGGAAGATTCTCATGGCAATTTACATTATGATCAAGAAAGTATACTGGGAATTTTTCAAACTTATTATGCAAAACTTTATGCTAGGGAAGACATTACAGTGCCTGATGATCAATGGTATGATAGGATGTTGATTGACTTGAAAGTACTAGACCCTGGAATAGCTGATGAACTAGACCAACCCATAACTCTGGGGGAAGTGGAAATTGCAGTGAACAGTTTAGCATTGGGTAAAGCTGCGGGGCCCGATAGGTTGCCTGCTGAAGTTTATAAACGTTTTTTGTATAACATCAAGGATGAACTACACCGGGTAATTTTATCTGCTCAAGGTGGCAATCCCCCTGCTACATGGGCCGAAGCAACAATTGTAGTGTTCTGTAAAACAGATAAACCTACTGATAGGGTGGGGTCTTATAGACCTATATCCCTGCTGAATGTGGACAATAAGATTTACTCAAAGATATTGGCTAATCGATTGTCCGGGGTAGTGTCATCTCCAGGGTACCAGACATCAACATGGGTTTATTCCTAAAAGGAGCACCATTGAACTAATCAATAAAGTTATCACCCTGTTTGATTTG
The DNA here is from genome assembly GCF_964263255.1 of Lissotriton vulgaris. NCBI lineage: Eukaryota > Metazoa > Chordata > Amphibia > Caudata > Salamandridae > Lissotriton > Lissotriton vulgaris. The sequence continues at coordinate 929,947,800 of NC_141685.1, read as the reverse complement.
GTTGCGGTTAATAAAAGAAAATTAGCGCTCTTTCAATTAGACGCGGAAAAAGCGTTCGATCGGGTGGCATAGGAGTACCTATGGATCTTAATGGATAAAATGGGTTTTGGTCAGAGATATATTAAGGCTATAAAAACACTCTATCTCCAACCCAACGCTAAGATATCTACTTTGGGCGGACTCTCTGACGTGATCAATATTACCAGAGGGACCCGCCAAGGCTGCCCATGTTTCCCCCTTTTATCTGCATTATATATTAACCCCTTTATTGAGTCACTAAGTCAGAATAGGTTGATTCCCCCCTTTATAGTTGCTGATTTTTCTTTCTCCGTCTTCGCTTATGCGGACGACATAGCAGTAGTGACGGATAGTCCGGAAACTGCTAGTTTGGAAATTGAGAGGTTAGCCAAAGAATTCGGCAGGATAACAGGATATAAACTCAATGCTTCCAAAACACAAATACTCTGTTCCGGTGCTATAACTTGGGGGGATGAAAGGGTGGTTGATGAAGTTACTTACTTAGGAATACCTATTAAAACGGATATGGATGAGCTGGTTAATGCTAACTGGAGTATTGTTTTCCATAAAATTAAAACCTCCTTGGAGAAATGGGAGCGGCTATATTTGACTATTATTGGTAGGACCAATGTCATCAAAATGAATGTCCTTCCGAAAATTCTTTATTTATTCCGATCGATACCCCTGGACTTTCCATAACCCAAATTACAGGCTTTACAATCTCTCTGCAGTAAATTTATTTGGAGTCCCGGAAAACCCAGGCAGGCAATGAAATATCTTACCTTACCAATTGAAAGGGGAGGGTTGGGGGTACCTGACTTTTTTTTGTATTATGCAGTATGTTTTTTGTTAAAAATGAGATTTTTGTTAATAAGAGATGCCAGGGAGGATATGCATAATTACCCCTCTATATTTGAGATTTTGATGGGGTCACAAACAAAACAAGTGTTTTTCAATGAAATCGATGGCAATTATTACAAAAGGACACGATTTAAGGTTCTTATAAGTGCTCATAAAGTTTGGAAATGGGTGGCCCGTCTTATTGATGTAAGGAAAGTCTCATATTACACTCCATATTGTTCGGTTGGTTTCTTACCCATGATATTCTCGGATGGAGTGGCTCGGAATTTGCAAAAAAAAGCGGTATTTAGGTTGGGAGATTTCTTTTCGAGTGCAGGAGAATGTAAGTCGTTCTTAGAAATGAGTGAAGAATTTGGGTTATCCAAAATTATTTCTTTAAGTTCTTACAAATACGAGATTATTTTAACAGACATAAAATTTCCCTAAGGGAGCATAAAATTATAGAGGGTATAACACAACAAGTTAAGATAGGTGTTCTCTATCGCATGTTTTTGGAAGAGAAAACTCATGATTTGGATAAAATACAAGGAAAATGGAGGGAATTATTGGGAGACAATGATATTGAAGTGGGAAATCTGATTTTGATGTCGATAGATGTACTGATGTCTGCTAATTTAAAAGCTCAATTTTTCAAAAGCCTCTTTGATTTATACTACACACCGGTTCGAATGTTAAAGTGGGGAAGAGGTTATGATGGCAAATGTTTTCGCTGTAAAATGGATAATGCAGATTGTATACATATTTTTTTTTTCTTGCCCCATATTAGGGAAATTTATTCAAGATATTGAAAATTTTGTCTCTATTATTTTAAAGGTTAATCTAAAAATTACTCCTTCAATGATGATTTTAGGAAAGATTCCTGAGGATGGTCAAAATAAGGAATTTATTGGTTTTCGACAGTTCATTTTTTTTATAATGACAGTAGCCAGATTATGTATTGCGGCAGAATGGCTTCAAGAAAAACCTCCATTATTTCAACAATGGCAAGCTCGGTTATATAAATTGTATAAGTTAGAATGGAGTCTCTTCTCGTTATCTGAATCAAGAAGGAAAAATAGATTGGGATGGAAAATTTTGGGGACTTTTTCTGATTTCTATGAGACTTAAAGAACTAATGATGTGGTTATATCTGCGTGTATCTCTTACTGTGTAGTTTTCTCTTTTTCTCATTTGTAAGTTGTATATGAGTATGTTCGCTTGTATTCTTCATCTAAGCCAAGGTTGGAAACTTGTTTTGAACTTTGAATTATGTACTGTGTGATGATTATCTTGTGTACCTTGTATGTTTATGTTTTCTTTCTTTTTTCTGTCGTGTTCCAATAAAAAAAAAAAAAAAAAATAGCGGGCTGTGGGTTTATATGGGAATAGGATGAGAAGTAATGTAATTATGTTACATTTATTTAAAAACAAAATTGTGTTTTAAGTTCTGTAGTGTGTTGTGTGTTTAAAGAGGAATAAGGTGAGCAGTAATTTAATTATATCAAATGTATACATATTTTCTTAATTTTATTTCTGAATTGTTTAGTTCCATAGCGGGTTGTGGGTTTATAGGGGAATAGGATGGGAAGTCATTTTATTATATTTAATTTATTGAATAATTTGTATTTATTAGTATTTGTTTAATTGAGGTGTTATAGTATTACATTTGTAAATTATTGTATTACTTTATTAATAATTGGTTGTTAATTAATTTTAATTAATTAATTGGTAATTAATGATGGTAATTGTGTAATTAATTTTAGGCGGGTGTTGTGGTGTTTATAGGTGTACATGGTGGGAAGAAATTATTTTTAATTTATGAATTCATAATTGGTTGTTAATTAATTTTAATTAATTCATTTGTAATGATTTTTGTAATTTTGTAATTAATTATATTTGTGTGTGGAAGTTTTTATAGGTGTAAAGGGTGGGAAGGTGGGAAGTAAATTATTTTTAATCAATGAATTAATAATTAGTTGTTAATTCATTCTAATTAATTAATTGGCTACTAATTAATGTAATTGTGTAATTAATTGTATGCGTGTGTTGTGGTGTTTATAGGAGTAAAGGGTGGGAAGTAATTTGTGTTTAATTAATGACTATACAGGTGTTACTGTTAATTAATGTTAATTACTTGATATTTATTTTGGGTAAATGTTTATTTTTTGTGTTTTGATTTTACTTTTAAAGGGGTAAAGGGTGGCTATAAAATACAATTTTTGTTATTAAATTATTAGTTGCTAATAGTAATTGTTTTTCTTAAAAGGATAATATATAATTGTGTTTTATTATTTTATAGTTTAATTTAGGTGTGTGTTGTGGATATTAGAGTGTTAAAGCTTGTGTACTCAATTCATGTTTTTGTTTATTGATAAGATTTTTTTAAACGATTATTAATTAAGTTATTTATGGAAATAAATGTAATTAAAAATGTTGAAGTGATTTGTTATTTGTGTAGTGTTATAGGGTATTAAATACAATAAATGCATTTATGTTTTAAATATTGTATTTGTTTGTTAATAGCTGCAACTTTTAAATAATTATTTTTACTAATGTATTTTTATATATTATTTGTAGGTTTTTGTTGTATGTATTAATTTTATAAAATGTGTTCTCTTTTATATAGTTAATATATTTAAATTTATATATTTTAAATATTGTTTTTTATTTTTATGATTTTTAAAAAGTTGTATTATTTTTTTTTAACTGTTTAGGTATTATTAGTCATTTTTACCCCTTCGCTACCCAACACTTTCCCTACTATTGCACTCTTTGGAGTGGAAATGGTAATTTTTTCCCCTCCGCTATCCAACACTTTCCCTACTATTGCTATCATTGATGTGGGAATTGTAATTTTTACCCCTCCGCTATCCAACACTTTCCCTACTGTTGCACTCACTGGAGTTGGAATAGTAAATGTAATTATTCTGCTATCCAACACTATCCCTACTGTTGCACTTATTGTATTAGGAAATGTTAGTTTACATTCTTTTAATAGTTTAATATTTGAATTTATTATAAAATGTTTTTTTATTTTAAATTATTGATACATATATATATTTTTATATCATTTTAAAGTTTAAAAATTAAATAAAGATAATAGTTAAGTTGTATTAAGTAAATATATGTATATGTATAAATTATTATGTTTGTGTGTTTATATTATTTTTTATTAAGTTTCTTTGTTATATTTAGTTAAAATGTATATTAAATTTAATTAATTTTGTTTAAAATAATATTCGTATTTAATATATTTATTTTATAATATTTTATTTTATGTATATTTTTAAATCAATATTTTTTATATCTATATTTTTTACCTAGATATTTTGGAGTCAATATTTTTGCACTTACCTGCTAAGCTATGGTAGTCGATATTTTTGCAGTCTATATTTTTTTCTCAAAATTTAGAACATCGGTGTTTGTGACATCGATATTCTATCAGTGACCCTAAAACAACTCCCGGTGAACTCAGCTCTAGGATTGGCACTCTCCCCCACCACCCACACCTGCAACGTCAGTATCATCCTTGACAGCGAGCTCTCTATGAGACACCAGGTCAACACTGTTGCCAAAACCGACTTCAACACACTCAGAATGCTCCATAAGGTCTTCAGATGGTTCTCAACTGACACAAGAGGAACCGTGTCACAAGCCCTCATCACTAGTTGTCTTGACTAAGGCAACACCCTCTACACCGGAACGACCACCCTCCACCTCAAGAGCCTCCCAAACTATCCAGAATGCAGCAGCAAGATTCACCCTGTACCTGCCCAGACGATCCCACATAACCTCCCACCTCCGCTGCCTGCACTGGCTCCCCGTCAAGAAGTGATGCCACTTCAAACTACTCACCCATGCCTACAAGATCCTCTACAACATGGGACCAGAATACCTGAACAACTGCCTGGCCTTCCACCAGCCCACCAGACACCTGCGGTCTGCCTCCCTGGCCCTCACTACCATCTCCTGCATACATCACACCCGAGCCAGATGACGCACCATCTCCCACCTTGCTGCTAAGACCTGGGCGGACCTCACCATCCACCTCCGAACTTCCACCTCCCTCACAGAATTCAGGAGCAGCCTCAAGACCTGGCTGGTCGAATAGACCCAGCTCACACAGTGCCTTGCTACCCCCTGGGGTGATTAGCGCACTATACCAGTGCTGATTGATTCATTCATTGGATGGTATTCTGCAAATCCAGATCTCAAATAAGAGTAAACATTGATGGGCAAGTACCTTAGGAAGATACCACATACGTTTATCTGGGTGTAATGGTGGAGAGTAAGTTAAATTGAATGAGTCAGATCACCAATCTGAGATCCATGGCCCAAGTAACAAAGCAGGCAATCAAAAGATTATCTAATGTATTTGGGGTGGGGGTACGCTATGTGAAAGTAGTACCTTCCTTATTGTATGAATCCATAGTTTTTCTGGACAATAATATTAATATTTTAAATAGTAAATTGGCAAAAGAGATTACATTTCTGATAAACTTACACTCCTCAATTCCACAGTGTAAAATAAGACAGGAACCATCATTGATTTAGTTAATTTCTCAACATCTTTTCATATTGAGAATGTATCTATGTAATTATATTGAAGAGAACGAAGACTCCCTGAGACCGATGGTGACAACAATGTGTGATTCCTCCTCGTACCTTAATCTTGCTGAGATCAACACAGTAATTACAGAAAAAATTGCCTTTTCTAACACATCTCCAAAATATGTCTCGTCTTGAATGGAAGCCACTAATAACGAATATCATGAATAAAAATGTGAGAGCTTTCGATCTGTGAACAGCAACAAAATAGATACATGCACGTATTACAGTCGACTCAAACGACTCGTATTTTAGTATAAAACAAAAATACCTTACTTATAATTTGGTGTCCAGCTCTGAACTAAAGTATCTAAGATTCCATTTTATGCTTATACCACTGTGCCGGTTTGAAGGTTCTTGGAATGTAAAGCGCCTGTCATTAAAGAACTGTTGTTTATGTGGTTATAAGGAAGAAACTATATAACAAACTATCTGTATATATCCGGTTCCACTTGATTTCAGGAGCAAATATTTGAAGACTGTATTTATTATTTCCAGTTGTGAGACTATCCAGGATGCTTTGGGTTACTGTTTCTCTGCTGCAGACTCCCAATTTATTGGGAAATTGATAAGATTTTTAAATCTATCTTATTGTCGTTTTAATTAAGTATGATTTCGCTGTATCGTTATTAAATGTATTAAGGCGAGGGATTTAATACTTAAGTATTTTATATTTTTTATGTAATGGCTCTTTTATTATCATGAATATTTGTAATATTGTTATACTAGAAACCTTTTCAGTAAACGAAAATACAACTCATTTGATTCCACCTTGTTTGAATGGTTAGGTCAGGGGGTATCATGCCGATAAAAGCTAGTCCACAGTTCATCATTAGCAGATGTTAATTCTATCTGGAGAAAGGTGTCACCACATTAGTACCAGGTTAAATTACAAAGAAAATAGAAATCAACAAGAGAAAGGCGACCATTTTATGTTTGGAAAATGTCTAAAAAATGCACTGACCCTAGTACCTCACGTTATTGTAACTTTAGAAAAAAAATGTGTGGAAATCTGTAAATGAAAAAGCAGAAGGTGGAGTATGGGACAAGTGCTCTACATCCATAATGACATGGAAAACGTAGTGGCTGCCCCTCTGATTTTATTCTATGTGTAGCCATGCTAAAAGCCTACCTACAGATTCAACGTTCTCCTAAATTCACTCAGTGAACCATTCATCCATATATTCGTCCAAGTACCAACTAACACATGCCCTTCCCATCACCTCACTCATCTGCAAACTCACTTTTAGGCTATTCTGTAAAAACTGTAATCACTACTCTCCATCTAACCACCCATCCACTCCTCTAACTCACTCTGCCTAACCACCCTTTGACTTAACCCTTCACTCAAGTACACTCTCAAACTCCCCGACCAGAAGCACCCCTATCGATACACATCACCCAGTGACTCATGCACTCAACTAGGCAAACACCAATTTCCACACCTACCCCTCCACTCACATACTACTACTTCATTCCCCTGAACAACACTCATGCGCTAAGATATTTATCCAACCTCTAACTTAGACACTCAGCAGTCACCCACACAACGATTCACCCTGGCGATTATTCACAACATTCACACACCCATGCAGTCACTCATTCAGCAACTCATAAACACAACCACACATTAAGTCAGTCACCCCTTCATCCGACCAATCGCCCACCCACTTACTGAAGCAACCACCCACCCATTCAGCCACTACTCAATCATTCGTCCACCCGCTCAGTAAGATTCTCAGCACTGCTAGCGCACAGAAATCACCAACGCATCCATCCACTCATTCATGCAGTTGCTCTGGCCTCTTTCACTCACTCACCCGAGACGCCCGTGCCAATGACAGCCAACAGGAGAAGCACTCGAGGCAGCCGCGGTGTCCTCATGATGATGGCCGTGTGGTGGCTGGTGATCACTGGGACTGAGTCGCAGTGAGAGAGGCCCTTCTGAGAGGGGAATCAGCGCAGAGCAGTCACTCGAGCAGAGCCCTCCCCCCCTGCGTTGGGTCTACAGAGTTGTGATTTGCATTGCCAGACTCCGGAGGAAGGAAGGAAGGCACCCGCCTGGGCAGTGAGATTTGCAGCTCAGACCTCAGGGTGCAAAACTCACTCAGGCTTGAAGCGAGTGAGATAAACGGGGGCTGGCACTAGTGCACGCAAGCCTTGGCGGCCGAGGCTGGCACTCGAGCACGCATGCCCTCGGCGGTGCTGGCTCTCAAATGAAAACATGCTTCGGGTGGGCTCCTCGGATGCCCCACGGGAGTCCTGGCGCCTGCACCGCCCCGGGCATGTTTCCATTTTCTGTCAATGGGCAAAGATGACGTAGTCGGCCGGAAAGCCGAGTGATAGCGAGGACGGCCTGTTTTTACCTCACGAAGCCAGGGTTAAAGGGGTGGTTGCGTTGGGAGGAGGATGTGGCGGCGCTTGCAGGAGGCGTCTGTGACCGAGAAGAAGTCAGTGGGTAAATACACGGACAGCGAGCGCAATGTAGATTGGCTTAACGGCTAGAGCGGCCGACTTTGAAGCTGGGGCACAGGCCCGGTTCTAGAGGATGGGCCGGGTGGGCCAGGCCCACCCAAACATGAGCGTGGCCCACCCAAACACGAGTCTGGGCCACCCAAACATGAGACTTGGCCCTCGCAGTGAACCTGCCACTGACGTACAACGACAATAACAGCTGTTCAGATAACTGGTGATTTACGATACTGCTGCAGAGCAACCATTTGTCTTTTGGTCGTTTTTAAATGCAGATAAAACTGAATTTTTTGGGAATAGCTCAGTGGGTTACTACCTCTGTCACAGATATCCTTGTGTTACTTGCAGTCCAGAAGTTACTATCCTAACATAGGACAGTGACCTATGAAATGTCCTCAAGGAGCTGAATACAAACTTCGCTTTTTTACTTTGTGATATGGTTAGAGCTTCTACATTCTTTCAACTTTCTAATGTTACTAAAAAGATTTTTTTTGGGCAGTTGTACCTTTTTATCAGTAAAGCCAACCCCCAACCACTGGAGTACTCTTTAAATCTTGAGTTTGTGCTTCCCCAGACCAAACCCTTGTAAAATAAATTACCTACCAGTATGGATGACATGTGATTTCTACACCTTGTTATCCTCATGGTCTTATGTGACATTCCCCGTAGACTGATTTATTGTCTCTGTATAATATGTGCGGTTATGTAAAGTTCTGTGACACCCCACACTGATCTGAGTAGCGCTATACAACAAATGGAATGGATATGAGAGAGGGGCAATGGCGAGTTGAGGGGCACTAGTGGAGGGTGGCAGTGAGGGAATCCGAGGAGGAGGTCACGGGGTTGTGGGCTACGGAGAGATGAGGGGCACTGGTAGAGGGTGGCAGTGAGGGAATCCGAGGAGGAGGTCACAGGGTTGTGGGCTACGGAGAGATGAGGGGCGCTGGTAGAGTGTGGCAGTGAGGGAATCCGAGGAGGAGGTCACAGGGTTGGGGGCTACGGAGAGATGAGGGGCGCTGGTAGAGGGTGGCAGTGAGGGAAGCCGGGGAGAAGTTTATGGGGTGGAGGGAGGGAACTACAGAGAGATGAGGGGCACTAGTGGACGGTGGCAGTGAGTGAGTCTGAGGAGGAGGTCACAGGTTGGGGGGAACTACGGAGAGATGAGGAGCGCTGGTGGAGGGAGCAGTGAGGGAAGCAGAGGAGGAGGTCATGAGGTGGGGGGCTACAGAGAAATGAGGGGCACTCGTGGAGGGTGGCAGTTAGGGAATCCGAGAAGGAGGTCACAGGGTGGGGGGAACTATGGAGCAATAAGGGGTGCTGGTGGAGGGTGGCAGTGAGGGAATCTGAGGAGGTGGTCATGGGGTGTGGGGGAGCTACGGAGAGATGAGGGGCACTGGTGGAGGGTGGTAGTTGGGGAGTCGGAGGCGGAGACCATGCAGGGTAGTGGCTATGGAGAGATAAAGGGCGGTAGTTGAGTTATCTACAGAGAAAGAGGTAAAAAAAAAAAGAGGTCAAAAAGACTTTTGCACCGGCACTAAAGCTGGCTGATTAGAACAACTGTGGAGCATACTTCAACATGCATGCTAATTACATTTACTGCTATATTCAATGTTTCAAGTTTGAAGGTGATTTTACTATTGTTTTTTACTGGAAATAATGAAAGTGGAACTGAATGGTGGCTGATATGGGACTGGGGAACACGATCAACTGTGAAATAAGGTGTAACGTAGATGGGTGGTAGAAAAGTGGATATTCAAGCCTGTAAGGGAGCGTGCTGCAGAGTCGGGGGTCAGGTGGAGGTAGTAATGGAGAGGGTTTATCCCTGAAGGCTCGCACAGAGGGAGCCCCAGTAGTGTCACTTGCTTAATACTCCAACCTTAGAAACCTCCCCTTCCCATCAAAGGGACATTACATGGAAGAAAAGCACTTTTGAGAGTGATAACATTTAGAAAGAGACTTTGAAAAGAGTGCGTTTTACTGTGCCTTGTAAGACTAAGGAGAGAAAGGAGGGCCCAGAAGCAGGCCTGGCTAGATATATAAGCGGATAAATTGGGGCAGCAGTGGCCCACCCAAATGTACCTTTGGCCCACCCAAATAAATATTCCTGGGGCCGGGCCTGCTGGGGCATCAGATTCGAGTCTGGCGGGAGGCTGAAGCATCCTGTGATTCTTGGAAAATCATGTAATCTCCCAGTGCCTAAAACGAATGTGCCCGTCTGTAATGCAACTGGTGCTCATGTGCAGCGCTCTGGTACCTTCGGGTGGAGTTAGTGCTATATAAAACTGCAAAAATGCTACATTTACTGTTGCAGGATTAACTCACAGCAGGAGATAACATTGACTGCAGCAATGACATTAGTTCCCACAGAAGGAACCCAAAGAATGAACTTACTGCTGAACTCATAGCTACAATATATACTCACTGAGTGTCGCAGAAGAAACCTTATTGGCCCCTTCTGAATGAGCTTTCGGTCTGAAGCAGAATGCGCTCACTATTCATAATAAACTTACAGACCATTACAGAATGAACTTAGAGCCTCTTGTATCAAGCAATTTTGTGTTCATAAACAGGCCGATCGAATCGACCCTTTTGCGAATGCAAAAAAGGCTTTCCCAAGAATCAAATCCTATTTTGCAATTTGGTAACCTGTTACAGAATCACAAAATGGGTTTGAGATTCGGTATTTGAAGGGGCGTGTTCAGGGCGTCCCTTCCAAATACTGAATTGTGACGAGATGTATGAATGTTTTGTGACAATGAATGCGGTCGCAAAACATTTGCATTTTGCCACCAACTTTAAGTTGGTGGTAACCCATCCGCAAACAGGAAGGGGTTCCCAAGGGACACCTTCCCCTTTGTGAATGCATTGGTGTCACAAAACTTGAGGGCCCCCCTGCAAAGTACCTGCAGTGGTCCCCTCACACTCCCATACATGCCAACATTTCAGAAGAGCTAAGAGGGAGATTAAAAAGAAAAAAAAAATCGGGAGAATGGGGCCTTGAATCGGGTTACTGGCATGTATGGGCTTTGGAAGTGTGCTGCTTCAGGATTTGACATTTGAAACACAAATGCACGTTTTTTCCTTACCTTTCGGAAGCATGGAGCGCAATGGCAGGCAGAGAGATGGTGATGCAAGTGTTGTGCACTGGCCTGGCAGGTTGCTGGCAGTGCATGCTCCCCCCCGCCCCACCCCCGTGTGACAGCCCGGGCTAAAACAGCTTCTTGTGCACACACACAGACCCCCCCCTCCCCCAACCAATACTTCACAGGTCTTTAAAAGACCATTACGCTTTGTTGGTTTTTCACCCCTTCTAGAGCCCCTGAATGCCATTCTGACTATTGCTGGAAGAGTTGGCACTTTACACAATACCAAGCCCTGTCAGCTGAAACACCAAGGAGTCGGGTTTTTGCTTGCATGAATCTGGAGGCGGGAGACTAGCCTTGAAATCGGTAGTCTCACGCCTGAATCGGGAGGGTTGGCATGTCTGCACTCCGGACCCAGTCCGAAGCTTTAATGGCAGGAAGCTGCCTGTGCCAGTGGGGGACCTGGAGCTCGGTGGCCCCCCTGCTCCGCAGGGGTTGCGGGGGCTATTGTTACACCACTCTGTGAATGTATGCAAAAACTTTTTTATAATAGCAGGCAACCCACTTTCATACATGCTGTTTTGCGATTTCCTAATTGCGAAGCGCAAGGATCCGCAATTAGGGAATCGCAAAATGGTTTCTTAGCACATCTGGCACTTACTGCTTAGAATGAACTCACTACTTAGAATGAACTTACTGCTGCAGAAGAGTCATTGACTACTACAGTGAACTCACTGACTGAAGAAGGAAGAACTCACCGATCATTGCCAACAAGCTCTCTAAGTGCTATAATATGACCTCAAGACTCTTGCGATGAACTCACTGTTTGCAACAATACACTTACTACTTAGAGTGAACTCAGTGCTGACTTCACCACCATGGAATGGGGAACATCCTTTTCAACGCGGATGTTACCCCGCAGTGCTTTTACGAGGCGTCCTTTACAACGCAAGTCGTAACCACGACTTGCGCTGGAGGGCGCTAAAGGATAAAGAATAGTATATTTACTATTCCAAAACCGTCCCTACTATCCACGGGGACTGGTGTTAGAATAGTAAATTATACTATTCACTAACCGCGCCCCCCCAACGCAAGTCGTGGTTACGGCTTGCGTTGTTAAACATGCGTCGTAAAAGCACGCGTTGAAACGGTATGCGTTGTACCGTCATACATCCCCATGGAATGAACAGACTGACTGAAGAAGAAAGAACTTTAGTAATTTGAGGTATAAGGTGTTTTTAAAGGGGCTAATAATAGTTAGAGAGAGATGTTAGCATAAGTGCCTCGTCTGTTTCCTCAACCAGTCCATCTTCTCAGCCACTTAACACACATGTATTAATACATCGTCCAGTGGACAGCCCTAAACTGTCCGGAAAATATACACATATTTGCCAACCTGAACTTTCCGTTGTTGTCTAAAGTACCAAAAAAAATGGAACCCCTTCAAATTGCTACACTGGAGGGGAAAACGGGACCGTTAAGGCAGTTTTAATCCCATAATGCACTTTAACTGATTAACCTATTTAGGAGACCCACTGGAGGGCAAAACAAACATTGTGCAGGCTGATTAGCGAGTGCAACAGCAGTGAGATATTGCCAGCCAATTATCGGTGATCACCTGTGAACAAGGACTATAAAGTCCGAAACGAGTCAGGGAAAGGAAATCTTTGCAACCTGACTTGTTTAGACTTATGAATAAAAGCAATGCCTGAATGAAGCGTGTGTCTTCGATCGATCTATATATAAATATATTTGGCACTGGTTGACGAATCTTCGCGAATTATTTAAAACTTGTGGGGCGTGCCGGTCAGCTCCCATCCTGAAAGTTTCGGGATGATTCAGCAAGCGGGAGCCAAGAAAAAAGGGGGGTCCCAAAACATGTTTTTTCCATGTTATTTTCCATAGGAAACTTTAAACACGACTACAGCCCGAACTGCTGAACGGAATTACACCAAATTTGGCAAAAAGGTAGCTCTTGTTTCAGAAAGAACTCTTTTTGTTAAATGGTATAAAACCGTTCTGTAGTTGCTGAGAAAAAAAAAAGTTTCAATATATAGAGGCGCTGTGGATCCACGGACCCTTCCAACCACAAGCTTTATTCAAATTAATTGTCTGTCAACACTCCAAACCAGGAAGTGTTGGCAGCCATCTAGTGACTTGGTAGAACCGAGTCATAAGAAAAGAGAAAAAGAAACGTGAGAAACAAGAAAAGGGGGCATGGTAGAAGCGCCCTGACCCCCTAGGCCTCCTCAGGGGGTCCCACAAGGACCCCCAGGGCCCAAAAAAGCATAAAGAAAAAATCGTTTGAATTCGCCCTGGGTGCGCGAATCCAGCTGGGAAAATAAAGCAAGCATTGGCATAGCTAATAGGTCTCGTTTTTGGGACCTTATAAGTATTTCGTTATGCAGCATAATATACGTGGTTAAACACTTATAAGGCCCCAAAGGCGAGACCTATTGGCTATGCCAATGCTTGTTTTTTTTATTAAAAGGACAAGCAGTGCTATCAGGCTCCGGCTGCCATTTAGAGGTAGAGAGGGAGAGGTGTGTAGAGTGAGAGAGAGGTGTGTAGAGAGAGAGAGAGAGAGAGAGAGAGGGGTGTAGAGAGAGAGAGAGACAGGTGTGCAGAGAGAGAGAGAGGTGTGTAGAGAGAGGTGTGTGGAGAGAGAGAGAGGTGTGTAGAGAGGTGGGTAGAGAGAGGGGTGTAAGGAGAGGGGTGTAGAGAGAGGATTGTAGAGAAAGGAGTAGAGAGAGAGGGGTGTAGAGAGGTAGTAAGAGAGAGTTAGAGAGAGGTAGGGAGAGAGAGTTAGTGTTATGTGTACAACGGTCATCACATTTTGGGATCAAGCAAGGATAAGAATTCTTACTTATAAACACAGAAATGGACCAGGAGCGAACTACTAAATCTGACCGCTGCAAAGAGAGAAGACAATATACAATTTTGTATGAGGTAGCTGGTCTTACTGAAAATTGCTTACTGTGCTTAAAAAAAAAAAAAGAACAGTGGTCTTGTACCTTCATCCTTAAATAGCATAAAGTGAAATATCAAAAGAATAGCTTAGGACCAATCATTGATTATCCATAGGTGCAACGGAATGCAACAATCGGTGAAGAAGAAAGATGCAAACTCTTGATCTGCAAAGTGATAAAGAAAAGGGGGAGACATCCGGAGACATATAACATCCCAGATTCAAAGAAAGGTGTACAAATATGCCAAATCAGCAAGGACGGTACAAAAGGGGGTGGTGATGGACGGAGCATCTGAACCAATCAAACACTCACACCCAGTCAAAAGATCTGGGTTTAATCCATCACCGTTCTTTGGCCCACTCTGCCACCCCAGTTCAGACATGGCTATATGCAAATCAGTCTGACCCTGTGCCTCTTGGGAACAGTCCAGCCCGAACTGCCAAGCCATGTCTTCCCTTGTATGAGGTAGCTGGTCTTACTGAAAATTGCTTACTGTGCTTAAAAAAAAAAAAAAAGAACAGTGGTCTTGTACCTTCATCCTTAAATAGCATAAAGTGAAATATCAAAAGAATAGCTTAGGACCAATCATTGATTATCCAGAGGTGCAACGGAATGCAACAATCGGTGAAGAAGAAAGATGCAAACTCTTGATCTGCAAAGTGGTAAAGAAAAGGGGGAGACATCCGGAGACATGTAACATCCCAGATTCAAAGAAAGGTGTACAAATATGCCAAATCAGCAAGGACAGCCTCAGCAAAAGCATACTTGGTAATACATAACTGGTAGCGCGAATGTAATTACCGCGCAATTTTAGTATGTTGAGTATTGAAGACCTGAGACTCACTGAGTAGTTTATAAATGAATAAATACCCCAGAGCACTACTGGAGTGCCTCATCATAAATAATAATTAAGACATGGCTGCAGCGTCATGGATGCGTGGCGTTCAGTTAAGCAAATGGCATGATAAATACGATACTAATAATCTGTAGTTTAGGAAAAGTATAAAAAAAGTTTTAATGCATCTCTGCTCCCGTGACCTGGCCCGAGAGTAAATGCGACACTTTTATAATTTATGCACATGAGGACTATATATAGCCTTATACAGCAGAAGCCCACAGGTAAAATTGCGTGTTAACACGATGCGGCAAATGGATACAAGACTACATGGCCCGATAGCCATATACGACAGTAGCCCACAAGCAAAAATTGCATGTTAATATGCGGCAAACGGGTACACGGTTAATGGCCCGGTATACTCTGGGATCCGTAATACATATTGTGCTCTTAATATGTCTTAAACAATGCAGATGACTAGAGCGCATCAAGTGTTTTGATACAAGTGTTAAAGCCAGCCCAGGGCCATGGAAAGGGTCGTCTGGAGCCAGCGCTTGGGAGAGCGCTGTGCTTTATGACCCATGATGGCCAGAAAGAGGAAAGAAAGAAGGCGGATCAGCAAGGACAGCCTCAGCAAAGGCATACTTGGTAATACATAACTGGTAGCGCGAATGCAAACTACCTAATGATTTCAGTATGTTGAGTATTGAAGACCAGAGACTCACTGAGTAGTTTATAAACGAATAAATACCCCAGAGCACTACTGGAGTGCCTTGTCATAAATGATAATTAAGACGTGGCTGCAGCGTCATGGATGGGTGGCGTCCAGGTAAGCAAATGGCACAGTTACCAGGCTCAAAGGGAAGCAGCGTTGGTTTGGTAACTTACTTGGTTACTTGGGGGCTCTGCCTTTAATAATTGGCCTGCTGTTCTTTACTTCGCACATCGTGTTTAACTGCTGGCGATTCGTATGGTGGGTAAATGCTTAAGCTAATAAAAACAGGGACACAAGCGGCAAATGAAACTGACCAAAAGGGAGGGGGGAGAAGGGACGGGGGAGTGTGAGCAGAAGAGACTGATTACAGCAATAAAAACGCAGATGGCAGCTGTGCACGCGCTCGTGAACGCAGGGTGTAGGCCAGCAAAAGGCTCTGGTGGTACTTTTAAAAGCCACTTACTAGATGTTTCGAAGAGACAGCCATGCGCTGTCTCAGACGAGACCTAAAAAGACGAATCGCGGGCTCCCGCGCTTCGTTGTAATGAAGCTCCCGGGCGGGCCAGGTCCCGGGGACACTGGAAAAATGTGTTGGGGGCCCCAATCCCCCCCACACTGCCCCGGGGACCGCCACCTCCCTGGGGCTTGATTAAAGAATTGCGGGGGTCACGCAGCCCCCCAGCACCGGGGACCGCCACCCCGGGGCTAATTTTTAAATATGTGTGGGGCCTGCAAAAACCCCTAGACCCGGGGACCGCCACCACGAGGGCTTGTTTTAAAAAAAATATATAAACCTGTGGGGGGGGGGGGCCCGAGCCCCCCCACATGCCCCGGGGACTGCCAAAATGCTAAAATGCAAATTTGGAGGTCCGTTATGGAGGCTATGTGTGCAAACACGCCCTGTGGGGCATTTTAAGTTGTGGAATTAATTCCCCTTCAATCCTGAGGGCCCCTGGGGCCAACTAGCCCACAAGGTACCTCCAGTAAGCACCACAGGTCTGCGTTGCAGAGAGGTGGTCCAGGCCATGCCCCTTTTTACACCTCTCTGCAACCCAGCTCTGTGGCGCTTACTGGAGGTACCTGGTGGGATACTTGGACCCCAAGGACTCTCAGGATTCAAACAGACTTAATCCCCCAACTTACAACCCTCCAGCGGCACATTTGCAGATTGTTGAAAGAAATACGGGCATACCCTTTATCTACCTCACACCAATCCCACTGACTGAGGCTTACTGGAGGTAAAAGGTAGGCTAGTTGGCCCCATATAGGACCCCCAGCAGTAAAGGGGACTTCAATCCCCATCCAAGAACATACCACGTAGCACGTATGTAGAGTGGTGGGCAAAGTGGGCGTGGCCTGGTACAAGTACTTACCAGTGCTGCTGTGTGGGACTGACTGGAGGTAATAGTTTGGGAAGTTGGCCCCCAAGGACGTCCTTGGGGGCCAACTACCCCTCTTGTTACCTCCAGTAAGTCCCACACAGTGGGATTGCTAAGACGTCTTCGGAGGTCATGGCCCCCTTTCTCTACCACTCTTCAAACGTGCCTGGTGGCAGACCACAAGAAGGGGGATGAAGTCCAATTTAGTCCTGAGGGAGTTCGGGGGCCAAGAATCCCTCCTGGTACCTCATGTAAGTCCTGCGCAGCGGAATTGCTGAGCATTGGTTGGACCCACAGCACCATTTCTCCACCACTCTTCAAACGCAAATACTAGTTAAAGTAGCATATTTCTGCACCTCTGACTCAGAGGTAGTTTTAATCCCCCTGCCCTATTATGTACTAGGGCCTTACAGAGGAGGTCATGCTAATCACAGGGGCACCCCAATGCATAGTGTTCCCTAGTGTATGTATGTGTTTTCACTGTATTGTAAGTGTCTTTTAGCATAGCAGTGGCTCTAGGCCTGGTTAGTCAGAGTCAGTAACCACCAGTACCCATCTAAAAAAGTTGTGGGCACAGGATGATTTTGCAATAAACCTCTTTCTGCTCCTCTGTTGCTTCTTTCTGCACATGACTTGCTTCTTCCTGCACTTTTCTTCGTGTTTGTGGACTTCTGTTGCTTCTTTATGCATTTCTTTTGCTTCTTCCTGTTCGTTTTTTCTTCACATGTCCTACCTCTGTAGGCATAGTTAGAAACTAGCATTTAAAAAACCTTTGAAATTAATTAAAAAAACATAGGTTTCAGGCACATTATAGTTAGAAATTAGCATTTAAAAAAATGTTGAAATTCATTGAAAAAACCATAGGTTTCAGGCGCGTTATAGTTAGAAATTAGCATTTAAAAAACCATAGAAATTCACTGAAAAAACTATAGGTTTTAGGGAAAGCTATAGTTAGTTGGACATTTCACTTGTACAAAACCAGAGAAATTTCCCCCGTTATAGTTACTACCGCTAACTATAACTCGCGCCCCCGCAATGCACTGCTAATGATGTCACATATTACATCACTCATGACATGGTCAGTGACATCACTGATGACATCATCCATGTGATAATTTGATGCATCTTCTCACACCCTAATATAACCTTTGATACATCCACTCTAAATTACAGACTGCCATTCTCAAAACCATAGACACTCCAACACCAATAACTACATACCCACACACTGATTCTTAGGTTTACACACATATCCACTCATTCATCCGTACAGTCACTCATACGTATGGTCACTCAGTACAGGACTATCGTATGCACTCATACACCTATATAGACACTCACACACCACCACTCATCCATAGAGGTACGCACACACTTACTCCATCATGCAAATAATTAATCAGACTGCAATTTACTCACCTATACAGTTATACACACACCAGCTCACTTACTCATACAAATACTAGCACATTCATACGCTCTTATACAATCACTAATACAAGCACACACTCATCCATACAGCCACTCTCACAATCACACACTCTCTTATAGCCATTTATATACTCCAACACACATATATACTGCCTTTCATGAATGTAGTTACTCATACATGTACCACTGAGTTATACATTCACTCACAAACACACTCATACACACACTCACCCATGTCTTGAACCAAAACGCGACGGAGCAATAAACTAATTTTGTTGCACTAACTTGGTGGTCCTTGTCCATGTGCAGCAATCAGCTGGGATACTAACGGAATCTTTGGATATATAATATATACATATAAATTAATATATATATATATATATATTTGGGACTCGATGGACTCTGCTCAAGACAGGTATGAGCCACAAACCCATTGGAGGGATCAAAAACTAAAAAACATTAGAAACTACATTGACCACAATACTGAGCGAGGGATAGAAACGCCCATTGAAAACATTACAAAAAACGAAGTGATGTAGTTTCTTTACCATACCTGGTTTGAACGGCAGCAGGCATAAACCCTTTGAGAAAGCTCAAGACCAACGAGCGAAACATGTCAGGAAGATGGGGCTGCTTTTGAATAAATTGATGCGGATTCCATCATGGTGTGCGGCTACTTGCTTTCCTTTTGGGAAGGTGTTTGGAGGAATATATATATATGTATATATATATATATATATATATATATATATATATATATATATATATACACTGAAAAAAACAATAGGTTTTTGGGGTGTTATAGTTAGCTGGACATTTAACTCGTACAAAACCATTGAAATTTCTCCGTTATAGTTAGTTCTGCTAACTATAACTCGCGCGCCCACAATCCACTGCTGATGATGTCACACATTACATCATTCATGACATGGTCAGTGACATGGCCTTTATAAATACGTGGGACAAAGTCCGGAAGGGAAAAAATGGCACCTTAAACAGCTACCTGTGGTCAGAACTAGAGCGAAATCCAGCCTCGCCATCCGCGAAGTATTTGAAAAACAGCCTGGCTAATCTAGGGCTACAGGAGCTGTGGAATACCCCTACCAATCATACTACAATCAAAAGATTGGTAAAGAAAACAATAAAATGCCTCTCATGGATTGAAGATAAAGCGTGTGTTGCCAAAAGGTCACATGGGTGGATTATCCTAAACTCCTATTCTAAACAAGGACATCAGAGTTACCTTGACCTCGGGTACTCAAGAACCACAAAATTGAAGTTTTTAAAGTATAGATTGGGCCTGTTACCTTGCATATGTCATCTCCCTCACTGATTCAGAAAAGGGGGTGGTGATGAACAGAGTGTCTGAATTAAGCAGACCACTCTTACCCAGTCCAAAGATCAGGGCTTGATCCATCACCGTTATTTATCTCACTGCACCATCCCAGCTCAGAACCTGGCTATATGCAAATCAGTCTGTCCCTGGCCCAGTGCATCATGGGAACAGGGCAGTCTAAACTACCAAGCCAATTCTTCACCTGAAAGGAGACAAGCTACCGGGGACCGGTTTCTGGCATTTCAGCCGTCTTCGGCCCGGCTTGCTTGAATCCTGATGGTGCAGTGAGAAAGGGACTCATGTCTGAGTATACCCTGCCACACCTATAGTGGCTAAAAACGAATCAGAAAAGGGGGTGGTGATGAACGGAGTTTCTGAATTAAGCAGACCACTCTTACCCAGTCCAAAGATCAGGGCTTGATCCATCACCGTTATTTATCTCACTGCACCATCCCAGCTCAGAACCTGGCTATATGCAAATCAGTCTGTCCCTGCCCCAGTGCATCATGGGAACAGGGCAGACTAAACTACCAAGCCAATTCTTCACCATAAAGGAGACAAGCTACCGGGGACCGGTTTCTGGCATTTCAACCGTCTTCGGCCCGGCTTGCTTGAATCCTGATGGCGCAGTGAGAAAGGGACTCATGTCTGAGTATACCCTGCCACACCTATAGTGGCCAAAAACAATTCAGAAAAGGGGGGTGGTGATGAACAGAGTGTCTGAATTAAGCAGACCACTCTTACCCAGTCCAAAGATCAGGGCTTGATCCATCACCGTTATTTATCTCACTGCACCATCCCAGCTCAGAACCTGGCTATATGCAAATCAGTCTGTCCCTGGCCCAGTGCATCATGGGAACAGGGCAGACTAAACTACCAAGCTAATTCTTCACCAGAAAGGAGACAAGCTACCGGGGACCGGTTTCTGGCATTTCAGCCGTCTTCGGCCCGGCTTGCTTGAATCCTGATGGTGCAGTGAGAAAGGGACTCATGTCTGAGTATATCCTGCCACACCTATAGTGGCCAAAAACGATTCAGAAAAGGGGGTGGTGATGAACAGAGTGTCTGAATTAAGCAGACCACTCTTACCCAGTCCAAAGATCAGGGCTTGATCCATCACCGTTATTTATCTCACTGCACCATCCCAGCTCAGAACCTGGCTATATGCAAATCAGTCTGTCCCTGCCCCAGTGCATCATGGGAACAGGGCAGACTAAACTACCAAGCCAATTCTTCACCATAAAGGAGACAAGCTACCGGGGACCGGTTTCTGGCATTTCAACCGTCTTCGGCCCGGCTTGCTTGAATCCTGATGGCGCAGTGAGAAAGGGACTCATGTCTGAGTATACCCTGCCACACCTATAGTGGCCAAAAACAATTCAGAAAAGGGGGGTGGTGATGAACAGAGTGTCTGAATTAAGCAGACCACTCTTACCCAGTCCAAAGATCAGGGCTTGATCCATCACCGTTATTTATCTCACTGCACCATCCCAGCTCAGAACCTGGCTATATGCAAATCAGTCTGTCCCTGGCCCAGTGCATCATGGGAACAGGGCAGACTAAACTACCAAGCTAATTCTTCACCAGAAAGGAGACAAGCTACCGGGGACCGGTTTCTGGCATTTCAGCCGTCTTCGGCCCGGCTTGCTTGAATCCTGATGGTGCAGTGAGAAAGGGACTCATGTCTGAGTATATCCTGCCACACCTATAGTGGCCAAAAACGATTCAGAAAAGGGGGTGGTGATGAACAGAGTGTCTGAATTAAGCAGACCACTCTTACCCAGTCCAAAGATCAGGGCTTGATCCATCACCGTTATTTATCTCACTGCACCATCCCAGCTCAGAACCTGGCTATATGCAAATCAGTCTGTCCCTGGCCCAGTGCATCATGGGAACAGGGCAGACTAAACTACCAAGCCAATTCTTCACCAGAAAGGAGACAAGCTACCGGGAACCGGTTTCTGGCATTTCAGCCGTCTTCGGCCTGGCTTGCTTGAATCCTGATGGTGCAGTGAGAAAGGGACTCATGTCTGAGTATACCCTGCCACACCTATAGTGGCCAAAAACGATTCAGAAAAGGGGGTGGTGATGAACAGAGTTTCTGAATTAAGCAGACCACTCTTACCCAGTCCAAAGATCAGGGCTTGATCCATCACGGTTATTTATCTCACTGCACCATCCCAGCTCAGAACCTGGCTATATGCAAATCAGTCTGTCCCTGGCCCAGTGCATCATGGGAACAGGGCAGACTAAACTACCAAGCCAATTCTTCACCATAAAGGAGACAAGCTACCGGGGACCGGTTTCTGGCATTTCAACCGTCTTCGGCCCGGCTTGCTTGAATCCTGATGGCGCAGTGAGAAAGGGACTCATGTCTGAGTATACCCTGCCACACCTATAGTGGCCAAAAACAATTCAGAAAAGGGGGGTGGTGATGAACAGAGTGTCTGAATTAAGCAGACCACTCTTACCCAGTCCAAAGATCAGGGCTTGATCCATCACCGTTATTTATCTCACTGCACCATCCCAGCTCAGAACCTGGCTATATGCAAATCAGTCTGTCCCTGGCCCAGTGCATCATGGGAACAGGGCAGACTAAACTACCAAGCTAATTCTTCACCAGAAAGGAGACAAGCTACCGGGAACCGGTTTCTGGCATTTCAGCTGTCTTCGGCCCGGCTTGCTTGAATCCTGATGGTGCAATGAGAAAGGGACTAATGTCTGAGTATACCCTGCCACACCTATAGTGGCCAAAAACGATTCAGAAAAGGGGGTGGTGATGAACAGAGTGTCTGAATTAAGCAGACCACTCTTACCCAGTCCAAAGATCAGGGCTTGATCCATCACCGTTATTTATCTCACTGCACCATCCCAGCTCAGAACCTGGCTATATGCAAATCAGTCTGTCCCTGGCCCAGTGCATCATGGGAACAGGGCAGACTAAACTACCAAGCCAATTCTTCACTAGAAAGGAGACAAGCTACCGGGAACCGGTTTCTGGCATTTCAGTCGTCTTCGGCCCGGCTTGCTTGAATCCTGATGGTGCAGTGAGAAAGGGACTCATGTCTGAGTATACCCTGCCACACCTATAGTGGCCAAAAACGATTCAGAAAAGGGGGTGGTGATGAACAGAGTGTCTGAATTAAGCAGACCACTCTTACCCAGTCCAAAGATCAGGGCTTGATCCATCACCGTTATTTATCTCACTGCACCATCCCAGCTCAGAACCTGGCTATATGCAAATCAGTCTGTCCCTGGCCCAGTGCATCATGGGAACAGGGCAGACTAAACTACCAAGCCAATTCTTCACCAGAAAGGAGACAAGCTACCGGGGACCGGTTTCTGGCATTTCAGCCGTCTTCGGCCCGGCTTGCTTGAATCCTGATGGTGCAGTGAGAAAGGGACTCATGTCTGAGTATACCCTGCCACACCTATAGTGGCCAAAAACGATTCAGAAAAGGGGGTGGTGATGAACAGAGTGTCTGAATTAAGCAGACCACTCTTACCCAGTCCAAAGATCAGGGTTTCATCCATCACCGTTATTTATCTCACTGCACCATCCCAGCTCAGAACCTGGCTATATGCAAATCAGTCTGTCCCTGGCCCAGTGCATCATGGGAACAGGGCAGACTAAACTACCAAGCCAATTCTTCACCAGACAGGAGACAAGCTACCGGGGACCGGTTTCTGGCATTTCAGCCGTCTTCGGCCCGGCTTGCTTGAATCCTGATGGTGCAGTGAGAAAGGGACTCATGTCTGAGTATACCCTGCCACACCTATAGTGGCCAAAAACGATTCAGAAAAGGGGGTGGTGATGAACAGAGTGTCTGAATTAAGCAGACCACTCTTACCCAGTCCAAAGATCAGGGCTTGATCCATCACCGTTATTTATCTCACTGCACCATCCCAGCTCAGAACCTGGCTATATGCAAATCAGTCTGTCCCTAGCCCAGTGCATCATGGGAACAGGGCAGACTAAACTACCAAGCCAATTCTTCACCAGAAAGGAGA
Source organism: Lissotriton vulgaris (assembly GCF_964263255.1). Classification (NCBI taxonomy): domain Eukaryota; kingdom Metazoa; phylum Chordata; class Amphibia; order Caudata; family Salamandridae; genus Lissotriton; species Lissotriton vulgaris. The sequence continues at coordinate 929,924,103 of NC_141685.1, read as the reverse complement.
CATGCTACCGGGAACCGGTTTCTGGCATTTCAGCCGTCTTCGGCCCGGCTTGCTTGAATCCTGATGGTGCAGTGAGAAAGGGACTCATGTCTGAGTATACCCTGCCACACCTATAGTGGCCAAAAACGATTCAGAAAAGGGGGTGGTGATGAACAGAGTGTCTGAATTAAGCAGACCACTCTTACCCAGTCCAAAGATCAGGGCTTGATCCATCACCGTTATTTATCTCACTGCACCATCCCAGCTCAGAACCTGGCTATATGCAAATCAGTCTGTCCCTGGCCCAGTGCATCATGGGAACAGGGCAGTCTAAACTACCAAGCCAATTCTTCACCAGAAAGGAGACAAGCTACCGGGGACCGGTTTCTGGCATTTTAGCCGTCTTCGGCCCGGCTTGCTTGAATCCTGATGGTGCAGTGAGAAAGGGACTCATGTCTGAGTATACCCTGCCACACCTATAGTGGCCAAAAACGATTCAGAAAAGGGGGTGCTTTGGCTTGGTAGTTTGGTCTGCCCTGTTCCCATGATGCACTGGGCCAGGGACAGACTAATTTGCATGTAGCCAGGTTCTGAGCTGGGATGGTGCAGTGAGCTAAAAAACGGTGATGGATCAAGCCCTGATCTGTTGACTGGGTACGAGTGTTCTGCTTAATTCAGATACTCTGTCCATCACCACCCCCTTTTCTGAATCGTTTTGTCCACCACAAGCGTGGAAGGGTATACACAGACATGAGTCCCTTGCTCACTGCACCATCAGGATTCAAGCAAGCCGGGCCGAAGACGGCTGTAATCCCAGAAACCGGTCCCCGGAAGCTTGTTTCCTTTCCAGTATAAGAATTGGCTTGGTAGTTTGGTCTGCCCTGTTCCCATGATGCACTGGGCCAGGGACAGACTAATTTGCATGTAGCCAAGTTCTGAGCTGGGATCGTGCAGTGAGCTAAAAAACGGTGATGGATCAAGCCCGGATCTGTTGACTGGGTACGAATGTTCTGCTTAATTCAGATACTCTGTCCATCACCACCCCCTTTTCTGAATCTCCCTCACTGGCTCAGGGATAATGGGGGATCCCTTTGTCGGTTATGTGGCATGGCGTCTGAGGACATGCCACGCTTGTTGTGTTCTTGCGACAAATTGATGGAGGAAAGGAAACGTTTGTTGAAATTCCAATTTAATCAGCGAGGAATACGCTCACAAAGACATGCAGTCCTTGCCTGTTTTGCACCAAACAACCCGCAGTTGAACTGTAGCTTGGTGAAGTTTATGAAGGAGGTAGAAAAAAGGATGCAGAAGCTTGACCCTTCATTATGCTTTTAGAGTTTATTAAATCCAGCTGAATTATCAACGTTGCCTAAAACGAATTACATTTTTGAAGGTGGTAGAAATGAGAATGTTGGAACTCGACCCCTCGCTAAGCCCTTAGAGGATATTAAAATTAAATTGAACCTTATTTAACAATGTTTGTAAAATGAATTAACTTTAAGATTTTAAATAGGAGACGTAAAATTGAATATATTTTCTCATCCTTAAAAAGAAATTTAGAGAACACAAATCCACTAATACACCAGAGGAGCATAGAAGACTACCTTGTCCCACTCAATAACACCAATATAATAAGCACAACAACTTGAGTCCACCAGGAACCTGATCAATTTACGCAATTAAGAGACACTGGACCTTTACAATTCCAGAGTCCGTCAGTAGACAACACAGTCTCATCCAACACTTTCTCCACAATTAGTTCCCCAACCAGAGACCGACAGGAACCTGAACAAAATAGCACCCCATCTAGAGACCTCCAGGAACAGGTTACACAACCAGGAGCCATATGCGGAACAGAAAGTACGTTGGCCAGGAATGAAGCGGAGAGAACGTGAAATACAAAAAACAACAATAATAGCCGTGGATCACCAAGCTTGGACAGAACGTCCAACACCGCAATTAAGGTCAGAGGAGAAAACCGACCTAAGGAAAGTAATAAGACAAAGATACATGGGTCAGAACGGAAATTCAGGAACAGAAAACGTGAAGATCGAAATATACGAATGAATAATTACACTACGTCACCCAAGGTCATGTGAAAAATTCTTGAGATCCAAACACAAATCAGTAGCCTGTGGCAGGAATTATTAAACACCTTGAAAGGGATAGAAAAAGTACGTGATATTACAGAAAACACTCACACTGAAGTAGAACACATCAAAGAGCTATTAAATACAACCAAAGATGAAAACAAGAAGAGAGCAATGCCATTGTCAAACAGACAAAACAGACCCGATAGGAATCAAAATACTTTAACGGAAGTAGAAATACTAGTACTACTCAGGGAGTACGAGCCAACGGACCGCACTAGGTTTCAGGAAATCAAAAGAGTACCAATAGACGCAAACAGAACATCCACGATGAATGACAGGAAACCCAATCTCAACAACTTACAACAAATCCAACTAACCACCGATCCGTCAAACAGGATCACAGCTAGAACAGAAAAATCATTAAAATGCCTATTGCTAAACTGCCGATCGGCAGCGAAACATTCTTCTGACATAGCCAATATCATTATCAATCAGGAAATAGACATAACAATCCTTAACGAAACCTGGCTATCTGAATCCTCGTCCCCAGTCTTGGACCTGCTGGTGCCCCCGCACTATAACAGAACGAGACTTGACAGACAAAAAAGGCAGGAGGTGGTATTGCCTGTATCCACAGATCAAACTTAGAAATTGGCCAATTTCAATCAGACCCTCTCGAATCATGCGAATATCTAGGGCTCCATATAATACCGTCACGGGAGAAGATAAAAACCACTCAATCTAGCAAAATGAAAAGATGCATACGAGAAACCAGAGACTCGAATATGGATCTTCTAATGGAAAGCTGCAAAAGAGACCTAATCCTACCTGACAACACGCAGAATGTGAATGATCTAACGAACCATTAAACTACCACAATATCGAAAATAGTCAACTCCACCATACCACTCATATTAAAAAGAGTTACGGAAAAGATTAAAAACCCATGGTTTAATGGAATATTGAATGAAGATAGGCGAAAATTGAGACGTGCAGAAAGAAAATGGAGACAATACCCATCATCCCCTGAGCTGAAATCCCTGAGAAAAATCAGAAAGGAATATAATAAAAAGATCATCAACTCGAAAAAGAAATTTATCAGAACTGAACTGGATAACGCCAAAAACAGACCACGGAAACTGTTTGAGATTATAAAACTACAATCAAATAAGCTGGCAAAATCTGCCCAAGAAGTCACTAAAACACAACTAAGTTGCGAAGAATTCTCCACCTTTTTCAATAACAAAGCCAACGAACTGGAAAAAGAACTTAGGATCGCTGCAGACAACCCTGACTACAATACACCATCATCGCAATCTGCATCGAACTATGCGAATAATGCGACAAAAAACAAGGCACACTGGGACACTTTCAAATTATTAGAGCAGAATGAGATTGCTAAAACGCTTGCTGACACTAAACCCAACAATCACTATAACGACCCGCTACCCTCAAAATGCCTGAAAGAAATCAGCCATATTATGATTCCAATATGGACTGAAATCATAAACACCTCACTTTCCCAGGGGGTCCTACCAGAATGCCTTAAGACAGGACAAGTAGTCCCGATCATCAAAAAACCCACAGCAGACCCGGCAGATCCAAATAACTATCGCCCAGTGACCAACATCCCTCTTCTTGCCAAATTAATAGAGAGATGTGTACAGAATCAGTTAAGCAGACACATCGACAACTTCTCTCTATTGGATGACTGCCAATCGGGATTCAGAACAGGCCACAGCACGGAAACAGCAATCCTTCACATTGTCGATGATGCACTTCAAGCAATAGATCACAACCAATCTTGCCTACTCATCCTCCTAGACCTGTCCTCAGCGTTTGATACAGTTAACCACGAAAAACTTCTAAACAGACTTCACGACAGGATGGGAATTTCTGGTACTGTACTGGAATGGTTCGAATCATTCTTACAGAATAGAACTCAGAGATTCCTAGTAAACCAATCTCTTTCTCCTTCATGCCCAAGTACCCCAAGGATCTACTCTATCTCCTTCACTGTTTAACTTATACATCAAACCCCTTACAGAAATCCTGCAAAATTCCAAAATATCTTACCATATGTACGCGGACGACACGCAACTTTACATCAAGATTGCATCACTGGAAGACACAACCACTATGAATGAGGCCCTCAAAATGACGCTAAAATGGCTAACTAGCAACCATCTCAAGCTAAACGCAAATAAAACAGAATTCTTACTCATCACACCACAAAAGAATCAAGCAGAAGTGAAGGAATGGTCCAAAATGATCACAGCGTTAAACTGCACCCCTACTCTAGTTGACTCAGCGAAATCTCTCGGAATCACACTGGATGAACACCTTGATATGAAAACCCACATTAAAGTAATGGCAAAAAACGTACGCTTTCATCTGAACTACTTAAGATAAATGAAGTCATTTTTATCGGAGAATGACCTAAAACTAGCTGTGCAATCACTGGTTATATCAAGAATTGAATATGGGTGCACAACGCTAGCAGGTCTTCCAAAAATTTCCACAGCTCCCCTAAAAGCATGCCTCAATGCAGCAGCAAGACTTATTATAGGATCGAGGAAATTTGACCACATCTCCCCTCACCTGAAAGCTTTAAACTGGCTACCCTACGAAGCTGGAATACAGCTAAAAATGGCATGTATCACCCATAAAGCGATTCATCACAACACACCTAGATATCTTGCCCAGAAAATAGAAATTTCAGGAGGAAACAGACCTGCCCGGAGTGCCAATTTTCTGCTGCTGAGACCTCCTATCTCCAGGAAGAAAAAAACCTATGAGAGAGCGTTCTCTGCTGCAGCCCCTAGAATCTGGAACGCTCTTCCTGAACATCAGAAAAGTTTTGAACACTGCAACATTTAAGAAGGAAACTACGATCTTTCTAATGAGCAAGTTCCTCCCATAGGTAGGCAATTCGCCACCTGAGACTTAACAGTAAGGGTTTATTAGATAACAACGTAGGAAATATATAGAAAATGACCCACGGTAAGAGGACACCGGCGGAAGGCAAGAGACAAACCAGGGGACGGGAGAAAACAATCAGCTACTACCTCAGAACAGTTTTATTCATGTCTTGTAATCATGTAGCGGTCTTTTATCGTTTTCTTTATATTATCTACCTATAGACTAGGTATGGAAGTATTACTAATTAATGTTTACAATCTAATTGCTTGTTATATACATTGCTGTTTTTGCCATGTGATGTTAAGCGCTCTGATACCCAAGGGTCTAGTTCGCGCTATAGAAAACTGTTTATAAATAAATAAATAAATAAATAAATAATATAAATAGATGTAATTTTATGGTTGCGGCGAAAAATGTATTGTATGTAGAAAATGTTTTAAATGAGGAATTGCAATGGTTTTAATTAATTATGCAAATACAATAAAAAAAAGGTCAGTGACATCACTGATGACATCTCAAATGACATCACTGATGACATCATCCAGTGAAAGTGGTTTGGTTCGTTATTTAAATATGTATTATATATATAGCAATCTGCATTGAAGAATGAGTGGATATATAAATAGAAATATCTGGTTGGAGGATTTAGTAGCAGTGTGATTGACTATTTACTTGACTAATTTATAGTGTCTCACTAAATATATTGGATAGTGACTAAACTGTGTGAATATCTGTATCACTTTGTCAGTTGTTGTGTAAACTGCTGCACCAGTTGGTTACTAGCTTTGTGAAAGTCTATATTAGTTATTGATTAGCTAAGTGAGTATTTGTATGGAAGAGTAAATGTGTGTGTGGTTCGGTGGGGTGTGTGTGACTGCCCAAAGATGTGTGAATAGTTGATTCAGTAGGTATATGAGGTTAAGAATGCATGTGGAAACAGGTGTTTGGGTGAGTGAATATCTTTATGGGTGTGGTGATGAGCAAATATATCTCTCAATGGTACATGTCCAACAAACTAGAAAAATAAAAGGCAGTATATATGACAGTTGTTGTATATAAATAAGTATACATAAGACTCATTGATTGCATAAGTGACTGTATAGATAACTGTATACTTGTAATAGTGATGTCATAACACACTAAGTATGAGTTACTATCTATATGAATAAATGAAGTGCTATTTGTATAAGTGTGTAGCTGAGTAAATGTAAATATGTAAATATGCAAAAGTGAGTAGGATGACTGCATAAGTGAATAGGATGTGTGCTGGTGTGTTCTGTCGATATAGGTGTATAAGTATATATTTGATAGTGTCCTATTGATCTTTGTTAGCATGCATGAGTAAATGTATAGGTAATTGGTTATAGATGTGTGTGTAGATCTAGAAATCACTGAGTGGGTTTTTAGATACTTGTATTGCTGTGTCAATGGATTCAAATATGGTACTCTTTATTTTACAGTGAGTGATGAAAGGATATACTAGTGTATGATGAGGTGTATCTGATTGTCACATGGATGATGTCATCAGTGATGTCATCAGTGATGTCATTTGAGATGTCATCAGTGATATCAGTGATGTCACTGACCATGTCATGAATGATGCAATATGTGACATCATCAGCAGTGGATTGCGGGCGCGCAAGTTATAGTTAGCAGAACTAACTATAACAGAGAAATTTCAATGGTTTTGTACGAGTGAAATGTTCAGCTAACTATAACACCCCTAAAATCTATGTTTTTTCAGTGAATTTCTAATGTTTTTTAAATGCTAATTCCTAACTATAACATGTCTTAAACCAATGTTTTTTCAGTGAATTTCAAAGGTTTTGTAAATGATAATTTTTAAATGTATTAATTGTTATATTTTTTTTGTACTGATTTACTACATTTTTTTAGACTATTTATTTATTTATTTATTTATTATTTTTTTTTTTTTTGTCCTCATATATGCCACCAGTTAATGACTGCTCTAAGATAGGCGCTCTTCAAGCCACTGTCACAAACTATCCTTTCCAGCCCTCGTGTTTGTGGATAGCTGTAGAAGATTGCCCAGAGGAAAGGTCGTTACCCGTCCAACTTCCTTTCGGATTGGTTCTTGCAACTAAGGAAGGACAGGACCACTTACCTCTGGCATAATCATTGGACTATTATTACTTTTCGATCCAGGCATTCAATGCTGACCACAACCTAACAGCTTTATCACCCCCACATAAAATATCAAATTTACTCACAGCCACGATATATTTAAGACAGTCTGCGAATTTCGGGGGGGATGCAGACTTCCAAGCTTTGCAGATCTCTCTTCTAGCAATGGTCATAACATAAAAAATAAACTGTGACAAGTTACTGTTAAACACATAATTAGGCAATAAACCAAAGAAAACCAATCTGGGTGAACACTGAATTGGAACCGACAAAACCTCTTCTAAGAATTTACACAATTGTTCCCAAAAATTAGCTATTTTTGGACATTCAAAGAACATGTGAATATCATTTGCGCTCCTTAGATTGCACCTAGGACAAAAATATTGCACCCCAGAGATTCTAGAGAGTTTCGCTGGGGTCCAATACACTCTGTGCAATGTATATAAATGATTCCTTCTTAAATTAGAAGGTTTAATTATCTTTTGGGATAAAGAAAAGGAATCAATCCATAATTTCTCTACTTCCTCCGCTATCTGGACTGAAGAGGGGTCCCATATATTCTTAATTTCTGTTTCCAAATTGTCTTTATTGTTCAGTAATATGTTATACCATTGTGCCGTTTCTCTTTTTATTTCTCTAGAATTACTATATAACTCTAAGAATGATTCCTCATCATTTGAGACCCAATTTTGGCTTCCCCACCAGGCCGATAGTTGATAAAACTTGAACCTCGTTAATGTCCCTCCGGTTACACCCTCAAGAAATTCCCACTTTAAAACTTTCGATTCATCACATAAGTCCCCCCACTTCAGGAGGCCTGCTCTTTTTAAGGGGAGAGCCAGTTGATCCAATAAACACTCTGGGGTGCCTGGTGAGTCCCAAATTGGGGAGTATTGATGGTAATATTGAATACACAGCAACCTACACGTCTGCGACCAATAGTATAAAGCAGCCTTTAAAACTTTCAGCCTAACTTTTTTGAAAAATTTTTTGTCACCAAATTTAAACAGAAAGTAATCAGTACCAAAAGGGAGATCCTGTAGCATAGCCTGGAATAGTAAACTATTTGAAGTAAAATCCAATCTATTAGCTAGTATCCTAAAGTTTTTAAGCTGGAAAGCATAACAGTAAAATAGTAAATCAGGGAGAGCTAAACCACCTAATTTTAGTCCTCTCCTTAGCTTCTTCCAAGCTATCCTTGGAGATTTGGTTGCCCAAATAAACAACCCTATTCTACCTTGTAAATTAAGAATATCTTTTCTACTGAAAACTAAGGGAATAGAATTAAACAAAAACGTAACCTTAGGTAGAATGATCATTTTAACAAGATTCACTCTGCCGTAGATATTTAACGGTAAAGTGTTCCACCTGGAGAGAAGTTTTTTAATCTCCTTTATCACAGTTTCCCAACTAGCCTTCGGAGTATCATCTATATTCTGGGTTAAATAAATACCTAGATATCTCATCTTGCATTTGGCTTCTGGAATAAGGAGTGGGTTATTCCAACACATTACCTCGGTTTTCTCCTTATTAATAGTGTAACCTGAAACCAAGCCAAAGCTCTCCGCGAGTCAAAATAACCTGGGAATTGCTTCGAGGGGGTTTGAGGTATACAACAAGAGATCATCTGCGTATAACGCTGTCCTAATTGATAAGTCCCCAATTTTAAATGAAGAAATAATAGAATCCTGCCTTAAAGAACAAACAAAAGGCTAGATGTAGACATCAAACAACAACGGAGACAAGGGACATCCTTGCCTTGTTCCTCTACCAACACTAAACCATTCTGACAGTCCTCCGTTGACCAGAATCTTAGCCCTGGGACTTCTGTATAGAGCCACCACACTTTTAATGTAGATTTCAGGAAAACCAAATTTCTTCATTGTTGACCATAGATATTTCCAGTTTACTTGGTCAAACGCTTTCGCAGCGTCTATTGCGACTATGGCCAAAGGTTTTTTGTTTTGAACTGCATAGTCAATAGCTCCGATTGCCTGAAATGTGAGTTCATTCAGTTGTCTGCCCGGGATAAATCCGCGTTGATCCGGATGTATAATGGATTTAATCACCTTAGCGAGCCTATTTGCTAAGATACCTGAATAAACTTTTAAGTCTGAGTTCAGTAAAGATATAGGTCGGTATGATTCTATCCTTTGTGGATCTTTGTTTGGCTTCATAATTAATGAGATGGTTGCGTCCAGCCAAGAAGATGGAATTTGCTGACCTTGGATGAAAATTTCATTGAATAGTTTATGCATTGGAACAATAAATTCCTCCAAATTATCCTTATAAATTTCTGTTGGGAGCCCATCTGGGCCCGCAGCTTTCTTTCTTGCCATTCTCTCAACTTGAGATCTAATTTCCCCCTCGGTGATTTCTTTTCCTAAGAAGGCTACTTCTTCATTACTTAAACGAGTTAGATTTCTCAGAATGTCTAAATTATCTATTTCTTCCGATGAAGTATTCACTCTTTCACGATAAAGATCTTCATAAAAAGATCTGGCCTCCTCTTTAATGTCTTCATCCTCAGATAAAACTGCACCAGTTCCTCGTTGTATTAAAGTTTTAATGTTGTTTCTGGACCTGTCAGCTCTAGCTTTCCAGGCAAGTAGTGATCCACATTTCTCCCCATATTCAAAATTACGCAATTTGCTTACCTCCCATTTATCTCTTAGTATCTTTTCAGAACATAGTCTGTGATTAGTTTGTAGGTCATTTAATTCTTTTTCTAGCCTCGATACTTCTGTTCGATCATTAGAGATGGCATGGAGAAGTTGCTGCTCTTTTATTTTAATTAGATTGAGATTGTTTACATCTTTTTCTTTAGTTAGCTTTCTATTTAGAGCCATTTGGGAGCCGTATATTCCTCTCAAGAAAGATTTAAGAGCATCCCATATAGTTCGATTTGGGGCTGAATCATTATTAAATAGGAAAAACTCTCTTATACTTTTCTTGGTGCTAGTATTGAAATCGGCTTTTAATAAAATAGTCCTATCCAAAGTCCACCTATGATCTAGTGGGTTCCTTTTTTGAATACTAATGCACAACTTAACCACGGAGTGATCTGATAATCCATTCGGGATATATACAATAGAATGGATATTTGATAACATCGTTCGATCCAGCAGAAAATAATCTATCCTGGAGAACTGATGTTTTTTTTTGCTGTAGAACGAATACTCTCTCTGGGAGCCATGTTTGACTCTCCAGGCATCGCACAACGCATACTCCTTAATAATATTTTGCAGCGTACAAATCGATTTTTTTGGACAGTTATATCTAGCCTTTGAAGTGCGGTCAAGTTCTACATCCAGTAGCAAGTTAAAATCTCCCCCTAGTACTATAGGAATTGGAAATTGTAATAAATAACTTGCTAGTTTATGAAGGAAGCATGGATTATCCTCATTTGGGCCGTAATAGACCCCACATAAGAGTTTATTATTTATTTTTAGATGTTTAATTTTTAAATTACATTATTATTACATTATACATTACATTACAAAATATACTTTCTCAGAATGAATTACTTTAGTTTAAATACTTTGCAAATAGGCAATAGAATTTTAAGTACAGTAGTTACAGTTGTTGCAATGGGCAACACAATTTCAAATGCAATGCAACATTGCACTCAATGGGAATTTCTAGTTAAATGCAATTAGTTACTTTATGGATTACTTTTCTAACCACAGGACTGGATTCTAGTTTCAGTCCTTGGACATCTCCTGTAAACAGTTGAGTAAAATCGTTTTGGTTACAGTAGTAATTTTTAAGGAATATTATTGTATTTTAAAAGTTGACACTTAGAAACTTTTCACATAGAATCTCCAAAGTTATCCTATGAGAGGAAATTCACTTAGCAACTAAGTAGTGTTATCGTTACTTTTTCTTACTCAGTGGTGGATCCTGGATCTAGCACTGGTGCATCTCCTGTAAACAGTTAAAGAATGCGTTTAGGTTATACAGGCGATTTTTAAGGAATATTTGTAGTTTGTGAAAATCTACGCTTAGAAACTTTTCTTGTGAAAACCAGACAATGGATTCCTGTGAAAAGAAATACAAGTTACTGGTAATTACACTTAGAATTACTTTTCAGGGTCAGTGCTGAGCTAAAATATGCAGCACTGGGTTCTCTCCTGATAACAGGTGAGTAGATCGGAATTTGTTGTTCGAATGATTTTAGGTGAATATTTTAAGGTTTGAAAACTCCGCACTTAGAAGAATTTCCAAGTGAAACCAGTCATGTTAGCCTATGGAAGGAAATTCAAGTTACTGGTAAGTACGGTTAGAATTACTTTGCAGGATCAGTACTGAGCACAAAGATGCAGCACTGAGGTATCATCTGATAACAGGTGAGTAAATCGGAATTCGTAGTTCGGCTGGTTTTAGAGGGTCCCTAGGGTCAAACTAGCCCACTAGGTACCTCCAATAAGCGCCACAGAGCTGTGTTGCAGAGAGGTGCAAAAAGGGGCGTGGCCTCTGAACACCTGTCTGCAACACAGCTCCCTGGCGCATACTGGAGATACCTGTTGGGCTATTTGGCCCTCAGGTACCCTCAGCATTGAAAGATAATTAATTCCCCAACTTAAAACCCCCAACGGGGCACAGTGGTGAAGGAAGGGGACGTGGCCTGAGGTGACATGTCTGCAAACACGCCCTGTGGCTCGTTTAAAGTTAGAGAATTAATTCCTCCTTAATCCTGTGGAAGCCAACTAGCCCACCAGGTACCTCCAGATGTTCAGACTTGTGGCAATCAACTGTGTATAAGGGAAGGAACTCATCAACAATAATGTCTTTATTTTAATACTCAAATAAATTTAAAAAAATGAATAGCACCTTTTAAAAAAAATAAGGATAATAGGGGTTTTGGATGGGGAAGTGGATAAAAATTGTAGACATAAACTGTACACAGTAACCAATAAAGATACTTGTTTTAGAAAATAAATGCAAAGGTATTTATTTTAATACTCATAATAAAAAAGAGAAAGAATTAAAGGAAAAAGAAAGAGTGAGTACGTATGAGGATATAAAATGAAACTAAAACTGTTTAACAAGTTTCACTTTGAAAAACGTGACAAAAAAAATGTGAGGAGCACTAAATTGGTTCCATGTTAACTTCAATAACCAAAATGTATATAATGTATATAAACCACACCTGTAGGATTATTACTTTCGTTTCTGTGATTTAATTACGGGTGACCAAACTATGAGCAAGATAAAGTTTACGATCGTCGGATTCATCTTCAGTTTTTCGTCCATTTCCTCAGAGGGAACATAAAGTTAATGTATATATTGTAATATATAAAACATTTGTCCCCTCCAGAGGAGTTGGATGGTTGTCGACGGAAGGAGGAAAGAATTTTAAAGAGAGGTAAATTAATAGCATAAGTTTATGCTTTATATATTTTTCTAATGCAAGTATATTATTATGATTTCTAAATGTAGTGTGTAAAAGTATAATTGTACTTTAGAAACGAAATGATGTAAGAACAGTTCTTGTATTATCGTCGCAAATTGAAAATACTACGGCGACGCAAAAAAAGAAGGTTTGAAATATGTACAGATAAAAAAAGTAATTCTCTTTTTCTTCTAGAGTGAAGATGGGTTTATCAGTATGTATATTGTGTAGTACTGTGACGTATTTTCACTCATGAAGAACTGGAGGCTTATCGTTGCAAACAGTAAACATGAAAAAAAATATTAATGTCAAATAACAAATAATAAAATAATCCTTTTTAACAGTTACAATGTTTTCATAGATAGTAATTGAATTTTTTTTTACAAAAAACAAAAAAGAAAGATGAAGTAGTGAGGGATTGTTTGTAGTTGCACTTCTATTCTACTTTATCTGAAAGTAATCATGCTCTCTTATAATAATAAAAATTTGGGCCAAAACATTAAAAAAGATTTGAATAGAAAATAGTGTTTGCGGAGAAAAAAGGGAGTGTGTGCATATTTATATAGAACGTGGTCGACCCAAAACTATATCAACAATTGACATGAGCACTGTATTTACAGTACACTTTCAGGCAGGCGTAGATTACGTCATTTATCTTCAATTACAGGATGTGGCCGCGACTCAGAGGCTCCAACACTGATTTCCAGCACCAAGTTCAACAGTGTACCTGAATGACCACATACGTATATATATTAGCTGCCCTTCATGTGCCAAAAACTGCATCCTAAAGCTTTCATAGCTCTGTATTACTACTGCTACAGCACTCCACTGAATGTACAACAAACATTCATATTCGCAAAAATATGTTATGTCCACCATCTTTTATGTGTGCAACTATGAATGAATATAGGGTCAGTGATACCCCTTACCTTCCATGTTGGTGATGCTGTGGTACTTTACACATATAATGGCACATTTGCGTCTAAGACCCGGGTGACGTCAGCACTACAACAAGGACACCCAAATCAGTTGATTTTTCATATAGCTCACGACGGAACCACGCCCATAGCTTCGGAATCATGGTTTACAGCCTCGCACAGCACTGGCATACGTCAGTCCAGCCCACTCCGCTTACGCTTCCAGGAAACCACAACAAATTTAACGACACTTTCCTAACGCTAAAGCGACGATAATTTTAACGCTGTCCATGGAAATATGCCCCCAATATCGCAAGAAAAACAGCAAAAATTCATGTTCGCAAGTGAAAACCTTGTTAATATAAGACTGTGCACTTAACATATCAATCCACCTCGCATATGAAACATGTTTAAGTCTACTTCAGAACAGATGTTAGGATCTGACATAAACGGCAATTAGCGAGAGTTTTCCTATCGGTCCTCAAATCCAGGGCCGCCTTGTAAATACAACGTTGTTGTCATACCTCCCTCTTCCTTTTTATATTCTCATAAAAACACCCACCTTCCCACTGACAACACCTACATTGCAACTCATTGGAGATAGAAGGCAACCCATTAGCAAACCGGCTGCTAACATGCATTAATGCATCTTAGCTTCACCTAATAAATAGGGCGATATAATTTTAAACACTTTTTTAAATTCTTTTTTTACTTGCTGCGAAATGGCACTTGTTAATATGCCCTCAAGTTTGCTATGACACAGCGGGAACATCGACTCCCGCCCTGCCATAGCAAACAGCAGTGTCCCCGGGGGTAGACACCCCGAGACACAGCAGGAGCAGTTCCTGGGGGGTGGTGTTCCCCAAGGCTTTCCACTGCTCCATAATGGAGACCACGCGGCCCCCCTCCCAAAATATAAAAAGCCCCGGATGGTGGTATTCCCTGGGGCTCAGACGGAGCTTTGAGCTCCCATACCCAGTTAATTTGTAGCACCGAGGAATGACGGTCCCTGGGCTACAGGGCCCCTCTGGACCACCATCAAATGTAATATTTTAGACCCCGAAATTTGACCATCCCAGGTAGCTAATTTTTAAACAAGCTTCGTTTTTATTTTTTTTACAGCGGATCCATGCACCCAGCGCACATTTCTCAGTTTTTTTTAAACAAAAAAATCATTTTTTGGGGGGCCCTAGGGATCCCTGTGAGACCCCCTGAGCAGGTTTAGAGGGTCAAAATATTTCTTACATGCCCCCTTTATACATTTTGAACACTTGTTCCACTAATTTCTAGACCCTCGCTTCTACCGAAGCTCAAAATGGCTGCCAACACTTCCTGGTTTCGAATGTTGACAATCACTTCACAGCCAATTAGCATTCAGCGCGTGATCGCGACGGTGTGCTTTGTGTGCGCGCAACATACGCGCATCCACCGAGGTCATAGATATATATGTACGTTTACTTATAATTTTCTCAGAAACTGCTGAACGTATTTACACCATTTAAGCAAAAGGCACGAGTCTGACCCAAGGACTACAACTTTGCCAAATTTGGTGTAATTCCGTTCAGCCGTTCGGGCTGTAGCCGCGATGAAAGATACCTATGGAAAATTGCATGGGGAAAACACATTTTGGGACACCCCTTTTTTCTCAGCCCTAGCTTCACGAATCTCCCCAAGACTTTCAGGATAGGAGTGGATCGGAGAGCCCTACCAGTTTTGAAAATTTCGCAAAGATTTGTCAATCGGCGCCAAAGTTATTCCAAATAGAATATTGCAGATTTCCTAAGGAAAATAGGTCCTAACTATAAATACCTACTGGCAACCGCCAGTAGGTAAATATACATATATATTTATCAGGCATCTGAGGAAGGCACACTCGCCGAAATGCATCATGCCTGCACGTTGTGAATAAACGGCTGCCGAAGTTTCCCCTGCAGTGTCCTCTGGTCTTTTTCCTTCGGGAGGTGATCGTGTGTGGATATTTTCGCGTGCTGGCCAGTAGCACGTGTGAGAGGACCTCGCCTCATCAAGTGGCCTGCAAAAATACTGGCAAATCTTTGTGGCATCCAAGGTATTGGAAGTTTGCGGGCCTGCCACATGCAAGGGTCTGGGAATGCAGCCGCTGCTACCAGCAGTCTGTCACTGCACGGAGACGCACGGTAACTTTACTTTTGCGTCACGACTGCACTCGGACCTTGAATTGTGGAACAGGCGTTGGGGACACAAGGCAACCGCCAACACATCATTTTTTGGGACCCGCTTGGTTGTCATTAAACCCCTCCCTCCTCTACCCAAGGCAATACAGCGCTGACTTCAGTGTATATGACTCCGCTACTGACAATTTTTGAAGCAGAGCATGCTGGTTACTGGAGTCTTTGACATCGGGACTGCAGCTGTCTACAATCAGCAGCGGAGTGAGCTGAACTCCCGCCCATGGGAGGGCCGAGCTATTGTAAAAGGAGGGACAGAGCGAGTCTCAGTGCATCAGGCATCTGAGGAAGGCACACTCGCCGAAATGCATCATGCCTGCACGTTGTGAATAAACGGCTGCCGAAATTTCCCCTGCAGTGTCCTCTGGTCTTTTTCCTTCGGGAGGTGATCGTGTGTGGATATTTTTGCGTGCTGGCCAGTAGCACGTGTGAGAGGACCTCGCCTCATCAAGTGGCCTGCAAAAATACTGGCAAATCTTTGTGGCATCCAAGGTATTGGAAGTTTGCGGGCCTGCCACATGCAAGGGTCTGGGAATGCAGCTGCTGCTACCAGCAGTCTGTCACTGCACGGAGACGCACGGTAACTTTACTTTTGCGTCACGACTGCACTCGGACCTTGAATTGTGGAACAGGCGTTGGGGACACAAGGCAACCGCCAACACATCATTTTTTGGGACCCGCTTGGTTGTCATTAAACCCCTCCCTCCTCTACCCATGGCAATACAGCGCTGACTTCAGTGTATATGACTCCGCTACTGACAATTTTTGAAGCAGAGCATGCTGGTTACTGGAGTCTTTGACATCGGGACTGCAGCTGTCTACAATCAGCAGCGGAGTGAGCTGAACTCCCGCCCATGGGAGGGCCGAGCTATTGTAAAAGGAGGGACAGAGCGAGTCTCAGTGTATCAGGCATCTGAGGAAGGCACACTCGCCGAAATGCATCATGCCTGCACTTTGTGAATAAACGGCTGCCGAAGTTTCCCCTGCAGTGTCCTCTGGTCTTTTTCCTTTGGGAGGTGATCGTGTGTGTATATTTTCGCGTGCTGGCCAGTAGCACGTGTGAGAGGACCTCGCCTCATCAAGTGGCCTGCAAAAATACTGGCAAATCTTTGTGGCATCCAAGGTATTGGAAGTTTGCGGGCCTGCCACATGCAAGGGTCTGGGAATGCAGCCGCTGCTACCAGCAGTCTGTCACTGCACGGAGACGCACGGTAACTTTACTTTTGCGTCACGACTGCACTCGGACCTTGAATTGTGGAACAGGCGTTGGGGACACAAGGCAACCGCCAACACATCATTTTTTGGGACCCGCTTGGTTGTCATTAAACCCCTCCCTCCTCTACCCAAGGCAATACAGTGCTGACTTCAGTGTATATGACTCCTGACTCCGCTACTGACAATTTTTGAAGCAGAGCATGCTGGTTACTGGAGTCTTTGACATCGGGACTGCAGCTGTCTACAATCAGCAGCGGAGTGAGCTGAACTCCCGCCCATGGGAGGGCCGAGCTATTGTAAAAGGAGGGACAGACGAAGTCTCAGTGCATCAGGCATCTGAGGAAGGCACACTTGCCGAAATGCATCATGCCTGCACGTTGTGAATAAACGGCTGCCGAAGTTTCCCCTGCAGTGACCTCTGGTCTTTTTCCTTCGGGAGGTGATCGTGTGTGGATATATATCGCTTGGAGTAACAGCAATGAAACAGCATTGAACAAAGTAATAAGCTGGACTCGATATATAGATGATTTACTCATCATTTGGGATGGCAGCAAAGAAGAATTCCAGAAATATTTCGACATCATGAACAATAGCATACCAAACCTCAAATTTAGCTATGAAATAAGCAATGAGAGGATTGTATTTCTGGACACAGAGATCTACATACGAGAGCACGAAATACACACAACATTGCATCGTAAATGTACTGCCACCAACTCGACATTAGAAGCAACCAGCTTCCACCAACAATCCCTTATCAGCAGTATCCCTTACGGGGAATTTCTGAGAATCCGAAGGATTTGCAGCGAAAACGAAGAGTGGGAAAAACACAGCACTGCAACCTCGGAGAGATTTAAAAAACGCAAATACAACAATGGCATAGTGAAAAAATGCTGGGAAAGAACAGATCAAAAAAGCAGAGAGGAATGTCTCCAGAGAAAATCCAAAAAACCAACAGAGGAATCAGAACCCATACGCATGATAATGAACTATTCAAATGAAAGCAAAAGAATTGCCAACATCCTTAAACGCAATTGGAAAATTCTTCAATTGGATGAAACAGTGAAAGACATTGTGGGAACACATCCAACGATCACCTACAGAAGGGCAAAGAACCTCAAGGATCATCTGATCCATAGCCATTTCAAGAAAACAAAAAAGGATGAGTGGCTAAAAACAACGGGGTTTGTGAAATGCTATGCCTGTAAGGTGTGTCAGATTGCCAAACCGACCAAACAGGTACAAATGTCAAACAAAAAAAACTGGGAGATAAAGGAATTGATCACGTGTAAAACAACACATGTTGTTTATGTCGTTGAGTGCCCATGCCCCATGAGGTATGTGGGCAGCACAGTGTGTGAACTGAAAAAACGTATTCTTGAACACGTTCGTGCTACCATCCATAAAGATAAGGCTAATGCAATAGCTAAACACATGGAACTGTATCATCGAAGTGACTGGAGCCAATTAAAGTTCTTTGGTCTGGAAAGTGTCCCCAAGAAAGAAAGAGGGGGAGACAGAGAAAGGCTCTTGAGACAAAAGGAATCCCGCCATATCCTAAACCTACGAACCTTAACGCCCTATGGGCTGAATCAGTCTGAAGAGCTTTACATACATTTGTGAGAGTTTCGCTTCGATAAATTGTTTGTTGCCCAATATATACCCACAGCATTATGACTGGTGTTAATACGAGGAAAAAAAATGTAATGATGAAAATGAAATGTTACTAATGGTTGAAATTCATAAGCGGGGCTCTAATACTATGATATGAACCTGGAAAAAGCATTATGGTGAAACTTTGGTGTCTAGAAAGTAATCACATCA
The DNA here is from genome assembly GCF_964263255.1 of Lissotriton vulgaris. NCBI lineage: Eukaryota > Metazoa > Chordata > Amphibia > Caudata > Salamandridae > Lissotriton > Lissotriton vulgaris. The sequence continues at coordinate 929,905,406 of NC_141685.1, read as the reverse complement.
AGGGGTAATATAAGTTTAATTCTTAACAATCAGAGATACCCAAGTCACTGTTTCTGAAATAAGACTCTAAAATATATAATGTCATCCCACTAGAGGGAAAATATCAGTAGTAAATATTGCAACTGCTTATGCACTAATGGAGTTAAATCAGTCATTAAATTAAATATAACATGAAATACCATCAATTATCCCCACCAGAGGGATCCTAGCATCACCAGTGTGTCATAAAATACCCAATCGCTATCTATGTGATGTGAAATTTGGTAAAAATTGGGAAAACATGGAGTAATGTTAACACTTTGGTAAAAAACTACATGTCCCATAAAGCTAAGAGGCACTGACAAACCCCTAACAGGAAGTGATGTAATGAATACAATGTAATGCAGTATATCATGGAGGGGGAGTCAAGTGAGCGGTTGATCGTGAGCAAGGTATTTGAAATACCGAAACGCGTAGATCGTAACATCTGCCTGTGGAATGTAATGAGAAAATAAAAAAAACTGCAAAAGATAACCCGTGGAGTGCGACCCATTTGTTTCCTTCGTGAGGGAGCTGTGGAGAATGGATTAGCAGCGTGGTTCAGCTGCAGGGCGCCGCACCCGTCTTGAGCGCTGTCTGAGTGGCAAAAGGAACCAGCAATGGGAAATATTCAAATGCCATGAACAGCGACCGCTGACGAGAAACGAGGAAAACAGAAGAAGTTAGCCACACTCCGCTCGTGAGCAAGGGTCCGAGGTAAGCGTGTGTGTGAAGGTGAATGTCAATACGTTATCAGTTGCTGAAGAAAATCGGCAAAGTCAGCTTCACGGACCCCCGTACAAACAACGCGCAAGTTTAAATGCCGCAATAGATTTTCACTGTTGAAATAAGCGGCCCAAGCTAATCGCACTGTGTTTGTTTCTAAGGGAGTACACTGGTTAGCAGTAAAAACAACCAACACGATATACAATTGTTAAATCACACAGGCAGCAAGATGGAGAAAAGGGAAGCGAAACGTAATGATTTATTACGTCAAATGTTTGAAAAGGGCTCAGTGGAAAAGGAAATTGGCGGGGCCAGTGTGCAAGCTAAAACGGACACTAAATCGAAATTAAAAAACTGGGAGAAACTGAGCAGAAAAGAAATCAACAAGTCTTGGGAATTGATCACCTTAAAGGAATACCTAGAGGTAAAACGGGTACCTAGAGGATTAAGGATCATGCTCATGCCCAGTCACCAAGACAGTTCCAATGAATTATTACAAGAATGGGGAGAGTTCATCCTACAGTCATCCTTGGGACTAGTAGCAATTCTAGTCAAGCATATCGAAATTAGCCTACAAAAAGTGAAAGAACAACTGCATGAAATGGAGAAAGAGCTTGCAACACCAAAGCTAAATGCCGATATGACAAAGTTCAAGGAAGAACTAGAACTACAAATCGAAAAACATGAGGATACTGTGAGAGAAAGTAAGCATCAAAAATTCATCAGGGATGCAACAGACTACGCAGAAGGTCGAATCTTTTCATTTTCAAAAAAGTTTGATCAAATGAGACAGCAAGTATTGAGCACCAGCTCCATAAGTCTATCAAGCAGTGCATCTTCCTTGATATCGGAAAACAACGAAGGAGAGCCTGGAACATCGGCCGCTATGGGACAGCAGCCTTTTTTAGGGGACATGCGATTGGTACTGCACCAAAAACAGTGGGAGCAGAATTTACCCCCTCGCCAACAGCAAAGAGGGAGAGGGAGAGGACGCAGATGGCCCCCAAAAGACCAAAAAGGAGAGGAAAAAGGAGCAAAAAGCAACGAAGGAACAAAAGTGGGGACAGAAACGTGCAGCATGCGCAGGAAGATGAACCTATAGAGGACGAACTACAGGTGGTCAATCTATCCAAAAGGGCAATATCAACAACAGAAGAACAACTTCTGAAAAAGGGAATCAACTTCTGTCCAATGAGAAAAATGGACGTAGCCCAAGTCCGGATAGACTTTTACCTCTACATCAGGAAGATAAAGCTAGCCAAATATTTTGCTGAAAAACAGAAAACTGGAAAGACTAACAAAATTCCCACACAGGAAAAGGACACAGCCTTATCAGTAAAAGATTCGGAGGCCCTGCTGACCCTGATAAACCTGAATGATGATGTGAATCATGACATCCCCCTGGAAGAAGCTTGTAAACAAACAGGTGCGGGACTGAGCGGGATGAAACCCAAATCAAAGTTTTATCCTCAATTGGCCCCTGGAAACAAAATTGATCTTTTCCAGGAGGCGGTAACCCAAGACTTATATAAACTGAAAAACACAAAATACAAAGACAATCTAACAGAATTGGAGAGGAAGGCGCTCGTGGAGCTCGCTGCTGACAATCAAATTGAAATAAAATTGGCCGATAAAGGCGGTAACGTGGTAATACTGGGGAAAACGGCATATATCACGGAAGCGCACCGTCAATTAAGAAACACAAAGTACTATGACAAATTGAGAAAAAACCCCACCATGGAAATAAAAGAAATGGTGGACGTGAGATTGTCAGAATGGACAGAAAAGGGCTTAATTGACGAAGAAGAAAGAAAATATCTAACTGTTGCGCATCCAGTAACTGCAACCATATATTTCTTACCCAAACTGCACAAACATCCAAAAATGCCCCCGGGACGCCCAATCCTGTCTGCTAAAGGCTCACTCCTGGAACCTATTGCCAACTATATCGATTACTTTCTAAATCCGTTTGTATTAGACCTGGATTCATATATACAAGACACGAGTGATCTACTCAGGAAACTGGAAAATACCCCATGGCAAGACACATACTACCTGGTATCCATGGACGTCATCTCCCTTTATACCAACATAGGGAATGACATGGGTCTAACAGCGTGCAACTACTTCCTTAAAGAAAGAAAAATGGAATTTGCAAATCACAACCAAATGATCTTGGACATGATCCAGATTTGCCTGACGAGAAACATTTTCATGTTCGGGGATGAATTATATTCCCAAAACAGCGGGACGGCGATGGGATTTTCCTTTAGTCCCAGCTATGCCTGCTTAGCGATGGGATGGTGGGAGAAGGAAATCGCTTGGAGTAACAGCAATGAAACAGCATTGAACAAAGTAATAAGCTGGACTCGATATATAGATGATTTACTCATCATTTGGGATGGCAGCAAAGAAGAATTCCAGAAATATTTCGACATCATGAACAATAGCATACCAAACCTCAAATTTAGCTATGAAATAAGCAATGAGAGGATTGTATTTCTGGACACAGAGATCTACATACGAGAACACGAAATACACACAACATTGCATCGTAAATGTACTGCCACCAACTCGACATTAGAAGCAACCAGCTTCCACCAACAATCCCTTATCAGCAGTATCCCTTACGGGGAATTTCTGAGAATCCGAAGGATTTGCAGCGAAAACGAAGAGTGGGAAAAACACAGCACTGCAACCTCGGAGAGATTTAAAAAACGCAAATACAACAATGGCATAGTGAAAAAATGCTGGGAAAGAACAGATCAAAAAAGCAGAGAGGAATGTCTCCAGAGAAAATCCAAAAAACCAACAGAGGAATCAGAACCCATACGCATGATAATGAACTATTCAAATGAAAGCAAAAGAATTGCCAACATCCTTAAACGCAATTGGAAAATTCTTCAATTGGATGAAACAGTGAAAGACATTGTGGGAACACATCCAACGATCACCTACAGAAGGGCAAAGAACCTCAAGGATAATCTGATCCATAGCCATTTCAAGAAAACAAAAAAGGATGAGTGGCTAAAAACAACGGGGTTTGTGAAATGCTATGCCTGTAAGGTGTGTCAGATTGCCAAACCGACCAAACAGGTACAAATGTCAAACAAAAAAAACTGGGAGATAAAGGAATTGATCACGTGTAAAACAACACATGTTGTTTATGTCGTTGAGTGCCCATGCCCCATGAGGTATGTGGGCAGCACAGTGTGTGAACTGAAAAAACGTATTCTTGAACACGTTCGTGCTACCATCCATAAAGATAAGGCTAATGCAATAGCTAAACACATGGAACTGTATCATCGAAGTGACTGGAGCCAATTAAAGTTCTTTGGTCTGGAAAGTGTCCCCAAGAAAGAAAGAGGGGGAGACAGAGAAAGGCTCTTGAGACAAAAGGAATCCCGCCATATCCTAAACCTACGAACCTTAACGCCCTATGGGCTGAATCAGTCTGAAGAGCTTTACATACATTTGTGAGAGTTTCGCTTCGATAAATTGTTTGTTGCCCAATATATACCCACAGCATTATGACTGGTGTCAATACGAGGAAAAAAAATGTAATGATGAAAATGAAATGTTACTAATGGTTGAAATTCATAAGCGGGGCTCTAATACTATGATATGAACCTGGAAAAAGCATTATGGTGAAACTTTGGTGTCTAGAAAGTAATCACATCAAGGGGTAATATAAGTTTAATTCTTAACAATCAGAGATACCCAAGTCACTGTTTCTGAAATAAGACTCTAAAATATATAATGTCATCCCACTAGAGGGAAAATATCAGTAGTAAATATTGCAACTGCTTATGCACTAATGGAGTTAAATCAGTCATTAAATTAAATATAACATGAAATACCATCAATTATCCCCACCAGAGGGATCCTAGCATCACCAGTGTGTCATAAAATACCCAATCGCTATCTATGTGATGTGAAATTTGGTAAAAATTGGGAAAACATGGAGTAATGTTAACACTTTGGTAAAAAACTACATGTCCCATAAAGCTAAGAGGCACTGACAAACCCCTAGCAGGAAGTGATGTAATGAATACAATGTAATGCAGTATATCATGGAGGGGGAGTCAAGTGAGCGGTTGATCGTGAGCAAGGTATTTGAAATACCGAAACGCGTAGATCGTAACATCTGCCTGTGGAATGTAATGAGAAAATAAAAAAAACTGCAAAAGATAACCCGTGGAGTGCGACCCATTTGTTTCCTTCGTGAGGGAGCTGTGGAGAATGGATTAGCAGCGTGGTTCAGCTGCAGGGCGCCGCACCCGTCTTGAGCGCTGTCTGAGTGGCAAAAGGAACCAGCAATGGGAAATATATATATATATATATATATATATATATATATATATATATATATAAATATATATATATACATATATATATATATATATATATATATATATATATATATATATATATATATTTTATTTTATTTTTTTCAAAAATCAATGGACGCAAAACACGATCATGTTTTGCGTCCATTGATTTTTGAAAATAAACCCATTTGATTTCAGGAAACCCTGCGAGTGCCTTTTCCTATTCTTACGGATGGTGGAAATGGAGCGTGATATGTATGCGGCTGCACCGCCGCGTTAAAGGCACCCATCCTTTAAGTGCGCCGTGAGAAGGTGCAAGTGGAGCGAGAATATATATATATATATATCTCCCTGATTTCGCCTCCAGTACACAGGATTCCGAACCCAAAGAGACGATGCAGACCCAGATTTCGTGCAAGTATTCCTTTATTGCATTAATCGCCCAAACACCACCGCCATGACGCGTTTCGGTCCCTCTCGGACCTTGATCACATGTATATATATATATATATATGATTTTGTTTGTGGTTTTCTTATCAGCAATGCAGTATAAGACATGTCAAATCAGTACATTCTAAGATGGCGCCCCTTGCTGCGAGAAAGTATCAGTCCTTTGTTTGTTTTCATATGATTTTGTAAACATTCATAATGGCGCTGCGCCCGTCTTGTAAGATGAAACCATTGAGAAAGGGAGGGCTCTCCCGAAACGCGTCTGTCTTTAATAAACCTGCCCTGTGAAACGAGCTGTGCCGTGCTTGCGAGTGCTTTTCTTTCCTGTAACCCGGCTGGGCATTTTCAGGATCTTTGGAGCTTCGATATTCCTCCGCGAGCACTAACGCTGCTGAAAGCACCCGCTACATTGGAGTGACTCGTGTTTTGTTGGTGCAACAACGGAGCGGCTTTTCTACACACGAGTGCACCGCCACCACCGGAGAACGTGAACCGAGGCTGGAAGCACACCTCGACGTTGTTTTACTCCGGACCAAACATCGCAGGGATTGCAGCCAACCGGCAGACCCACGAAGCGGTAAGCCGTCTTTACAATTGGCAATTCCAATTTGATTGTTTGAGTTGAGCGTTTTGACAGGTGGCTTAGCGAGAGCCGGCAGTAGACTCACAGCAGGGCAATTCGTTGGATCCTGGGACCAGGCTCCAATTGAGGTACAAGACAACTGATTGCGACATGTTTAATATGTCAGAGCGCAGAGACGCAGCTGGGGGCATGTTCAAAAACAAAAACCCGGACATTTCCAAATCAGCACGCACCACCAATGTGACCACTCCTAATGCCCTGACAACGCAGTTCCAGAAATTGGAAAAACTATATGAACGCGAATTGCGCAAATGGTGGGAGGGCACATCTTTGCAGGGTTACATCGAGGTACAGAGAGTACCTAGAGGTTTGAGAATCTTTACCGTCCCTGCATACGAAAACCCAGACCCCCTCCTACTAGAAGCCTGGGCGGCCCACATAGCCAGTTCATGTAAAGGCATGCTGGAGATCTTGATCCAGTTTGCTTGGAGTGATCGCGACAAAGTGGTTAAAGAAATTGAAGAATTGGAATCTGTCATAGCACAAAATACCGACAAAGAGGAGCAAGTAGCGTTGAGGGCTGACATGAAAAAGAGACTCCAAAAATATGAAACGAAAATTAAACAACGGAAACAAGAAAAGTTTGACCGAGATGAGCGGGACTATGCCATGGGAAGGGTCCTGACTTTCTCAAAGAAATACGATCAGCCACGTAAGGAGGTGGCAAGAAAAAGACAAATGCCCAAATCAAACGTCGCAACTAGAGTGGAAACATCAGACTCCGACGTAAATGCCAGTGAATTGTCAGGCGAAGAAACATCTGGCTTGGCATCTACATCTGAGGCAGTGGCTGAACAGACCCCTTTTCAACAGGAGTTCACGGTCATCCAAGAGAGTTGGCTAAGGGACGGCAAGAACAAGCCACCAGAAGAGGCCGACAAACCCGACGGGGAGGTTGGAAAGGAAAAGGGAAGAGGCAGAGGCACCAACCAGACCAAACCTACCGCCAGGGTTACCAGGAGTCAAAGAAGAGGAAGATGGTGAGTCCGTCAGAGCAACTCACCATCGTTAATCTCTCTGAAAGACACCTCACGCCAACTGAAGAGTCCGTGTTAAAGCTAGGACTCACTTTTTGTCCGAATAAAAACATGGAGTATACGCAAACGCGTATTGACTTGTACAAATTTATTCGGAAAGTCAAACTTCACAAGTTTCACAAAACTAAGCCCACAACGAAAGAAGTTCAACAATTGAGATTGAATCGTAATGTAACGGACCTCCTCACAGTTAATGACCTGACAGCCTGTGAAGTATTACACAATCTGAGAAGAGAAGGCGACATGGAAGCCAGTCTGGTAGAAAATACACTCACACAAAGACTGGCCAATGTCAACATAGATCAAGTTGCACCGAAGAGTGATTTTAAGTTGGCCTCCAAATTTGTGCCCCAATTACCAGTGGATCCTATTGACGTCTTTTCTGATGTGGTCACCAGGGATCTGATGTCTCTAAGAAATACCGAAAGCAATCAGAAGACGCAATTCATTACCACTAAGGAGCAACAACATGCCATTAACTCACTCATGGAGGACAAGACCATTGTATACAAACCCTCAAATAAGGGAGGCAACATTGTGATCATGTCAAGGCCAAAATACATCGCAGAAGCCATGCGCCAACTTCAGGATACTTCGTGTTATGCTGTGATTAAAAAACAAGAATATCTCAACAGCATCAACGATCTTCATACCTTACTGAAGAAGTGGTATGATAAACAAATGCTAACGCTGGAGGAGTATCTGTTTCTAAAAACTACGAATCCTGTATTACCTTGCTTCTACCACTTGCCTAAGGTTCACAAGGACATCAAGGAACCTCCAGGTAGACCAATTATTTCGTCCATAGGAGGATTGACTGAAAATCTGTCTAAATTCCTGGATCACCACTTGTTCACTACTGATTTCATTGAAAAGGTGGAACAGTTGGAGTGGCAATCATCTTATATCTTGATTACCTTGGATATAACAAGTTTATATACTTGTATTGACCACAAACAGGGGTTACAGGCAGTGGAATATTTCCTTAACAAAAAAGAACTTAAATTTGCAATGCATAACAAGATGCTTTTGGAATTTATTTCATTCTGCCTGCGTAATAACATCTTTCTCTTCCAGGATACTATGTACCGCCAACTCTCTGGTACGGCCATGGGTTCCTGCTTCGCCCCCAGCTACGCAAATCTTTTCGTCAGCTGGTGGGAGGAGCAGGTAGCCTGGGCCCCCAGACTGGCCACTTGGAACACCAAGGTGGTCACCTGGAGCAGATACATAGACGATCTGTTCCTGGTGTGGAATGGTACGGTTGAGGAAGCTAACCAATACATCCAACTGCTCAATGAAAATGAATACCATCTGAGATTTACCAGTGAAATCAGCAGGGACAGGGTCAACTATCTAGACCTAGAAGTTAGTGTGAGTGAGGGACGTATCTGCACGCAACTTTACCGCAAGCCTACGGCCAGCAATAGCGTTTTACACGCTTCTAGCGGCCATCCTCGTAAACTGATTAATAACATCCCGTACGGGGAGTTTTTGCGGTTAAAGCGTAATTGCAGCCATAACACTCACTTCGAGAAAGCAGCTGGTGAATGCATGGAACGATTCCTAACAAGAGGTTACAGCTTTTCCCTTTTGCAAGACACCCTTAATAGGGTCAGAAAAATACCACGTGCTAGTCTTTTTGCCAAGAAACAAGGCCCTGATACTGAAGGTAAATTTCGCATTATAACACCATATGCTGCCGACTCATTTAAATTGCGATCTATTCTGTCCAAACACTGGTACATCTTAAAATCGGATCAGATCGTAGGGCCTGATATTCCCAACACCCCACTGATCACATTCAGAAAGGCCAGATCCCTTAGAGATCAAATGGTTCATAGCTACTTACCACCTATGAAAAAATCACTAGGAACCCTGAAAGACGCCAAAGGCTTTTTTCCTTGTGGAAAATGCAAAGCCTGTGCTTCAAGCAGAAGGACTTTAACATACCAAGTCCCGGGTAAAAAGGATGGTAGGAGAATAGCAAAGTTCATGTCATGTCAGTCTGACTTTGTTGTCTATTGCCTAATGTGTCCCTGTCAGTCACGATATGTTGGGAGTACCATCAATCCTGTTAAGTTGAGAATATTGGAACACATGCGGGCCATTGTGAATAAGGACTTTACTTATCCAGTGGCCCGTCATTTCTCCTTAAAACATAACAGTGATAGAAACCTTCTCAGGTATTTTTGCCTGGACCAAGTCGAAGAAAATCCTAGAGGACTTGAGTCCCGGTACATTATCGACCTTGAGACGAAAGCACCTGGAGGCTTAAATATGGGAGAAGAACTGGCCTCTCATTTGGGTTGAAAACATGTGTAGTATTGTGCAATGATTTCCCGTCAAGTTAAGTACTGAGTTTCCAACATCGACTTGACAATCTGTTTATTCGTGCTAATACTTACTGGAACTGTTCTGAGTGTTTTTTGTTTTTGCTCTTTGTTTCTGTTGTGTGATGGATGCTTTCATCACCACTGAGATTGTACTGGAGGATTTGCTTGAATAGTTAACCACATTGTATGTTCTGCAGTCCATTCAGGGGCTGCAATTGCCGATCCACGGCAAGATTTATCCGACCTGATCACATTGCAAACACGGTGTTCATGTCGTAGGTTGGTTAGTTTCCAACATCTTGTTATTGTCTTAGCCTTGTGATATACTATATGTTAATAGTATTAGGGTCTTTCTTTATGACAATAAGGTAGCCGATACACGGCATTATTTTGTTTGTGGTTTTCTTATCAGCAATGCAGTATAAGACATGTCAAATCAGTACATTCTAAGATGGCGCCCCTTGCTGCGAGAAAGTATCAGTCCTTTGTTTGTTTTCATATGATTTTGTAAACATTCATAATGGCGCTGCGCCCGTCTTGTAAGATGAAACCATTGAGAAAGGGAGGGCTCTCCCGAAACGCGTCTGTCTTTAATAAACCTGCCCTGTGAAACGAGCTGTGCCGTGCTTGCGAGTGCTTTTCTTTCCTGTAACCCGGCTGGGCATTTTCAGGATCTTTGGAGCTTCGATATATATATATATATATATATATATATATATATATATATATATATATGGGGCTGTGGGAAGAACAGGTCCTCATGCGACAACTCAGAGGTTCTATGGAACAAAACATTATTCTGTACCTACGTTACATAGATGATTTGTTTTTTGTTTGGAGGGGTCTAGAGGAGGGGGCTAGAGAGTTTGTTAGGGAACTGAATATCAATAGTTTTAATCTTGTATTTACATCCAATAATGATGCTACTTCTATCTGTTTCCTAGATATGGAGTTTTATGTAGATAATAACATCTTAGCTACTAAACCGAATGCCGGCAACACGATCCTGCACACGGCAAGTCATCATCCGCGCCACCTCATCCGTAGCATCCCCTACGGGGAGATGCTACGCATTAGGAGGATTTGAAGTTCGGAGGCCGAATGTGCGGCTGCACAGGAAGCCAGCAGATTAAGGTTCATAGACAGGAAATTTTAGAGTCTGCCATTGCTTGGACTCAAAGTATGCCCCGCCAAGCAGCATTAATTTCCAAATCCAAGGACAGGTCAGATGCCCAAAAAGATTCTGATATTCAATCCCGCATGATTTTATCGTACAGTAGGCAATACTCAGACTTAAGGAGAATCTTTTACAGGATCTGGAATCTCATCAAAGGAGATCCTATTATTGGTCAGAGTGTACCAGACAATCCAGTGCTTACTTTCAGGAGGTCACCTTCAATGGCCAAGGCTTTGGTCAAGAATAGTCTAGAACCTCAAATCTCCAGTACATGGATGTCCCTTAGCAAGGGGTTTAAGAAGCGTCCTCAGTGTAAGGCCTGTCGCCATGGTTGCAACAAAACTAGCTACAGCAGCCCTTTTAAACAACAGCCAATTGAAATCACCAAAAGACTGACTTGCAAAACAGATTTTGCGGTCTATGTGCTGGAGTGTCCGTGTGTGTTGAGGTATGTTCGTAGCACCAGGTTGCCCGCCCACAAACGGATACTCCAGCACATAAGGGCCATAGTAGGCAAGGATCAGGCTTATCCAGTAGCTAGACGCTTCGAAACCTCACATGAAGCTAACCCAGTCCATCTCCAGTATTACGTGATTGACACTGTGTTACCTTTAAAACGAGGAGGGGATCGGGAAGCTAGATTACGCCTCCTCGAAACTCGTTATATACTGGAATAGGACAGTAAAAATCCCAATGGGTTAAATGCTAGTGAAGACCTTTATACATGTCTGTGAGACACAAGATATGTGAGGGGTCTTTCATCACAATTTGTGTTTTTTTATCAGGGGCCGTAAAATTGCACAAAGATACCATCAGTATGACAACTATGAAAATTGCACAATATCATATGATTCGCCTTTTGGTCTTTTTTAGGGTGTTAATAGGTGATGGTTTTGTTAAGCAAATCAAATTATGATATAGTATATATTTGCACTTGCACTTTTTGCACATTGGGTTCATCAGTCACACATTGTTCATTCAGGACCAGTGATGTGGAAATGGTTGTTCAACAGAGTTGATAGACAGTGCACTTTATCTTTGGCCCACTTGGGCAATATTAGGATGTATGGCTACTTTTTGAATTACTATCACAGGTAGCAAAATGTGGACAGTATTTATGCATTATGCAGATATTTTATACTGTTTTGGGCTGTACTGTTTCAAACATTCTCTTTAAAGACTTTTTATATCAGTTATGTTTAAAAAAAAAATCAAAGATGTGATTTTTTTAAACAAATTTGGGTATGAACTTTAAAGATTGTATTTATGAATATTTAATATTTATATGTACAGGCCCTGTGTAACTCAATGATGGGAGGTTACCAATAGCTACCAAAAACTGTAGTATTTCTTTCATTTTCTTGCCTACTACGCTCTGATTGACTTGCACTCGCACTTTAAATAATGGTCCTGACCCTTTGCAACATGTCATGTGATGAAGCTTCAGGGGAAGCGAAGCGCGTTATGGCGGACAGGCTGGGCGTTAATAAAGCACTCTAAATTTGCACAAAGAATTGGGTCTGCTCTTCGTCATTTTCTGTGTTAAGAACAGCTGGTGGTGACGACTTACTTTATATATATATATATATATATATATATATATATATATATATATATATATATATATATATATATATATATATATATATATATATATTCCGCACATCTCTTCCAACTGGAAGAATTAAATACGCACTCACAAAGTTCCTTGCGTATTCCCACGGTTTATTTTCTCATAGTCTCCAGTAATTCAGCACATAAAACCGACGCGTTTCGCTGTACACACACAGCTTGCTCACAGTTAATACGCAGATATTTTTGAGCCCCTCCTATTTCTATGAGGGAACCGCCAAAATGTTTACTTCTTACTATGTCACTTCCTGTTTACAGAAAGCGGAAGTGACCTGGGAAATGTAGTTTATTTCCAATTTTAAACTACTGTTTAAGTATCATCATTGAAAATGCATTTACATTGGTTCTTTTAACATTACTAATTTGAGCTCCTACCTACGTGATACCACAGATCTCCTGAAACATTTGGAGGAACTACCATGGCAACAAAATTACATGCTCATTACTATGGACGTAGTATCACTGTATACTAATATCGAAAATGACATCGGATTGAATGCATGTGCTTACTTCTTAAAAGATCGAGATATCCAGTTTAAAAAACATAATCAGATGTTAATGGATATGGTTGAGATGTGCTTAACCCAAAATATCTTTCTTTTTGGGGATGAGGTTTTCCAGCAAATCAAAGGATGTGCGATGGGTTTCTCCTTCAGCCCGGCATATGCATGCCTCACCATGGGTTGGTTTGAACAGCAGATTGCATGGCACCCGGATAATGATACCTATGTGAACAAAATTGACAAATGGGTCAGATACATTGATGACCTTCTCATTGTTTGGGAAGGGACCAGTCAAGAATTTGAAACATATTTCCAAATTTTAAATTCGTCAAGTACCAATCTGAAATTCACCTATAATATCAGTAAAACGAAAGCAATTTTCCGGGACACGGAAATATATATTCAAAACGACCGAGTTGAAACGACTCTACACAGGAAAGAAACTGCAACAAACTCGACATTACATGCTAGCAGTTTCCATACATCTTCAGTAAAAGAAAACATCCCATATGGGGAATTTTTAAGATTGAGACGAATTTGCTCAGAGGAGGCAGAATGGAAAAAGACGAGCTATGCCTTGGCACAAAGGTTCAAAAATAGGGGGTACAACAAGAAAGTCATTGAAAGAGGCTGGGAGAGGGCGAATGCAAAAGAAAGGAGAGAAGCCCTAACATCCAAACGGAGAAACACTGAAACTGCTAATAAATTAGCCGACAGAAAAGTAAGATTAATCCTCGACTATACAAGGGAATCCAAACAAATTGTAAGCATAATAAGAAAAAATTGGAAATTGTTACAACTAGATCCTACAACAAGCAAAATAATGGGCAAACATCCCCAGATAACCTACAGAAGATCTAAAAACCTCAAAGATAGACTAGTACAAAGTCACCACAAAGACCACACCAAAAACAGAAAGGAATACAGTGGATGAAAACAAAAGGGTTCATAAAATGCCAACACTGTAAGGTGTGCCAAATAGCAGTGAATAAAAAAGAAGTAACAATGCCGAACAATAAGACATGGAAAATAAAGGAATTGATAAACTGCCTAAGTACCCATGTAGTATACGTGATAGAATGTCCGTGTGCATTGAAATACATCGGAAGCACCAAGAATGAATTAAAAAAAAGAATCCTGGAACATGTAAGAGCAACAGTGAATAAAGACAGAAATAATGCTGTGGCTAAGCACATGGAGACCTCACACAATGGAGACTGGACATTGTTAAAGTTTTATGCCTTGGAAACAATCCTCCCACATGACAGGGGGGGGAGACAGAGAAAAAACCCTAAGATGTTGAGAATCACGTCAAATATTAAATTTCAGGACAATGACCCCGATGGGTATTAATCAAAGTGAGGAACTTTATGTACACCTTTGATGTGACTTTTGGTATTAACTTGTTGTTTTGAGGTATCAGATTAGACAGAGTAAACAGTAACGATCAGGAATACAATGCAACTTTATGGGAAATGAAAAAATGAAAAAGAGAATTTAGTGATCATGGATATACAACAATTAAGAAGACTGGGGTCATTCAGATTAGAAAAAGGAGTATAGATGGGTACAAATATACACTACGTCTCAGCCATAGAATGGTTCACCACAATTTAGCCCACTAGAGGGCAAACAAGGGGTGAGATAAGATAACATTAGCCCACTGGAGGGCATAAATGTATTCTGAATAATAATGTTTTCAGTCATATCGATAGGATATACTATCATACGAGACAATAATTTGAGACATATGATGACAAATTGTTTGTGAATAATAATTAGATGAATGACCTTAACTACAATGTTAAAAGAACCAATGTAAATGCATTTTCAATGATGATACTTAAACAGTAGTTTAAAATTGGAAATAAACTACATTTCCCAGGTCACTTCCGCTTTCTGTAAACAGGAAGTGACATAGTAAGAAGTAAACATTTTGGCGGTTCCCTCATAGAAATAGGAGGGGCTCAAAAATATCTGCGTATTAACCGTGAGCAAGCTGTGTGTGTACAGCGAAACGCGTCGGTTTTATGTGCTGAATTACTGGAGACTATGAGAAAATAAACCGTGGGAATACGCAAGGAACTTTGTGAGTGCGTATTTAATTCTTCCAGTTGGAAGAGATGTGCGGAATAAATTAAGGCTGGGCTCGGCCGAGAAATATCGCACCGGAGAGAGAAGCGCCAGGGGTCTTGCTAAATTTGGAGCCAGACTGGATAATAATAATATATATATATATATATTCACAGAAAAAACCATAGGTTATAGACCATATATAGTTAGGAATTTGCATTTACAAAACCTTGAAAATTCACTGAAAAAACCATAGGTTATAGACCATATATAGTTAGGGATTAGCATTTAAAAAACCTTATTTTATTTGCACAAAACCATTGAAATTCCATATATAGTTAGTTGCACTAACTATATATCGCGGACCCGCAATCCACTGCTAATGATGTCACATATTACATCATTCATGACATGGTCAGTGACATCACTGATGACATCACTGATGACATCTCAAATGACATCACTGATGACATCACTGATGACAACACCCAGTGACTGTATGTTTCTGTAAAGTTAAAATATGTCTTACATATTGAAGAATGAGTGGATGTATAAGTGTCTGGATGAAGGATTTAGTAGGTGCATGACTGACTGTATGAGAGAATGATTAAATGTGTCTCACTGAGTGCATGGGTTAATGATTAAAGTGTCTTAATTTGGCAATCATTATTTATGTTCTTCTGTAAACTGCTGCATGTTTAAATCAGTAGCTATATCAGTAACTATATGGGTTATTGAATGGTTGCCCAAGTATTTGTATGGGAGACTGAGTATGTGTGTGGGTGGCTTGGAGGTGTATAACTCTGTGCATAGATGTGTGAGCAGTTGATTCCCTAGGTGTATGGCTTCAAAAGTGCATGTAGAGACAGCTGTATGGACAGTTGACTGTGTGCATGAGTATATTGGTGAGTGAATGGATATCTCAGTTCTACATGTCAAAGTAAGTACATATGTAAAACACACTCCATGTGAGAGTTGACATATATAAATAACTGAACATAAGAGCCAGTGAATGTGAGAGTGGCTGTATGAATCATTGTGAACTTGTATCAAGGATTGTATAAGAGAGTAAATATGTGTTAGTATATGTTTGAATAAGTAAGGTGTGTATAACTGTATAGTTGAGGAAATGGAGGTGTGATTGATTCTTTGCATGACTGACTAGGTGTGTGAGTAACTCCATGGATGTGTGACAGTCTGTGAGTGCCTGTTTACACTGAGTGTATCTAAGGTTATATTAGAGTCTGAAGATATATTATCACATAAATGATATCATCAGTGATCTAATCAGTAATGTCAAATGAGATGTCAGCGATGTCATCAGTGATGTCATTTGAGATGTCATCAGTGATGTCATCAGTGATGTCATTTGAGATGTCATCAGTGATGTCATCAGTGATGTCACTGACCATGTCATGAATGATGTAATATGTGACATCATTAGCAGTGGATTGCGGGTCCGCGATATATAGTTAGTGCAACTAACTATATATGGAATTTCAATGGTTTTGTGCAAATAAAATAAGGTTTTTTAAATGCTAATCCCTAACTATATATGGTCTATAACCTATGGTTTTTTCAGTGAATTTTCAAGGTTTTGTAAATGCAAATTCCTAACTATATATGGTCTATAACCTATGGTTTTTTCTGTGAATTTCATTGGTTTTTTAAAAGCTAATATCTATAGCTGTAAAATATATTCTTTATTAAGTGACGTATCACGTAGCCCGTGAGACGCCTCATGATGCATCGCATAACCGTGACGTATCGTCTCTGCAGCGCAAACCAAACCCAAAACGTAAGCGCGCCAAAACACGCTTAAAGATATATATATTTTTTTAACCTTAATTAGACAAAATCCACACGTGCACATATCACAAACGTTCAAAAAACACAATATGTCGGACTCCCGTAACGCTGCCGGTTAGCTGCCCGGTTAACGTACCAGGAAGCACCTTTACCGCGAAAAATCGCATTTTTTTTTTCACCCCCCAGGGAACTTTAATAGCCCCCTCATCAATCCTAGGGGTTCAGGAGGGGTCTGCCTTACCCCTTTCATTCATTTACACCTTTTTTTTTTCCACCTCTTGTCTCTCGATCCCACAGAGAGACAAGATGGCGGCTACCAGACTGTTTACAATGATAACAGCCAATCAGCTTCTCCTCAGACTCCCGTTACACTGCCGATTAGCTTCCCGGTAGCTGCCCGGTTACCTGCCCAGTTCGCGTACCAAGACGCGTCTCTACGGCGAAAAAATCGGATTTTTTTGTTTGTCAGAAGGGGTCTACCTTGCCCTGTTTCCTTCATTTCCCCCTTTGTTTTGGCCTCCTCTTGTCTCTCGATCCTACCGAGAGACAAGATGGCGGCCGCTCCGGACTGTTTACAATATTGACAGCCAATCAGCTACTCCTCAGACTCCCGTTACACTGCCGGTTAGCTTCCCGGTTAGCTGCCCGGTTAGCTGCCCGGTTCGCGTACCAAGACGCGTCTCTACGGCGAAAAAATCTGATTTTTTTTTTTTTTTTGGGGTTACACTGCCGGTTAGCTTCCCGGTTAGCTGCCCGGTTCGCGAACCAAGACGCGTCTCTACGGCGAAAAAATTGGATTTTTTTTTTTTTTTTTTGGGCCCGGCGTGGCTCTATAATATCCCCCTCATCAATCCTAGGGGGTCAGGAGGGGTCTACCTTGCCCCCTTTCCTTCATTTCCCCCTTTGTTTTGGCCTCCTCTTGTCTCTCGATCCTACCGAGAGACAAGATGGCAGCCGCACCGGACTGTTTAGAATGTTGACAGACACCGGAGAGCCAATCAGCTTCGCTTTGCAAAGTTCCGATACGCGAAAGGTTCGCTAACCGGATAGCTGCCCGGAGCGCTGTTACAGATATATATCTTGATTTAAACGTTAATTTCTCAAAATCCACTGAAGCACATATATTGAGACCTAGCAAAGGCACATCGGGCTAACAGTCCCTACAATTTTGCCAAGTTTCGTGGAAATCCATTCAGCCGTTCGGGCTAAAAGTGAGTCCAACCGCCCTATGGAAATTAACATGGGAAAAACGCGTTTTGGGACCCCCCTTTTTTCTCGGCCCCCCCTTGACGAACCCCCCCCAAATTTTCAGGAGCTGCTCAGAATCAAAATGTGCCATTTTCCTGAAAATTTCAGCCGATTCCGTCCACAAACGCCAAAGTTATTAGACATAGAATTTTCAAAAGTCCCATAGGAAAAAAATCCTAACTATATATACCTACTGGCTATCGCCAGTAGGTAATATATATATATATATATATATATATATATATATATATATATATATATATATATATATACACACATCCTTCGCTACTCCAGGACACCAAGACCGCGGTGCAGTTCAGGGGCAAAGGTAACCCTGTGTAAATATTGTGGGTCCACAATGCGTAGCAACGCTACGCTTCTGCACTCCCCTCGAGTAACCAAAGATCACAAATTCAATCCAAAGTGCGCTTTTCCAACTTCATTTATTCAATCAATTGCAGCATCGTGATGGAACACGGAAAGCAACCCAACGCGTTTCGGCGAGGAAACTCGCCTTGGTCACGGGTAGTTTCAAAAACAATGAGCAAACAATAAATAAAGTTTCACGTGATTAAGTGACAAAATAAACAACAAACTTAATGCTTAGCTTTTGCGGCCATCTTGGAGTGGAGTATGCTTAATAGAACAAATGGCCACGAATGTTCATAAGTGCATTTCAACCTGTTTTGAGCATATTTAAACTTATACATTCATTGCGTTTTTAACGTTCACCCGTTGTGTCAAAGAAACTTTAACCAAAATTAACGCTAAACTAGCGTTTCAAATTGAAATAGCATTTATAGTTCAATCAGATACTTGGAACACATTGTATTTTGCCCCCTCAAGTGAGTTGTCATTTCTTATGGTCAGAAATTGACATTTGTATCTAACCCCAGTGAGAATATATATATTGTCTCATGTCACATAATGCTGTTCCCATCTCAAGTGAGTATGGTTGCATGAAACTGAAACATCTGGGTAAATAGAGTCTTTCAATAAATCAAAGTATAAGTTGTAAAATTATAAGGTGTAGATTCCCAAGTGAGATTATGGAAGAGTGCGTATTCTCGAACCATTCCAAATGTCAATGCCTCAGTAGGATTTCTCTTCCTGTGCACCTTTACAATACCTATGGTTGAAACACAAAGAATAGGCCCATCATGATCATGGAAAATTCAAGCAAACCAAGAGGTTTAGCAAAAAAATATAGCAATGAGTCAACAGCTAGTGAATTAAATAGTGAAACAAAATTAAACAATTCATACGAATTACATTAAAAACAGCAGTAGGCACAGTATAGACTTAGACATCAATACATGATAATTTACTGAATTAACAAGATCACACCTTGAACAGATTTCTAGAACTATACGAGGAGTACATCTGTATATTAATCCCCTAGGTGCCATTTCATTTCTTCCTCAGAGTTCAAGCCTCTGGGAATCAGGGTATCTAGCTCTAGAATATACCTGTTCTCCATCTGTCTTAGCTTACGGATTTTGTCACCACCTCTTTTCATGGCAGGGAGTTTGTCAATTACGAAAAACTTCAACAAATTTCTGTTGCTCTTGTGAAGTTCTTCGAAGTGACGTGCAATTGGTGAATTCTGGTCTTTGTTGTCAATGGATCTCATGTGTTCCAGGACACGTTTTTTCGCTGGGAACATGGTGCTCCCTACGTACTTCCTAGCACACGGACATGTCAAGACATACACGCAGTACTCAGAAAGGCATGTCAGAAGTTTATTAATTGTTTTTTCGACTGCCTCGACAGGGAAGAAGACTCTTTTGACATTCTGACTAAACCTGCAGGTCTTGCATTTCATGCAGGTATAGAAACCTTTAATGTCATTCGTTTTAGCCAAATTCATGCTCACTTCATTCTTGCTAAGCTTGTCCTTCAAGGACTGAGCTTTCCTGTAGGTCATCATGGGGTTTTCACTCAAAACATCATTCAGGGTAGATTCCGTCCTTAGGACGTTCCAATGGCGTTTAAGAGTATTATGCACCTGCCATGATCTGGAGTGATAAGTGGAGATAAATCTGATTACCTCTTTAGTTTTCGCGGATTTAGAATCTTTATCAGGGACTAAGAGAGACTGGTGACTAATTTCACTATCTTTTTTCAGTGCAGCATTTATGATGGAAGGTTGATACCCTCTTTCAACAAAGCGCTCTCTCATACATACACTTTCACTCAAGAAGTCTTCCTCTGTGCTACAATTTCTCCGAGCCCGGAGAAATTCACCAAAGGGGATACTTTTAATCAAGGCTTTCGGGTGACTACTCTCTGCATGCAATAGCGTATTCCCCGCAGTTTCTTTGCGGTATAAGCTCGTTGTAAGTTTTTTGTCAGTCACTCTCACATGCAGGTCCAGGAACACCATGCTTTGTGTGTTCATGTGGCCTTCCAATTTGATGTTTTGATCATTCATGTTAAGGTCCACAACGAAACTCTCGGCTTCGTTCTGTGTACCCTCCCATATGATGAACAAATCATCGATGTAGCGCAGCCATAGTTTCACATGGCTGCGGTACATCTGGTGAGTCTTCTCAACTTGTTGCTCCCAGCTTGCCATGAATAGATTAGCAAAGCTGGGAGCAAAAGAAGTTCCCATCGCCGTCCATTTTCGTTGTCTATAATAGACATCATTGAAGACAAAGAAATTGTGTTCCAGGCAAAACCTCATCATGTGAATAATCATTTCAGAGTGGTTCATATATGAAATCGATCTGGAGCTCAGAAATTTCCAACAAGCTCTAATGCAGTGCTCATGTCTTATGGACGTGTAAAGACTACATACGTCTAAAGTGATGAGTAGATAGCCTTCCTGCCACACAAAATTAGTGAGTTTGTTAATAAAATCTCTGCTGTCTTTGAGATACGAGGGGACATTTTCAACAAAGGGTCTCAAAAAGAAGTCAATGTATCTTGACGTGCTCTCCAAAAGAGAGCCAATCGAAGACACTATTGGCCTGCCTGGAGGAGCGTTTGGGTCTTTATGCAACTTAGGCAGTAGATATAACACTGCTATTTTAGGGTTCCGGTTGAGCAAAAAAGAATATTCATCCCATTCGATGATACCACTTGATCGCCAATTTTTTAGCATCTCATAGTAGGTATGGTTGCTCTGTTCCATCACCTGTAAGGAAGAGACTTCATAACAATCTTTCACATTCAATTGTCTCATATCCTCATTAATGTAGTTTTCAACATCCATCACTACCACATTCCCCCCTTTGTCAGATTGACGAATGACAATAAAGGGGTCATCTTCTAATGACTTAATGGCTATTCTTTCTGCTTTGCTGAGGTTATCATTAGACCAACACTTCTTTTTAGCAAGCTCTTTAAAGTCATTTATAACCAATGTCTCGAATGTATCAATGCTGCAAGCAGGCAACGTTGGGTTAAATGTAGACTTAGGTTTAAAATGATTTGGACAATTCAAATCTGTTCTGTAACCCAAAGAGGTTGCATCATTAGGAGTGTTGTCAGGTGTACCAAACTCCAAATCTTTCATCGCAATTAAGGTTTCCACTTCCTCAATCGTCTCACTTACTGGTACAACATTGGAAACAGCCATTGCTGTATTTTTTACCTTGAGCTTGTTCCATTTATGCAACCTTAGCTTCCTGGTAAATTTAAACAGATCTACACGTTCTTGTGAGTAATTAAAATTAGCCGAGGGACAAAACGAGAGGCCAAATTGTAAAACGTCATATTCTACTTTAGATAGTACATGAGAGGAGAGATTTACCACATTTCGACGATTCATTTTCCTCGTATTTTCTTTTGACCCCGTGTTTCCACTCCCATCGGGGTTGTTGTGATTCCGCTTGTTCCAGCCGCCTCTCCTGACTGGCTGTTGTTTTTTGGAGTGTTTCCTCCAGGATTGCCTCTTCCTCTGCCTTTTCCTCTGTATCCTCTTCCCTGCCCTCGACCTCTGTCTATTTGCCAATTTTGTTGTTGCGTAGTCTGATTGTTCATTTTGAATTCCGCCCAAAAATTTGAGGCCTTGTTTGTATTTTTTGGTGCAATTTTAGGAGCTTGTAGTTGACCATCCTCTGATACATCGCTCTCCACTACTTCCTCCTCCGATATAGCTGCCGCAGCACTTGCTGCATCTATATTTGCTTGCACCCCCTTTCTTTGTAAGTTGTCATACTTGCGACTGAAGGTGAATATGCGACCCTCTTGATAGTCAATCTTGTCTCTCAAAAACTTTCTTTCTTTTTTGGCCACAATGTCATCCTCATGTTTGGTCATTTTCATGTTTATTTCCTCCATTTTCTTTGTGAAATTCTCAGTTGTATCCTCCTTCATTAATTCATCTTTTAAATCCGCAATCAGTTTCAGTAATGACATTCTATCTTTCCATGCGTGTTTGATTAAGATAGAAAGCATACGATTTGAGCAATCCATTAAGTTCTCGGCCCATTCTTCTGCCAATTCCATATCGGGTTCTTCATGTGAAGGAGCAATTAAAATTCGCAATCCTCTGGGAATTCTTTTTTCTTCTTGATACTTCTCAAGGGTGATGGCCTCCCACCACCGTGATATCTCTTTTCGTATCAGTTTTTCTAATTTTTGGTATTTGTTCATGATCACTTTCCCAGACGGCAGCGGCTCCTTACTAGTAGAGCCATTAGTGGTTTGCAAAAACATGGATTGTGCCCTCAGTCTTCTACGTGCCTCTGCATCTTCTTCCATTGTTCCTAATCACGTGGGGATCCTCCCTCCTGCCTGCATGGAATATTTACAGTTCTTTTGGAAAATGCGCACAAGTTTGGTAATG
Organism: Lissotriton vulgaris; assembly: GCF_964263255.1. NCBI lineage: Eukaryota > Metazoa > Chordata > Amphibia > Caudata > Salamandridae > Lissotriton > Lissotriton vulgaris. Next base: position 929,882,625 of record NC_141685.1, on the reverse strand, counting down.
TCAATGATCTAATCTCGAGGACCCGCGCACCCTGATTCCAGAATGTGTCTCTACTGGAAATCGGGCGTGGAACAGTCGCATTCACAAATTGTGTCGCCAGTTCGGAAAATTCCAACCAGACACCAGAGCAGAGTCGCCTGTAACAGTAGTGCTCTGCAGGCGATTTAATCCACTATTACACGTTTACAACACTCTTTGACATCAACACCGGAAAGTGAAATTAACAAGACTCACCCTCCACGGGGCTCCAGGAGGCCACCGGCGTGCTCACCTCGCACTTTCCAGGCTCCCAGCGAGCAGAGTTACACTTCCAGTATTAGTCCGTCGTAGAGTTTTTCAAGTAAGATTCATGGGCTTCATAGTCTGTGGCGAAACGCGGAACGCGGTCAACCGGCGATTAATTAAACATTCAGGTTCACATCCTTCGCAACGCCAGGACATTTATTGTTTGCTCATTGTTTTTGAAACTACCCATGACCAAGGCCAGTTTCCTCGCCGAAACGCGTTGGGTTGCTTTCCGTGTTCCATCACGATGCTGCAATTGATTGAATAAATGAAGTTGGAAAAGCGCACTTTGGATTGAATTTGTGATCTTTGGTTACTCGAGGGGAGTGCAGAAGCGTAGCGTTGCTACGCATTGTGGGCCCACAATATATATATATATATATATATTTATATATATGCACAGGAACCCTCTAGTAAGCAGAAAGGAAGAGGCCACGCGGGGAATCCGATTAGGAGGCTTTAATGTAGACAGCATGTAGGCATAATGCATTTTGGCCGGAGCCTTCTTCAGACGCCACTGCTAATGAGCAACACAACCAACTCGGCGCTTTCAAAATCTTCCTGCTGTCCTGTCATTGGCGGGAACAAACACCCTCTCCAACCATGTGATCGCCCATCAGATTAAGCACTGTAGGTACTACATCTCCCAGACAGCATCAGACCTGTGCAGATATTGCGTGGAGAAACGAGAAATGAGTCCATGTGGGCTGGTGTAATGCAGGACAAAGCGCTGTGTGCCTCATTCGATAAAAGTCCCAAACAGCCTCCTTTGGTCATATATATATATATATATATATATATATATAAATCCACTCCACCTTTTCTCCGCAATTCCTTAACCAAGGAACCAAGAAAGGGAATGAACTCCACTGATTTCATGCAAGTAATTTTCTTTATTCGTGCTCTGCCGAGATATATATATATATATATATATATATATATATATATATATATATATATATATATATATATATCGAAAACACTCCTGACCGCTTACGAAGCGGCAATGCAACAGGCGCGAACCTCTTCTCTGGCCAGCTGATTAAGCGCGAAGTTAAAACGCCATCACACCGTCTTGTCAAGTGGTAAATTTATTTAAACTAAAAAGATGTAGAGCTAATGCTCTTCCCTGACGCGTTTCGCTCCTGCAAAGTAGCTTGGTCACATGACGCGCCCACAGCAAATAGGACAATAAATAGTGAAGAGCAAGCTCAACCACCCATGGAAACCAAATAAAGTGCATAATGACATCGATTAGCATAATATAAATAACATGTTTCAAATAACACTTATATATATATATATATATATATATATATATATATATACATATATATATATATATATACATATATATCTATACTAATATAATAAAGAGAGAGTCCAAACCTTTGAGGCAGGTAATCTCAGGAACCACAGCACCAATCACAACACCCAATACAGCGTTGGAAAGGGCAGTTGCAGCAGAAGGACATAGGCTGTGCAGACGGCCACCATATACATTTAAAAGGTAAAAGAACTGTGCCAGCAAAGTAGTCCCTTGTGGCCGTGTCTGCGTTGTGCTGTGGGCATGTGCTTGGGGAGTGACAAACGCTGGGGGCGTGTGGTACGTTCCGCCCTTCATGCCATGTCTCATATCGTGTGCTAATCCCACGCTGCTCCCTTTAAATACCCCTGCACCACATAATCTTAACCCACCCTTACTCCTTAAAATACCCCAACACCCTTAAACACTAACCCATCTTAACCCTAAAAATACCCCTGTACCCCAAAACCCAAACCTAGCCCTGAACCCTATCAATACCCCTGTACCTCAAAACCCAAACCTACCCCTGAACCCTAAAAATACCCCTGTACCCCAAAACCCAAACCTTGCCCTGAACCCTAAAATACCCCTGTACCCCAAACCCCAAACCTAGCCCTGAACGCTTAAAATACCCCTGTACCCCAAAACCCAAACCTACCCCTGAATCCTAAAAATACCCCTGTACCCCAAAACCCAAACCTTGCCCTGAACCCTAAAAATAACCCTGTACACCAAAACCCAAACCTACCCTTGAACCCTAAAATACCACTGTACCCCAAAACCCAAACCTAGCCCTGAACCGTAAAAATACCCCTGTACCCCAAAACCCAAACCTAGCCCTGAACCATTAAAATACCCCTGCACCCCAAAACCCAAACCTACCCCTGAACCCCCAAAATACCCCTATACCCCAAAACCCAAACCTAGCCCTGAACCCTAAAAATACCCCTGTACCCCAAAACCCATACCTATCCCTAAACCCTAAAACTACCCCTGTACCCCATAACCCAAAACTATATCTAAACCCTTGAAATACGCAAACACCCCAAAACATACCTCAGTACCCCAAAACATACCCTATAAATACCCCTGTACCTCAAAACCCAAACCTACCCCTGAACCCTAAAAATTCCCCTGTACCCCAAAACCCAAACCTAGCCCTGAACCCTAAAAATACCACTGTACCCCAAAACCCAAACCTACCCCTGAACCCTAAAATACCCCTGTATCCCAAAACTCAAACCTTGCCCTGAACCCTTAAAATACCCCTGTACCCCAAAACCCAAACCTACCCCTGACCTCTAAAAATACCCCTGTACCCCAAAACCTAAACCTAGCCCTGAACCCTAAAAATAACCTCTACCCCAAAACCCAAACCTACCCCATAACCCTAAAATACCCATGTACCCCAAAACCCAAACCTAGCCCTGAACCCTTAAAATACCCCTGTACCCCAAAACCCAAACCTACCCCATAACCCTTAAAATACCCCTATACCCCAAAACCCAAACCTACCCCTGAACCCTTAAAATACCCCTATACCCCAAAACCCAAACCTAGCCCTGAACACTAAAAATATCCTTGTACCCCAAAACCCAAACCTAGCCCTAAACCCTAAAACTACCCCTGTACCCCATAACCCAAAACTATATCTGAACGCTTAAAATACCCAAACACCCCAAAACATATACCTCAGTACCCCAAAACATATACCCCTATACCCATACTTACCTTATCCAAACATTAAAAAAACATGCTTTTACCATTCATGCATTTACAACAGATTTCGTTGTAAATGTATGGGTGGTAAAAGCATATAAAATGCAATGCCATGCGTTATAATGGCATTGCGGAGTCATGGTACTTTCGTAATGAAAGTATGCGGAGTGATGGTATGCGGAAAGAAAGTTGCGGAATAATGGGTGTTTACCCTCCCCCGGTAAGTACATTGGTGGCACGGCGGCCCACATCTCCAGCATTATACACATATTTTTTCACCACTCATTTGAAAAATACGCAGGTCTCTCTCATGGATGGCCAGCACCGACATACACTTTTAGACACACCTCCCGCCACAAGTTCTAGAATTGCGAACTTTAGAGCTGGGGAGCTACGTTCGAATCTTGGCATCAGCTCAACATCCTCTGATTCCAGGCAAATCGCTTTGTCTCCCCGTGCCTACCACAAATTAATGTTTTCTTCTGTAATGTAAATTGTGCTCATGCCATGTTGTCGAGTTCGCTCTATATAGTATTGCAAGGAAATATAAAGTAGGGAAACTCGAGTTCACACACTACTGAACGCGCACTCTTAAGTGCATCAGCAGTGCACTGTGAATCGGAGCGTTTCATAGACCTGTCACAGATAAGAAATGCTATCAAAACGAAATCCTACAAAACAATATACTACTGGCAGGCAGCAATTCACACCCGGACAACGTCGGGACGGGCTGCTAGTACATATATATATATAAATATAAATATATATATGTATATATATATATATATATATATATATATATATATATATATATATATATATATATATATGTATATATATATTGCTGCACGTTCCTACTTTCATCCACGAGTTCGGAAAAAATGGCTGGCACGCTGGTATCCAAATTCAAGATTTTATTTACACCAAACCCCCCTCACCCCAACAGACGCGTTTCGCCTTTGCAGGCTTCGTCAGTGTTACGTTAGTGCAAAATACATGTCGCCATTTTAAGCCATTAGCCGGTTGAACATTGTCATAGAAATAGAAAAAGGTTACTGACATACCAAAAGATGGAAGCCATCTTGTAATGTGCAAATTGCATTGTAATACGTGGCTATCAATGGTGACGAAAGGTAAAGTGCATAGTGCTGATTAAAAACATGTAACGTAAATCAATTATTTAACAATTCTTAAACACAGTGAAATTCATAAGTGCAAACAATTCTGTTATTCATTGAATTCATATGAGATTTCTATTACCAGTGTCTCTTATAGACTTTTAACCAATAAAGTGCAGAATTGTTAGGAAAAATAGTTTCCTATTCAGCATGATGTTAGTTATTTAGCCCTGGATGGGCAATTGAATGAGCAAAAAAAAAAGAAAATGTATATATATATATATATATATATATATATATATATATATATATATATATATATATATATTCCACCGCTTGGCTCACTTTCCCTTCGCTAGGCGCTCCTTGATTCTCGGTCGCGTTTCTCCTGCGGTTGAGCCCACCGCTGTAAATTATCACAGGATCTCCCCGGTCCCGGGGAGGAATGGAGTCGCTGAAAGACGGCACTGACACGCTTCTTTCAATAAAGGTGATTTATTTCATCAATCCATGTGGGGGATTTAACAACAAAAAGCAACCAACGCGTTTCGACAGCGTCCGCTGTCTTGATCACGGTCGTTAAATCCCCCACATGGATTGATGAAATAAATCACCTTTATTGAAAGAAGCGTGTCAGTGCCGTCTTTCAGCGACTCCATTCCTCCCCGGGACCGGGGAGATCCTGTGATAATATATATATATATATATATATATATATATATATATATATATATATTGCTTCAGACTCCTTTGTTTCCCACTCGTGTCCACAAAAGTCACGGCACCACAGCAACAGTAAGTTTAAGTTATTTATTATTTACAACACCATGTGCAAATTGCAAAGAGAACGGCCTACGCGTTTCGACTATACCTAGTCTTCAACTGGACCATAGAGTTCTCTGTGTCTAGAACATTTATAGTGTGCTCTGTGCTAGTACCCTCGTCAGTTTCCATATCATTTAAAAACAACTGGACTACCAACTTTAAACATTGTCTCATGGCACATTGTAGTAGCCATTTTTCACTTCATTATTAACTACATCATCACTGTTTCTCGTAAAGTACTATTATTGAGATGTGATAAAAAAGTGCATGGCACATGGTACAAGGAATCTATTCATAAATTCAATATTTTACGTGTTTCCTAAAGTGCAAGGTGCCTATATCAGGAATTCATTCATATATATATGAGTTTGTTACATTTGTGATTTCAGTAAAGTACACTTTTTTATCTTGCTTGGAAACTATGAGAGCAACATAATTAGGAAAATGTAAGAACTCTATTAAAAAAACTTGTGATATTCCATACATTCTTAAAGTGAAAAGGTGCCTAGGTCAAGAATTCATTCATATGCATAAGTGAGCTTATTGCATTCATAATTCCCGTTAAGTACAAATCTCTTTGTGAATGCATAAGCAACATAATTAGAAGTTGATTAGTTCATTTAGTTGCAAGGTTCTAAAATGCTTGATTCTGTTGGGCAACACTGTGCAAATATACCAATTCATAGTTCATTCCTTTAAGTAGTGATTATAGTTCTATTTTGAAATCCACAAACATTCGTCACACGTGTTTAGTTCTTCATAGTTCTATGGGTTTCATTTTCAAGTTCTTAAGATTTGATCTTCTTATCTTATGCGTGACTCCACAAATATGAACTTATTTTCATTTCCTTCTTATTTCATTTGCACAATGATTCCTAAATTCTATTCTTGTACCATTCAGCTTCTTTCTTCTTTCCATTTCCAGTTCTTATCCAGTTGCTGACACTCTTCTAGTTGTTGCCTTGAAGTTTTGAATAATTCCTATTTCGTATGTACCTTTATAGGGCTTTTTTTGCTGATATATTTTCTTTTATATATTTTGTTCTCCTTCATTTTCTGGTCGGGGTCAAATTATTCATACACAGTTAGTATTCTGGAGAATTGGTCTCTCAGTGCTGCTGATGGATCTTTGTGTGTTATGTTGTTCATTTCTCAAGGTGTACATGTAACTCTGCATCTAAGTTGTGTCCATGAGGGGATTCTGTTCCCATCCCAAGTATCATCCGGCTTTCCATCTTTCTCAATTTTAATGTGCGACCTCCTCCTCTTTCAGATATTTTGGCAAGTTTCAGCCCTGAATACGTTAATTTGGTGCAATCACCTTGATGTTGTTCATTAAAATGTTTCGCCATAGGATAATTTGGGTCGTTATTTTTTATCGATGTTGGAGAATCCGTAACTTTAACTTGTTGATGGTGCTCCCAATATAGTCTTTTCCACATGGACAACTTAGTCTATAAATTACATACTTTGATTCACAAGTATTATGATCCAAGACCTTTTAAATTCTTCCATTTTGCAGTATGTACTCCTTGATATTCCGTCCATGCTCACAGGCCTTGCACTTTGCACACTTCCAAAAGCCTGGTGCATTTAGCCAAGTGGGTTTTTCCTGTTGCCTGATATCCAAATGACTTTGAGTCAGAATGTCTCTTATGGACGAGGTCTTCCTATAGGTTATACTCGGAAAGGGTGTTAGGTGTTCCTTCAGAGTTTCATCTAATAGAAGGATTTCCCAATTCCTTTTTATGACCTTCTTAAGATTTCGACTTTGATTGTTAAAGTCCATGATGAGACGTATTTTATTTTCTGATTCATCCTTCTCTCCTTCGTTGATGGCCTCTTGGGATCCCACTGTTGCCATTTGTTCCCTGCGTGAGACCAAAAGGTCTGATCTACTCTTCAGGTGCATCCGGGATTTTGCTGTTATTAGGACTTCTAATGGATATCCTCTTGATAGAAAACGGCCAAACATCCTCTCAATTTCTGCTTCCAGATCTTCTTTTTCAGAGCAATTTCTTTTCGCTCTTAGCATCTCTCCGTATGGTATACACCATTTTAGATTAGCAGGATGACCACTGTTAGCATGGAGGATGCTGTTGCAGGAAGTGGGTTTACGGTACATCGTAGTACATATTTTGTTATTGCACATGATAACTTCTACGTCCAAATAGATCACACTGGTGTCACTGATACTTGACGTAAATTGCTGATTGTACCAATTGTTATCCAGAGAGTCTATGAAGGCCTATAATTCTGGTTGGTTTCCATCCCATATTACAAACAGGTCGTCGATGTATCTCCACCATCAGATTATTTTTGGGTGTTTCTTATTTTCTTCTGTTAGGACCTCTTTTTTCCAGATGGCCATGAGTAAGTTTGCGTATGTGGGGGCAAAAGATGTCCCCATCACCGTCCCCTGTCGTTGCAGGTACAATTTCCCTTGGAAGAGGAAGATGTTATGTGTCAGGCAATAGGCTAGCATCTCAATTAGCATGGACGAGTGTTCCAGAAAACCCACTGGTCTTTCTTTGAGGAATGTTTGAACCGCGTCAATACCGTCCTTGTGTCTTATGGACATATATAGCGAAGCGACATCTATAGTTGCCATTACATATCCTGTGTCCCATTCTATGTTATTCAGTTTGTTCAGGAAATTCATTGTATCTCGTAAATACGAGGGTAATTTCATCACATAATTCACCAGAAAGATGTCAATGAACCTAGACGTTGTTTCTAGGAGGGATCCAATTAAGCTGACATGGGTCAGCCTGGTGGTTTATTTATAGATTTATGTACTTTCGGCAGAAAGTAAATTGTCGCCGTCATGGGATTCTCAGTTTTTAAGTACATGTCTTCCTTAAAATCAATTAGACCCCTCTCTTTCCATCCTAGGAGGAGGCTATGGTATTCTTCCATCCATTTTTCACTGGGATTCTCCTTCATAAGTTCATAGTGCTCTGTGCAACCCAATTGTCGATTGGCTTCTTCCACATAGTCTGTGATGTTTTGGACCACGATATTGCCCCTTTTGTCCGAGGCTTTTATTATTATTGTGGGATCGTTTCTCAATTCCGTCATAGTCTTGTATTCATTAGGTGTGAGGTTCCAACCCTTTTTCCTTTGGATTCTGCTTATGTCCAGATTTTGATTCTTAGCTCATTTCACTGCCATTTGTGTTATTTCCTCCACCATAATTTCTTGGAATAGATCAATTTTATTGCCCGTTTGTAATTGTGGGCAATACCTAGACTGTTTTTTAGTCCACTTTCCCCTCCTCTATTCGTGGCTATTCCTATGTGATTACAAATTTCTATGTCAGAGACCATTGAGTCTTGGGTGTCTTCAATGTCGGATGATGCCCCTGTACTCAACAGGGTTAGTGTTTTCAAAGCTGGAAGTTCCCTTTGTAAAATCAGCGATTGTTCTGCTTTTTCTCTTTGTCGGTTTTCGGGTGGGCGTTTCTTCTCCAGAAAGTATTTTTTAAGTTTGACTTTTCTGCAGAATTTGTATAGGTCTATCCGTGCATTTGCGTAGTCCATTTCCTTGTTAGGGCAGTAAGATAATCCCCTGTTTAGTCATTTTAATTGGGGTTCTGTCAGGATCTTGTTTGAAATGTTGAGGACCAAATTGTTGTTCAAATCTGCCTCTATCTTCTGTAGGGCTATTTTTGTTTTCCTCTTCCTCTCTTTGGTTTTATTTCTTCTCCTGCCCCTCCTGGTGTTTTTGGCTGTCCTCTCCTCCACGTGTTTATTCAGCCTCTTCCCCGCTGCTGCGTTATCATTTGGGCTAATTGCATTTCCCCCCGAAAATTCAATGGCATTATGCTTGAATCTTCATCAGCAGAGCTCACCTCTGAGCTGTCCACATTATCTATGTTTATTGCGGAGGTTCCTGCGCATTTATACATCACCACCCTGCTTCTTAGGGTATCGTATTTACGGGCGAAGGTGTAAATACGCCCATTGGCATAATCTAATCTGTCTCTTGTAAATTTATGTGCCTTCCTTTTTTCCACTTCTGTTTCATGCTTATTGATTTTCTTTTATATATATACATGCAGAAGAAGACGTTTCACAACTCGTTTCAAGGAAAAGAACCAGCCACTCCGGAACAGTTGAAAAATAGCAAAAATTTTATTTATTGGGCATTTGGTGAAAGATACGATAATGCTTTCTGAGTCACAAGAGTCTTGATCCCATGAACACAACTGTTTGTTCGGCAGGTAAATACTATGTCAATCTGACGAAAAATATACAAAATAGAAAAAAGATGCTCGTTTAGGTTTCACGGGCATTTGCCATGTAGACAAATTGTTTCTCTTACTTTAGTTTGACACAAAAATATTCACAGTGTACAGAATAATCTGTTATTGGTAGAAGCATTGTTTTGAACAAATTAATTCAAATTAAACAAAAAACAGGTGATATAATACAATGTGGGAAGGGTATGCCCAGACGTGGGTCCCATGCTCACTACACCACTGGAGTCAAGCTATCTTGGCTGATGACAGCTAATAGCCAGAAACCCATCCTAGGATGCTTGATTCCGGTCCAGGTAAGACATGGCTTGGCAGTTCGGGATGGACTGTTGCCAGGAGGCACAGGGTCAAGACTGATTTGCATATGGCCATGTCCGAACTGGGGTGGTGTGATGAGCAAAATAACGAAGGATTAAACCCAGATTTGTGACTCTGGGTGAATGTTTTGCCAATGTGCAACATTCCGTCCATCACCTTGAGCGTTTTGCTGTTTGCCCTATGTGGGAAGGGTATGCCCAGACGTGGGTCCCATGCTCACTAAGCCACTGGAGTCAAGCTATCCTGGCTGATGACGGCTGATAGGCATAAACCGGTCCTAGGATGCTTGATTCTGGTCCAGGGAAGACATGGATTGGCAGTTCGGGCTGGACTGTTCCCATGAGGCACAGGGTCAAGACTGATTTGCATATGGCCATATCTGAACTGGGGTGGCGTGGTGAGCAAAATAACAATGGATTAAACCCAGATCTGTGACTGGGGGTGAATGTTTTGCCAATGTGCAACATTCCATCCATCACCTTGTGTATTTTGCTGTTCGCCCTATGTGGGAAGGGTATGCCCAGACGTGGGCCCCGTGCTCACTACGCCACTGGAGTCAAGTTAACCTGCCTGATGACGGCTGATAGCCAGAAAGCGGTCCTAGGATGCTTGATTCCGGTCCAGGGAAGACATGGCTTGGCAGTTCTACCTGGACTGTTCCCATGAGGCATAGGGTCAAGACTGATTTGCATATGGCCATGTCTGAACTGGGGTGGCGTGGTGAGCAAAATAACAATGGAATAAGCCCAGATCTGTGACTGGGGTGAATGTTTTGCAAATGTGCAACATTCCGTCCATCACCTTGTGTGTTTTGCTGTTCGCCCTATGTGTGAAGGGTATGCCCAGTCGTGGGTCCGTGCTCACTACGCCACTGGAGTCAAGCTATCCTGGCTGATGATGGCTGATAGCCAGAAACCGGTCCTAGGATGCTTGATTCCGGTCCAGGGAAGACATGGCTTGGCAGTTCGGACTGGACTGTTCCCATGAGGCACAGGGTCAAGACTGATTTGCATATGGCCATATCTGAACTGGGGTGGCGTGGTGAGCAAAATAACAATGGATTATACCCAGATCTGTGACGGGGGTGAATGTTTTGCCAATGTGCAACATTCCGTCCATCACCTTGTGTATTTTGCTGTTCGCCCTATGTGGCAAGGGTATGCCCAGACGTGGGTCCCGTGCTCACTACTCCACTGGAGTCAAGCTATCCTGGCTGATGACGGCTGATAGCCAGAAACTGGTCCTAGGATGCCTGATTCCAGTCCAGGGAAGACATGGCTTGGCAGTTCGGGCTGGACTGTTCCCATGAGGCACAGGGTCAAGACTGATTTCCATATGGCCATGTCTGAACTGGGGTGACGTGGTGAGCAAAATAATGATGGATTAAACCCAGATCTGTGACTGGGGGTGAATGTTTTGCAAATGTGCAACATTCCGTCCATCACCTTGTGTGTTTTGCTGTTCGCCCTATGTGTGAAGGGTATGCCCAGTCGTGGGTCCGTGCTCACTACGCCACTGGAGTCAAGCTATCATGGCGGATGACGGCTGATAGCCAGAAACTGGTCCTAGGATGGTTGATTCCGGTCCAGGGAAGACATGGCTTGGCAGTTCGGACTGGACTGTTCCCATGAGGTACAGGGTCAAGACTGATTTGCATATGGTCATGTCTGAACTGGGGTTGGGTGGTGAGCAAAATAACGATGGATTAAACCCAGATCTGTGACTGGGGATGAATGTTTTGCCAATGTGCAACATTCCGTCCATCCCCTTGTGTGTTTTGCTGATATGATTCAATGCCTTATAATACCAACGCAATGGAAAACTTCATATCCCATAATGCCCTATAATGTTCGATGGACGACAAATATATAGTGACAAAGGCACATAGGTTTCAAAGTCTATTTAAATCGATAAATAGAGTTTTAGATGGTCACCGTATTAAGATAAAGGGTCAAGTACCCAGGCACAGAATTCGATTTTTCCCTCTAGTTGGGGTAAGAAATAAATGCGGGTCCATCAGATGGATCTACACGATTTAATCAATCTAAAAATAAATTGTAGAACAAAGCATAGTCTTTTTGGTTGTAGTAGCCGAGTACTTCAAAGAAGAGGTTCCACAATGGTGTTACTTCTTCATGCAGATTATCCCTGGTGTTCGTCAATGCAAAGGTGTCCTGTGCCAATCTAAAATCAAAAAAGTTAAATAAATCTTTACTATCTCGTATCCATCCAATATCTAGTACATTTTATAATGATCATTCTATATATTAATAGTGCTCTAAATAACCCATAGGTTTAAAATCCGTTAGTCCAAGGTTGAGACGGGAGAAATAATGGAGAGAAGATATATTGGTTTAGAGACAAAATATCAGGATCAAAAGAGACAAGGCAGGTATCCTGTAAAGCAAAAACTAAAAAAAAAATCTGTATCTGTCTACTGCCCATGACTGCCCATGACAATTCAAAATACCAAACTCTACCAATTGAGCCCTAAAAAAAATAAAAAATAAACAGTCATTCATCTAACTGTGGTTGAGGAAGATGGGAGAATGGTACACATTTATATATATTATTTTTATTTTTATTTTCTGTGCATGTGTATATATATGTGTGTGTACATTTATATGCATATATATGTATGTTTAGATATATGTACACACACACACATATATATAGTACAAAAAATAAACGCTAAAATGACTTTATACTTAAGGGTTGAAATAAAGTACAAATGAATGTTCAAATGCCAAAATAACTCACCAGTTATAGTTTTCTGAGAGAACTATACCTTGCCTCCCACCATGCATTGTTAAGATCCCACATATATTACATCACTCATGATATTAAATGGCATAATTGATGACATCACTGATGGCTTCAGTGAAAACACCATAGTTATACACAGCATAGAGTTCTGAGTATACATGTGTGGGTCAATAGCATAGAAGTAGCATAAGCCCTGGACACAAATGTAATTGTGCCTTTTTAAAAGTTATATGGCGTCCAATTTACAAATCCCTAATTATGGGGTGGAAAAAGTACTCCATGCTAAACAAAGTAAATGCTGAGCGCACCTTATGTGGGTTGCAGAGGTATGTTTAAAAGTAGGCTGTGACTTAAAGCCAAAGACTATTATAAACATCTGCACGAAAGGCCAAAGCTGCTGTTTACAATATTTTAAACTACCAGTGGTTATCTAGGCACATGCCCATGGTAAATAATTGTAATACAATGGCATAGACAAATTTGATAAGCAGTGCATATATATATTTCAAGAACTTGACTAAATATTTTGAGGCATTGTAGATCATTGAATAAGGTAGATTGTAGGTGTGTCCCATTTTGAGGTGGTTTACCTCATGCTGATGTTCCAAGCATTGCTCTAAGGTCATATGTCATTATACCTATCTCAGGACTGTGTGAGGTGCATTTTACTAAACTACAGAGCATCGTTCATAGGGCCTGGTATAAAGTGTATTTGAAGTAGCAAATGTGCAACTGTCAACCTCTAGAATTAGAACTGTGGGCCATGTGTAGTCTTCAAGAGGGTAATCCTATTAAGGTGAACAGAAAATTGTGCACAGGCGTAGCATGTTAAATTACTATAAAGTCCTCAAACCCTGTAGGACAGTGTCACATTGACAGAATGACATCATCAGTGGTGTCATCAATGATGTATTTTAACCATCCGCGGCCCATGCAGGTAAGAGCGGTGGGGCGGTGAGGTGGGTGGGGGGGGATTTCGACATATGACGATGAGGGAAAATGTAATAAATATATACATTTCCCTTGCGTCGTCTGTTGAAATACTCCAACATCAGGTCACGCTGCCCCACCGCTCTTACCTGCACGGGCCCCGGCTGATTTTAACATGTTATGAGAGATGTAATATTTGAGGTCATAAGCAGTGCATGATGGGGTGCAAGTTATCTCAGTAAATTTTAACTGGTGAAATTCAGAGGTTTTAAGGTTTTTAAACATTAGTTTTTACCTTACTTCAACACTGAATTTAAACACAACTTTAACCTATTTTTTCCCCAGTTAATATGTGTGTGTGCGTGTGTATGTGTGTGTGTGTGTGTGTTGCCCCACGCTGGCTTTATGCGCTGTGCAGAGAATGCTAAAGTAAAAGGAAATTTTTAGGGCTGGTTTCATGTGGTAGAGATTCTACTGATTCTTGATCTTCACATTTAGTATGGTTATGTGCAAACTCACAATTATTGCTAGTGAAATTCTGTGAAAATTATGAAAAATTATGTAAAATTTTGTGGTATTCACTTTTGTGAAAATAATCAGCAAGGTCTTATTTAATGTTCCAAAGTCAAACGAATAACAGTAGGACATTAGTTCAAGAATAAAAGGTCTCCTGTGAGATGTTTCTGAGTGAACCAATCTCCTATGGGACAAATTAAGATAAAAATTGGCACTTGCTAAAATTAGGAAATTTCATCAAGTTAACACAATGCAGAGAGATTCACAGGTATAAAAGGCAAGCATTTGCAATGAAATAGGTCTCGCATTGACGCAAGTTTGAGCTATTGATATTGTAAATGACAATGCCTTTTATTTATGTTTTAAAACATAAATAAAAGACATTGCCATTTACAATACTAATAACGTAAACTCTCACAAATGCGAGACCTATTGCATTGCATAAAGGACCTTCTCGACCGCTTGTAAATTGTAAATATCAGAGAGAGAGACTGGCCTGCATCACCTTCAAAGTAGTGATAAATAGTGCAGCGAAGAAGATGTGTAAGTGTTATAAGTTACAAAGACATAAAGTGCCAAGTGAGAGTTAAATATGATAAGAGCTATAAACACTAACAAAGCTCTCCAACACCTATTTCTCTGTGACTATACGGTAGCGGCTCAGGAGGAAGAACAGGAGGAGGGTTATTTCCTGCCATCTCCGTGAATTGAGTGTGCAGTGTAGCATTGCGTAATGTTATTGCTATATTTATCTAAATAAAAAACACTCCAGCTGTAGTGGGGCCCTAGCGTCACCTCCTGGTGCAGGGTGGGCTGTGCTTTATGGCAGACATGGAGGGAGGGAGGGAGGAGGGATGGACTCAGCTGTAGCACCGGCCTTGTACAGTTTCCCTGCTATTTCTAGTGAGCAAGAGGCTATGAGGTGGTGGTATTGGTATTGGTGGTGGTGGTGTTATTGGTGGTGGTGGTGGTATTGGTATTGGTGGTGGTGTAACTGGTATTGTGGTGGTGGTATTGGTGGTGGTGGTATTGATGGTGGTAGTTGTATTGGTGGTGGGGGTATTGGTGTTGGTGGTATTGGTGGTAGTGGTGGTATTGGTATTGGTGGTGGTGGTGGTATTGGTGGTTGTATTGGTGGTGGTGGTATTGGTATTGGTGGTGGTGGTGTTATTGGTGGTGGTGGTGGTGGTGGTATTGGTATTGGTGGTGGTGTAACTGGTATTGTGGTGGTGGTATTGGTGGTGGTGGTATTGATGGTGGTAGTTGTATTGGTGGTGGCGGTATTGATGGTGGGGGTATTGGTGTTGGTGGTATTGGTGGTAGTGGTGGTATTGGTATTGGTGGTGGTGGTGGTATTGGTGGTTGTATTGGGGGTGGTGGTGGTATTGGTGGTTGTATTGGGGGTGGTGGTATTGGTGGTGGTAGTATTGGTGGTAATGGTATTGTTGGTGGTGGTATTGGATGCTGGTATCAGTGGTGGTGGTATTGGAGGTTGTGGTAATGGTGGTGCTGGTATTGGTGGCATTGGTGGTGGTGGTATTGGTGGTGGTAGTATTGGTGGTGGTGGTATTGGTGGTGGTATTGGTGTTTGTGGTATTGATGGTGGTGATATTGTTGGTGATGATATTAGTGGGTGGTGGTGATGGTGTTGGTGGTGGTGGTATTGGTGGTGTTGGTATTGGTGGTGGTGGTATTGGTGGTTGTTGTATTGGTATTGGTGGTGGTATTGGTATTGGTGGTGGCATTGGTGCTGGTATTTGTGTTGGTGGTATTGGTGGTGGTGGTATTGGTATTGGTGATGGCGGTACTGGTATTGGTGGTGGTGGTATTGTTGGTATTGGTGCTGGTGGTATTGGTGGTGGTATAGGTGGTGGGGTATTGGTGGTGGTGGTATTGGTGGTGGTGGGGGTTTTGGTTGTATTGGTGGTGGTGGTGGTGGTGGTATTGGTATTGATGGTGGTGTTGGTATTGGTTTTATTGGCGGTGGTGGTATTGGTGGTGGTGGCATTGGTGGTTGTGGTATTGGTGGTGGTGGTATTGGTTTTAGTGGTGGTATTGGTGGTGGTATTGGTTGTGGTATTGGTGGTTGTAGTGGTATTGATGGTGGTGGTATTGGTGGTACTGGTGATGGTATTGGTGGTGGTATTGGTGGTAGTGGTGGTATTGGTGGTGTTGGTGGTAGTGGTGGTATTGGTGGTGGTTGAATTGGTGGTATTGGTGGCGGTGGTGGTGTTATTGGTGGTGGTATCAGTGGTGGTATTGGTGTTGGGGTAGTGGTATTGGTGGTGGTATTGGTTGTGGTGGTGTTATTGATGGTGGTATTGGTGGTGGTATTAGTGGTAGTATTGGTGGTGGTATTGGTATTGGTAGTGGTATTGATAGTGGATGGCATTGGTGGTGGTGGTAGTATTGGTGGTTGTATTGGCATTGGTGATGGTGGTACAGGTGGTGGTATTGGTGGTAGTGGTATTGATGGCTGTGACATTGGTGGTGATGGTGGTATTGGTATGGGGTGGTGGTATTGGTATTGGTGGTATTTGTGGTGGTGGTGGTGGTATTGGTGGTGGATGGTATTGGTGGTGATTGTATTGGTGGTGGTATTGATATTGGTTGTGGTGGTATTGAATTGGTGGTGGTGGTATTGGTGGTGGTGGTATTGGTGGTGGTGGTAGTGATGGTTGTGGCATTGGTGGTGGTGGTATTGGTATGGGGTGGTGGTATTTGTGGTGGTGGTGGTGGTGGTGGTATTGGTGGTGGATGGTATTGGTGGTGGTTGTATTGGTGGTGGTATTGATATTGGTGGTATTGAATTGGTGGTGAAATGAAATGAAATGAAAGAAGGATTTATAGAGCGCATGGCTGCCTGTGAGCATCCCAGCGCTGGTGGATGAGCTGACGAAATGAAAATGTGGTATTATGGAAAGAGCCAGGTCTTCAGAAGCCTACGGAAAGCTAGATGGTTGGGTTTGGCGCGCAGAGTCAGGGGCAGAGAGTGCCACAGCTTGGGGGCATTGTAGGAAAAGAGGCGGCCCCCTGTGCGAGCCTTTCGAATCCTGGGAACGTGGGCAAGGTGTAAGTGTGCAGATCAGAGGTTCCAGGAGACTTCGTGCGGTCTGACAAGATTTTTTAGGATGTGGGGCCCCTTGCCATGAAGGATTTTATGGGTGGTACAGAGGGTTTTGAAGTGTACTCTCTCCTGGACGGGCAGCCAGTGGAGCGATCTTAAGGCAGGTTTTACAGAGCTCCTACTGTTAGTGCCTGTTAGGAGCCTGGCTGCGGAGTTTTGAACCACTTGCAATTTGGCAATGACTTTCTTAGGGGCTCCAAGATACAAAGCATTGCCATAGTCTAGTCTGGAAAGTAGGAGGCTCTGAATTAAGAGCTTCCTGCAGTCTTGGTGGAGGAGGGGGAGGATCTTGCGGGTGGTCCGGAGGATGCCGTAGCAGGCCCATGCTGTTTTCCTGGCTTGTGCGTTAAACGTGTGATCCTGGTCCAGCCACATGGTGGAGGTATTTGGAGGTATTTGTGGTGGTATTGGTGGTGGTAGTATTGGTGGTGGTATTGGTATTGATGGTGGTGGTATTGGGGGTGGTGGTGGTGTTGTTAATAAAACACCCCATCAGATAGCTTAGTGGAGATGGCATGTAACACAGATGTGCTGTTGTCAGCTTCAGCCCATTAGCACACAATTAAGTGCTACCTGGAATTCGCGACTTAATTCACGAATTATTTCTAAATCCATTTTACTTGGGGGGGGGGGGGTTGAAATAGACATGAGATAATGCCAGGTTAAAATGGTTGAAAGTAGGCACCCATTTTTCGGGGGCTGCTGTCCTGCTTCAAAAAATACAAGTGGTTTCAGGTGAAGCAGCGCATTTCCGGACTGCAGTAAGAGAAACTCCATAAAGTAAATAGTGCTTACACACTAAATAAGAGGTCCCGTGAAACAACTGAAGTTAAGTGGCCAGTCACCATGGGAGGGTTTAAATGAAGACATGACCGTACTAAGGAGGGACTAACATGCCTATTAACGAATCCAAAGGCAGCATTTACGAAAGACAAAGACACAAGCCAATGAAAAATATGGGAGGAGAGTGGGTGCAGCTTCTCTCCCATACTCTGCTAGAGCAGTCTCACAGCGAGCAGCGCATGCGTGCTGCCACTAGGCTCGATCTAAAATGTCACCCAGGCTTGTTGTTGGTTGTAGTCCGGATTATGAAGCAGGGAGTACAAGGTTACCACAAAATAACAGTCAAAATTTCAAGAATCAAAGCAGCAAGGAGGTAAACGCACACACAGAAGTAGATATGTACAGATATACTATTCTTAACTTTACATCCATGTACCGTGAAATATATATATGTGTGTGTGTATATATCTTCAAGCTGTTGCTTACACATTAGAGCGCTGAATATTACCCCCCTGTGTGTGGCTTCTTCGCGGGGACTCCTCTGTTTGTTTGGAATTGAATATGGCCAGTCCTGCCATGAAGGAAGCCCCGCAGCATGAGAAGTGGACCTTGCTGGCGCCAGCTGGTGGACAGCAGTTTGTTGGACAGGAGGGGTGCTGTGCAAACTTTACAGGACAGCTTGGATTTTTCAGGACATATCATCGACCCACGGGGGGTTACATTGGGTCTTACATGGGCACCGCACATTGACTCACTTGAGGATGACTTCAGAGCACTACGAGGACCAGCTGGCAGCAGTACCGTCCACGCACATTGAGGCGGGTCCATTCAGTATATTAGAGTACTCCTTTCATTGAGCGTGTCCTTGTGGACTCTTCCCAGGAGGAAGTGCAATCTGTGCATGAAACACCTCGGGCACAAGAGAACAGGTGCTGTGTGCTAATCTTCATACTGTTGCTTTCACATTAAAGCGCTGAATTTAACCCCCCTGTGTGTCGCTTCTTCGAGGGAACACCTCTGTTTGATATATATATTGTTTAATTGGGAAACAATGAATTTCATGCGTCCCTAACACATTCTAAGATGGCACCCGTAGAAACACAACCATGTACTGTCCGTCTTTTAAATTGTGATTAACCACATGCATAAGTATTGCCATGACAACGGCGCCAGCCGACATTGACAAAGGCAGGATTGCCTAAACGCGTATGCTTTCTGAGTGTTTCGCTGAATAAATCTGAATGAAGATTTCACTAACGTGAGAGCTGGTCTATTCTACTTGTTACATATATATATATATATATGTATATATATATATATATATATATATATATATATATATATATATATATATATATATATATATATATATATATATATATATATATATATATATATATATATATATATCTCCAATGTTGCTCGCTTCAGCCACCAACTCCAGCAGGGTTAGAAAAGAAAACAAGGCAGACCCATCTCGGTGCAGTTTAATTTATTTTCACCAGTCCTCACGACGCGTTTCGGCAGATCCCTGCCTTGATCACATGACAATATATATATATATATATGTTTAGATATCCAAAAACACCCCTCTGATGCCGAGAAGTAAGAGGCCACACAGGGGAATCCTGTTGGGATCCTTTAATGTGGACACTGGGCATTATGCA
Source organism: Lissotriton vulgaris (assembly GCF_964263255.1). Taxonomy (NCBI): domain Eukaryota; kingdom Metazoa; phylum Chordata; class Amphibia; order Caudata; family Salamandridae; genus Lissotriton; species Lissotriton vulgaris. The sequence goes on along the minus strand of NC_141685.1, from coordinate 929,863,004 downwards.
TTTCGGCGACCCTTCGCCTCGTCAGATGCCTCCACAAAAGAAACGCTATTCTATCTCCGCCTTTAAAGTCTCCTACAGCTCTCTCATTGGTCGGAGAGCTCCGTCCACTGTTAACGTGCACACCTTCTGTAGTCTTGGGATCTTGACTACAGTATCCAGAGTTCACCTGTATGGGAAGGCGATGCACAGGGGTAACACATGGATGTTGATGTCCTTTGGGAGAAATTGTGGTTGCTGTTGGGATGGCTGGCCCCGTGTAGGAATGGTGTCCTCTGACTGCCTCAGGCCCCCACTGATGTTCAAGCCCCTCCTGCATGAACTGGGCAGGCCGCGAGTCGGGATGCAATGATTCCCGGCTCCTCGCATAGTGTTGAGCTGCTCCTGGCAACAGCCCTGTCCCTGCTTCTGCAGTCCTAGGCGGGCCGGAGCTACCAATCCCTTGGTGAAGTCTACAGCTGTGCCAGCAATGCTCCGACCTCAAAACGGAACGGGGCCTCTTTATACAGCTGCAGGCCAGCATGTACAAATATCCAAAAACACCCCTCCGATGCCAAGAAGTAAGAGGCCACACGGGGAATCCTGTTGGGAGCCTTTAATGTGGACACTGGGCATTATGCATTTCGGCGACCCTTCGCCTCGTCAGATGCTTCCACACACAAAACGTTATTCCATCTCCGCCTTTAAAGTCTCCTCCAGCTCTCCCATTGGTCGGAGAGCTCCGCCCACTGTTAACGTGCACACCTTCTGTAGTCTTGGGATCTTGACTACAGTACCCAGAGTTCACCTGTATGGGAAGGCGATGCAAGGGGGTGACAAATGGATGTTGATGTCCTCGGGGAGAAATGGTGGTTGATGTTGTGATGGCTGGCCCCGTGTAGGAATGGTGTCCTCTGACTCCCTCAGGCACCCACCGACATTCCAGCCCCTCCTGCATGAACCGGCCGGGTCGCGAGTCGGGATGCAATGAGTCCTGGCTCCTCGCACAGTGTCAAGCTGCTCCTGGCAACAGCCCTGTCCCTGCTTCTGCAGTCCGAGGCGGGCCGGAGCTACCAAACCCTTGGTGAAGTCTACAGCTGTGCAAGCAATGCTCTGGCCTCAAAACGGAATGGGGCCTCTTTATACCGCTGCTGGCCAGCATGTACTAACATCCAAAAACACCCCTCCGATGCCGAGAAGTAAGAGGCCACACAGGGGAATCCTGTTGGGAGCCTTTAATGTGGACACTGGGCATTATGCATTTTGGCGACCCATCGCCTCGTCAGATGCTTCCACGTATGAAACGCTATTCCATCTCCGCCTTTAAAGTCTCCTCCAGCTCTCTCATTGGTCGGAGGGCTCCGCCCACTGTTAACGTGCACACCTTCTGTAGTCTTGGGATCTTGACTACAGTACCCAGAGTTCACCTGCATGGGAAGGCGATGCACGGGGGTAACAAATGGATGTTGATGTCCTCGGGGAGAAATGGTGGTTGCTGTTGTGATGGCTGGCCCGGTGTAAGAATGGTGTCCTCTGACTCCCTCAGGCCCCCACTGACGTTCCAGCCCCTCCTGCATGAGCCGGGCGGGCCAAGAGTCGGGATGCAATGATTCCCTGCTCCTCACACAGTGTTGAGCTGCTCCTGGCAACAGCCCTGTCCCTGCTTCTGCATTTCGAGGCAGGCCGGAGCTACCAATCCCTTGGTGAAGTCTACAGCTGTGCAAGCAATGCTCTGGCCTCAAAACAGAATGGGGCCTCTTTATACCGCTGCTGGCCAGCATGTACAAACATCCAAAAACACCCCTCCGATGCCGAGAAGTAAGAGGCCACACAGGGGAATCCTGTTGGGAGCCTTTAATGTGGACACTGGGCATTATGCATTTTGGTGATCCTTCGCCTCGTCAGATGCCTCCACACATTAAACGCTATTCCATCTCCGCGTTTAAAGTCTCCTACAGCTCTCTCATTGGTCGGAGAGCTCCGTCCACTGTTAACGTGCACACCTTCTGTAGTCTTGGGATCTTGACTACAGTATCCAGAGTTCACCTGTATGGGAAGGCGATGCACAGGGGTAACACATGGATGTTGATGTCCTTTGGGAGAAATTGTGGTTGCTGTTGGGATGGCTGGCCCCGTGTAGGAATGGTGTCCTCTGACTGCCTCAGGCCCCCACTGATGTTCAAGCCCCTCCTGCATGAACTGGGCAGGCCGCGAGTCGGGATGCAATGATTCCCGGCTCCTCGCATAGTGTTGAGCTGCTCCTGGCAACAGCCCTGTCCCTGCTTCTGCAGTCCTAGGCGGGCCGGAGCTACCAATCCCTTGGTGAAGTCTACAGCTGTGCCAGCAATGCTCCGACCTCAAAACGGAACGGGGCCTCTTTATACAGCTGCAGGCCAGCATGTACAAATATCCAAAAACACCCCTCCGATGCCAAGAAGTAAGAGGCCACACGGGGAATCCTGTTGGGAGCCTTTAATGTGGACACTGGGCATTATGCATTTCGGCGACCCTTCGCCTCGTCAGATGCTTCCACACACAAAACGTTATTCCATCTCCGCCTTTAAAGTCTCCTCCAGCTCTCCCATTGGTCGGAGAGCTCCGCCCACTGTTAACGTGCACACCTTCTGTAGTCTTGGGATCTTGACTACAGTACCCAGAGTTCACCTGTATGGGAAGGCGATGCAAGGGGGTGACAAATGGATGTTGATGTCCTCGGGGAGAAATGGTGGTTGATGTTGTGATGGCTGGCCCCGTGTAGGAATGGTGTCCTCTGACTCCCTCAGGCACCCACTGACATTCCAGCCCCTCCTGCATGAACCGGCCGGGTCGCGAGTCGGGATGCAATGAGTCCTGGCTCCTCGCACAGTGTCAAGCTGCTCCTGGCAACAGCCCTGTCCCTGCTTCTGCAGTCCGAGGCGGGCCGGAGCTACCAAACCCTTGGTGAAGTCTACAGCTGTGCAAGCAATGCTCTGGCCTCAAAACGGAATGGGGCCTCTTTATACCGCTGCTGGCCAGCATGTACTAACATCCAAAAACACCCCTCCGATGCCGAGAAGTAAGAGGCCACACAGGGGAATCCTGTTGGGAGCCTTTAATGTGGACACTGGGCATTATGCATTTTGGCGACCCATCGCCTCGTCAGATGCTTCCACGTATGAAACGCTATTCCATCTCCGCCTTTAAAGTCTCCTCCAGCTCTCTCATTGGTCGGAGGGCTCCGCCCACTGTTAACGTGCACACCTTCTGTAGTCTTGGGATCTTGACTACAGTACCCAGAGTTCACCTGCATGGGAAGGCGATGCACGGGGGTAACAAATGGATGTTGATGTCCTCGGGGAGAAATGGTGGTTGCTGTTGTGATGGCTGGCCCGGTGTAAGAATGGTGTCCTCTGACTCCCTCAGGCCCCCACTGACGTTCCAGCCCCTCCTGCATGAGCCGGGCGGGCCAAGAGTCGGGATGCAATGATTCCCTGCTCCTCACACAGTGTTGAGCTGCTCCTGGCAACAGCCCTGTCCCTGCTTCTGCATTTCGAGGCAGGCCGGAGCTACCAATCCCTTGGTGAAGTCTACAGCTGTGCAAGCAATGCTCTGGCCTCAAAACAGAATGGGGCCTCTTTATACCGCTGCTGGCCAGCATGTACAAACATCCAAAAACACCCCTCCGATGCCGAGAAGTAAGAGGCCACACAGGGGAATCCTGTTGGGAGCCTTTAATGTGGACACTGGGCATTATGCATTTTGGTGACCCTTCGCCTCGTCAGATGCCTCCACACATTAAACGCTATTCCATCTCCGCGTTTAAAGTCTCCTCCAGCTCTCTCATTGGTTGGAGAGCTCCGCCCACTGTTAACATGCACACCTTCTGTAGTCTTGGGATCTTGACTACAGTACCCAGAGTTCACCTGTATGGGAAGGTGATGCACGGGGGTAACAAATGGATGTTGATGTCCTCGGGGAGAAATGGTGGTTGCTGTTGTGATGGCTGGCCCCATGTAGGAATGGTGTCCTCTGACTCCCTCAGGCCCCCACTGATGTTCCAGCCCCTCCTACATGAACCGGGCGGCCGGGATGCAATGATTCCTGGCTCCTCGCACAGAGTCGAGCTGCTCCTGGCAACAGCTCTGTCCCTATATATATATATATATATATATATAAATATTATATATATATATATATATATATATATATATATATATATATATATATATATATATATATATATATATATATATATATATATATATTACCTACTGGCAGTCGCCAGTAGGTATATATAGTTAGGGTTTTTTCTCTATGGGATTTTTGAAAATTCTATGTCTAATAACTTTGGCGTTTGTGGACGGAATTGGCTGAAATTTTCAGGAAAATGGCACATTTTGTTTCTGAGCAGCTCCTGAAAATTTGGGGGGGTTCGTCAAGGGGGGGGGCCGAGAAAAAAGGGGGGTCCCAAAACGCGTTTTTCCCATGTTAATTTCCATAGGGCGGTTGGCCTCACTTTTAGCTCGAACGGCTGAATGGATTTGCACGAAACTTGGCAAAATTGTAGGGACTGTTACCCCGATGTGCCTTTGCTAGGTCTCAATATATGTGCTCCAGTGGATTTTGATAAATTAACGTTCAAAAAAATATATATATCTGTAACAGCGTCCCGGGTAGCGCTCCGGTTCGCGTACTTTTCGCGTAGCGGAACTTTGCGAAGCGAAGCTGATTGGCTCTTCGGTGTCTGTCAACATTCTAAACAGTCCGGAGCGGCCGCCATCTTGTCTCTCGGTAGGATCGAGAGACAAGAGGAGGCCAAAAGGAAGGGGGAAATGACCATAAGGGGGCATAGTAGATCCTCCCTGACCCCCTAGGTTTGATGTGGAGGCTTTAAAAGGGCCCCGCGGGGCAAAAAAAAAAAAAAAGAAAATCGTTTTTTTTGCGTTATCAATAGTGTTGTCCGTATTCCCAGTCAGTACCCTTCCCCGCCCGTTATGTGCACAAAGACCGCATACATCCCCCATAACGTCAAGGCTAAGTAACTAGAACGTCATAAGGAGTTGCAAGTGGCTCCCATACTGGCGCCATTTTGGTCGAGGTCAGGCAGGTTCAGAGTATAAGTCAATGTCTCCAATAAGTAGCGGCAGGACCAGAATCCCTTTCGGCAGTTCTGGCTTCGTCATTACGAGCACTAGAAAACAAGGCATTCTGGGCAGTATCACCCTTGACGCAACCCTTTATTGTACAAGATGGTGTCTTTCAAAAGCCAGGGGTATAGGAGTATGTAACAAGCGAGCCATTTAATTGAAAAAACTAAACGTGACAAACAGTTGTAGGATCAGTGAAGGTTGATTTTTTAATTGAAAGTATAACAGGATCAGTTACAATAAAATCATTCATACGCACACCATGGGCGAGTATCATGGGTAACATTACTTCGAAGCTTTATTAATACAATAATCAATAATGAAAAATCGACATCAATAGGGTTGTCCGTATTCCCAGTCAGTACCCTTCCCCGCCCACCATGTGCACAAAGACCGCATACATCCCCCATAACGTCAAGGCTAAGTAACTAGAACGTCATAAGGAGTTGCAAGTCGCTCCCATACTGGCGCCATTTTGGTCGAGGCCAGGCAGGTTCAGAGTATAGTTCAATGTCTCCAGTAAGTAGCAGCAGGACCAGAATCCTTTTCGGCAGTTCTGGCTTCGTCATTATGAGCACTAGAAAACAAGACATTCTGGGCAATACCACCCTTGACGCAGCCCTTTATTGTACAAGATGGTGTCTTTCAAAAGCCAGGGGTATAGGAGTATGTAACAAGCGAGCCATTTAATTGAAAAAACTAAACGTGACAAACGGTTGTAGGATCAGTGAAGGTTGATTTTTTAATTGAAAGTATAACAGGATCAGTTACAATAAAATCGTCTATACGCACACCATGGGCGGGTATCATGGGTAACATTACTTCGAAGCTTTATTAATACAATAATCAATAATGAAAAATCGACATCAATAGGGTTGTCCGTATTCCCAGTCAGTACCCTTCCCCGCCCGCCATGTGCACAAAGAAAGCATACATCCCCCATAACGTCAAGGCTAAGTAACTAGAACGTCATAAGGAGTTGCAAGTCGCTCCCATACTGGCGCCATTTTGGTCGAGGCCAGGCAGGTCCAGAGTATAGTTCAATGTCTCCAGTAAGTAGCGGCAGGACCAGAATCCTTTTCGGCAGTTCTGGCCTCGTCATTACGAGCACTAGAAAACAAGACATTCTGGGCAATACCACCCTTGACGCAGCCTTTTATGCTACAAGATGGTGTCTTCCATTCAGAAAATATTGTTGGCAGCATTTTGAAAGGAAAGATAAACGGCCGTTCTCCTAGTGAGTCTCACATTGTTACATTTATGAAGAATGTTGAAGAGTAGTATGTTGAAAATCTGAAGCCATCGTTCTACAAACTCTCAACCAGCCTTGGATGGAAAAATCCTGAAGAATGTACAAACTGAAAACCAGTTTTTGTTTGCATAGCATCAGCAGCAACACTTGAGTCAGCTTTGTGTGAAGCCGCCATCTTGATCCAATCAATACCGTCCCCTTGCACACATTCAGGGACCAGGCCGCAGGACGTGTCTTCAGGTCAAACGGATTGTGGGACAAGGTCAAGAATGGAAGAGTCACCAAAAGGCAAAACGTTCCGCCGGACCCCGGGAGCCGGCCGCCTATGTTGGGGGCGATCTCAGGCCACACCAGGGCAACAAGACTTGGGGAGGGGGCAGGAGCCAAGCGCCCCCTCCCAGTCCGCGCCACCACACCACCTCTGGGGGGCCTCCGTCAAGCGGTTCAGGGAGGCACCGCAGGCAGCCGTTCTTCAGATCAGTGGCTCTCACCGGCAAGGCTCCCCTCCTTTAGCAGCGATCGTTGGCGCTGTGGTTGCGGCCGGAGGCTCCTGCTTAGTCAACGCCCCGGCCTCTCCATGTCGTAGGCCGCATCACATTGCTTTCCAATGCAGTCAGGTCCTCAAACAGCCCCCACTTACACTCACCTATGAAAATCTTACTATTGATGCTTGACTGAGACCAAGGAGATCAGAGTGCATGTCTGTGTAAGGTGATGTACCTCTGGGGAGACAAGGTCCAGAATGGAAGAGTCGCTGTATCGCAAGAGTGGGTGAAATTTAGCCGGATGGCGGGTGAGACGCTGTAATAGCAAGAGCAGGCGCAACTCAGCTGGCCGAGAAAGACTTGGGGAGGGGGCAGGAGCCAAGCGCCTCCTCCCAGTCCCCGCCACCACACCGCCCCACGGGGGCCTCTGTCAAGCGGTTCAGGGAGGCACCGCAGGCAGCCGTTCTTCAGATCAGTGGCTCTCACCGGCAAGGCTCCCCTCCTTTAGCAGCGATCGTTGGCGCTGTGGTTGCGGCCGGAGGCCCCGCCTAGTCAACGCCCCGGCCTCTCCATGTCGTAGGCCGCAAGAGTGGGCGCAACTCTGCTGGCCGAGCGAGAAATGCTGTCCCCCTGCACACATTCAGGGACCAGGCCTCATTGCGAGGGCACCGGAGGACGTGTCTTCAGGTCAAACGGATTGTGGGACAAGGTCCAGAATGGAAGAGTCGCTGTATCGCAAGAGTGGGTGAAATTTAGCCGGATGGCGGGTGAGACGCTGTAATAGCAAGAGCAGGCGCAACTCAGCTGGCCGAGAGAGACTTGGGGAGGGGGCAGGAGCTAAGCGCCCCCTCCCAGTCCGAACCAATGAAAAGTGTTATTTTTAGGTCACATGACCTAGCCTTACATCATTAGGAACCCAAAAGTGAAATGAACCAATGAAAAGTTTTATTAACAAGTCACATGACCTGTTATGCTTACGTTACGCGCTCCGCGCCGCGCCCCGGATCGCTTCCGGGTAGCTGCTTTTCACGCCTCGCGCACCGGAGCACTTCCGGGTGTGCTAACGCGGCGCGTCATATGACAGAAGGGATAGGCAACAAGAACCATCAGTCAAAGAGGGGAGGGCAAGTTCTTCTCTACCGGGTCACGTTGGGGCTCCACCGGAACTGATCGAATTGGTAGTCTACAGTGTTTCTGGATGTTTCAGACTGAAGCTGGCATTTAAGACGGCTGTCCCGGTCGTGGAATCAGCCCTCTGCTGAGGTGGAGCCAGCCCTCTCAACTCGGGAGGACTACGTGGACACGATCGTTAGGGGGCTCTGCAGGGGTAGCCCCTTAACACTCCTTCCTAATCTACAAAGCAAGGCAGGCAGCCGATGGAGATTTGCCTTCATACCCACTGGGGTTTATATTTACATCCATTTCGCTGTGAGCGCCCTACCTGACAAATGAGGACTTCAGATCCCAGAAACGCCAGTGATGGCAGACGCCCAGGAGGGCGGGGACTGAGTACATATGGGGAGTGCTCCAGCACCTGATGACATTTGGCCACTGACGAAGAGAGCTTTCTGCTCTTGAAATGCATATGGCAGTTTACCTAGTTGAAGAGCGTCACCTTTGAAACCCTACTGGCAAGGTTTTGGAAATAAAGGAGTTCAACACTGAGTTCGTGTGTGGCTGATTCCAAAAGGGTTCCTGCACTTTATGGTATTTAAGACGGCCGTCCCGGTCGTGGAATCAGCCCGTTGCTGAGGCGGAGCCAGCACTCTCAACTCGGGAGGACAACGTGGACACGATCGTTAGGGGGCTCTGCAGGGGTAGCCCCTTAACACTCCTTCCTAATCTACAAAGCAAGGCAGGCAGCCGATGGAGATTTGCCTTCATCCCCACTGGGGTTTATATTTGCATCCATTTCGCTGTGAGCGCCCTACCTGACAAATGAGGACTTCAGATCCCAGAAACGCCAGTGATGGCAGACGCCCAGGAGGGCGGGGACTGAGGACATATGGGGAGTGCTCCAGCACCTGATGACATTTGGCCACTGACGAAGAGAGCTTTGTGCTCTTGAAATGCATATGGCAGTTTACCTAGTTGAAGAGCGTCACCTTTGAAACCCTGCTGCCAAGGTTTTGTAAATAAAGGAGTTCAACACTGACTTCGAGTATGGCTGATTCCAAAAGGGTTCCTGCACTTTGTGGTACTTAAGACGGCCGTCCCGGTCGTGGAATCAGCCCGCTGCTGAGGCGGAGCCGGCCCTCTCAACTCGGGAGGACAACGTGGACACGATCGTTAGGGGGCTCTGCAGGGGTAGCCCCTTAACACGCCTTCCTAATCTACAAAGCAAGGCAGGCAGCCAATGGAGATTTGCCTTCATACCCACTGGGGTTTATATTTGCATCCATTTCGCTGTGAGCGCCCTACCTGACAAATGAGGACTTCAGATCCCAGAAACGCCAGTGATGGCAGACGCCCAGGAGGGCGGGGACTGAGTACATATGGGGAGTGCTCCAGCACCTGATGACATTTGGCCACTGACAAAGAGAGCTTTCTGCTCTTGAAATGCATATGGCAGTTTACCTAGTTGAAGAGCGTCACCTTTGAAACCCTGCTGGCAAGGTTTTGTAAATAAAGGAGTTCAACACTGAGTTTGTGTGTGGCTGATTCCAAAAGGGTTCCTGCACTTTGTGGTATTTAAGACGGCCGTCCCGGTCGTGGAATCAGCCCGCTGCTGAGGCGGAGCCAGCCCTCTCAACTCGGGAGGACAACGTGGACACGATCCTTAGGGGGCTCTGCAGGGGTAGCCCCTTAACACTCCTTCCTAATCTACAAAGCAAGGCAGGCAGCCGATGGAGATTTGCCTTCATACCCACTGGGGTTTATATTTGCATCCATTTCGCTGTGAGCGCCCTATCTGACAAATGAGGACTTCAGATCCCAGAAATGCCAGTGATGGCAGACGCCCAGGAGGGCGGGGACTGAGTACATATGGGGAGTGCTCCAGCACCTGATGACATTTGGCCACTGACGAAGAGAGCTTTCTGCTCTTGAAATGCATATGGCAGTTTACCTAGTTGAAGAGCGTCACCTTTGAAACCCTGCTGGCAAGGTTTTGGAAATAAAGGAGTTCAACACTGAGTTTGTGTGTGGCTGATTCCAAAAGGGTTCCTGCACTTTGTGGTATTTAAGACGGCCGTCCCGGTCGCGGAATCAGCCCGCTGCTGAGGCGAAGCCAGCCCTCTAAACTCGGGAGAACAACGTGGACACGATCGTTAGGGGGCTCTGCAGGGGTAGCCCCTTAACACTCCTTCCTAATCTACAAAGCAAGGCAGGCAGCAGATGGAGATTTGCCTTCATACCCCCTGGGGTTTATATTTGCATCCATTTAGCTGTGAGCGCCCTACCTGACAAATGAGGACTTCAGATCCCAGAAACGCCAGTGATGGCAGACGCCCAGGAGGGCGGGGACTGAGTACATATGGGGAGTGCTCCAGCACCTGATGACATTTGGCCACTGACAAAGAGAGCTTTCTGCTCTTGAAATGCATATGGCAGTTTACCTAGTTGAAGAGCGTCACCTTTGAAACCCTGCTGGCAAGGTTTTGTAAATAAAGGAGTTCAACACTGAGTTTGTGTGTGGCTGATTCCAAAAGGGTTCCTGCACTTTGTGGTATTTAAGACGGCCGTCCCGGTCGTGGAATCAGCCCGCTGCTGAGGCGGAGCCAGCCCTCTCAACTCGGGAGGACAACGTGGACACGATCCTTAGGGGGCTCTGCAGGGGTAGCCCCTTAACACTCCTTCCTAATCTACAAAGCAAGGCAGGCAGCCGATGGAGATTTGCCTTCATACCCACTGGGGTTTATATTTGCATCCATTTCGCTGTGAGCGCCCTACCTGACAAATGAGGACTTCAGATCCCAGAAACGCCAGTGATGGCAGACGCCCAGGAGGGCGGGGACTGAGTACATATGGGGAGTGCTCCAGCACCTGATGACATTTGGCCACTGACAAAGAGAGCTTTCTGCTCTTGAAATGCATATGGCAGTTTACCTAGTTGAAGAGCGTCACCTTTGAAACCCTGCTGGCAAGGTTTTGTAAATAAAGGAGTTCAACACTGAGTTTGTGTGTGGCTGATTCCAAAAGGGTTCCTGCACTTTGTGGTATTTAAGACGGCCGTCCCGGTCGTGGAATCAGCCCGCTGCTGAGGCGGAGCCAGCCCTCTCAACTCGGGAGGACAACGTGGACACGATCCTTAGGGGGCTCTGCAGGGGTAGCCCCTTAACACTCCTTCCTAATCTACAAAGCAAGGCAGGCAGCCGATGGAGATTTGCCTTCATACCCACTGGGGTTTATATTTGCATCCATTTCGCTGTGAGCGCCCTATCTGACAAATGAGGACTTCAGATCCCAGAAACGCCAGTGATGGCAGACGCCCAGGAGGGCGGGGACTGAGTACATATGGGGAGTGCTCCAGCACCTGATGACATTTGGCCACTGACGAAGAGAGCTTTCTGCTCTTGAAATGCATATGGCAGTTTAACTAGTTAAAGAGCGTCACCTTTGAAACCCTGCTGGCAAGGTTTTGGAAATAAAGGAGTTCAACACTGAGTTCGTGTGTGGCTGATTCCAAAAGGGTTCCTGCACTTTGTGGTATTTAAGACGGCCGTCCCGGTCATGGAATCAGCCCGCTGCTGAGGCGGAGCCAGCCCTCTCAACTCGGGAGGACAACGTGGACACGATCGTTAGGATGCTCTGCAGGGGTAGCCCCTTAACACTCCTTCCTAATCTACAAAGCAAGGCAGGCAGCCGATGGAGATTTGCCTTCATACCCACTGGGGTTTATATTTGCATCCATTTTGCTCTGAGCGCCCTACCTGACAAATGAGGACTTCAGATCCCTGAAACGCCCGTGATGGCAGACGCCCAGGAGGGCGGGGACTGAGTACATATGGGGAGTGCTCCAGCACCTGATGACATTTGGCCACTGACGAAGAGAGCTTTCTGCTCTTTAAATGCATATAACAGTTTACCTAGTTGAAGAGTGTCACCTTTGAAACCCTGCTGGCAAGGTTTTGGAAATAAAGGAGTTCAACACTGAGTTCGTAGTGGAACAAGTGTTTAAAACGTATAAACGGGGCAGGTAAGAAATATTTTGACCCTCTAGACCTGCTTAGGGGGTCCCACAAGGACATGGATCTGCCGGAAAAAAAAAAAAACGAAGCGCGGGCCCCTGTGCTTGTTTAAAAATTAGCTACCTAAGAAGGAGAAATCCTGTGGTCTAAAATATTGCATTTGAAGCATGGGCAGAGGGGATGTGTTTTCCCCATGCAATTTTCCATAGGAAATGTTGATCATGGCTACAGCCCGAACAGTTGAACAGAATTATACTAAATTTGGCAAAGAGGTAGTGCTCAGTTCAGACTTGTGCCTTTTGCTTAAATGGTGTAAATACGTTCAGTAGTTTCTGAGAAAATTACAAGTAAAAGTACATATATATCTATGGCCTCGGTGGATGCGCGTATCTTGCGCGCACACTAAGCGCACCGTCCTGATCATGCGCTAATTGCTAATTGGCTGTCACGCGCTGAAGGCTGATTGGCTGTCAAGTGGTTGTCAACATTCGAAACCAGGAAGTGTTGGCAGCCATTTTGTGCCTCGGTAGAAGCAAGGGTCTAGAAATTAGTGGAACAAGTTTTCAAAATGTATAAAGGGGGCAGGTAAGAAATATTCTGACCCTCTAGACCTGCTCAGGGGGTTCCACAGGGATCCATAGGGCCCCAAACAAATGTTGATTTTTTTTTAAAAAACAGAGAAATATGCGCTGGGTGCATAGATCCACCGTAAAGAAAATTAAAACAAAGCACGGGCACCTGTGCTTGGTGAAAAATTAGCTACTTGGGATGGTCAAATTTCGGGGTCTAACATATTACATTTGATGGGCGTCCAGAGGGGCCCTATAGCCCGGGGACCGCCATTCCTCTGTGCTACAAAATGGGAGCTCAAAGGTCCGTCTAAGCCCCGGGGATTACCACCCACTGGGGCTTTTTATATTTTGGGAGGGGGCCGCGTGGTCTCCATTCTGGAGCAGTGGAAAGCGTTGGGGAACACCACCCCCCATGAACGGCTCCTGCTGTGTCTCGGGGTGTCTAACCCCGGGACACTGCTGTTTGCTATGGCAGTACAAAAGGGGGTGGTGATGGACGGAGCATCTGAACCAATCAAACGCTCACACCCAGTCAAGAGATCTGGGTTTAATCCATCACCGTTCTTTAGCCCACTCTGCCACCCCAGTTCAGACATGGCCATATGCAAATCAGTCTGACCCTGTGCCTCATGGGAATAGTCCAGCCCGAACTGCCAAGCCACGCCTTCCCTGGACCGGAAACAAGCTTCCGAGGACCGGTTTCTGGCATTTCAGCCGTCTTCAGCCCGGCATGCTTGAATCCAGTGGCAAAGTGAGCAAGGGACTCATGTCCGAGCATACCCTGCCAACTCATGGCGAACAAAGCGGTACAAAAGGGGGTGGTGATGGACGGAGCATCTGAACTAATCAAACACTCACGCCCAATCAAGAGATATGGGCTTAATCCATCACCGTTCTTTAGCCCACTCTGCCACCCCAGTTCAGATATGGCCATATGCAAATCAGTCTGACCCTGTGCCTCATGGGAACAGTCCAGCCCGAACTGCCAAGCCTTGCCTTCCCTGGACCGGAAACAATCTTCCAAGGACCGGTTTCTGGCATTTCAGCCGTCTTCAGCCCGGCTTGCTTGAATCCAGTGGCAAAGTGAGCAAGGGACTCACGTCTGAGCATACCCTGCCAACTTGTGGCAAACAAAGCGGTACAAAAGGGGGTGGTGATGGACGGAGCATCTGAACCAATCAAACACTCACACCCAGTCAAGAGATCTGGGTTTAATCCATCACCGTTCTTTAGCCCACTCTGCCACCCCAGTTCAGACATGGCCATATGCAAATCAGTCTGACCCTGTGCCTCATGGGAACAGTCCAGCCCGCACTGCCAAGCCATGCCTTCCCTGGACCGGAAACAAGTTTCCGAGGACCGGTTTCTGGCATTTCAGCCGTCTTCAGCCCGGCGTGCTTGAATCCAGTGGCAAAGTGAGCAAGCGACTCACGTCTGAGCATACCCTGCCAACTTATGGCGAACAAAGCGGTACAAAAGGGTGTGGTGATAGACGGAGCATCTGAACCAATCAAACACTCACACCCAGTCAAGAGATCTGGGTTTAATCCATCACCGTTCTTTAGCTCACTCTGCCACCCCAGTTCAGACATGGCCATATGCAAATCAGTCTGAACCTGTGCCTCAAGGGAACAGTTAAGCCCGAACTGCCAAGCCTTCCCTTGACCGGAAACAAGCTTCCGAGGACTGGTTTCTGGCATTTCAGCCGTCTTCAGCCGTCTTCAGCCCGGCTTGCTTGAATCCAGTGGCAAAGTGAGCAAGGGACTCCCTTCTGAGCATACCCTGCTAACTTATGGCGAACAAAGCGGTACAAAAGGGGGTGGTGATGGACGGAGCATCTGAACCAATCAAACACTTACACCCAGTCAAGAGATCTGGGTTTAATCCATCACCGTTCTTTAGCCCACTCTGCCACCCCAGTTCAGACATGGCCATATGCAAATCAGTCCGACCCTGTGCCTCATGGGAACAGTCCAGCCCGAACTGCCAACTGCTATGGCAGGGCGGGAGTCGAGGTTCCCGCTGTGTCATAGCAAGCTTGAGGGCATATTAAGAAGAGCCATTTCGCCGCAGTTTTAAAAAAAAAAAGCCAAAAATGTGGTAAAAATGATATCGCCCTATTTACTAGGTGAAGCTAAGATGCATTATTGCATGTTAGCAGCCGGTTTGCTAACTGCTCACCTCGTGTCTCCAATGAGTTGCAATACAGATGTTCTCAGTGGCAAGGTAGATGCTCTATGAGAATATTAAAAGGAAGAGGTAGGTATGACAATAGCGTTGTATTTACACGGCGGCCCTGATTCTGAGGACCGGTAGGAAAACTCTCGCTAATTGTGGTTTATGTCGGATACTAACATATGTTCTGAAGTAGAACTAAACATGTTTAATATGCGAGATAGATTGATATGTTAAGTGCACAGTCTTATATTAACAAGGTTTTCACTTGCGAACATGAATTTTTGCTGTATTTTTCACAATATGGGGGCATATTTACAAGGACAGCGTTAAAATTATAGTCACTTTAGCGTTAGTAAAGTGTTGTTAAATTTGTTGTGGTTTCCTGGAAGCATAAGTGGAGTGGGCTGGACTGACGTATGCTGTGAACCATGATTCCGGAGCTATGGGCGTGGTTCTGTCATGAGGTATATGAGAAATCAACTGATTCGGGTGTCCATGTGGTAGTGTTGATGTCACCCGGGTCTTAAACGCAAATGTGTCAATATATCTGTAAAGTACCACAGCATGGTCAACATAGACGGTATGGGGTATCACTGACCCTATATTCATCTATAGTTGCACATATAAAAGATGGTGGACATGACGTATTTCTGCGAATATGAATGTTTGTTGTACATTTAGTGGAGTGTTGTAGCTGTAGTAATACAGGGCTTTTAAAGCTTTAGGATGCATTTTTTGGCACATGAAGGGCAGCTAATATATATACGTATGTGGTCATTCAGCTACACTGTCAACCTTGGTGCTGATAATCAGTTTTTGAGCCTCGGAATCGCGTCCACATCCTGTTATTGAAGAGGAATGACGTAATATACGCCTGCTTGAAAATGTACTGTAAATACGGTGCTCATGTAAATTGCTGATATAGTTTTGGGTCGACTACGCGCTATATAAATATGCACACACTCCCTCTTTTCTCCGCAAACACTATTTTCTATACAAATGTTTTTTTAAACTATTGCCCCAAATTCTTATTAATATAAGGGCATGATTTACTTTTAGATAAAGTAGAATAGAAGTGCTACTACAAACACTCCCTCATTACTTCATATTTCTTTTTTGTTTTTTGTACATTTCTTTTCAATTACTCTTTATGAAAACAATGTGACTGTTAACAAGGATTATTTTATTATTTGTTAATTGACATTAATATTTTGTTCATGTTTACTGCTTGCAACGATAAACCTCCAGTTCTTCATGAGTGAAAATACGCCACAGTGCTATACAATATACATACTGATAAACCCATTTTCACTCTAGAAGAAAAAGAGAATTACTTGATCATTTTTTTTATTTGTACATATTTCAAACCTTCTTTTTTACGCGTCTTTGTAGTATTTTCAATTTGCGATGATAATACTTGAACTGTTCTTACATCATTTCGTTTCTAAAGTACAATTATACTTTTGCACACTACATTTAGAAATCATAATAATATACTTGCATTAGAAAAATATATAAAGCATAAACTTATACTAATAATTTACCTCTCTTTAAAATTCTTTCCTCCTTCTGTAGACAACCATCCAACTCCTCTGGAAGGGACATCATGTTTTATATATTACAATATATACATTAACTTTATGTTCCCTCTGAGGAAATGGACAATAAACTGAAGAGGAATCCGACGATCGTAAACGTTATCTTGCTCGTAGTTTGGTCATCGATAATTAAATCACAGAAACAAAAGTAATCATCGTACGGATGTGGTTTATATACGTTTTGGTTATTGAAGTCACTATGGAACCAATTTAGTGCTCCTCCCATTTTTTTGTCACGTTTTTCAGTTGACATGCGCTCAAATTTCCACTGTTTAACTTGCGCACGTGTTTTTGTAAAAGTGAAACTTGTTAAACAGTTTTAGTTTCGTTTTATATCCTGATACGTATTTGCTCTTTCTTTTTCTTTTAATTCTTTCTCTCTTTTATTATACAGGTATTAAAATAAATCCCCAACTTAAAATGCGCCACAGGGCGTGTTTGCACAGTGGTGAAGGGAGAGGATGGTGTAGGCAAGTGACTCTATATATACTGGACCGCAGTAAAATCAGCCGAACTACGAATTCCGATTTACTCAGCTGTTATCAGGAAAGACCTCAGTGCTGCATCTTTGAGCCCAGTACTGATCCTGAAAAGTAATTCTAACCGTACTTACCAGTAACTTGAATTTCCTTCCATAGGCTAACATTGACTGGTTTCACTTGGAAATTCTTTTAAGTGTGGAGTTTTCGAACTTTAAAATATTCACCTAAAATCATTCGAGCAACGAATTCCGATTTACTCACCTGTTACCAGGAGAGAACCCAGTGCTGCATCTTTTAGCCCAGCACTGACCCTGAAAAGTAATTCTAAGCGTACTTACCAGTAACTTGTATTTCTTTCTATAGGAATCCATTGTCTTTTTTTCACAAGAAAAGTTTCTAGGCGTCGATTTTCTCAAACTACAAATATTCCTTAAAAATCGCCTGTATAACTTAAACGTATTCTTTAACTGTTTACAGGAGATGCACCAGTGCTAGATCCAGGATTCACCACTGAGTAAGAAAAAGTCATGATAACACTACTTACTTGCTAAGTGAATTTCATCCCATAGGATAACATTGATGACTGTATGTGAAAAAGTTTCCAAGTGTCAACTTTTAAAATACAATAATATTCCTTGAAAATCACTACTGTAACCAAAACGATTTACGCAACTGTTTACGGGAGATGTCCCAGGACTGAATCTAGGATCCAGTCCTGTGGTTCGAAAAGTAATCCATAAAGCAACTAATTGCATTTAACTATAAATTCCCTTTGAGCTCAATGTTGCATTGTGTTTGAAATTGTGTTGCCCATTGCAACATCTGTAACTAATGTACTTAAAAGTCTATTGCCTATTTGCAAAGTATATAAACTAAAGTAATTCATTCTGAGAAGTATATTCTGTAATATAATGTATAATGTAATTATAATGTAATTTAAAAAATAAAATATCTAATAATAAATAGTTTAAAAAAGTGTACTAAATTAGTATAAAAAAATAAATATAACAATTAACACATTTGAAAATTGTCATTTACAAAACCTTTGAAATTCACTGAAAAAAAGCCATAGGTTTCAGACATGTTATAGTTTGGAATAAGCATTTAAAAAACTGTTGAAATTCACTGAAAAAAACCATAGGTTTTAGGGGTGTTCTAGTTAGCTGGACATTTCACTTGTACAAAACCATTGAAATTCTTTCGTTATAGATAGTTCTGCTAACTGTAACTCGCGCGTCCGCAATCCACTGCTGATGATGTCACATATTACATCATTCATGACATGGTCAGTGACATCACTGATGACATCTCAAATGACATCACTGATGACATCATCTAGTGAAAGGGGTTTGGTTCATTATTTAAATATGTATTTTATACATCTATATATATATATACATACAAATCCTGAATGAAACCACTCCTCCAAGGCACACAAACAGGTACGGAGAAAGAGAGAGTTCTCCCAGTTAATTTTAGGTCCAGAGGGGGGAGACAAAGACAAGCAAAAAATACGAAATACCTCTATAGGGACCTATATTACTTTAACATTGAATAAATCCAAGCTATTTTTATAACAGGATGCCAAAGAGGAAAGTGGAAACTTCAAAGTATTATCAAAACATATACATTTTCTTTTTCTTTTTTCCTTTTTTCAGATAAATATATTTTGAGACATTTGTGCAGCTGTACATATCATTTCATCATATATCATGCTCAACAAATTCATGACTGTTGCACAAGTATTTTCAAAAAAATCTATAAAGTGCAAATGCAAAACAGTAAAGCATAAGAACAAATGTGCCCTCTAATAACATGTAATCCTAACATTCATACATACATGCTCGCATACCAATCATACCTTTTCTTTTCTTAAAAAACATACCTAACAACATAAACACATAGACTAGATCTCACAAGACATAGAAAAATGACAACCCGAAGGTGTACTTGATGGAATACAGTAAGAACTAAGATGGAACAGTTCTGTCAATTAACTTTTTGGTCTAGATGGGGTTGACCAGTTCATATCCAAACAGTAGATGTTGGGCCGACGTACGTTTCGGTGAATGTCACCTTCCTCAGGGCCAAGGACAACATGTAAGAAGATATATATATAACATAGATACAAATTCTCGACTTATTTTTAAAAGAGCGAGGGCATAGCACAGTTTTCTATTGGGTAGATGATCAGTGAATAGAAGGCACTGAAGAGCATACTCTGGCTGTTATTTTAGGCGTATACTTAATTGCATAGGGTTTTTTCAAAAGTTGAGAGTCCGTTAGAAATGAAGGGCGGAGGGCCTCTATATGTCATGCATTCCTTCTGATCGCTTTTACTTTGTAGTATTCGAATATTTGGGTAGTATAGTTCAGCCAGCCTCTATATCTGATTATGAGAGGGCTGGTGCCGCGACCGGGGGTTCCTGGGACTGAGCCCAATGTGAAAGCGATCAGAAGGAATGCATGACATATAGAGGCCCTCCGCCCTTCATTTCTAACGGACTCTCAACTTTTGAAAAAACCCTATGCAATTAAGTATACGCCTAAAATAACAGCCAGAGTATGCTCTTCAGTGCCTTCTATTCACTGATCATCTACCCAATAGAAAACTGTGCTATGCCCTCGCTCTTTTAAAAATAAGTCGAGAATTTGTATCTATGTTATATATATATCTTCTTACATGTTGTCCTTGACCCTGAGGAAGGTGACATTCACCAAAACGTACGTCGGCCCAACATCTACTGTTTGGATATGAACTGGTCAACCCCATCTAGACCAAAAAGTTAATTGACAGAACTGTTCCATCTTAGTTCTTACTGTATTCCATCAAGTACACCTTCGGGTTGTCATTTTTCTATGTCTTGTGAGATCTAGTCTATGTGTTTATGTTGTTAGGTATGTTTTTTAAGAAAAGAAAAGGTATGATTGGTATGCGAGCATGTATGTATGAATGTTAGGATTACATGTTATTAGAGGGCACATTTGTTCTTATGCTTTACTGTTTTGCATTTGCACTTTATAGATTTTTTTGAAAATACTTGTGGAACAGTCATGAATTTGTTGAGCATGATATATGATGAAATGATATGTACAGCTGCACAAATGTCTCAAAATATATTTATCTGAAAAAAGGAAAAAAGAAAAAGAAAATGTATATGTTTTGATAATACTTTGAAGTTTCCACTTTCCTCTTTGGCATCCTGTTATAAAAATAGCTTGGATTTATTCAATGTTAAAGTAATATAGGTCCCTATAGAGGTATTTCGTATTTTTTACACAAACAGGTACGGACCACTCAGGGGACGATGAAAGTGAATGAAGTGCTTTATTGAATAATGCAAAAACAACAGGTGATGGACAGAATGCAGAACAATGTCATACATTCACCCCAGTACAGAGATCTGGGTCTAAATCCATCGTTTTTTTGCTCACCATGCTATTCCAGTTTGAACCCAGCCATATGCAAATCAGTCTTGACCCTGTGCCCCATGGGAACAGTCCAGCCCGAACTGCCAAGACAGGTCCTCCCTGGACTGGAAACAAGCATCCTAGGACCGGTTTCGGACTTTCAGCAGCCCTCTTCAGCCAGGATAGCTTGATTCCAGTGGCATGTTTGAACTGGGGTGGCTTGGTGAGCAAAATAACGATGGATCAAACCCAGATCTGTGACTGGGGGTGAATGTTTTGCCATTGTGCAACATTCCGTCCATCATCTTGTGTGTTTTGCTGTTCACCCTATGTGGGAAGGGTATGCCCAGATGTGGGTCCCTTGCTCACTAAGCCACTAGAGTCAAGCTATCCTGGCTGAAGACGGCTGATAGCCAGAAACCGGTCCTAGGATGCTTGATTCCGGTCCAGGGAAGACATGGCTTGGCAGTTCGGGCTGGATTGTTCCCATGAGGCACAGGGTCAAGACTGATTTGCATATGGCCATGCTTGAACTGGGGTGGCTTGGTGAGCAAAATAACAATGGATTAAACCTAGATCTGTGACTGGGGGTGAATGTTTTGCCATTGTGCAACATTCCGTCCATCATCTTGTGTGTTTTCCTTTATTGAGTAAGCATAGCTCCAGCAACCTAGTCAATCATGACCAGTGCCCCAGCATGAGGCGTTTCGACAGACAAAAATCTGTCTTATTCACATTACGCGTTACAAACCTATACATCAATAAATAGTGGGAGTGATCACACGAAATAGACAGAAACATAACACCTGTGTAGAATTCAAAAACCTGGTCTCATGGTAAATGAACATAGACGTAGAAAATATACTGCGCACCGAGTTTAAAAAATAGCTGAAAGTTGTCACATCCAATGTGGAATTAGTGTTAAAAAACATTTCAATTGTCGATAAATACATATTGCTAAATAAAACAACAAATATTCAAATACCACATTGTAAAACGGGGAGAACACAATTAATAATACCTTGGAAGCACATATTTCAAAATATATGGTATTGATCCCATATGAAAATGCATCCGTGGAAAATCTCCTACTGACATAATGCAATGTAAATGCATGTAAACAAAACTCATGTGCAAATCTGCAGCAGTCCTAATGGTATTAGACAAGTCCAAAGGTGACAAACCTAGTGGTGCTAGCTGCCTCTTAAAGCAAAGTGCAGACAAGTGAAAGTGCAAATGTGCTATATATGAAAACTCATAAATATAGAAAATAATTACAGCGGATCCTGTACCCCAGACCCCCATAGGAGCCCTGAAATGAGGTGTTTGAGACAACACTCGCCCGAACTGCTTTGTCGGGATATTACTCTCTTTATTTTAAGACCCATGGAACATTGTATCCCTAACAAAAGGACATTATAGGAACGTTTGCAGCAGGATGTTATTTCCAAAACAAGGCTTTACTTTAAAGAAAAATATTTTTTCGAGAGGCTATCAGGGACGGGCGGTGGCTGCGGTGCTCGGTGGCGATCTATGACTGCAGAATTTTACAGTGAATTGCCATGTTATAGCTTGAAATTTTCACAAATACACTTATAGCCCAACTGCCTATTCCCCTGATGTCATGTTAACATATAATTCACTGGTGCTTTTAATTGTCAGTGAAACTAGCGTTCGTAATAAGCTGTTACATTCATTGTAATATTGCACCAGGTTGCACTGTTTGATCTGAAAACATTAATTTTGAGTCATGTGTTCTCCATAGATGCCGACATGCTAGTGCAGATGAAGCGCCATTTTCACACAGTTGTGAAAAATGTCACCTTGCCTTTAAACATCTGTCATGAAAGATAAAAACATTTTTGTTAAACAGCTACACACCTGCTCTCACTCAGCCTCGGCTTGCGCCGTCTAACTTGCTGCTCCAAAAATCCCAGCAATGCTCTGCACTACTACCCGCTTCTCATGGACCTACCTTCCTTCCTCAGAGGCACCTGCTCGCGTCTTTCTTTACTGGCCACGACATACTGCGCACTTTTGTAGCGCTGCAAATGCGCATGACTGATAGTAGTAGTCACCAGCCCCACTCTATGCCCCACTCGACCGCTCAGACGCGGAGACATCTGTGCACCGCGTATTTAATAAAGAGGCAGAAGAGCCTCAATGGCCGGTTGTGCGCACACCATTTAATTATTTAAGAGTACGAGCCAACAACCAACAACATTTAATAAATTAAGTGCCAGATTAAGAGCCAGAAGAGTTTGTGGCGTTCACACACCATTAAGACAAGAGGCTTGCTCGCTCCGCTGAGTGAGGGGCCCCTGCCCTGGAGCGGGGCCCCCCGCACCGCGTGGGCAGCGGGGGGCCTGTGTTACACCCCTGGACAACAGCAATCCCAGCTTCCATGGTGACTTGATTGCATGGTAAAACAACCAGTATTGCCGCAATTATTTTATTTTTATTCACAACAGACTTAAAATCAATGTTTACATAAAGCACTGGCGACAGCACGTTTTCCAACAGTTCCTCTCTGTGATCACCTCTCTTTACATCGCTGTATACCATGCAAATCAAATATAGCAATGAACTTTCCGCTGATGAATTGAAATGATTATATTTTCATTATTGTCCAGCGGCGTGCCAATTATTTTATTGTCCAATAAAAGTGCCGCATGGCATGTTAATCTTTTGCATACTCGCCCTCCTGATAAGATGTTGCTGTTTCTACATGTTTTTATACTTTTGAGAACCACAAATCTTTGTATTCAATACAAACATAAAAGCCTATATAACCCTGTCCCGCTTAACTGTATTCTGCTCACTGTCATTGTTAGAAATGGGATTTCTGGTTGGCTAAGGCTTGCGCCAAAGCCAGGCAGAAACCACCACTCTAGTCAGGGCAAGGGAGTCACACGCCAAGATAACCCCTGCTCACCCCCTTGGTAGCTTGGCACGAGCAGTCAGGCTTATCCCGGAGGCAATGTGTAAAGTGTTTGCGCGTGCACCCAGCAACAACACCCCAGGCCCACCACAAAGGAAACTCAACACAAGGTTATACATAAAAATAGCCTTTGTATTATATCAAACACATTAGATAATAAACAAACAATTTACACTGTGCCACTGGCACAAGCGGAATTTATAGGGGATTATATACACAGGACAGGGCCCCATGGACCACTGTCAGGAATAAGCACTTGGTAGAACTAGCACTCAGTAGAAATAGCACTTTGGAGGAATAGCACTTAGAACATAGAATAATTGTAGCACCAAATAGCAAATGTAGCACACAACCAGTAACCACTGGTAGAAGGTAAGTACACCCTACGCAAACCTAACCACCTTAAGCATATATCACGCAGGGAACCATGAACTCACTAGCATAACTATGCTAGGAAAAACAACCTCCTAAGCATAAAAACACCTTTAGAGGTATAGGCAAAAAGCATTGTATATTATGCATATATCACTTTAGGTAAGTAATCACATTTGCGCCAAAAATCACATAAGGCATAAATGTGTACCCCAAGCAAGGGCACAACACATGGAACTGTCCCCAGGCCAATTTGGCTTCTCAGAGGGCTGAAACGCCCTTTGTCCACAATGTCAGGGCTGAGCTGCGCAGGCAGCCAAAGAGGAGTGCGCAAAAGAACAGGCCTAAACGTAGCTGCAGCCCACTAAGTGCTGGGCAGCTGGGGGACTGAGCCTGGCACCAGCGTGCCTCCTGGCTCTCCTCTGGGCTCTTAAACCACTGTACCCAAAAACAACGTGCGAGCCTTGTAGGCTCTAGGAATAAACAACTGTGCCCCAGGAGCCCCTCGTGGGCTTTAAAGCAACACCACCACCACACTGGGGGAGCGGCCCACTGCCAACCGGGGCCGCTCTACCCTGTGAAATGCCCCCGGAATTTTAGAGCCTCGTGGGCTCTGACTACAAAATGCCCCTGTGGGTGTAGGAGCCTCGTGGGCTTGGAATCGCCAGAAAATGCTGCCAAAACACGTTGGAGCCTCGTGGGCTCTGAATACAACTATGCCCCAAGACGTTGGAGTGGCCCGCTCATTGGTGGGACCACTCTGTATCTGTCTCGTTGAAGTGACCCGCTATCAAGTGGGGCTGCTCAAGGGACACGTAGAAGCAAACCCGAGACCCCTCTTTACCGGTCTGTTCTCTGTTCTCGGCTCTCGGCGGACTCACCGGCGCAGCGGGCGGGCTCTCCTTCACCAGGGCCTCGCTGGCGGCTGCTGCACGAGAGCTCCCGCTCCTCGGGGCTCTCCCTCCGCACTCCTCCGCTGCACTCCGGGGCTCCCCCTCGCTCTTGGGAGCCCTGGGGGAGAGACGCCGGTTTCCTTTCTGTGGCGCAGGAGTACGGGGTAGGCTCCCTTCTGCTTCAACTTTGCATCTGCCTCCACCAATCCCAGCGCAGTGCTGTTGATGAAGTCGCCGAGGTGTCCCTGGCCGGCGGTAATTTCTTTTTCCAGGAAATACGGGGCGGGTTCCCATTTAAAAACAGGGTCCCTGGCGGGGTGGGCACCCGCTAGGGCAAGAACACTAATAAACCAAACCAGATGCCAGCACTGAGACTTGATAAACTAAATGATTTGACCTACAGACTAGAAACTGAAATTTTTAGTCTTGTACTGGAATTAATCCATCAAAAATTGCTTTTTATTTTTCAATTTTTTAGACCAAGAAACATACAAAATATTTATAAATATGTGCAGTAGACATAAAGACAGACGTGAATGAACCAATCACAGTGCTCTAAAAATCACTACACACACTCTCTTTCCTAAACATTCCCTCACTCACAACTGAATTCTCTTCACACAAACTTGCATACACAAACATACAACACACTTGAAAAGAAAAAGTTTTTAAATGTGATGGGACCTGCGTAAATAAATTAACACATTTGTTCAATTATACATTAAAGATCTGATAGGCGGCAGCCTGAAACAAAAATCACAAATTTGGTCTGCCACTATACAGTTGAATTGTATTTTTTGTCACAAATATTTGCAAAATGAAGCTGACTTCAAACGTAGGTCAAACCAAAACAAGACAAGGTCGACGCTTTTCAAACCGGACCCTTTTGTCCGGTTCTCATCAGGACCAGAAGATAATCTGAAAAGGATACAAATAACTTCTTTAGCTTCAACCAAAATTCATTTAGGATTTTACAATAATGGTGGCCCGCCATACCAAAATAGCCTCCGACCTTGTTCTACACAATAGCTTCAAGCAATTCTCCACTGGTGAGTAAATCTATTGAACCAAAAAATAAAAAGGAAACATTGCGGATTAGTTACCACATGTATGACATCTATTCCTTTATTCTGGATTTGACACCAAGCCTTCTACATGCTGTGGGCTTACCTCCTGAGGAGTGAGGAAAAGTAAAGCCGTGGGTTCAGGGGTGCCTTGAGCGGCCCAAGTTGTCTGGAAACTTGTCTGTGGGCTCGTGGTATCTGAAACGAGCAACGGAATGGATTGTGATCGACAGTTATACAATTGAATGGAACAAGTGTGAGCAGTGTAAATCGGACCGTGGACCCTTACTTCAAAATAGAACAAAGCGTTTTCTATATCCAGGCAGCAGTTTCGCCTGCGTCAGGGAATCCCGCTGCAGCGTAGGCGGCGTGTTCCGGTTAGTCGGTTTCATACTAAGAAAGAATGACGGCAACAAAGTAAATTATCACTCTGTACTTATGGGGGAAACAGGGAATTTTTCAAATGCAGGATGAAGGCTTACCGATTCAAACAATAATTTCAAAGCCGCTGCTATGTCAATGGAGAGAATTCGTTGAAACGTTGGCGGTATATTCCGGTTTATCTTTCTCTTTCTAAGGAGAAATTACGACAACTAGGGATTAATCACGCTGTACTTGTGGGGGAGCGAGGGGATTTTACTAACGTCGGATCTAGGCTTACCGATTCGATCAATGACTTCAGCGCCGCTACTCTGCGTCTGTCGGCATCGGGATCTCCACGGTTTCCTGGTTGTTTAGACCCGGAAGTTTGGCGACTGCATAAGATTGGTAGAAGGCGTCCACGTGATGCATCACGTGTGAGACACTAAAGGCTGTTCTTAAAGTGCCCACACTACCAGGGGGTACGCCGGGGACAAAAGATGTAACAATGGTGAATGTTGTAATGAGCACTTAACGTGGGCAATGAGCACTGGAGTGTGAGGTAGCAATAGAACGCAATCAGGTATCAGCGGTGTTATTAATGTTTCCAGTCCCAAATAGTGCTACATTTTGCGCTGTCATTGGACACCGTCCAAAATCTGCGATTTATTAATAAATCCTCGCTATTTCTGACAGTTCATTGAGACCATTTGTAGCAGTGTTGAATTTCATGATCAAGTGGGCTTCACGTTGGCTGAGTCTTGCCAGTGTTAAAGTGCGCAGAAGCCAAAAATAACTAACACTAGGTCACAACTAAAAGCAAAAAGTTTAGGGTGGACCTGCCAGAAGGGCCAAGTCCAACACAACCCCCTTCCAGCCAAAATGCAGGGTAGACCAATCACCAACGTGATGGGCTTCCCTGCTTTGGGCGATAGAACATGGACGCGGGTCCGCAACTGCAGGGACACCCTCCTGTTCTACGCCATGGTGAACCCATGGGGTCCCTTCTGAAAACGCTGTCTGGAACAACTGGGCTACCCCACTGGTACTCGCAAGCTGTCTGCGGCCAGGACCAGGCCCAGGCCACCCAGGTGCCACTGGTCCTTGCCTATTTGCAGAGTGGGGGTAGTAACCCCTGGTACATAGTAGCCATTCTCCACTCTTCCTCTCCTCAGGGCAGTTCTAGACGGCCACTGATCCTCCAGCCTAGGGTCTGCTCCCTCAGGCGGACTAGAAGCCACGGGTGAGGCTCTCCTCCCGCTACCTCTCCTTCTAGGGTTCCGCCCTCTCCTCCTTGGAGGGGTACCCATAGAACACCACTCTCCCAACCTAGGGTTTAACCCCTCAGGTTGCACCGGAGTCAGAGGCGGGGACTCCCACCCTCTGCACCCCCTTCCGGAGTTCTGCACCCTCCCAACTGGAGTGGTACCCCTGGAAGATGAACCGGTCAGGACACTGGTTACAGATGTCCTTCCCTCCAGGTCAGGCCGATCCTGAACCTGGCCTCCCAACCTTCGGTCTAAAACCTTTGGTGGAATACTTGCCTGGCACTCCAGGACTTCTGGGGACTTACACACCATCCCCCTGAGGCTAACACATGACTCATATGTTGTGTGGCCATCTGTCTGGCGCAGATCTCCCGTCCCCTGTCCATCTGACAGTGCGCGAAGATCTCCCCGAACAGAAGTGGTATCACCGGGTCCCTCCAAGGGCACATAGCCCAACTGGCTAGTCCCTGGTCCACTGGTTCTTCCACTGGGGAACACATCCCCCATTCCCTCCTCACTTCGGACATCTGTGCCCTCCCATCTGGAGTGGCACTGCCGGAAACTAAAACCACTGGAGCTCTATTTATAAACGCTCCAGGTCCTCTATACACCAGGGGATCCTCCTCAAATGGACTAACAGGACAGCCTAGATCCCCAACCTGGTGTTCCCTAAAGAAACCATCCAGGCTCTGGGACAGGGCTTCGGGCGTCGGGGGACTCTCGGTCACACACTCACTCCCGCTCCACTGAGACAGGTCGTGAGCCCCTACACCCCTCTCGCTCCACTGGGACCTAGCTGGGCTACTCTGAACCTCTTCCACCACACTGGGCTGGAAGATACCTGAACCACTACTTTTGGAATCACTCGCCAATGACTCTCCAGAACCTCTAGCACTTTCCCAACGTTCTTCTTCCTCAGCAAGTGTCCAAAGACTAAAGCATTCAAACCTCCAGAGGTGCTGGCGCAACCCCGGACAAGTACAGAGCAACTGCTCTTTGAGAAACATATTCACTGCTCCATCCAAATCCTGCTCCGGGTTAACCGCCAGCCACTGCATCAGTGCATCATAACAAAATACCCCCAAAGCAGGTGAGGCGGTTTCTTACTGCCCCTGAATTTCAACCTATACTCCTCTTCTTGGGGAACAGGTACCATACTTTGGGAACTATGAATGGGACTTCCTGCACTGAAGTCTATATTGCTGCCACCACTGGACTCAACCCTCCCTGGGGAATCCAGCAAACTACAACTGCACTCAGGGGATAATCTACCCTCCAGAGCTAATTTCTTTCTGGTGAAGGTCCTCTCAGCCTCCTCCATCCTCTCCTGTGCTAAGACCCTCTCAGTCTCTAGCTTTTTCTTCTGAACACCCAGCTGCGCTATCTCCTTGGCATGCTCTAACCTGAGCTGTTCCAAAGCCAGCTGGTGCTCCCTTTCTTCCTTTCTATCTTCCCACTCCTCTGGGAACAGGGAAAGGGATGGGGCGCTGCCCCCTACACTGGACCCAGATAGGAACTCCCTATCTATGGGGTCTTCACTATCTACTGGCGTCCATGCAGTGTCATCTTCTTCCTCCTCTTCAGATTCCTCAGGGCTCCCCTCAGACCCACCACCCTCGTGGCATGAGGCCCGGGCCCTTTGCTCCTCACTGTGCTCAAGATCCCAATTATCATTTTGCCATTGGATTAGGTTGTCCCTAAGTTTGGACTGGGTGTCTGACTCACTCACCTCTATGTCTCTCTCTTCACAGAACCTTACCAACTCCAACATACTGTATCTAAACAGACCACAGAAATCAAAAGCAGGCTCCATTTTGGCGGACGTTCTCCAGAAAAGTTCAACACAAGGAACCTAGGTGTCTGAGCTAAAACAGAAGTACACAATTCACAAAGGACACCTTTTAGGAGAAGAAATAATGGAACTACAAAAAAACAATAATCCCCAAAATGTGATTATCTAAAATGCAGAGTTTTGTGGTGTAGCCAGTTGCCACTGTGGTACAGCGCAAACGCAAGTCCTTTCCCACCGCTGATCACCGATGTTAGAAATGGGATTTCTAGTTGGCTAAGGCTTGCTCCAAAGCCAGGCAGAAACCACCACTCTAGTCAGGGCAAGGAAGTCACACGCCAAGATAACCCCTGCTCACCCCCTTGGTAGCTTGGCACGAGCAGTCAGGCTTATCCCGGAGGCAATGTGTAAAGCGTTTGCGCGCGCACCCAGCAACAACACCCCAGGCCCACCACAAAGCAAACTCCACCTAATGTTATATATAAAAATAGCCTTTGTATCAAACCAAACACATTAGATAATAAACACACAATTTAAACTGTGCCACTGGCACGGGGGAATTTACAGGGGATTATATACACAGGACAGGGCCACATGGACCACTGTCAGTAATAAGCACTTGGTAGAACTAGCACTTAGTAGAAATAACACTTTGTAGGAATAGCACTTAGAACATAGAATAATTGTAGCACCAAATAGCAAATGTAGCACACAACCAGTAACCACTGGTAGAAGGTACGTACACCCTACGCAACCCTCACCACCTTAGGCATATATCACGCAGGGAACCATGAACTCTCTAGCATAACTATACTGGGTAAAACAACCGTCTAAGTATAAAATCACCTTTATAGGTATAGGCAAAAAGCATTGCATATTATGCATTAATCACAATAGGCAAGTAATCACATTTGCGCCAAAAATCACATAAGGCATAAACATGTACCCAAAGCAAGGGTACAACACATGGAACTGTCCCCAGGCCAATTTGGCTTCTCAGGGGGCTGAAACGCCATTTCTCCACATGTAGGGCTGGGCTGCACAGGCTGCCAAAGAAGAGTGTGCAAAAGAACAGGCCTAAACGTAGCAGCTGCCCACTAAGTGCTGGGCAGCTGGGGGACTGAGCCTGGCAACAGCGTGCCTCCTGGCTCTCCTCTGGGCTCTTAATCCACTGTGCCCAAAAACAATGTGGGAGCCTTGCAGGCTCTAGGAATAAACAACTGTGCCTCAGGAGCCTCGTGGGCTCTAAAGCAACAATGCCACCACACTGGGGGAGCAGCCCGCTGCCAACCGGAGCGGCTCTACCCTCGGAATCTTTGGAGCCTCGTGGGCTCTGACTACAAAATGCCCCCGTGGGTGTAGGAGCCTCGTGGGCTCGGAATCACCAGAAAATGCTGCCAAAACACGTTGAAACCTCGTGTGCTCTGAATACAACTATGCCCCAAGACGTTGGAGTGGCCCGCTCACTGGTGGGAGCACTCGGTATCTGTCTCATTGGAGCGACCCGCTATCAAGTGGGGCCGCTCAAGGGACACGCAGGAGCAACCACGAGACCCCTCCTTACCGGGCTGTTCTCTGTTCTCGGCAGACTCACCGGCGCAGCGGGCCGGCTCTCCGTCACCAGGGCCTCGCTGGTGGCTGCTGCACGGGAGCTCCCGCTCCTCGGGGATCTCCCTCCGCACTCCTCCGCTGCACTCTGGGGCTCTCCCTCACTCTTGGGAGCCCCGGGGGAGAGACGCCGGCTTCCTTTCTGTGGCGCAGGAGCGCGGGGTAGGCTCCCATCTGCTTCCTGCTTTGCTTCCGCCTCCACCAATCCCAGCGTGGCACTGGTGATGACGTTACGGGGATGTCTCGGGCCGACAGTGATTTCTTTTTCCGGCAATACGGGGTAGGCTCCCGTTTAAAAACACGGTCCCTGGTGGGGTGGGCACTTGCTGGGGCAAGAACGCTGGCACAAGGTCCCTGGCGGGGTGGGCACCCACTAGGGATATAAAAGAACGCAGACACAGGGTGGGCACCTGCACTCTGAAATGAAGAACCAAAAGGGGGATCCCCACGCCGGGGAATCCCTCTAAAAAGGGATCACCACTCCAGCGGCGCAATGAGCTAGGCGCTGGCAGGCCACCAAAGTCCCAAAGGTCCAGGGACAAAGTCAAAAAGGGAATGAAGAAGGCAGGGGGCAAGGCTGGGCCCAGGGGCCAGGTCATACGGTCCTCCTTCAGGGAGGCTGTCCCCAGTGGCGGTTCCTCCTGGTGCCCAGCAGCAGCAGGCCCCCCCTCTCAGGTCAGGAACAACAGAACCTTTTGCATGGTGTCACAGCACCTTTTAATATACATTTTCCTTTGTCTCAGGCTGCAGGGTTAAGGAAAAACCAGACGCAGCTGGTTTTGGAGCACTCTGTTGTGCTCAGCCCCTTTCCCCATTCACAGGACAGGCTAGGGACATCAGACGCACCACAGGGGGCGGAGCCAGCATTGTGGAGGGAAGGCCCAGCCCTATTCAGGTCCCAGGTGCACTCCTGCCTGCCATCAACATGCAGATCTCTCCATTCACCACCGGGGCAGACCCATCCTGACTCCTGGAGCCAGGCACACCAGCCAGCTCCAGCCAATCATAAGCCAGACAGTCACTTCACATTTATTACACAGACATGCCAGCTTCTAGAAGTGGCACTTCCATACTAGACACATTAACGCTGCACACATCATCACGCAGCATTCAATCTTACGAGTCCGCACATACCAAACTCGAGCCTGCACGCATCAGGAACTACCATGGACACACATATTCCCCATGCATACCTATGGGAGGGCAGGCCAATCTCACCACATGCACTCAGAGTGCGCACGCACTTTACACTGGAACACAGTGTTAAAGTGCGCAGAAGCCAAAAATAACTAACACTAGGTCACAACTAAAAGCAAAAGGTTTAGGGGTGAACCTGCCAGAAGGGCCAAGTCCAACAGTCATTATTGACACACTCACAGACCTTGCGTGGACTGCATGAAACTGCAAAGTAGATGACAATGCAGCAGAGCTAATTATTTAACATTTCAGAGGTTTGGTGAGTTGAAAAAGCATCTTGTGGGTATATAGTTCCGCCACAGTGACTTTGGTGCCTACATAGTGACCATCCAGGGCAGAGATTTTGTTGTTGTTGCAGTTTAATAGCCCTAGCTCGACCCAAATGTATTGGAGCAATCAACATGAGCAACAGTTGCATTGCACAAGCCCGTTCACGTTGTTTTATACCATGGCATGCGGAGATTATGTGATTTGCCCAGACTTACAGGAAGTTGAGCTGACACCGAGACTTTAGCCTGGTTCCCCAGTTCCAAAGTTGGCATCTCTGGACGTAAACCACATTCTCTCCCTGCGGCAGCTCCTTCATAGGGGCGTGGGGGCGTCAAAGATTTCTCTGGGGGACAGCCACCGTAGGCCCCACCACTTTTAAATGTCACTAGCTGCCACTGCCCTAAAGTAATGATGACTCGCGACCCCGCCATGCAGTGTTGTTAAGAATGATCTAATTTCAGATGTTGCAGTAATGTTATCAACTATGTCATGGAACATGTCCTAAGTGATATAATATGTGAGGTAATTAGCAGTGCATGGTGAGGGTGTGAGTTATAGTTACTTTAGGGCATGAGTCACTGTTACTTGAGATAACTATAACTGGTGAATTTCATAGGTTTTGTTCGTTTAAAATATGGGATTGGGTGCAGTACCTGTCCATGAGAAGGTGAATATTTAATTTTTCTTATTTATGAACCCGTGGATAGGGGATCCGTCTGTGACCTCCCCACATGTCCCAGGCAGCAGGGTACTCCGAACGGCTCCCTTATATGCTCTTCTAAAAAAAATCTTGGATTTGAGGTTGATACATACTGGCTTCAAACCGAAGTCTAAATTTAATCCTATTAAGGTATATGATAACATCAAAGCATTTCATAGTGACATGATACGTACATGAAGTAAGTAAATCTAGGAAACAGAAATAGGTTTGAAGAAACATGGGTTTATTTCAGTACAGGTGTTTCCCAACTGCTGTGTGCAACTCTCCTCAGCTCAAGTAGGTTACATCACATCTCCCTTTTTATAATATTTCGAGGAGTGAAGGATACTGTGCAACCCACAGGAAGGAGGGGGGGGGACAGAGAGAGAGGGAGAAGAGGTGGGTGACGAAGAATGCTACAGTGGTGGGGAAGAATCACAGAACAGTGAAATGTAAGCACTGGGGGAGACTTATTTCATGACATAGTCCCTGTGCCACTTAGGAGAACTTACTTTCCTTCCACTTAGTTTAACATCACAGGTAAGTGTGGGCGAATTTTGCGAATTTACGGTCCGCGAATTTGCGCAAAATGGTAAAAAAATCCTCGAGTTCGCGAATTTTTGCCACCGCGCCGAAAGGCACCGACGTCCCTCGAGTGAGCTGCCATTGATAGTGAGTCTCTTGAACTGGTTGTACTGCAAGTCCAGGAACTTGAGGCTGCGGCAGTCTGGAAAGATGAGCACAGGCACGAACTGCAGCGCGTTGGAGCGCAGGTGCAGGGTGGTGAGCTTGCACAGGCCGTGGAACAGGTCCGGCTCCAGGGCCTGCAGCAGGTTGTAGGACAGGTCCACGCTGCGCAGGTTGGGCATGGTCCGGAAGGTGCTGTTAGGCAGCTGCGTGAGCCGGTTGGAGCTGACGGTCATCTCCTTGACCCTGCGCAACCGCTGGAGGGCGCTGCCCTCCACCGAGCTGATGTGGTTGTGGTCCCGGTAGAGCCAGGTGAGTTGCGCCAGCCCCGTAAACTGGCCGTCGCGCAGCTCTGAGAGGCTGTTGTCGCTCAGGGACAAGCCTAGGACCCCGGACAGGTTCTGGGGCATCTCGGTGTAGTTCAGTGACTCACAGTAGAGCAGCCTCCCATCGCAGCAGCACAGTCAGGGGTAGCCGGCGCTCACCAGGGGGGCGAGCTTCCGCAGGACCCCCAGCGTGCACAAGATCCACCCAGTGGACGCGGAGAAATTGTTTGGAGCAGCGCCAGAGCCCGAGCGCTTAAAGGAATCTCACGAAGGAGTACAGACCCTGTAAAAGCCTGCCTGCTTGCTGCCTGCGGCGTCCCCCTCCCGCCGCCGCTTTGAGTAAGAACTGCGGTCGCCGAGCGGAGGGGGACTCTAAGACTACACCCCCCAGCAGGCCTAGTGGCGCCAGCCGCCTCCCATCGCGCCAGGCGGCGCATAAAGGAAGCGTCACCCTGGCAGAGCGGGTGACGCGGAGAAATTGTTTGGAGCAGCGCCAGAGCCCGAGCGCTTAAAGGAATCTCACGAAGGAGTACAGACCCTGTAAAAGCCTGCCTGCTTGCTGCCTGCGGCGTCCCCCTCCCGCCGCCGCTTTGAGTAAGAACTGCGGTCGCCGAGCGGAGGGGGACTCTAAGACTACACCCCTCAGCAGGCCTAGCGGCGCCAGCCGCCTCCCATCGCGCCAGGCGGCGCATAAAGGAAGCGTCACCCCCGCGGCGCGGGAGCGCGCGGGAGCGCCCGGGGCGAAGCCCGGGCAAAGGGCGGGCCGTCTGTGGCTGTCCGGGGACGTACTAGGACGGGACGGGCCACCCTATTAACATCTGCGTCCTATACTCAAATCAAGTGTGGAACATTGTGAGAAAGAACCCCACCAGATAAGAATTAAACACGGTACGTGCTCTATAGAGATTTCGCGATTAAGGCGAAGGGCGTTATATGAACGTCTTGAAGTTCCTACAACAACAAAACATATATTGGGAGAAAACCACCTACAATAAAAACTCCACTAGGCTGTTAATTGAAAAAGGAAATGGGATTCAAAAAATTACGATCACGTACTATATTCATGAAACGAATGGGTACAGAGGATGCAGTACGGAAATCCTCAGATAAAGCAATAACACATGGCCGCTTAACTCGGACCCCGGCAATTAGCAAGTATTTTTCTGCGCTAACAACTACAGGGGATCTCGATAAGAACATACCGGAAATAGAGAAAAGCCTCAATCCATCGACAGGCACAAGGGTAGAAACATACTCCCCGATGAACCTTCAACAAATTCAAAACTTGAGTAATCTGGACCCTGAACCTATTAACAAACTAACAAATTCCTCCAGGACCTGCAACCCTTGGAACACGAGGCTATCCATCTAAAATCCTCAACTCCAATAAAAAGTCTTGGAAGCTCAATCCTATTTGAGGAACTGTGTGCAAACAAATCAAAGATAATAGAAAATAAATCAGAACTCAAGTTAACTGATTGTCACCTGAAAAAAACATCTGATCAAGTTCACACTCTTGATTCCTCTTTGGATCCATTTACAATTAAAAACAATAATTTTGTCAACACAGCCACACCAATATCAAAGACCCTTTTTTCACTACAAGAAATCCTGGAAACGGTCCTTTCCTTCTTAGGAAATATTCTAGAAAACTCTGACCAAACTTTGGACGTTCAAATCGGTATACTAAAACACCTAGTAGAAGAAAAAAGGAAAAAAGATCCCTTTGAAATTGAGAAAAACCAACTGATAACTAACACCAAGCAACTGCAAAAGAACAAATCAAGTAATAATAACATTCAACAGGAGCAAACAAAACGCGATTTTGGTACTCAGACACTAGAACCAATAAAACAAAAAAAGGAACAATTGGAAACTCAAAATGATTCAATAATATACTCTTTAAAAAAGTTATTAAAACGGACAAACACAAAAATGAACCCATTCAAGATGTCCAGGAAATCTGCACTAACATTACATCTGAAAATGAAAAAGGAGAAACTATCAATAAAAAAACTGAAAATGAACTAGTAGGAGGTAAAAGAAAGAGGAAAAAACCCCTCAGAAGGATCCACAAAAAGAAAACTCGCAAGCTAAAATTCCAAAAACCTAGTACTACTTATAAATCCCAGGAAGAACAAGTAGATGAAATCATAAAGCCCCAAGCATTACAAAAATTGGAAACCAGTTACAGAAACACTGAAGAAAAAAAGCAACCACTGGGCCCAAGAGCAGAAGAATTTCAACTATACAGGCTCCCCATGAAGACAGAATACAGATATATAGGTGCAAGTGAAGACGACGATAAGCACGGGCAAAACGGTGAAGTGTTATACTCCAAAACATTACAATTCGAAGAACTTTTTCCAACTGACACAGTCCCACTTAATAGAGGAAGGATTGTCAATCTTTACACCATATAAGGCCTCTGCAATCGTTGACCAGTAACGAAATAGACTTAGTAACCTTTCCAAGAAAAGACAAAGTCAAAATAGTAATGGTAACATTCTGGTCATCTGTCCTTCCAGGGATCATACTTAATGAAAAGGAGACACTTCATAAACACGGATATGACGTAATCGAAAGATTAGATCCAAAGGAAAACAAAATCTCAATATTGTATAACGATCATACACGATTAATCCCTTCAGGGAAAGATACCCTAAAAATACAGGTGGACAATGGAGAAAGGGCAGTATGGTACCATCACTCTAAAGAAAAGGAATCCAACAATAGCACAAAGTCCTGGTCTTGGGTCTCGGAAACTTTAAACAGCAATAAAGCCTCTACATGCCTACGACAACCTGTTTAACAATGGATTAAAAATCACATCGTGGAATATGGCTGGAAAAACCCAAAATAAAATGTCTGAAGCCACGGGTAACCAGCCTGATATCCTGATCCTCCAAGAAACCTGGGCGACTGAATCCTTCTCTCACAAAGGCTACTACGTGTATAATATTCCAGCAAAATCCACCAACCGGGGCCATGCAAAAGGTGGTTTGGCCATTCTATTGAGGGAAGAGTACTTATGGGCTCAGGAAATTGTTGACACCAAATTAGACAACTTACAGTGCATTAAGGTTTCCTTAAAAATACATAATACAGCACCACAAAAGGCAATCCTGCTCTTCAATGTATATGCCCCTCCTGGCAAAAAACAAGATACAATATTTGCCGAAATTATGGAAACTGTTACACAGATAATAGAAGATCAACTCCATTTGTCATACTTAATAGTGGGCGATCTAAATGGCAAAATCTCAAACTCTGAAATCCGCAAGTGGGCAAAATTATATAACGAAGAATCACTGGTAATTACAACTCCACTATTCCCTAAAGGTATAAAAACTGATAAATGAGGAAAATTGTTGCTATCAGTATTGCCTAATCTGAATGGGGTAATTTTGAATGGCAACATGGAAGGTGATATCCCGGCATCTTTCACTAGACAGGGTAATGGAACTTTTTCTATCATAGATTACATCATTTGCGGTATGGATTTGCTGGAAACAGTTACGTCTATGAACTCTAAGTTTACTCTAGAGAGTGATCATGCATTGATGTATCTAACTACTGACTGGATGCCTAACCTTTCACCTGCCAGTCATATCATTTTTCATAGTAGTACTATCATGATAAAAAGTGAACAAAGACGCATTTTCTGGAGCTCATCAACCCTAGACAAAATCTCTGCATTGATAGAACACACTCAACTTCTAGAGAAAACATATTCGGATGATCCAATATTAAATTTTGAATACATTATTAAGGAACTCAAAAACCTCCTACTACATAAGCTACAACAAGACACAGCAAGAAATAATAAGAGGAAAAACAAAAGTAAAAACAATACCCAAAATTCTATAACTAAGAAAAAACTCAATAAACTTATCCGTGCCCAATACGTGAACTTCTCTCCGTCTACTAAGAAAGAAATTAATAAACTAAAAAATCAATTGAGAAGAGAGAAAGAAAGCAACAAAAAAGCAAAAGAAGATCGTAATTGGGTCGACATCCAAATAGCCGCAAAAACATACAACCAACGAAAATATTGGTCCTTAATCGCCAAAATAACAGGATCAAAAAAGAAACTTCAAACCATACCGGTCCCTCCGAATGATTGGGAAATTTATTTGACCGATCTCTACAAAGCAAACCCTACTAAACAAGACGAAAACAGCCTGGAGAACATCAAGGATAAAGATAATCCACCACTTAACAAAATCACTGCCATATCGGTAGAAATGAACATCCGAAAAGCAAGAAATACTGGTGCCTCCGGCCCTGATCAAATACCTATTAAAGTCTTGCAAGCTGACCCAAAGGAGTGGAGTCAGATGCTATCACCCCTCTTTAACCACATCTTTAACACCGGACAAATACCAAAATCATGGCAGGGGAGCATCATCATTCCAATACATAAAAAGGGGAGTAAGATCATAGCAGGGAACTACCGACAAATAGCACTTATGGATGCTGTAGGAAAAATCTTTGCCGCAGAGGTATTACAACAACTGAAAGACTGGGCTTTTTTGCTGGGTCTAATACCTATGTTCCAAGCAGGTTTTAGACCCAAGCATTCCGTTACTGATAACATTGCGATCATCCAGACAATTCTAGATAAATACGTAACTCGGAAAACTCAGGTTGTATATGCAGCATTTATTGACTACTCTACCGCGTTCGACCGAGTAGATCGACCAACACTATGGAACAAACTCAGGAGATTCGGAATTCCAGAACAATTGCTGCAAACCATAGTAAATCTCCACACCAATACTTGGTGTCAAGTACAAATGGGGGGGGAAAAGGCTTAACGAAAATAATTAAAACAGCCAACGGGCTAAAACAAGGATGCCTCCTAGCCCCGATATTATTTTCATTATATCTAAGCGACTTACCATATCAGTTACAACAGGGCTCAAGTTTGCCTCCTCAAATCGCCAAACAAAGCATACATGCCCTGCTTTATGCTGACGATATAGTGATGTTAGACCTTACTCCATTCGGATTACAAAAACTACTTGACATTTTGTACAAATATTCAAAAGAAAATTTCTTAATCCCCAATATAAAGAAAACAAAAGTAGTAGCCTTTTCGGGGAGGAAGCAGAGTGTCAAATACAGCTGGAGGCTCGGAGGAGAAAAGATAGAAGAAGTCGACGAATATCCCTACCTTGGCAGGATTCTCTCAAAGAACTTAACAAATACAAAACAGGTAGAAAATTTAAAAAGGAAATCCGATTTACATGCCGTGGCTCTCTCAAGACTCTATAGTGCTACTGGGAACAGGCATTTTTCCTCATTGTTAAAACTATACAAAGTAAAGATCCCCCCTGTTCTATCCTACGCGACGGAGTATATTCCCATAAAGCAGTGGGTCTACATGGATCGCAAAGAAGGAAAAATCCTAAAACGAATCATGAAGGTCTCAGACTCCGTACCCGTTCAAGCATTGAGACTAGAACTATCCATCACAAGTTCATACGCTACAGCCGTGGCTAATGTAATTAGATGGGCCTACAATCTCCTTCATGCAAAAGAGGGTACATTAAGGTCCCTACTGAAAAATGAGACTTTCGATCTTGAAGCTAAAAAGCAAACTTTCCTCGAGAATATGACAGCCGTATTCCAAATGGCAAAAATTACTTTGGACATTTTGCTCACCTGGTCATCAGCGCAAATAAAACTTTTTCTAAAATGCTTTACCCCAAAATTGAGTTATGAACTAGACTTTGAACATTGTAACAAACTATCTACCTATAAACCCTTTGCAGAATTGCTGGAATATAAACACACCCAGCCATATATCGGGTTTTCTTTAACGCATGGGGCAAGGAGGGCGATTACAATGCTACGTTTAGGCATCCTCCCCGTATTAACCTACTCAGCAAGATGGCTACCAGGAGGATCGCCAATATGTTCATTTTGTAAAGGGGGTGACCAAAATATTGAGCACTTACTATTTGTATGTCCTAGTTTGAACATAACCATAGCACGTACTAGATACCTTAATCCTATCTATCGCACCTGCAGAATCACAACGGTGAAAGAACTATCAATAATGTGTAAACATCCACCGAATGAATTCGTATGCTATAATTTTTATAACTTTTTAAAATCTTTTTTATCCTTATATTGATTAATGATGAAACTATTTTATTGATTGTGTAAAATGTAATATTTGTGGTCCTCTGTCGAGTACCAATACAAATAAAAACTCTTTGACTTTGACTTTGAAGATCCACCCAGGGGGCTTCCTCAGCAACCAGTTTAAGCAGAGACCCAGGAGGAGGAAATCCATTAGCGACTATAGTTCCACGTTGGCTCGAGAATGTCCATTGAGTCTTTTTTCCTGCGGAAAAATCCTACATCATATTTCGTGAGAAAATAACACAGTCCCGGAGGGTGTGGGAGCCGTGCTGCATGGAAAATTCACAACATAAACAGGGTAAAAATGGCACCGCTTTCTTTGTTCATGTTAGGTGTTGTCACAGGAAAAAATCTGCAAGACAATATTACTAATAAATACAGATAAAAAATCCTCCTTTTGGAAAGAGTTTAAATAAAAAATTGTCTCACCCACCCTTTTTCCCAGAGTGTGACAAGCTCCATTCAGCTGCCTCCTTTGTACGCAGCTAATTGTATGCAGGGCTTAAAAGATGCTTCTGTGCTGGCAAAGCAGTCCCTTTGGCAGCGTGGGCCAGACTGCGCAGCTCGGGGTGCCTCCTGGAAGAACCGGAGCCATCGACTCTCCGCGGCGCTGCAGTGTGTCTGGGGCTGCAAGTGTCCCAAGTCCGTCTTCCCTGTCTTCCTCTGTGCCTGGTCCGCCGCTCCAGCTCCTCTGCAGTCACTGGCCCAGAGACCGATCAGAGCAGCAGATGAGAAGGAAGCAGCCTCCTGGTCACAGGAAGTACACAGGGATTGCGCTCGAGAAACTCTTGGATGCAAAGACCTCCACCATGTAATCTAATTGTAGGCGGTAGATATGGGGAGGAAGCACACCTGCCTAGCCTAGACCGTGCTCACTAGTTGTTTTGGCTGATTATAATGTGTTACTGAATTTGAGCTTCAACTCGGGCACCACGCGAGTTCACATGCCTCTTTTCAAGGGTCAGAGACCGATCAGAGCAGCAGGTGAGAAGGAAGCAGCCTTCTGGTCACAGGAAGCACACGAGGATTGCGCTCGAGAAACTCGTGGATGCAAAAAAATCCACCCGCGAGCGAATTTGCGAATTTTCGGCAATTTCGCGAGTTTCGCGGATCGCGAAATTGCCTAAAATTCGCAAATTCCGTGAGCAGAACGGATTTTGCGCCCATACTTAATCTCAGGTGGTAGGCAGATCATTAGCACTACTGACGCTATTGTTATTACTTTCATACTCTGGATGTGGATCCATCTAGCCATGCTCCACATGCATCTGTCTGCCATGATGGCCACATTTTTCCCCACTTACTTTATTCTATCTGGACCATAATATTTATTTTACTTGTTTTGGTTAATGTCAGGTTTCTTAATAAGGACCCATTGTCCTACTCTCCATTTACACAGTTTGGCTCCCCATTTGTTATCATACTCTTGCTTGTATTTCCTTTGATGCACCCCAATTATCTCCTTGGCAGCTTGCCTATTCCATTCGAATGAGCTGTTTTCAAACAGACAATTGGTTGTTAATTTAGAGCTGGCTGGCGACCTCCCAATAGACAAAAAGGGGAATAACCTGTCACACTGTTGGGTGTAATATGATATGACCATATCATGTCTTTGATGGATTGAATATTGGGCTTTTGTGCAACCATGGCTAACTGTAAGGCATCTTTGATCATTCTGTTGCAACGCTCCACTAACCCATTGGCACATGGGCAATATAAGGGAGTGTAAATATGTTTGATGGCCATACTGACAAGAAAACCCTTCATTTCCCCTGACACTAGTTTGAAACCATTGTCGGTAATAAGGGTGTGGAGAATACCTTCATTGGCAAACACATCGGAGAGAAAACACATGATGGTTTTAGTGTCCACCTTATTGACAAATTTGAGAGTAATTAATTTGGAGAAGTTAATCACCAAAGACTCAAATAAATCTTTCCTGCAAACCAGAGATTTGTAATGGTCCAATAATGTCTAAACCTAGCTTCCATGGGTGCTTTCCTTGTGCTTTTGGATTTGTCACTGAGACCACAGGCATGACAATCTTTCACCAATTCCTCTATCCTGGTATCCATGTATGAGAACCAATATCCTGATCGAAGCTTACTCTTCGTAAGATTCCTCCCCAGATGGCCCTCATAAGCTATTTCACAAATGCGCCTTCTAGGTTTTTCAAGGGGAATGATCTTGTCAGACTTAAAATCATTGATCCCCACAATAGATTGCCTAGGAATTGTTTATTACACATATGTAGATCCATCTAGCCATGCTCCACATGCATCTGTCTGCCATGATGGCCACATTTTTCCCCACTTACTTTATTCTCTCTGGACCATAATATTTATTTTACTTGTTTTGGTTAATGTCAGGTTTCTTAGTAAGAACCCATTGTCCTACTCTCCGTTTACACAGTTTGGCTCCCCATTTGTTATCATACTCTTGCTTGTATTTCCTTTGATGCACCCCAATTTTCTCCTTGGCAGCTTGCCTATTCCATTCGAATGAGTTGTTTTCAAACAGACAATTTGTTGTTAATTTAGAGCTGGCTGGCGACCTCCTAATAGACAAAAAAGGGAATAACCTGTCACACTGTTGGGTGTAATATGATATGACCATATCATGTCTTTGATGGAATGAATAATGGGCTTATGTGTACCCATGGCTAATTGTAAGGCATCTTTGATCATTCTGTTGCAATGCTCCACTAACCTATTGGCACATGGGCAATATAAGGGAGTGGAAATATGTTTGATGGCCATACTGACAAGAAAACCCTTCATTTCCCCTGACACTAGTTGGAAACCATTGTCGGTAATAATGGTGTGGAGAATACCTTCATTGGCAAACACTTCGGAGAGAAAACATATGATGGTTTCAGTGTCCACCTTATTGACAAATTTGAGAGTAATTAATTGGGAGAAGTTAATCACCAAAGACTAAAATAAATCTTTCCTGCAAACCAGAGATTTGTAAGGGTCCAATAATGTCTAAACCTAGCTTCCATGGGTGCTTTCCTTGTGCTTTTGGATTTGTCACTAAGACCACAGGCATGACAATCTTTCACCAATTCCTCTATCATGGTATCCATGTATGGGAACCAATATTCTGATCGAAGCTTACTCTTCATAAGATTCCTCCCCAGATGGCCCTCATAAGCTATTTCACAAATGCGCCTTCTAAGTTTTTCAAGGGGAATGATCTTGTCAGACTTAAAATCATTGATCCTCACAATAGACAGTTCTTCCCTTACATTCCAATACAGCTGTATTTCCCTAGGGAGGTCTCTGCATTTCGTGGACCATCCCTTCTTGATTCTTTCTATGACCACTTTTAACAAAGCATCATCTAACATGTGG
The DNA here is from genome assembly GCF_964263255.1 of Lissotriton vulgaris. NCBI lineage: Eukaryota > Metazoa > Chordata > Amphibia > Caudata > Salamandridae > Lissotriton > Lissotriton vulgaris. Next base: position 929,819,808 of record NC_141685.1, on the reverse strand, counting down.
ATTTCCCAATCTTCTTTCAAAAAGGCATGGATGGTAACTTGTAATACCTCAAAGTCTTCCTCAACCTCTTCCCTTTGCGTATCAATGGGGAGGTGAGAAAGAAAATCTGCCACATGATTCTAGATGCCTGATACATATTCAACTTTAAAGTTGAAACTTTGTAAAGATACCAGACATTTACCAATTCTGGGTGTGGTTTTCTCAATGTCTTTTGATGAAAATAATGGTACAAGCGGTTTATGGTCTGTTCTTAGTACAAATGGTATTCCCCACAAAAAATATTTGAAGTGGTTAGCGGCCCAAAAACATGATAAGGCCTCCTTCGCAATAGTGGAGTAGTTAATTTCCGCTTCCTTCAATGCCCTGGAGGCAATTCTATGATCTTTTCTTTGCCTCCTTCCATTTGAGATAATGTGGCACCTATGCCCTTGTTACTAGCATCCGTCGTGAGAAAAGTATCCCTGGCACTATCAAATTACCAAAACAGGGTGCTGTTGCAATGGCTCTTTTTATTTCAATGAATGTACGGTTATGGACCGGTAACCATTCAAAATGTGTCCCCTTTTTCAACAGATCTCTAATGGGCTGTACTAGTTCAGAAAGTTCTAAATACATTTAGACATGTACTCAGCTAAACCCAAAAATGATTTGATTTCTTCTTTATTATTGGGACTGGGCGCTTAAATTACAGATTCTATCAAGTCCATTTTGGGTTTCATACCGTCCTGGAAAGGGTGTGGCCTAGAAAATCCACAGACGCTACCCTAATTTTGCATTTAGTCTGCTTAATGGTAAAACCTGCCTCCTTGAGCTTTGCGCACACTTTACTCAAGTTGTCATTGTGTTCCTCCTCATTGAAACCATATATTAAAATGTCATCTTGGAAACATATGGGGGGATATTCTCAAGAACGTGCGATAATCATCGCCAAAATAGGTTAACGCAATTTTTCATGTCGCTGTCTATCGCCGGAAAATAACTCTGTGTTAACGTCCTATTCACAACACAGCAGTAACATGCGATAGTCTACTGATAACACGTCAAATGTCTGCGATAAAATCACCAGGACGGTGATAATAATCTAAACCCAAACATGAAAAAAGTTATGATGGGCCCAGCTGCGATAAAAACTGCAGCGATAAGCAGCGCCATGACTGCAAGTCCCACAAGTCAGGCGGAAAAAATCACTATAAAAGTGGCAACAAAAAACACAAACAAAACACATACAACTGCGAAGCACCATGGAGGTAGCCGGAGCAAGTACAGAGGACAACCAGAACCCCACACCCCCCACTGAGGACCATCCGGGGACCATGATTGGGGAGACGGTGGTAGGAGCTGGGGGACCGGACACTGCACAACAGGAACTGAGGCAACAGCTACAGGGTGAGTAACGACCAAGAACTGGGGGACGGGGGGAGATGGGCACAATGGCACACATGCACAATTAAGTATAGCACATCTGCAACAAACCATGCCCAAGAGTCACAACTCAGACCAAGATCCCAATTTACCCAAGTCTTCAACATCTCAGCACTGTAGAAGCACAGAAGTGAAAGCAACACCACATGAAAGGGATAAGTGCCCGCAAAGTCAGAGCTGAAGGGGCAACTCACGCACAATGCAGCACACACGCATAAGAATCCGAGCACCTCAACATTGTCAACAATGTGTTAAAAACCACAACACTTTCACAACAGAACAGAGGACACAACTGCTGCCACTTGTGTGTAGAAAATGGCCATTAGCATTTGGCATAGCAGGAAACTGTGACATGACAATGTACAAGTACAACCTCACATCCCTGATGGTGTAGAAATGTTAACTGTCATTCAAGATGTGCAACCAAAACAATCTGGATGCATCCCTGGGTAGGGCACACCTTGGGTTCCTTAAATAACAGACTCCTCTTCAAATTTTGTATTCAACATATAGTTTCAAGATTTATTGCATACATTTTTCTTCAATTCTTCAAAGTGTGTTCATGTCTTATAGAAATTCAAATTCCTTCCATGATTAATTCGATTTATAGTCAGATCACATATGTATATAAATGCTCCAATGCATTTCGGGCTACTTGGCCCTTCATCTGGGAGCTCTAGAACAGAAGGATATAGCAATAAACATATAGGAAAATGTACCCACTATTATAGAAAAAGTTCACATATATTTATATACAGTGTGCTGTGAGGTGATGTGGTGATTATGCAGACGTGATTTTGGACGGACACGTCACCTGAAGGAGCACCCGACCAGTGCAAATATTGTTGTTTATATTGAAAGACTTTTTTCGCTAAGTGAGACTAGCCTGACGCTGTGCACCCACCCAATTAAATTTTTTTGAAATGTTAACTGTCCCACATCAAATAGGAATCTCCCCACAGAAAGTCACAATGTACATTGTCATGCAGTCTGTTAGTAAACCTGTGAACATACATGTGAACACAATGTCAAGCTGCATCGCCCCTTCACATTGCAGAGGGAGAATCAACACCTCCTGCAGAGTAGACCCAACAACACGTTGGGTCTACATGTGGAAAATGTGCGGCATCACTGTGTGTTACGTTGACTCACAGCTGCTCCTCCCTCCCTCCGAGCCTATTTACTTATATGCGCTGCGCAGTTGCATCACTTGCACTCCTACGGCACACCATTGTCATGCCTTTTTGCGCATGTCCACAAGCCTAACAACGACACACTGATGTTGGCCGTTGAAGGTGGGCGGCCACGTGAGTGTAGGCCTATGGTAAGGATAGGGCGGACAAAGATGTAGAGTTCATGCCTGGCTGAACTTGCGATGCTCTGCGAGTAGGGCTTTGCTTTTGGCTCATGCTGCGGCAATACAGATACACACAACACTTGGCATCTATGAGCCAAGACCCTGAGCAGTTCTCCGTTCGTGCGAGGCTGCCCTCTGGATGCATGTGCCATTGTCGATTGTGGGCCAGATGGTGCAGACACTAAAACACAGACACACGCAATAGTTACTTTCTTGTCCAGTCCAGAACTGAACCACACCCAGAGCCCCAGGCAAAATCTGCACACCCCTATGCTGTACTGGTGTACGCTGGCCCTGCCCACTCCGCTTACGCTTACAGGGGGGACGACAAAGCTGCATAACCGAGGTCTTCCCCACGGCCATAGGTAACATGGTTGCGTCCGCTATACACAGCACAATGTAATGTGATAGGGCCCAGGGCCATCATGCATACGTAATGAACACACAGACACACTTAGATAGATAGTGGACCTGGCTACAGGCATCAGCACTCGCCCTTTTTTATGTCCAGTGGTGCCTGTGCTGGATGGGTGTGGGGTGAGTGTAAGCCAGCCCTCAGGGAGGGGTTGGTGCTGGCAAAAACTAAAACAGTAATCATCGGATCACACACACAGATTCAATCATAAAGGTGGTGCACTGAGGTAGGGGCACCAGATCTGAAATCACACACAAAATATTCAAGTATAAAGGGTCCATGACTTGAACTGCACTGAGGTAGGGGCACCAGAGATGAAAGTGCTCATGTGAAAAAATTGTCCATTTGGGATATTCCTGCTGCCTGAGGTGACATTGTTGCGTCCGCTGTCCACAGCTCGAAACTCAATCATAAAGGGTCCATGAGTTGTGGTGCAAAGAGTTAGTGGCACCTGAAGAGCTTAGCGTGTGCGCAGCCAGCGATGATGGAGTGTCCTTGCAGGTCAGGATTGGATTGGATATGTGTGAGCCCTGCTGACCGCAGCGTAGGTCGGAGGCCACGGTCAGCAAGGGCCCACAGCCACGTTTAGTTGACTTGAGCTGCACGGAGTTAGTGGTATCTGAAGTACTCAGCGTGTGTGCAGCCAGCGATGATGCGTCGTCCGAACGGGCCGCACTGGATGCAATGTCTGTTGCCTACTGGACTCTGCAATTTATAAATCAAGACTGAATTTGAATTGTGAGCCCAGCTGACTGCAGTGTAGGCTGGAGGCAGCAGTCAGCAATGGTCCACAGCTACATGGCTTTGACTTGAGCTGCACAGAGTTAGTGGCACCTGAAGCACTCCGCGTAGGCGCAGCCAGCCAGTGATGATGAAGTGTCCTTGCAGGTCAGGATTGGATTGGATATGTGTGAGCCCTGATGACCACAGTGTAGGCCAGAGGCAGCGGTCAGCAAGGGCTCACAGCCACATGGCGTTGACTTGAGCTGCACAGAGTTAGTGGCACCTGAAGCATTTAGCATGTGCGCAGCCAGCGATGATGCGTCGTCCGGGCGGGCCGCACTGGATGCAATGTCAGTTGCCTACTGAACTCTGCAGTTAATAAATCAAGACTCGATTTGAATTGGGGGACCTGCTGACGGCGGTGTAGGCCGAAGGCAGTAGTCAGCACACACATGTCTCCGTGGTTCTGTGCCGCTGGGTGCACTGGGGGCCTGTGTAGTGGAAGCCAACGATTGGCTGAGGAGGCTGGCGGTCACGGCGGCATCCTCGTGGCAGGGTGAGGGGCACCGCCCTGGCAGACGCTTTGGCCATCCCGGAAGTGAACCACGCCCAGAGCCCTGGCTATTTATTCACACTCCTACGCACAACTGGCGTACGCCGGACCAGCCCACTCCGCTTATGCTTACAGGGGGGGATGACAAAGCTACATGTCCAAGGTCTTCCCCACTGCCTGAGGTGACATGGTTGCGTCCACTGCCCACAGCACTATGAACACCAGCTTTATATGTTCACATTAACATGTCTGTGCTCTGCATACTGAAGTCTGTCCAGCACATCACCACCACACTTGGCATTGCGTACATTCTAATTCATGGGTGAGTTGCCTCCTTCACAAATACTTGGTTCCCACCTCTCCCCCACATACTTCAAACATGTGGCTGCGGGCCATACCGTTTTCGAAAGGTCCGCTGTCTTGTTCTGCTCTGCCTCTGTGGTAGTCCGGGAAGGGTGGTCGGCGGGGGGGTCCTGGGTGTAGTGGCGGCGGCTGTTGTGGCCCTCTTGCATCTCCGAGCTGCATGATCATTGGCTTCTTGGCATCTTTTGGGCTTCAGATGTGGCTCTGGGCTGGGCTCCCTTTCATACTGCTGGTTGTCGTCCTGCTTAACACCAGTAAAAGGCACTTGTTAAATCCCTGCTCTAACGCACCTTCTCACCTATTTTTGGATCGCATCGCAGATCTGGCTGGTTGTTGAGAATCTCGAGAAGTTGTGTTTTTGTGTGTTTTTGCACGGGAACGCCTACCCTGCATCTCATTAGCGTTAGTTGTTGCTGTCATCCGTGGCGATGTTTTTCGCGGCAGCTATTGCTGGAAAACTGGCAATATCTGCAGTTTGCACCAGCTTGAGAATAGGGCAATAAATCTATTGCCACTTTTGTGGCGCTAAAGTGCTGATAAATCGGCAATAAGTCCTTGAGAATATGCCCCATGGTCTTATCCACTTCTCCTGGAACATGTTGCAATATTCTCTGCAATGCCGCTGCAGCTGAGGCCAGTCTGAAATGCATTCTTAAGAATTGGTATGTACCAAATGGATTGGTAAAGGCCGGGAGAACCTGGGAGTCCGGATGCAGGGCAACCTGGTGGTATGCTGGCGAGAGGTCCAACACAGAAAAGTATTTAGCTCAACTTATGATAATCAACATTTCATTGATTTTAGAAAGAAGATACCTGTCCATCCAAATGTTGGCATTTAAACTCCTCAAGCCCACACACATCCGAATATCTTTCCCTCCTTTTTTGGACATTATCACAATCGGAGCCAACCATTCTGAACTTTCGACAGCTTTAATGATACGCTCCCCTCAAATTTCTCTAGCTCTTTTTATAATGGTTCTCGCATCAGTAGAGGAAAATATCTTGTCTTTTGTGCAACCGAAACAGTTGTGTACATAGTTTCTATCTTATCAGTGAAGACTGCAGGATATTCTTCACATACATCCACCCCACCAAGGTCCTGTCAACAAGTAATACTTGCTCCTCACTGTTGGGGTCAAGCGTGATACTTAAGTCTCTCTGGTGTTTCCATCCCAGTAAGTTACTCACCCTCTCTGTAATATAGACTTTACCTATGGTGTGCCTCTCTTTAAATGTGACACACATCCTCACCATGCCTTTTAATTGAATGGGATCCTTGTTATACCCCCGTATGTATGTCTGTCTTCTCCAAAGTATACTCATTCTCCTTAAACATCGCCTGAAACGTGTCCTTGTCAATTAAAGTGTAAGGGGAACATGAATCTGCAAAAGCACTTACTTTTTTGCCATCTAATTGAATATCACAAACAGGATATCTGGCCCTTTATTCCTCCTCCTGACTATGCACTTGAAACACGAATTTGTTTTCTCTGGAATATGCATTGGGTTCTTCATGAACTACATGTATATCTTTCTCCGCTTCCTTAGACTTCCACATCTTGGCTTAATGTCCTGTTCTGTTGCACTTTCTACAATTACCCCTCCGGCAGGACACTTGGGGAAATTGGCAAGATGATTGACATTACCACATCTGTAACACTTAGCATTCTCCTTCCTTGGCTTGGATTTGATCCCAGTGTGGGTATCATGATTTAACAACTTCTCTTGTACATTGTGGTCATTGGTGCAACAAACAAATTGATCCCTAATGAGGGAATAAGTGAGGGCTCCAAACCCACATGTAGCAGACAGCCCCCTCAAAGTAGCTATATATGAGGTAACTTTCTCATTTTTTCCTTGCCCCCTTTTAAAGAATTTGTGTCTTTCCAGAACAACGTTTACCCTATCTTTGAAATGGGCACCCACATTTCTTAATGTGGTGGTAAACACACCTTCATCACCTTCTTCCTCCCCTTCACTGTTTTCAGCAAGATCTTAATAGACTTTCCTTCCTTGGATCCCCAAATTGCGTAATAATATATGTTGTTTCCTTACAGATGAAATATTTTCTCCACCTATGGCAATTAAATATGAATGGAATATTTAAACCGATCTGTCCCAAGGGATCTCAGGTTAACCATCTTCATTCAAGAATGGAGGGGGTTGGTTCATGTTTGCTACAAACATGGCTGAAAGGGTATACCACAAAACTTTGCTACCTCACTGTAAATAAAGGACACTTGCAGAAAAACAGTAACGAAATAAAAACTTTTAGAGACACTAGAAGCAAAACAAAGTGAAGATTTAGATGAAAAGCAACAGTATCTGTTAGGGAGGCAAGATAGATAGTGGTGCATGTGAGCAACAGGCTGTATGCTGCAGGCAAAATGTAATTAAAGCTGTGCCTGTCAGCGTAGGGACATGATGGTTCTCAGAGAAAGTTAAGAATGTCAACTGTGCCTGTTAGAGTGATGTGAAATTAAAATGCTGCAGCAAATTAGTATGCTGTGCCTGTCATCGTATGCTTTACATCTAGAATGCTGCAGGCTACTATAAGCTGTGCCTGTCAGCATGTAATGATGATTCTCCAAGGTGGAGACTGCACTGATGAAGAAAAACAAAAATATGCGCTCACTCAGAAGTCGCGTAGAGTTGGAGTATTTACTCCAACACTGCACCGCACCCACTCTCCCATGGGGCACTGAAGGTTCACCAAAGCATGCCAGCGGGGAGCGAGTGTGGCCGCAGGTGCATAGAGGCAGAGAAGATGACAGATGGAAGAACAAGTGAAAGGATTTCTCAGATGCCACTCACAAAATGTTGTGTGTCGCTGAGCGTGCCGTATGTGGAGATCGGCAATTGAAAAGATCTTCAGGCGCCTCTCGTCAGAGAGGTGTATGATAGAGCAGACGCGACGGTGGAGCCGCCTCTCACCTGAGAGCATGCGTGTCAAAGCTGACACGACTCCTCAGCAGGTCTCTGAGTGAAGAAACCAACAGAACTGACACAACAGCGAAGCTGCTTCTCCCTCAGGGAATGTGCGTCAAAACTGACACAACTCCTCAGCTGGTTCTCTGGGTGAGGAAGTCGATAAAACTGACATCTCTCACCTCAGGGCAAGCGCAAAGGTGGAGTGTACAGCAGCACCAAGACAAGCTGAGCAGGGTAAAGCGTATCAGCTTTTACCTTCATCACAGAAACGATGAAAGGATATTGGGTGACAAAAATGTGCCCTCCTACGATGATGACAGCGGCAGGCAGACCTACACTGTCACAGCTTGTCGTTTCAACACCGGCACAACCCAGGTGGATTTCCCAAAGTCCTTGGAGAACAATCAGCAGAAATGCACCTCAGGTGACTAAAATGGCAGGTGACAGCATGTAGAGTGTGGAGTGGAACTACTACCAGTGCAGCAGAAGCAGTGTCCAAGCATGAATAGCATCCAGAGGAGATGCCAGGCGAAGAGTAGTCACAGGAGCAGGTAAGGTACATCAAGAGACAAGGTTGGACTGGCAAAGTAAGAGGGGTGAGAAATCACAGCTGTCCCCTGCGCACAGCCCTCAATCATCACCAAATGTAGTAACTAAATCCAGGAGACTGAAGTAGGTTTGAAGAAACATGGGTTATTTCAGTACAGGTGTTTCCCAACGCTCATGTTGTCGGAGTCCAGGCGAATGCAGCCATGTCCACTGTTGTTGTGGGATATGTGACCAGATCTCCAAGATGCAACAAGGTGTTGGGACATGTGCAATGGGTTAAAATCAATTGTGGCTGCAGGTACGTAGTTACTTGTCCATGAAAGCGATTGCAGCTTCGTAGGCCCTCATTTCCAACATGAGGTCATTGTCGACTTCATCAAACAGGACGGCTATTACACCCATTAGCAGGTCCGGACAGATGTGCTGTGTCCACCCCCTTTCACCAATTAGCACTCCTGTCCAATAGGGGAGCGGTTCAAGGAGGTCACTGCACACGAGGATTTGTGCAATCTCCCAGCTCCAGCTGCCAGCATGAATGCCAAGTAGCAAGGCTTCCCATAAACGGGTATCACAGTGACACTCCTGGTCGTGTGCCAACAGGGGGCGCACACACATGTCTAAATCAGTTCAGCTACCGTCCTGTTGGATAGGCAGACATCCATGCACCGCTCGAATATGCACGATCGACATTGCAACACAGGCTGAATGCAGGTGACGTTGGCAAGGCGGCAGCTTAGCCGGTAACTGATCCGCATCACTGCCAATGGCATTGCCCCAAGAAACTGTACAGTCCACGTTACAGGGGGTTTGCATGTGTCCGGGATGTTCTGCCATTGCAAAATAAAATGTATACCCTAGCACACGTGAAATCAAACTGGTAGTTTCCAATGTAAGTCACACATAAAACACAATAAATCAATCAGTTGATTTTCTCTATTTTTCTTTTTTATTTGGTCTTCAAGCTTTCAGTAAGTGAACAGTTCCCAAGCCAACACGTGTTTCGTCGCCTCAGTAAAGTTGTACATGCGACTTGTTCACGGCTGAAAAGATTCACTGTATTGTGGTTTATAGTGCGGCGATAATTCGAAGGCACACTAATCCTGTGGCGTGAGGTGATATCCTGATAAGGACTGCTGGGCAAGTTCCCGAAATTATTCCAATACTCAGTAATTCGAATTTCCAATTCTGCATAGCTGGAACTGTGAGCCGCCGATACGCAAACTCGTCTCCTCACGCCAGACTCCAAAATGTGATTGCGTCAGTGGGTCTGGTTAAAGCGGCACTGTTCTGACCTGCACCAGATCTGTTGATGAAATGCCACAGTCAGATCAATGAGTTGTTTTAGTGTTCAACGGTTGTACGCCTGGAATGGTGTGGGAGTAAGTATGAAGGCCATTCCATTCCATGCAAAATAATTTCGGGCACGGACTTCTGTCTGTGGGGTGTATATACGTTGTTCTTTCGTCGGGCTGTGCATGTCGGGCTGTGCATAGTGTGGGAGTCGTCATCATCTGCTGTTATGGTATCTGTAAGGGGGTGCCGGGCACATGCAATTCTGAGGTCGGTGATGCAGATGTGCTCCCGCCTGATAGTTCAAACAAAGGAGCTTTCATCCCTAATGTTAGTTTGTCATCTGCTTGCATTCAGGAAATGTAATGTGGCTTGTTGGGGGTGGTGTTTGGGATGTGTGTAACTTTGGGATTCATGTTTGACATGTCTTGCATGTGGCAAATGTGCGGCATCACAGTGTGTTACGTTGACTCACAGCTGTTTCTCCCTCCCTCCAAGCCTATTTACTTATATGGGCTGCGCAGTTGCATCACTTGCACTCCTACGGCACACCATTGTCATGCCTTTATGCGCATGTCCACAAGCCTAGCAACGACACACTGATGTTGGCCGTTGAAGGTGGGCGGCCACGTGAGTGTAGGCCTATGGTAAGGATAGCGCGGACAAAGATGTAGAGTTCATGTCTGGCTGAACTTGCGATGCTCTGCGAGTAGGGCTTGGCTTTTGGCTCATGCTGCGGCAATACAGATACACACAACACTTGGCATCTATAAGCCAAGACCCCGAGCAGTTCTCCGTTCGTGCGAGGCTGCCCTCTGGATGCATGTGACATTGTCGATTGTGGGCCAGATGGTGCAGACACTAAAACACAGACACACGCAATAGTTACTTTCTTGTCCAGTCGAGAACTGAACCACACCCAGAGCCCCAGGCAAAATCTGCACACCCCTATGCTGTACTGGTGTACGCTGGCCCTGCCCACTCCGCTTAGGCTTACAGGGGGGACGACAAAGCTACATAACCGAGGTCTTCCCCACGGCCAGAGGTAACATGGTTGCGTCCGCAATCCACAGCACAATGTAATGTGATAGGGCCCAGGGCCATCATGCATACATAATGAACACACGGACACACTTAGATAGATAGTGGACCTGGCTACAGGCACCAGCACTCGCCCCTTTTTATTTCCAGGGTCACATGTCTAGTGGTGCCTGTGATGGATGGGTGTGGGGTGTGTGTAAGCCAGCCCTCAGGGAGGGGTTGGTGCTGGCAACAACTAAAACAGTAATCATCGGATCACACACACAGATTCAATCATAAAGGGTCCATGACTTGTGGTGCACTGAGGTAGGGGCTGTGCCTGTCAGCGTAGGGACATGATGGTTCTCAGAGAAAGTTAAGAAAGTCAACTGTGCCTGTTAGAGTGATGTGAAATTAAAATGCTGCAGCAAATTAGTATGCTGTGCCTGTCAGCGTATGCTTTACATCTAGAATGCTGCAGGCTACTATAAGCTGTGCCTGTCAGCATGTAATGATGATTCTCCAAGGTGGAGAATGCACCGATGAAGAAAAACAAGAATATGCGCTCACTCAGAAGTTGCGTAGAGTTGGAGTATTTACTCCAACACTGCACCGCACCCACTCTCCCATGGGGCACTGAAGGTTCACCAAAGTATGCCAGCGGGGAGCGAGTGTGGCCGCAGGTGCATAGAGGCAGAGAAGATGACAGATGGAAGAACGAGTGAAAGGATTTCTCAGATGCCACTCACAAAATGTTGTGTGTCGCTGAGCGTGCCGTATGAGGAGATCGGCAACTGAAAAGATCTTCAGGCGCCTCTCGTCAGAGAGGTGTATGATAGAGCAGACGCGACGGTGGAGCCGCCTCTCACCTGAGAGCATGCGTGTCAAAGCTGACACGACTCCTCAGCAGGTCTCTGAGTGAAGAAACCAACAGAACTGACACAACAGCGAAGCTGCTTCTCCCCTCAGGGAATGTGCGTCAAAACTGACACAACTCCTCAGCTGGTTCTCTGGGTGAGGGAGTCGATAAAACTGACATCTCTCACCTCAGGGCAAGCGCAAAGGTGGAGTGTACAGCAGCACCAAGACAAGCTGAGCAGGGTAAAGTGTATTAGCTGTTACCTTCATCACAGAAACGATGAAAGGATATTGGGTGACAAAAATGTGCCCTCCTACGATGATGACAGCGGCAGGCAGACCTAGACTGCCACAGCTTGTCGTTTCAACACCGGCACAACCCAGGTGGATTTCCCAAAGTCCTTGGAGAACAATCAGCAGAAATGCACCTCAGGTGACTGAAATGGCAGGTGACAGCATGTAGAGTGTGGAGTGGAACTACTACCAGTGCAGCAGAAGCAGTGTCCAAGCATGAATAGCATCCAGAGGAGATGCCAGGCGAAGAGTAGTCACAGGAGCAGGTAAGGTATATCAAGAGACTAGGTTGGACTGGCAAAGTAAGAGGGGTGAGAAATCACAGCTGTCCCCTGCGCGCAGTCCTCAATCATCACCAAATGTAGTTAGTAAATCCAGGGGACAGAAGTAGGTTTGAAGAAACATGGGTTATTTCAGTACAGGTGTTTCCCAACGGCCATGTCCAACTTTCCTCAGCTCAATCCCAAAATTCTACTGTGCACTCTCTAGAGTTCCAGAGTGGAACCAAAGTCCCTGCAACGCAGAGGTGGAACATACCATTGTGCATGACATCTACAGACATAATAACTATCTACAAGTAAGGGCATAATATATGTACAATTAAAACAGTAGGTTACAACAATAAGCTTATGAAATACTGTAACATCAAAGATTCTTCCATTATGGACAATTTGAGTTTTGAACAGAGATTTGCCATTCAACGTCTAATGGATGATCCTGAAATAGTCATAGCAAGTGTGGGAATTTGCACTGCCCACCTCCCCGAGTCTAAAAGCCCCCTTGAGATCCCATTCCATGGGCTGAGTATTTAAATGAAGGGAGGGGGCTGCATCATCCCCCTCCCGGAGCCTATTCCTCCTGGAGCATAATTAGGCACCGGGTACCCCATCCTGGGGCAAAAATGTGGAAGAAAGGGAAGAGGGCCATGCGGCCTGCTCTGCAAGCCTTAGAAAGGCCCACTCGCCCCATCCCCTGGGGCTGTCACAGTAATTGAAAGGGAGGGGGCTACTCCTCACCCCTCCCTGAACCTTCAAAGGCCCTGGCGGCCCAATCCCCCTAGGGTGGCTAAGTTGATTTGTCCTGGGTAGCCCACCCCAGGGGCACAGTAGTTTCCCTTACCACACCAGTGCACGCAGGGAAACATATGTTTGCTCTCATCTGGCGATAGTATTTTTAAATCTCCCGTCAGACGAGAGCAAATATGCAAGTCTGCACTCACCCAGTGGCAAACTTAAACATGCTCCCAATGGCTGAGAGCAGGCTTCAGTTCTGTTTCTCTGGTCGTGGCAGGGAAACAGAACACATATTGCTCACGCCCAGAGGGAGAAAGCATATATAGCTGCTCCCTCCGGGCGGGAGCAATGCCAGCTCCTGCACTATATGGGATCCTCTCCGGGGTTGCGGGTGCCTTGCGGCTCCCCTTGCAGCCCACAACGTGTTGATTGTGGTGCCCTGGATGGGCACCTGAGGCAACAAGGCTTGGGGAGTGGAGTCTTATGGCCCCCTTCACTTTTTAATAAGATACAGCCCCATGGATGGGGCCAACGAGGCCTGAGAAGGCTTGCGGAGGGGGGCATGCATTCCCTCTGCCTTTTTAGGTCGAGGAGACGTTAGCATTCATGCGAAGCATGAATGCTGTCAGCTCGACAACTAATGCTATCCGTATTTGGGAAAGTGGACACCAAAGTGTCACGAGCTTTCCCAGTGTCGGATTCCACCGCGGGAGCGAGCGCGCTTGCGCAGACCGCAGGGCTTGCATGCAAACACGGCGCGCACACAGGCAGGCCCCATCCACTGCACGCACAGGCACACGCGCGCACACACACACACACACGCAGGCACACACATGCAGGCACACAGCCCCCCCTCCCCCCGCCCCCTCCCCTCTTACCTCACCGGAGTCGGGCTCGCACCATCTGCCAAGGGAGCCCAGCAGAGCACTCGAGCTCCTCTCCCACTCTACGAAGAAGCGGAGCTCTCCCCATAGGCATGGGGGCCTCGCAGTCTCCCCGCTGGTCTTCACCCGGGCCCCCTCCTGGGACCCGGGACTTCATGCGGCACTTCTCGTCTCCGGGCTCGCGCTGGTGCAAAGGAAACGAAACTGAAGAGTGGCGCGCATGCGCAAGCAGCCCCCGCCCTCCCACTGCTCACAGGCCGGCAGACATCGCTGTTTATTTATTTATTTTTACTTAATAGATAAAGATATGCTAATAATTGCCGCCGATGCCGAGGCTCCAAACATGTTAAGGGCATCCGTTTTAGCACTTCCCTCTCCCGTGTTATGTTTAATTTGTGGCTCCGGACCTATTTATGACCTCCCCTCTAATCAACCCCACCTGCCCTGTGCCCAGCTTCCCTTGCGCGAACACACCCAGGGAGAGACCGGCTCATGCACGGCTCTCCCTGGGTCCCCCCTTGCGGACGGGAGGGCGGGAGGCTGCCTTTCCTTGAAGATGAGAGCTGCAGGATTGGAATAATGCAGGACGGCGGGAGCGGGAGTCGGGACCCAAGTTGAGGTGGCTGACGGTAAGTTGTAGTTTATATTTTTTTTATTTAGCTCCTCCTGCCCCCCCCTGCGATGACCTCATTAAACCCCCCCCCCCCCCCCACACGCCCATCATGCCGGCCGCGAGAGCAACCAGTAATTGGTTTTTGTCCAGCAGGATTAATTGGTCTGGCCGAGGCTGTATATTCCGCATTTTTGCCTGACAAAACTTTGGTGCTGAGATGAAGTTAGGCCGTTAATAGGTTAATAGTTCTCCGGGCTGGTGGTATGTATAAACAACAGGGGACTACACATGGAGGGAGCAATACTTCATATCCCCGCAGGCCCACATGCCATGTATTCGGTGTCTGGTAAGGGATCACACAGCCTTTTCTTTAAATTGATGGCCTAGGCTATGTTAGTGACAACAAATCAAGTGTCATTTCTGTCTACCATGCATTTTGACTCAAATACCCACTGATTTTTCAGTCAATATCAACTCATTAGGTCACATCTATCGTTAAAACTACATTACATCCCAACAAAATATTAATAAGACCTGGTGTAGTAGTGTAATGTAATTGGTGCTCATGTGAGGCACTCCAATATATTCTGGCCGAGAGCGCAAATAAAATGGTGACCAGCATCTGAAAATATTTTATTGTGCATATCTTCCCCTACTAGTTAACAGACACAGGACTAAGTGGAGTCAGCTTCTGCCTCTAAACTCGATACTAGAAGAAAATAAAGCGAGAGATGCCATTGACATTTCTATCGCTGAAGTAGTCAAGCAGAGCTAATATCACTGAATTGCAATCTGCTCTGATGCATGTCTTACAATAGGTAATTTAACAAACCTCTTCTGTGATGTTTAATACCCGGTGAGAGAAATGCAGCGGAAGTGGTATTATAGTATTGGCTTAGAATGGTTGTCTTTTACTTTACCAAAAGGTGAAGCACCACACGCAGAAGTACTTTATTTGTAAATACAATCCAGGTGAATTTCTAATGCATTACTAAATTCGAGGGATGTTATTTCCATATGCTATAAAAAAACACAGCGGTCTCTATTTTACTCTTTTTCACCTCTTGACATTATTCTGCACTCAGATGCCCTCCGCAGATTTCTAGACGCTTTATAAACATTGATAGACAATGATATGAATGCTATTGCTACAAAACAAATGCTATAAAAATGTACCCAGTACTGGCAGAGCTTATTTCAGCACAATTACAATATTGTAAAATATACCAAAAAATGACATAGATACTGATGTGGGATTTTTATACAGGACTTTTCCCATACGGATACTATAGAACACTGTACAGGTCAAAGAATTGAGGGCGGGGTCCAATCTAATGCTGGCCATGGGGAACATGCAGGGTGCCTCCTTCAAGTTCACCAAGTCTTATTTACAGGCCCCAGCACACAGAATACGTGCTTGTTTTTAGGCCACATCCTACAGCTGTTCGTCGGGACACCTGTCTGCTCCTCCTAACTGGTTGCTCCTCCTGCAGTCACCTTCTTTGTTGCAAAGCCTACGTGTCTAGCAGTCACAACTATGATATGCTAATAATTGCCGCCGATGCCGAGGCTCTGCATCATTTGTTTCAGATGTTACACTTACCCATCCCAACCGTGTTTCTTTTTTCTTTCTCTCCCCACCGCCCCTCTGAGATTGCGGTTTAATTATTTATTTTTAATTACTAGATAGGGATTTGCTAATAATTACAGTCGATGCTGAGGCTCAAATTATGTTAAGGGTGTTTGTTTGTCCACTTTCCCCTACAGTGTTATGTTTACTTTGTGGATCTCTCAACCTCACCCACCCTCACCCTCACTCACACTCTCACACACCCTCTCACCCTCACACCCCCTCACACACCCTCTCACCCTCTCACACACCCTCACACTCACACACCCACATACCCTCACCCTCACATACCCTCACACCCCCTCACCCTCACACCCTCTCACCCTCACACACCCTCACCCTCACACCCCCTCACCCGCCCTCACCCTCACCCCCCTCGCCCTCACCCTCACCCCCCCTCACCCTCACCCCCCCTCACCCTCACCCACCCTCACACCCCCTCACCCTCACTCACCCTCACCCTCACTCACCCTCACACACCCTCACTCACCCCCACTCACCCCCCTCACCCTCACACACTCTCACCCTCACACACTCTCACCCTCACACACCCTCACACACCCTCACTCACCCTCACTCACCCTCACTCACCCTCACTCGCCCTCACTCGCCCTCACTCACTCACCCTCACTCACCCTCACAGGATAGCAAAACATAGCATAGCATAACATAACAAAGCATAGCAAAACAAAACAGCATAGTATAACAAAACATAGCATAGCATAACAAAACACAACAAAACATAGCAGAACAAAACATAGCATAACATAACAAAGCATAGCATAACATAACAAAGCATAACATAACAAAGCATAGCATAGCATAACATAACAAAGCATAGCATAGCATAACATAACATAGCATAGCATAACATAACATAGCATAGCATAACATAACAAAGCATAGCATAACATAACAAAGCATAGCATAGTATAACAAAACATAGCATAACAAAACAAAACATAGCATAACAAAACAGCATAGCATAACGAAACAAAGCATAACATAACGAAACATAGCATAACAAAACATAGCAAAACACAACAAAACATAGCATAGCATAACAAAACATAGCATACATAACAAAACATAGCATAGCATAGCAAAGCATAGCAAAACAGCATAGCATAGCATAACAAAACACAACACAACATAGCATAACAAAACGAAACAAAGCTTAGCATAGCATATCATAACAAAACATAGCATAACAAAACATAGCATAACAAAACATAGCATAGCAAAACAAAGCATAATAAAACACACCAAAACATAGCATAGCATAGCATAACTAAACATAGCATAGCATAACAAAACATAGCATAGCATAACAAAGCATAGCATAGCAAAACACAACAAAACATAGCATAGCATAACAAAACACAACAAAACATAGCATAGCATAACAAAACAAAGAATAGGATAGCAAACCTAAACCTAGCATAACAAATCAAAGCATAGGATAGCAAAACAAAACATAGCATAACAAAACACAACAGCACATAGCATAAAAAAACATAGCAAAACACAACAAAACATAGCATAGCGAAACAAAACATATAATAGAATAGCATACCAAACACAGCATAGCATAGCATAACAAAACATAGCATAGCATAATAAAACACAACAAAACATAGCATATCATAACAAAGCATAGCATAGCATAACAAAGCATAGCAAAACATAGCATAGCATAACAAAACAAAGAATAGGATAGCAAACCTAAACCTAGCATAACAAATCAAAGCATAGGATAGCAAAACAAAACATAGCATAACAAAACACAACAGCACATAGCATAACAAAACATAGCAAAACACAACAAAACATAGCATAGCGAAACAAAACATATAATAGAATAGCATACCAAGCACAGCATAGCATAGCATAACAAAACATAGCATAGCATAATAAAACACAACAAAACATAGCATATCATAACAAAGCATAGCATAGCATAACAAAGCATAGCAAAACATAGCATAGCATAACAAAACATAGCATAACAAAACACAGCATAGCATAACAAATCAAAACATAGGATAGCAAAACACAACATAGCATAGCGCCTCACTCAGCACCACTCAGGGGCACCACAGCATCACTATGGGCTACCACAGCATCACTGAACGCAACAGCATCACTCGTTCGCCACCACAACACCACTCTGCGCCACCACAGCATCAATCTGTGCAACCATTCAACACCTGGTTCAAATATATTCTCTCAATGTTTCAAGCTTTATTACAAATGTCACAAAAAGATGTTAATATTTCACTTCTGTTCTTGGATTTTCGCCACAATAAAATACAATGAACATAATCTTCACAAAAGTTATTTACAAAAGTTTAATCTATTGCCATTATAAATTACAATAACTTTTATTTAAGTATTAATTATTTAAAAAAATTAAAAGCCATTGTTATTTGTAATATCAATACATCTAAGTCACGTAAATACAACACATATTGCATTACAAATGCTATAGGTGTAACATTTGTGAAAGTTAAAACTATTGGCATTGTAAATGACAAAGCTATTACTTTCACTATTTTCAAAAGCAAAACTTAATTAAAAAATTTGTCATTTACAATACCAATAACTCAAACTTTCCTAATGCGAGACCTATTGCATTGCAAATGCTTGTTCTAATTGAATTGAGCATCAGCGATTGGGTCCCCAAAGCTTAATGAGGCCCTGGAAGGTTGGATGTGTGGCACCCCTCCTTTTTTAAATACCATACAGCCCCATTGGATAGGATCCCCAGGGCTTACTAAGTTCTGGGATGGGGACTGCAAATCTTTCTCCCCTTAATATATATGTTTTTGCTCCTGGGGATGGTGTCCCTGGGCCTGAAGGTCAACCCTACATCGAGCATGCCAAAAGCTGTGCAGGGAATGAGGTTGGCAGCCTGCAGGGGGTTGGCTGCCTCCGAGTAGGCTGGGCGCACAGTTTGGCCACAAGGGAAGGAGGGTGGGTTATCCACAGACCCTGGTCACAAGCCAGACCCTGTAGCCAACCTCGCAGATGGTTGTATGATAGAGGCATTCATGGCTAAACTACACGTGCCTCTACCACGCAGCCCGAACCACAATTGCGTCTTAACCACGCATACCTTTACCATGCAATTTCATGGAAAAGGCATGAATGGTAAAGGGGAATGTGTGGCTAAGCTTGTGACTCCGCTTCCTCCACCCCAAATTACAAACCCCCTACCTGCCACCCCGCCCTGAGGTCCAAATACACTGCCCCCTTCCACCCCCACGCTGTCTCTAACACTTAATATACACTACCGACCCTCTCCCACCTCTGTGCTGTCCCTAAAACTACCCCAACCCGTTCCACTGCCCTTAGGATTAAAACTACCCCGACCCCCACCCCCCTAGAGCCCTAAATAAACAACTCCGCCCTCCCCTAAGCCCTAACATCTACTCCAACTGCACAGCCCCCAGTGCCCTGAGTCCTAAAACCCTGTTCCTTAATATACACTACCCAAACCCCTCTCATCCCTGCGCAGCCCCTAAAGCTACCCGACCCCTTCCACTGCCCTTAGGCCTAATGAAATAACCACTAATTAAAAAAGCTACCCCGACCCTATCCCCAGGCAGGAAAATGACCCTGACCCCCAGCCCTGCAAAATACTCCCACCTGCAGCCCTGAAATGACCCACGACCCCCCCAGCCCTGAAAATTACCCTAAAAGTCCTAGAATCAACTCTGTACCCCCAGCCCAGAAAATTACCCCCACAACCCGTACAAACTACCCCTACCAAATCCGGCCCCAGCCCCACTTACCTCAACGCAATGTCGCTTCCTGGGGTCCTCCTTCTTTCGCCGAGCAGCAGCTAGCAGCTAGACCTCATACTGCCTTAACCACGCATGGCATATGCGTGGTTAAGGCAAGCGCGTGATAGCGCTTACGTACTCGTAACACGTGTGACTCTGCCCTCGTTGTACCAAATGTTTGGCTGCTTGGAGGTTGTTGGAACCAGGCCTGGCCTTCGGCTGTGACCTGGGGGATTTGTTCTGTGTGATGACAAAATATTACTTTACGTTAAAAAAAATGCAATTCACTGAAAAAAAACAAATGTTAAAGTAACATTATAGCTAAGTGAAATGTTCAGTAACAATATGATGTTTTAAACTCAAAGTAACGCAGAAATACGCCAGTTATAGTTATCTCTAGTAACTATAACTCGTGCCCTAGGGAAATTATAACCTGTGTTCTGCTAAATACCCCAAACATTACATCTCTCATGACATCATTCATAATATCACTGCAACGTTTGCAATGAAATCATTGATGAGAAAACTGTGCATTGCCGGAGCGTGATAAATTGTTAGTCAAAGTGTATAATATCTGGGCTGTCATATACTGGTTGATTTACAGCAGTGTGTGATATTTCAGGGTAAGGCCACTTAGAAATTGAGACACTTAACCACAACTTTAAGCAGTGAAACAAATGAGTGGCCAAAGACCAGTAGAGCTACCAGACTCCTTTCTTTAAGCAAGATAGAAGGAAGCCTTGCTATATTTGGAGGCCTGTATGCAATGAATCTGATTTGGTCTAAGCATCAGAATCTGTGTATTAGTTGCCTTCATGAAGATAAAGCTCTCTTTCATTCAATGAGACACAACGTTCAGGCACGAGGTAATGCTGGCCTGCTTCCCTGGGGTGCTCATCAACCACAAGAGAACTTGATAATGGCGTGCAGACTTTGAATTTCATTTAGTACTGCAGAATGCTCAAGTGTCTACGCGAACAGTAGCCTGTAGATTTGGAACAATAAGCATGGGGGAATAAAGTAAACCCTGTGGCGTAGTGCATGGCTTTGCGCTTTAGCCTGATATGTAAACCACAATTACAATGCAGATTACAATATAATACTCCAGTATGTAATGCTCCATGCAATGAAAGCTTCAATTGTATTCATCTAAAGGTAAAGGGCCTAATTTACAAAAGGCTTGCATTGCTCTTGGCGACTCAAGGCAACACAAGCCCTTCACTGGGATTTACTAAGCCACGAAAAGCGTCCTTGTGTGTCTCTGCGTGGTTTAGTAAATCAAAGGTAAGTGAAGGCAGCGCATTCTACTGACTTACGTTATCTTGCGGCAGGGAGGCGGTCCATGGGTGGAGTGGGGGCTTTCCAGTGCATCCACCAATGACTGTTGGTGCATTCACAGATGTACAAAGAGTAGTAAACCTGAGAATGTTTCCACACGTTACTCCTCCCAGACCCAGGCGTAAGGAGGATTAATATCTTTATTTCTCCTCATTACTTCTTTTTTCTTTTCCACATCACAAATAGAAAATAGGAACCTGCCTTTAAGGATTGTATTAGTGCAGGTAGGAGTCCCTTCCTGCATAGAAACAATCCTGCCTGTAATGCAGGCAGTGGCACCCATGCACCATAGTGCTAGAGTACCTGCATTAGTGCTAGGCAGCAAGCAGTGCGCCAGCGCAAGGAGGCAGAAGAAATGTGCCATATCTTTGTAAATATGGAGCATTTCTGATGCCACCCGTTCACACAATGCAGCGCTCAAAGTTACCTTGCTGCGCTCCATGACCTGAAATGCTATTAAATCTGTCCCATATGCTTTATATCTGCTTACATCGACTGTACAATATAGAGTACAGATATACCATCAAGGCCAATAGATGTGGAATAGAAAATCTGTATTTCCGATATGCATGTTTACCTAGGTAAAATGTTGATAAGTGGCATTCTAGAGCAGATGCAAGTGCAGGTCAATGTCATTGACCAAGATATTTTGACACCCAAGCATTTCCACATTACCTCGTCATGTAAAGCACCTTGCATTGGTATGTTGCATTACCCAAGTTTCCACCTTGTCCTAGTGTATTAAGCTCTCATCACAATGCCAATTATACATTTTTCTTTTCACACGTACATTGCACAGAGGTAACAGGATGCTTGAGAAAAAGAAAAGAAAAACTTTGCTACAAATGTAGCAAGTAAAGTGAACTTAAAGGAAAGCCGCAGAACACATATACGAATAGAAACATGGTGTGGATGTTGAAGAAAATTGTAGTGTAGTATGCGACATGGGCGAGGAAGCACAAAGGGCAGGAAGTTTCAGGGCGCTCTGCATTAGGGTGGGAACAAACAAAGTACAGGAACAAGAAAGCAGAACAGAAAAAAGGGAAAAGACGAAATGTCTGAGGGAAATATAAGTATTTACGAAGAGTAAGGGGAAATGATTGGCAGATGACTTATTTAGTATGTATAAAGTGAACTGGAGGTTACAGCTAGCCAACTAGCAAGGGTAAAAGGAAAGGAAACAAACATTGAGGAGGGATTGGCAAGAAGTTAAAAAGGATTTAAGGTAAATTGTAAAATTGATGGAGGCTAGGATTTTAAATTTAGATTTGAAAGCAATGCTTGAAGAACTAGTATGGAGGGAAGCATACAATTAAAGATCATATGCCTCGTTTAGAGTATGTTGGGAGCATTGACGTCGACTCACCAAAATGGCAGGAAATGATGTCATATGCCCATTGACCTCGATGACCTAATATGAATTACTAACTAAAGTTAACAATCTTGCACTCATTGCTAGATGAATGAAAAGCCAGAAGACTTACTAAAGCAGATATGTCTATTTTAGTAACAAATAATATTTTAATTAGCGCACTGACATGAAATGTTAGTGGTTTACATATTTCCTACTGTGCGCAACTATTAAATAGCAAAAACTTGAAGGTACAAACACAGGGCTATAAGTACTTAAGAACAGGCTCTGAGCTGAGCTCATGCTTTGTACTATTTTTTCCTCAATCATATCATACCATACACTTTTCTTCCACCATCTCTACCTCTCACCGCAGTGCCTAAGTCTCTAACTTCCACAGCTGCAATGTATAACCTTTCTTCTCTGCCTTCCTCTCACTTCCACCTCTTCCTCTGTCATACTTATCTCTATCTTGCCCAGTTTTTGTCCTTCGCCCACCCTGTTCTCTCCTCTTAATGGTACGTTAAAAATGCACTTAGACCCAACTCGCAGAGTTTTCCATTTACTTTAAAATCAGCATCTCTTATTCTCACAGCGATGTCCCATGTCCCTCCAACTGCCACCACATGTTCTTTCATACTCATTATGCATGCCTTTCCCAATGCAACTACCTTCTTTTTACATTTATATACTCTATATCTGACAGCCTTACTATTCCCTCGATTTTCCTTGGGTTTCTTTGCACCCCAACCTCACTCCTTTGCTACCTTTCTCTTTCCCAACTAGCCTTCTTCTTCCAACTCAGTTAGTGTCATTCTCTCACCATTTTCTCTAACTGTTTCTCACTCACCTAGCGGACAAAACCACTTTTAGTACAAGAAAACATGCTTGAAAGGTAATATCCAATTACAAATCACTCACTCCAGCTCCATTCTTAACAATTACATTTCCGGTCCACAGAAAACTACAGCAATGGCCCTACATTTGGGTAAATTCCCATCCACCATGGACAAGCCAACCTGGGTCTATGATGGGTCCAAAGACTGCAGACTTTGTGGGAGTGGCAGGGAGGACTTCATCCATCTTGTCTGCATTTGTCCAAACTTATCCCAAGCACGAGGCATCTTTCTAAAAAAAAGCCATGAACTCCAGAGGCATAAAAATGTGGAGATCGGCAATCATGGCGAGCTTAGATCCAACTGACACTCCATCGAATTGCCAACTAATAAAGTTCCTCTTAGCTCATACACATGCACTAAAATGTAAGCTTGTGCCCTGCTCACAAAAGGGAAACAGGACAGCCAACTCTGAAGAAGAGTGTACTCCCGAACACAACACAGAACACTAGAAGTGTGGAGAAGTGTGGCACAATGATTAGAGCAGCAGATCCTGATGCAGAGGTCTAGCCCAGGACCAGGGTTCAATTCCCTACCTCGGTGGGTCTTGGGCTCAAAATTCCATGGACCTGATAATTCTCGCCTCGGTGCCTATTCCAATCATGGAGTCCAACTCTGGGCAATAGCTTGCGTAATCTCCACAACGGCCCCCACAACGCTAAGGATGCCTGGCCTCCACCTTGGGGGTGCCCAGGAGTGGACGCCTCACAGGGAAAGCCAGGATGGGTTCCACAGCGGTATCCGTACAAGCGCCTTGAGACCCTTGCGGGTGAGTAGTGTGCTATACAAGTATCAATTTACATTTAACATATAGAACATAGGAAGGAACACTTCACATGGACCAACATATGCTTAAGATCCTTTTTAAAATAGTACATTGTGTATGTTAAAATGACTGTATTTTAAAAATACTTGCACTTGAAACGGAAAGTTTTATGGTTTAGAGAAACAAAAAATAGGAAAACATTAAGAGTTTTATTCGTAGTGTCTGATTTTACTTCAACTTCACTCACCTATACCTCTCCCAGTTTCTCTCCAAACTTCACATCCTTCTCATGTGTAATCTGTTTCCATTTCACTTGCAGAATTCATTTAATTTTGATTTAATATTCACCACTATCTTTGGCTACTAATTATCTCTTTACTTTCACTGTTCACTCAAGTTCGAATGCTTTCTTTCTCTAACCAGGACTGCAGTAGATTTCTCACTCTTTGCCACTCATATCCAAAAACCTTTATACCTCCAAGTCTCTTTTTTACCTTGCCGCTACTACATTCTGTCACAGTCATCTTCAAGATTCCATCTTCCTCTATCACGATGCTCTATTGCAATAGTTCTACTCTAAGCTTCACCCTTTTCAGTGTATGTCTCGCTCATTGAAGTTCCTGTTTCTTCCCTCTGTACCACTCCTATTCATTTGCATGCTCTGTGAAGCTCCACACATTCACACATGCTTCACACCTTCCCCAGTGGGATTGTGGGGGGATGCTCTGAAGAGACCATTCTCCTCTTCTCTGCGGTGCAGGCCTCCTTCACGACAAAGCCCTCATCTTGCTGCAGGTTCTGGGAGCTTTAATTGTGTTGATGAGTGTGAGAAACTGGGAGCAGCATGCTTTCAAATAAACAACTGGAGAACCATCATAAAAGGGACATTTTGTTTCAAGCAGCCCCACGGGCACAGTAGCTTGCCTTTCCAGGCATCCATTCCTCACAAGTATATTATTTCTTCCATGGACAGACATGCACTTGATCGAGCACATGTGCACAAAATTCACTGTCATGTACGCAGCGTGTGTTCAGTGGCTTACATTTCCCCGTGAGCCCCATCCAGCGCAGAAAGCCCTGGTTCACCAGATCTACTTTCCAGCCCAGGGGCATCACTCCTGCACACAGTACTACCTTCAAGCCTGAGGCGTTCACCACACTGTTGCCTTCTAGCCCTACCATGGTCAGCAGCACCCCCCAGTGCCAATGAACCCTGGGGCTTGCAGCAGCACCGCCAGTAAGATAGGGGTCTGTAGAAGATCAAGTAAGTCAGGACCTGAGATTGGCAACATCAACAGCTTCCAGAACCCGGGGCCCGCAGTAAACTGTATCCCGTCACCCTACCTTCTAACCTCGAGACCTGCAGCAGACGGTGTTACCATTGAGCTCTGTAGCATTCCGCACTACCACTGAGCCTCTGCGCCACTGGCAAATGGCAATACTAGCTTAGAGTGGACATTAAGCCACAGCTTTGCCATCGAGCACGGTAGAACTACCAAGCTTCGATGACTGCTCCAAGAATCTCGCTTTCTGGACAACAATTTAGAAAAAGCCCTTTATAAATGTACTCCAAGGTGCTGCTGTGAATGCAAAAGACACACAATTGATGGACAGAATGCAGAAAAAATCAAAACATTCACCCCGAGTCAAGAGATTCAAGAGGTTAAATCCATCATTCTTTTGCTCACCATGTCACCCAAGTTTAGACCTGGCCATGTGCAAATCATTCTTGACTCTGTGCCTCATGGGAACAGTCCAGCCTGAACTGCCAAGCCAGGTCCTCCCTAGACCGTAAACAAGCATCCTAGGACCGGTTTTATGTTTCACCCCTCTTCAGCCACAATAGCTTGAGTCCAGTGGCACAGTGAGCCCAGGAGCTACATCTGGGCATACCTGGAGCACTTAGGGCGAGAAAGCAAAAGACACACAATTGATGGACGGAATGCCGAAAAAATATAAACATTCACCCCCAGTCCAGGCTGAACTTTTTAGGGTGAATCCTACCTGCTGTCTGGTTTGCTAACAACAATTTGGGGACATTCCTAAAGCTTCCCTGGGACTGCATTTCGTCCATTGCTTACCATTGGCTTGTGGTTTGTTACTCACATTTCCTTGCTTTCTATTTATTGGCTCTATTTGTTTTAGGCTGACCAGCTTGAGTTCTTCCCTTCTGTTGCCCAAACCATATTTACTATATTCTTACACCAGTACTGGATTTCTGTAAACAGTCCTATAAATCTTGTTCTTATCTTGTCACATTTGCTGTGCATTCAATGACAGGGGTCAAATGTCAGGCTCTGCCTTCCAGGGAGCTTGGTGTTTACTTTTCTTTCTCTGATTTCAAAGTTTTTTTTACCTCACATCAAATGTAAATATCTGTAAATGAACTGTGAAGATATTCCAGAATATATCTGAATTAGAAAAGCACAAATGAAGCATATTTTTTAGTAATTCTGAATTGTATTGGAAACAAATATTTTAATACCATCAATACAAATTCATTTACTAGGCAATGAAATTTCCACACATTATCATTTATGCTCTGTATACTTTTATCAGTAAAACTCTATGTCTGTGCAAATGTAATGGTCATTTCAATTGAAGATATGTTGTCTGTAATGGCAGTGTGCTACCACACCAAGCATATTGAAACTCTATGCCACTCCACTTACCACCACTCTATACGCCACTCCACTGCACACCATTCCACATTATGTCACTGCACTCTGCTCTTTACCACTCCACTCTATGCCACTTCACTCTATGCCTCTCTAGTCTACACCGCTCTACTTTATGTTAATACACTCTACCCCACACAACTCCAATATGCAACACTGCACTCTTCACCACTGCACTCTACACCACTCCACTTTGCACCACTCCACTCTGTGCCACTGTGCCACTCCACTCTGTGCCACTCTACTCTGCATACCTGTACTCTATGTCACTGCACTCTACGCCAATGCACTCGACTATGTACAACTCCACTCATCACCAGTGCACATTATTCCAATCCACTCTATGCCACTTCAATCTACTTTGCACTTTACGCAACTCTGCTCTACGCCACTTTACTCGTCCATGCACCACTCCACTCTACTCTGAAACAATCTACTTTATGCTACTTTACTCAGTGCTACTGCACTCAGTTCCACTCCACTCTACTCTTCACCTCTCCACTCTATTCTGCACCACTGCACTCTACTCCAATGCATTCCACACCAAATTACTCAAAACCAATGCACTCTGTGCCACTGCGCTCTACACAGATCTACTCTGCACCATTGCACTTTATGCCACTATACTCTACAGCACTTTACACCACTACACTCTATGCCATTCTACTCTACATCACAGCACTCTACGCCACTCTATTCTACTCTGCACCACTGTACTTTTTGTGACTACTCTCTAGGTAGACTCTACTAGGAGCAGTCTACACCATTGCACTTGTGCCATTCAGCTCAGTGCCACTCTACTCAGTGCCACTGCACTCTATTCTGCACCACTGCACTCTACACCACTTCACTCAAAAACAATGCACTCTACACCACTGCACTCTACATCAATCTCCTCTGAACCACTGCATTCTACTCCAAGGCATTCTACACCAATGTACTCAAAACCAATGCACTCTGTGCCACTGCGCTCTACACAGATCTACTCTGCACCATTGCACTTTATGCCACTATACTCTACAGCACTTTACTCCACTACACTCTATGCCATTCTACTCCACATCACTGCACTCTACGCTACTCTATTCCACTCTGCACCACTGTACTTTTTGCCACTACTCTCTAGGCCACTCTACTAGGCAGCAGTCTACACCACTGCACTCGTGCCATTACACTCAGTGCCACTCCACTCGGTGCCACTGCACTCTGCACCACTTTACTCAAAACCAATGCAGTCTACACCACTGCACTCTACATCAATCTACCCTGCACCACTGTACTCTACGCTACTATACTCTACTCTGCAACACTTTATTCTACTGCAGTCTACATCATTGTACTCTATGTGACTGGACTCTACGTCACTCTATTCTACTCTGCAAACTGTACTATAAGCCATTGCTCTCATTGTCACTCTACGGTGCACCATTGCATGCCACTCTACTCTACACCAGTGCACTCTACGCCACTTTACTGTACACCACTGCCCTGTGTGATAGTCTGCTCTGCAGCACTGCACACTCTGCCACTGACCTCTATGCTGCTGCACTCTACACTACCCGACTGTACCAGGGCTGGACTAGCCGTGGTGGGCACTGGGCGCTTTCCTGGTGGGCCACAAGGGTGGGGCTGTTTTTTGACTCGTGTGGGGCTGTTATGTTACTGAGGGGCAGTTTTGCAGCAGCGTTGCAATATCAGCCCCTGCAGCAAAAGCGGCAGCAGTGCTTCTCTCAGTAGCACCCCCACCCCACCCCCTGGGGCTAGTCGAGCAGAATTGTCAGGGCTGGTTTCTGTTCCCAGTCCAATCATGTACTCTACTCTGCACCCCTCTATTTTGCTTTACTGCCACTCTACTCTAAAGCACTGCACTCTACGCCAATGCACTAAACATCACTTTACTGAAAACCAATGCACTCTATGCCACTGAATTCTGCACCAACCACTCTGCATCACTGCAGTCTTTGCCACTACAGTCTGCAACACTCTATGCCACTGCACGCTAAGCCACAATTCTACTATTTGCCACTCTTCTCTGCATCACTGCACTCCATGACACTCTACTCAGCAAAAATGCACACTCCAACACTGAACTCAACGCCACCTTACTCTGCACCACTGCACTCTAAGCAACTGCATGAAAAAGCCACTGCACGCTAAGCCACTCTACACCATTACGCTCTATGTGACTGCACTCTATGCCACTCTATTCTATTCTGCACAACTGTACTCTACGCCACTGCTCTCTGCACCACTCTACTTTGCGCCACTCTCCTCTGTGCCACTCTACTCTATGCCACTACACTTTGCAACACTCTACTATGCATGACTGCAATCTCTGCCACTGAACTCAATGCCACTCGACAGCACACTACACTCTAAGCAATTGCATGAAGACGCCACAGCATGCTAAGCCACTCAGCACCATTACGCTCTATGTCACTGCACTCTATGCCACTCTGTTCTATTCTGTACGAATATACTCTACACCACTGCTCTCTGCACCACTCTACTTTGCACCACTCTACTCTGCGCCACTTTACTTTTTGCCACTGCACTCTGCAAACTCTACTCTGCCATACTGCACCCTCCGCCACTGAACTTAATGTCACTCCACTATGCACTACTGCACTATATGCCACGGTATACTATGCCACTCTACGCCATTGTGCTCTATGTCACTGCACTCTATGCCACTCTATTATACTCTGCACTACTGTACTGAATGCCACTGTTTTCTGCACCACTCTACTATGCACCACTCTAAGCCACTGCACTCTCCTCAGAACCTCTCAACTCTCAGCCACTCTCCTGCAGTCTACACCAATGCACTCTATGCCACTACACTCTGCATCACTCCACATCACTCTAAGCTATGCTTCACCACTGCACTCTACACCACTCTACTCTACATCTCTGCACACTATCCTGCATCACTCCACTCTACGCCACTTCACTCTACTCTAAAACAATCTTATGTATACCAATGCACTCCACACCACTCTGCTCTACGTCACTTCACTCTACACCAATGCACTGTACATCACTTTACTCACAACCAATGCACTCTACGCCACTGCACTCTACACCAATGTACTCATCACCACTGCACTTTATGCCACTTTACTCTAGGTCACTCTATGAAACTACCCTCTATACTTCACTATAGGATGCTCTATTACATTAAACTCTAGTCCATTCTATCACATTCTACTACACTCTATGCCACTTCACTCTACAGCACCCTGCTCTACTCTATGCTATTCTACAACACTATTCCACTCTACGCAACTCTCTCTATGCCACTCTGGACCCCTTTACTCCACCCTATTTTATGACACACTACTCCACTCTATGCTACGGAACTCTATGCCACGGAACTCTATGCTGCTTCAGTCTACACCACTCGACTCTATAACATTATATGCCACTCCACTCTATGACAATCTTCTCCTCTCTATGCCACTCTGCTCTACAACACTCTACTCCACTCTATGCAACACCCTCTACACCACTCCGCTCTGCATTACAAAACTACATGCCACTTTGCTCTATGACACTGCGCCACTTAACTCTAATCCACTCTACTCCCTTCCCCCTACGACACTCTATTCACTCCACGACACTCCACAATGCTCCACACCACTCATTGACATTCCTTGCCACTCAACTTTACTCTACACCACTCTACACCACTCAACATCACTCCATAACATTACACTCTACTCTAATTTATGACACTGCACTTCACGCCACTCTCCTTTACCTCACTAGCTTTCAGCCATGCACAGGCGAGACCTATTGGCTTTTCCAATGCTTGTTGGTTGTGTTAGCCCTGAGAGCTCTCCAAGCCAGTGGAAAGCTTGCAGGGCTGGTTAACTGGTACTCTGGGAGTTCTCACACCAATGACGCTGCTCTATTCCTCCTCTGAGCTGCATAGCCTTTTCTTCCTCCTTGTAATGCTTTTTCAATAAAACCAGGAAAACGACACATTCATGACGGCCTGCCCCAGAGTGACGCATGTGATGCTTACTGCACTGCATCCTGCTCTCTCCACTGGTTGTTTTTCAGTGGCACTGCAAACGATTAAGGAAGCCCGGGGTGATGACGCACATTTTTTCCTCTTCCGCTCCCAACCAACCCCCCCATCCCCCCACAGTGTTCGCATTCCTGATGATGATCTACTTTCTTATTTCCGGAACGCATACTCACGTGATTTAATGTAGGTCTACGTCTCCAGGGCTCCCTTTACCTATCCCCGTAAAGAATGGTGAAATGAAGCTCATTATTCACAAATCTGCACCCTCTATGCGCTTTGTTGTTATTTTCCTGAAAGTGTTCATATTGTTTTGAATTTTCGATATAGTAAGAGCAAATTTTTTGTTCTTGGGGTGAATGCCACAAAATGGCTATTTCACTAAACGAATGCCTTTTGATTGTTGGCTCTTCAAACGGCCTTTGACGTCTTGTCCGTGCTGCTGTGACGAGGAAGGTTCTGCTGCCTGGATATTGCGTCAAACTGTATTGGTGGGGTCCTCTCTGCCTCTTTCAGTAAAGGTGTGTAGGCCCTTTGAGGGATGGCGCAAATGTCATGTAAAACTTCTTTACTCCCTGAAAGATCATCGTTAAGATGGAAATGTCCCTACATTGAATGGGAACTAAGAGGCCTTGGGGCAGATTTACAAGCCCCTTGCGCCTCCTTGTGCTGCCATTGCGGCACTTTTCTTTGAGGCAATGGCAGCTCAAACAATGCTGCCAATTTTTAACATGACGCATCTAGGGACATGCGTCATGTTGTAAAGTCCTGCGTCACATTGTACCTGTGTCAGGTATAATGTATGCAGGGTTGGCGTTCCCACGCAAAAAGCCATGTAGAACTGACGCAGTGACATTTAGAACATGTCACTGCGTCTCTCTACACCTTCAGTGTATCAAAATCCCTTTGCCTGCTCAGACCAGGCGTAAGGAATGACGCAGGCTTTTTTGATGGGACTCATCTATCTGTTGTGGCGCATTGCTAGAGTTGCGTCACTTTCATGAGCATTTCAGCAATGAGTCACTTTTAGCCCAACAGATGCGTCTCAGAATTTCTGATGCATCTGTTAATCTGGAGCCATGGAGCACTGTATTGTAAACACAGCGCATCCATGGTGGCGCAAGGACATATGCAGATGCGTCAGTTCCTTGTAAATCTGCTCCTTAGAGTCTTGTGAACCAATATTGCAGGTTTTTTTTGCATTTCTTTGGCAGTAACACCCCTTCTACCTATGAAGGCCACTCAATCTGCCTGGCACTCTGTATGCCCAGAGGTATTAACTATATGGGGATATTAGCAGTGGTTGATAACTCCATGAGCAGTATCCGCTGACGTGCATAGCTTTGTCCGATACCACGCTGATATCCAATAGCTTATCCTTCCTAGGGAGAAGCATTTTAATTTAGAAATCTGCTAATTACCGAAATGGAAATCAAACCGCCAATTCTGACGCGTCGACATGCTTACACATTGTATGATTACTACACACACTATTTCATTGTCATGATAAAGTCTATTCAGGTGTGGCATGTTAGCTCCTCCAGCGCATATAAACTGTTGTCCATTTCGTTACAAGACCAGAGGCTAGCATTATGCATTCATCCTTTTAATCCCGCTCCTGTGGCACTTTAAAGAACACATTATATCACAAAACCACTAACAGCAAAAATCGGAATCTTCTTCCACACATAAGTAGACCCTTCCTGGAATGATGTTTCTCTTTTAAATGCTGTTCCAGAGTCAGAAAGGTACACTTTTTATCTCTATGCATTTTAGACTGATTTAGAGTAGATAATAGATTATGTCATGTGTTTTAGGTTTCCAATTTATGCAAACGAAGTATGCTTGTGGATTTGGTTAGCCTTTCTGTAGAAATTATATTTTACGTATATAATTATTTTTAAAAACATTGGAAAATTAATGTGTACTTTTTTTCTCTCAAAGCTTTATTTCTTCAACATGACTGATAATCGGCACAATACAGTTGACGAGAGCATAAAACATAGTAGAACATCGTTCAATCAATTGCTTCGTTTTCGTTTTGTAAAGCTTTATTCGACATATATCATAAAAGCATATAACAAGAAATGACCATAGTCTCATATAAAAAACCAATTCTAACAATAGGATTGATATGTATGCCGGCTTTGTTAAAAAAACAGGATCATTTAAAAGACCCTTGAGTTATTAAAAATATATGATAAACAATAAAACTGTACATGGTTTTAAATGGCAGTTCAGAACACGATTAACTTCATCATAAAGACCTAGGGACTCGAGAAAGCCCATGAACAAGTGTCAAATAATGTTTGCAACAATAGAACATAGTTTAATCAATTGCATCTAACAAAGGTTAATTTTCTCTGAATGTGAGGTCTCTATGTCTCCCTCTCTTGCTTCGGGTAATGATCGTTTTAATACTGTAAACATCAACAAAAAAAGAGGAAAAATCAACCCCCCATAGTTGTGAACAACTTCTCCCCCTCCCCCCATCCCTCCCCTTCCCTGGTGGTGGTGAATCAACTAGCTACTCGCCATTGGGTAGTTTGGATAGCGTGGAATAGTAGGGCCGTGCTCTACTTTAGTTTCGCAGGTTCTAGAGAAGCTACATGTGTATCTGTATATGTTCAATCAGGGGTTTTGGCATCATATATAGTTGGAAGAGATGTAAGCCTCTTACGGAGGGTGGGCATACTGCTGAGGGGAGGCCGCTAGAGAGAAAGGAAACCAGCAGGCCCCAATTGTATTCAACACTTTTATGATCGTCTCTGAAGATGTCTTTAATCTCTCCATCGTAAGTATTCTCCAGAGTCGCGAGTGCCATAGTGACAGAAATGGAGCCTCCTCTTTTTCCAGGCTGCCGCTATCATTCTTTTGGCAGTCCCCAAGCAGGCCCACATTATGACCTTATCAGCTTTTGTCTGATGCTCTAGCTCCGGATCACTGATGTCTAGAAGAACTTCCTCAATAGAGGTCGGTATAGGATATCCCAGCATGTCTTTGATAAGAGTGAGAATCTTCTCCCAGAAGGGCCAAATAGTAGGGCAGTCTCACCATATGTGACGGAAGGCCCCAAGAAGGCCACAGCCGCACCAGCAGAGATCGGAAGAATTGGGGAAAATCTCTTTGACTTTAGCGGGGTAAAGGTACCAGTCAAATAGAGTCTTGTAATTGGCTTCCCTCAGGGTCACTGAGTGGTTGTTCTTGGTTATATATGACAACAAATGCTTCTATTCCTCTTCTGAGATGTCTCTCCCAATTATTTGTTCCCAGAAAGACATGTAACGAGCCAGTGGGGCATGTATTGCAGAGACTAGCAGAACGTAGAGAAAGGAAATCGCCCCCTTCATGGTGCCTACCCTCTGTACCCAACGTTCTATCAGTGTGCGTTCTCTTGTGGCAGCCTTGCTCACCCGCAGCTGGGATACCCAATGTTTGAGTTGGAGGTCCTGGAAGTGCTCACCTCTTGGAACCTGGAATTCTCTTTAGCAACTTTCAAAGGTAAGGACATCAAAGTTGTGGAACATATCTGATACCATCAGACATCCCCCTTCCTGCCATATATATTGAATGGGCCTTCTCGTAAAGCTAGGGGGAAATCTGGGTTGAAATGAATATGGGTGTACAGTGAGGAAAAGGATGTCAACCTCTCCTCCCTCGTGACTTCATCCCAAACCTTGAGCATAGTATGTGTTGTGGTGCTAATGTGCGCATTGGGGGTCTCTCTTTTTTTGATCTCCATGGTACAGCCCAAATTGATCTCCCCATTATTGCCCTGCCCATGTGTAACCAGTGTTTATCGGATTCTCTCATGGACCTCTCCACCATCACCCTCAGTTGGGCTGCCTTGTAGGAGATTGAAAAATCTGGTTCTTTGGGCGTTGTAACACATGGAACGGGAGTCAGGCTCTTCCCCCCTGCCATATGAATTTGGTGATAAGAGAACGAAGCTTGGTTTGGAGATCATGGTCTAGGTCAACCAGGAGTGCCTGGAATAGATAAAGCAATTTTGGGAGCAATGTCATTTTAAATGCATTTATCTGACCTAACCAAGAAATGTATAATGGCTTCCAGCTTTTGAGGTCTTGTTGCATTTGGGTCAGCATTTGGGATACTTGGCCTTATAGAGATTCTCTCCCCTCTGAGTGAGTTGAATACCTAGGTACTGAATGGAGCTTTTGAACCATTGAAAGGTGAACTGGTCCAGTAGCTTTTGTGCTTCTCTTTCGGGAACAGTAAGATTTTGTATGAAGGATTTTGAGGTATAGACTTTAAAGCCTGCTACTATTTCAAATTTGTCTAGTTCTATCTGCAGTGCTTGTAACGAGGGGCCCCTGTCTGTCAGCGTCATTAAGATATCATCCGCAAAGAGCAAGGCCTTGTGTTCCGTTACCCCAAATTGTATTCCTCTGTTCTCTGGATTAGCTCTTAACTGGACTGCAAGGGGTTCGTGGCTGAGGGTAAATAAAAGAGGGTATAGAGGGCACCCCTCCTAGTACCTCTGCTCAGGGCAAATGGGGGTGACTGCGACCTGTTGACCTGTACTCTTGATTGTAGGTGTGTGTAATTAGCCTGGACCATGTTGATGAACATGTGTCCGAATCTGAATTTTTGCATGGTCAGGAAGAGGAAAGACCAATCCACCATGTCAAAGGCCTTCTCTGCATCTAGGCCCAATAAAAGTGCCGCAATTTTGAATTTAGGGACTTTTTTGATCAAATGGATAGTGCTAAGAATGTTATCGTGTGTCTGTCTACCCTTTATGAAGCCCGATTGATCAGGGTGTATTAGTGAGGGCAATAAAGTGTCTAGAATCGTGGCTAATATGGCAGAGAAGAGTTTGGCATCGAGGTTTAACAGTGCAATGGGCCGATAGGAGGCACAGTTATGTGGGTTTTTTCCCTGGCTTGGGATTCTCAGTGACCACTGCCTCTGCCATAGAATTTGAGACTGCTGAGTCTTCCGCTATTGAATTAAATACCAAGGTGAGGTTTGGTGTAAGCTCCAACAGGTACATTTTATAGAATTGAGTTGTCAACCCATCAGTTCCTTGGGATTTGTGTAGTTTGAGTTTTGGCATTGCTTTCCCCATTTCTTCCTCAGTGATAGGCCCATTTAACGGATTATTTTCTGCTGGTGGTACCTGTGGGAGTTCTAAGGAATCTAAGTATTGCTGCTGCAAGGACACTTCCGGGTGCTTACCTTAATAGAGGTCTCTGTAGAACCCTTCAAAAATGCATGCTTTGACGTTGTCTTTATGGGCCAGAGTACCGTCCTTATCCTGTATGCCCCCTATGTATTCATGCTCTCTTTTCTCACATAACTGTCTTGCTAGATGAGTCCCCACTTTCCTTCCCTGCGCATAGGATATTTGCCGGAGCCTTACCAGCGTATATTCCACCCTATTTGTGTAGATCGCTTTGATTTTCCTCCTCAGTTCAGTGAGTTGGCGATGGTGTTTTCTTATGGTCCCTTTCTACTGCCTTCAGTTCCTCCTCTAATGCTTGTTTAGAATGGAGTTCAGTTCACTGCATTTGCCTCTGAGGACTGCCTTAAATGCATCATAGTTATTTTGGGGGTGAAGCGGCCTGGGGCTGATTTAGCTAAAAGAATTCTGAGATGGATTTCCTCAACTCATCAAGAAGTCTGTCCCTGGTCACTGAGATTGTGAAGTACCATCTGTGACTGTTTTCTCCAATATGCCCCCAAGACCTACTGATAGTTACTGGACTGTGGTCTGAAATCGTGTTTGGGAGTATATTTGCTGCGTCTAAGGAGCCTAGGAGGGATTGGCTTATACAGATGTGGTCTAGCCTATAGTATTTTGAGTGCACATGTGAAAAGAAGGTGTAATCTTTGGTTTTCAGATAAAGCGTTCACCATGCATCCCATAGACCCAGAGCCTGTATTTTCTGCTTGGTTCTCTTAGAGAAGATGCTTGTGGCCGCCCTCTGAGGATGTGTGCTATCCATTTCTGCTTGCCATATCAAGTTAAAGTTGCCCATAAATATCGTCGAACCCTCAGCAAACTGGCCTATCTGGTCTAGGAGAGAGGTTAAAAACCCTGCTTGCCCTGTATTGGGGACGTATGTAGAGATAAACATGCAGATTCTGCCTCTCAGTTTCCCCTTTGCCATAATTATTCTGCCATCCCGAGCTGTTTTAATAGCCTCAGTTTGGAATTTTGCAGAGCTGCGAACCAACAGGGCGACTCCCTTGTGTTTCGAGTTAGCAGACTATCTATAGATTAAGAGGTAGCTTTTGTGGCAGAGTCGCAGCTCTTCGTTTTTTTTAAGATGTGTTTCTTTCAGCGCAACCACTTCAAACTGGTGGTCAATAAGGTATTTCCAGATTTTTCACCTTTTAAGGGGGAATTCAGGCCTTTTACATTCCATGAGGCTATTGAGACCATATTATAGATCTCCTCACACTGTCCCTCCCATGACCTCTCCTACTGAAATGTATCTCCCTTTGTCCCCCCTGATTGTGTCCTGTATTTGCCCCTTCCAACAGTGAAGAGCGATCCTGCACTTCCCATCTGTAGAGATTGCCCATCTGTCCCTCGGTCCCACCACCAGGAATTTGCCTCCCCTCCCCCATTTAGCCGGAAAAAATTAGTTCCCCTTACACCCTGCGCTGAACAGTCAACGGGCTTCCAGCCAGTTCAGTTTAGAAAAAAAATGGTATGATAACGGGAGATTCGGCAAACACCCAGAGCCTCGCCCGTCGGTTGCTTCCCATATAGAGTTCCAGTTAGAAAGAAATCTTTGGTATTTCGGTCGGGTCCAATCAGCATTCATGATGAACGAGCAAGAGATCTTTCAACAGTATTTTGCCTGTTTCCATTTTGCATCTCTTCATAGTCCTGTCCCATAGAACAAAATGTGGACTCTCTTCTGAACTTTATTTTGACTGTTGCAAACTATCATTTTACGTTGGGCTTGCCTATTGTAATGGCTGAGCCATTGTTGTCACAGCCTTGTTGTCACTTCCGAGCCTTTCAGAGGGCCTTGGCTGCTTTCATCTTCAGGGACAGGGAGGCCCAAAATGTGAAGACCATCTTCCAGACCTAAGACATGTTGTGGTTTGTTGTTGAGTTCAAAGGCCAGACTAAATGGAAATGTCCATCTATAGCGTATGTTGTCCTCTCGGAGTTTGGTTGTATTCGGCCTGATTTGCTGCCTACGTGTCAACGTGGAGGGCACTAGGTCCTAAAACAGCAGACATTTGTATCTCTGGAACAGTGGTTTCTGCCTTTTCCTGCCTTTTTCCTTGCGGCGTTCAGCATCAGAAGAGTGTAGCTTGACAAGGACATCCCTTGTGCGTCGACGGTCGCCCATCTGTTGGTTTCCTACTCAATGGAATCTGTTGATATTAATCTTCAGCTGACACAGACTCAGAATCTCTGCAAAGAGCCCCTCGACAAAGGCCTCCAAATCTGGTTCATCTGTGCCCTCCTCCAGGTCCCTTATACGGATGTTCTCCCTCCCGGACCTGTTTTCTAAGTCTTCCACCTTCAAGAGTGACTGTTGAAGCTGCATCTGAAGCTCTTGTTGCTTTCCCTGCAACCTGCTAGTATCCAGGTCTTCTGAGTGTTCCTCCATTCCGAGGACCCGGGAGCCCACAGCGCCCACATCCTGCTGGATGGCAGACATACGTTCGGAGAGGTCTGAGTTCAATTGTTTCATTGAGGACCGCAGATCTTGCTTGATTTCCACCCATCGTTCAGACTTAAAGTCTCTGAAGGAGGCCATCAGGTCCTCTCTAGTGAGCGTCATGGGGCTTGTCTGTCCCACTTTGTCTTGCACTTGCCTCTTCTCTGTTGCAGCAAAGTATGTAGAGACCTTATTTGTCACTTTTTCTGTGGAATATGGGCAGCTCCGAGAGTCCTCTTTGCTGGGGCAGGTTACTCCCCCTTCGGTATGCTGCTTCTTTGCGGAGAGGAAGTATATATTACTGTCCATCTAATGTGTAAAGGCCAAAGCAATATGGCATTGCATTAATTGTAGTTAAGGGTGGCCATCTTAAAGTCAGGCTTGGGATGTGGCTCTGCGTAACACTGCTCCGTAGGTCGTGCTTTTGCTGTTGAAAGTGGGGAGTCAGGGTGTCTCCACTAGTTCTTTAATCATGCTCTGTTCCTCCATCCCGTGACCAATGCCCCCATTTTTTCCAGGCCGTACCTTTGCGGGCGCCATCTTAGAATCAGGCATTCCTTGTCAGCCCCACAGAGGGCCCAGGCATTCTTAGCCTTAGTCTGAGTCGATCTGCTGGGGGGGCACCCTCCTGGGCGGCCCCCGCACTTTATTTTCCACTGCTCTCACAAGCTTCCTTCACATGAAGGTACAATTATGAGCCAGGCATCGCCACAATCATGTAAGCGCGGCGTGGCAAGGAAGCAATCCTCGCTAGGCTTAATCCTCCTGTTGCACCACGCCAGCAGAGAGTTCACCAGTGTCTCCGCTTTCCGCCCAGGAGCCGCGGCCGTCTCACAGGCTTATTCTACTTTCAAGCCTCCTGCTGGTGCCGCTGCCGGTGCTATCTTGGCTCCTCAGATGCCTCCAGGCCGCATTCCCAAAGGCTCACTTTCCGGGGATCGTAGTGAAATCTTCCTGGCTACTGATGCTCCGCTGCATCTCGCGACTCTCCTGGACCTGTTCTGGTAGGTTTGGAAGTTCTATCCTCAGGGTAACGCTTCATTCATCGGTACGGGACTCCGGAGCTGGAGTGGATAACACCGCCTAGCCATCTTACCTGGCCACGTTCATTTGGACTTGTTTTTAGCAGTTTCATTCAAAATTTTAAAAACTTTGTACCGTGGTATGCACTGATTGGCGAGAACTGTTATTATTTAAAAAGTGTAAAATGAATTTTAACATGTTTTAACAGTTATATAAAGAAATGTATCATGGTATGCTCTGTTTAATACTTTTTGTTGATTTTTTTGCCCCGCTCTTCTCCTGGCTTTGGCACAAACATCACTGGCAGTTGTTCCGTTGTCAGGCTCTTCAGCATTTTCTGAATCTGCCATATGTTTTGACCATTGCATGTCTCATTCTGAGCGCAGTCAGGTGTTAAGCTCAGTGAGCGCGAGCCAAAAGGAGTCAGATAAAGCACGTTGTTTCCGCACTGACGTATTGATTTTAATAACTCTTATGAGATTTGGGGACCATATTGCTTTGGGCTTGTCCCTAGCATTTTTATAGTAAATACTCTAGTGCAAATGTACCTCTCAACATGTTCAATCAGTTTTGTCAGTTACACAGAATTCCGCGAGAATTGACAATTGAGAAGAGAAGTTATTAGAGTATTTGGTGAAGACAATTGAGAGGAGTTAGCTAAGATTTGTCAGTTTAAATTCATTATTTAGGAAATAGGTGGTAAAGGATGTCAACCAAGAAGGAAAACCGTTTAGATGAATTCCCAGAAGGGAGGGTGAGTGAGTGAGGAGATGATTAAGAAATAATTCAGCAAGAAATTAG
Source organism: Lissotriton vulgaris (assembly GCF_964263255.1). Classification (NCBI taxonomy): domain Eukaryota; kingdom Metazoa; phylum Chordata; class Amphibia; order Caudata; family Salamandridae; genus Lissotriton; species Lissotriton vulgaris. Next base: position 929,779,564 of record NC_141685.1, on the reverse strand, counting down.
CAATTGTGTACAGGATACCATTGAGAAGGTTATAGAAAAAAGAAGGAAAAATACAGATTCAGATACTGACTACTGGACCTTATGAGAGGGAGATTCTGATAATAATGAAAAAGGAGGAAAACAGAATGACTAAGCATTTTGAACTAGGGCTAAAACCCTTTAAAGGAGTAGTGAGTCATAACACCATGAAAGAGTGAGGTAACCTAAGTGGCACACAGATTATGAGGAAAGGTGTCCTTAGGGGCACTCAGAAAAAGGATGTCCTCAGCAGCACAGAGGGTATAACAGTTGATTCACAGGATGATTAGTTTATGGATAAGGATTATACTAAAGGGGAAGAAGAATACATAAATGAATATGTGTTGGATTTACAACAGGATGATGGTGGAGGGGATGATTTATTTGGTGAGTAAGGGACACCCTCACTTCCAAGGATAATATAAAGAACCCTTTAGGAGAAGAGGTGTTTTCCCATTGCAATATAAAACACCCAAGATGCCCAGAATGGTGGCCTTTAGACCATGATGGAAGTTTTTTTTTATGGATTAGGAATCCTTTGGAATCCTTTGGAAAAAGAAGTGTTAGAGCTGTCATCCTTAGGGTGGTCTTCCCTCAAACATTTTGCCTGCTTACCTCCTCTTTTTTCTGTATCTTTTTGTTGGCCTTAGTACTCTGAGCACTTTACCACTACTGACCTGTGCATGTGCTTCTCCCCTAAACATGGCAGCATTGCTTTATACATGTTTAGCATATTTAGTTTACCTATAAGTCTCTTGTAAAGTGATATAGCATATTCCCAGGGTCAGTAATCTAAATGTTACTAGTTGGCCTGCTGCACTAGTTGTGCCACCCACTCAAGTACCTTTTCAAACCGGTCTCAAGCCTGTCATTGCAAGGTCTGTGTGTGCAGTTTACTGCCACATCGACTTGGCATTTAAAAACACTTGCCAAGTCTTAAACTACTATTTTCTTACACATAAGTCCCCCCTAAGGTAGGCCCTAGGTAGCCCTAAAGCAGACGTCTTCAAACTGTGGGGCGTGACCCCCAGGGGGTCGTGGAGTTCTAGGAAGGGGGTCGCAGATTCCCCAGCTTCACTTGTCCCTGCAAAAAGACAGCCATCCCGGGATCACTAATTGAGATCGTTATCAGCTGCTTGCCTGAATGAAAGGCAAATGTGCCTTATCAGTTAATCTGCAAGTGTGATGCTTGGGAGGAGTTCTGGCTCTTTGTGAAGACAAAGATATGTTTTTTTAGTGTACGTGCAAAGAGGTAACAACTGGGCTGGGAAGTTCTTGCTTTAAATTTTAACTGCATTACACAGCCCTTAGTGCCCCATAAGAGATGTTGAAGGGACAGTTACGTAAAAAAAGAACACTGCATTACTCTTGTATTATTAAAACTACATTTTGAAAGAACCATTTTATCGTAGAACTATTCACATGTTTTGCAGCATTCAATCTTACCCTGTGTGTAATGCAAGTATTAAAAATTGACTTACATATTCACAGTGCCTTCCGTCCAGGCTGTGACTTTGTAGCACTAAAAATACACATCACTATTCTCCACTGCACCAAACAAGATTTAATTCTGTGATTCTCTGGTTACACAAAGACCTGTGCAGTGCATTAACTATTAGAAATGTTATAATGTACTACAGTGCATTTCCCACTGAGCAATAACTTTGTTTTATTTATTTTTCATTTACGCTGCCCTTTATTTTATATGTAGATACCTGAAGGTGAAAGACCTGAAAAACATATAGAATATTTTGGGCTTCTGTATGAAAGACTTGCATTGCCAGAGCATCATTTTTTTGGCTATTCTGGTGGTGCAAGCATCTCAACCATATCTATGAGGCAGTGCAAAGTCACCCTGCATGGCTTTGCATTGCCTCATAGATATGGATTAAGACATAACTGCGCAAGTCACTGCGTTGCCTTACTCTGCATCAAGGAGGTGTTCCATGGGCTTTGCTAGGGGTTCCCAATCAAAGCCCGTGGATTTTGATGCTGCCCCCTACTTACAAAATCACGTAAACCTGGGGCAGCTGCAAAAACTGACGCCTCTTAAGTGAAGGCGTTACGAGGAGAAATGAAAACATTTCTCCTAGTTTTTTTTCATCTTTCCATGTGGGCTGCATTCTGCAGATCACAAAGAAATTGGAAAATGCCCCTCAGGATTGTTTTGGTGAAGGAAGGTGCCTCTTCCCGTACAAAAACAATCCTGCCTACGTTGGTGCTAGGCAGCAATCTGTGAACGGAAAAGGACTGGAATGCATTTCATAAGAAGGACGGAATGGAAAAAAACAGGGGAAACATACTTTGATAGGTGTTGATGATGAGGAGAACCAGTTTCTAGAAAATTTCATCAGAAGGGGTCATTACGCCTAAAAAGGTTTGACAAGGGAATCTCGACATCAAAAAGTTTGAAGACCACTGCCCTAAAGGCAAGTTGCTGTGTAAGTAAAAGGTAGGAAATGTACTTGTATGCTTTACTTGTCCTGGTAGTGACAAACAGCTCAATACATTTTTCACTACTGTGAGGCATACTCATCTAATATGATAGCACTGGGGATTCCTTAAAACACTTTAAAGCTGTAATTCCTGATTAGAAAGGAGTAGCTGCATGTATTTGGAATGGTAGTAATGAATCCTCTTTACTGGTAAAGTGGGATTTAACATTACTGTTTTAGAAATGTCACTTTTAGAAAGAGGACATTTCTCTACTCTTACTGATCCACGTGCCTCGCAGTCAATTTCCAATACATATTTAGGGTGGGTGACAGCTACACTTTGTGCATTCCCTCTACATAGCCACAAAAACAGGTAGGGTTGGTGTGACAGAGAACTCATTGTGCATTGATCCACATTCTGATTGGTCTTCCTGGGCAGGAAGAGGGAGGGAAGCTCAAAATCTGCTGTTCACAACCATCAAAATCTACACAGTGATGACTTGGCGCAGATTGGAACCATCGCATTGCCCTTTGATGCCAATGTACGGGCCGATTGGCCACATTGCTTTAATGGAGAGCGTGACTCAATGACGATACAGTGCCTGCATCGTAAAGGGGTTCTTCATTGCCTAGGCAGATCGGCACCGACGCATCAAGACTTCAATGTCGATGCTTTGCTCCATCCAAGGTACTTTCTCAGCTTGGCCTGCGTGAGTCCGGTAGTTGACCTGCCCTCCATCACTGTCAGCCTGAACTTTGGATTTGACTGTGTCCAGCGGGACCTCACGTAACCCCTTAGCGGTATTGACTTCTAAGTACTAATTTTTGTTTATGCTTTAAAAATTCATATCTCTGGTTGTACTTATTCGATTTTTGTCACTTTATCCTTGTTTTATTCATAAAACTATTCAATATTTTTCTAAACCTGTGTGGGGTACTTTTGTGGTGCTTTCATTGTGTGTGTTGCACAAATACTTTACAGATTATCTCTTTAGATAAGATTCACTGTTCTGTGCCGAGCTACCAGAGGGTGAACACTATTATTTTTTTGTGTGTATCTAGCTGACCCTGACTAGGATTGTGGTCCCTACTCGAACAGGGTGCATACCTCTGTCAACTAGAGGCCTAATTTCAAACAAGAAGTGAGAAGTGTTTTGAGAGCTGAGTGCTCAACACCAGTAATTGAAGACAAGGTCTGCCTCACTCCAAATCTAAATCTGGAGTTAATAACTTTTTTGTTTAAAATGGGCAGAGATCCCCGAAAAGGATTAGAAAGATAGTTGAAACACTGGCAAGATAAACCCCTGGTTATTGCAGGTGCATTGATATGGATTATAGACATGACAGAGGAAGCATATCCAATAGGACTAAGGGGCATATTAGCAAGGCGGGGATATGAAATTATTGCCGCTTTTGCGGCTGTTTTTAGCCGAAAAGCGGCATTAATTGCATCGCCTTATTAGCAAAGACACGCTATTGCGTGTTTTGCTGATTTTGCGCCCTTTTCAACAACGCCCAGCTTTGCATCTGTAATGAGATGCAAAGTGGGCGTTCCAGTGCAAAATAAGAGGAGAAATGTCGCTAAGCAACATATCTCCTATTATCAAGCTGCACGCTAATAATCAGAGCGTTAGGAAAAGTAGCGCTAACCACAGTTAAAGCTACTTTCCTAAAGCCTGCTTGTGACCTGATTTAGCCATGTAATCCAACAATGGAGGGCTTTTGTTGCTATAATTTAAAGGCCTCTGCTTCATCTATGGGACGCCCCAGTGGGGGGTTATCAATTTGGTCTAAGATAAAACCCGGGGTACAAACAAAACAGATACCTACACCAGGCAAATGTTTTATGGCTATGAAATACATTAACAGGATGATTTTATGCATAATTAATTTTGATAATAATGACTTTGTTAATCATCCCAATGGAAACTTTTTGTCTTTGTTTAACTTTATTGATGACATCGTGGAGGGGCTGAAGTATGGGTCCTTTGATGGTATTTGCATCGGAGGTGATTTTAACGCTCATATGTATCGCACTAGTGCTCCTTGTCGTAATGGTGAATAGTTGAAAAATCTATTAGCATCCCGCAATTTAGTAAATGCTATGGAAATTGCTGGTATTAGTGCTGAAAATATATTTACACCCACCTATATAGGTCAAGGCTGCGCTTCCACGATAGATTATATATTTCTTTGTTTGTCCCTGTATGATATAACTCGAAAAGCAGAGGTTATCTGCTCCGCATATAGTGACCATTACCCGCTCAGAATATATCTAGACAATCCACAGACCAAAAAGGCTGCTCTGAGAATTGAGAATGGGCCACAAAATCTGGCACTGTCTACTGATAGACTAAGACTAATATGGAAAGGGGTGGATAATAAAGTTATCCTAGCCAAGGTAATTAAAAAATATCCTCTGTTAATAGAGACCTGCTTGTCATTTAATAGTACTGGCAAAGCACTGGTTGTTGCATTTAGTAATCTTTGTGGGGCTATTAAAAGTGAATCTTCTAAACCATCCAGGCCCAACATAGATCACAGCCCTCGCTGGTTTGACTCCGTGTGCTCAAAGGCCAATAGGGAATTGAGGGCGGCCTTAAAACAAAATCTTAGGGATTTTAACCTAGTGAGAGAATTAAGATCTAAATATAAACTCGCCCTACGGATAAGATGTGAGGCTTTAGTGGTTAACCACTGGGAGTCACTCACGCGGACCGCCTCGCTAAAAGACACGGCGGGGTTTTGGAGAGAAGTCAAATCACTCAGATCTCTTGGTTCTAACATCCAACCAATTAACTGTAATATAAACGGTGAGGTTTGGGTGGAGCATTTCTCTAAAATCTATGCTATAACAGCCCTTTCTATAGATTCTGCCCCCCTATTAAATAATGCTGAACAACTGAACTTTTCAATATCTGAGGTGGAGGATGCAATTTTGGAGAGCGCTAGCAATAAAGCCCCTGGCCCCGATGGTCTATCTATCGACCAGATTAAATCGGAAATCAATTTTTGGGCCCCTTTATTATGCAATCTATTTAACAATCTGACCGACAGCTCAATCCCCGAATCCTGGTCGAACAGTGTCATCGTACCGATATTCAAGAAAGGTGACAGGTCGGATCCGGCCTGCTACCGTCCGATCTCACTGATCGACAATACATTAAAAGTCCTTGGTAGGGTACTATTCAAGAGGATAAGGGAATGGGCTGAGGATAATAATGTGCTACATTGCAGCCAATTTGGGTTCAGAAGCCATGTGGGCACGGTTGAGCAGTGTCTTAACTTGAATCTGATCATGGCCAAATATATTATCGTTAAAAAATCCCCACTTTATTTAGGTTTTATGGATTTGAGCTCCGCTTTTGATTTTGTCAATCGCTCTAGGTTATGGTCACATTTGCTTGATTATGGTTTAGATGACTCATTGGTATATTTTCTTTCATATTTACATAGGGATCTTAAGGCAAGAGTACGTATTAATAATGATGGTGAACTATCTGATGATATTTTTATTAGAAGAGGAGTTCGGCAGGGCTGTGTACTCGCCCCATTGCTTTTTATTTTATATATTAATGGGCTGAGCCCTGCCCTGAGTAAGAACTCTAAGGATGTTCCAATTATAAATGGTTCCCCCATTACTACCTTACTTTATGCGGATGACGCAGTATTAATGGGGCGTACTCCAAATGCTTTGCGTTCATTAATTACAGGGGTTTGTTGCTTTTATGTCTGATTTAGGTTTAAATACCAATTTTAAAAAATCTTTTATCATGAACTGTGGACCAAAAAGATACAACATTATTTCAATTAAAACTGGCGACAATGAATTAAAATGTACTAGCACTTTCCCCTACTTAGGGTTACTATTCTCCAATACTGGCTCATGGCAGCCTCATGCTGCCTACGCAAGAAATAAAATTGGTAAATCAATTAATTCAATTTTATCTCTTCGTCAACCGAAAACGGCCGATGTGATTACCCCCCCTGTTAAATATTTATCGCACCCAATGTCAGCCAACTGGGACATATGGATCAGAAGTGTGGGGTTATTGTAACAGCATGTCTTTGCAGTTGGAGGAAAATAGATTCTGCAGGAAGGTGCTGGGTGGAACTTCCTGTGCGCCCACATTCATTTGTCACCAAGAACTTATGTTGCCATATATAGCTGATTTTATTAGGTCAAGGCCTACGCTTTTTTGGATAAAAATATGGACAAATCCAGCGGCTTCCTTGACCCGCAGTATAATCTCAGATTGCCTATTACATGAACGATCTCATCTCATACCTTGGCTAAATGCTGTCAAGAATAGCCTGCTGAGCGTGGGACATGGCTCTTTGTTTAGCTTTCCAAACACTATTGTCCCCGCCCACAAGAACAATGTAAAACGGGCACTGTTTGAAATATATAAAGAGGAACGTATGAGAACTGAATTAATGAAACCAGCTATTATTAAATATTTTCCACTAACTGACACAGGTAATAATAATTCAAATAAGCCAAACAAGCCCTGTAGATACTTGTCAATACCAATAGGAAGATGGAACCGGAGCCTTTTATTTAGGTTCCGGGATGGAAGTATTGTCAATTTACTGAGTTTCCCACTCGGCTATAATAAGAATCTAGAAGAGCTGGATTGTCCGTGCTCTGTCGGAGGGAAACAAAGCCTATTGCATCACTTTATTTTCTGTGGCCACTACAAATTGTATATCCAGCATTATCTAATGCCGATCTTTAGAAAATATAATCTAAGGGACTTTAATTTGGCATTGAGATTTCTACAAATGTTACCAACTGATGATGTTATATAGACTATAAGCTGCTTCATAAAAGCCTGTGTGAGATCGAGGGCAATTATGGAACATGCATAATGGCCTATGAACGCATAACGCACTTTAAAATCTAAATATAATTTGTATAGAGGATTAACTATATGTATGGATTCCATGAATATTGGTATTAGCCAAACAGAAATTTATGATTGCATTTGTTAACTGTTTAATGTCTTATATTTTGTATCATGCACTTTAAGCCAGATATGCTGCTCATGCCCAATTGTTCTGTTTTTAACTTCTATACATGTTTTGTATGTGTTTTAATGCTTCATTCTGTATGTACTTTTATGGATCTATCAAAATCCGAATAAAGATCATTTCAATTCAATTCAATTCCATCTTTTGTGGGATATGTTGTTGAAGAACGACTGATTGGTAAAGTTATTTCTGAAAGAAGCTTCTTTTATGATATCTATGGCAAAGAGCAGTCAGCCATAACTTCATTTCAATTAGCAAGGTCACATTTACCAGTTTATTTGGACTATCCTTTGCACAATGGTGATTCTCCAAAGCAATGAGAGCAGGAGTATATTTTCTGAGAGAGAGAGGCATTTGGATGATCTTTTATTTGGATGAAATTTTGGTAATGTTGCAGTGTGTGAAGCAGCTGCTAAAAGACTTGGATTTGATAAGGAATTTATTGGAAAGTTTAGGCTTCATTGATAACATAATAAAAGTCAATTCTGAATCCAACTCAATCTTTGAAGTTTTGGGGTTTCACAATAGAAACCGTCAATATGGTGTTATCATTGCCAGCAAAAAAAGTGAACAAAATAAGAAAGTAAATTTGGTATGTGTTGAGGAAGGAATTCTTAACTTTAAGGGAATTGGCAATATTGGTTGCCTTGTTATCTTCTTCAATTCAGGCAGTTTTCCAAGGTCCTTTACATTAACAAGCTCTCAGGATAGTGAAAGTGAAGATGTTGCGTGAAGCATTATGGTATTGAGGCAAGACAAGTCTAGATCAGCAAGCGAAGGCAGAGTTATATTTGTGGGTAGAGAGTCTGTAAGTTAGTAATGGAAGAGCAATGTTTGGGTGTGATCCAAATTTTGTACTGGAATCAGATGCAAATCTGTCTGATTGGGGTGCATGTTTGGGTGGACAGGAGACTAGTGGATAGTGGTCAAGTACGGAGAGGGAACAACATAAATTATTTAGAGTTGACAACAGAACTTTATGTGCTCACGAGGGGCAGACATATTTTGAAAGGCAGTGCAGTACTTTTGAAGATGGACAATGTTTCTGCAGTGGCTAAATCGATTGGGGGCAGCAGGTCCCGTTGTCTGTGAGATTTGGTGAACGAGCTTTGGATATTTTGTTTGGAACACAAGATAAGTTTGTGGTCTGAATATATTTAACATGGAAGGAGAAGGTAACTACGGACTGGAATTCAAGATTTTTGAAAGATTTTAGAGATTGGAAAATGAATCAAGGGAGCTTCAGAAAGATAGATTTGCAGGTGAGTCCTCTAGAGGTATATCTAATTGCAAGTAGGTTGACGAATCATTTGGAGAGATATAACAGCTGGATGCCATATGTGCTATAAAAATTACGTAAATAAATAAATAAATATCCAGGTGCAAAAGCAGTGAATGCATTCCATAAGAGTTGAGAAGGAGGAAGAGTGTGTCCGTTTCCACCTTTGGCCATGATTTAGAGGCTTTTGCAGAAAGTGAGCAGAGATGAATGTTTCCTAGTGCGTTTAAAAACATGTCTCAGGCATGGTTTCTGTTAGACCTGGCACCTTGGCGTGGGTCTCCCTTCCACTTTTTGTTACTGTGCCTCATGTGTTTTTCTGGTGTTAGCTGCTCGGAGCCCTGTGCCACTGCCAATCAGTGCCACAGTGTAAGTGCTCCCTGTATAAAATGTATCTGTTGATTGGATTCCATTATTGGCTTATTTGGTTTACTGTCAGACCCCAGTAAAGGGGCCCAGGAGTGCCCAGTGTTTGTAAATCCAAATGCTACTAGTAGGCTTGCAGCACTGGTTGTGCCACCCAGAGAAGCAGCCTTGTAAAATGTGTCTAAGGTCTGCCATTGCAGAGCCTGTGTACAGTCTGGTACTGTCATGCTGACTGGCCAAGTGCATCCACTTGCCAGTCCCTAAACCTTCCATTGACTTCATATTAGTCACCCCTATGGTAGGCCCAAGGGCAGGGTGCATTGTACGTATAAGGTAGAACAAGCCCTGATGTCTGTGACATGTCCTAATAGTGAATTACAGCCATTTTCGTTTTTCTCTATAGCAAGGCTACCTGTTCTCCATAGGCCAGAATGGGCTGTTAGAATTATTACATTCTATGATCCTAACAGACTCTGAGAACATGGTAGAAATTCGAGTTTAGTATGCCTGAACTCAGAATAATAAAATACATCTTTCAGTAAAGTTTATTTTAATATTCTGTTTGCACATACCCCTTTTAGAAAGTAGGTATTTGCTTGCCTAACCTTTTCAGCCCGCTTCTGCTAGGATGTGTATCTGCTGTCTGGTTTCAGTGAGTGACAGGGCTGGGGAATTCCAGGAGACAGGCTGGGGCAGCCCGGTGGTAAATAGAGAGATTTACATCCAGATGGGTGGGAAGAGTGCACCTGGACTCTGAATAAGACTGTGCCTTTCCACCACAATGCTGGCTCCACCCCCTGGAGAGCGTCTGATGTCTCTGCCCTGCACACTGAATAGAAAAGTCAGAGTCATGTCAACAAAGTGCTCAAGAACTGGACTGGACTAGGCAAAGGCCCCCTGGCCTCAGAGAACAAAAGATTAGGGGTATAAGTAGTGCAACCCTGCTCCCAAGAAATTAGATCCTGCTCGACAAGAAGAAACCTCTGCCTGAGGAGAAGGAACTGGGAAAGCTGTAAGGAGGAGTACTGTCCCTGACCTGGGGGATTGGCCTGCAGTGGTTGCCTTGCTGCTAAAGGAGAGGAGAAAGACTACAAAATACTTTGCTCAACTTGTGCTTAAAGATCTCCAAGGGCTTGTGAGTGAGCTTGCCCCCTGAACGAAGTCCCAGGACCAGTGGACTTCACCCGCCTTGAGAAGAGCTGCTGACACCGCCGTTCTCCTCGTAACGCTGAAGCAGGAAGCCGTGTGCGCCTCGTAAGAAGCAACGCGCACACTGGGAAGCCCCGCGCTAAGCCGTCCGCCCCAAACAACACAACTTTGTGGCCCCCACGAGCCGTAGCACACAAGGTGAAGGAAGGACTCGTCCGCCCCAAACAACGCGCCTTTGTGGCCCCCACGAGCCGTAGCTCGCAACGTGAAGGAAGGACTCCGCTTCGCACCTCACTTTTCCCCCCTTCGCACCACACTGCTCCACGCGCACCCTGCCGCTGATGTTGACAGGCTGCAGCACATAGAGCGGCTGGGTACGTCTTGCACAACCACAGCGTACTGGATTACAAAGGCGCCCGCTCTCAAGGTACGGCGCGTCCGCCGCAACGAACTACAACCGCACCGCACAAGGCACCGTCTCCTCAAGTAACACGACTCTGGGCCCCTAGGAGCCGTAGCTCGCACCACAAAAGGAGGACATCGCCGCATGTAACGCTTCTGCTTTCACCGCATCGTCCGTGATAAACTTTTCCATCTACGGTACTGTGTACGACTAGCACTCTGTGTTCGAGCGCATCGGACAGAAGCGTCCGCTGCACGTGTCAGACTCTGTTGGTTCACTACATCACAGTAGGGTCAAACTGAGGGATACGAATCGCACAGACTGTTTGAGATACGCATTTTAACAACAACTCTTTTGCTAATAAGTATTGTGGATTATTTCAGACGTTATTTGGTCTTGTGCTAAGCCTTTACATAAAAGATAATTATTTTGAATCCAACCCTAGTGTGGTGTCCATTTGTGGTGTTGTCCCTGAGTTACTGTATGTGTTCACAAATGCTTAATCTATAACGCCTCTGAAAATAAGTCTTGTCTGCTCGCACCAAGATACCTAGAGGGTGAGCAGGGGTTATTTCAAGAGGGTGATCCCCTTATCCTGACGAGAGGAGAGGGTCCCTGCTTGTCACAAGTATTTACCTGACTCCCAAATCTAACATTGTTGGGCAGCGGTGAGGATTCCGAATTTGCATTTGTGATTCATGTACAGTGATTGGTGAGCACTACTTAGTGAGTTCCGACCATAACGCAGTCACATACTTTTTTTGATTCTTGTTTTGCAAAGAGAACTCCATTTTTAAAAGTCATGCCTGGTTCCGTCATTGTGGAGAAACCAGCATCTATAGTCTCTGATGGAGGTTAAATTGACTGGGAAGAAGAGAGGCTAGATAGCTACACTGTAAACCAGTTGAAGGGCTTCTGCAGAAAGTTCAAAGTTTCCCATGCTGGATTCAAAGTCAAGTCAGACTACCAAAAGCGCTGAGGGCCTGAATTGAGTCAAGGAGAGCACCTAAGGATGTGGTGGAAATTGAGCAGGCAGAAGGCATCAATGGTGTTGGCAGAGTCCTGTCACCAGAGGAGTTGGCGGACAGGAAAGAAACCCGAGCACATGAAATGGAGATGGCAAAACTAAAATTGAATGGGCAACTGGAACTGGAAAGCAAAAAGCTGGCTCTGGAAGAGAGAAGAATTCAAATGGAGCATGAAATGAAATTGAGGAAGATGGAGCTGAGGCTAAAACTTTGGAGCTTACTCCCTCTGGTGGCAGCACATCGCCAGTGCAGGTAGAATCAAGGGTGTACATACCAAAAGAAGTGGTGAAAGAATGTTTTAAAAATGATGACATAGGGCAGTGGTTCAAGGCCTATGAGGTAGCCATGTCTTCCCACCGGGTCCCTAGGAGAGAGATTGGGGAGCGGGGTTGTGGGCTGGTTCCTGAGTGAGGGGCGGGACACACTGCTGGATTTGCCCTCAGATGTTCATAATTCTTATCCACACATGAAGGATGCTTTGATAGCCAGGTATGGGTTAACTCCTGAGTTGTATAGACAAAGGTTCAGGGGTTGCACCAAGATTCTTAACAGTACGTATGTTGAGTATGTAATAAGCATGGGCGAATTTAGCGAATTCGCGATCTGGGAATTTGCGGATTTGCGAATTCGCGATCCGAAAAATTCGCGAATTTGTGCGAATTTGCGGATTTTTGTTTTTTTGCGTGTTCGCGGGGTTTTTTGCGTGTTCGCTGGGATTTTTGCGTGTTCGAGTGGCTTTTTGCGTCTTCGCAAGCCGCTTGCATAGCGAAGTTACCCATGCAGTCGTTTATGGGAGAGGGAGAGAGAGATAGATAGATAGATAGATAGATAGATAGATAGACAGACAGACAGACAGATAGATAGATAGATAGATAGATAGATAGATAGATAGATAGATAGATAGATAGATAGATAGATAGATAGATAGATAGATAGATAGATAGATAGATAGATAGATAGATAGATAGATAGATAGATAGATAGATAGAGAGGAAAAGAGAGGGAAAGAGAGAGGGAGAGAGAGAACGAGAGAAAGAAAGAGAGGCCGGATCTCTGAAGGGCCAGATTCCTGAGTTGCCCCTACAGAACATACAGCTTTTAAATTTTTAGCAAAATGCATATGAAAATTGTGCTGTAAAGGTCTCTTTTAGTTTAACCCCTCCTGACAACTCAAAATGGGTGTATTTGCCATCCTCTCCCTTCTTCCTGTTTTTTATATCTGTAAGTGCTTTCTGATGAGGTTTAATTCCTTGGACAGGTGCCTCGTTGCCTACTTGTAACTATTCTCTGACCCTGCTTCAAGGGTCAGAGCAGGGTCAGAGAACAGTTGCAAGTAGGCAACGAGGCGCCAGGAAGCAATTAGCAGCAGGTGTCCAAGTTGAAGTTAATAACCCTTTTGTAAAAGGTTACAAAGAAATTAGGTTCAACTTTTGCACCTACTGCTGTAACCCTTGCTTGGCAGAAAATTCGTCCCTGCTGATTCGCGGATTTTACCGCGATTTCGCGAGATTTGCGGATCGCGAAATCGCGGAAAATCCGCAAATTCGCCCGCGAAACGGATTTTACGCCCACCCTTAGTATGTAACTTTTTTCTGCAGAGCACTGGATGGTTGGGTGAAGGGTAGCAAAGTTAATGATTTTCATGATTTGATTGCATGGGAGCACTTGTCTAGTAATTGTTTTCCTGAGCTACGCTAGCACCTGATTGATAGCAAGCTGACTAACCCTGGGAAGCTTGCTGAGGAGGTGGACCGCTGGGTCAGCACCAGGGTCCACAAGGGTCAAGTGGGAGACTCCACCAAGGGTGGGCAGGGTCCCCAGCAGAAGAGTGGGGGGGCCAAGGGCAAACAGAGAGAGTTTCAAAAGAGGCCCCAAAGTAATCCCTAAGGGAACCAAGGGAAAGGTGCTCAGCCTCCCCCACCCCCGAGACCGACCGGGCCCCGACCGGTACACCTGTTCAAAGCAGGCCCCGAAAGTGTTGCAGATGTGGTGACCTGGGTCATTTTGCCAATGATCCCAAGTATCGCCTGTTTGGTTAACCAGCACCCACTGGTGCTCCGCCCCGGCAGATGGCTAGTGTAGTATTTGGGGAGGAGGTGGAAGCCCAAAATGGGTGGGGTACCGTAGAAATGTCCCTTGTCTCTTTAGGAGACTGTAAGGTGGTCCCTCAGAACCAACTGCCCAATAACACTAAGAAATATGGGCAGTGGGTGACCATCAATGGCAAAAAGGTGAGGGCTCTTAGAGATACAGGAGCCAGTGTGACAGCTGTCAAGCATCACCTGGTGTCTCAAGAGCAGGTTGTCCCACATGCATTCTGCCGAGTCGTGAACGCCAACAACACAGAGTCAGTGTCCAATGGCTCAGGTTCCCTTTTTAGTGGGGGGGTCTCTGGTACTCTTCAAGAAGCTATGAGAACTGCCATGCCTGTAGACTGTTTGTTGGGGAACGATTTGGAGAGCTCACCTTGGGAGAAGGTGGAGAAGAGTACTCACCTGAGGATGGTGGGTCTGCCTGACTGGGCGTGCGTGACCACCCGGTCAATGGCAGCCAGTAGGGTTGCTCAAGAGGTCCTGGAGCCTGAGGGAGAGGCCCAGGGACCGGCCTTAGAGAGAAGATGCAGGAGGCGCGGGAAACCAGCCCCTGTAGTTCCCATGGTTTGGGAGGAATCAGGCCTTGAGGGGGATGCCCTGGAACCTATAGCTGAACTGGGGGACCTGCCTGAGCTAACCCATTGGCAGCAGGAAGGAGGCCCCTCCAGGGAAGAATTCTGCAGAGGGCAGAAAGAATTTCCTTCTCTTGAGGGTCTGTGGCAGCAGGCTGCAGCCCAGGCCAACGGTGATCAGTCTGGAACACATTTCATTTACTGGGAGAATGACCTCCTGTATTCGGAGCCTATGGTTGCTGAGCCTGGGTCAGCCCGTGCGCTGGTGGTACCCCAGAGCTTCAAAGCCTTCCTACTGGGGCTGGCTCACGATGTGTCATTGGCAGGACATTTGGGGCAGGAAAAGACCTTTGAAATGCTTGTCACCCACTTTTATTGGCCTCAAATGCACAGGAGCTGAGATGTTCACTGCAGGACCTGTCAGACTTGCCAGGCAAGTAGAAAGAGTGGGAGGAAGCAGAAGGCTCCTCTCTAGCCATTCCCTGTGGTCAGTACCCTATTCCAGCGAGTGGGGATTGACATTTTGGGGCCACTGGACCCCAGGACAGCCATGGGCAACATGTTTATCCTGGTCCTGGTGGACCATGCCACCCGGTACCCGGAAGCCATCCCTCTGAGGACAGTGATGGCCCCCGTGGTGGGACGTGCGCTGATGGGATTCCCTCTAGAGGTGGTGTCTGACCGGAGTACCAATTTCATATCCAAGTATATGAAATCCCTTTGGCAAGAGTGTGGTGTAACCTACAAGTTTTCCACTGCTTACCACCCCCAAGGAAATGGGTTGGTTGAGAGATTCAACCGTACCCTTAAAGGCATGATAATGGGTCTGTAAGAACCCATGAGGCGTAAGTGGGACGTCCTCCTACCGTGCCTTCTCTTTGCTTACCGTGAGGTGCCACAGAAGTCTCTAGGGTTCAGCCCCTTTGAGCTCCTGTATGGCCACCCAGTGAGAGGACCTCTAAGTCAGGTCAAAGAAGGCTGGGAGCAATCTCCCAGGAACCCTCCCCAGAGTGTATATAGCTACATGCTGGCCTTCAGGAACCAGACTAGGCATTTCAGAGCACTTGCTGAGGCAAATCTGGAAGCCAGCCAGGAGGAGATGAAGCAGTGGTACGACCAGAATGCCACTCTGGTAGAGTTTCAGCCTGGTCAGAAGGTGTGGGTCTTGGCCCCAGTGGAGCCTTGTGTGCTCCAGGATAAGTGGACCAGCCCCTTTGAGGTTGTGGAGTGCAAGAGTCCTGTTACCTATTTGGTGGACTTGCGGTCTCCCAGGAACCCCTTGAGGGTCCTGCATGTCAACCGCCTTAAGCCCCACTTGGAGAGGTCTGAAGTGGACATGCGCTTGGCAACAGATGCTGGAATGGAAGAGGAGACTGAGCCTCTTCCTGACCTCCTGGAGGCCACAGAGTAAGATGGGTCAGTGGATGGTGTGAACCTCTCACCCACCCTGACCCCTGAGCAACAGAATGACTGCCGCCAGTTGCTGGGACAGTTTTCTGATCTGTTCTCCCTGGTTCATAGTATCACAGATTGGTGTGTCCATGATGTGGATACAGGAGACAGCTTACCTATGAAGCACAAGGCTTACAGGGTAACTGACAGGGTAAGGCTTGCATCAAAGAGGAGGTCTCAAAGATGCTTACACTTGGGGTGATTGAGTTTTCCAGCGTCCTTGGGCCAGCCCAGTGGTCTTGGTCCCGAAGGCTGCAGCGCCGAGTGCCACCCCCGAACTCTGGTTCTGTGTAGACTACTGAGGGCTCTATTCGGTCACGAAGACTGACGCGCACTGGAGTTCTGGACTTTTTGGTTCCGTCCAGAGGTGTCAGGGATAACACCCGAAGACCCCGGAGTTCTACCTATCTCAGTGCACAAATAAACAGAAACACAGGCTTCTCGATGGTGGCGTCAAAGACCAAAGGTTTATTACTGCAGGGACACAGAAGTCACAGAAACTACACACGGGCAGTATCTAGGAGCCTGTTCGATTTGTACAAGAAGGGTTGCTCCTTATATACGAAATATTAGCCTTCAGGCGAATTCTTCACAATGTTAGTACATTCCCAAACCTTTGTGCCTTAAACAATAAATATTTGGCGTTGCACAGGAATCGTCGATAATATCTGATGTCAAACATTACGAAGAGGGGTTCCCACTTATTCCATCACAATCCCATGTCAACATTTCATTCAAGAGCCGGACCGCCTCATCATACATTTCGTTACCTCCCCCTAATAAAGGCCCAGAAGGAAAGGAGCAGAGCCAGGTGCAGAAGATAAAAAAGCAGGATAAGAGATGTTTGTGGGTCGTAAATGGGCAAGGCTACCAGCTTCGGCCGCCTAATCATGATCAGGCCATCGAACACGAGAACCAGTATAGCAGGACTGGCCTCAGGCAGAGGAGGCAGCCTTTGTCGAGTCATGCAGCCACAGCATGTTCTGTTCTAAGGTGCACGTGTCACTAGAGAGGTGAATTTCCGGCTAAGCCTACGTGTCCTTAATCGAAATGAAGTAATCAGAGGTCATTGCGTGTCCATTGTCTATGTGAGGGCAAGAAACACAAAATGGCTGCCATGATCTAAGATGGATGCCATGGGTAGATCAGAAATGTGTTTGTAACAGGAGTACTCTTGCTTGTAGCATAGCGAAAACACCAGGATATGCTAAATGGATCATTTGCGGTTCGCTGATACCAAAATTATGTATTTACGACAATGTTGAAAACACGGGTTCAAATCGTCACGGAACCTCAGCACCCCATCCCCAGAGCTGATGAGTTCATTGATCGGTTAGGGGCTGCACGATACCTCAGCACGTTTGACTTGACGTCTGGGTACTGGCAGATCGCCTTGACTGATGGGGCCAAAGAGAGGTCAGCATTCTCCACACCAGATGGGCATTTCCAGTTCCGGGTTATGCCATTTGGGATGAAGAATGCCCCTGCCACCTTTCAGAGGTTGGTCAACCAGGTGCTGGTTGGGCTGGATGAGTTCACTGCCGCCTACCTGGATGACATTGCAGTGTTCAGTGTCACGTGGGAAGAACATCTGCGCCACCTCTGGGAAGTGTTGTTGGCACTGCGGAAGGCAGGCCTCACGATCAAGGCGAGCAAGTGCCAGATTGGGCAGGGTTCTGTAGTGTACTTGGGACACCAAGTTGGGAGCGGCCAGGTGGCGCCCCTTCAGCCCAAGATTGAAACCATCCTGGCTTGGGAAGCCCCCAAAACCCAGACAGAGGTGAGGGCCTTCTTGGGACTGACCGGGTACTACAGGAGGTTTGTCAAGGGGTATGGCAACATTGTTGCACCCTTGACAGAGCTGACTTCCAACAAGCAGCCAAAGAAAGTGATTTGGACTGACACCTGTCAGAAAGCTTTTGAGACCCTGAAGACTGCCATGTGCAAGGCACCCGTGCTCTTGGCACCAAACTTCTCCAAATAGTTCCTTGAGCAGACAGACATTTCAGAGCATCGTGTAGGGGCTGTTCTCTCACAGATGACTAAGGAGGGCTTTGACCAACCGGTAGCCTTCATCAGTAGGAGGTTACTTCCACGGGAACAGAGGTAGAGTGCAATTGAGCAGGAGGCATTTGCTGTGGTCTGGACACTGAAGAAGCCAAGGCCCTACCTGATTGGGACTCAATTCCGGGTTCAGATAGACCACAGGCCCCTCAGATGGTTGATGCAGATGAGGGGTGAGAATCCAAAGCTGTTGAGGTTGTCCATTTCCCTACAGGGTATGGATTTCACGGTGGAACATCGCCCTGGTACAGATCACGCCAATGCTGACGGTCTGTCCAGATTTTTCCGCCTTAGTGATGAGAACTCCCTGGGGTAGGGTAGTTCTCCCCACATTTCAGCTGAGGGGACACGTGTTAGACCTGGTACCTTGGCGTGGGTTTCCCTTCTACTTTTTGTTACTGTGCTTCATGTGTTTTTCTGGTGTTAGCTGCTCGGAGCCCTGTGCCACTGCCAATCAGTGCCACAGTGCAAGTGCTCCCTGTATAAAATGCATCTGTTGATTGGATTCCATGATTGGCTTATTTGGTTTACTTTCAGACCCCAGTAAAGGGGACTAGGAGTGCCCAGGGCTTGTAAATCCAAATGGTGCTAGTGGGCTTGCAGCACTGTGTTATATTCTACTTTGGCATTTAATGCCTCTGCACTGTGATTCATCATAGAATGTTGGGTGGAGGTTGAAAGAAACACACAGTTGTGATGGGGCTGAACTGCCTGGTGGTGGCTCCTGGTGGGTCCTTGTTCTTGACTTATTCTTCTTAACTTAACATCTTAATAAATACCTCTTGAATAACTCAACTCGGCTGGACTTAGTTACTACACACTGGTTGTACCACCCACAGAAGCAGCCTTGTAAAATGTGTCTAAGGTCTGCCATTGCAGAGCCTGCGTACAGTCTGGTACTGTCATGCTGACTGGGCAAGTGCACCCACTTGCCAGTCCCTAAACCTTCCTTTGACTTCATATTAGTCACCCTTATGGTAGGCCCAAGGGCAGGGCGCATTGTAAGTATAAGGTAGGACAAGCCCTGATGTGTGTGGCACGTCCTAATAGTGAATTACAGCCATTTTCGTTTTTCACTATTGCAAGGCTACCTGTTCTCCATAGGCCAGAATGGGCTGTTAGAATTATTATATTCTATGATCCTAACAGACTCAGAGAACATGGTAGAAATTCGAGTTTAGTATGCCTGAACTCAGAATAATAAAATACATCTTTTAGTAAAGTTTATTTTAATATTCTGTGTTTGCAAACACCCCTTTTAGAAAGTAGGTATTTGCTTGCCTAATCTTTTCAGCCCCCCTCTGCTAGGATGTGTATCTGCTGTCTGGTTTCTGTGAGTGACAGGGCTGGGGAATTCCAGGAGACAGGATGGGGCAGCCCGTGGTGAATAGAGAGATTTACATCCAAATGGGTGGGAAGAGTGCACCTGGACTCTGAATAGGACTGTGCCTTTCCACCACAATGCTGGCTCCACCCCCTGGGGAACGTCTGATGTCTCTGCCCTGCACACTGAATACAAAAGTCAGAGTTATGTCAACAAAGTGCTCACGAACTGGACTCCACTAGACAAAGGCCCCCTGGCCTCAGAGAACAAAAGATTGGGTGTATAAGTAGTGGGATCCTGCTCCCAAGAAATTAGACCTTGCTCGACAAGAAGAAACCTCTACCTGAGGAGAACGAACTGGGAAAGTTGTAAGGAGGAATACTGTCCCTGACCTGGGGGATTGGCCTGCAGTGGTTGCCTTGCTGCTAAAGGAGAGGAGAAAGACTACAAAAGACGTTGCTCAACTTGTGCTTAAAGATCTCCAAGGGCTTGTGAGTGAGCTTGCCCCCTGAACGAAGTCCCAGGACCATTGGACTTCACCCGCCTTGAGAAGAGCTGCTGACACCGCAATTCTCCTCGTAGTGCTGAAGCAGGAAGCCGTGTGAGCCTAGTAAGAATCAACGCGCACACTGGGAAGCCCCGTGCTAAGCTGTCCGCCCCAAACAACGCGACTTTGTGGCCCCCACGAGCCGTAGCTCGCAACGTGAAGGAAGGACTCCGCTTCGCACCTAACTTTTCCCCTCTTCGCACCGCACTACTCCAAGCGCACCCTGCCACTGATGTTGACAGGCTACAGCGCGTAGAGCAGCTGGGTACGTCTCGCACAGCCGCAGCGTACTGTCCGCCTCGCACCGCGCTCAAAGGATTACAAAGCCGCCCGCTCTCTAGGTACGGCGCGTACGCCGCAACGAACTGCAACCGCACCGCACAAGGCACCGTCCCCTCAAGTGCACAAGGCACCGTCCCCTCAAGTAACGCAACTCTGGGCCCCTACGAGCTGTAGCTCGCAACACGAAAGGAGGACATCGCCACGTGTAACACTTCTGCTTTCACCGCATCGTCCGTGACGAACTCTCCCATCTAAGGTACTGTGTACGACTCGCACTCTGTGTTCAAGCGCATCGGACAGAAGCGTCCGCTGCGCGTGTCAGACTCTGTTGGTTCACTTCATCACCGTGGGGTCAAACTGAGGGATACGAATCGCACAGACTGTTTGAAATACGCATTTTAACAAGAACTCTTTTGCTAATAAGTATTGTGGGTTATTTCTGATGTTATTTTGTCTTGTGCTAAGCCTTTACATAAAAGATAATGATTTTGGATACAACTCTGGTGTGATGTCCATTTGTGGTGTTGTCCCTGAGTTACTGTATGTGTTCACAATTGCTTAACCTATAACGCCTCTGAAAATAAGTCTTGTCTGCTCGCGCCAAGCTACCTAGAGGGTGATCCCCTTATCCTGACTAGAGGAGAGGGTCCCTGCTTGTCACAAGTATTTACCTGTGCCAACGAGAGACCCCAAATCTAACAGTTTCCAATGCTTTTAGAACCCGCATGCAAAATACCCTTTTTAGTGCTTGCAGAGAAGGTCTGCTGAAGGTTGTGGATGGAGAAGAACATCCTTTGCTGCACACGGGGATTCTGAACCTTCTTGTCTGGAAAGGGTTAGGAGATCTTCTGGTATCTCAGGCCTTTTGTGAGAGGCAGAGGACTAACTCGAAGAATTGTGGCATCAGGTACACGATAAAGGTATAAAGGGATTCAGGAAATATGGTTATGTGAGAACATGGAAAGGGTTTGGACCCTGTGGAGGCTGCTACAGTGAAAGTGGTGAATTTCCTAATGAAACAATTTGAAGAGTCTTGGTTCTAGAACTATAATTTGCTATAGATCTCAAGTATCAGCAGGTCATAGTCAGGTTGGTGGAAGTAGTGTGGGTAAACATGATTTGGTTTGTAGAGTCTTTCAAATTCTTAGATTGAGTTGATTTCTTATTGCCTTGTATGATGTGTTGTGGAATGTCAATATAGTGCTCTCCTTGTTGAACTCATGGAATACCAAAGGGATGATGGACGGAGCGCTTGAGAAAATCAAACACTCACCCCCAGTCAACTTATCTGGGTTTAATCCATCATCCTTCTTTAGCTCACTCCACCACCCCAGTTCAGACATGGCCATATGCAAATCAGTCTGACCCTGTGCCTCATGGGCACAGTCCAGCCCAAACTGCAGACCCATGTCTTCCCTGGACCAAAAACAAGCATCATGGTACCAGTTTCGGGTTCATAACCCTCATCAGTCAGGCTATCTTGAATCCAGTGGCAAAGTGAGCAAGGGACCCACGTCTGGGCATATCCTGCCAACTTAGGGCGAACAAAGCTATACCAAAGGGGATGATGGACAGAGTGCTTGAGCAAATTAAACACTGACCCTCAGTCAACTGATCTGGGTTTAATCCATCATCATTCTTTAGCTCACTCCACCACCCCAGTTCAGACATTACCATATGCAAATCAGTCTGATCCTGTGCCTCATGGAAACAGTCCAGCCCGAACTGGCAAGCCATGTCTTCCCTGGACCGGAAACAAGCATCCTGGGACAGCTTTCGGGTTTATAACCAGGCCATCTTGAATCCAGTGGCAAAGTGAGCAAGGGACCCACGTCTGGGCATACCCTGCCAACTTAGGGCAAACAAAGTGATACCAAAGGGGATGATGGACGGAGTGCTTGCGCAAATCACTCACTCACCCCGAGTCAACTGATCTGGGTTTAATCCATCATCATTCTTTAGCTCACTCCACCACCCCAGTTCAGACATGGCCATATGCAAATCAGTCTGATCCTGTGCCTCATGGGAACAGTCCAGCCCGAACTGGCAAGCCATGTCTTCCCTGGACCGGAAACAAGCATCCTGGGACAGCTTTCGGGTTCATAACCCTCATCAGCCAGGCTATCTTGAATCCAGTGGCAAAATGAGGAAGGGACCCACATCTGGGCATACCCTGTCAACTTAGGGCGAACAAAGCGATACCAAAGGGGATGATGGAGGGAGCGCTTGAGCAAATCAAACACTCACCCCCAGTCAACTGATCTGCCAGGTATAATTTTGTCCAGTCACTTTGTTAAACTGTTCCCCAACCAGTGTAGCAAATAGGAGAAACTTACTTTAGCTAGAGGGCTAGTAAGTATCTAGCTACTCATTGTGGTACTTTTTTTTACATTCATGCACACCACAAAAGTGCATCTGTTTGCAGGCCATATCTCCTTCTCCACCACTGGACCACTTCTGTGTTGTTGCTTCCACTGAGAGTCATCTGTTCAGGGAAAGTTGAACTGTTGTCAGACCAGCAAATAATGCATTTTATTTTGTAACATGCTTTGCTATTCTCTGATAAATACTTGTGAATATTTAGGATCCGTTCTTGAATTTCGTGTTCATTTTTTCCCAGTGCATCTTTTAATCCTGTAATAAAATGAATGGCTCATAAAGAGGGCAAGCGAAATTTTTTGCAGTTCACAGTGGGCCTTTGCATGTTGAAATGGCAGTACTTGTCGTTTTCTATTTGTTGAATACAGACGATTTAAATGCATTTCTAAAATTGTATTTCTACTAGACTATGATGTTCTGCAACAAATAGCTGGGTTGGCAGAAAAACAACGTAGAGTTCTTGACAAGGTAAATGAATTTTAGGAAATGTTGTACACATGCAGCGGTACTCTTGGTATTTCGGTCATCACTGTCAATCAGCATCCTATTTGAGTTTTGCAACCCACTCCTTACAGATGCAGTTTTGTAATCCAATGCAATCTCGTGCAAAACATTTTTTTCCAACACATTGCTTTTTAATTCTTGTTTCCAGTGCAGGCCGCCTCATAGCAATATTATTGTCTTTACTTTCAGCCATGTTGCACAACAGCCCGCACAGCTGTGTAACACACCTAAAAAAACATTGACAAAACCAATAGTTCCCATATCGGCAAAGTCGATTGGCTTTGCCACTGTTCGTTTCCATTGAAGGCACTTAAGCTTATCTGAGTGGATCCCGTGTTTGATGAACCCACTCTGCTAAGTTTTCTGTTTTCTGAAAATAAACTCCTCCAGCTGGAGTGTTTTTTTTAGAAAATAAAAAACAATGACCTGGACTGCAGACAAGTATTCTTTTAACCTGGTGGTCCTTTGATGGATGGGCTGTCAGGTCATTTGTATATACCAACAGAGCCAGCTGAGGCTCCATCGGTATCAACAAAGCACTTCACCTTCCTCTAAACAGAGCAGGGGAACCACGAGTTTGGAGGAGAGGGAGCACCTCCATAAATCATACGCAGAACTAAAAAAAATAGAAAAGAATAACGTTCTGACAGAAATACAAGTTTTAATGTAGAATAAGGAAAACATTTTGGCAGATGATGTATTCAGTATATTATGGGGAGGTTGAAAGAGGGGCGAAGATCTGATTTCCACATTGCTTAGAGTTCCGCCCGGCACGCCTGCATCATTCTTAATCTGCAACAGATCTGTGTGCCCAGGATACATGGACAAATAATAGGAACAACCAGATCATTTTGGTCAGGTGCTACCATTTCTGGCTGTCCTTAAGAAGTCCCCATACGACTAATTTGAAGGGGTTGAAACGTCAACTCCCTAGGTTCCACCCACATCATTGAATGCTGGACTATACAAACGTAAATGTTTATATGGGTTGGTTTCTAAAAAAAAATCTTGTCCCATGGGTGAACTTTTGTACATACTTTAAATATCGTCAATGTACTTTATGTTTGGCTCACATATTTCCACTTACACTGACTGCGCCGGCACTTGGAGCACCTACATTATTTGGATTTTTGTGTGTAATTGTGACTGTCAATAATACAGAACACTGGCCACTTTTTTTTTATTTTATTTTTTTATAAATTTATAAAGCGCCTGGTGACCCGGAGGCATCCCCGCGCTATGGAATTGCGATATCCAAGAGGAGGGGGGGACCGGAAGGCTATTTAGGGAATAAGAAAGTCTTTAGTTTTTTCCGGAAGAGGGCGTGGGAGGGTTCCAGACGCAAGTGGCGAGGCAGAGCGTTCCACCCTGAGGAGGCTTTGACCGAGAAGCGGCGGCCGCCGGTACGAGCCTTCTTAAATTTAGGGACGATGGCAAGATGCTCGTCGTCCGAGCGCAGTGATCTTGAGGCTTTGTAGGGGGCGACAAGGTCTTTCAGGGCGGCCGGGCCGGCACCGTTAATGAGTTTATGACTGGTGCACTTGTGTAAATGTGTTTAATGTTTTTGGCCTTTTTGATCATGTACTAAGTAAAATATTGAATAATCCTTAGGGGAATATTGTTCTTGATGATTTTATTACCCTTGTTCCTTGGAATACTGGGTTTCCCGTTCTTTTGATAAGTTAAATACTAATGTTGGAATGCAATGGTTTGAAGAGAACACTTTTTCAGGCTAGAGTAAAAACAGACAGAACTGCTACAATGGATATTACACCTTGAGGGTCAAACATCAGGTTCTTAGTTGAATTTTTCTAATTGCGGTACTGGGTCTTCTTTTCTCTGGTCTTCTCTGTCATACTCTTCAGCTAGAGTCCTTTAATGCAACCCAATTAGCAACAAAATCAGTTATGGAGCTATGTATTGCAGCAAGGTGCACATATTTAGAACAGTATTCGATGGGAGACTCTGATTGACATTCTTTGGGTTCAAATAAAAAAAGTCAAAGCTCGTGTGGCACGCTGGTTACTCTCCTTTATTGAAAACTTTGAACTTCAAATATGCCTTTGAAATCCGTCTCATTGCATGTCATAGGCCAATATTTTAACACAATCTTTTGGATTTGATAACTCCTTGTCGAAAATTTAGATACGAACACCGGTCTGTTGCTTGTGTTATCTCTTTTCTGGCTTGTCAAGAGTTGTTTTCTGTCAATTTTCAGCTATTTCAATGGCGTTTTCTATTACTTTTTGAGGGATATTTCCTTTCCTTGAATTTGGTAATCATCTTATTTCTGTTTGCTTCATAGACGTCAGTTTTTGATGAAATCCTTTTCACTCTTAGTGACAGCTATTGAAGTGGAGAGTGTTGTTCCTATCTGTGCTTCTAATAAAAACATCTGTTTATAGTCTGTTCCTGTGTCTTGTGATTAATACATCCAAGAATATGATTTTTTCCGTACTCTTGGTGTTAGTAAATTTGATGTGGTCTTCGATGTTATTCAATTGGTTCCAGAACATAGATAGTTCTGATCTTTGGCCTTCCCATATTAAACAAATATCATCTAAGTACTGCCAGTGCACTAATATTGTTTGAGACCAGTTCGGGTTCGATAAAATGTTATCAATTTCAAATCGGTACATAAAAAGGTTTGCCTAGCAAGGTGCTGCGTAATTGCCCGTAGATGTTCCAGGCAGCTGTAGATAGTATTCATCATTCCATCGAAGATAGCTGTGAAACAGCGTGAAGAGAAGTAGTTCTAACAAAAATACTTTTAAATCCTCCTCAATGGTGTGATGTAGGAGAAATGATTCAACCGCCTCCATTCCTCGGTTATGGGGAATGGACGTATAAATTGAACATAAATCTAAAGTGCACAGCGTCACTACGCTGTCTTCCTCAAGTTCAATGATGTTGATTTTGTTTAAAAAATCTGTGGTATCACGTAAATACTTGGACATGATCTACATTATAGGATGTAAATGTCTGTCCAGATATTTTCCTGTTGGTTCGTGGATTTAATTTTTTGTAGACACATGAGAATACATGCCAAATGAACCAAAAATGTTAAAGATGAAAATGTTCTCGTATGAAGAGGATTGATTAAAAACCAGTTCACAAATGTGATGTAACATTGTGACACGGAATACAATACAAAAGGAAATGTTTCAAGAAAAGATTTAAAGTTGTTTTGAAAGATTGGGAAGAGAAGTGTTTGTCAACCCAATGGTGTGCTGAGTGAGGATGCTGTTTACGATTTTATCAGCGCAACCTTAAAAATTCCTTGGGTTCAGGCATGCTGTATCCGCAAGCCAGAGTTAAGGGGCCCTGAAATGGCTGTTTTAATTACCATGTCCATTACTGCATTATGCCCAGACAGCAAAACAATTTTGAAATCAAGGGATAGGCTTGTCCCTTGTGCTCATCCAAGGAATGTTTATGTGGGAGTCTCCCTTCGGGAAGTGCCATTTTTTACTTCTTGGTCACAGTTCCTTTCTTATAAGCCTTTCTTGGCCCATTCTGTATATTTTGTAAAAGCAGAAAACACTCCCTTCTCTTCCCCGGGGTTAGTGCATTTAGCCTAACTTAGCGGTAAGACAGAAAGTTGATGTAAATATGAATAAAGCAGAGTAACACATACAGCAAATTACACTCTGCACAATTATTATAGTATGTTACCTCTGTGTACGGTGTCCATGTTTGCCCGCACCCATTACATGATATTCTATTTTATACATTTAAAAATAAATTTAACACGTTATTTCCTTGTTTTCTCTCATCCACATAAAGTAACTGATTAGGATGTTCTGTAGTATTTGATAATTTGATGTCCTCTTTATGAGGATACTAAGCATGCACATTACATTAATACATGCCTAATATGCTTGATACATAGGTATTACTTACTTTTAAAAGGCAAGCAACGTATATACGTGCTGATGAAAGCTGTAGACCCACTTGGCTCATTGTAAAGATCTGAAATGTAAACCAGTCAAGATGGAAGGGTACTAAAAGCTCCAATCTATCGTTGATATAAACCTTGGTGTTATTTTCTGGCTTTTAACCCATTTGAAGTGACCAGAAATAAATTATCATTTAGATTATAAATTACTGTTTCGAAACCACTCTTGTTTTTTCTCGCACTGAAAGACCTTTTCTCTTATAAAAAAAAAAAAACGTGTTCCCGCTAATGATGGTTGTAGCCCACATGAACTCAGGGTAAGTTTATGATGAAGCATGCCTCATTTGTGTGGTGAGGGGCTTGAAATTCCTTGCGGCATATTTGTTCTAAATAGGTGTACAGATATAAGTAAACCATTTCTTCTTGCTTTGTGAGTTTAGTAGAATGCATGCCATCAGAATTGTGTGAATCTATGGTAACGAGTTTTATAATGCCTGACACCATTTTCTGAGCCTTTCAGGACATCCACTCCACTCTTCTAGATATGCTTACAACAATGGTGTGATTGAAGCAAAAATGGGAAGACACAATTAGGCTGTTAGGACTGTTTGAAATTTGCATAGCTCATCAGCAAACTGTAAGGCTTGGGACTGTACATTTAGAACAAATCCAACATTGTCAGAGCAAATAATATGGAGGACTTTGAACAAATCAATGAACATAGCTTTGGAAGGGTTATTAAATGAGCCAAACACTTTATTGAGTGCAACCTTTTTTGTCTACCACTTTGTTTCTCATATGATCAAGACAATGCAGCCTTCAAGTCCCAGCTCATGTCACACATCCATCCTTTTGTATGAGACTGTGCTGGAGTTTTGGAGAGAGAGGTAGACCCAATATGTGCTTGTGGCATATCAACAAACATAGGTTTAACACGTGCATAGCCCCAGAAATGTATGTCACCTAGAGATTGCTTTCTTAGCCAAGCATTGAAGTTTTTAGTACTTGTCTTAGATATTAGAAGTACCAAAAGTCAAATTCCCAATGCACCTAGATATGTCAAGACCTGTTTGCTGGAATGCAGTTTGCACCAAATCAAACAATTCTTTTCTTGATGGTAAAGTGCAATTTTTGACTGATAATAGTCATTCACTTACAGGGTTTGTGACATACAGGATGATAACTGAACACTGGTCAGTAATTTTACATCTCAAGCGGAGTCTATCTGTATTTCTTTCATAATGAGTCTATCGGTTTAGAAATTGCTTCTATTATATGGTAAATAGTGTCCCTTGATGTTAAGGTCATAGATGCACCACATCCACCTTTCTATTTCACTTTGGAAGTTAGAGATTCAGTATGTGTAGGAAAGTGCCCCTTTTTTACATAATTACCTCCAATTGTCTGCCTGGTATTAGATGTAACTTGGCCTGAACTGCACTGGGATCCTGCTAACCAGGTCCCCGGTGCCAGTGCTCTTTCCCTAAAACAAGGTAGCTGCTCAATTATTCCCCATTTGGCAAGACCTTTAGCACCTCTGTAAGTCCCTAGTAAATGGAATCTCTTGTATCTAGGGCATGGGTACTAAAGAAAGTCCCTAAGGGCTGCAGCATGTATTGTGCCACCATAAGTGACCCACCACCAAACTCATGCAGACTGCCATTGCAGGCTGCCTGAAATGGTGCAGACAAACGTGAAAACATGACATGGCATACAGCCTGTGTACCATGCTCATAGACACTGCATGCAATAAATGTAAGTCACCCCTACTGCAGGGCTTATAGCCCTATGGCAGGGTACATTATATTACATGTGAGGACACAGCTGCCCCTGTGCTGTCTAATTCAATTGCTAGACCGTACAAGTGGACAAGAAGCCATCTTATGTATATGGATTGGGCAATGGTCATTAGGAATTTCCCAGCTACATGATGGCTTCACTGAAACCTATAGTGTTTGGTATCAAACACCATGTCTTAATACATCCAATCTGATGCCAGTATTGGAGTTATTAAAATATGCACCCAGAGGGCATCTTATAGGTGCCCGCTGAAAACCTATCAGCCTCTAAGGGTGCTGCCTGACTGGTATCTTCCAGCCTGCCACCACACATGATTTTCTGACCCCCTGGAGTTGAGAGCCTTCATTCCGAGAGGTCAGACACACTGCCCGCTCTGGCAGGAGGTGTTTACACCTCCTCTAGAAGGATGGCTAATGAATATACATACCACGGCCAGAGGCTTCAAAGCCTCTGCCGACTTTGATATGCAACCCCAGCTTCCCCACAGACCTAGCAGAGGCCACCGCCTACTCTGAGGCCCATTGTGCACCAGGACAGTCAGGAAATTATCTATGCAAGCAACGTGGTGCACTACCAGGCCAGTCACACCCCTAAGGTGGGCTGCCTGATGTGCCCCACGAAAGAAGAATCATCTTGTTTTTGGTGGAATTAGGAACTTTGACATAGGGTTATTCCCACTCCCCACAGGATGTGGTCATGTAGGAGCTGTGGTGACCTCAACGGTAAGTAGCCCATTGGCTACTGCCCTTCACTCCTCTTAAAACCCTTACATTCAGTATTTAGGTGGCCCCCTGACACTAGAAACTCAGATTCCCCTGACCCAAGAAGAAGATAGACCAAAAAGAGGCGAAGAAGAAAGAACTGCAGACTACTGATGTACTTTAGCATCAAACCCTGCCTGTCTGCCATTGTCCCAACAATCATCACCACTCGACTCGTCCTGCAGCTGTGCATCCTCCAAAAGCCTCAGAGGGCATCCAGCACTTTATCGAGCCTTCAGCATCTCCTTTGAAATAGAGGATTCACTTCCCTGCAACCTGCAGGCACTGACCACAACGTCTAGTTCACTGATCTGATGACTACCTGGTCCACCGATGCATCAGCCACCCAGGAAGAAGTCACCATGCTCCAGGAGGTCAGATGCGTTCCCCACGAAGTGCTTATACACGGGGACCAACCAGAGCTTCCCTGCCCCAATACCCAGGGTACTGGACCCCTTAAATCAAATAAAGCTTGTTTAAAGTCCAATCCGGACTCTAACGCTGAGACAACTGACCAGACCACGATGGACATCAGTATTGCAGAGGCCAGCACCGAGAGTGGCCCCAAGCTGCCTGTTTTACCTCCCTCTGCAGGTCTAACTGAGAACTACGTGTGCCTTTAGCGCATGGGCCCAAACAACCAAAACGCTGTGTACCTGTGCTCTCTGGGCCGGGTCCACAACAACCAACTGTGCTCCCCTACTCCCGGTATCCTCACAAACCAAGACCCCTGTTGGAAGCTCGCAGACTTGTCTCCAAGTACCCCTCTTTAGCCTGCTTCTAGATGGCTCCCCTCTTTGCCTACAATGCCAACCCACCCTGCACCTCTGCACCCGGACACTCCAGGGCAGGTAAACTCAAACTGCTGGTGCTACTTTGGACCTTGGCTTTCTAGCACCTTAAGGTTTAAAGGAGACCCCCATAACATGATTGAAACTACCTGCAGCAGTATATGTTTCTTCCTCTATATGAAAACATTACCACATAAAACACATTTGTGTTACATTATTACTTACCTGTAAAAATTGATGTCGAAAAGTACAATTACAAAGTTCATGGTGTGAAGATATATATAAAATATCTGTTATTTTTCTAAAATTGGTCTTGAGTTACATCTCATTTTGTCTGATTTATTTACCTGGTGCGTCTGTGCATACAATAAGTGCTTAACACTACCCTCTGATAAGCCTAAACTGCTCTTCCACACTACCACAAAAGAGAGCATTTGGGATTGTTAATTTAGGCCCCTTAAGTCAATAAGGGCCGCCTGGACTTTTAATATAGTGTACCTCATTTTGGTACACTGCAAAAAAAGCCAGCTTCCTAAAGTATGTTTTTTAAGAGGCTGGTCATGCTTCGAAAGAAAGAAGCTGTGATTTCTAATAAAAAGTTACAATGATCAAGCAGATCATTATCTGAGTCAAACATTTATTCTGACTTTCCAGGATAGCTGAATTCCCTTTTCCAAATCAGTTTAATAATATCAATCCTGGGTTCCAACATTTTTCTCCTTCTTTTGACTTGTATTGCACAAGATAATGTCTACTGAGAGAAGAAGAGAATAGTTATGTCAACACCAAAGTGGACTTCGTGTAGGCAGCAGTTGATTTGTAAAACGATAGTGTCAGTTCTCAAAGTTCTTTTCAGAAGCAGTGTGGTCCTTAAATGTATAACACTTTTGGTTACATAAAACGGAGGCTTCACATTACAAAAATTCAAATATACCTGTATAAACCCCTCCCCACAGCACGGTGCAACCGTTTTTATAACAATTAAATGTCAAAATTAGAATCAAAATAAATTTAAAAAGGGAGAAGACACAAGGCAGAACATGTAAGTCTATTAAAGTGATGCTGGTCCACTATAACCATTCTCATTTCTTTCTTCCACAATCATACACTCTCTGCCCATTTATGTCACTCTTGCAGGCACTTTTTAGGTCTTGCTGGTGTTAGCAGCGCGAAGCGCTGCATCCAGCGAAAGACCTATTGTTGTTGTTGCTGTTGTAGGACAGGGGATGTGCACGCGCAATCCCTCGGCGATTTCACCTCGTGGGCGTGCACGCCCAGCCCGGTGCCGTGCACATCTCCTATCCCACATTCTCAGCAAGTGAATAACACATACACAACACAGCCACACTTATGTATGCACACACACACACGCACGCAACAGCCACACTCACACATGCATGCACACACACACACAAACACACAGACACACACACACACGCACAGGTACACGCACACACCCTCCTCACCGCTGCTGTTGGGGACAATCATTCATGCAGTGCCGGGTCCTCGGCTCCCGATGGATGGGTGGGATGGGGCTACGTGGCCTGGAGCTCCCGAGCAGGGACAGGCTGACAACTTCCAGCCTGCTAACTTTCTGCTGCACATGCGGGGCCTGCGGTGTACTGCGGGAACGGCGGCCGTGGTGCACGGGTGGGGCAGGTCCGCGGCTGCGCAGGATTCGTAGCCCCTGCCCTTCGACTGCCTCCGGGACTCCGCCCTGCTCGCGCGCCATTGGCTGAACGCCCCTCAGCGCTGGCTCGTTTGTGAATGAATGAGCCCCCGTTGTTGCCTGCCTGGTGCAGCCAGTCCCCCCTCACGGTGCGTAAAAGGGGCAGTATATTCAGGGGGTATTAAACGCAGGTTCGCCCCCCCTGATAGCTCGTTTTTTACTGTAGTCTGTGGCCATGTGAATAGAACATGGACATTATACTCGTTCACCTACATAATCGTTCCATTCCAGATCTGAGTGGAACTGGAGCTTGCAGTGATGTAGACGCCCACATGTGGTTTAAGACAGAAAAAGACCTTTGCAACGCAATATAGGTTTTAGGTTACCATTATTTTCTGTAGAATAGTTATGCCGCAGACCATGGACTCCATAGCTTGTGAAATCTCTCAGTTGAGCAGTGGGAGTTCTACAGTGACTGATGTCTCCGGGAATGTATGTGTATGGAGGGAATTTAGTGGGAGGAGAAGAGTCTGCATTATGTGGCACATTCTGGTAGTGCATACAGCGAGGGTTTGAACGCTCAAATTAATCAGCCACTGGTACTTACTATGAGCTGCATTACATCCATTCTTCTTAAATTTTGCCTATGGACAGCTTTTAGCTGCCTGTTGACGTAGAACTATTGTGGTCAGCCCATTGCTTACCATTGCTTGTCTCTCTTGTTCTCACTAGCTCTTTCTCCATGCTTCTCGTTCTATCTCCCGCTCTCATACTCGTACCCATTTCTCTCTTTCTCTTTCCCTCTCACTCACTCTCTTTCTTTCACACTCTTCCGCGCTATTTTTCTCTTTACTTCTCGCTTTATCTCTCTCTTTCACCCTTCTTCTCTCTCTTTCTCATTCTATGTTTCTCCACATTTCTGGCACATTCCAATGGTCGCGGACTATGGAAAGGGATATCCTGCTGCACCGGCCTCTTCCTTCACAATATTAATCTTTTTTTTAAACTTCCGACACGAAGTCACTCCGGGCCGCGTCCACAGCCGCGCTTCCTGTTCTCACACTCACGCAGAGCAGAGGCACTTGAACTCCTCAAAACCGTGGCCTTCTATTGGCTGTCGTCTCTCGGGGTGTCTGACTTCCGCAGCTCCAGGTTGTCCTAGTCTCTTAGGGTGTCTGACTCTTCCGTAGCTCCAGCCTGTCCTCGTCTCTCAGGTGTCTGACTTCTGTAGCTCAAGGCTGTCCTCGTCTCTCAGGGTGTCTGACTTCCGTAGCTCCAGGCTGTCCTCGTCTCTTGGGGTGTCTGACTGTTCCGTAGCTCCAGACTGTCCTCGTCTCTCAGGGTGTCTGACTTCTGTAGCTCCAGGCTGTTTCTGTCCTCCCTCTGTAGCTCCAGGCTGTCCTCATCCCTCGGGGTGTCTGACTTCCAAAGCTCATGGCTGTCCTCGTCCCACGAGGTGTCTAACTTCCGTAGCTCCAGGCTGTCCTCGTCCCTTGAGGTGTCTGACTTCTGAAGCTCTAGACTGTCCTCGTCCCTCGGGGTGTGTGACTGCTGTAGCTTTAGGCCATGGGTACTCACAAACTTTCAGTCGGGGGCCAAAATTACAGTGTGGGTTGTGGCCGAGGGCCGCACCAGTAGGGGCAGGGTTAGTGGGGGCAGGGTCAGTGGGGGCGGGGCTAGAGTAAAAAAAATCAAACCTGTTTCAATACATTAGACAATGTGACAATGCTATATTTCAAAAGCAGATGTAACTACAGAGAGTACATTTTGACAATATATTCATATTAGCAGACAATAGCAATCTTAAGAGGCATCGCATAGCTCCATACACACTTTGACCCCAATTCCATCAGTCTCTCTCTCTCTCAGTCAGTGTCTCTCTCTCTCAGCCAGTAAGTCTCTCAGTTAGTCAGTCTCTCTCTCTAAGTCTCTCTCTGTCTGTCAGTCTCTCTCTCTCAACCAGTAAATCTCTCTCTCAGTCAGTCTCTCTCTCTCAGTCAGTCTCTCTCTCTCAGTAAGTCGCTCTGTCAGTCTCTCTCACAGTCAGTTAGACAGTCTCTCTCTCTTTAAATAGCAGTATTTCTCTACTATTAACAGACATGCAACAGAACCTAAAAATAGATTTTTAGATCGAACTACGGCGATATTAACACATAACTGACATGGATTGCCTGGTTACAGGGCTTTTAGTGGGATGAAAAACCTGAGGGTTCTTTCAAAGGGTCATGACCGATAAAATTAAGGGGTTGGCTTAAAAATATGTAAACAAAAATCTTTGTTTAGCATATTGTGCCACCCTACTGGTATGTTGCTGTTTGTCATTGGATCCAGATAATCAGATACAACCAGTAACATTACACCTGCAACAAGTCAGGACTATTGGCTTTGCCAATAGTTGTTAGTTGCATGAGATAAATAAGCAACAACTATGGCTTTGTTGTATATAAATTATAATATTGAAAATGCGTCAGTTCTGAAAAGATGAGACTGTGAAAGAAGTAAAATCAGACTATTTGAGGAGGGCGTATTCTTCTCCATTTTTAAAAGGAAGTGGTTGCCTCTGCTCAATGCAACAAAGCATGCAAGTTATTTAGGGACGTGGTACTGTATTCTAGGGTGCTCTGTAGTAATTTAGGTAAGAGGGGTATTTAATGTGACCAATGGAGTTGTCTAAGCATCTGCTTTGAAGCACCTGGCCCACTAAAATCCCTGCTAGTTAACTCAGTGAGAACGAACATGCATAAAAAGTAAATTTCGCTGACGATTAACTCACAATTGGTCACAACAGCGCCATCTACTGTCGCATTCACGTAAATTAATCTGCAAAACCACTCGCAATAAATAAGGGCAGATAAAGAAAGGCAGCAACTTGGATGCCTTTTTTTAAAATCCTCACCGTGACCCAAGCCTACGACCTCACAGGGGCAGATGAGGGCGGGGGCCGCAGGTGAGCATGCGAGACACTACTTGTCAGCGCATGCCCCTTTGACCTCTTCTCAGCAAATGCGGCCCCGAGGAATCACAACAGCAGTAATGGCGCAGAGTCCCTGACTGCTGTTGTTTTCCATGGGGGCCGCAAGGGAAGGTCTGACGGGCCGCAAATGGCCCGCGGGCCGTACTATGAGTACCGCTGCTTTAGGCTGTGTTCGTCTCTCAGGGTGTCTGACTTCCGTAACTCCAGGCTGTCCTTGGTTCTCAGGGTGTCTGACTTCCATAGCTCCAGGCTGTCCTCATCCCTCTGGTGTGTGGGTCCTGTAGCTCCTGGCTGTTTTCATCTCTAGGGTTGTTTGACACTTCCGTAGCTCCAGGCTGTCCTCGTCTCTCGGGGTGTCTGACTTCCGTAGCAGGCTGTCCTTGTCTCTCGGGGTGTCTGACTTCCGTAGCCCATTAAAAGTATTGTACAAATACTGAGAAGTGCTGATTCTCTCCCATTAAACGTATTCCACTAGTATTGAAAAACTTGGGTACTTGCATTGTACCAGTACTTTGAAGTGCTGTCACTCTCCCATTAAAAGTGTTATTCCAGTACTGGGAACCGCTAGTACACATATTGCACTGGTACTGAGAAGTGCTGATACATGTATTGCACGTGTAACTGGAAGGTTTAGAACCATCCCATTAAAAGTATTGCACTCGTGCTGTTGTACTCTCCCATTAAAAGCGTTGCACCCCTGCTGAGAAGGGCTGGTACTCTCCCATTAAAAGTATTGCACCCCTGCTGAGAAGCACAGGTACACTCCCATTAAAAGTATTACACCCATGCTGAGAAGCGCTGGTACTCTCCCATTAAAAGTATTGCACCCCTGCTGAGAAGCACAGGTACACTCCCATTAAAAGTATTACACCCATGCTGAGAAGCGCTGGTTCTCTCCCATTAAAAGTGTTGCGCCCAAGCTTAGAAGCGCAGGTACACTCCCACTAAAAGTATTACACCCATGCTGAGAAGCGCTGGTTCTCTCCCATTAAAATGTAAGTATTAATTATTAAAAATAAATAAAAGCCATTGTTATTTGTAATATCAATACATCTAAGTCACGTAAATACAACACATATTGCATTACAAATGCTATTGGTGTCACATTTGCGAAAGTTAGAACTATTGGCATTGTAAATGACAAAGCTATTAATTTCACTATTTTCAAAACGAACACATAAATAAAAAAATTGTCATTTACAATTCCAATAGCTCAAACTTTCCTAATGCGAGACCTATTCCATTGCAAATGCGTGTTAATCCATGTTTTCTACCTTTGTTACTATTTTTTCATCTTTCTCTTCCTCCTTCTTTCCTCTTTTTGCATTTTTTTTCTCTCTTGCTCTGATTCAAAGTCTGTTGAGGAAAAAAGGTGCCTGTGTTGGAAATTAGGTTATTAGTTATGTGGCCAGTACAAGTAATAGTTCCTCAATTGTCCTCAGTGGCAGACATCCTATTGTGGCACTTGACTTTCACAGGGTAGGGAGGAGGCGCAGTCGAAGGGCTACTCAAGGGAGGTGGTGTGGGCTAGTAATCAACAATCACTGGCACACAATAATAACACTCAATAAATGATTGTCCAGTAGGTACTTTTTTTCAGAAAAAGGAGAAGTACATTTATAACCCACACACAACTAAATACTATGCAATCTTTTACAAATATATACTTTGGCAGACATTGCGTAATCTCTGGTGACCCTCTAGAGGAGTCATCCAAACTTATCAACAGTCAACCCAAGTAACCCAATAACTATATTACTTTGGCATGACTCATTGTCATCAATGAAATAATGATGAATTAATAAACCATATGCAATCATCACAAAATCCTAATGATTTGATTTGATTTGGTATTTATATAGCGCAAACTATCACTCTACGGGTATCCTGGCGCTTCTGACTGAATCCACAGTCTAATAAAAAATGTATCAGCAATACTTTGTGATTGTGCATCCTTTCATATATTTGGTAGTAAACTGTAATGGTCAGAACAACCCCTAGAGCGCATCAGAGTGAAACAGCCTGCTGGAAAAGCATTGCAGTGTAACAATTCATTCAGACCCTGGACCACATGAACACATGAACATAAGAACAGTGCATTACATATTTGTTGGCCTTTCATGCCTTCTGAAATGTTAACATACACAATGCCCCTAGAGAGCAAACTACTCCCAGCTGTAGAGCAAAAGCTCCAACCATGGGAGAGCTTGTAAATACATTAATTAGAAGGCAAGGCGATGATGTTGGGGTCCCTCCAAACTAGGAAGAGGACCCTGAGGGCAAGAGCACATTGTGCTGAACAATTTGGTGGCAGTCACATTGTCCAAGGACCACCACAGGCTGAGATATTGACCTAAAAGTAAGTAAAACGCAGGACCCTGCAAAACATTATGATGCGAGTCTCCGGGAAGGGGTGAATATTATATCAGCAGCTCTCCTGCTGTGGCGGAGAGAGCAACAGTGAGGTTTTCTTGGTGTTTTCCATATAATGCATCCTCACACCACATATTTATTCCTTTTTATGGGGGTGCCGGGTCCCACTCGGGCATCCCAGAGATTGCCACCAATGGAGGGCATCTCGGGAGGCCATCCTTGGCTGTCCTTACTAGCTGGTAGAAAGTCTGAGTGCTACTGTGGGAGCTGGCAGTCCTGTTGCGTGTCTGCCAACTCCAGCAGACAGACGTGGGTTGTTGTGGCTGCCTCCCTCTTCCCCAAAGACACGAGCATGAGGAGCAGGAAGAGCAGACCACATGGGAGTGGGGTGCAGGAGCATTCCACCCATGCTGAAAGCCATCTACGGGGCCAGGGATGGGGTCCTGGCCTCTCCACAGAATCTCGGGCGAAGCTGCCACAGTGATTCCCCATTGTTGAAAGGCTTCGGGGTCGGGGATGTGGTCCCAACCCCCTCCAGAATAAATCTGCCCGGAATGGGGTCCTCGGGTGAGATAAGAACACAAGGAGGGGGGCCCACACACGTACTCCCTCCAAAGGTATGGATGCAGATTTCTTTCACTGTTCCCCGGGCCCTGGTCCACCCTGTGGAAAATCGATCTCACAGCAGCCTAACCCAACCTCCGCTGAGGGAGGAAAAATAGGTCAAAGGTTGCAAAACTTTGGAATGCCATAACTTAGCCCCTGTTGAGCCAATTTGGATGATGCTGGGCTCATTTTACTCCTAGTGATTACCAAGGGCTGAAGTCAATTCTTACCGCAGGAACTTGCACAGGAGCAGAAGTCAATCATTCCCAACTCCCTCTGAAAGATTCCACAGAGCCCGTTATAAAACTTGACTCTCCGAGACCCTCCAGGGGAAAGGGGGAGTGGATAAAATAAGAAAATTACAGAAGAGACTGTTCTGGAACTCTTCCTCAGCTTCTCTTGCTTAGTCCGTCCTGCAGACTTAACTTCTGGGAAACCTTCAATTATAGCAAGAGAGAGATTAACTTACTTCCTACACTACTCTACAATTTAACTCTATTCTACTCTATGGTTCTCTTTACCTAGCCTTCCAGATATCTAGCTTCTCTTCTTCTCTTCGCTGTTTCTTTGATGAAAACCTATTTGACAAATTACATTTTTACTTAATTAGCCTTTCTCTAACTCCTAGTAATGATTAATTATAGCTATCTCTTACCTTCTCTATTAGTTTTTGCAGCTGTAACTCTTTCCAATCTTTTCTTCTTGTAGTTTCTAATTGTTCTAATACTCAAGAATGTATTTTATATATACCTATATGTAAATCTACTCTATTTTAAATTCACTAAGTGTTTCCTACTCTATAATACTATGCTTAACTCACTATGTGTATTCTGTATGCTAAACTGTTTGCTATCTCTAATACATGTATTCTTATTTCTCTTTTACAGAACGTTTAAACAGTTTCTTGCACAGGTAAGTACTTCCTTTCACTGGTACGACCTCGCAATCATCTGCATTCAGTTTCTTCTAATATTTACCACAAGTCTTTAAACAACTAATAACTTATCTTCGAATTCTCTTTCTTTCTTTTCTTCTTGTCGTCTTCTCAGGATTCACTGCTGACGGTGGAGGCCCCTTGTGGAAGGTCGGGTCACAAGAACCAGAAGGCGAGTAACAGAATAATTAGGGCTCCCGGTTTTATGGTATTTATTTCTTTGCCATTTCCGTCTGTATTTATCCATATTTATTTTTGGGGCATATTTTCAGTATTTATCCACATTTATTTTTGCCACAAGCAAAACACGACGCTACAGCTAGTATTTTTCTACATTTATTGAAATTGACAATTGTATTAATTTTCTAGTGCAATATAGACTATATTGTACTAGAAAACAAATAAAAAATGATGCCATGTGCTCGCCTACACTACAGCATAGTAGATGATTAAGACAAAAAATGATAGATGTTGGATGGCTAATTAGTGGGCTGTGCTGCTTCGCCGTTCTCTCTCTCCTTCCTGCTTGACTATGTAGCCCTTACTCCTAAAGACGACGCAACATCTCCAAAAGATTGTGCTTCAAATCTGATGGAGTTTCTTGCTGCGCGAGATAAAGCTGACAAGTCCCACCGAGTACTTCACAGGTCTTTAAAAAGACCATTCACATGTTAACGTGGCTTTGTTGTTTTTTTCATCCCTTCTTACTAGACTGGGGCAGTGTCTACCTCCTGTGAGAGCTGCCTTTTACATGTGACACAGGTGGGAGCTACGTGCCCATATTTTTTTTTAATTTAAACAGAAACAGTTGCGGTGCTGTCTGCAAAAGAAAAGAAACACAGCCCTGAGATGCCTGGTCTGAAAGGAAACTGGATGGGTGCTGTGAAGCCGGGAGAACAGCAATCTAAACAATGCGTGTGTCAAATGGCTAATGATGATCGGCCAGAACCCACAGCGGGTCAAGAGTTTGAAAAACACGTTCAAAACAAAGGAGAGGAAATCCGCCCTATGAGATGCTAGGCTGAATTGAAATTGATGGTGGCATTGTTGAGAGGCTCGCAGGCATGATTGTTGGCAGTAAAGTGGGGGGGACTCAAACTCCTAACACAGCTGACAAACATATTTCAAACAGTGATGTATGCTGTACTCAAGGGCTTTTGAACGCCAGCCCTACTATATCGGGATGGACTTGGCTAATACCCTTTTTTGTGACAACATTTGCTAGTATTTTGCCGTTTATTAATATAAATACAGACAAAGTAAATATACATTTCCGTCTGTATTTATATGTATAAATCTGTAAAAACAGAAAACTGGGAGCCGTACTAATAATTTACCAAGTAATCTCGCGCTAAGGGAAAACTACCCGAAAACCTTGTATTCTTTGACAGCACAACAACAAGAATACAAAACAGTAAAACGGCAGGGAAGGGAAAACTGATTTTCAGCGCTCGATAACTCACAACCAGACTACATGACTGGTATGATTTGGGGTTCTGACATTATCTCTATCCACCAGGGGCAGTTTCAACAACCTTCCTCACTTCTCAAGCCATGCAGTCCTGCAAAAGCTGGCCCTCCTGGCTCCCTGTGCCAGTTCTCCTTTGTGGCTTTGTTGGTGAGTGCAGAAAAGTCCAGAGCTTCCCCTAAATGGTCCTCATGGGAGGTATGGGGGTCAGTCTCACTGGCCCTTGGCAAGACCCACTAGTCCTGGTGTCAACTGGACAGAGTCCTGAGTCCTGAGTGGGGTTCAGGGGGTTACTTCTTCCGGTTCTCCATGGCAGCACAAGGATCCAGCAATGAAGTAGGTAGAAAATCAGCGGGCAAGAGTTTATAAGGGTAGAGGAAGGTTCCAGAACACAGGCACCCCTAGCAAATCCTGGGGTGCCACATCACCTCTCCACCTCTAACTCAACCCTCCTGCACACCATGGTGGGACAATCCAAAATTACATCATCCAGGAGCCACTGGTCACATCAGCTCCTGGGTCTCAGCCCCACCCCTTGCTGACAGGGACTTGCACACTAGAATTTCAAAGGAAGCCCCCCAGTGGTTGGTTCCAGTTGTCTGGGCACTTTCCTGTGCACTGTTGCTGGGCTGTGCATTATAGTAGTCTCCCACATGCAGCCCGCACACGTGTGTACACAAATGAACATGTGTTACAAGCCAAGTGC
Source organism: Lissotriton vulgaris (assembly GCF_964263255.1). Lineage (NCBI taxonomy): Eukaryota > Metazoa > Chordata > Amphibia > Caudata > Salamandridae > Lissotriton > Lissotriton vulgaris. The sequence goes on along the minus strand of NC_141685.1, from coordinate 929,738,655 downwards.
CTCTTACCCTGCTGCATCACTGAGGCCCTAACTTAAAAGGTAGACACTGGTGGCAGTCCATTTACCATGTGATTACCATGGGTGTGACATCGGTATCGAGGATCACCCACAGTAAAAAAGTCCAGAAATTAGATGATCAGAAAAAGCAATAAATCTGGGCGTACTTCATGGGTGGAACTCAGTGCAACATCCGGCTCACATAAATGAATCCCAGTGGGCTCCACCTGCAATCACTGGTTCCAATTAGGTACTGCATGCAGGAAACAGTGCATCTTTTGTGCAGCCGGTGCCCGTGCAGGTAGGAGGGGTGGGCCCGGGTGGGGGGGGGTGGGTTTCGACAGACGACGACAAGGGAAATGTAATTTTTTTTTAATTTTCCCTTATCATTGTCTGACAAAATTCATCCTCACCCCCACCCGGCCCCACTGCCCCACCACTTTTACCTGCATGGGCCGCGGCTGCTATTGTGGAATTGGGATGCCTAATGCTCTGTAATATGCATGTGCCTAAAATTTGCAGCCCAGAAATAAAAGGACCCTTTTCCTTATGAGTCATGAATGCTAAGCCAACAGTGCAACAAAGCGTAACCACTGTTGCATACTTCCATCTTTTATCATGAATGCCAGCTGCCCTTTTTTAAACTGTGATCTTTTGGAATATTGGATCGGGTGATACTGAAAGAACTAAGAAAATAATCATATGTTGGCTGTTGAAAAGAAATGTCAGCTATCTGTGTTTTTTCCATTCCCAGTGTTTCCTTCATGTCTTAGATCACTGGCCGTTACATCCGCAACTGAAGGCAGAGTGCCCTCTACAGTAATAAAGCTTTCTGTACAGCGTTTTGATCTGCATTGTGAACACATTGAAGATTTACTTGTTTTCTATTACTTCTTCTTCAAGCCGTTTTCTCTTCTCTCACACTTTTTCTGTAGCCCCTCTTCATTTCTTTGTTGGTCAATTTCTCTCCCTAGACAAATAAAACCTAATTAATACATCATTATTTCAGGTTTAGCCAGAACAACCGAACAAGAGGAAAGCTACTAGCCAATATATGTCCTCAGAGTTCTTGTGCATCTTGATACTTCCTAAACATAATCTGCTATTGCATTCATACACAATTATATTTTAGTAAGAGAAATGCACAATGTAAGAACTTTAGGTACCTTCTAGCCTATACCCTAAAATAATGCAGAATAAACACAAAGGGGAGTTGACCCAACTTTCTTAAATCCAGTCTTGCACTTGGTTTTAATTGTAATGGTAAGTACATTTATATAGCGCTTACTACCTCTGACGAGGCATTGAAGGGCTTTTCGGTGAGTAGCACAATACTCCGGAATCCAAAAAGGATTAGTGGTTAATTAGCATAGGGAAATATGCAATGAATTTGAGTGGTGGACATGTAATTTGGATTGAAAAAGGATAGTGGAGGCATAGAAGGTTTTCATTTATATACTGCTTGTAAAAACTTATGAGGCTTTTAGTCGTGAAATAGTGCAAGGAAATATAAAATTAATTTGAGCTGTGGACAAGTGAGTCTGTTAGTGAAGTAGTATGGCTCACTGGTTAGAGGCGGCAGACCCGAGAGCAGAGGACGGCCCGGGACCAGGGTTCGATTCCCGGCGCGGCAGGTTTCTGGACCAGGGTCAGCGGACTCGATAATTCTCTCGCCTCGGTGCCCACTCTGATCAGCGATCACACTCGGCAACTCTGGGCATTAGCTTGCCTCATCTTCACTAACGGCCCCACCAGACCGCCGGGGATGCCTGGTCTCACCCTGGAGATACCCATTAAGGGACCATCTCTCAGGGAAGCCAGGAAGGGTTTCGCAGCGGTCGAAGCGCCTTGGAACCCTACGGGTAAGTAGTGCGCTATATAAATGCCAATACATACATACATACATACAGTGTGATTGAAAAGGATAGTGGAGGGATAGAAGAGGGGAGGGTCTTAGCAGTATCATAGCAGTAGGAGGAAGTTTGGGATGAGTAAAGGGGAGGAGTAGGGGAAGAGTCAGTGGGAGGGTTTAGAAGAGGGAAGAGTCTAGAAAGGGTTATTTTGCTAATCATAGTAGAAGAATCAGGTTTTGGATGAGGCCGAAAGCGGTGGTACAGGATATATTGAGAGAGGTATAGGGTGAGAAATAGGGTAGTGCATTGGAGATGTTAAATTAGGAGTAAAGTAATGAATATAAAGTTACATATGTACATGGAAGGTATATATGTATAAGGAAGTTAATATATCTAGATGTAAGTTGTATTTAATAAACTAGGACTTTCAAGTGTTGATGTACATTAAGCTCATTTATTTGTTTACATAATTTATATTTATCAAATTCAATAGCATTTGTAGATGAATAGTTATGAAGGACCGGGTTTTAAAACCCAGCGGCGTCAGGGAAAATGCCTGATGCCTTCTACTTCCCCTGCCTTGGCAAACAGAGACACGGGACACTTCTTGATGACGTCAAAGACCAAAGTTTATTGGCTGCAACCAGGAACAGAGGTCTACGAAGCTCACACGGGTGGTTCGCTAGAGACTGCACAAATTCAATGAGCAGAGCATGGTCTTTTATGCCAAAAATCAAGCCTCAGGCAACATTCCAAATTAGCATTGGGTTCACACAAACTGACCAATAGAAATGTGACATTTTGAAAGTAGCGTATGACGACAATCCCACTTTCCGTTGTCCAGCCCACCAGAAATGACCAAGCACATTCCAATATTCCTGTTCGATCAGGCCGGACAAACCCATCATAAAACCCTCAACCCAAATCAGTGATAATGTCGTAAAGGAAGGAGCAGAAACAGATTGGAAGCAAGATAGAAAGGTGGGTGCAGTGTACCATAAACTTCAGCATGTCCTACTCTTTGATCTTTATCTGACCAGCTGCTTAACAAGGAACTGGCTCAGCGAGGTCAGCCTCGGGCAAGGGAGTCAGTTCGGCCAGGTCATTCAGAAGTCAGCTAAGGTGTACGTGTCCCAAAGACTCGTTCGGCCGCAGTCATCGGCCTATGTGAGGGCAACCACACAAAATAGCTGCCGTACACAAAATGGAACCCGAAGGTTCAAACGAAATCCCTCGAATACGTAGTGTTCTCATTGATCGATTTATGCGAAAACACTCGTACACACTACACTCGTGATTTGCGGTCTGCTGACACCAAAATCGTCTATTTCCGACGATCTTTATTGAACGGGTTCGGAACCACCGAACCTCACCCACAAACCACGGAACTACAGACCCTCCTTTTGCCCTTACATAGGCAACAGACCCAAACCCATGTCAATCTGAATCTGGATTTATATTCATCAGATCATCGATATGTTGCTGTAGTATCATCCTATTACTTAGTACCTCTCTCTGCACAGGTCTCCTTGCACACGAAGTAGCACAGAGGCCACAAATAGCAGGAGCACACTGTAAACAGAGACAGAACAGGAAAAGGATAGCTAAGACCATCCCAATGACCATCAAAATCTTCCAACCCCAAGTGGATATCAATCCCCATAACCATCCCATCAACGACCAATCTCCTTTGTCCAAATGGACAGAATCGGAGATCTTATGTAACTTGGAAATGGCCTGGAAGACTGACGGAGCGTTGTCTGGAATGAAAATGCAGCAGCTCGATTGAATCAGTTTACATACTCCACCTCGATCTGCTAGTATGACATCAAGGGCAACTCTATTTTGAAGTGTCATAAGTCTATCTGACTGGAGCTCAGCAGTCAAGTTTCTAAGGGCACCGGCAGTTTCGACTATGGTGGACTCAACCACTCTCGTCAACTGGCGAATATTCCTGCTGTTAGCCATCGGTCCCCAGAACGGCAGAAAACCCTTAAAGAAATCTCCCAACTCTTGACCTGCAGTGTCTTCCTCACTAAAGACACCTCTAGCAACTCTCGTCTTATGGTAATCTGCCGCAGCTGTAAAAGTGGGAGGCAACAGGAAAGAAACAAAACATGTGCCCGAAAAATCAGGGGGCTACCATGTATACGCTTTGTCATAGCAAACAAAGTAGGTACCCTTAGCAGCTAAAAATGCTTGGGGAGACTGAGGCGTAAATACGTAAGTATCAGTACAAACGCTCTTCCCTAGCTGAGCTCTCGGATTCTTGCCATTACCCTGCAGACAATAGCGACCCTGATGGGGCACTATCCAAATCGGTGGAGAACTTTTCGCTCGCTGGTTAACACTCAGACTAACTCCATACCCAGTAATATCCCAACCACTATATGGTTGCTTCTCATCTATCGGACTAGTTTCAACGGCATTAGTCCCTTTAACCATGTCGACTATGCCTCTAGCAACAGCACTATTCTTCGGATTGTCCTTCGGTGAACGTTGGGGATAGACACTATGGGCATAGATAAACATCGTTCTGTAAGCCCAAATCGAACCATTCAAACTAAAAGGTAAAACTAAGTCGTATGGGGCATTAGACCACAGATCCAACAGTTTGTTGTGTTCATCACTAACTGGTGTTGGTGCAAAAGTTGAATAAAGGAACTATTGGCAAATTCCAATCGTCTCACTACCTCATGTTCAGGCAAAGGATGAAAAGAATGAGAAAAAATAGTAGGTAGAGGTATAGGTTGCACAGTGGGAACAAACGTCACTTTAAAAGAGAATGTCACATAACCAATTATGAATATCATTAAACTCAATAGCAAAAATAAACACGGTATTAAAAATCTTTTCTTTGATATCAGTTTGCATATCTTCTTTTTAAAAACCATTGTCCTTGCAGGTCTCTCCAACTCGAAGAAATCCATCCTACCTAAATATGCTGCTCGCGATGGTAAGGTGTTCTATGCTACGGAATGCCTCTGTCAACCCAGGGCAACTCCCTTAGGCCAACCAGAACCTTCAACCTAGTGTCTCAGGCTTGCACTCCAAAGACTTAGGCACCGCGACCCTACAGCTGAACCCGGATGGCGGTTCGAAAAACAAAAATGAGTAGATCCTCGGTGGAGAGTTAACCTGCAAACAGAAAAATCATAAAAACTTTATTTATTTTTATTTGTCCATGACTCTCGGTCGCAAATTATAGCGGCCTTTTCCAGGCAATTCTTGATCTTTAAACAGGAGTTCAGGCTCAGTAGTGTTCAATCGATTCAAAGGAGGCACAGCTTCTTGTAAAAGATCGTCACTTTCTCTCTCAGAGTTTGTACCAATCAAACGGGCATCGCTGAATGGCAAAAATCGTGGAACAGTTTCGGTTTCAGATTCTGGAAGTCCCTCCTGGACCCACTGATCGTACGGTAAGGGCAATGGTGCTCACTTACAGTGTACGCCGTGGATCCAGTTTTTCTTGCCTTGCACTCAAACTGCAGAACGTGTAGACAAGAGCACTTGGTAGTGTCCCGTCCAGCGGGGCTGATCGTTCTTGCTCCGCTGAAAATTCTTGACGAACACCCAACTTCCAGGTTCAATAGCGTGGCCTGGATCCTCAGAAGCTTGTGGTAGGCTATCATGCACCTGTTGGTGTAAAACACGCAATTTAGTCGTCAGTTCGCGCAAGTGATCAAGCAACACAGGGTACTCAATTTCACTAAACCTGGTTGGCCTTGGTACGCCCCAAATATTTGCTGGGCGGCCAAAGACCACCTCATATGGACTCAGACCCATTCTCGAATGCATAGTCATTCTTGTGGACAAAAGCGCTAAAGGTAAAGCATCTGGCCACTGTAAACCAGTGCTCGCTTGGATTTTAGCTAACTTTAGCTTTAAAGTACCATTATAGCATTCGACTAAACCAGCTGATTGGGGATGATTTGCAGCATGGAACTTCTGCCGGATACCTAGTCCATCACACACTCTCTTCATGACTTGACCCACAAATTCACTCCCATTGTCACTCCAGATCATTCTCGGTATTCCAAATCTAGGGAAAAATTCCTTTATCAGGACTTTCGCTGTGGACAAGGCAGTATTGTCCTTAAGGGGATAAGCTTCTACCCATCTAGAAAAGGAGCAAACAACCACTAAAACATATTTCAAGTTGTTGCATCTCTCCATGTGGATAAAATCTAGCTGCAAAGCCTCAAACGGATACGTAGGAGGAGCAAAATGACCAGCTGGTGTTAGAGTTCCCTTACCAGGATTATACATCAAGCACACCATACAGTTCTTAACCAAATTCTCTGCACATTTTGGAATTCCCGCATTCTGCCAAACCGGAGCTAACAACTTACAAATCCCTTTCACGCTGATATGTGCCATGCCATGAGCCATTGTAACAACCGGAAGCACATACGCGTCAGTCAACAACCATCTCTGATGTTCGGACAAATCAATCCAACAACCATTCGAATCCAATCTACCCTTACCTTCTCTCCATTCATTCAACTCTTTCTCTGTAGATTCAGCTTGAATGGATTTCACTCTCTCAATCGTATCTTCACACATACTCTTCTCTGGAACCTATCTCGCCGGACCTGCAACATACATTCGACTAATCACATTTCTCGCAGTTTCTTTCGCAACTTCATCCGCAAACGCATTTCCGCGACCAACATCATCCGTAACTCTCTTATGGGCACTGCATTTCACAATCGCTACTTGCAATGGCAAAGTAAGAGATTCAAGAAGTTTGTTCACCAACTGCCCATGCTGTATCTTGGTTAAGCATGGGCGAATTTTGCGGATCTCGCGTTCGCGAATTTTGCGGATTTGCGAACTCGCAATCCGCAAAATCCGCGAATTCCCGCGAATTTGCGGATTTTTTTTTTTTTGTGTTCGCCCGTGTTTCTGCCAGTTCGCGAGGGTTTTTACAATTTCGCAATTTGCGAACTTACCTGTCGGGTCGCAAGTTTCGCGAACTTGTTGTTTCTACGTGTCCAGCCTGTTTGGGACACTCTTCTTCATCACTGCCACTCTCTGTCACCACTGCCACTCTCTGACTACTCATGCCACCCTCTGGCCCACCCATGCCACCCATGCCACCCTCTGTTTCATCACAGCACCCTCTGGTTGTCCAGTCAGTGTACATTATTGTGGCAACGCAAGCACACCTTCCCTGCCTCAAGTGACCTGAATTAATTTGGGGCTGATTAATGTGTCACAGAATATTTTTTTAGCTGGCACCTGCTTCCTTAGTGCTTCCTGATTAGTGAACTTTTGCACTTGCTAAGTGCTTTCATTGTTGCAAAATTAGTTACAACACCTGCCCTGCCCCAACTGACAATAATGAATTAGGGGCTGATTACTGGATTTGAACTGCCAGCCTGGCTCCTGCTTGTCTCCCTTAGCTGTAATTCAGGACCTTTGTGGCATATGTGTAACTATTCTGAGGTTCAGAGCAGGGTCACATAATAGTTGCAACTGGCAACTGAACTCTGGAGGGGCCCCTCAGCAAGCACTACAGGAAATGGCTACTAATGATGAGCCTGAACTTTTGAACCTGGTAAGTAGTTTCAGTTTTGATTAGATCGTATTTCTGCAATTTGGCACTTATTCGCGGGGCGCGAAGTTGTACTGGGAAGCCGCGAACTCACGCGAACAGTGCGAGCAGTGCGAGCAAAATCCGCTGCTCGCGGATTTGCGGATTTTGCGGGAGATTCGCGAATCTCGCGGATTGCGAATTTACCGAAAATCCGCAAAATCCGCGAGCGAAACGGATTTTCCGCCCATGCCTAATCTTGGTTCCATGCGAAGTCAAGAACCCAGGTTCATGCCACAAACGCCCAAAGCTATGAGCCACGCCAAAGGCATATTGGCTGTCTGTATACACATTCACTCGTTTTCCTTTCGCCAACACACATGCTCTCGTTAATGCAATCAACTCCGCTGCTTGTGCTGAATTATGTGGAATACGTGCAGCTTCAACAATCGTATGCAAAGTCGTAACAGCATATGCCGCAGTCGTATCACCATTCGGCAACTTAAAGCACGAACCATCAACCCACAAAGTACCACTAAGTCTACTCTCCCTTTTGTGTCTCTTCTTCAGTTCTCAGAAAACAATCATGTTGTTCTTCAATATCTGTCTCAACTGAAATTGGCAACAACGTGGCTGGATTCAACGTGTTGCATCGTTTAATGTGCACATGACTCGCTAACAACGTCAACTCGTAACCCGACAACCGAGCACTAGTTAAATGCTGTGTCTTCGTACGGTTCAACAAGGTATCCACTGCATGTGGAACCATTACTACTAAAGTATTGTCCATAACCAAACCCGCAGACTGTCGATTTGAAACAGCCGCTGCTGCTGTAGCTCTCAAGCAACTCGGCAACGCCCCTTGCTACCGGATCTAAAGTCGATGAAAACTAAGCACATGGACGCTGCTTATCGCCAAACTGCTGAGTCAACACTGACAATGCACATCCCTCTCTCTCATGGACATACAATGTGAAAGGCTTACTGTAGTCGGGAGTAACCAACAGAGGAGCCGAACACAACGCAAGCTCTTTTGACATTCATCAGTCCAAGGAATAGGATTTGGACTATCCTTAACAGTAAGAGCTATCAAAGGCTTCGCTAACAAAGAAAAATTAGGGATCCACTGTCTACAGTACGACGTAATACCCAAAAACGCACGTACTTCTCTCTGTGTCGTAGGCACACTCATTTTCGCAATAGCTTGAATTCTTTCTGGGGTCAGTTTCCTTCCCTCCTTCGATAAGAGGTGACCTAAGTAGGTTACTTCTTGTCGACAATATTGCAACTTGGAGAGAGAAACTTTACGATGAAAATCAGACAAGTGGCGTAACAATGACAAAGTGGCTTCCCTACAAATCTCTTCAGTATCAGCGGCAACTAACAAGTCATCAACATATTGAATAAGGGCTGCACCATCAGGTAAAACCAACAGATCAAGTTGTGTCTTCAAAGCTTGCCTATAGATCGATGGACTCTCGCAATAGCCTTGAGGAGCGCGCTTAAAGCGGAAACTTTGTCCTCCTAAAGAGAATCCAAAGATGTCCCTACTTTCCATAGCAATCGGGATACTGAAGAAAGCATTCTTCAAGTCGATCACCGAAAACCATGTGGCTGTAGCCGGAATCAGAGTCAACAAGGCTGTGATATAAGGCACAACAGGAAAGATGGATGACAAACCTATATACAGGAGGCTGTGAAGAATCAGTTCTCTTCAGAACAGGCAAAACAGGTCTATTGCACACATTACCTCTCGTTTCCTCAATGACACCCTTGTCGATCAGATCATAAATAATCGCTAAAAGTGCACGCTCACCATCACTCGAGATACGGTACTGTGGAATGCGCGACAACTTAGCATTCGCCTTCAGTGTCACTACATAAGGAGGAATTTCCAGTAGGCCCACATCATTCGGACCAGTAGCCCACAATGAATCTGGTAAAGAAGACAATTCAGGTGGAAGACTATCTTTCGATATGTACATCGGAGAGATCACTCTCTCACCCAAGGTAAGATGTACTCCTGACGGAGAACAATACAGCGTCGCATACAATCTCTTCAATAAATCCAATCCCAACAGATTCCCATTACAACCAGTAGTCAAAAGAAGGGGTGCTTTGAACTTACGAGGTCCAACAGAAAGAGACAATGGAGCAGAAATCGGATTTGTAACGGGGGCGCCAGACAAACCTACAGAAACATTGTCAAAGCCAGACAAAGGTGCGCCAGGGAGTTTAGAGTGCATAATAGAACTCTTTGTAGCACTAGTATCTAGCAGAAAAGGTTCTGACACACCTGATGCAATCACTTCAACATAGGGTCCACTCTGATCTACTGAAACTGAAACAACTCCCTCTCTTTGTCCATGGCTGTCCTAACAATCATTACCATTCGCTTCGTCACCTTCAACATAGTAATCATCCATATAATACTGTGCTGTCCTACCAGACGAACCTTGCTGTTGATCAAAACTATTCATCGAATTCTGTGGAGGCAAAGAACGCACATTCTGTCCGTGACCTCTACCTCTAGGCGCCTGTTGAGCACCTCGACCTCTCACACCAGAAGCACAATTCGTACGCTGTAACAAAACCGGACAACTATTCTTGTAATGGCCCTCTTCTTTGCAATACGCACACTGATTAGGCCCATATGGAAAACGCTGTTGAGAAGACTCGTTCCTTTGCGAGTTTCTCGAATATTGCTGAGGTTGCTGATATTCGGGCTGACTATTAGTACGGGGTGCATAAGCTTGTTGTAGAAGAACTTTAGTCTTCAATTCCTTAGTCTTCTTATCCGCTTTCTCTAACTCGTCTTTGCGCCTATTTTCATAGTACTGGGCCGTAGCTAAAATCTGCGCTGACGTGGAAACAGCCCAAGCACTCTCGGAATCCTTCAACTTAGTGCACAACTCGGGAAGCAAATTATGCACAAATTTGTCAACGAACAATCTCTGGCCACCTTCAGTAGCCATATCCTGACCACTATGATCTACAAAGGTCTCTTCAAACCACGTGAAAAAGTCAGACACAGTCTCGTCTTTCTTCTGCTTACATGCAGACAACTTGTCCCAATTAACACGCACTTCGGGCATCAAAGTCTTCATATAGTTAATAATCCTACCAGGGAGTTGAGTAATAAGATCTTCGGGCTTAGCACCTCCAACTTGTCTATCATTTGCAGCAACAATACTAACCCATGTATCACCCAATTCATTATCATGATCCGTGTGTCGAATCACATTCCAGATAGGTTGTGGAACAACAGTCCCAAACAACATGTCTATGTCTGCTAAATTCATGATGCACGAACCCACAGTTTGAGTGAGCTCTTTATAATATCCCGCCGGATTTTTGCGCGAATCAGGTAAAGTCTGCTTAATTGCCAAAACTTCAACACGCTTCTAAGGAACATGTACCCATACTCGCTGAAAGTGCGCAACAACAGGTGGAGCAGCATTAGGATCAGCAGGTCTCCAAACTGGAGGAACCTCACGCATCGGATATTGACGCGCTGCTCTCCCAACTGACGAATCAGGCTCAAACAATCGCTCAGAAGGAGTGTTATTACGGAACGACAATAACGTCGCAATTGCTCTCTCAATGTCAAGAAGACTCACAATGGTCCCTTTCGCAAACTCGGAACGCACTCGATACAATTCTTCAGGAGCTTTACCTACTTTGTCAATCCATTGTTCATGGAGGAACACACACATCATTTCAAAGACGTACCGTTGCTTTGGTGCTTTCCATTGACGGAAAACATCCATAATACCCTCAAGATCATACTGGGAGGTATACATAACCCATCTACGTGCCATGTGATCCAAAACTGTACGTTCATCTGTATCAGGCAATTGACTACGTGATTGTCTACGCTCATTAGCTGGAGACATACCCAATTGTCCCAACAAAGGAGAAAGAAAATCAGAAAAAGCAGCAGTCATTCTCTGTCTAGTAGAAGGAGAAGATGAAGGAATAAGAGAAGACAGAACAATAGGAGAAGAATCCAAAGTCGGAACAGAAGGAGTATTATAGATAGGCGTAGGAGTAGCAGACAAAGGGGGAGGCAAAGTTGGCGGCCCCTGAGGAGGCTGCGCCAAAGGAACAGTAGCCAACGGAAGAAGAGCTGGCTGTGGAGGAATTACAGGTAGCACAACAACTGGATGTTGCACAGCCACAACTGGTGGCGTTGATGCCGTAGCATTCTGTGCATAAGGGGGTGGCGAACTCAACAGATACGACATTAAAGGATCTTTCGCAAGATCTTTCTTTTCTTCCTGCTCTTTAGGCGGCAAAACTGGGTAGCATCTATCTACCGCTAACTTCTTCACCCTAAGCATCTGTTCGCTCTCTTGCTCTTCCTCATTATCCCTATACGCAATGCAGCTTGCACCATTGACATACCATGTTCTCGTCTATTCTTCTTCGCTAATTTAATTTCTTTCTGTTTGGCTTCTTTGCGCCATATGCGGAAAGAGTCAAACATTGCCGGCCGGGCTTTCTTCTTAAACAACTTCACTTCGAGATTGTCTAAACTCTCAGCTTCAAAACTACCATAACGGGGCCACTGTAGGACACCGTCTTTTCTCGTATACTTTACCCAGATCTCATTATAGCTAATAGGGCCCACACCATGCTTCACGTATAATTCATATGTAGGAGTTCCAATTGGAGGAACTGGACACGAATCCTCTAACCGGGAATCCTTAGAACAACCACAACCAAATATCTTTCCAAGTCTGCTAAGACCAGGCATCTTGCTCACTAGTCTAGCTTCAAACTACAAGGGAAATCTCAAAACGATAGTCTCGCGAATACACGAGTCCCTTGGCTTTGGGGCCTGCAGGTACCAAATCAAAGCGATCCACTAAAGGGATACCAAAACAAACTAAGGACTAGGAGACGCTCCACTCATACTTAACTGAAATGTCGATGGCGTCACCAGAAGACCCGTCAATCGCCTCGCTCTACAAACGTCTAAGGCTCCAAGACAGGGCGACAGTCAGGGCAGCAGTCCTTTGTAGCCGTCGGGAGGCGGGGAACCTTGCAGCAAAGACTTTCGGACCAAGATGACATACAGGGGTCGATGAAGTGGTTGGCCTTCCTCCAGAATTTTCACACGAAGCTCTCCACGATCTTCGGGCTTGGACCGGTACCGCTGAAGTCGCCCCACGTTGGGCGCCAACTGAAGGACCGGGTTTTAAAACCCAGCGGTGTCAGGGAAAAAGCCCGATGCCTTCGAGTTCCCCTGCCTTGGCAAACAGAGACACGGGACACTTCTTGATGACGTCAATGACCAAAGTTTATTGGCTGCAACCAGGAACAGAGGTCTACGAAGCACACACGGGTGGTTTGCTAGAGACTGCACAAATTCAATGAGCGGAGCATGGTCTTTTATGCCAAAAATCAAGCCTCAGGCAACATTCCAAATTAGCATTGGGTTCATACAAACTGACCAATAGAACTGTGACATTTTGAAAGTAGCGTATGACGACAATCCCACTTTCCGTTGTCCAGCCCACCAGAAATGACCAAGCACATTCCAATATTCCTGTTCGATCAGGCCGGACAAACCCATTATAAAACCCTCAACCCAAATCAGTGATTTTGTCGTAAAGGAAGGAGCAGAAACAGATTGGAAGCAAGATAGAAAGGTGGGTGCAGTGTACCATAAACTTCAGCATGTCCTACTCTTTGATCTTTATCTGACCAGCTGCTTAACAAGGAACTGGCTCAGCGAGGTCAGCCTCGGGCAAGGGAGTCAGTCCGGCCAGGTCATTCAGAAGTCAGCTAAGGTGTACGTGTCCCTAAGACTCGTTCGGCCGCAGTCATAGGCCTATGTGAGGGCAACCACACAAAATGGCTGCCGTACACAAAATGGAACCCGAAGGTTCAAACGAAATCCCTCGAATACGTAGTGTTCTCATTGATCGATTTATGCGAAAACACTCGTACACACTACACTCGTGATTTACGGTCTGCTGACACCAAAATCGTATATTTCCGACGATCTTTATTGAACGGGTTCGGACCCACTGAACCTCACCCACAAACTACGGAACTACAGTTATGATAAAAATGTACTTATGTATGCAGTCACCTATATACATGTTAAACATAGAATAATATTACCATAAGGAGTATGTACATTCTTAAGCACAACCCCAGCCCGACCCCCAATCCTTTAATATTATACAAAGGAATATATGTATACAGCCTCGATTCGCCTGAACTGAGTGCGTTTTTAATTGTGGGTTGCTGTTTGGATGAAAATTTACAGGCCTGCGACCAGGTCAGGAAGGCTGCACCACCGCTATGAAGTTAAAGTAGACTGCCAATTCAGATTCACTGTTTCACACAGCAGAGACCAGGTTGGCTTTATTTTACTGGCTACACAACGGGGGAGTTCTATGGAGAGCTCTTTAACAAAATCACTACGAGGCAGAACTCATCAAGGGTAATATTTAAGCGGCAGGACTACAAGTCCCAAGAAGCTATGAACATTGTAAGCCCACTAGAGAGCGATATAAATGGCGATTTTAAGACTTCCTATTGCTACTGCCCATTTGCATATAGGGCTGTGATCAAGGAGGTAACTTCAAAACGCATTGGGCAAGCTATGTAATACCTGGTTGTGGTGGCCGGTTTTGCCTGCTGGATTCGCCTGCACTGAGTGTTTCTTTAATTGTGGGTTGCTGTTTGGCTGACAAATATATATATATATATATATATATATATATATATATATATATATATATATATATATATATATATATATATATATATATATATATATATATATATCTATATATATATATATATATGGAACGAAATCTGTTTCCAGGATGAACCAACAGAAAATACGGACCACCACACGAATTGCAGAGTGTCACAGCAGGCGTTTATTCAACCATTTTGCAGCGTTAATTTGGCATGACGCGTTTCGGGCAGGGTCTGCCCTTGATCACATGACGGACATGCAGTGTTTTCTCATTTAAATAGGGCACACACTCATTTTTTTCTTCAATTCACAGTAACACCACGTGATCTATGCATAGACATAGAAAGTAAACTACAAATGTGAGGTGTTTAACATGTGTATACAATCGGGCGCTGTCTATGGGCTATTATTACATCATGGCAGCATATTTGTACAGGGCACCTGTACACAAAATATTTAAAATATTTGAAATAGCAAATGCGCAACGAAGTACATTTATAACCGCCTCAATGCGTAGTTAAAAATTTGTATGATAGTGAGCTAGCAGCATATTCCTATCTACATGACACTTATTTCAAAAAAGTGATATATTTACACATATCTGTACAGCGAAGTAATTATTTACACCAATGCAACAAAAATATATAACATATAAATATGTTAAAATTCTAAAAAGACATATAAAAAGTCCATGATAATAATTTATAATGCATAAATAAATAAATATTATGCTAAAAAACATGCATTTGTGCAAGAATGGCAGTGTGTTCCACATTCGCTGAGATAGCCTTAGTGTATCTAGTACGTTAATCACAATTAGAGCTAGCTCACTCAGTTATTACTATCCAGTATCACGTTGCAATGTGCAAATATTTGCTTGTATTAAAGTGCCAGTGCTAAACCATATAAACAGGGATGATGACCTATCCTTGCCCATCTGGCAACCCTGAAGGGTTACCCAGCTTAGTCTTGCTTCAACAGCAATTCCAATTATAAAGTGCTAAGTGTTATAAGTGCAACCAAAATTGTGGGAGGTTTAAAAATGATGATTAAAAGGAGAGGTACAATTAACAGGAAAGAACTTGATCATAGTTACGTGGTAAACCATATATAAATCACTAGGGCATTTAATGGCTTGATCTAGTATATTGCGCCCGGAAAGGATACAGATTGTGTGATTATATAATGGTAGAGATGGAGAATCTGGCAGGACAATTTAGATTTAAGTTAGAGGAAGGTATGTATGTCTTCCCTATCATTGAGGCCGTTAGGATGCTTGCTGTTAAGGTTCAGGATGTATCTGGTCTCTAACTGCCTCAAAGCCTTGTCCCTATCCCCACCTCGCTTTAACACCGGTGCCTGGTCAATTACAAAGTATGTCAAACAGTTCACATTTTTATTGTGACTCACTTTGAAGTGTCGGGCTACCGGGTAAGCCGGATCACAGTTAATGATTGCACGAATGTGCTGTAGGATACGCATGTAAACTGGATTTTTTGTGCTGCCTACATATCGCAAGCCGCATGTACATGTGAGGACGTATATAGCGTACTCAGTGCGGCAGTCATATTTTCCCCTGATAGATATTTCTTTTGTTTTAAAAGGGGTTTTGTACGTGGCAGTGTTGGCTCCAAAGTTGCATGCCCTGCAAGTGGCACACTTGCGAAAACCATTGCTTGTGGGCATCCAAGTTTGAATACTGGTGGACCCGATTGGAATCTCCCTAGATAAGAGATTAGCCATGTTTTTAGATTTCCTAAACGTAACGCTAGGATGTTCTGGCAACGTGTTTTTCAGAATGGGGTCGGTTAGAACTATGGGCCAATTTTTGTTTATGATGTTGAGTATTTTGCGCTCCTGTCTACAGTATGTGGTGATGAGTCTAGGTGAATTGTTCTCATCCGCTGTGCTTGTGTTGCTCTCATTGGTGCTGGGTAGTAGGGTGGTTCTGGGTCTTTCATTTGTTTTTGTCATGGCTTTTTTCAGGATTTCCTCACTATACCCTCTTTTGCGCATACGCTCTAAGCATGATTGACTGCAGACATCAAATTGCTCCGGTGTACTGCAGATACGCTTAAGCCGTAGCAATTCCCCGTAGGGTATGCTAGCTATTAAGTGGCGTGGATGCGCGCTGGATGCATGTAATATTGCATTACCCGCAGAAGGTTTTCTATAGGCAGAGGTAATAAGTGTTTCGTCAGTTACTTGTATCTGGACATCCAAAAATTCCAATTTGGAGTCACTCATGTTGGAGGTGAAGTGAAGATTAAATTCATTGATGTTTAACAGATTGACAAATTCTTGTGCACTTTGCATACTACCCTTCCAAATAACGAACACATCGTCTATATAACGAAGCCATGATATCACATTATTTTCAAAAGTGTCCCTGTATGTGTTCATGAGGACTTGCTTTTCCCAAAAGCCCACGTGCAAACACGCGTAGCTCGGGGAAAAGCAAGCCCCCATGGCCACCCCCTGTTTTTGTCTGTACATGTTCTTTTCAAAAGAAAAGTAGTTATTATTCAAGCACCATGAGATAAGAGACATTAACATTTTGTTATGCATAGCATACTCAGCAGGACGTGTGTTTAAAAAGTACTCAACACCACGCAGGCCACATTCGTGTCTTATACTGGTATAGAGAGACTCTATATCCAGAGTTAGTAAGATCCAATCCTTTGACCAAGTTATGTTATTAATGTTTTAGAAAATCCCCAGTGTCTTTCAAATAAGAGGGCAAAGCTTTTACCAAGTCCTGCAGATAGAAATCGATGTAAGAACCCACATTTTCAGTCATACTTCCTATCGCCGAAATTATAGGGCGTCCAGGAACAGGAGTGGTGTTCTTATGGATTTTTGGTAGCAAATAAAGGAAGGGTAACCGGGGGTGAGTATTGAATAAAAATTTATATTCTTCATTAGATATCAAACCCTCTGATTTCCATTTTAGTAATTCCTTTTTAATGTTTTCCTTCGCTTTATTATATATGCTCCATGTTATTTGCTCATAACACTCACAGTTGTCTAACTGTCTCTTGGCTTCTGCATCGTATTGTTGTTTGGGCCACAGGACCACATTGCCCCCTTATCAGATTTTTTAATTATGACTGAGGCATCATTGGCTAGCTTATCAATTAGCTTTTTCAAAGAAACTTCTCGTTGGTTCAGCATGTGCCTTTTATTTCGATCAATCGAGCAATTCAAGTCTTTTATCTCCTCCACGATGCGATCATGGAAGACGTTGATTGCGTCTCGTGGCATCAGTGGCATAAAGGTTGACTTCGGTTTGAAAGGGCTTTCCCCAGCACCTTTTTGCAGTAAATTCAACTCTCTTAGTTTTGTTTGAGTTGACGCTTGAGAACTCAAATCGTCTTCATTATTTAAGCTGTGTAGAGCCCAAAGTGCTGGTATTTCTCCCACTTGAAGGCCGGTGGAATCAGAAGCAGTCAGCTTGTCTTGTTTATCTTCTCCCAGATTTTTAAGGGTGTGAAACTTTCTGAGTTTTAGTTTTCTAATGAAAAGGAATACATCTACCCGTGTAGAGGCGTAATCAAAGTTGGTATTAGGGCAGAAATTCAGACCTAAAGCAAGTAATTGTTCTTCAGCTTTTGTGAGCGTTATTGAACTGAGGTTAACTACAGTGTTGTCTTTCATTGTTTCTTCTTCCGCCAGTAGTTTTGCCTCTTTTTTGGCTTGCCTTTTCCGTTTTCTTCGGGCGGTTTTTCTGACGGTGTCCCGCCTTCGTCGGCTTGTTTTCTTTCCTTTCTCGGTCTCAAGGTTTTCAGCCTGTCCTGTACTAAAAAATCAGCCTCATGGCCCAATCCTGGAATTATATCCACATTTTCCAAACTACTAGAGTTCGAGCCAACTGAGTTTATGCTGGACTCACTTGTTAGCGATATTGTATATATATATATATATATTACCTACTGGCGGTCGCCAGTAGGTATATATAGTTAGGATTTTTTTCCTATGGGATTTCTGAAAATTCTATGTCGAATAACTTTGGCGTTTGTGGACGGAATTGGCTGAAATTTTCAGGAAATGGCACATTTTGTTTCTGAGCAGCCCCTGAAAATTTGGGGGGGTTTCGTCAAGTGAGGCCCGAGAAAAAAGGGGGGTCCCAAAACGCGTTTTTCCCATTCATTTTTCCATAGGGCGGTTGGAATCACTTTTAGCTCGATCGGCTGAATGGATTTACATGAAACTTGGCAAAATTGTAGATATGGTTTGCCCGACGTGCCTTTGCTATGTCTCAATATATGTGCTCCAGTGGATTTTGAGAAATTAACGTTTTAAAAAACAGATATATCTGTGACAGCACTCCGGTTAGCGCCCCGGTTCGCGTACCTGACGCGTAACGTAACTTCGCTAGGTGAAGCGGATTGGCTCCCCGGTGACTGTGAACATTCTAAACAATCCGGAGCGGCCGCCATCTTGTGTCTCGGTAGGATCGAGACACAAGATGTGGCAAAAACAAAGGGGGAAATGAGCATAAGGGGGCAGAGTACATCCTCCCTGACCCCCTAGGTTTGATGAGGGGGCTTTAAAAGGGCCTCGCGGGGTTCAAAAATAATAATTTTTATATCGTTTTTTTTTGCGGGGGGAGCGCTCGGTACGCGCACTGGGAAGCGGTCCGGGAAGCGTAATATTGGGAAAATAGGATGAAAGAATGTTCAAATATTGTATGTTTAATGATTGTTCTTTTTTATTTTTTTATTTTTTTTATTTAAGTACCAACATGTAGGTACCAATGCAGAGTCTAAAAATAAAAATACATTGTTTCCTTTGTAGATATCTTGCATGTTGTTTCAGAAGTTATTGTGGTATATGGAATTCATAGCGTAGTCTGTCAGGAAAGCAGAAACACCATGGAGGCAGGAGATGATAAAGAGATGTTAAATAAACATTGGAGATAATATAGTTGGAGAAAGGAAGTAACTTTGAGCAAACTTACTATGTAACACAAAAAAGTTGCATAGTATATTTTAAGTCTCACTTTATATGATATCTTTTTGGTTACTATTTCATAATTTTCATATAAAAAAGAATAATGTCTCAAACAATTTTAACTTTTAACATTTAAATTTATTGTTGTGATTTTTCAAAATCTAAAAGAATTTGCAACATTAATTCATCTGGTATGTCCTCCTTTTCATTCCATGATTCAATTTCTTCAACACATTTAATTAAGTCTTGGTCTACAGTGTCATCCAAAAAGTCTATTTCTTCTTTGTCTTCCTTAGGATTGTTTTCCATATTAATTTGAAATGAAATATTATTTTCATTTTGTTGTGCTTCCATTTTCTTACTGTAAATTGCATAAAAATAAATTCAATGACAAAACCGTAGGTTATAGACCATATATAGTTAGGAATTAGCATTTACAAAACCTTAAAAATTCACTGAAAAAAACATAGGTTATAGCCCATATATAGTTAGGGATTAGCATTTACAAAACCTTATTTTACTCGCACAAAACCATTGAAATTCGCATATATAGTTAGTTGCACTAACTATATATCGCGCACCCGCAATCCACTGCTGATGATGTCACATATTACATCATTCATGACATGGTCAGTGACATCACTGATGACATCACTGATGACATCTCAAATGACATCACTGATGACATCACTGATGAAAACATCCAGTGACTGTATGTTTCTGTAAAGTTAAAATATGTCTTACATATTGAAGAATGAGTGGATGTATAAGTGTCTGGATGAAGGATTTAGTAGGTGCATGACTGACTGTATGAGTGAGTGATTAAATATGTCTCACTGAGTGCATGGGTTAGTGACTAAACTGTCTTAATTTGTGCATCATTATGTTTGTTGTTC
This sequence comes from Lissotriton vulgaris, assembly GCF_964263255.1. Classification (NCBI taxonomy): domain Eukaryota; kingdom Metazoa; phylum Chordata; class Amphibia; order Caudata; family Salamandridae; genus Lissotriton; species Lissotriton vulgaris. Next base: position 929,718,693 of record NC_141685.1, on the reverse strand, counting down.
TGTAAACTGCTGCATGTGTTGATCAGTAGCTATATGAATAACTATATGGGTTATTGATTGGTTGCCCAAGTATTTGTATGGGAGACTGAGTGTGTGTGTGGGTGGCTGGGAGGTGTATGACTCTGTGCATAGATGTGTGAGCAGTTGATTCACTAGATGTATGGGTTCAAAAGTGCATGTGGAAACAGCTGTATGGGCGGTTGACTGTGTGCATGAGTGTATTGGTGAGTGAATGGATATCTCAGTGCTACATGTCAAAGTAAGTACATATGTAAAACACAGTACATGTGAGAGTTGACATATATAAATAACTGTGGATAAGAGCCAGTGAATGTGTGAGTGGCTGTATGGATCATTGTGAGCTAGAATCAGGGATTGTATAAGAGAGTAAATATGTGTTAGTATATGTTTGAATAAGTAAGGTGTGTATAACTGTATAGTTGAGGAAATGGAGGTGTGATTGATTGTTTGCATGACTGACTAGGTGTGTGAGTAACTCCATGGATGAGTGACAGTCTGTGAGTGTCTGCTAACACTGAGTGTATCTAAGGTTATATTAGAGTCTGAAGAGGTTCATCATATTATCACATGAGTGATGTCATCAGTGATGTGATCAGTGATGTCATTTGAGTTGTCAGCAGTGATGTCATCAGTGATGTCATTTGAGATGCCATCAGTGATGTCATCAGTGATGTCACTGACCATGTCATGAATGATGTAATATGTGTCATCATCAGCAGTGGATTGCGGGTGCGCGATATATAGTTAGCGCTTATAACTATATATGGAATTTCAATGGTTTTATGCGAGTAAAATAAGGTTTTGTAAATGCAAATCCCTAACTATATATGGCCTAAAACCAATGGTTTTTTCATTGAATTTTCAAGGTTTTGTAAATGCAAATTCCTAACTATATATCCACTATAACCTATGGTTTTTTCTGTGAATTTCATTGGTTTTTTAATAGCAAATATGAAAAGCTTTAAAATGTCAAGTACGTGATAAATAAAAACATTTTCGTATTTATGCACGCTGATGTGCTTTGAACGCTGCACCCCCCCCCCCTCCCCTCTTTTGTCTTAGTAGTACTCTCTCTTTGCAGATACTGAAGGGTAGTTAACGCAGGCCTTTACCCCCGTTGTAATCCGTCGTGGCTGCTTGTCTCACCATTTGATTGATTGTTGTCCAAGCATTTACTGTTTTAGAATTGGTTCTCTTTGGATCATTCTCTATTTACAAACAAGCACAAAGTCGCAATACTCTGTTTAGTCTTTGCAGATAGTGAAAAATCGTGTAAAAAAAATAAAAGTAATCGAGCAAAATCAGTAGGCCACTAATTGGATCTCTTTTTGACCTCGCTAAAATAGAAATATTAGGAACAACCCTTCATGAGAAATACGAAAATAGTGAGATGAACTGAGCTCCACACCATGAGGGCTGCAAGACAGCTCGGCTCCATCACCCATCCCGCACAAAATAACGACAAACCGTATGCAAATATTAAAAATATAGACAACACACCAGCAAAGAAACAGGGTAAAACATTTTATTAAAAAACTATTTACATAACGTTGGTTTATAAGATGATGTCAGTAGTGGACCGATGTGTGAATAGATCGAAAGCAGCACAAGGCTCCAAGATCCGGATGGCAAGCTCCTGGATGTTGGGTGCCATAGTTTAGAGTTCTGAATTTGAGCCTTTTTGAATGTCTGTGCTTTGTTGAATCAAATTTGCGGCTTGACACAAAGCTGACTCAAGCGTTGCTACTGATGCTATGCAGACCAAAACTGGTTTTCAGTTTGTACATTTTTCTAGATTTTTAATCCAAGTTTGGTTGACTTTGTAGAACGATGGCTTCAAATTTTCAACATACGGTGTGGTGGCGCTGACTGGGAGGGGGCGCTTCGCTCCTGCCCCCTCCCCAAGTAAGATTTTCATACGTGAAAGTACGTTAATGGTTTTGGTCCCTGAGATGCTTCGATGTCACTGCCATTCTCAAATAGCATAAGTTCTGGATGTTGGGTGCCATAGTTAAGAGTTCTGAGCAGCGCTTGTAACACTGTCTGAAGCTTATTTCCACCTACTGCAGCTTCACTATTCTCAAAGTAAGTGAGTGTCGTTTGTGGACCTGACTGCATTAGAAAACAATGTGATATATTACCTTCCTAAACAGCTTGACGGAGGCCCCTGAGGGGCGGTGTGATGGCCATGGACTCGGAGAAGACGCTTGGCTCCGACACCCTCCCCAAGTCTTATAGCACTGGTGTAGCCTGAGATTGCCCCCGACATAGGCGGCCGGCTCCCGGGATCCGGCGGAACTTTTTGCCTTTTGATGACTCTTCAATTCTGAACCTTGTCCCATCCAGCTGAGTTGCGCCCACTCTTGCGGCTACAGCGTCTTGCCCACCATCCAGCTGAATTGCGCCCACTCTTGCGGTGCAGCGATAGGCGGCTGCCACAGGACTCTCAAAATGGCGGCCGGCTCTTCGGTTTTGGGCCTGGTCCACTAAAATGGCCCTGGGACACCTTTGAACTCGGACGCTTCCCTGATAGGGCTTGGGTCCCATTCTCGAAAAGCGTCCCCTCAGCCGTGAAGATTCTACAAAAGTCTTGGGGGCCTCCGACTCCCGCAGGCTTCTGGTGGGGAGCGGCTGCCATGATTGCTCGTGGAATGGCCACGACGGAGCTACGAGATGGTAGTGGTCTCATGCTGACGCCAGCTTTAGTCTGAAACATCCAGAAACACTGTAGACTACCAATTCGATCAGTTCCGGTAGCGCCCCAACATGACCCGGAAGAGAAGAACTTGCCCTCCCCTCTTTGACTGATGGTTCTTGTTGCCTGTCCCCTCTGTTGTCATTTAACAGAACTTTTTGGACTGCTGAAAGGAGTTGTGTTCCGAACGCTGGTTGGTGGAGACATTTTGACTATATTCTTGACCTACGTTGTCGCGTAATGCGTTATATGACACGCCGCGTTACCGCACCCGGAAGTGATCCGAGGCGCGGCGCGCAGCGCGTAACGTAAGCATAACAGGACATGTGACTTGTTAATAAAACTTTTCATTGGTTCATTTTACTTTTGTTAATTTAATGATGAAAAGCTTGGTCATATGACCTAAAAATTACGCTTTTTATTGTTTTCGAACAATATTTTTTTTTCAAACATATGTTATAATATTCCAGGCTAATGTACTTTCCCGGAAAATTTACAACTGTCTTGTAAGTAAAATATATTCCTTTTTCGAGAAAAAGGGCGTTTCTTCCTTCCATAACGGAGCCGTTGAGTAAAAGAGATTCGGCCTGCTATCTTAGTCGCCGATACGCCTGATTATCAGATTCTTATCGATCACTTTATATTGCAGACATGAAAAACACAACTGCCCTTAAGCATTTATCTTTACTGCGTTCCTACATATTATACCTTTTATCCGTCATGTAATTGGACTGCTTTATTTCACTTGCCTTTACTGATTCGAAAACAGTGACTAAAAGTAAAAACTTTACCAATGTAAATACTACTACCGTGTTTTGTTTTAAAAACCTTTATTGTGAAAATGTCAGTATACAAATACGGGCCTATAACCACGTGGGCCGGCCACGGAGCAAACTGAAATCGTATATGATGAGGAGACATTTACACTGTAGAAGAACGTAACGAGCGGGCCATTAGGTTGCAAGAACAAAGGTGTCTAACAGTTGCGGAATCGGTGGACGTACATTTTGTAATTAAAATACGACACGGCCACTTACAATAACATTTTCTAGATATACATTTGCGGGCAAGGAGTTACGAGTCCCATTTATACCGGCGCCATTTTGGGCGAGGCCGGGCAGGTCCAAGATATAGTCAAAATGTCTCCACCAACCATCGGCCAGACCAGAACCCCTTTCGGCCCTTTATGCTACAAGATGGTGTCTTCCATTCAGAAAATAGTGTTGGCAGCATTTTGAAAGGAAACAGAAACAGCCATTCTCCTAGTGAGTTTCACATTGTTACATTTAGGAAGAATGTTGAAGAGTAGTATGTGGAAAATCTGAAGCCATTTTTCTACAAACTCTCAATCAGACTTGGATGGAAAAAAAAAACCTGAAGAATGTACAAACTGAAAACCAATTTTTGTCTGTATAGCATCAACAGTAACGCTTGAGTCAGCTTTGTGTCAAGCCGCCATTTTCATTCAATCAATAGCGTCCCGCTGCACACATTCAGGGACCTGGTCGTGTCTTCAGATGAAACGGATTGTAGGAAAAGAAGCAGAAAGGAAAAGGAAAAAAGTTCCGCCGCACCTCGGGAGCCGGCCGCCTATGTCATGTGCCACCTTTGGCCACACCAGGGCAATAGTGAAGCTGCAGTAGGTGCAAATAAGCTTCAGACAGTCTTACAAGCACTGCTCAGAACTCTCAACTGAGGCACTCAACATCCAGGACTTGCCATTCGGATCTTGGCGCCTTGTGCTGGTTCCGACCTATTCACACATCAGTCCACTACTGACATCACCTCATAAGCCAACGGGGCACCCCACGCCGACTTTCGGCGCAGCATTGTAGGATGGCCACACCAGTGCGGCAACTTGCTGGACACAACATCGGGGCCATCCAGATCTCGGCGCGTTCGACTCACTGTACCGCAAGAGTGACCGCAACTCAGCTGGACACGCCATCTTTCGGCGCAGCATTGTAGGATGGCCACACCAGTGCGGCAATTTGCTGGACACCACCTCGGTGCCATCCGGATCTCGGCGTGTTCGAGTCACTGTACCGCAACAGTGACCGCAACTCAGCTGGACACGCCGTCTTTCGGCGCAGCATTGTAGGATGGCCACACCAGTGCGGCAATTTGCTGGACACCACCTCGGTGCCATCCGGATCTCGGCGCGTTCGAGTCACTGTACCGCAACAGTGACCGCAACTCAGCTGGACACGCCGTCTTTCGGCGCAGCATTGTAGGATGGCCACACCAGTGCAGCAATTTGCTGGACACCACCTCGGTGCCATCCGAATCTCGGCGCGTTGTGCTGCCTTCGGCCTATTCGCACATCGGTCCGCTACTGACGCCGCCTCACGTGCCAACGGATTTTCTACGCTTTTTGTAGCCCTATGCCGCATAACAGGTCATGTGACTTGTTTATAAAACTTTTCATTGGTTCATTTTACTTTTGATTTCCTAAAGATGGAAGGCTTGGTCATATGACCTAAAAATAACACTTTTCATTGGTTTCGAAAAAAATTTTTTCCCAAAACGATGAAAGCCCCACCTTGTTTCTGAATCATTCAGACTGAAGCTGGCGTCAGCATGAGAGCACCACCATCTCGTGGCTCCGTCGTGGTCATTCCGCGAGCAATCATGGCAGCCGCTCCCCACCGGAAGCCTGCGGGAGTCGGGGGCCCCCAAGACTTTTGTAGAATCTTCACGGCTGAGGGGACGCTTTTCGAGAATGGAGCCCAAGCCCTAGCAGGCAAGCGTCCGAGTTCCAAGGTGTCCCAGGGCCATTTCAGTGGACCAGGCCCAAAACCGAGGAGCCGTCCGCCATTTTAAGAGCCATGTGGCAGCCGCCTATCGCTGCACTGCAAGAGTGGGAGCAACTCAACAACATGGTGAGCGAGACGCTGTAGCCGCAAGAGCGGGCGCAACTCAGCTAGATGGCCGCCACCTGGGGAGGCCCGTTCACGCCGCCTCCCCCACCCCCGGGCCGCCGCACACCAATTTTCGGAGCAGCATTGTAGGATACCAAAACCAGTGCGGCAGTTTACTGGACATCACCTGGGTGCCTGTCGTACATGTTGTGTCAGCCATGTGACACTGGACACAGTCCCATCAACATCTCAACGCGTTCTGCTGCCTTGGGACTATTCGCACAACAGACCGCTACTGACGAGGCCTCCCCCCGCACCACCCGGGACGCCCCACGCTGTTTTTCTGTGCTGCATTGTAGGATCCCAAAACCAGTGCGGCACCCAGGCGACATCACCTGGGTGCCGTCCAGAACTCTGCACGTTGTGCTGCCTTGGGACTATTCGCACAAAAGACAGCTTCTAACCATTGTTGCTTTTTGTGTTGAAAAATGTTTAAATGTTTTTAGTTTTTGTTCCGTTCGTTATAGTTAATAGTTAATAAAGTTTTATAATCTTACTTTGTTGGAGTGTTATCTATTTTTTTAAAAACGGGTGAATGGGGCCTTGAATCGGGTTATTGTCATGTGTGGGCTTTGGAAGTGTGCTGCTGCAGGATCGGACATTTCAAACTCAAATGTACGTTCTTTTTCTTACCTTTCTGAAGCATGGAGCGCAATAGCAGGCAGAGAAAGGGTGATGCACGTGTTGAACACTACCTGACCTGGCAAGTTGCTGGCAGTGCCCCCCCGCCCGCTCCTAAAAGAGGGCACACACACACCGCCGCCCCGAGTACTTCACAAATCTTTAAAAGACCATTCGCTTGTTCATGAGGCTTAAATGGTTTATCACCTCTTCTAGAACCCCTGCATCGACCCTCTGACGTTTCCTGGAAAAATTACCATGTAACACAATACCAAGCCCTGTCAGCTGAAACCCCCAAGGAATCGTGGGGCATATTATCAAGGGGGTTTATCTCCGCTTTTTTGGCTTTAAAAGCCATGAAAGCGGAGATAAAATTATCTCCCTATTACCAAGCTGTCGCTAACACCAGTTAGTGACAGCTAAAAGGAGATAGCGACCATCTTGGGCCCCGCTTTGCATGTCAGTGATACTTATCACTAATGACATGCAAAGTGGCGTACCAAGATGTTAGCGACTGGAAACAGTCCCTAACATCGCTATCTTCTATTACCAACTTTTGGAGATATTCGCGCTAAGCGCGAATATCTCCAAAATCTAACACCTGCCCTGAGCAGTTCTTAGCCATGTTATCCAATGGGAGGTGGATAACATGGCTAAGAGCATTTGCTCGATAATACATGAATATCGCTGACTTTTCTGCGATAATAGCAAGGTTTATCTGCGATAAAAATCGCCGATGTGCGGCGATAATTTTTGTCTCTAAACAAGTTAGAGACAAAAATTATCGCTAGTTGTTCGTAATATGCCCCCGGGTTTTTGCTTGCAGAAATCGGGAGGCGGGAGACTAGCACTGAAATCAGTAGTCACACGCCTGAATCAGGAGGGTTGGCATGTCTGAATTCTCTACAGCTGGGGCCATAAACTACATCCGCAGGGGTAGGTGATAGCCTGGGACCAGCCTGGCATCTAAAATGGCTGCCGTGCACGACAAAATTGTGGCATTCGAAAAAAGGCAAGATGGCGCAGCCGCTGGAAGAGATGTATCAACATATATCAGCCTCCTCAGCCACCCTCAGGAAACATAGGGGATTAGGATACGTCTCCCGCACCCCCTTATACCTAGTAATTAAATTAACGAAGCACAAAATGGCGAATTCCCGTTTCGCTACCAGTTTGCGGCCCAGTTCGCGGCCCGTGAAGCGCTTCTACCGTGAAAAATCATTTTTTTTTTCTTTTCCCCACGGGACCCTTTAATAACCCCAACAACATTCCTAGGGGGTCAAGAGGGGGATACCTTGCCCCCTTTCATTAAATTCCCCCTTAGTTTTTCACCTCTTCTTCTCTCTCGATCCTACCGAGAGACAAGATGGCGGCCGCTCCGGACTGTCACGCAGCAAAATAAAAAAAAGCTCACGCACAGCCGCTGGAAGAGATGTATCAACATATATCAGCCTCCTCAGCCACCCTCAGGAAACATAGGGGATTAGGATACGTCTCCCGCACCCCCTTATACCTAGTAATTTAATTAACGAAGCACAAAATGGCGAATTCCCGTTTCGCTACCAGTTTGCGGCCCAGTTCGCGGCCCGTGAAGCGCTTCTACCGTGAAAAATCATTTTTTTTTCCTTTTCCCCACGGGACCCTTTAATAACCCCAACAACATTCCTAGGGGGTCAAGAGGGGGATACCTTGCCCCCTTTCATTAAATTCCCCTTTCGTTTTTTACCTCTTCTTCTCTCTCGATCCTACCGAGAGACAAGATGGCGGCCGCTCCGGACTGTTTAGAATGTTGACAGACACCGGAGAGCCAATCAGCTTTCTGCGCGCAAAGTTCCGAAACGCGAAAAGTAAGCGGACCGGATCGCTGCCCGGAGCGCTGTTACAGATATATATCTTGATTTAAACGTTAATTTCTCAAAATCCACTGAAGCACATATATTGAGACCTAGCAAAGGCACATCGGGCTACCAGTCCCTACAATTTTGCCAAGTTTCGTGCAAATCCATTCAGCCGTTCGAGCTAAAAGTGAGGCCAACCGCCCTATGGAAAACTCAATGTAAAAAACGCGTTTTGGGACCCCCCTTTTTTCTCAGCCCCCCCTTGACGAAACCCCACCAAATTTTCAGGGGCTGCTCAGAAACAAAATGTGCCATTTTCCTGAACATTTCAGCCGATTCCGTCCACAAACGCCAAAGTTATTAGACATAGAATTTTCAGAAATCCCATAGGGAATTAATCCTAACTATATATACCTACTGGCGATAGCCAGTAGGTAATATGTGTGTATATATATATATATATATATATATATATATATATATATATATATATATATATATATATATTGAACATAAGAGTTACCCACAAATGAAAGGCCCACAACAAGTTGATTCTGCTTTGTTGTTCATTAATTTGAGGCTCCCGCATGAATCTTGAATGCAATGCCCAAACAATGCACAATCTTCAGCCCAGATGCGTTTCGTGCTCCTGCACTTTTTCAATGGGTACAAAACATTACGGACATAACGCAGCAGTTTTAAATGTACCTTGTAATCTTGCGCACCTACCCCAGTGGGCGTAGACGCTCACATGGCATGCTGGTACTCGTAGTACAATACTTCTTACTGCAGTGAGTTTGCCGTGTGTCCGTAATACCAATAAGTCACCTTTGGTCCCCATTGGGTTGTCAGGCACCTTTCAGGGTCTCAACAGCACTTTAATGCCTCCAAAAACGCTCTTGTCCCGCATATTGATCCCGCTAGTTGGCGGCACTGCGGGTCTACTACCATGCAGCGGGGCACATTCCACGACTCGGGCCAGCCGTACAAATCCACCACATGAGTTACCCACAAAGGAAAGGCCCACAACAAGTTGATTCTGCTCTGTTGTTTATTAATGGGAGGCTGACGCATGAGTCTTGAATGCAATGTCCAAACAATGTACAATCTTCAGCCCAGACGCGTTTCGTGCTCCTCCACTTTTTCGATGGGCGCAAAACATTGCGGACATAACACAGCAATTTTAAATGTACCTTGTAATCTTGCACACCTGCCCCAGTGGGCATATCTGCTCACATGGCATTCTGCTGCTCGTAGTACAATACTTCTTACTGCAGTGAGTTTGCCGTGTGTCCGTAATACCAATAAGTCACCTTTGGTCCCCAGTGGGTTGTCAGGCACCTTTCCGGGTCTCATCAGCACCTTACTGCTTCCAAAAATGCTCTTGTCCGACATATTGATCCCGCCAGTTGGCGGCAACGCGGGTCTGCTACCATGCAGCGGGGGACATTTCACGGCTCGGGCCAGCCGTACAAATCCAACACAAGAGTTACCCACAAAGGAAAGGCCCACAACAAGTTGATTCTGCTTTGTTGTTTATTAATTGGATGCCATTTGAGATGTCCTCAGTGATGTCATCAGTGATGTCACTGACCATGTCATGAATGATGTAATATGTGACATCATCAGCAGTGCATTGCGGGTGCGCAAGTTATAGTTAGCAGAACTAACTATAACAGAGGAATTTCTATGGTTTGTATGAGTGACATGTTAAGCTAACTATAACACCCCTGAAACCTAGGTTTTTTTCTGTGAATTTCTAAGTTTTTTAAAATGCTAATTTATAACTATAACGTCTCTGAAACCTACAGTTTTTTCAGTGAATTTCAAAGCTTTTTTAAATGCTAATTTCTAACTATAACGTCTCTGAAACCTAATTTTTTTTCAGTGAATTTCAAAGCTTTTTTAAATGCTAATTTTTAAGTGTAAGTAGTTATACCTATTTTTTTTACTGATTTTCTACAGTTTTTTAACTGATTATTTATAAATATTTTATTCATTAAATACCACATATTTTTCTGAAAATTGCAAAAACAAAAAATTCAAGCTGAAATATTGTTTAATTTTTTTGTTTTAAGCTTTTAATTTTAATATATTTATATTATTTTCTTTTTTTTCCCAAAACATTTCTGAGTCTCGCACCCATTGCGTACACATCTCGGTAGGTGCGCGGATTCTAGCCACCATTTTAGAAAAGTCATGAAGGATCCGCGTACGGTGTGCGACGGCTGTGTGTTTTTCAGTTACATCATGTACATTTAATATTATGTGATGTGCACGATTGGTATGCGACCAGTCCGCGACTCCTGCTCTCACGCATTCGCGACACATGCGCATTACGGTATGCAACGCTTGCGCGGTGGCGGGTCCCGCATGACGTCATATAAGTGCTGGGTCGCGCTGGGTGCGCAACTCCAGCAAAAATGTTTTATGTTCTAAAAGGATATGTCTGTGTCTTTATAATACATATTAGGGCAAAAGATTATCTAAGATGTTCATAAAAATAATATATTTGTACTTATAATAAACGTATATTATTTTTAAATATATTTTCGCGAAGTCGCGTCGGGTGCGTGCTTCGTGAGCGCAAAGTAAGCGGATCCCATATGACCTAAAAAAAAAAATGTAATTGGGTCATAACATTTTCCACTGTAACTATTGAAGGACCCCCCCATTTTCATCATTCTTGTTGGATCATCTTTAGAGAGACATCTCTTTTCCTACTAGAACTCTTTTTGCTTGTTTTTTTTGTTGGTGTTTTTCAAAAAATATCAAACAAAATGGCATCTTGACAGCAGCAGGAGGAAGTATCTTCTGAAGAAGAATTCTTGCAGGAGGCACCATGTCCACAGAGGCAGGAATCTGTCATGTGGAAATTCTTCACTTTTCCACCTAGAGAGAAGAAAGTAAATGTGAGAAAGGTGACGTGCAAAATTTGTGACCGAGTCCTGTCAAGAAGCAGTGAAAAAAAATACTCTTATGGCACTGCTTCTATGTACAAGCATCTCCGGACAATACATCCTCTCAATCTTGCTTTGGATGCAATGAGGTGAGCTGCTTTGAACCCCTTACCTGCTGTGGCAAGTACGTCTGGAGTGTCCTCAGGAACACCTGCAATGGACATTAGGCCAGAATTCCCCATTTTCGACCAACACTGCGTGAAGTGTAAGAAACCTATATCCCTCGGTGAGCAGTCGCTGGATGCAGTTTGTGCTGCGCAACGCAAACATTGTTGTTAATTTTTTTGTTGTTAATGTTTTTGGAATGATAAGTAATTCCAAAAGTTTCCTGTTTTATTCGTTTTTTTGTTGTTCATTTTTTGAAAAAACACCAAAAAAATACAAAATTGTTCCAAAAAAGAAAAAAAGAAAAAAAGGAAAAAGAAGGAAAAAAGTTATCAGAATTACCTTGTCTGGTTAAAGAAAGAACTATAATTGCAAGGTAATGTGTGAAAGTTTGGTTGAATATATGTATACAGCATGATTGACTGAAAGAATGCATTAGTAGTGTATAGTGAGTTTATAGGTGAATATTTATGAGGAAGTACTGCAGCGTGACACTGCAAGCTCTTTAGCTGCACTGCACTGTGGCACTTCCGAAGCACAGGTATGTGACATATGTACATGAGTATGTTGCAACTCTTTGCTTCCCTCTGCACTGCTGCACAAACTGCAGCCATGCGGTGACACAGGCAACCTTGCACCATGGTGCAAGGATGTCTGTGTCATGCGGAGATTGTTTTTGTGCAGGAAGGGACACCTTCCTGCACAAAAACAATCAGTAAAGGCATTTTCTACCTACAATGTATGCTGTGGAATGCAGCATGCATTGAAAGAGTAAAGAAATGAGGAGAAATGAAAACAATTCTCCTAGTTGCGCCTTGCTACACCAACTCTAGGATGGCGCAGCATTCACACACATCTCCAGATTTATGATTCCTCATAAATCTGGAGATGTCTTGTTCTATGGGTGTTGCGTGGGAACACCCACAGCAATACCTATGGAACGCCCCTTCAACGCAAAGTTTGGTGTATGAAGGGGTTGTATTTATAAGGAGGGGAAAAACCATGCAAGGTGGCTTTTCCTCTCCTTGTAAATATGAAGGAGTGCCTGGCGCCATCACTACGTTACAAAAAGTGACGTACTGGAGGCACAGGGTGCTTGTAAATCTGCCCCATAAGTGCTTTGGCATTGGCAGACTGATACAATAAGAACATAGTGCTGGATGGGTGATTGAAGAATTGCATGAGACTGACTGGAGGTATCCTTCACTGCATGGGTACTACTTCAGTATTTAATGGAGTAGACCAATAGTATGTATCTGCTTAGGAATTTGTAGGGATTATGCACAGAATATTTTATTTGTGCTTGTGTTGGTACCTAGGTCATTTTATAAGAATACCACTAGCTGGTTAGAGGTGTGCATGCATAGTGTACAAAATATTGTACCTGCACTGGTGTTACTGACTATGCCATTCCTTAAGTATACGACTAATAACTGGAGTAATTTCAGTGTTGAGAGAAAGTGCGTGCTGAATTTATAAGTGCTTAGGTATTGGTGGAGTGATAGGATACGTAGATGGTGCTGGATGGGTGAATGGAGAAGTGCATGGGACACACAGAAAGATTATTAGACTACATAGGTATTAACTGGGTATTTAGAAGAGCGTATCAATAGTATATAGCTCGTTAGAGGTCTGCATGCATAATGTACAGAATATTGTAGCTGTACTAGTATTGGTGTGTCTATGGTTTCAAGAATGGTAGTCTGTATGTTAGGGTGTGAGGAGGTGCATCAGATGATCACGTGGATGATGTCATCAGTGATGTCATTTGGGATGTCATCAGTGATGTCACTGACCATGTCATGAGTGATGTAATATGTGATGTCATCAGCAGAGCATTGTGGGGGCGCGAGTTATAGTTAGCACAACTAACTATAACGGCCGAATTTCTCTTGTTTTGTACGAGTGAAATATCCAACTAACTATGACATCCATGAAACCTGTGGTTTTTTCAGTGAATTTCTGAGGTTTTTTAAATCTAATTTCTAACTATAATGTCTCTGAAACTTGTGGGTTTTTTTCAGTGAATTTTATATAGGTATTTAATCTCCTCTCATTCCTACAAGGAAGGATTCAGCACTCAGGTTGTAGTTTGGAAGTATTTAATCTGCAAAAGACGTGATCCACACGTTTCCGCTCATCAGAACCTTGATAACGATACAAGATGTCATTGTAGCATCCTTATTTAAATGGATACTCAAAAAATGAGCTGGGAGTGCTAAATTTTTATACGAAAGTACAATTATTTAATCACAATTGACACAACAAAATCAATGATTTTAAAGCAACAGTTCATCAAGAAAACAATATAATTCTTGTGTTCTTAGTATATTTCTTTATACGTAATATGTAATAACGTTACCTTATTGGCACCAGGTTGTAAGGTGTTGTAACAACAAATGTAAACATTTTTGGTCTTTCCACAAATACAATAATATGTGTTACTTGATATATATGCATTTTGTGTTTACATTTACAGCCCTGATGACGTCCTACTTCCAGGGCGAAATGCATCAGCTGTTGGCAGTATAAATATACTAAGAACACAAGAATTATATTGTTTTCTTGATGAACTGTTGCTTTAAAATCATTGATTTTGTTGTGTCAATTGTGATTAAGTAATTATATACTTTCGTATAAAAATTTAGCACTCCCAGCTCATTCTTTGAGTACCTATTTGGATAGTTTGGCTTTGGACGGTGCCCTAGTAGCTGGTAGAAGTGTAACCAAAAAGGGTATTAATCGATAAAATTATCCCTCAGAGTGCACCAAAGTATACCCTTTGTTGTCCATTTCTTTTGTTAAATCCTTATTTAAATGTACAAATGCCTAAAGTTGCCAACATTAACAAAGGGCTACATATTACTTTAATCCAAAAATATGGCGGCCATATTGGCCTGGTCACGATGTGAAAATTCAGGAATTGATATAATAAAGAAAAGAAAACAAGTGTTAATATGCACACAATGTCATTTTAGCATACCTTGCCCTGTGACCGCCATACCTGTATGTTCGTCAACGTGACTTATTCATAATAAACATACTTAGGATTGCAGACATCAACATAAACAATGGACTACACATTACTTTAAATTGAAAGGCTATCGGCCATATTAATCTGGGCTTGTTGCGTATTATAATGGTTCTTACACGAAAGAAAACAAAAGAAAAGGGGTGTTAATATAAACACAGTATCCCTAAATAAAGTTCTAGCGATTATAGTTCTATTCCATTCACAGCTCATTTGAGATGTCATGAGTGATGTTATAAGTGATGTAACTGACCATGTCATGAATGATGTAATGTCTTTGGTCATTAGCAGTACATTGCAGGGGTGTAAGTTATAGTTAGCTCAGGTAATTATAACTGCTGAGTTTCACTGGCTGTGTATGAATGAAATCTTAGTCTAACTATACCCACCCTGTAATCATTTTTTTCCAGCAAATTTCTAGTTTTTTTTAACGTTAAGTAAGATGCATATCACAGTGGATGGGGTGGGGTTGGAAGCAGGGCCTGGCATTGTGCTGCCCCCACCCAAGCTTGCTGCCCCTGCCTTACCTCCTCCTAGCCATCCATTGTCCAAGTTCATGTCCCTACTCCCTTATTACAGCCTGTGTGGCCGTTGTTCTGCCACTGGCCTTCCCACTTTCTCTGAACAGTTAGCTTGCTGCCCCATCCACCTCCTCCCTATCCTCTGTTGTCTGAACCCATGGACTAGCCTCCTCCCTCCTGCCATGCATGGTCTGATGTGCTGCCACTGCCCTCCATTTAGCATGATGTACCAGTCCACTCCTCCCGCCCTCCATTGCCCAATTCTATGCCCCATCATAGACCTCCTGCTTAGCCTTTGTGCTTAGCTTGCTGCCCCTATCCTCCTTCTCCCTGCCCTCCGATGTCTGTGTGCATGCCCCTGCTCCATCCTTTTTGCCCACCATGTTGCATGGACCTGCCACTCCTATCTTGAGTGTTCTGTTGAGCTGCCACTCCCCTCCCACCTGCCTAGCATTGTCAGATGACTGTAACCTGTCCCTGCCACCTTCATCTGCCTGTCTACATTCCATGCCTCTATCCCCTTCCTCCTGTCCCCCATGGTCCATTTTACTGCCACACCCTTCTGCCCTCCCTGGTCTATTGTGCTGTAACTGCTCCTCCTGCCTGTCCTGCGTGGTCTGTTGTGAGGCCCCTTTCCCTGAACTCTCTTGTCTGTGCCCAGATCCTGTCCCTCCTTCTATCCTCCATGGTCCTTTGTTCATTCCCCTGAACTCTCCTTCTTGCCCATCATAGCCATTGTGCTGCCACTAACCCTACCGCCTGCCATGCATGGTCCTCTGTGCTGTGACGGCCCCTCCCACCCTCTCTATGTGGTCAGCTAGCTGCCCCTCATCCCCTCCCACCTTCCCTCCATGGTCTGTGTGTATGCCATTATAGTCTCACTGTTGCTCCATGGTGTGTCTTGCTTCTTGTGCCCATTCTACCTGACCTCCATGGTCATCTTGCTGCTCCTGCCCTGCCCCTTGCCCCCAGCCCTCTATTTCAATGTACAGACCCCTATTTCCTCCCTCATGGCTTGTCTGTTCCATTGTAATGCCCCTGATCCGTCCCTCCTGCCCTTTATGGTCCTTTATGCTGCAGCTTTCTCTCCTGTCTGTCCATTATGGTCAGCTAGCTACCATTGCCTCTTTCTCCTCTGTTTTCTGTTGTCCATGTGCATGGTCCTATCCCCTCCCTATTGCTTTCTATTGATTGTTGTGCTGCACTCCCGTCCCTTATGCCCTGTGTGGTGTATTGTGCTGCTGCAAACCCTGATGCCTGCCCTGTAGGGTCAATTTGGTGCGCCTCTCCATGTCCCGCCTGTCCTCTGTTATCCGAGTCCATGTCCCTACCCCAATTCATCCTGCCTTACATGATCCAATGTACCATACTTGCTAGCATTTTGAACTTGGTAAGAAGGAGATTTTGAAAAAAAACTGGGGTATTTATTTTCACCTTTGACTTTCTTTGAAAAAGAGGAGATTGTAGACAGGAGATAGATCAAATAAAGCCCATTTGGGCTTAAAAACATTGGACGTTAACTGGCTGAATCGGATCTGTTGGCATGTATGGTTGTACTGCCACTGCCTCTTCCTGTTGCCCACAATGGTCAATTATATTGCCACAGCCTCTCTTGTCAGTCCTGTATTGTTGGTTTGTTGCTCATGCCCCCCTTTTCACTGCCCTCCATAGTCTTCTGTGCTGCCACTGCCCTTCCTGCCTGCCCAGTGTGGTAAATTGTTGCTTCTGCACCCTCCTACCTGCCTTCAATTATCAGAGTCTGTGCCCCTGGCCTCGCCTCTCAACAGTATTCTAATGTACAACTAGATTGCTAACATTCTATATTTATTACAAAAGTGGAGGACGCTTGGCGTCATCTTGATGTAATCAAAACTGTAATAAGTAGAGCCTTTCCTTTAGAAATTACATATATGAGAGGGTCTTATTTGCATCAAAATTATGGTTAGTGCTCTAAAAAACTAAAAGTAAAGAGTTTTCAAATAGCGACAAATCACTTTTAAATTATTTGTCATCTTTATGGTTTTTATCCAGTTGACCACTTAATTAAATGTTGCACTTAGGGGAGAGAATGTAGTGTTACTTCCAGATCTGCAGACTTTGCAACTGGGGAACCAGGTTGGAGTTTCTGCTTCAGCTCGACATTTCGTGATTCTGGTCAAATCACTTAATCTCCCCATCTCCAAAACCAAAATGAATTTGTTCTTGTGTGATGTAACCAATGCTCATGTAAAGCACTTCAATACCTGACAAGTCTGCACTATTTAAAACTGCAAAAACACAAAAAATAAAAAGTGTTTTGCACACTTCTGTCATTGGGCTACATGTGGGCTACATCTGGGTGATATTTGTGCTACATTTGGGCTCTTTTGTCTCTGGGGGCCATCTTGGGAGATTTATTTGTTATGAAGTTTCCTAATTACCTCATTTACTGCAGTCTCCTTGGTAGGAAATGCTTTCGTTTTTTCACTTTGATTCCATCAAGAAAGTATTCAGATATGTCACACATTTGCCATAAATTCAGAATGTTAGCACTATAGTTGCTCATTAGATCACTGTAGTAAAGCTACTGCTCACCACGGATGTCTGCTGCTAGTATTAAAAGTGCATGTTTCAGTCTGCATGTCAGAATTTTTTAATGAAATAGAAGAGGATTTGAGAAGTCACTCAAAATGTGCCCTAATTTTTCTTTCTTCAGCACTAATCATAATTCCTATGGCAACATGAACCCCCTCATTGTGTTCCTTTTTAAATTAATTGTTTTAAGTGTTACCACTTTATTTCAATCAAGATGGCTTTAGGTGTGCCATACTTTTGTCATAAGTAAGACTGTTAGTGCTCTAGTTGTTCTTTAGAACACTCTGGGACATTCTGTCATTGGGCTACACTTGGGCCACATCTGGGTGATATGTATGCTACATTTGGGCTCTTTTGTCTCTGGTGGCCATCTTGGGAGACTTATTTGTTATGAAGTTTCCTAATTACCTCATTTACTACAGTCTCCTCAGTAGGAAATACTTTCAGTTTTTTACTTTGATTCCATCAAGAAGGCATTCAGATGTGTCACACATTTGCCATAGATTCTGAATGTTAGCACTCTAGTTGCTTATTAGATCACTGTAGTAAAGCTACTGCTCACCATGGAAGTCTGCTGCTGGTATTGAAGGTGCATGTTTCAGTTTGTATGTCAGACTTTTTTAATGAAATAGAAGAGGATTTGGGAAGTCCCTCAAAATGTGCCCTAATTTTTCTTTCTGCAGATCTAATCGTACTTTCTATGGCAAAATGAACCCCCTCATTTTGTTCCTTTTTAAATTAAATGTTTTAAGAGTTACCATTTCATTCCAATCAAGATGGCTTCAGGTGTGCAATACGATTGAGATTAATAGAACTGTTAGCGCTCTAGTTTTTCTTTAGAACATTCTGGGAAGCTGCAGTAGAACACAAAGGAATCAACTGACAGTCTGCCCTTGTTGGATGCACTTGTTGTACTGAGAATGTCAGACTTCATTCTCACATAACTGAGAAAGATAATGTGAATTTACAGGAAATATGCTCTCAGTTTAGCTTATAGATCACCTTCCAAACCTCTGTCGGAAAAGCATGAGAAAATAGTTTTCTCTCAAACATGATTCATGATATCCCAGCAGAAGGCTTTTTCACATGGTAAAATCACCCTAGAACACACCACAATTCCTAAAATGAGTATGGTGCCATCAACAAATGATTTATAATGTAACTAAAGTCTTAAAACCTTCTATTAACTGCAATGCTTTTTAATGAGGTGCCATCGTGTATATTGATCCCAAGATGGCGGTTAACACTTCTTTGCTACCCATATCTGCATCCATGTCCATGTCAGCATCAGCATCATCATCAGATGAACCGCGGAAAGAGAATCAAAGCTTAGAGACCCTTCTACTTACTCTGAGGGAAGATCTCCTGGCAAGTTTGCTCCCTAAATTTGCAACATCGGAAGCCAACCAGAGTGAGATCACTCGAAAATGCACAAGTTTGGAGAATAAAATGGATGAGATAGGTACTAGAACGGAGGCTTTAGAGGGAGAGGTCGTTACCCTCACAAAAGTGTATGAGGCGCACTCTAAGGCCATAACTGAATTGAAAGAGCAGAACAGGTCTCTGCAACTAGATTTGGAGCGATTGGAAATCCATTCCAGGAGAAATAATTTGAAGTTTCTAAAAGTTCCGGAAGGAATGGAAAATGGGGATGTGAAGACTCTAGTATGCAAACTACTGCGAGAAGGTGTATTGAAAGATAGACCAGACATTGAATTGGAAAAGGAGATCCAAAGAGCGCACAGGGATCCATTTCGGCAACATCCTGGGCGGAATGCACCAAGGAAAATTTTAGTAAATTTCCTAACTTTCTCGGTAAAGGAGCTGATTCTGAGTAGGGCGCTTACAGATACATCATTGCAGATCAACTCAGTTAAATATTCAATTCGTTCAGATGTAGGCAAGGTAACAGCTCAGCGACAGTGGGAGTTAGGATCACGTATGCAGGAACTAAGAAGTTTTGGTGCTCAAGTCATGATGAAATTCCCAGCATCATTACGAGTTGTTTGGAACAACAAGACTTATAACTTCATTTCCCCACAGGTTTTCTTGAAGCTATGAAGTATCACCAAGAAGTTCAGCAAGCGCTAAGAGAGGCCCGAAACTAAATATATGTAAAAAAAAAAAAAAATGGAAAATAATACAACAAAGAAGAAAAAAAAAATATGAAGAAGGGAAGGGTAGGAAAAGAAAAAAAGAAAGGAAAGGGGAAAAAAAAACAACTTTATTTATCACAATTTTCTTTTTTCTTTTGCACTTAAATACACAGATATGAGGTGGAGATAGAGGCATTTGACACAATATATTTAAATACACTAAGGTGCGGCAGAGACTAGGCCAGGGACAAGGCTCTCAACGGCGAAAAGATCGCCAAGGTTCAAGAGGGGGGGGTTCCTCAAGGGAGGGGAGGGGGGGGAGGGGTTAAAAAATATAAAAGAACATTTTCCTCATATATCAATATTATCTGAAATGGATATGGAAATTATAGTAATAGCAAATAATGACGACAGAAGGGGTGGAATAAACGCAGAGATGGCCATCTTTTTCTTATTTCTTCTCTATGATCAATGGCGGGGGATAATTTAAAGTTTATAAGCTGGAATGTGAACGGGCTTAGAGAGGATAAAAAGCTGAAAAGAATCTGTGAGTTTCTGAGAAAATCAGATGCTCATATTATTATGCTAGAAGAAACACATTTAGACCAGAAAGAATGTAAAATAGCCTTCAAAAATCAAAGATGGATACAAGATCTCCTGTGCTCCAATCAAAGCAGCAAAATAAGGGGTGTGGCTATCATTGTTAGAGTAAACAGTGGGGTAAGGGTGGAAAAGTACGATACTGATGACACGGGAAGATGGCTGACTGCCTTCATAACTATTAATAACACGAGGTTGACATGTGGAGTCTACTATGGTCCGAACCAGGACTGTCCAGATGCATTAATTAGCTTAAAATCTAGTCTGTTGGAGCAAGATACACCTATTATCTTAGGAGGTGATTTTAATTTAGTTTTTGATTCAAAACTTGATCGTACTTCTAGGGCTGTCTCTCTCTCTCTACCTAAATCGAAGAGAGAGCTTAAAACTATCATGAAAGAATTTAGTCTGTTAGACGTATGGAGAGTCAAAAACCAGAAAAATAGAGATTACTCATTTTACAGCCACAGGCATAATGGAAAGGGGCGACCATTCGGTCCCCCCGAACGTATGGCAGAGTACCACGATCCCCCCGGGAAGCCATCTTGGGCGGGAGGCGAGTCTCGGCTGGTATGCCCGAAGCGGCGTAGCCGGGGCGCGCCTTTTTCCCGCCCTGGAGTGGGCTGGCCTAGACACTGACGCGGCCGGGCCACGCCCTCGGGGCAGGCCGGGGCGGGTTTACGCCCGCCCTGAAGACGGATAAAAGGAGCAACAAGCCAAGGAAGCATCCTCTTGTTCCTGTGCTCTGAAGCTGCACCACCTCGCTGCACGTTGAGCTCGAGACGGAACGAAGAGCCAATTTTGAGCGTTGTAATCTTTCTTGTTTGTTTTGCAGATACTCTGTCGGAGAATGCCTAAGAAGGCGGGAAAGCGAATGACTACCGACCAGATGCTGCGTGTTCTCATGAAGGAGGTGACCGACCTAAAGAAGCGAATGGCGGAGAAAGACGAGGAAGGGGGGCCGAAACGTCCTCTGGCAGGAGCAGCTCCAGGAGGAAAAGGCAAGAGGCCCAGAAGGGGAGCAGCTGGGGGAGACGTCCCAGTTCCCTGTACCCCACTCGAAGCACCCACTCCTGTGCCGGAGGAAGGGAATCCGATTCCCGTAGTGGTCACCCCCGTGTCCGGGGAGGATATGCCGCCCGAGCTGGCAGCACAATTAGCAGCGTGGTTGGGTAAAGGTAGCAAGGGCGCCACGGCTGACGACGCGCAGGTGTTGATGAGGCAGCTGCGGGAAACAAGGGAAGCGACGAAGGCACCATCGCCATCAGTTCCAGTCGCAGATACAGCTTCCGGTTCAGGTAAGCGGCCATTGCCGATTGCGAGGGATGAGTCGGCACCCTCTCGAAGGGAAAAATTGGGTCAACATGTCCCTCTGGCTATCAAAGAGAAGATATGGGCAGGGGAATATATAAACATATTCTCGTTGCTTACCGATCATTATGAAATGGAGCATGTTAAGAGCCAGAAGGAGCTCATGCATCCGAATGTTTGGCGCGCAAAGATGGCCGCCTTTAAGGTAAATGAAAACATTGGTAATTGGGGCAAGGCATGGGGGGTTTTTACATCCATCTTGGGTGAACGTAGGCCCGAATTGCTGCCCGAGTTGCCGATTTATCAGTCACGGATCATGGGGTATTCAGTATCTCACGAGGGCAATCATTGGTTTTGTTACGATAATATTTTCAGAAAAGCGAAAGAGCATGATAAAAACTTAACTTGGGATTGTTATGATTCTGTGTCCTGGTCCAAAATGGAGGACTCTGGTATGTTGAAGGTGCCGTTGGTAGGGAGTAACGTTGGTGAATCCTCCCGCCAATATGCGGGGACGCCCTTTCGATCAGGTACGAGTAACGACAATCACTCGAGGCCAACCGGCAACGCAGGTAAAAGGGGGGTTTGTTGGAACTTTAACAGGGGGAAATGTACTAGGCCCCAGGGGTCATGCAAATTTAGGCACGAATGTGGGGGGTGTGGGCAATCATCCCATCCTGAGTCCATGTGCAGAGCCAAAACGGGGGATAACGGGGGTAGAGGAGGCGCCAAACAGGTCTGACATAGTCCGAGGGGCGCCTTTACCTACCCCGATTGATACCATGGCAATGATTCCCTGGCTCAGCGAATACCCGGATCACGCTTCCGCTGGGGTGTTGCGGAACGGATTTTCATATGGTTTCCGCATCCCAGTGGGGGAGTTTCAGGGTATAGCAAAATGTAAGAACCAGATATCGGTCTTACAGCATACGACCGTGGTACAGGAAAAGATCGGGAAGGAGGTGGCTCGAGGTCGAGTCGCCGGTCCATTTAATGTGCCACCAGTTGCTAACTTTGTTTGTTCCCCGTTAGGGGTGGTCCCCAAGAAGGACCCGGGGGAGTTTCGGCTGATACATAATTTATCAGCCCCACGTGGTCTTTCCGTAAACGATGCGATAGACCCGGAAGTGTGTTCGGTACGGTACGCATCCTTCGATGAGGCCGTAGCCACATTGAATCGCGTGGGGCCCGGTGCGCTGATGGCAAAATCTGATATCGAGTCAGCGTTCCGGTTGCTCCCGGTACATCCAGACGATCAACGTCTCCTTGGTTTCATGTTTCAGGGTCATTATTACATGGATAGGTGTATGCCGATGGGGTGCTCTATATCTTGTGCCTATTTCGAAAAGTTCAGTTGCTTCCTGCAATGGGTCTTCACGAGGAAAACGGGGTTTCAACATGTTATGCATTATCTCGATGACTTTTTGTTTCTGGGGGCAGCCGGGGATCCTGAATGTGGACAGGCTTTGACTGCATTTTGTGTCTTGATGAATCAGTTTGGCGTGCCATTGGCACCAGGTAAGACTGTGGGTCCCTCGACTTGCCTCGAGTTTCTGGGGATCGAGCTTGATTCCGAGGAAGGTTGTTTTCGTCTACCAGGTGACAAAGTGTTAAGATTCAGGGCATCCCTGCAAATGTGTATAAGTGAGTCTAAGGTTAGGCTACATCAATTACAGCAATTGGTGGGACAGTTGAATTTTGCCCTAAGAGTTATACCGATGGCCCGCCCCTTTTCTCGCTCGATCGCTCAAGCCATGGTCGGCCTGAAGGAGGGTCATCATCGCACAAGGCTCTCGGCAGAGGTTCGCCAGGACATGCGCATTTGGTTGGCATTTCTGGCGGATTTCAATGGCCGAATTGTCTGGAACAAACCGGCCGTGTCCTCTGAGGAGCTGGGGCTGTGGACGGATTCGGCAGGGAGCTTTGGTTTTGGTGCCATATTCGGCACTCAGTGGTCGGCACAGAAATGGCCGTCATGGTGGCATGAGAGTGGTCTGACAAGTAACATTGCTTTCCTAGAACTTTTTCCCATTCTGGTGGCCCTGAGAACTTGGCCTGAGGGGTTCAGAGATCACTCTGTGGTATTCTGGTCTGATAACATGACCGTTGTTGAGTGTATCAATAGCCAGGCAGCACGATGCAAGTGGATTCTGAGATTGCTCAAGGAAATTGTGTTATTATGTATGCAATTGAATGTACTATTTAAGGCAAGACATGTCCCGGGGGTGATGAACCAGGCGGCTGATGCGCTTTCTCGTTTTCGTATGCAGGCCTTCTGGGGTTTTCTGCCCACGGCGGACCCGGTGGCAGCACCCTTTCCCGAAGCTCTCTGGTCTCTCGGTGCCCCGAACTACAGGACCTCGTGGGAGAGAGTTTAGCACCCAGGACGAGGAAGGCATATGAAGGGGCGTTCCGTTCCTATTGGGCCTTTTTGGGGGCAGCTAGAGGGGAGCTTTGGGGCCAGGAGGAGTTGGTAGTGAAATTCCTGCTGTCTTTACGTCAGGCAGGCAAATCAGTGGCTACGGCCCAGAGGCATCGGGCCGCCATTTCCTTTGTGGCTAGGGCTCATGGGATCCAGGACCCGACAGCGTCTTTCGTTGTGCAAAAAGCGCTACGTGGGTGGCAACGCCTTGAGGGTCGCAGAGTAGATGAAAGGCGCCCGATAGGTTTGGATAGGTTGGCCCTGTTATTATCTAGACTCCCTGCAACATGTTCATCCCAGTATGAAACAGTGTTATTCCGAGCCGCTTTTACGCTGGCATTCCATGGGGCTATGCGGGTAAGCGAACTAGTGGTGAGGAACAAGCAGGACGTGATGGGGGGACTGTGCCAAGAGCACGTTCAGATCAGAGGGGAGACAATGACTGTCTCGTTAGTCAGGTCCAAGACCGATCAGGGTGCGATGGGTGATGGCATGATCATACAAAGGATCCCCGGGTCCTCCATGTGCCCGGTGAGTTGTGTAGAGGAGTATTTAGCACAAAGGGTGGCATCATGGGGGGGGACCTTGTTGAGACACGCTGACGCCACCCCACTGACGAGGTTTCAGTTTCAGCGGGTGCTTGCGATGTCGATCACTGCTGCGGGCTTGAACCCGGGCGAGTTTGGGACCCATTCCTTTCAGATAGGGGCTGCTACAGAACCTACAGCCAGGGGTCTGAATGTTGAACAAATTAAACGTGTGGGGCGTTGGTCCTCCAATTGTTATAAGAGGTATGTGCGGTTGCACATGTTGTGAAGCCGTAACGATGTACTCACGCTTCTTGTTTTTGTTTGGTTTCAGTTGCGCAAGCATACGAGGCGGGGCGGACTATGCAGTCGACCCAACACCGGGCCAGCGGTCACACTTCACCGGCTGTGAAAAAGGAGGTGTGGGTCGTGGGCCACTCATACGTGAGGCGTGCCGCGGACGTATTCAAAGCAGGTGACATGAATCACGTGGCTGGGGAATACGGGTACAGTGTGTCCTTCTACGGAAAGGGCGGACTCTGTATTGACCAGTTTCAATCATTTTTTGAGGGTTTGCTAGGGCGGACGAGGTCACCGCCGTCTATAGTCATAGTACATCTTGGGGGCAATGATTTGGTCACCACTGGTAGACGACTTCTTCTTGAGGCGATGCTTTCCACTGTAAGTTGGTTGGCGAGGAGAGTTCCAGGGTGCACGATTGCATGGTCACATATGATCCCACGAAAAGTATGGCGGGGGGCTATTTCTGTTTCTGCTCTGAATCATTCAGTAAGAAAAATTAATAACAAAGTGAGTAGATTGTTCCGTTCCAATACACTGCATTCTATTTCGCATGGTTGTATTACTGGTGACAGTATGTATTTGGGGGATGGTGTTCATTTGTCCCGGGTGGGGAACGAGTTACTCATAGGAGACTGTATAGCTTGGCTAAAGACTTTAAGACATGACCTTGAGGTAGGAGTGTTGTGGGGGGTCCGGATAGCCGGTCAACTATCCGGCCTGTGGCGGTAAGGTCATGATCGGTGAGCACTAATTGGAAGATCCCTATGAGTGGGCGTCACCCATTACGGATGGGAGCGCTCGAAGGAGGTGGCCATTGGCCCCTCAACGGGGAAGGCGGTCCCTTCTAAGGATGGGACGCCGAAAGGAAAGGAAAGGCGGTCAAGGCCCCTTCCTGGGTAGGAGGGGCTACAGCCCCCTCCCGGAGAATTTCCCGGGGCCAGGACATCTGCGACGGCAGATGTGGTAAGTTGTGTGGGGTTTGGGGGGGGGTCTACGCTACCTTCTAGATTCCTCACACGAGTCCTCGGACGACCTTTAAGTGGCGTCGAGTTTATTGGGGCCCCCGTCAAGTCAAGGGAAATTGGTAGTTGCACTCGAGGTACACCTCTGTGCGGTCGCCCCTCACAAGTGAGGGGGATATTTCTGGTTAGGGATCTTGACACCGGTTACGACCTTGCCGTTGGCCCTTAAACGTTAGGATGTACAATTTCAAAATTTCAAGTTAGATGTTTTGTAGGATGTTAGTTCGGCTAGGAGAACCTTTGTATTAGAGAATATGTTAAGGTTAGCCAAACATCGCAATGTGGTAATGAATTTGTACATAATATGAAACTGTTATTTTAATGTTTTAATTTTGTTTCATATTTTAATAAATACGGCCGGGAGGGTCACTCCCTCCCGTCTTCCAAAAGTTCAGAACTGTTTCCGGTTTCCCATCCTTGGGGATTGTGTTGAGAGGGGGTGGCGGGTATCTCAGCCATATGGAAAGGGGCGACCATTCGGTCCCCCCGAACGTATGGCAGAGTACCACGATCCCCCCGGGAAGCCATCTTGGGCGGGAGGCGAGTCTCGGCTGGTATGCCCGAAGCGGCGTAGCCGGGGCGCGCCTTTTTCCCGCCCTGGAGTGGGCTGGCCTAGACACTGACGCGGCCGGGCCACGCCCTCGGGGCAGGCCGGGGCGGGTTTACGCCCGCCCTGAAGACGGATAAAAGGAGCAACAAGCCAAGGAAGCATCCTCTTGTTCCTGTGCTCTGAAGCTGCACCACCTCGCTGCACGTTGAGCTCGAGACGGAACGAAGAGCCAATTTTGACCCACCCACCAGCCCCTGAGGACAGCAAGTAGTTTTGAATAAAGTTTGATGTGGTAACTCTTTTGTTTGCAGGTCCGGATTATTATCGTGATAACCTTGAATATGCAATAAAGAAATGGTCAATTTGTGGTATGTTTTGCAAATAAAGTAATCCTGCTCTAGTGTTGATCAGTAGCATGTTTTAATAAAAATTGTTGCTTTTAACTGTCTTTTAAGTAATTTAGTCTTTTAGTTTAGAACCCATTTAGTTTAGAACTGTCGTATTTATTTTGGTCGGGCGGTAAGGTCATGATCGGTGAGCACTAATTGGAAGATCCCTATGAGTGGGCGTCACCCATTACGGATGGGAGCGCTCGAAGGAGGTGGCCATTGGCCCCTCAACGGGGAAGGCGGTCCCTTCTAAGGATGGGACGCCGAAAGGAAAGGAAAGGCGGTCAAGGCCCCTTCCTGGGTAGGAGGGGCTACAGCCCCCTCCCGGAGAATTTCCCGGGGCCAGGACATCTGCGACGGCAGATGTGGTAAGTTGTGTGGGGTTTGGGGGGGGTCTACGCTACCTTCTAGATTCCTCACACGAGTCCTCGGACGACCTTTAAGTGGCGTCGAGTTTATTGGGGCCCCCGTCAAGTCAAGGGAAATTGGTAGTTGCACTCGAGGTACACCTCTGTGCGGTCGCCCCTCACAAGTGAGGGGGATATTTCTGGTTAGGGATCTTGACACCGGTTACGACCTTGCCGTTGGCCCTTAAACGTTAGGATGTACAATTTCAAAATTTCAAGTTAGATGTTTTGTAGGATGTTAGTTCGGCTAGGAGAACCTTTGTATTAGAGAATATGTTAAGGTTAGCCAAACATCGCAATGTGGTAATGAAATTGTACATAATATGAAACTGTTATTTTAATGTTTTAATTTTGTTTCATATTTTAATAAATACGGCCGGGAGGGTCACTCCCTCCCGTCTTCCAAAAGTTCAGAACTGTTTCCGGTTTCCCATCCTTGGGGATTGTGTTGAGAGGGGGTGGCGGGTATCTCAGCCATAACATCATTCGCGTATAGATTGTTTCTTAATCGATCAAGAGCTCTTATCCAAAGTTATGACCACTTCCTATGTTCCAGCAATATTATCTGACCACTCAGTAGTAACCCTGTCTATAAAGATTCCACAGGGAGGGCAGGCCAGAAGGTGGACATTAGACAGATCGTTACTACAACAGGAGGAAATTAGGGGAGATCTGAGGAGACAAATGGAAGAATATTTTATGTTTAACAAGGCTACTGCTCCAGAACAAATAGTGTGGGAAGCATTCAAGACCTACTTAAGGGGTCTATTTACCACTATAATGATTAAGAGAAGTAAGAATAGGAAGGAAACAGAGAGGAACTCATTACAGGAGATTAAGCAAAAGGAGCAACAGCTGCAGAAGGCTTCACTTGAACAACATGCTAATATACACATCTTACAACAAGAACTAGAAAATTTGAAAGCGAAATATCAGGCGAATCTTGATAAGATCATCAAAGAAAAATGGGATTCAAGTAAACTTAGCAACTTCTCATATGGGGAAAAATGTGGCCGCCTGCTTGCATGGAAGGCTAGGTCTGATAGAGCAAGAAATCAAATCAACGGCCTTAAAGTGCAAAGCTCTGGTGATGTCTCCTATGCTAATGAGGTAATATCGGAAGAGGCAAGAAGATACATGCAGACCCTATATTCTGAAACCAAGGATAAATCTAATCTGGATGTAGATGGATGGTTGGAGGGGGTCAGACTTCCGCAGTGTCAGGAGGACGACTTTGACTTTGTAAGATCTGAGATAAAAGAGGGGGAAGTCTATAATCAGATGAAGAAGATGGCAAAAGGAAAAGCTGCGGGCCCGGATGGACTCCCTGTGGAGGTATATCAAATTGGTGCGGAGATAATTGTCCCAGTTCTTACTTCTTTGTTTAACAAAATATATCTGGCTGGTGAACCTATTCCAAAGACCTGGTCGGAGGCCTCAGTTGCTTTGATCCT
This sequence comes from Lissotriton vulgaris, assembly GCF_964263255.1. Classification (NCBI taxonomy): domain Eukaryota; kingdom Metazoa; phylum Chordata; class Amphibia; order Caudata; family Salamandridae; genus Lissotriton; species Lissotriton vulgaris. Next base: position 929,690,325 of record NC_141685.1, on the reverse strand, counting down.
GAAGCCGAATAAGGACCCCCTGACTATTGAATCATATAGGCCAATCTCCCTGCTGAACACTGACTACAAAATTCTTGGCGGCGAGGCTGGCCAAAGTGATTAAAACTATTGTACATGAGGATCAGAGGGGTTTTATGCCAGGTAGGCAGATTAACGAGCTGACTTTTCAGGCCATCACAGCAATAGACTATGCTACTGATGAGAAACTTCCGTTGACCATTGTAGCAATAGATGCCGCGAAGGCATTCGATCAGGTAAATTGGGTTTATCTCTGGGATGTACTGTCCGGATTCGGCTTACCAACTAACTTCATCACCTCTATAAAAGCACTGTACCTGAACCCAAAGGCAAGGATTTTTGTAAATGGGACGCTCACAGATTGGGTTCAAATATCAAGGGGTACTAGGCAGGGGTGCCCCCTTTCCCCATTATTGTTTAATTTATATATCGAGCCATTAGTGAATAAATTAAGGGCAGATCATTTAATAAAACCCTTTTCCATAACCGATCTGGATCTAAAATTCGCCCTATATGCAGATGACCTTTTAATGTTCACTTCCAATCCTGAGGTAGCAATACCTAGACTTTTTGAACATGCAGAAGCTTTTGGAAAGACCTCTGGATATAGAATAAATAAGGATAAAACGGAAATCATGCAAGGGAATGAGGAGGTAGTGTTGCCTGAAGCAAAATTAAGGATGAGGTACCTTGGGATCCAGTTAGTCCAGGACATTACTCAGATATCGAAAGTTAATCTGGACAAAGTGTATAAGGAAATCTGTGGACAATTACAGCGTTGGTCCGGGCTCCCATTAAACATCTTCGGGAGGGTCAATCTTATAAAGATGATTATACTACCAAAGGTAACTTTCCTGTTTAACTCAATACCTTTATCTTTTGATACAAAGGCGGTGGGTAAACTACAAGGAAAAATAGGTTCATTCATCTGGAATTCCAAAATGCCCAGAATTTCTGTTAAAAAGTTAAGAAGACAATTAAAAATGGGAGGTCTGGCGCTACCTGACATCTTGCATTATGCCCATTCCTTCCACTTTAAAAATTTCAGAGTTATGGCAGGTAAGGCAGATACATCTTTTTTGGGACGTTTGTTTCAGGCAATATTGCATGGTATCCCCCAAGGCCACGAATACTTCTTATTCAAGTTTGGAGACGCCAGATTTTATAAAAAGGTCAGGCTAAAGGTATTAGTCACGGCTCTGAAGAATTGGGTTTTCTTCAGGAAAAAATTACAAATTCCATACTGTGCCTCTCAGGCCCCAATATGGGACTCTCCAGGGACCCCAGAATGTCTTAGAGACCAACTGTCAACCCCTCTCAAATTAGCAGGGTTAATGCAGTGGAGAGATTTACAAAACGATCAACAGTTATTGGGGTGGGATTCCCTCTTTATGTTGACGGGAGGAACCCTTACAAGATTTAAATATTACCAGTTGTCAAGCTGGTGGTCTACGGAAAAATGGGATTGTACATCTAACCCGAAATTTGATTTTGTAAATAGAAAGGGGCGTTGGGATAAAGAGCTTGCTTTTTGGTATGAGGCATTGATGGAAAAAGAGGGAGTCACTGATTTGGAACTTCAGAATCTCTGGGGAAATGTTGTGGGGCTGGATAGTAACAAATTGGTAGACTTGTGGGGGGATTCTTTTAGCCTGGTGAACGGAATAGTAAAATCAGCTCCTCTTAAACGAAACCATCTGTTCACACTGTACAGGGTGTATTTCTCCCCAAAAAGACTGACAAGGATCACAAACCTACAATATAGCTGCCCAAGGTGCAAATCTTTAGAGGCAGATGACTTGCATATGTTTGTAGAATGTCCTAGCCTTAACCTGTTTTGGAAAAAAATTGAGGGTTTTTTGATGGATGTGCTAGGAACACGGATTGTGGTCTCACCGGTAATGATTCTGTTCGGTCTGGAGACGGATCACCATCTCGCGAATCAGCAGACTAAATTTATTTTCTATGTGATGTTATTGGCAAGACGAGAAATATGCAAAGTATGGAAATCTGAAGATGCTCCCACTTTTTCTGAGTGTTTAAGGTATATTATATATATTAGTGAGTCTGATATAGCATGTGATAATTCCTCAGAGTCTAAGATCTGGGAGCTCCTTGTGGCTTGGCGGAACAGATGAGAGTATTCCGATGATTTCACCTGGGTACTGTCAGTGCTTAGTCCTCAACCAATCCGAGGGTCGCCAAGTCACAGAGGTTGAGGTGGATAAAGCAAACAGTAAACACTAGAGGGGAGTATCTTTTTTCCTGCCTTCTCTGGCATCGAATTCTGTGGTAGTAACATCGTGATGCCAGGGGGGGGGGAGAGGATCTCCGTCTAGAGCACCCAAAAAATTGGTATATGAGGAATACAAAATAAAAAACAAAACAAAAAAAAAAACACTTCTTTGATGAAGTGCTCACAGCCAATCAGATCTCCTGATGAGATGTGTGATTAGGCTCCGTCCAGATATATATATTTCTTTTTCCATTAATATTTGATAGACTACTGAACAGATTTACACCATTTAACAAAAAGGGCTCTTTTTGAACCAAGGGCTACCTTTGTGTCTAAACTTTCCTATGTAAAATTGCATGGAGAAAATACGGCTTGGAACCCCCTTTTTTCTCGGCCCCAACTTGCTGAATCACCCCAAAACTTTCAAGATAGGAGCGGCCCGAAGTGGGCCATGCGTTTTAAAAATTTCCCAAAGATTTGTCAATTGGTAGCAAAGTTATTGGGAATAGAATGTCGCGATTTTCCTATGGTAACTAGGTCCTAACTATAACTACCTATTAGCAACTCCAGTAGGTAATATATATGTGTATATATATATATATATATATATTCCAGTACTCTATCCTTCCGAATCCAATCACCGGCCAGGACTCAGATAGACAAACGCGGACCCATTTTTTCGTGCTTCATTATTTATTATATATATATATATATATATATATATATATATATATATATATATATATATATATATATATATATATATATATATATATATATATATATATACATATATATATATATATATACATATATATATATATATACATATATATACATATATATATATATATATATATATATATATATATATATATATATATATATATATATATATATATATATATATATATATATATATATATATATATAACCTCGCAACTTGCCTCGTCGCAGGGGGAGCACTCAGGAGCTGGTGCCATCGCCGGGATCACCGGTAGCGTTTGAGTCGGGACAGTGGTTTTTCTTACAACGCGCAACAAATGTGCATAAGAGGTTAGAGAGACAACAAGCGAACAAGTGGTTTGACTTTTGAATTGGAGTAAGATAAATAGCTGCTTTCGTGGTATATACAAAGTTATATTTTGCATACAGGTCAACATAATCAGGTTTGCCCCTGATGAAGGCACTAATCAGGGGCCGAAATGCATTGGGCTCGATACAAACCTTGTGATTATGTAATAATGTAATAATGATGTATTGAGATATCAATGAATTATTGAACATAATGTTTTCGTTTCAAATGTAATTGTTGATGATGACTATTGTTTGAATTTTGAATATATATTGAAAAAAGGTTAATAACAAATTAAATACTGAATGTGAAATCACAATAAACAGAAATAACAGTAAAACAAGGTTTAGAGTGAATAAGTGAATAAACCAACTTAAGGTGCGGAGCATCGTGTGAACAGTGCGTGATTAGATGGGAAAGTATACCCATCATAACTAACCATAAAACTAAGGAGTGACTATCCGTATTAATCACAAGCACCAGGTGATTAACAACACAACTTTGAGTACAACGGAGTGCTCCTCACAAGCCCAATAACTTGAATCGCCGGGATCAAGGCAGTATCCCGTTTCAATATCCACACGCAAATTCAAAATTGATGGCACTCCACTCGGGGAATTTTTAACAGAGTTTTATTTCACAACTGTGATCGCCTATGCGTTTCGAACGTAGCGTTCTTGATCACGGCAAATTTTCAGACTGAAAATTTGCCGTGATCAAGAACGCTACGTTTGAAACGCGTAAGCGATCACAGACGTGAAATAAAACTCTGTTAAAAATTCCCCGAGTGGAGTGCCATCAATTTTGAATTTGCGTGTGGATATATATATATATAGGAAGCCACTGAATTTGTAAAAGATTTAAATGTGAATAATCTAAACCTGCACTTCACCTCACAGGTCCACAAAGAAACTGTGAATTTCTTAGACGTAGAGGTTTACATTAAAGATAAAACACTGCAAACAAAACTACATAGAAAATCAACTGCTGGAAATACGGTGCTTCACGCAACTAGCCAGCATCCACAGCATCTCATCCGCAGTATCCCCTATGGGGAGATGCTGAGACTACGGAGAATATGTAGTTCTGATACTGAATGTGACCTGGCCCAACAAGCTAGCAAAGTCAGATTCATGAAGAGGGGGTATAGTAGTGCGGTATTAGATGGGGCGATTAAGCGCACTAAGAAAATCACTAGAGAGCAAGCCCTAATACCCAGAGTTAGACCCATTGCAGTGGAAAGTAACAATGAGCAAATACAAGCTAGAGCTATTGTTACTTACAGTAACCACCATTCAGCAATCAGAAAAATCTTCAACAAAAACTGGAACCTAGTCAAAGGTGATCCGGTTATAGGGGGTCTGGTATCTAACAAACCAAACCTCACATTCCGTAGATCTCCTACTATGGCCAATGCATTAGTCAGCAGTAGCCTAGAAACCTCTAAATCTTGGATGGATCACATTACAGGTTTTAAGAAGTGTCAAACCTGTAAGGCCTGTCGCCATGGGATAAATAAGACACATGTTTCAAGTCCCTTCCTGGAAAAGCCGCTCGTCATTAACAAAAGACTCACATGTTAGACTGAATATGTGGTCTATGTTTTGCAATGTCCCTGTGGGCTCCAATATGTGGGCAGTACACGCTTGCCCGCCCATAAGCGGATTCTACAACAACTTAGGGCGATATCTGGAAAGGATCAGGCTTACCCAGTGGCCGGGCACTTCGAATCTGTACACAATAGTGACCCCAGCAGCCTACAATATATTTTCGTTGACTCAATTTTGCCTCTTAAAAGAGGTGGAAATAGGGACGCAAAGTTGCGTTTATTGGAGACGAGATATATTTTAGAGCTCAATAGTAAGAACCCTGGAGGTTTAAACACCAGTGAGGATATATACACCTGCCTCTAATATATGTTAACCAGTTCCTGTAGTACTTAAGTCAAAAAAACGGTTATATCAATATGAGCTCCCCTGAAAAAATTTGTTTCGAGACCAGAATCTGCAACCTGCTATATTCTGTAGTACGTTTTTAATGTTAGCACTTGCACTTTCACTTGATTAATCTGACATATCTGCAGTATCCTAAAGAGGGTATATCGTAGGGGCCCCAATGAATTGGATTTTTTAGTCTGTGTTGGATACGATTTTTTCTTTTATACCCACATGGGTTAAATGTTTATAACAGTGAGAACTGTGATTGGTTTCTCATATGATCAAGGATACTATCATTAGGTTCGTCTATCTTATGTTATTGCATTTATTTTTGTATATAGTGTAGATAGTTTATATGTAATGTAATGTACATATATGAATTTTCTAATTGGGTTTGAATTTTTAACTAGAATGTAAATATATGAATTTAATCATATGCATTTTATAATTAGTAATAACCCAGGAATCTTTTGATTTGTGTTTATTAGTTGAACCTCATGGGCACCATGCCCCAAATTGTTGTTGGAACTACGTAGTATTTCCTCACTGTTTATGTCTGTTACTGACACAGCTGAATCCACTTGAGCATTTGCACTTTATATACCATTGTTTGTGTCCATGACACGATATGTGATCAAGCCTCGTTTTTGGAGGTGAAACGCGTCATGGTGGATTGCAGGCTACAACTTTGGCACAAATAAAGCACTGAAAAACTGCACTTACGTGGTGGTTTCGCTCCTTTCGTTGTTCTGCACGAAGCAGCTGCTAACGGCGACTTTCTGGATATATATATATATAGGTTGTGAGCAAGACGGTTGTATCCGTCGAAACGCGTCAATCTGAGCACTTAAGAAAATAAACTTATTTCTGAACAAGACCCCACGGAGTCAGTGCCTGTTTACTGATATATATATATATATATTCTAAATAAATGCTTGGATACAAAGGGTTATGCAGTAGATTTATGTTTGAGTATAGTGGTTATGTGGGGAAGAGCCAACTTTTGAGCAGTCTTCTGAAGATAAGGTAGTTATCCCTGGATATTATGTTTGGGGGTAAAGAGTTCCATAGTTTGGCTGCTTGAACAGAGAAGGATGTGCCACCTATGGGTTTCTTCTTGTATGGTGGGATGTTGCGGTGAGGTGGCAATCTAGAGCAGAGGTTCCTTTGTCAATGTATTTGGTGATTTTATTCCTGATGAAGAGCGATCCTGTTCCATGTATTGCTTTGTGGGTGAAACAAAGCAGCTTGAATGTGGATTTTCTGGTAACCAATACAAGGCAATCAAGGCAGGGGGAGATGTGGGCTTGTGGCTGTATAACTAAGAATAGTCTGACAGCAAAGTTCTGAATTCATTCTGAATCCATTGTAGTTTTTTCATAGTTGTTAAAGATGATCTGTGGTACAGGCTATTAGCTTTATTGAATTTAGACAGAACAAGAGAGATAGCAGCCTGGACCTTGTGCGGAAATCCCAGGTGAGGTAAGATGCATTGCAGAGTTTTATAGTAATGAAGGTTGATCTTGCCAGTTTGTTCACTTTAGCATTCATTGGTAGCTTGGAGTCCATGGTAATTCTGAGGTTTCTTACTTCCTTTAGGTGGTGTTCCCAGATCGTCAGGCCATGCAGCGAGTGGGTAGAATAAACACATGTGAGTATTTCCATTTTGAAGGCATTCAATTTGCGATGGCTCCATCTTATCCACTGATCTATGGTTTTAAGGCAATTGAAAATTTGTGAGTTTCCAATCTTTGGGGCTTCCAGTTTAAGGAGTATTTCAGTGTCATCTGCATATCTATAGCATGTGAGGTGAAATTCATTGATCAGTTCTGGCAATGACTTCATGTAGATGTTAAAAAGCATGGGTGAGATGATAGAGGAGTCTTGAGAGACCCCTGCTGTTGTGAAGTATGGTTTGGATGAGGAAGGGGGTATGGATGACAGTTCTATTTTGAAGGTAGGATGTGAGCCAGTTGAGAGCAGTCCCCTCTGTGCCGGCTAAGCAGAGTCTTTGCAGCAATGTCATGGTCAACTGTATCAAAGGCAGCTGAGTGGTCAAAGAGAAATAGTGCAGGAACTCCATTCCGGTCAACTGCATTCTTAAGGTCATCCCAGATGACAATGAGGGAAGATTCTGTGCCTTTTTCTGGATGGATGGAAGCCTGTTTGGAAGTCTGAAAGTATGGCACTATCTTCAATGAATTGTGACATCTGGGCAAATGCTGCTCTTTCTATCAGTGTGCCCAGGAAAGGTCCATTTGTTATTGGACTGTAACTGTTGGGGTTAATCGGGTCCAGGTTTGTTTTCTTTAGTAATGGGCATATGTATGACCTTTTTAGGTCTTCTGGAAATATTCCCATAATTAAGGAATTGTTGATGATTCTTCTTACTGGCGTGGTAGCAAAGGTAGTTTGAAGAATTTCTTAAAGGTTGTGGTGGGCACGGGTCAGAAGGGCTGCTGGCAGGTCTGTTTACTATGACCAGGTCCATAAATTCATTGTGTGAAATTTGTTGGAAGAAATTCAGAGGCTGGGTTAGCCTACTCTTTGAGGTTTTTTTTGGAAAAGGGTGGTTGCTGGTGGGTTTTCTTTGTTTTAGTTTTAAAAAGGAGTCCAACGTGTCCGCTTCGGTTGTGCAATGATTTGCCAGTTTGTCTGTGAATTCTTGAGTAATGGCATGATCTACCTCTAGGCAATTTGGTCTATGATATTCATTGAGAATTTTATAGCATTTTTATTTGCACATCTAGCTTTTTTGATTGCTGACTAATCTGTGAAATTTCTGTAAATTAAGTTTCTCTTGATTGGTGTTTGTTTTGAGCCAGGTGTGTTGCAGCTTTCTAATTTGCTGTGGTAGCTCTTTTAACTCTGTATTTCTCCAAGGTGCCTGTGGTCTTTTGTTCTTTTGTGTTGTTCTTAGTTGTAGTAGGATATCAAAAGCTTCCTGCAGCCACTCATATCGTTTTTGAACAGACTTATTGTGCCCAGATCTAAACTAGATGTTAGTTGTGTTTCTAAGTGTTATAAATTGAGTTTGTTTCACGGTCGATACGTGGATGCATGTAAGGTGGTTTTAGGTGTATTGCTTTGGGTTGTAATATGTTGGAAAGCAAGCAAAAGGTGGCCTGACCATGTAACTGGAGTAAATGTTTAAAAGGTAACTAGATTTACAAAACGACATCTAGGATATGTCAAGCAATGTGTGTAGGTTTGTGGACGATCTGATGTGGGTTTAGTGGGTCTAGGCCAGAGATGATTTTGGATGGGGCATATTGGATTTGTCAAACCAAATGTTTAGGTCACCAAGAAAGCATAGGTTGGAGTGTAGTGTTATCAGGTTTGAAACTGTGTCTAAAAGTGTGTCTGGTAATGTTGCATTGCTAGGTGAAAGTCGGCAAAGTAGTAGGAAGTTACAAGAAGAATATTGAGAAGTTGTCAGCTTTGGTGATATTTAGTGTTTGCTTGAATACAACAGCTAGGCCAACTCCTCTTTTGCCTATAATATGTGTGGGGTAGTTTGATAGCCTACACTGGAGCGTGCATAGTTCTTTAAATTGTTATGAATGCATTGAAATAGGTTGGAAAGCTGAACCATACCACGCAGGGTTGTAACATAGCAAAAACTTGGTCCTGAAGAAAGCCGAGTGACCACTAGGGGTAGATACACGGCTGAAACATGTCAAACTTTTATTGTCAAGGACCATTGAATCCTTATTAAACCTTATTGGGGCATATTTACAAGCCCCTTGCATCACTTTTGAACCGACATTGCATCACTTCTGTGCTGCAGCGGCAGCGTAAAAGTTGCGGCCCATTTACAACGTGACGCATCTAGGGAGATGCGTCACGTTGTAAAGCCCTGCGTCACATTATACCTGTGCCAGGTATAATGTATGCCGGGTGGGCATTCCCATGCAAAAAGCCACGAAGAAATGGCGCAGTGAAATTGACAAGATTTCACTGCATCACTTTATGCCTTCACTGCATCAAAATCCCTACGCCTGCTCAGACCAGGCGTAAGGATTGACGCAGGGCATGGGACCTACCTATGTTTTCTGGCGCATTGCTGGAGTTGTGCCACTTTTATGACACACTCCAACATTGCGTCACTTTTCCTCCAACAGATGCGTCAGAATTTCTGACGCATCTGTAATTCCTTGTGCCATGGTGCACTGTATTGTAAATACAGCACGTTCATGGTGGCGCTCGGACATTTGGAGGTGACGCAAACAAACTGACGCATCTATGCAGATGCATCAGTTCCTTGTAAATCTGCCCCATTTTTTTTATCTTGCCCAAGACTTTACCCATTAATCATAATTTTAGGATCTATGAGGCAATTTTAACCCACTCATAAAATCCCTTGCCTTTCACTTTTTAAGTGCTCACTTCCAAATGCGTAGAACCCACCCCCTCACACTAGGTCATGTGGATCCAATGATGAAGTAGGCCACATGTGGTGTCTGTGGGTGAGGCCCCAACAAAGTTATCCAAGAAATGGAGCAAGGGCACTAATTTATATGGGTGCCGATCGCTCACTAACATGAGATATTTGTGAGGTAACACATATAACCGAGTACAGGGCGTGATTTAAGAGAGCCGGGCCAACCCTGCAGTGTGTTTATTCTAGATCATAACTTGGAATGCTGAGAGTCCACCCCATAACATTTCTCACTCCTTCTTAATGTTGATGCACCTGAAATAATGCAGCCTGGAAAGGTGTTCAGAAATTCTGTCTGGTAGTTTTATAAACAATAAATTGTAAAAACAGCATTTTTAGTGGAATTCTCTGCTGGAGTGTAGCAAGGATGCCATGGAGCCTGGTTCAAGAAAGGAAAATTGCCTCTTCAATGGTTGTAGGGGTTTTAAACTAATGTAATTATCAGGGTTCAATGGGCCACTCATGGAGATGAACCCCAGTGCCACTGCACCTGCTGCATCACCGGTAGGTTCACCCCTGACTCTGTGTCTGTTACACTGTACATCGATTTTCTGTGTTTGGGAGAGAGAGACCGGACTCGAGACTCAAGCAGAGACCGTTCAGTCTGCCGAGGAGTCTAGATAGCGGTCGAGCAGCGAGCCGCGAGCCGCAAGTACTTCCAAATCGCGGCTGGAGTCACAGTATTTCCAAACCACGGCAGGAGCGGCAAACTTTTCCAGACGCGGCAGGAGCCGCGAGGGTGCTCTTGCGATGCGGCAGGAGCCGCGAGGGTGCTTCTGCAAACGCGGCGGGAGCCGACAACATTTCCAGACGCGGCAGGTGCCGTGAGGGTGCTCTTGCGACACGGCAGGAGCCGCGAACATTTCTAAACGCGGCTGTAAGCTCCTTTCCCCTGACCCCCGCCGTGTCCTCGGCGGGAGCCTGCCGGCTGCCTGCTGCCCGGTGCGGCTGGATGTGGCGAGAGCTCCCCAGAGCAGGAGCCACCTGCGGAGGGGGGCGCAGCAGGAGGGTGTTTGCAGTCATTTGCTAATGCCGCACAGCGACTCTTACTTCCGGGAAAGACACAAGGCGGCACTACTGTGGACAAAAAACACTCACGGGCAGAAATATCTGCCACCAGTCAATTTTCAGTGCAGCAGGAGCTGCTAAACCTTTTTCTGGCGCAAAAGAAAAATTCACGGGGGCAGTAGGAGCTGCGAGTTCTTTCTTCCGGTGCAGCAGGAGCTGGAGCTGGAAAAGCCTTGTATTTGGTGCGCAAAAAAAGCTGCAGATTTTCTCCTGAAGCAGCGGGAGCAGTAGGAACAGTGCAGGAGTAATGCAGAGCAGCGCAGGTGCAGCGTGGTGAAGCTGCAGTGCCAGTGCTAAGCAAATAAATCACAAGTGAAGCCATTCTCCGGTGAGTCTAACCCAGCCACTCTCCAATTTAACCTTAATTCAATCTCAGTATATTGCATCGGTGGGAAGGTGGAACCCTCCATAGCCTTTCAGGTTGAGCTGGGTTGAGCTGGGTCGAGCCGGGTCTGAGCGGGCGAGCATTAGAACCAGGAACCAGGAACTGGGAGTCATCGCATAAACAAAAACACAAACACAAAAATTAACAAAAAGGGTGTTCAATCGCACTGCAAGATCTCTACGAAGTCAACTGCAAGTTAGAGCAAGTTTCAAATAACAAAATGATATATAACGGTAAAAAATCAAACAACATTGTTGCAGCACAGTATCACAAAGTATGAGGTCAGGATGTGTGCACGGAGGAGTTACATCTGCAAATAATTCCAGCAAGCGGAAAAGGAAGCTGAAAGCACCTGCTGGCACCGTGGGCAAATCACAGGCAAAAACCAGACCAGCTACACAAATACTTGACGCCATATTTGAATTAATCCCAAACACTAAAAAGTTAAACAACACAAACAAGATAACTTCAGGGGAAAAATGTTTAAAGTATCATCTTTTTCAGCCCAAAATAGACACAAAATTCAGTTTTTTTAAAAATGCCAGCGACCTTCTTCTTCCAGGTTCTACTCCTACAATGGGCCTTTTGACTCCCCTACAGCCCCTTTACCAACTGGGAAGTAGAGAGGGAGAAGGAAATATATATCAAAGCAGTGGGGCGGAAGCTACTGGCCTAAACAGTCCACTCATCTTCCCAACAAATCAACGAATAAACAAACCTAAAATAGTATAGGATTTAGCTTGTTCTGCCTCCAGGAGGTCTTAGACCACGGGAAATAAACGTAAGGAAGAAGCTACAGAACCAACAAGGGAGATGTACACAAAGACAAAGATTGAAGACGAATGGGAAGTCACTACTGAAAGAAAAGGGCTTCAGAACCTCGAAGAAAAAGTCCTTTCAAATTCTCCTTCTCCTAAGAGCAAATCACAATACAAGGCCATAGGGGGTAACTGTGTTATAACAGAGGTTCTAAGTATTCATGAGCTAGACAGCTATGAAGAAAACCAACAGGCAATGGAAAGAACACATACGCCCGCCAAGGAAAAAGAAAATACAAAGAAGACAGTGGGTGCACCCGAAACCCAAAATGAAAACCAGGGCTTTGAATACAAAAAACTGTCTGCTACATCACTAACTCAACACAATCTTGTGACACTCCACCCCAGTGAACGGGGCAAACTGGACGTGAGGATAATCTGGATAATCTTTCAGACCTTGGAAAGGAAGAATGAGAGACACTCCTTGAAACCTACACCATGACAACGGTAGGAATAACACCATAGCAGATACAAAGGTAGAGGAGCAAGTGGACCGCATGTCCCAGAATAGAGAAGAGGGGCCGCAAGCAAAAACAAACGTACCTGGATGTCTAAAGAGTGCGCCCGAGAAACAAATCCGAAAATACGCATCAATCAGATAATGGGAATGCCTGGGCAAGTTTGCTAAAAACAGTACAACTCCTGGTAGAGGTCCTGCAATTTCAGTCCGACAAAATGGACCCCCAACTAACTTTATTGAATACCTTGGTAGTATTTGTGGTTGCAATTGACAGCAAGCTAGGTACACTGAACATCTCTCTGCAGAACATTCAGGATTATGCTTTAGCCAACAGTCAAAGCTGCGAATGCTGCCCGATTGTAGAAAAACTAGCCACTCTACCGACAATGTTGAAAGATCTATGCGTACAAGTAAAAAAATGTTCAGATAATAGCCGCTCTGACTCGATAGTGGAATAGCCCTCAATTAGAAACTATAAAGACATGACAACTTGACTCAATAGTGGAACATCCCTCAATTAGAAACTATAAAGACATGACAACTTACCAACTTGCTTCCATTAAGGGCGAGAATCAACCCACTATGACTAAACCAACACAAATCAACGGTAATAAAAAGATCGGTCAAAAAACACAGATTGAAAATAAAGTGCCAGAGACTTCAGGAGAGGAGAAAGGGGAAAACAAATTGAATGCAAAACAAAGACGAGCACAAAATGGATTTATGCGCCTCTTCGGGAAAACAACAACTGAGAGAGAGCTTGACCAAGAAAATCCATTGACACCGGAGACAACTAAAACTAAAGGATTTAATATGAAGGCGGTATTAAGTCATACTCCTACATTCAGGACCACAGAAGCTAGAGCGATGGAGCAACTAGGAGAGGCAGTGGAGACAGACTCTACACAGCCATCCTCGGAAAGGAATAGCATTACAAAATGCAGCAAAAACACTAAAACAGAATCTATGAGGAGAAGTCAGTCGCAAGACTATAATCAGGTTGTCATGCCATTTGGAATTTTGCAAAATCCAAATACTAATGGTCATGTCTCTGGGGAAAACAAAGCGAATTTGGGCTATCAAGATATTATATGTACTGACTTAGCGACCACAAAGAGGGCCCACCACTTCAACCAGGTCATGGGCCACAGGGAAATGGATAATACTAGCACTTGTCAACCTCGAAGTGAGGTCACGACAGACATACTAACTTCTACCACTACAAACACAGAGCACCGTCGGGGACAGCATCTTGCGGTACTCTCAGAGCCCAACCACATCAGCACGGAATTACATGAGAGAGAGCCAGCGAGTCGACTGATGGAAACTGGAAAACAGGAACAATTGACAAGAACAGTCAGGATTCTGAGAAAAACAAGAGAATGTCAGAATTACGCAGCCGCACAAAAGATTAAGCAAGAAAGTGACCCCAATGGCATAAACTGGGAGGAAACAAGTGCCCTTTTGTTCATGCCAGAATACATCTCTAAGGGAAGGTATGACATCATGAATCGAGGCAACATTCTCCATCTACTATCCCCCATACCATCCTTAACTGAAATCACGACAACTGACCTAGACTCAATCGAATTTATTAAATGCAAGGACTCCATCGCAGGGGAAAAAACGCGAGCTACATGGAGTTAATCTACTATCGCACAAAGAATATATCAAGAAAGGGACACTTTCAAGAGCTGGGGAATAAACATTACTCCAAACATTAAGCCAGGATATCCCAATCTGCTGAAACCAAAATATATAGTGGAAATGTGGTATCCGCTAATAGTTCCACCACATCGGTACTGAAAGGAGCCATGGGGCAAAGCAAAACAATTGGAGAAGTCTTCTTGGCAGAATCTTAAAGCCATCAAGACTCCACTACATCGCTGAAATGGGACTCTGATATAAGAAGGATCTCAAGAACAATAAACAACAAGAACAAAGATTGACGATTTTCTGGAACAAAAAAAAGGCCGGACACTAAAGGGTCTTTACGGATATGCTCATGGAACGTGAACGGCCTGGCAAACAAAGTATTGGATGTGGACTTCATAAACTATATCAGGGCTTTCGATATTGTGGCTCTACAAGAGACTTGGCTGAGTGAACCCCCACATATGCAAGGATTTCTGCGCTTCTACACAAGTGCACTAGCTGAGGCAAAATACGGTCATCTTCAGGGGGGTCTGGCCACATATGTTGCATGCGGAATCAATCTTACTGTCTGTGAACTAGGTCCCCCTTCATCAGCAGCTCTTGCTGTAAACTTACTCTCTTTGGACTCAACACAAGCAACGGATCTCAACATTATAATACTTAACGTTTATATTCAACCAAAACGTAAAAGTAAATTAATAAAAGAAATGTGCAACTTGGCGGAAACATATATTACAGAATGACCAACTACGGATCTTATTGTTACGGGCGATCTAAACTTAAATTTAATGGGATCCTCCGTGGACAACGAAATGTCCATACAAAATACAGTCTGGAATATCCCAATGCAAGGGAAGCCACTTTCAAGTAAGCAATCAAAGGTGGTACCGGCGGCCCTGGAGGAATTGGAACACCTAAACTTAAGAGCACTAAATGGCAGATCAAGAGTAGATAATCCCCCTGTAGCAACACACTGCTCATTCAGAACGAACACTATACTAGATTAAACTTTTGTCTCCCTTAAGTTGTTCCACCAAATTACCCCATTTCATTTAGGTGACAAAGGAGACAGTGATCACCGGCCACAAGAAATCAAGCTCAGAACAACTGTTTACATGTACGAGCAGTGCCGGACCCCTCATGGAGCAGACTATACCATTAACCTTAAAAGAATCAAACTTGGGACAGCCACACATTGCATAATGCTGGGAATTGCTAAAGAACACTTTGACTTGAGGGCCGGACTAGACGACGTCAAGAAGTGGGAAAGTTTCAATGATACCATGGCAGTCTATGCAACCAAAATCAACCCAAAAACCCAACAGAGACTCAGCGGTGTGAAATCGATATTGCAATCTGCTCTGAAAGAAAGCAAGCATACCAAGAGAGCTATCTATCGCTCATTGAGACAGCTACGGTGTAACCCTCAAGATACAACACAACTAAATTCATTGCGAAACTACACGCTGATATTAAACAAAAGTTTTGGGAGAACCATAGATCAATTTGTTCATCCTAACAACAATGGAATTACCTCAAATATTTCGGAGGTAGTCGGGACGAAATATCTTTGGTCTCACTTCTATGAAGACACGGAGTTTAGCACAAAGGGGGAGAACTCCTCGGGCGCATATGATGGTCTTAACATCAGCGCGGTGTATGCAAGAAACAACCAGATCACAACACGCAAAGCCAAAGAAGACATCTTAATTGACGACTCGCCCATAAATCAAACCAAGATCATCAAAGGCAAATAGGCAAGGGAAGGAGGGAAGGGGCACCCGGCCCAAATGGAATACCACCGGTGCGCTACAAGCAAGAGTCAACGTTCTGGGGGAACCACTGTTCAGGGAAATAAGGATGACAAACATACTGCCAGAGTCCTGGAGAGGATCTATCATTGCACCGATTCACAAGACAGGGGATAGGTCAAAGCCTCAGAACTATCGACTAGTGGCACTAATGGACAACGAGGCAAAATTCTTCACTGGTATGCTACTGGAAGAGCTCCAGGCTTGGGCAGAAGAAAAATCTGCCATCCCTATAAACCAGACCGGTTTTGCGAAAAATGTAGGAAGAACCACAAATATAATAACGATGGCAATGCTCTTTGATAAGGCTGAAAAGACAAGGAGCTCCCTGCATTTGTGCTTTATTGATTATAAAGCAGCCTTTGATCACATAAATCAAAATAGACTGTGGTCCAAACTGCATAGCTGTGGGATTCCCCAATCCCTTTTAAACCTGCTGATAAACCTGCATACCAACACCTGGGTCCAGATTGAGCTGGGTGACGGAACACACCTGTCAAGACGCATTCCAACGGACAAAGGGCTTAAACAAGGTTGCGTTTTGGCACCTACACTTTTCAACCTGTTCATAGCTGATCTTGTACCGATATTAAATGCCTGTAACTCACATGCTCCAAAACTGGGAGACATCTTATTGCCATTTCTCCTATACGCAGACAACATAGTCCTGATTAGTCAAACAAGAGAAGGCCTTCAACATCTTATGAACGCTACACAGGACTATTCCAAAGTAAATGGTCTAACGATAAATCTTGACAAAACAAAAACCATTACAGTCAGTAAAAAAAGGGAAAAACCTACAGCATGGTTCTGGGGTAACACCCGAATAGAGAGCATCATGGAATATAAATACCTGGGCGTAAAGATAGACAAAGGCGGTCAATTGCTTACGCCGAGAAACAGCATCAGGCATAAAGGCATTGCCCTGGCAATCTCCCTAAAAACTCTGAATTCCAAACCAACCGGTTCATCGAGGTGATCCGTGCAAAGTTACTGCCAACAATTACTTACGGAAGTGAAGCCCAGAAAGGAAGAGACCCCAAACTACTGGACTCCACAGTAACAACTACGTATAGGATTATATTTGGGCTGCCTAAATACACCTCCCCCTCGCAAATTAGGCTTGAATTCGGCATACAGAAGCAATCTTTTGCGAGACATGGGGCATACATTATACCGTGGGACAAAATACGAAAAGCTGCTCCAGGGTCACTAAATGCACAGTTATGGAAAGTGATAAACTGATACACTACCTCACCCGCAGCGAGATATCTCAAAGATGGATTACACAAATTGGGACTGAACCAACTGTGGGAAACACCCACTAGTACCGGTGTACTTAAGAAACTAGTTTGGAAAACAGTCAAACACCTTTCGTGGCTGGAGGACAAAGCCTCACTCGCAGAAAGGTCTCACAGTTTGACAACTTTGAATATTTACTGTGAGCAAACAGCTCAAAAGTACTTTAACTTGGGTTATGCCAAGTATACAAAAATTAGTTTTATGAAGTTTAGACTTGGCCTGCTACCCTGTACTCAGCATTTCCCACCCTGGCTAAAGGAGAAGGTGGACCCTAGGTGCCGCTTATGCGGGTCAGCATCGGAAGATCTGCTGCACCTACTATGCTCCTGCAAACAATTCTCACAAGAACGGAAAGAATTGCTGAAAGTTAAATTCGACCAGCGTGGAATTCAAACTAGGAGGCAGGCTGTCCTGGCTTGCTTTGCAACAAGTGATCCTCAACTAAACTATGCCTTGGTAAAGTCTTTGACGGCATGTGAAAAGAAAATGCCGGAAATCAAATAATTGACAGATAATGAACTCATTAAATTCATTTTTGCATGTATAAACAATCAACATACCAAGGAACTATCATGGACAAACAAATGTGACATGCACTGCTGGTCAAAACTGGACTTGCAACATTTGAATAATCATAGTACAGCCTTTTTAACAGAATTTTAATGCTTTTAGAACTAAGGAGTTTTTATATGTAAAAATTGTTCTGTAATGAAATATTTTTGTATTGCAATGGTTTTAACGAACTATGCAAATAAAAAATGTTTGACTTGAAATTTGTGTCTAACCACCTTATTCTTCATACTATTGTAAGGACAATATAAGGGTAACTTAGTTGATGTTTCGTGGAGTTATGCATAATATCACAATTAAACTTATGGGCATGAGACAATTTGGCCAGAGAGGTAATGTAGATCTAGAAATGAGGTAGAGCCATGCGAAGTAGTGGGAAATGTAAAGGTAAGAGAGAAAGAGACCAAGTAAAAGGAGACATAATCTATCACAAAAAGGGGATGATTCATGGTTAACTTTCTGCCTACCTAAAAATGGCAATTATTAAAATAAGTGCAGCAGCACATATATATTAAGCCAGATTTAAAATTCACATCGGCCCAGATATATGAAGCATTTGCATTGTCCTAGCGTCATGTAGGGCGATGCAAGGACAACATAAAGGCTTCAGTAATATTAACAAAGCCATGCAAGGGGTAATTTGCGCTGACTTGAGTATCTTTCTATAGAAATGTAACCCAATGCAGCTGCTTGCCTCGTGCTATGTTACATTTCAAGCTTGGAGGCATTCCGTGGGGGGAGCATGGGCCCATGCATCTACCCATGGATTTGGTTGCATTCCTTGATTTTCTAAAGCTAGTAAACCTGGCAATGCATCAAATTGCTACACCTTCCCCATGGAGGTGTAACAAGGAGAAATATCTTTATTTCTCCTCATTATTTCCTCTTTGCTTGTGTGCTGCATTCTGTACCACACGTAGAAAGAGGAAATTGCCTCTAAGATTGATTTTTTGCAGGCAGTTATCCTTTAGTGCACACAAGCAATCCTCCCTGTAAGGCAGGCAACCTTGCACTATGGTGCAAGGGTGATTTTGATGGTCCTATATAGCACATACTGCGCCAGTGCAAGGAGAGAGTAGAAATATTCCAAGTTTGCTTGCTGCTGTGCGTTGCATGAAAGATTAGGAAATATGCCACATGGTAATTGCATATTCTGGCCTAGGGCCCAATACAGATCATTGTAACAAAAAATAAAGACCAAAACGACCTTAGGAAAACACATGCAAACCTACAAAGTTTACCTTCTCACCTTCTTCACTTTCGCAAACAGAATAATGATTGTCTAAAGCCACTGAGAAAACGCTTTCTGTTCTCAGAATTCTTGTTGGAGTGGATCGAAGACTCCTAGAGGCATATTTACTGGAAACGGGCAGAGCGTGGTGTTATGCCAAAATTGGTAACGCCGCGCTCCGTCAGTTTCAAAATGCAAGGATGAGCAGTATTTACAAGAATGCGACACCCCTGCATTTCCCCTAGTGCTGGAGCTAAAGAAGCTGCCTAGCGCAAATACTAGGAGAGGCAATATCGCTTACAGAGAAAGAAGCCTCAAGTTTGCAAATTTGGCACAGTACTTGAAAGAGGGCTACTCCACAATAAGCCACACACAGCGTTCTGTTGAGCATTCACAATAACACGAACAAAGGTGGAAAACAATATCCTGAAATCAACACTTACAAATGAATGTTGTTGACACATTCTGGCCTATGCCCTGATACAAGGTGTATTCGGAATGGCATACAAAATAACATAAAATGCAGGTAAAAAGTAAGCAAAAGTTATCAAACACTGCTTCTCGAATAAGTCTCATCTCTGCATTTTGGACCATACCTTTAATATAGTGCTAGATTTGAAAAGGCACACATATCCCAATTTACTTGTGCAAAGCATCTGTAAATGTACATACAGAATGGTTCCTACCTGTTCCTTTCTGCTTCATAGGAAATGATAGGCAGGTAACTTGCTGCAACACTGGGTACCGTCAGTACTTCATTTGTAAAAGAAATGTAAATACATGCTGAGGCCCTCGTCAGGAGGCCACCACAGTTTGCACCACACATTCCCACTGCACTTACTTAACTACTAACCATCACCCTGCTACAAGTGTGACAATTCAGACTATTAGAGGCCGGCAAAGCCTTAAGAATTGCTTGGTTGGCAGGTATTAGTTGTTTTGAATGTATATTGAATAACAAACAACTGTTTTTCTGCTCATCTTCAAATTACACAAACACCGTCACCATGTGGCAGCTGTCATAAGTACAGATGCTGGCAATTAAGTGCCGGTGCTGTGCACCTGAAGCCACCAGCTCAAATTAAGCACTTTCTGTACCTCGGTACTGGAGTGGTAGTGCTTAATTTGTAAAAGAATGAGTGCTGGTGCCAGAGCTCTGCTCTAGCGGTGCTTTTAAAAATCAGCATGGCAAATACAAAGGCTGCTTACTGTTAAATTTGCCTCTTACCTCTTTAATCCACTACAAGACACTAGTGCCGCTTTAGCTTCTTCTTGCCAGTCCCTGCTTTCTCACTTTGTGTCTGTTTTCTTTCTTTTCCTCCTTCTTTCCCATGTGCATGTTTTTCTTTCTCTCGTGTCCAATATCTGATATCTGATGAGGAAAAATATGTGCTGGTCCCCTGAAATTAGTGTTGTTGGGCCCACCGCAACCACTAACTCAAATTAAGCACTGTGAGTGGTAAGGCTGCAAGATGTCAGTGAAGCTTTGGGAAGGACCTGTTGCACTGGGCCTAGTGCAGGCTTCTCTGTGGGAACTGTGATGGGTGGGGACTAAATGGGGTCTGAAGTACTGATTTACTCAGCATGGGTTGATGTCCGTCTGCTTGTCAGTTCTGAGGGGGAGTAGGGGTGCAAAGGGGATTACATGGTCCTGTGGACTTGGTGCTATAGCCCTGTGATGCTTGTGGTTTGGTAGAGTAGCAGAAAAGAAAAGGCTGGATATTTACTCTCTAGTTCTGGAAGGTAGGTTTGGGCTTCCCTTCTGCCTAGGCCTTGGGAGTTGAACTGGGACACTGAATGCCTATTTTGGGAATCCTTCCTCCTGGAAAGTGCAGGAAAGAATTTAAGCCTAAAAGGATGACAAGAAAGGTTAAGAAGCAGCAGTCTGCTGAAGCAGATATCCTGTGTGCCTATGGGCTGGGCTGGTTAGCACGTTGCTTTGTCCTCTTGCTGCTACCTCAGGATAAGGCCCAGCTGCTGGTGAGTGCTTTAGAGTACAACTTGAAGGTGTCTCAGTCTGCTGACCAGCTGCTTGGATCTTCATCTTCTAGCAAACATGGCCATGGGAATCAGGAAGCGTTAAAGAAATCTATCCAGAAAGTGTGCCTCAGTGGCCAACTGAGAAAGACGGTGGGCTGTATGACGGGACAATGCATGCCGTTAGCCTTTACAATGCAGCCGCTACAACGGGGTTACTATTACCATGCGTTACTGATACCACAAAGGATTTTACCACGCATATCCCTTTACCATGCATGCTTTTACAATGAATTTCATTATAAGGGCATGAATCGTAAAGGAATATGCGTGGTTAAGATTTGAATTTTAAATGTAAGTATTTCACAGGTATATCCATGATACTGACATTTTCATGATAAAGGCCTGCATGGTAAACACATGTGCTTGGTAAAACTTTTATAGGTAGGTACAAACCCTATTTCTATCTATCTATCTATCTATCTATCTATCTATCTATCTATCTATCTATCTATCTATCTATCTATCTATCTATCTATCTATCTATCTATCCATCTATATCTATCTATCTATCTATCTATCTAGCTATCTGTCTGTCTGTCTGTCTGTCTGTCTGTCTGTCTGTCTATCTATCTGTCTGTCTATCCATCTATCTATATATATGTATCCCTTGCCAACCAAAAACTCACACCCAAAATAAACCCTAAGAGATCCCTAGCCACTCAAAAAAACATACCCACCCTAAGCCCTAAAAAATCTCTTGCCACCCAAAAATCCATACCCACCTTGAACCCTAAACATTCCCTTGCCACCCAAAAACACAAACCCACACTAAATTTTAAAAATTTCCTTGACACCCAAAATCCCACACCCACCATGAACCCTAAAAATTCCCTTGCCACCGAAAAACCCATACCCACCCTAAACCCTAAAAATTTCCTTGCTACCCATAAACCTATAAAAAACTTTCACCAATATGCATATATATATATGTCCATTTTGAAAAACATTTGTAAGGAGTAAGCTTATGCTCTGAATTTAAAGCAGCAACATGAGTTTGTCTTCCATAGTCATTCAACAACTGGGTCATGTGACCATAGTACTCTGTCTAAATAAAGCATTCTGTTTTTTGACGACTGCCAATGTGAACAAGGCATGTATGCCGAAACACGTCATAGCGATAACATCAAAATAAATGGAAGGGTGAAATAGCGATGCTACCCCTGTGTCGGTGTCTGATCTGCATGGAGTTCAGAATTGTTTTGTATATGTGTATATATATACATATCCAAACAAAGAGTTGCCTGCTGAAAGAAGGCCTGCACAGGTAAGTAGATTAACACCATATATTTGTTGGAAGGAACACAGTCATCAATCCAAGGCTGTAGTGCCGCTGCATTAAAAGCCTCGCCCAACGCGTTTCGTAAAATAACTTCATCAGGGGCACACAGGAAACGAAGTCACAGCAATGTTCATTGCACCCATTTACATATTAAGTTCCCGCCTCAATGGGCGTAGCTACTCGCATAGCCTTGTGGATCTTGTGGTGCAGCGCGTGTTCCTACAGTGAGGCGCCGTGTACCTCAACTTTTAATTTCGGTGAAACATAATCCCTAGTGGGTTGTGGTGATCTGCAGCGATGGGGACACTGTCTTAACATCCTTCCAACAGCGTACCTGTCTTGTAAGACACAGCGCCGGTTGACGCTGCAGCCAAACAGCATAACAGCAGAGCGGGGCCATTTCGCGGCTCAGGCTGGGCCGCTATTATCCAAACAAAGAGTTGCCTGCTGAAAAGAAGGCCCGCACAGGTAAGTAGATTAACACCATTTATTCGTTGGAAGGAACACAGTCGTCAATCCAAGGCTGTAGTCCCGCTGCATTAAAAGCATGGCCCAACGCGTTTCGTAAAATAACTTCATCAGGGGCACACAGGAATCGAAGTCACAGCAATGTTCATTGCACCCATTTAAATATTAAGTCCCCGCCTCAATGGGCGTAGCTATTCGCATAGCCTTGTGGATCTTGTGCTGCAGCGCGTGTTCCTACAGTGAGGCGCCGTGTACCTCATCTTTTCATTTCGGTGAAACATAATCCCCAGTGGGTTGCGGTGATCTGCAGCGATGGGGACACTGTCTTAACATCCTTCCAACAGCATACCTGTCTTGTAAGCCACAGCGCCGGTTGACGCTGCAGCCAACCTGTACAACAGCACAGCTTGGCAATCTCGCGGCTCAGGCTGGGCCGCTATTATCCAAACAAAGAGTTGCCTGCTGAAAAGAAGTCCCACACAGGTAAGTAGATTAACATAATTTATTCGTGGGAAGAAACACAGTCGTCAATCCAAGGCTGTAGTCCCGCTGCATTAAAAGCCTCGCCCAACGCGTTTCGTAGAATAACTTCATATGGGGCACACAGGAAACAAAGTCACAGCAATGTTCATTGCACTTATTTAAATGTTTGTGTGTATATATATATATATATATATATATATATATATGTGATCAAGGCCTCTTCAGGCTGAAAAGCGTAATGGCGGCATGGTGTTGAGCATCAATAAAAAATAATTGCACCAGTTTTGGATCTCGCTTCGTCTTTTGCTAAATACCTGAGAAGACGTCCCTCTGCCACTGTGTGTTATGAGTACATAAAACACAATTTTTCAAATTAACCAACATTTTGTAAGAACTTCAAAACAGAGACAAGAGAGTGAGTGTCTGTATGTTTTTGTCTGTGTGTAGGTAAATACCCCAGTGGAAATCCAATAGACACCTTACCATACCCAACTGAAAGCACTTGTACTCAAGCACCCCCCCTGATTCTACGCCCCTGGGCAACACCTGGCCTCCCAGTGTGCTGCTGTAAGCTCCTGCAACCCCCTCCTTGGCATTTAACCACAGCACTCTTTGTGACTATACCAGGGCCGGTGCTAGGCATGGGCATTGTGTGCATCTGACCATGGCCCACTGTGTAGCTCACAGGTATGGGGTCCAGAACCAGTGCACCATAAATCTTTTCTCTGTCCCTCAGCTGAGCCATAGATGTGAGGCCTGGGCCTATCAGCTGTGGGCATGTACTATGAACCCCAGCAGAGGGACCCATGGGCCTCGTAGTGCTATCCTATTGCAGTGAGGACAGGCTTCCCCCCTGGTCCTTGCAGCACTAGACTACGGCTAGGAGGCCCATGGCAGGGGGTCCCTTCTCCTTGACCTCAGAGCACTTTACAATGACTGTCAGGACCAGGGATGGGACCACCCTCCACTGAGCCTCACAGCACTTGACCATGACTGCAAGTCCCTTACCCTGGACATCGTAGCACAGGGTCATCATTTACAAGGCCCAAGGAAGCGAGTTCCTCCTCCCTTAGGTCTCAGAGTGCTAAACCAGGGCCTTGAGGCCAAGGAAAAGGGCTCCCATTCCCTTGGCACTTGCTGTGCTAGATCATGGCTGCGTGGCTGGGGAAAGAGAGTTCTCCACCCCTGGATCTTGCAGCAACAGACCATGGTTGTGAAACTTAGGCAAGCGTGGGTCCCTCCCCCGAGCCTCACAGTGGGTGCCATAGCTATAAGCATGGGCCCCTTTCAGGGCCACAGACCTCCTTAGTGTAGCACATGCTGTGGCACCAGACTCTAGGGAAGTAAGTGTTTCATGCACCAAAAGTATGGCTGTATATTACTCTACGAATGCAAAAACAACAGTTGATGGAGAGAATGCAGAACAATGTCATACATTCACCCCAGTATAGAGATTTGAGCTTAAATCCATCATTTTTTTGCACTCCACACCACCCCAGTTCAGACATTGCCATATGCAAATCAGCCTTGACCCTGTGCCTCATGGGAACAGTCCAGCCCGAACTGCCAAGCCATGTCTTTCCTGGACCGGAATCAAGCATCCTAGGACCGGTTTCTGGCTATCAGCCATCTTCAGCCAGGATAGCTTGACTCCAGTGGTGTTGAGAGCATGGGACTCACGTCTGAGCATACCCATCCCACTCGGGGTGACAAATGCAAAAACATCAGTTGATGGACAGAATTCAGAACAATGTCATACATTCACCCTAGTACAGAGATCTGGGCCTAAATCCATCGTTTTTTTGCACTCCACACCACCCCAGTTCAGACATGGCCATATGCAAATCAGCCTTGACCCAGTGGCTCATGGGAACAGTCCAGCCCGAACTGCCAAGCCATGTCTTTCCTGGACCAGAAACAAGTATCCTGGGACCGGTTCCAGGCTAACATCTCTCATCAGCCACGCTAGCTTGAATCCAGTGGCAAAGTGAGCAAGGGACCCACATCTGGGCATACCCTACCTACTTAGGGTGAACAAAGCAAACACAAGGAGATGATGGACAGAGTGCTGAAACTTTTCAGACACTCACCCTCAGTCACAGATCTGGGTTGAATCCATCATTGTTCTTTAGCTCACTTCACCACCCAAGTTCAGACACAGCTATATATATATGCAAATCAGTCTTGGCCCTATGCCTCATGGGAACAGTCCAGCCCGAACTGCCAAGCCATGTCTTCTCTGGACTGGAACATCAGAGACATAGCCATCAATAGTCCAGTAATTGCAGTGACCCAAGGGTATCAGGTGACCAATGCACACAGATCATGACACTATTTTACTGTGAGGACAGTACACAGGGGTTAAGATCAGTATACTTTTCGCCAAGCCCCAAGGTACCTGGGGTATGCAGTTCGCCCCTCGTGGGAGATGAAGGGCAAACATTACAAAAAGCGAGGTAGAAGGCCTTCTTCATCAATGCAATGAGGATCTGTAATGAAATCTCCATATTCATTCAGACTGTCTTGTGATGGCGCCAAATTAGAAAACAGCTAAAATACTCATCTATTTAACAAAACACTACATGATGATGCAGTAACGGTGCACAAACTACCCCTACTACCAATTGTTGACTGTGTCTTTGTCCTTGACCCTCTATAGCTCTCAAGTGCATTTAGTTAGGTTTGCGCTCTACAAACGTCACATACATATATAATAATATACTAATCTTGAAGAAGAGTAAAGATACATGTTTTGAAAAGACCTGGGCCAAGCTTTTCCAGTCATTGGGACCAATATAATATATGTTTACTTAATAGAATTTCCAAATATATTTACACAATTCATTAGGGTTATTATTTCTGTTCAAATTGTTTACTGATGTCCTCATCAGGAAAGCTGTTTCGTGCAAAATCGCTTCTAAAAATGCCAGAGAATAAACAGTGAATTGCTGGTGCTTGCTGTGATATCCCTTCCTTTGATGTCACGTTGTATGTAAATTAGCAGGGGCCTCGCATATTCCCTTTCTGGCTGGGGCCCAAAAAGTCCAAGCATCGGCCCTGCCTATAGATGATGAACCCCATTTGACAGTGGGCTGGTCCGATGAAGGCCGGGGTGGACGGTAAGGCACTGCAAGTCCCTGGCGAGGAGGGGTGTATGAGAGAGGCCAACCCTGAAGCAGGAAAAAAAACAGCGAGAAAAAGAATCATAACCAACTTTGTCGTTAAGACTCTGCGGAACATCATTGTGTGGCAGACTTCTCTGAGATGACCATACTTGGATTGAAAATAGCGAGATTTAGAATTGACATATTCATCGCCATTCGTTCACTTTGCCAAACGAGACATGCTCCAAACACCCCCCCCCCCCCAGCAAGCATAACATCATTCCTCATAACTTTAATAATACTCTTTGGACCAAAATACTTAGATTCACCTTTAGGTGACCAGACTGCTTTCTTCACATAAACAAGATCACCCACTCTCCAAACACATTTCTTTGCTCCCATTTTAATATCAAACCTTTGCTTATAATTGTTTTGATATCTTTTAATTCTCCAGTTGTCTACAACACAACCTCTGTCTTTTATACTCAACCATAAAGGATTAAGTTTAGAACCAGCAGTTCTACCCTTGACTTTCTTAAAAGGCGAATAACCAGTCACACTGTTTGGAGTATTTCTATGTGCCCAAAGCTTCTCTCTAAGTATGGGTTTAAGCGGAACTCTCATCTCTAAGGCAGACAGGGCGGAAGCTCTAATCAACCTGTTCATGCTCTCGACTAAACCATTAGCCTGAGAAGCATAAAGAGCAGTCTTTTGATGTTTGAGGGACAGATCTTTAAGAAAATCCAACATTTCTTGAGAGGTAAACTGAACCCCGTTGGCTAAAACCAGGATATCATGAACATCCTCACATGTAAAAGAGTCTTTTAGAAATTCTACAATATATTTTGTCACAACTGAACTCAAACAAGCAGCAGAAACCCACTTCGACTTATAATCCACTAGGACAACAACAAATCTCTCAGAAGGAGCTAAACTGTCAAATGGTCCCACTATGTCAACTGCAAGTTTAGACCAAGGTATAGCAACAGGAGAAAGAGGAGTAGACCTTACTTTCCTGGATTTGTCATTCCCAGCACAGATAGTGCAATCCCTGACTATTTCTGCAACATGGCGGTCAACCTCAAGCCACCAATAAGACTCTCTGATCCTAGCCTTAGTAAGACTGCGGCCAAGATGCCCTTCTTGTGCAAGGTTAATAATCTTCTCACGCATCTGAAATGGGGGTATCAACCTATCACCCCGCAAAAGCTCACCTTGCACAATGTTCAACTCATCTCGAACATTTCAGAAACCTTTGACACACTCAGGAACCTCTTTCAAACAAGGCCAACCATTGACAGTAAAATCCATAACTATTTTCCATGCTTCATCACTGACTAAACCATTCTTCCATTCTTCCTGGTTAATACCTGACTCCTCTACCCAAGAAACATTCACACAATCAACACTGGATACAGAGTATTTATCTAAAGACATTCTCGACAAAAAATCTGCCAGAACATTTTTAAGTCCAGGCAGGTATTCCACACGGAAATTATATTCCCAAAGCCCTCAGCGGGCACTCGGGCCCTGGCCATCACCGAAAGCCCAGCTGCCACTTTGCAAACACAACCCTGAAATCTATGGTGTCTCCCAGTTTTTGTTTTTGAAAATTCGTCATATCATTGGGGAGACTTGATGTGATTTCCCTGCAAACGATGGCTAAGGCTTCACTTGCACAGAAATGTAATGCCACAGACCTATCAGCTGCCTGAGATGCAGGAGACAGACTTTCACCCAGGTGTTGACTTAAATAGATTGAGATCTCCATTGTCATTTTGAGATATAACCTGCGCCCCATAAACAACCAGGTAGTGCAGTTTTATCAAACTGAATAAACGATATGTGTAGCGAAAAAACATTTCGGTTGAAGTGGAAAACTGTTTCCACCTCTGGACACAATTAAAGAACAGCATGTACTGGAACTTGGCCGCTGTGGGAGGTAATGTAAGGTTCACCGGCTGCTGAGTACTGAAAGTCATTTACTCTAATGCTGGCTCAAGGTATGTGAGCAGAAAAGGGGGTTTTCCAAGACAGAAGATGCAAGTCACAGGACGTCTTTGGCATATGAGGCACGGGCATGGTAGATGCCAACCTTACTTTAAAATATCAAAAAGGTAAATATTGGGAAAGGGGTGGAAGCCAAAGCTCACAGCGAAATCTGACAGCTTCATTATGTAAGGACGAGGGAGGATTAATCCTGTTGAGACAAGATGCCTTGAGTGAAAAAAGCACACACAAGAATTGACCAGAACTCCAGTGTGTTATAAACAAGGCTTCACAAAAACAAACCATTTTAAAGACTTTGAGAGAAAATCACATGCATTTATTTTTCTGTTTTCGGGTTGAGTCCATTACAGCAGCACATAAAGCAAAGTGGCGCAAGAACTAAACATATGTCATGTGCTGAAGCAAAGTGACGCAAAAACAAAACACGTGTCATCCTTCCAGTGGGGAAAGTCCTTTGCATGGCTTCGCAAAGCTATGACGTGTGCTTGGGTTCCAGCAGACCTGTGCTTTTTCTCCATTTAGATACCCATTCCTGCAAAACCCCTAGGGCAGGGCTTCGCTAACTTTTTACGGCAACGACCCAATTTTTAGAGAGACACATTTTCGCGACCCACTTAACGTGATGGCAGGCATGCTTTCAAAATGCTGTGATTTTACCAAAATAACCTACTCTTTAGTTACACTTTTTTTGCCTTCTAACAGCAATTGTTTGAAAATGTCACAAAACGTACCACGCACTTCAATACGTCTTAATCAGACTGTGGCCAAGATATTGATCTGCCTACAAATGGGTGAACTGCATTAGAGCTAGAACACTTTTCGGAGTGGGGTGCTAGGCAGACGCATCTGTTCTTTAAAATCATTCTGAAAACTGTTGGTGTTGATAGCAGTGATTTTAGCAAATCTGAAAGATGCCTTCTGCAACAGATTATGGGCTAAGGCCTCGTGTTTGTTTATTTTCTTAGAAAGAGACCCATTTGGGCTATATATATATACATTGCAATGTTATATGGCGCAAACCCTGCCCACAGGCATTTTAGCACTTTACATATGCATCAGTTTACTTTAGCTTGGGTCAGATTCATGTTATTTTGAGTATGGGAGTTTAAGTGCTTTGCCCAGAGCCAACACTGGGACTTGAACCTGGTTCTCCAGATCCAAAGTCAACAGCTCTGTCTGTTAGGCCACATCCATATTTCTTAATTTATGTGTGGAAGTCATACACAACAGGGATGATTGTGTATGATCAAGTATAGTGAGCATATTCTCTGTTGAAAAGGCTTTATGAAGTAAAAAAAACAGCAGCAAAAAATACTGGAAGGGTTACCAAGAGTCTTACATGGGAATACTTGCAAGTGTTTGTTTCCATCACACTTCAGAATTACAAATAAAATGTGCTTCATTTTTGTTTTCCTAACTGCTGATATATTCATATGTTCTGAAATATGTCTACAGTACATTTAAAGGTATTTAAATGTTATTGTAGTTTACAAAAAAATGACATTCTACAGCCTTTCCTTTCACACGCCCCATCCCCATCAAGATTGTCACATAGTTTATTTTAAAAACTTCTGTACTATACAGAGAAAGAAGAGTGAACATCAATCCCCATGTTAAAAGAATAAGCAGCTATTTTTCAGAATACATAGTCTGGCATTTTACCTCTTTCTGTAAAAAAAAATAATTGTTATTGTTTTTTTCCTTACAACATATAACATATCCCCTTTCCAATGGTACCTCTCCCATCTGCATAGGTGCTCGGGGGGCAGTGAAAGTGAAATGAACTGATTGGCCTTGCTAGGTTAGGAAGCTCTTACCTAGCTCCCAAGGCTAAAAAAAAGAAAAGAAGATCGATTTGTGCTTGTGTGCAGAGGATGGAATGGTTCCGTCCTCGGCTCATGAGCACTGTGGCGCATGACAAAACCATTCCGTCATGCGCACAGAAGGGGTTAAGGATTTTGTTTTTTATTTATTAGCTGTTAATACAATAAAACCTACTTTTAAAATTAATTGAAATTAATGTAATTAATTTTAAATAAATTAAAGTCACATTTATTTATAAATCAAACCATTTTTCTTAATATTATAAAATACATTAATAATTAATTTTAATTGGGGGTAGGAGCCAAGCTCGACATCGTGATGGCCGCACGGTAGCTCGGCTCCGCCGGCCTCCCTGCCAAAAATCATCTATCCTGCCGCCCATCCTGCCCAAAAACGATAACATTTTATAGATGAAGGTCTGCTGATACTTACCACCTGTCCTGGTGGCTCCGGCGTTTAGTGGGTCCGCAGCGGCGTCCTCCCAGGAAGTGCGGCCTCCGTGGTGTGGAGACCGGGGCCTTGCCTTCAGCGAGTAGCCGGCGAGACGATGTCGGTGGCGGCCTCGGGTGGAGGATGGAGACCGGCCAGAGGAGGCAGTTGTGCGAAAAAGCCGGAGGCAACTGAACACGCCTGGGACTACCGTCCGGTGGTCCAGAGGTGAGGTGCGGCAAGTTGTGTGTGGGGGACGCCGTGTTGGTGGCTCCCCCCCTTGTTGCCCTGCCTGGCCATTCCGAATTTCATCGCTCGGTGGCGGAGAGTGGCTCCAGCGGAGCGGTGGCGCCGGCGGGTCCCCCTCTTTTGGTGGCCCTCATTTTTGCATCGAGGTTGCTGTTTGGATGCTTGAGGGGGATCCCGTGGGGGCCCTGCTTGTGAGCCCGCCCCAGGAGTTGGTTCCAAAAAGACGGCGCGGTAATCGCAAAATGGCGACTGATGCCGTGTGCTGTGGAACGCCCCGGGATGTCGATGCTGTACCTCTGTACTGTGATGGGGCCTGCACTGGGGAGCGTGAACCCACGATTGGCGACGTCCTACGAGCGCTGAAGATTTGGCAAGTGACCTTGGCCCGGGATTCTTGTGTGCAAGACAATGTGGTAACCGCCATTGCTCCCGGGCCGTCCCTCAGAGATGCGGATGGGCCCGAGGTGGTTGCTGTTTGTTTCCCGCATTTTGGTGGGGGTAGCGATGTCTTGGTTCGCCTGCGGGAAGATTTGCTGGGGATCATTGACACTGATGTACATGACTGCCGTAAACAGCTTTTGCATTACCGTCGGCGGAGGAGATCTTATGGGTTGCTTCCATTGGCCGTTCAGCAGCTGCTCCACAGCCTTTTCTCTCCGCTTTGTTTTATGCCCGCTACTTCGACATACATCGTGGCGATAGCTAAGAAAGGACTGGGGTGAGCCCGGTTTTTAATCCGGAGGACTGCTGTTCGGTGCACGGACTTATGGACTGCCCCAAATTGAGATAATTTGTTGAATCCTTACTATGTATGGCTACCTGAAAAACATGCCAGTTTCGTTTTGGGCTGCACTAATTGTTTGTATGGGCGGGGGGTGGGGGCCGTGCGCCTTGTTACATGGTATCCTCCCCCCTGGCTTTCCTTTTTCCCTTTTTATCTGTTTTCTTCCCTTTCCCTATATTCTCTCATTCTATATTTCGGGTTCATGTTTAGGGCGACAGGCACGCTGCTGGGAGGGGTAGGCCATAGCCTTCTGCAGGGGTGCAGGGTGGGCGGGTGGATTGGGGTCTATTAGATAGTTACTTGTTTCTATGGCTCTTTTGTGTCCTTTTCTTGGGTCTCCATGACTGTGCGTGATTCCCGCGGGGTGAGTGCCTGGGGGCGAGGTTTGGGTATTCCTATATAATATGGTACTTTCAGGTTCTGCTTATCCTGACTTAGCCGCCCCGCCCCTAAGAATGTTTGCTGTCTGGATTGTTGATCGCCATTATCGCCGTGGGGCGGGTACAGTAACGTGGAGTCCCCTTTTCCTTTTTTCTAGTATTTTCGTTTTCTTTTACTCTCCGGGTTGGGCTGTATAATGATTGCAACTTTATCCGTCTCACTGCTAATTTGATTTTCATGAGAGTGATGTTCTGCTTGTCTTTGGGCACATGAGGTTGCGGGTGGACACTGACTGAAGAAGAATTGCAAGGGCATCTATGTCTTGAATGCTTTGGACTATTCTGATGACAGATCTATGGATTCCCTATTATAATGTTGTTGGTTCTGTTCCCTGCCATGTGCACCAGGACGCTTATTATACAACCGATCCTTTATTCTTTAACATAAAATTAACCTTCTGTGATCCTGTGCCGGGGGGTTGCACTCAGTTAGCATTATGGACTCGCAGCATTGTGTAGTATTGCGTAACCACTCCGTACTTTTTATTGACATTGGTGCTTTCCAGTTTGTTCTGTGGCCGGCCTCTGGGTTGTAGGCCCGTATTTGTATGCAACCATCTACACAAATAAAGTTTTTCAAAAATTAAAAAAAAATAATATTAATTAATTTTAATTATTTTTTTTAATATTTAATTATATATATTTTTTAAGAAGTCTAAATAAATTCCTTTATTTTAGCAATATTTCCTAAGGGGCTTTATAAGTCCCTGTCTCCAACATTGTCTATGGGAGGATATTGCAGTACTAGCTGTGGCCCATGTGTGTTTCTGGATTTACTCCAGGTCTGAGCTGGAGTACATTTGCTACTGTTTTGGGTTGTTTTTTGTGGTAAATTTGAAAGTGCAGTTTGTGAACAGCAATGGGATTACTCTTTTGTGGGTTGGTGCATGTCCCTCCATAACCCCCCCCCCCCAAGCTCTCTCTTAACCCATCCTTACTCCTCCTCAAACCCTTGCATTTAGTAATAAAAAATCCCCATTTTCCAGCCACTCCTCCCTGTTCCTCCCACATTTACCACTGAATCGTAGGCATATGTGTGCGGAGATCTCAACTGTCAGGGTGGAGCTCTCTGCACAGAAAAAATAAAAGAGCCGGAGGGAGAGACCTCTGCAGGTAGGTTACTCAATAGCATTTTGTAGTATTTAAGTAGTACATTGTTGTACTGCTAAATGTGCTACAAAGAGCAGTTTGTGAATAGACCCCAATGTGTTCTTCCAGGTGACAATAGACCTGAAGCTGTCTTTGACCAGGCCTGTTGCTATGCAACATTCCAATTAAATCAAATCCTTAGGTGGATGTGATTGGCATATGCAAAGTATGTTGGGCCAGAAGAAATTACAAGTTTGGCCAACAGTACCACATAGATATTAACCAGGATTGGGTTAAGAGCTAAACCATAGAGAACCTCACAAAAAAGAGTTTTGTTTTCAAGGGAAAAGGAGAAAAGACAAAGAGAGAAGAAGTAGGAGCAACCACAAATAAATGAACTGATCCATTGTAAGGCATAATTTCTCACACTAGAGTAGCTAGAGAAGAATGAAGTGAAAGACCATGTCAATATGAAAAAGAGAGGTCTAATAGTATTGGGAGTGGCAGAACTGCCATCATCCAAACTAAGGGGCCGATTATGATGGCGGACGGACCTGAGTCCGTCCGCCACCATAGAGTAGGAGGGACCATCCGCAGGGGCAGCGGCGGTCCCTCCATGCAGATTAGGATGTGACCGCCAGGGTGACGGTCACATCCTCTATTTTTAACATTGCGGCTGGTGCAGCTTCAAGCTGCACCCGCCGCAATGTTAAAAATGCATGCACCGCGCTGTACCTGCCGCTTTGTGCACGCAAATGCAGGGGGTACCATAGGTACCCCCCATGTGCACCCCCCCACCCCCCCTTCACCCAGGGGGCCCGGCCCGAAGTGAAGGTCCGTATGCTTTTCCACGGTGGAAAAGCCACCGTGGAAAAGCATAACTTCTACTCCATCATGATATGACTGGTGGTGTCTGATAGACACCTATAACAACAAAGAGTGTCCAGGAGTCGCAATCTAATGTTTTTACTCAAGACCTACCACCATGTGACTTTGTAAGTTAGACTGTGTATACACTCAGATGTGAAGGGACATTCAACTACTCATTTGTACAGCATGCAACATGGGTAGGAATTTTTCCCATCAGTCGCCGCTCTGTACCACCATTATCACATCATATGGGTTCTCCTTACCCAGGAGTTAGTACACAAGGTCAATCACACTCTGACAGGTGTGGGGACTATGTGAGTGAGGAGACCGATGTTATTTGTGTATGTGATGGTATCAAATATGGTGTTGAAAGGAGTTATTTTACACCTGAGGGAAAGCAGTGCAGTGAAAATAAAGTGAAAAGTGAATAAAATTGGGTGAGACTGAGTAGAAAAGTGATTTATTAGTTTCTCTCAGACCCCAAGGTTAAAAACAAGTGAGGAGTAGATTTGACAAAATATCTACCGGCAAGTGGTCAACATGTTTCTGCATACGGTTGGAAGATTTTCCTATGCATTCGTCAGGACCTAGATGGTGCTACTGCTTGCATTTAAATAAGTGAATACAATTTAAAAGGGAAAAATTTCACCTGAAAAGCAGGTGTAGAATCTCCACCACAGTCTACAAAAGTCACACAGGAGACAAAGAAAAGAGAAAAACATAACACGTATTAGAGAATGCACTCAATGCATCGTGCTATTCTAGTGGTCACGTATTTACATTTAAACAAACTTGATAACACTCACCCAAAACTTGTGGGGATGGCGCCTCACCTCACCTGGCAGCAGCTCAGGTAGAATAGGAGCACTGCTCTGTTTAGCAAGATATAATCACAGGGACCATAAAAACATAAAATGGGGGGGTCCCTGATACATAACTACAGTCTAGAAGTGTGCACATAAACAATACACCCATAATAATAATTGTTCTGACTGGTGAAAGGAACATGGAAGAGTGAAATGAAAGTAGGACACAATTAAACCAAGAGTACGGGGAATACACAAAAGACCAAAGTTACACAAATTCTAATTCTATGTTCCTGTTCTCTCTTCAGGGAGAGAAAAATGAAACCTGGCTTCCTTTCAAGGGACAAAGCCATATGCTATTTGGGAAACAAAACATGATTATATAACGCAATATAGAAATTGGGCCACCCTGAGTCACAGATCTATAATTCTATCATTAGGTCCAATCAAGGATACATAACAATTTAGGGCTGCCTATTCCTTTAAGGGGATGTGCAGTAGGTGACTAACATCAGGTGATACACTATGAACCTGCATATCTTTTTAGTTCTTCTTCAATCTCAATATAGCCAAATTTAGGCATGCACTGGTAAAAATGCTGCCTGTCTTCCTCACAGTATGAAAAACCATATCTGTGAAATTTATCATTATACTAAATTCATCCAATTATTGTGTAACGGTACGTATCGTCATACGGACCCCTTCACAACACAGGAGAACTTGTAATAGGAACAACATAAAACAAAACATACAAAAAATGCAGCACCATGGCATATGTACTTTATGCACTGTAAATTTGCAGCTAAAAATGCAATATTTGGGCCTGTCTAAATTTTGTCAGGTCTAGGCTCCATACAAACTCTATACCGTCCTTTTGACAGTGAGCACAATGCAGTTGTAGTTCTATTGTCAAATATAATATGTCATGACAGCGTTAAATACCCAAACAAAAACATGAACATTTGTTGTCAAAGAAATTACGCAAAAACACATTTCTTTTCAATCAGTCAGACTCACGTGTCTTCTCTGCCTTAGAATGATCCATGAATAATCTGTTGGCAAAAGCAGAAAAATACACAACACAAAAAACATTGTAACATACACAAAAAAATAACTGTTACTCTCCTGTCAGTTCACCTCGCAACATCAAGCAATCTTATTTTACCATTCCAAAAGAAATGGTTATACTGACACTCCATATTAATTTGGTACCTATAATGTACACTGAAAAAAATAATACCTGATGAGCAAATCTGTTTTGTACGTAGGCCTGTAACCTATAACCTTCAAAATTCGGAAAAGGGCTGCACGTTATTTTCTATCTAAGACTTAATGCAACACTTCATTTTCTGTAAAATAAACGCAGCTTTCAAACATTATTTTCCTTAGTGTCGAAACACAAATGCATCATTTTGCCAAGCATTTAACACGATGTTTAAAGAAACCCCTTTTCATCCCTTCTTTTAAATCAAGTTCTTTCATGTTATTGATGTTTTCACGGAGAAACCAGAGACAGGAAACCCCACCTCTAGTGGCCCGTTCACCAAGTCATTCTGCATTCCTTGGAGGCAAGGTCCTAATTAAAAGGTCGCAAATCTCAACATGACGGCCTTCTCCATTATTTACAGGAAACACTAAAAGATAACATCTCAGGAGCGCGGCTCTAGTCAGCCATCCTCCCAGCCCCCACCTCCTGCCACACTGAACCCGTCAAAGCCAGGAGGCCTAACCTACAATAATTCACTTTATTTTGAAAAATAATTTCTCTTTTTTATAGGCGCCAAAATTATCCCTATTCCCAGATCAGTAAACTACATTTACTGTCAATGTTTCTCAAAACGTAAAGACACACAGACGACTTTTTTTCCAGAGTAAATGCTTGGTGCAATCCTATGGCACACACTTCATCAGTTCTTAAATGAACAAACTTCCCATAGGCCTAGCTGAAGCTAGAACCTTCAACCCTGATATTAAAACAAGCCTTTTTACTGGCACATTAACCCACTGAATCATAAGAAGGCACAACCTTATATCAAAACCTAAATGCATGCATTTGCTTAAGGCTGAGACAATTTAAATAGTACTCTGAATGAAAGCAAAATGCTTTCTAAACAGTTATTTTACTCAAAATCGACTTTTACATTTTGGGCATTAAAAAATGAATATCCTACAATTTTCTTGCATAATATGCATTACTAGAATGTCTATTACATAACCCATGAGTCAAACATTTGAAAATAATAACTTATACGTTATAAAAATGAGCTTGGTTGCGCCTATGCCAGGACAAATTATACACACGAATACTTGTCATTTTAGTGATGCAACATAACTTAAATCAAATTTTAACGCTAGGAGGTCATAGTATGAGTGTTAAGCTTTATAAATATTAAAAAACGATTTTTGTAGCACTTATTTTTAATGATTATTTTTGATAATTAATAATTATTTTTTTCTAATAAAACCAATTATTCCTTTTTCTGTGATTGTTCTACATATAAGAGCCTGCTACATCCCTTGCCTCTCATTTTAGATGCATTAACTCACAAACCTAAGCGCATATGCCTAACTTAAAACGCGTCACATTTCTGCGTCACATTTCTGCGCCTGATTTCTTAAAAGAACTGTTATGCAAAATTCCACCCGTGTTTAACTAGAGAGGAGCTGGCTGAATGAACCTTCTTATTAAATATACTGCAGCTGAAAACGTTTGCCTGTGAACATCTAACACAGTGCATTTAAGGGAAAATGCTGTAAATTTATTTATTTTTGCAAAAACATGTAATTTCGTTTTTGTCTGGGGCCTTATTTATATCCATTAAATGTGAACCACACACATTGAGCTCATTTCAGACATAAACAGAAAGTGTTGAAAACATTTAGGACACACAATACAGCGCGCTCTAACCATTTCTTGTAAATAGCGCTGCCGCAATTTACAACAAAACCCACAAACAAAATAGACATTTAAACACACATTTCAAACACACATTTAAACAACTATTTAAACCCACAAATCAACACTCAGGACGAAAACAGGACAGTCCAGACTGTACGTAGCTGTAGGTCATATTTACAAGAAACAATTCTCAATAGAGTTCCAAAATACTTGCAGAAGCAGCCCATCAGCACTAGCTGTATGTGCAGAAAAACGAGAATACACTCAATTCACTAGCTGTAGCTGGCAGAACACCAAAAATCGTTCTGCATATAAAAGTGCACAGAGCAAAGGATCCTTTTTTGTTTTATGTCATATTTTAATTCCCTGGGGATACAAAATCACCAAGGAAGAAATATGTTTGTAAATCTAACCTATTAAACCGGCTAATTCAAACGTATACAAAGTTGGCCAACACAAATCTTCAAATTTGCTAAGATCAGGCATCTTATAGCTCACTAATCTAGCTTCAAACTTCAAGGGGTTATCTCTATCGATACACTTGTAGATATACAAGACCCTTGGTTATTGAAAATTGCAATCTTCAAATAATACTAAGGACTAAACAAAGAACAACAAAGGACTGGGAGCGACCCACTTATACCTCAAGTAAAGCACATTACCTGCCTACACAAATTGCAATTTGCATATACAAACCTATACAAACTTATCAAAGCTATACCAAACGAATAGTTGTCCAAATTCTAACTGCCAAATTCTAACTGCACTAACAGTCTCTTTTTAAAAAGTTACGCCAAAAGAGGGTTGCTCAGTCAGGAGTGACACCTTTTGGAGAGTTTTAAGTCAGAAAAATCAAAAATATACTGGGCCGCTAAGACAGAAAATCCCCCAGAACCTCCGTGCACAGAGTACCTCTTTTACTAGATTTCTGTCTTGCCTTCCCCAGCAGATTTCTGTCCTCTAACAAAATTACTCCTCCAGATACTTCTTGATGAGGCCCGCAGTTGGTTGCGCCATCTGAAGAACCAAAAATTTACAATACTCCTTCTCAGGGGTCTTACCAACAAGTAGTCCATTCAAAAGTGGCAAAGAAATCAACAGAGAATCTGAAATATGAAAAGACATCTTTATTACAATTAATTGTGAGCCTACGTCGCCCAGTCACACCTAAAGCAACTGGATGAGGCAGTCTGCCTGAATGGCCTCCGCACAGACCTTTTATACAAAATATTGTGCCCTAGGCACACATTCCTGCTTTGAAGTACATTATTGTTGGTCACTCCCAGGACGTGCACACAAAGCACTGTATGATGACAAACCCACTTTCAAGATAAGTCCAGGCCATAAACAATGTCCACATAATGCGTACATTCTCTAGCTGACAAGGCTGTATAACCTAAAACAGTAAGGTCACAGCCCATGTCATAAATAGCTTGTGGGGGCAGGAACAGAAACAGATGGAAGTAAGATAGGCACCTTTGTGTGTAGTAAATCTTTACAATGTCCTGTGCTCTGATCTACTTTCCTGATCAGCTAAAGGGCAGGAACTGGCTTGGCAAGGTTAGCCTCAAGCAACAGGGTCAGCTTTCGTCAGGTCATGCAGAAGTCAGCACAAACCCATGCTAGGGTTATGTCCTTTAAATGCTTGTTCTGCCATGGTGAGAGCCTACTGTAAGGGCAATGTATAACATGGCTGCTAAAACAGACTTGGGCGTCCCCTCAACAAAGAAAACACACAAGTTGAGTATTTTACCCAAGAACCAGCATGCCGTTATTTCGGCGGGAAAGGTAAAGTTACAAGATTTTGGATAATAATCTCTAAGAGCAAACTTCAACTGGGGAGGCAAAGTCTATAGATCAACAATCTTATATTTCTGCAGTGACCAAGTCTTCAGTGAATTGCGTATATAGGAGTGTATTTCTTAAAAACATTTATAAACATAAGCATTTTAAAATTCAAACATAAGTATTAGTTTCTACGAGAATGAATAACACAAATAAAACAATTTAGAGTGATTTAAAAAGATATTTTCCACACCATGAATTTCGTTAACCTCTGTTGTACATTTATTACATATTCAAAATTAATCTTCATACAGTATACACATTTTTAAAAACATGATTATACATTTCATTAAAAAAAATGTAAAACAAGAATCACAAGTCGACGCGGCG
The DNA here is from genome assembly GCF_964263255.1 of Lissotriton vulgaris. NCBI lineage: Eukaryota > Metazoa > Chordata > Amphibia > Caudata > Salamandridae > Lissotriton > Lissotriton vulgaris. The sequence continues at coordinate 929,650,368 of NC_141685.1, read as the reverse complement.
TTTCGGTATTCTGTATTTGTACCTTCTTCAGGACTGATTCTAGACAGATTTAAAAAAATTTAAAAAACAGGGTTACATTTCTTACATTGATGTGGATATCTAATCAATCAATCCTCTATGTGGTCACAATTCATGGTCACTGTAGCGTGCTCTTTTCTCATACATATTTTTAAATCAAGTCTTGGCATTTACATCTATTCAAGTCGTTTTCCCTTTTTAGCTTCAATTGCTCCCCTCAATCCTGAAATACATCTAGCTCTATTGGTATACATTCCTATGCTTGGACAACACTAATGGTGTTTACCTTTCCCTTGGACTCAAGAGTCCAATGCTCACGAGGCCAATTTTAGGACCTCAGTCTCAAAACATATTTTTTATGTAGGTTTATTATTCTTACGCATACCTTTAAATTAGGTAGGGCAAGTCGCCCACTGGACACAGTTTACTTCAATTCTGCACCTTGTAGCCTTCGGATTATTTATATCTCCGGGATATTAGTTCTCAGTGTTTGATGTCACTGGTTGAGATAAATATATAATAATGATGTTTTCAATACATCACACCACTTTTATTACAACCTTGTTTTAACTTAAGGATCAGCAAAAAGTGTGTTTATTCAGTACCTGGTATTTGAGGTAAATTGGCTTGGTCTTGGACTGCCAGGAGGAGCCACCGTCTTCCTAATTATGGGTTTCATCAATGACCCTGGGGGATTTTTTAGCACACATTAGTCTTACTATGTTATGATCTAACTAGATCCTAATGTTTCTTAAAAAATACCGGATCACTCACCATTCAACATTGGGTGACTGGCGCAATATTCAGGATAAGTTGCTACCAAGTTCCTCCTTTCTGGGTTCGAAGTTCTTTCTATTAATAAACAATAAAAAATATAGAAGATATAGCGTCATGCGTGCTCTCCTCTCAGTTTAATTTTTTAATCCTATTCCACATTGATCATGTTTATATACCCTCTGTTGCCATGTATTAAACGAGGGAAAGGAGTGCTTTTATAGTCTCTCTACATTATATTTAGATTGTAAGTAATTTTTTAAGTTATGGGTAATTAGATGGATATTTCCAGTCAATTTGGTGGAGGGCTGTCTAAATCTCACCCTGTACTTCCTTATGTCCTGATTTTCAGTTGCCATTACCTTAAATAACAAGTTCGGCCTCCCTGCTCCTGTTCCCTGGCAGTCAGTCCACACGTCCTTCCAGAGGTCTGATACGAGCCGTCACGAACGCTGAGGGTTTACTCATTCCCCGGCGCTTTTATGAGCCAGCTTCGTAATTGGCTGCTATTCTCTGTGTCCTAATAGGTTCACTGTCGGCAAATAGCCGTGTAGTTACCATAGGAACCGAACGCTTTTCCTCCTCACGCTAAACTCGCTGTTTCATTGGCGCGTGTGTTCTATTTTCTAGTCCCTTGATTGGTTTATATCGGGACCAACAACGTGCGGTTGTCATGGCAACCGAACGCGTTTTCGTTCGTTTCTAACTCGCGTTGTTATCGGCTCAATTAAACCCTCATCTTTTTAAAAAATAGGGTACACCTTACTTAACGTGCATTTTTACACTCCGCGGACGTTTATATATATTTAGCAACGCGTGTATGTTTTTAGCGCGTCTGGGATGTTTCTCTCCCAACTGATTGGTCTATAATGGACCAATCATTGCGCGGTTCCCTTGGTAACCGAAAAGCTTCTTCCCACGTCACTGAACCAACTACGCTTCTGGCACATTCAAGCTCATATTTTACTCAATTAAACCCTCATCTTTTTTTAAAAAAAGGGTACACCTTACTTAACGTGCATTTTTACACTCCGCGGACGTTTATATATATTTGGCAAACGCGTGTATGTTTTTAGCGCGCCTGGGATATTTCTCTCCCTACTGATTGGTCTATAATGGACCAATCATTGCGCGGTTCCCTCGGTAACCGAAAAGCTTCTTCCCACGTCACTAAACCAACTATGCTTCTGGCACATTCATGCTCATATTTTACTCCGGATTGCGGTATAGGGCGCTTAATAAATAACACATATACCTGTGTCCGACGACTGTGTTCCTTTCTTCCTTATTATATTTCAAGCGCTTGTGTATAATATAATAACGCCTCAAATTAGTCTTTCATGGACCGAGTTTACTATAATGTCCCTCCTTGGTTTCCCCCAAATGGCTGATTGTATGCTCTTGTGCATGTTCAGTATTGCATTAATGTGGTTCATACTCTTATTACGATGTTTACTCAGGCTTTATTTAAGTCTTACAGGGCCATGTATATATCTAGACGTCTGGTCATTTCATCTCAATCTACCACTTCTCCAATTATATACCAGTAACCCTCAATTTAAGTACGTTGTAGATAACATTAAGTCTAAGAAAGTTTCAATGTCAGAAATCAGATTTATTTATTGTTAGCTCTCTGGTAAGGGATGATAGACACCAGAAACCCAAGTTTTGCTCAGATCTTGGGTATGTTTACTTTACAATGTTTCTATGGTTGGACTATCGTCTCCTAAAGGGCAGTCTTTACTGAATTATTTTCTCCCAATCTTCTCTTGAGTTTAGGCCGCACCTCACACTCTTGAGGGTTGACATGTAGAATTGCTCCCTCCTTTTCCTTTTACTATTTTGGTTTCCACCTCTAATGTTGTCAGATATTTTTTCTAAGCCACACCATTTAAAATCTTCAATTTTGTGGTTAGCTTCCCTCCAATGTTCAGTCAGGGGCGCTCCTGTTTTATTTGTTCTAAGCGTTGAACGATGCTCGTTAAGTCGCAATCTGAGTTCTCTAGATGTTTCACCTATGTATGGCTTGTTACAAGGGCATAGGATTAGATAGACAGCGTTCTTGGTTCTACAATTAATGAAGTTTTTTATGTGTATTGTTTTACCATTTACAGTAATCTGGCTGCCTTTGAGGATACTGGTACAGTTTACGCATCCCATGCATGGATGGGTTCCCGTGGGTAAAGGGCTGTTATCAATGGTGGTTTGGTGAATTCTAGGGTTCTCCTTGTAAGTGTGTACCAGAGAGTTCCTGATTGTTCTGTTTCTCCGGTACGAGAACATGGGCTTAGGAATAGGGACCTGAGCCTTGTCTGCAATGAGATGCCAGTTTCTGTTTATTATGTTTTTAACTTTGAAACTAACTTGCGAGAAGTTGGTCACAAATATAATTGGCTGTGCTCTATCCTGGCTCTTCATTTTTGGGCTAAAAAGGTTTTCTCTGTTAAAATATTTAGCTCGTTTGTAAGCATGTCTAATCATTCGCCTAGGATATCCTCTTTCGAGGAATTTATCTTTTAGATTTGTGGCATGGATTTCATAATCTGCCATAGCGGTACAGTTGCGTCTAAGGCGAAGAAACTGACCGAAGGGGATATTATTTTTTTGTTACCCTGGGTGGTTACTTTCGTAGTGTAACATACTGTTTCTGTCAGTTTGTTTAGTGTATAATTCTACTGCTAGCTGGCCTTCTTTGTGTTTAATAATTATATCTAAAAATTCTACCTGACTTCTGCTAATATGAGATGTGAATCTCAGATTTACATCTCCCAGGTTCAACCATGCTAGGAACTCGTTGAGGTCTTCCATTCCTCCTGTCCATATAAAGAAAATGTCATCAATATAGCGCCCCCATTCTGAGACGTTTTCATAAAAAGGGGCGGCTATATTGTAGACATGTTTGTCCTCAAATTTTGACACATATAGACATGCCAGGCTGGGGGCACATGTGGCCCCCATGCTGGCCCCTTAATCTGTCTAAAAAGGTTGTCTTTGTATAGGAAAATATTATTTTTGAGGATTAGGGTTATACAGTCAATTATGAAAGTCTGATGGTTCGTTAAGTCCTGTTGGTTATCACTCAGGATCTCCTCCATGATTTCAATAGTATTGTTCTGGGGGATGTTTGTGTATAACGCTTCAATATCCAGAGTCACCAATACCTGTGACTCTGGATCGAAGCTTAAGTTCTCAACCCTTTTGATCATAGAGGTGGTGTCCTTCACATATGATCTTTGTTGCTGTACGAGAGGTTGCAAAAAAACTTCCACGTACTTACTAAGGGGATCTGTTAGTGATCCTATGCATGATACTATGGGTCTCATAGGGGGGTCACAGATATCCTTATGTACCTTTGGAAGGCCGTACAATGCCGGGATTAATGGATCTTTATTCAGCATAAACGCGAATTCTTCCTCACATATGATTTCATCCTCTCTAGCTAGTCTCAACATTCTTTCGATTTCCCCCTTTAAGGTTTGCCATTCCTCTCTATTTGATTTTTTGTAATGGTTCTTATTATTTAATAGTTTACAAGACCCTTGGTTATTGAAAATTGCAATCTTCAAATAATACTAAGGACTAAACAAAGAACAACAAAGGACTGGGAGCGACCCACTTATACCTCAAGTAAAGCACATTAACTGCCTACACAAATTGCAATTTGCATATACAAACCTATACAAACTTATCAAAGCTATACCAAACGAATAGTTGTCCAAATTCTAACTGCCAAATTCTAACTGCACTAACAGTCTCTTTTGAAAAAGTTACGCCAAAAGAGGGTTGCTCAGTCAGGAGTGACACCTTTTGGAGAGTTTTAAGTCAGAAAAATCAAAAATATACTGGGCCGCTAAGACAGAAAATCCCCCAGAACCTCCGTGCACAGAGTACCTCTTTTAGTAGATTTCTGTCTTGCCTTCCCCAGCAGATTTCTGTCCTCTAACAAAATTACTCCTCCAGATACTTCTTGATGAGGCCCGCGGTTGGTTGCGCCATCTGAAGAACCAAAAATTTACAATACTCCTTCTCAGGGGTCTTACCAATAAGTAGTCCATTCAAAAGTGGCAAAGAAATCAACAGAGAATCTGAAATATGAAAATACATCTTTAATACAATTAATTGTGAGCCTACGTCGCCCAGTCACACCTAAAGCAACTGGATGAGGCACTCTGCCTGAATGGCCTCCGCACAGACCTTTTATACAAAATATTGTGCCCTAGGCACACATTCCTGCTTTGAAGTACATTATTGTTGGTCACTCCCAGGACATGCACACAAAGCACTGTATGATGACAAACCCACTTTCAAGATAAGTCCAGGCCATAAACAATGTCCACACAATGCGTACATTCTCTAGCTGACAAGGCTGGATAACCCAAAACAGTAAGGTCACAGCCCATGTCATAAATAGCTCGTGGGGGCAGGAACAGAAACAGATGGAAGTAAGATAGGCACGTTTGTGTGTAGTAAATCTTTACAATGTCCTGTGCTCTGATCTACTTTCCTGATCAGCTAAAGGGCAGGAACTGGCTTGGCAAGGTTAGCCTCAAGCAACAGGGTCAGCTTTCGTCAGGTCATGCAGAAGTCAGCACAAACCCATGCTAGGGTTATGTCCTTTAAATGCTTGTTCTGCCATGGTGAGAGCCTACTGTAAGGGCAATGTATAACATGGCTGCTATTCACAAGATGGAACCCAAGTGTTCAATACAAAACCTTCAAATACACAGTGAATCCATTGGTGTAACATGATGAAAACACTCATGCATACCGCATTCATCATTTACGGTTCGCTGATACCAATATCATAACAAGATCATGATATTTAAAACACAGGTTCAGAATTTTCAGAACCACAGGTGCCCCCTTAGTTTTTCATGTTATACTTTTTTAGGTTGACTCTGCTTTGGGCACCCACACAAGTGCGGTATAATTTTTATCGGGAAACAGAAGGGAACTCCGGGAACTCCGGGTGGAAGGAAATTTGCTTTTAGCGGTATGCTGATCCCACAAAGAAATTTGAGGAAAATGTGAATATTTAGCTAAATTTGAGGTTTGCTGGGGATTCTGGTAAGAAAACAATGGGGGATCCATGCAAGCCACACCTCCTTGGACTTCCCTGGGTGTCACGTTTTTTTAGAAATGCTGGGTTTGTAAGGTTTAGTTGTTGGTTCACCGGGCTGACACAAATTTCTACCCCCGCGTTACCCCAGGTCTACCAATAAAAATGGCACCTAAGTTGTGTTGGTGGACAACGTGCCTGCGACAGGGAAGGATCCAAAACATATTGTAGAGACATCAAAATTATCTATCACCAAACTACTTGGTTTTGCAAAGGGGTGCACCTGCGTTTTTGGTCCTAGGCTTGGCGGCCATCCAGGGAAACCTACCAAACCCAGACATTTCTGAAAACTAGATACCTGGAGAAGTCCTGGGAGGTATGGCTTGCGTGGATTCCCCAAGGTTTTCTTACCCAGAATCCCCTGCAAACCTCAAATGTTGCTAAAATAAATCATATTTTCCTCTCATTTCTGTGTGGGAAAGTTATGGGATCAACAGGCAACACAAATTCTCTACAACCCAGAGTTCCCCCAGGTTTCCTGGTAAAAATAATACCTCACTTGTGTGGGTGGTCCAAATGCCTGCTACAGGGATGGGCCCAAAACTTATTGTGGCGACATAAAAGGGGTGCACCAGCATTTTTGGTCCCGGGCTCAGTATCTAACAAGGGAAACTAACCAACTCCAGATATTTCTGAAGTCTCCACAGTACGTTTTGGGCCATTTCCTGTTGCTGGCACAAGGTCTATCCATACAAGCGTGGTACCATTTTTATTGGGAGACTTGGTGGAGCTATTGGTGGGTGGAAGTTTGTGGCTCCCCACATATTCCAGAACTTTCCTTCACAGAAATGTGAGGAAAAGGTTTTTTGTTTTTACAAAGTTTGAGGTTTGCAAGGGATTCTGGGTAACAGAACCTGGTGAGAGCCGAACACACAAATCAACCTATCCTGGATTCACCTGGGTGTATATTTTTCAAAAATGTACAGGATTACTAGGTTTCCCTAGGTACTGGCTAAGCTTGGGTCCAAAATCTACTACTAGGCACACTGCAAAAAAAAGGGTCAGTGGTCACTGGAAAAATTAGATGTGTCTACGTTGTGATTTGGACCATTTTCTGTTGTGAGCACTAGGCCTACCCACACAATTGAGGTGCATTTTATATAGGGAGACTTGGTAGAATGCTGGATGGGTGGAAGTTTGTGGGTCCCTGCAGATTCCAGAACTTTCCTTCACAGAAATGTGAGGAAAAGGAGTTTTTTTTGTTACAAAGGTTGATGTTTGCAAGGGATTCTGGGTAACAGAACCTGGCGAGAGACACACAAGTCACCCCATCCTGGATTGTCCTGAGTGTCTAGTTTTAAAAAATGTACAGGTTTGCTAGCTTTCCCTAGGTGCTGGCTGAGCTAGAATCCCAAAGCCACAGCTAGGCACGTTGCGAAAAAGGGTAATTTTTTACTGGAAAAATGTGATGTGTCCAGGTTGTGTTTTGGACCGTTTCCTGTCGCGGGCACTAGGCCTACCCACACAAGTGAGGTACCATTTTCATCAGGAGACTTGGAGGAAGGGTGGATGGTTGTGTCTCCCCGCAGATTCCAGAACTTCTCATCCCAGAAATGTGAGGAAAATGTCTTTTTTTTTTTTTTTACAAAGTTTGGGGTTTGCAAGGGAATCTGGGTACCAGAACTTGATGAGAGCCACACAAGTCACACCCCATCTGTAATCTCCTCTGTGTCTAGGTTTTAAAAATGTACAAGTTGGGCGTGGCCAAGATGGCGGAGTAGGAGGACGTGTTCTCCCGGAGCTCCCGAACCCGTCCAGGCCCTAAGCCCTTAAAACAGCTTGTTCTCCCCCCTCTATCGCTCGAAAGTGCCGGGAGGGCGAGGGAAGCCGCCGGATTGATCCTAGACCGAGACCCGGCCCCGCTGATATCCGGAACGCCGTGTACCGAGGACACGGAGGACAGAGCTCCGAGACGGGGAAGCTGCTGTGGCCGTCGGCCGGGGCACGGCCGGGAGTGACACTGTCCCCGGAGCCTTGGGAAGCCTGCGGCGGAGCTGTGTGGAGGGGCGACCAGGGCGTCGCAGCGGAGGCTGAATGCACTTGATGTGAAGCCGGACCGCCATCCGAGACACCCTGCCCCTGGAGGTCGGCTGCACCATAACTCGAGGCCGCGGCTGCGGCCTAGACCGGGAGGGGCCGGAGGAACTGGAGCTGCGGGGAGGAGGCTCTGGTGACGGAGGCAGAATCGGGGGACACAGCAACGAGTCCCGGCGCCGGCGCAGTCCTGGGAACTGCTCCCGGTACTCCTAACCGGGTGCAAAGTGCGGCATGCCCCGAGGCCCGGAGCGGCAGAGACTCGAGACCGTGAAGAGGCCGAGAGTAGCGAGTGAACCGGTGGCAGTGCAGATCCCACCCAGAGAAGTCACAAGAGGTGAGAAGGAGGCCTGTGAGACAAGGGGACATACCGGGACCCCAGGGGATGAGGTGAAGACCTCTGAGATACACCATTTGGAGGGCCGGGCAGCAAATTGCACTGGGGCGGCGGCTGCGGCCCCAGTTGTGAACCCAGGCGGGGGTGAGGAGGCCTGCCGTTGTGGGATTGGACGCACGGCCCGAGAGACAGAGATTGGGGTTCCCTCTGAGAGCCACTGCACAGCCGGAGCAGGACACTGACGTCGGGGCAGAGGGAGGCATTATCCGTAGCCTAGGGGTGCGGCAGGAGGGACTACTAGACTCAGACCGCGGGAGGAGTTGCCGCACAGGGATCCCCAGAGCCTGGGTGCCCGCACGCAGTCGCTCAAGCAGTGCAGTCCGAGAGAGGCCAGGAGGACTGAGGCTGATTCGGTTGAGGAGGCCGTGAGGGGGCTGACTGGGATAGGTGCAGCGACTCAGAGTAAGGGCCCACGCCGACCGCACGGAGGTCCAAGCCCAGTAACATTGCAAGTGGGCCCACCAGGCGCTCAACAGTTGTGAGACCCCCTCTCAGATATTGCGGAGGTGGCAACAAGACACTCAGCGGCCCCTCCACGCCTAGGGCTCACGGCACGAAAGGCTGGACTCTGCCGGAGCACCGGCCGGTCATCTGGGACTAAAGCACGGACAGCGGTACAGAAGTGGTGACTGTCTGGCTGAGTACGGAATACCTCAGCTTGAAACGCACGCCTCTGCCGGGAAGTGGAGGCCCGGGCTGGTGCCGTGCGCATTGGTCCGACGAGTGGTCCGTGACCGGAGTAGTGGGCCCGTGGACAAAATGGCGGGACAGAAGGGCAGTAAGAGGAATGATCGCACACTCCCTGAGATGCTCGGTAGGTCCCAGGCCAGGGGGGACAGGAATCCATCTTCGCCGGGCTCGGGAGGAAGCTCACAGTCAGCAGGAACCGGAGAACCCCCAGTCACTAGGTCCTTTCTGGAATCCCTTTTCGGCACGTTGCGAGACGACTTCCAGGCCCTGAAACAGGAGGTAGCGGGAGAGGTACGTGAAGTACGTAGAGAAGTGGATGGCGTGGGTGAGAGAGTGGCCACAGTGGAAAGCTCTACGCACCGGCTGGACGAGGAATTTGCTCAACTACAGCAGGAAGTACTGCGCCTCAGAGATCAACAACTAGACCTTCAGGCGCACAATGAGGATTTGGAAAACAGGTCTCGAAGGAACAACATAAGGGTCCGAGGAATACCATCCACAGAGGAGGGCACGGATGTGGCCGGTTATTTGCAGGAGCTTTTCAGAGACATACTGGGTGAGGCTACGGACTTCCCCATACGGATAGACAGGGCGCACAGAGTGGGACTACAGCGGCGCACGGCGGCCCCGCCACCGGACATACTGGCCTTTCTCCCCGACTTTCCTTTGAAGGAACGGATCATGGCTGAGGCACGAAAGAAGCATTCGTTTGCGTTCCGTGGTCACCCTGTGGCTCTATATCAAGACCTGTCTGCAATCACACTACAAAAGCGTAAAGCGTTCAAAATAGCGACAGACTTTCTACGGCAGCATGAAACTCCCTACTCGTGGGGCCACCCTTTCCGCCTCATCTTCAAATGGAATGGGGAGACGCATCAGCTGCGGTCTCTGCAGGACACGTGTGAAGTATTAGGGATCACAGTGGAAGAAGAGGAATCGTCCACGCCACGAAGGAGACGCACCACTGACGACGGTTGGCGAAGGGTCTCAAGGCGCAGAACATCGACCACGTCACGGAGGCCGGGCTTGCCCACCATCAGGGCCGAGATGGCGAGCGCCATCCAAACCGTATCCAGAGACTCAGCTGTTGGTGGAAGTGTCGCATTGACAGAGTAAGACTGCTCCGGGGGGAGAACGACATAGCATTGCTGTTATTGCAGGCTTGGGGGCATAAAAGGGGGGAGGGAGCGGGAGGGAGGATGCGTGTGGCTGGACGTCCACTAAGGTATCATACCACAGACTTGTCCGGCTGGGGATTGACTGGGACTATACATACGAAGGTTCTGAGGGGTTGGGAGAGGGAGAGGGGGAAGGGGAAGTTTGGAGGGAGAGTTGGGGGAGTGGAAGGGGGGGGTTGGGGAGTTGGGGGTCGGGGGACTGGGGAGTTGAGTGGGGGGGAGGGTGAGGAAGGTCCGTCCAGTGCTCTTGATGCATCCGCACTGCCCCGTCGGGGCTCTCATGTCAGTTTGGCTCACGGTCTGTTGCTCAGTGACTCTGGTCCACTGCTTCTGTCACACTGTCTCACTCACCCATGGCGGGCCTTAAAGTTGTGACCTTGAATGTCAAGGGGCTTAATAACCCAACTAAAATAAGAGCGGTCCTGTCGCTACTGGAGGGCACGCAAGCAGACATCTGTCTTCTCCAGGAGACTCATCTGCTAACACGTGACTGCCATAGGCTGCGGTCACGCAACTTCCCCACGCAGTTCTTCTCCTCAAACACCACAGCAGCTGGGGTGGCAATCCTAGTGTCCAAATCCTTTAGGGGAGAGATTTTGCACAAATTCACAGAGCAGAAGGGGAGGCTTTTAGCGTATAGATTCAAGTTAGGGGGCTTGGCGTTTACTATTGGGACAATATACAGCCCAAACGAGCATCAAGAACGCTTCCTTCATTCTGCACTAGTGGACATCACAGCGTCACCTGACAGACACATCATTCTAGGGGGGATCTGAACATGGTGTTTGACTCATCGGTGGATAGATCGGCTCAACGTCACCCACAAACTGGGGAATTGTCGCAAAAGGGGAAAATACGACTGGCTGACCTGGATCTTCACGATCTTTGGCGCCAGCTTCACCCCTCAGATAGGGACTACTCTTACTATTCACATGCGCACGCGACATACGCCAGACTAGACTATCTGATGGTCACTGCCCGGTCCATGATCTAGCCACGGCGGTGAGATAGGTGTCCTCTCTCTCTCGGATCATGCGCCGGTTTCTGGGACCTTCACTCTTCCGTCAGACCCGGCTCATCGAGGGGTATGGCGCCTCGAAGACGCTCTCCTGCACAAAAAAACAGTGGTGAAACACATTATAGAGTCGATAGGGGAATTACAGTCTCACAATGATAACGCTGATACCCAGCTGGCGACCCAATGGGCAGCACTTAAGGCAGTATTGTGGGGAGAGTTCATTGCGATCTCCTCGTCGGAAAACAAGGATAGGCGGATAAAAAGAGAAGAACTCACGCACAAAGTCAGGGAACTTGAACAGGTACATTGCCGCACGTGGGCCCCCAGGATTTGGAGGCAGCTGAAGGCAGCGAGGTAACTCCTGTCGACCCTGGACTTGGACAGAGCGGAATACGCGGCTCTACGTCTGAAACATGCGTACTACACGGGAGGTGACAGATGTGGTTGTCTATTAGTGAACAAACTCAGGGTGGCACACCAATGTCATCGGGTAAAAGAGATTGTGGTTGGTGACGGGTTGACGGTCACCGACGACGCCGAGATAGCTGAAGCCTTCCGCCGATTCTACGCTGAGCTATACGCGGAGGAGAATTCGATGTTGCGGGAACCGGAGGACTATCTGGATACGGTCACCCTCTCATCCCTAGCACCACAGCAAACGGAGTACTTAGAACGAGAGATCCGGACCGAGGAGGTTATTGCTGCCATCTCTAGACTTAAACATGGGAGAGCCCCGGGCCCTGATGGCTATACCACACTCTTTTACAGAACATTTAGCACCACACTGGCACCCATTCTAGCCAGACTGTTTAACTCCTTTTCCGCCCCTGGGGCTATCCCCCCTGATCTCTTGCAAGCCACGGTGTCGGTCATACCTAAACCGGGAAAGGACCGGACCCTATGCAGCTCGTACCGGTCGATCTCCCTCTTAAAAGTAGATCTCAAATTATACACAGGGATCCTTGCAGCTAGACTGGCACTACATCTCCCAGGTTTAGTGGAGCCAGACCAGGCCGGCTTTGTGCCTGGGAGACAGACCGTAGATAATACCAAGAGAGTGGTACACATCTTGGAAAAGGTCTCTCGGATCCCTGGAGAGAGGATGTTACTGTCGGTCGATGCTGAAAAAGCGCTTGATCGAGTACACTGGCCTTATCTAGAACGGGTGATGGAGAAAATGGGTATAGGCGAGGAATTTCGTTCTTTTGTGTTTAATTGCTACAGGTTCCCGTCGGCGGTGGTGCGGGTGAACGGTTGCAGCTCTAAGAGGTTTGCCATTGAACGAGGCACTAGACAGGAGTGCCCACTGTCCCCGCTCCTCTTCGCTCTGTATATGGAGCCATTTGCCCAGAGGATACGGCAGAACCCAGATGCGACGGGTGTGAGGATGGGCGGGTATACCCATACAGTCAGCCTTTACGCAGACGATGTGATACTGACACTGGAAGACCCGAGACGTGCCTTGCCCGCGTGTATTAGCGAACTTGAGGCCTTTTCGAAGGTGGCAGGATTCAGAATGAACATGGGGAAATCAGCAGCGCTAGACATCTCTTTGACACCCGCATCGAGACGGGAGTTGCAGGGGCCCTTTCCCATGCACTGGACAACACACCAAGTACAGTACTTGGGTATCTTGCTGGCTCCCACGCTGCAGACGATGGTGACTGTTAATTATGCGGCTTTAAGCAAGAAGATCAAGGAGGAACTGGGGAGATGGGGTAAGTGGCACGATATCCTGGCTTGGCAGGATAGCGGCGATCAAGATGACGGTCTTGCCCCAAATTCTGTACTTGTTCCGGGCATTGCCGCTACAGCCTCCCAAGGGTTGGATCCAGCAGACACAGGCGGACTTATCCCGCTTTGTTTGGCAGGGCCGTAAACCCCGGATAAAAAGAGCTCTCACTACCCTAGCTCCGGAGTCAGGGGGACTGGGCATCCCAGACCTACGCAAATATTTTCAGGCGTCGCAGCTGCGGTACCTGGTTGAGTGGAGCAGGTGGGAGTCAGACAAGCACTGGCTATTCCAGGACCAGGCGGTGGCGGGGCGTCCCTTACAGGAGGTACCCTTTCTGCGCAGATCGCACCGCCCTCCGAACCTATACGCGTCTTACGTCACACGGGTCCCTCTAAGAGTATGGGATGCTACCAACAAGCACCATGACCTCACCACGTTCTCCTCTCCGTTCACGCCCATTGTGGACAACCCGGACTTTACAACGAGGACGGAACCGGGTGCCTTCACGCACTGGCGGACAATTGGCTGCAGGGCACTCTTTCACCTGTATGGTGCAGACGGGGTCCTTCCTTTTCAGAGTCTCAAAGAGGACTATCAGCTGTCCGAAATGGACAGGATGCGATACTGGCAGGTGCGACACTGGGCCCTACAGCCTCAGGTGAGGGAGTCGGCAGACAAGAAACTGCTGCCATACGAGAAATGGTTGGTGACGCGCACTTCAGACGCTAAACTTATTACAGATCTCTATAAGATGTTACAGCCCACTCCTTCCCTCTTTCATATCCCTGGCAGAGAGAGATGGAACAGGGAACTGGGCAGGACGCTGAGCCATAAAGAATGGGACCAGATTTCGTATCGCGCACGACACTCCGCTTACCACATAGGCCTCACTGAAACATTTACCAAGGTGTCCACATATTGGTATCACACCCCGGAACGGCTGCATGAGATGAATCAGCACATAGAGAACACCTGTTGGCGCGAGTGTGGGCAAATAGGTACACTGACACATGTCTTATGGGATTGCCCACTTTTACATCCCTACTGGAAGGAGGTGATTGACGAGATTGATACTCACTTTGAAATAGAGATGCCCCGCCTCCCGGCCTATGTCCTGCTGGGTCTCCCTAATGGCCTAATGTATCCACTGAAATCCCACAGAGGTAGGCAAATTGCCATAGCATTGGGCTCAGCGGTCCAAAATATCCTAATTCATTGGCGCACGACCACTACCCCCTCCATTACGGGTTGGTTCCACAGATTGTGGCATGTCTTGGGCATGGAAAAATTATCACTCATGATGACCGGGGAGGTGGAACAATTCGAGGAGCTGTGGCAACCATTTCATGCACTCCTAGCTACAGAATTCAGGGAACTTACATGCCCGAGATACCTGAGGTTACTGAGACTTACACCACCGATAGACCACGCTGTTTAACAGTTAATGCACCGGGCAGAGTTTTAGAGGAGGGGCGGGGGCGGACATGCACACTTTAAACTACACAGGGCGCTGGACGGGGGGGGATGGGAGGGAGGGCGGGGAGGGGGGGGTAAGGGTGGGAGTTTGGGGGGTTGTTCCACCCAAAAAAGGGAAGGGTATAGAGGGTTTGTTTCTATCTTTCTTCTTTGACTCACAACTAAGCAAGCGGGAGCGAAGCCGAAAGGGCCCCCACTACGAGGCCTGGGGATCCTGAGCACTACTTCAAGATGGGCCCCTTGGCATACGGCACTGATTCCGTTGCTTGAATGTTTCCTTTAAGCATGGGCGAATTTTGTGAATCTGGCGTTCGCGAATTTTGCGAATTTGCGAACTCGCAATCCGCAAAATCCGCGAATTCTCGCGAATTTGCAGATTTTTTTTTGTGTTCGCAAGGATTTCTGCCAGTTTGCGAGGGTTTTGTACCAGTTCGCAATTGCGAACTTACATGTCGACTCGCAGCGGTCACGATTATGTTGTTTCTACGTCTGGTTCATCATCACAGGTTCCCAGAACCCTCTGTTTCACCCCTGCCACCCTCTGTTTTACCCATGCCATCCTCTGGTGCATCAATGCCACCCTCTGGTTCATCATCACTGTAGATTATGGGGGGGAAAAGCAAGCACACCTGCCTGCTTCAACTGACATGAATTAATTTGGGGTTGATTTATTAATGTGTCACTGTTTTAAAATTCCAGTCTGGCACCTGCTTCCTTATCTGTAATTTGCTTTCTGTTGCAGTGCAATTTTTTTTTCCAGGACCTTTGTGGCCTACTTGTAGCTATTCTATGAGCCTGCTGTGAGGGTCAGAGCAGGGTCATATAATTGTTGCAACTAGCAACTGAACTCTGGAGGGGCCCTTGTCAGGAAGCACTACAGGGAATGGTTACTAATGATGAGTTTGAACTTTTGAACCTGCTGAATGCTTTTTTTGTGTTCGCATTCGCAAGGATTTCTGCCAGTTCGCAAGGATTTCTGCCAGTTCGCGAGGGTTTTGTACCAGTTCGCAATTGCGAACTTACACCGCACGCAGCAAAAAATACGCTGCGTGCGAATTTGCGGATTTTTGCGGGAAATTCGCGGATCTCGCGGATTGCGAATTTACCGAAAATCCGCAAAATCCGCGAGCGTAACGGATTTTCCGCCCATGCTTAGTTTCCTTATCTGTCTCTGTACTCTTTCAATAAAATACTTTAAACATAATAATGTACAAGTTTGCTAGGTTTCTCTAGGAGCCGGCTGAGCTAGGGTCCAAAATCCACAGCTAGGCACATTGTGCAAAACGGATCAGTTTTCACTAGAAAAACGTGATGTGTCCACACTGCATTTCTTGCCGCAAGCGCTAGGCCAACCTCAGAACTGAGGTGCCATTTTTATCTGGAGACTTAAGGAAACACAGAATAGTAGAACAAGTGTTATCACAAATTGACTTTTTATGCATTTCTGCCTTTAAAATGTAGGACAATGTGTGAATTTTGAAACATGCCCTCTACTTCACATGCTAGCATGGGTACCCACAAATTCAGAGATGTGCAAATAACCTGTTTCCAATTTTGGAAATACATAGGTTTCCTTGATAATCTATGTTTCACTCTTTATATTTTACCAAATGAATTGCTGTATACAGGGGAACACAATAATAACCCATTGGAAGCTGCAGCTCAGTTATTGGCTCTGGGTGCTTCGGATTCTTGGTGAACCTACAAGTCCTATGTATAGCCCTGCAACCAGAAGGGTCCTGTGTACATAACAGTATATTGCTTTCACAAACCACCAAACTTAGAAGTTACAGGTGAAAACATAGGCACAAATGGCTGTTTTTTCAACTCAATTTCAATATTTTATTTCAACTGTTAATTTCTATAGGAAAACCTTGAAGGATCTACACAAATGACCCCTTGGAGAATTCAGAATTTTGTCCACTTTTCATAAATATATAGTTTAATGGGATCCATTATTGGTTTTAAAAGCACAAAAAATAGGAAAAATAGGCAATGTCCCAGTAAAATGGCATGTCTGCCTGTTCCTGAAAGCTGGGAAGATTGTGATTTTAGCCTCCCAAACCCTTGCAATAAATCAATCAGGGGCATTATAAGCGCACTACTCACCTGTGAGGGTCTCAAGGTGCTGAGGGGTGGGGGGGGCGGGGGGTCAGCAGTTCAGTATCAGTCGAAAATCCAGGGGCCTCATTTATGAAAAGTGACGCATCGCTGCGTGAAAACAGCGATGCGTCACTTTTCACTGCGCACTCCTTGCGACACCAATGATGCGTCATATTTAATGTATGACGCATCATGTCGCAAGGACTTACAGATACTCAGTATTTCTGACGTATCTGTAAGCGCAAAAGTGACGCATTGCTGTAGTGTGTCACAAAAGTGACGCAACTCCAGCAATGCGTCCTTTCACATGGGGAAAGCCCCATGTGAAAGGGCTTGCGTCAGTCTTACGCCTGCTGTGAGGCAGGCGCAAGATTTTGACGCAACAGCATCCTAAAAGTGACGCAGTGAAATCTCATAGATTTCACTGCGTCACTATTACGAGGCTTTTTGCGGGGGAACGCCCCCTCTGCCTACATTATATCTGACGCAGGTATAATGTGAGGCAGGGGTTTAAAAAGTGACGCATCTGCCTAGATGCGTCACTTTTTAAATATGGCGCAACAAGGCGCATGTTTTACGCTGCCGATGCGTCACAAAAAGTGACGCATCCGCAGCGCAAAACTGACGCAAGGCCTCATAAATGAAGCCCCAGGTCTTCAGAGCCTTCCTGAAGGTTTTCAGGGAGGGGGCACGTCTGATGTCGGCTGGGAGCTCGTTCCAGGTCTTGGCCGTGATGTGGGAGAGGGATCTTCCTCCTGTTCTTTGTGTATACCATTTACAGGGAAACAATCTGATACTTTCTTCTGCAGCACTTTTTTCCCATTTCCTCCCCTCAAAAAAAATGTTGCTGTATTTTGGCTAATTTCTCAGTCCCATATAGAGGAATTCACAAACCCTGGGAACCTCTTGAGTCCTCAGGATGTTGAAAGAAAAGGACGCAAATTTGGCATGGATACATTATGTGGATAAAAAGTTACAGGGCCTAAGTGCGAACTAACCCGAATAGCCAAAAAAAAAGGTCTAGCACAGGCGGGAAAAGGCCTAGCAATGAAGGGGTCAATTTGGGTGGAATTACAAATAAACACATTTAAAGTTTATTAATATAGTGAAATGATTTAAATATTTACTTCAAAAGGTTCACTGCACTGCAGCATTTGTTTCCACGTTTAAAATAAACATTCCATTATATACATGAATATTTATCTTAAAATATTTTCATTATTTGTTTTAAACCATAACAAATATTTAAAATTTTCCCTTCACTTCATCATTATGGAGATCTCTGTACCAGTGGCGAAGACCGCTGCCTGCGTGTCAAAAGTTACAAGTAGTAACTTTACACTTTAAAATGAGTCTTGACCCCCTGGTTTCAGGGGCAAGAAGCATACAAGCCTTTGTAATAACTTTATACTTATAAATGGTGAATAGTCAAAAGTACTGCATTTACTACAAATTGTTAGAGTAAACTTGCACGTGTAGATTAACTCAAGTGTAAGATTACCGTTGTGAATATCCCTCTAAGCGTGCATGTACAAGAAATGCAGCTAAGTAAGGTTAACGCTAGTTAGCAGCAGTTTTCTTAACGCAGCCTATCACCAAAAACTCTCCCTGTTAGCGATGTATTTAAAATACGTTGCTACATGGCAATAGTTTCAGCTAACCGCGGTGAAAACTGCTACTAATACTAGTGTGAAGGCGATACAAATTCTGACATTAGCGCGCGGAAACTGCTAAAATTCCCATTAGCGGCAAGTCAGCCCAATGTGACATTTTTTGCCTCTAGAGGCAAAAATAGCCTATAAGTCCACCTCCAATGGAGGAAACAAAACCAATGGAATGTAGAATGGATAAGCATGGGCGGAAAATCCGTTTCGCTCGCGGATTTTGCGGATTTTCGGTAAATTCGCAATCCGCGAGATCCGCGAATCTCCCGCAAAATCCGCAAATCCGCGAGCAGCGGATTTTATGGCTTGCTCGCACTGTTCGCGTGAGTTCGCGGCTTGCTAGTACAACTTCGCACCCCGCGAGTAAGTGCTAAATTGCAGAAATACGATCTTAGCAAAACTGAAACTACTTACCAGGTTCAAAAGTTCAGGCTCATCATTAGTAGCCATTTCCTGTAGTGCTTCCTGAGGGGCCCCTCCAGAGTTCAGTTGCCAGTTGCAACTATTATGTGACCCTGCTCTGAACCTCAGAATAGTTACACATATGCCACAAAGGTCCTGAATTACCGCTAAGGGAGACAAGCAGGAGCCAGGCTGGAAGTTAAAATCCATTAATCAGCCCCTAATTCATTATTGTCAGTTGGGGCAGGGCAGGTGTTGTAACTAATTTTGCAACAATGAAAGCACTTAGCAAGTGCAAAAGATCACTAATCAGGAAGCACTAAGGAAGCAGGTGCCAGCTAAAAAAATATTCTGTGACACATTAATCAGCCCCAAATTAATTCAGGTCACTTGAGGCAGGGAAGGTGTGCTTTGCTTTGCCGAAAATAATGTACACTGGACAACCAGAGGGTGTGGTGATGAAACAGAGGGTGGCATGGGTGGGCCAGAGGGTGGCATGAGTAGTCAGAGAGTGGCAGTGGTGACAGAGAGTGGCAGTGATGAAGAAGAGTGTCCCAAACAGGCTGGACACGTAGAAACAACAAGTTCGCAAAACTTGCGACCCGACAGGTAAATTCGCAAATTGCGAAATTGTACAAACCCTCGCGAACTGGCAGAAACACGCGCGAACACAAAAAAAAAATCCGCAAATTCGCGGGAATTCGCGGATTTTGCGGATTGCGAGTTCGCAAATCCGCAAAATTCGCGAACGCGAGATTCGCAAAATTCGCCCATGCTTAAGAATGGAGCAACCAGGGCCAAGTGCAGCACATATAAACAACCCCTCAAGCCAGCCAACAGCCAGGATGACCAGCTAGAGTCCCAGGGGAAGTGGAAATTCGGGGCTACAATCATGAAATGAGGTGCACCGCTAGGGAAAACCAGCGATGTATCACTTATCATTGCGCACTCCTGGCAACACAATGGTATCCAAAACCTTGAAAGCGCGGGCAGTCCTGGGGCCCTGAGGCCTCGCAGGGCCTGCATCTGGGACCCGGAGTGGGATGCAGAGTTGCTGTGGAGTTGCTGGTCCGTGGCGGTAGTAGAAAGTATACAAATGGTTCTGTCGGGTATGTAATATTTCTTTAGGTTGTTCTGAATATTAAACAATTTATACATTTCGAAGCGAGTTCATCAAAGAAGAAAGAATATATACATTATGAAGCGAGTTCATCAAGGAAGAAAACATTTAAATCCAACCGTCTAGGGTAAATCAAAACACTTTTATAAATTATTTTTATTTATAATTACCCTGATTTCAATTATGTAAAGGCTGTCCCCAGTACCAAATGGCACATCAAGTGTGAAGAAAGGTGACATTCAGTGCTCAGTGGTATTTGTGAAAGTGTCAAATATACAGTGGTGTTTGAAAGGAAAGGGAGGGGAAAGTAGGAGGGGAAATTGGCCAGTAGTACAATGTTTTTTAGGAACTTCTGCGGACCACATCCGTTGGTCTTCTCGCAGAGTCCATAAAGCTGGTCCAAAGGATTCTAATGTCGACGTTTCAACCCTGGATAAGCGCTCTTAAAGGGTCAATGCGAGTCTTCATCAGGACTGGTAAAAGGGGGGACGGACAGCCTGTTGAATGAAATTAGCGAGGGTCAGGTTTGGATTCAATTGGGTGGATGGTGCCAGAGCAACTAGTTAGCACTGAAGGCGGTAATAACTCACCTCAAAGGGGGCCCTGATAGGCGCACCCAGGTGGGGTTCAGGTAGAGCCACTGGTTGGTCTGTGGCTGGCATGGAGTACTGGTTCCCTTGTAGGGTGTGTCTAAGGGAGAAAATCGGGCGTGGGGATTACTAACCCATTTTAAACTCTCATGTTGCCCAGGAGTTATTCAAAGTTAGGCTGGCACCTCACCTTTAATCATGGAAGTTGCTCTATTTATTGCAATTAATTCACTCATAAGCTTGCTCAAAAATGATGCAATCCACTCTCTTGGCAAAGATTCTGACAATTCAAGGCCCGGATGTGGTCTATAAATGGAAAGTGCTGGTTAATTAAACCCATCCAACTGTAAGATGCTAATATTAATGGGTCGGTTTGTCTAACTCGTGCAAATTGCTCACCTTTCAATTTGTTGTAATGAATACAAAGATCACTCGGATGCTGCAATTTCTTCTTGCTCCGTCCGCGCTCGCTGTGACAGTGCGGCTGCCGGAGGCCAACCGGTGGCCATCAGGAGGGCGGGCCCTTACTCCCAGAGGGCTGCCCCCGCCCCTTGCCTATGGTCACCCACTCCTCCCCCGGGCAGGTGGAACCTGGCAGGAGGGTGGGCGGGACTGTGATGCGCATCTGGGGCAGCAGGCAGGGTGAGGGGGTATATATCTCCCCCTCGCCATTTTAGTGGCCTCTTTGCCGCTCCGGACGTCGCGCGTCGTACATCGGGACACTCTTTTCCGGTGAGTGAGGCCTACGGGCTGTACGCCCCCTCTGCCTACTCCCTCTCTTCGGAGGTTGAGCGGGGCTAGGTGGCCCGCTTAGCGATGGGCCGCTGTGGAGGTGGGGGTAGCTGGCCAACTGGGAGCCCTACCAGCCGACCTTACCGGCCGGGCGGGCTGATGTGGGGACAGGCCTGAGCGGCCTGTTATTCCCGGTGGCTCTGGTGGCGCGCCCACTGTTTGCAGGGGGGTGCCGCGAGGGGCGCATCTCGACCGCTGCCTTTGGCCACTTGCAGGCTGCAGCGCGAGCCCCTGGTGTTCCCCGCCTTTTGGTGGTGGGGGGCGCGGCCGCACCTTCACCCCTCCGCCCCGCGCCCCGTGCTACTCTTCAGGCACCTCCGATCGAGGGTGTGGGCATAGGGGCAGTTTTGTCTGGCCGCGGATTCGGTCCTCGCATGGTCTGTGCCGGGGTGTTCCTGGCCTCGGCCCTGTGTGCAGACGCCTGAATTTAGGCAGATGGTTGGTTCCCAGGTCGGGTTGGGCCCCGGCCGATCGTTGTTCTCTAGCCGCTCTTCTGCCTGGCCATGCCTGCGTAACCCCCGGGCGGCGCCTGGGGGTGGGACGCGGGGCCGGGTGAGCGGGCTTGGCTGGGTTGCCCACAATGTCCCGGTCTCGAGCGGCCTCCTGGTAAGGGCCTCCATGGCTGAGGTCACTCCATGCTGGTGTCGGCGTCCCGAACCCCTGGCTTCAAGTGCTGCCTCGGCATCCAGCGTCCAGGTGGCCACAGTTGGGGTCCACCTAGGGATGAACGCGGCGCAGCTCCGGGGTCCGGCCGCGGGTCGGGCGGTGCACGGTGTGACTTCCAGTTCCCGGGCGGGCTGCGGCCATCTTCGCCCGGAGCCGGTAGTCTGATCATTAAATGTTGTTCACGTGTTGGGGCACGTGTTTCCGGGGAGGCGAACACGGTATGAACTCGCCGGGTGCTTGATTCTGCGCCCCTGCCGCGGCAGCCATGCCGCGTGGCCTTCCTGGGTACCGTGCAGCATCGGTGGCATTCAATGACGCTTTAGATCATGCAAGGGGAACATGCAACACAGAGGCACGTGCCTTTGAGGGCACCCCCCACACTGTGTGGTACAATAAACGAAGCGGTTGTCTGAAGTGCAACTATGTTCAGTTGAAGCAATGTGTTCTCGAGCATCGGTTTATGTCATCCTTGGCCCTGATTTCATTTTGCTCGTCGAGGCCCTCTCACAGGTTGGGCGTGTGCCTTGTGCCTTGTGCCTTGCAGGAATTATACAGGTGGTAAGAAATCCTAGGGGTCCTGGTTCGGTAGCAGGACCAATGTAGTCAACAATCTTGGCCTGAGGTGCACCTTTGCTTTGCATTTCAGTATTGCTCTGCGTGAGTGCCGTCGAACCATATGCTGTGGTTTTCATGAATACAGCGCCAGTTGGAGGACGTTGTTAGAGCTATGTTGTGTGCTTCTTTTACTAATGCATGATTTTGCCTTGCAGACCGACTTTGGCCTGCCCCTTTGCGCACGCGTTCTGGTGCCCCCCCCCCTCGCATCATCAGCAATTATCCTTGTGAGGTATGTATAAGGGGCTGAGGGTGGTTAGGTCGCACCGTGGGGGTGAAGCGTATTCAGAGTGTTCCATGGTTCACCTTGATGGGTGGCCTCTTTCAGACCTTGTCATCAGGCAAATTCCATGTCTCCTGGTTTGGTTGCATTTATCCCACAGGTGGGGGCACGGTTTGGAGCCGGCCCATGAGGAGCTCGTATGTCTTTGCGGTTGTACGACGTTATATGCCAAGACTAGCGTCCGCCGCATGCCAGACATGTGGCTTGAGTGCTGGTCAATTCCGATGTTCTACGGTCCTGGGGCGTCCACGGGAACATTTCTCACGCATTCCTTTTCTTTCAGATCGAGCTGTGCTTGCATCTTGTCATTCCGATTTCGGGGCAAGGGACCTCTACTCCCCCCCCCCCCCCCTCTACCTCCGGCACCAGGACCTAATTCGTCAGAGGTATGTTCAGGTGGGCAGAGTCATCTCTGGGCAGCAGAAGGGGTTATGTGGGCCAGACAAACAAGCTATGTCATTAATAGGGTTTTGTGTATCGTGTTGCGAGGGTCGGGGCACTTGTAGCACCTCCCACCCAGGATCTTACCTGGTTTCTGTTCCCTGGTCTTTCGCCCACCAATGTTTTATGCCGTTGGTCACCCCTCCCAGCTCAGTAAGGGGGCTGGCCGGGATTGAGTTGCTTGCGGGCACCTGCTGCCACTTCAGCTTGTTTGTTGGCTCACAGTCACTTTTTCTTGCAGGGGAAGAGCCAAAGATAGGAATGTAGAGCCATGGGTCCCCTCCGCTCTTCTCGCAGACATCACAATGATTCAGGGATAGGACCTTCTCAGGATGCGCAGCTGAAAGCACTTTTGGACTTGATCAAGACTAATGGGGTTGAGTGGGCAAGTGAACTGTTGACTGCCAACACTTTCAGAGCTTCCGGGGCCGGCCCTGCCCCACCCGCACCTGAACAAGACATAATAGAGGATGCTGGTCACACTAGGTCCAAGCGAGCGCGGAAGCCTACAGTGAAAGACTTTCCCGCGGAGCCGCCCCCCCCAAAAGTCGGGCGCCCGAACTAACCAGGAATGTTATCATGCACGCGCCCGCGTCCCCCCCGGCAGCGGTCAGGGCTCTCCCGCCCCCCCTCCCGCTGGCTGTGGCCCCTCCGGCGGACTTTGCCACCCAGGAGGACCTTGGTAAGCTTACGAACACCCTCGCGGTTTTCATGTCAGAGGTCAGAGCGGGCTTACGGGCCTCCTACCTGCCGGCGATAGCAGCTGCGGGGTCCCTTGTGGCTGCTTCTGTGGCAACAGCACCACCCTCCGCGGCCTCAGTTGACGCATTAGTGGCACGGGTGTGGGGAGGGCTCCCGGCCCAGGGTGGGGCCAGCAGCGCAGCGTCCGTTCTTCCCATTGCCAACGCGGCACCGACGGCCTTTAGTGCCCAGCCTAGCCCTGTTGCAGCACCGCCCCCCTGCTCCAGCGCTGTCCCTCACCCCTACAGCTCCCCCGGCGTTGCCCGCGCACGTGGCTGCATCTGCACCCGCGCTCAGCACAGTCTCCCCCGCGCCGGCGGTTCAAATGACCATGGCACCCTTACTGTCGGGCAAATGCTCCCTTGCATGGAAGGTGCCACTGGCAGCCAAAGAAGGCATTTGGCATAGGGAGTTTATTGACATCTTCTCCCTCCTCATGTTGGGGGCCGAGGGGGTGGACATCAGGAAAATGGGGGGCAAGGAAGAAGATAAAGTTTGCTTTCAGTCATGGCCCGAGAAATTGATCAAGAATTGGAGACAGGCCTTTTCCATCTTAGTGGCAGTCATCACTGAGCGTTTCCCCGAGCAGGCGCAGGGCCTATTTCAGTATGCGAGTGTCATAACGGAGGAGGCGGAGTCAACTGCAGGTATGGGTTGGTACAGATATGACTGCGAGTTCAGAAAAAAGATGGCGATCTGCCCTGAATTAGACTGGGATCAAATGGAAGTGAGACTCTGGATGCAGCATATGGGTAAGGGGAAGTCAGATGCTGGGGTCAAAGTTAGCGTGCAGGAGAAGAAAGCCGAGGCAGGTAAGGGCCAGAACCCAGAGAGAAAAGGGCAGTTCAAGCAGTCCTTTCGTGGGGGGCGCGGCGGTGGGGGATTTAATAGACAGACAAACAAGAGAGGCTTTGCAGCGACTTGTAGGTTGTTCAACGGAGGAAATTGCACTTGGGGTAAGGCCTGCAGATTTGCACACTCCTGCAGCAAATGCAGTGGTTCCCACCCTGTGTCGGCATGCGACAAGCGTGATTCTGCAGCAGGCCCCGCCAGCAGAGACAAGTAATAGCTTTTCCCCCGCCCGGCCCCTCTGTGCCCGTCCAGCCGCGCCCGCCCCCATGCCCTCCCCCCCTGTTGTCCAAGCTTACCAAGTGCATGCAGTTGCACCAGTTGGGGAGGTTTCCCTCCAGTCCAAAGGCCCGTCTCCTATCATTGTCTCCAACTTTTTGCCCTTACTGAGGTACTATCCCAATGTGAAAGACAGGTCTATCTTGGCAGAAGGCTTTCTCGAAGGTTTCAAAATCCCTTACCTGGGCCCTATGGTCAGTAGGAACCAGAAGTCAGTTAGGGACCTCCCGGTGGTGGTAGGTGAGAAAATCAGTAAGGAATTGGCTTTGGGGAGGGTTGCTGGCCCGTTCCAATCTCCTCCCCTCCTGGATTTCGTGGTGTCCCCCCTGGGTGTGGTCTCCAAGAAGGAGCCGGGGTCTTTCAGGCTGATCCACAACCTCTCCTTCCCAGAGGGCAATTCAGTAAATTCTTGGTTATCGGAGGGTGCTTGCTCCGTTTCTTACTGTTCTTTAGACATGGCAGTTGACCAGGTTAGGAGAGCAGAGAAAGGGGCCTGGCTGGCGAAGGCAGATATTGAGGCGGCATTCAGGCTTTTGCCTGTGCACCCAGATAGTCAGCACCTTTTGGGCTTCAAGTGGAGAGGGGAGTACTTCTTTGACAAATGCATGCTCATGGGCTGTGCAGTCTTGTGCGCCTTCTTCGAGGCATTTAGCTTCTTCCTGCAATGGGCACTCTCTGTGAAATATGGTGTCACAGCAGTGTCCCACTACCTAGACGATTTCCTATTCATTGGTAGGGAGGGTACGCAGGAATGCAGTGAGGAATTGAATTGTTTCATGGATCTGGCTGGACACCTGGATGTGCCTTTGGCACCTGGCAAGACCGAAGGTCCAGCACAGGTTCTCACATTCCTGGGCATCGAGTTGGATACGGTCAAGGGCGTGTCGAGACTCCCTGCAGGGAAGGTACATGACTTGAAAAGGGACATCCAGGCTTTGCTCGGAAGGGACAAGGCCCCCCTGGGGGTCATTCAGATCCTCCTGGGCAAACTCAATTTTGCGGCTAGAGTCATCCCAGTGGGCCGAGTGTTTGCTAGAAGGTTAGCCAGGGCCACTGCTAATGTTTAGAAGCGTCATCATTTTGTGAAGCTGTCTGCGGGCTTGAAGAAAGACCTGGTAATGTGGGCAGAATTCTTGTCCGATTTCAATGGGACTGTTATCTGGAGGTCCCCGTGGGTGGACAGCCCTGAAATCAGCATGTTCACGGACGCATCAGGTAGGGAGGGTTTTGGTGCAATCCTGGGCGACTTATGGTGCGCGCAAGAGTGGCCCAACGCCTGGCGCAAGCGCAGGATCACTTCCAACATCACTGTCCTGGAACTCTTCCCCATTGTCATATCGCTGCACCTCTGGCCTGGCCCCTTGTCTGATAGACAGGTTCTTTTCTGGTCAGACAACATGGCGGTCGTCCAAGCCATCAACGGACAAACAGCGAGTTGCCCGTTGGTTGTTTGCTTGCTGAGGGAGCTAGCCAGTAGGAGCCTGCGCTGCAACATTGAATTCAGGGCTAGGCACATTGCGGGGGTCAAAAATGACGCGGCTGACGCTCTTTCTCGTTTCCAGTGGGACCGTTTCCGGGTGGCGTGCCCACAGGCGAGAACAGAGATGACCCCCTTCGTACCAGCACTTTGGCGCATCTTGGAGTGGAGCAGGAGCTGAGAGCTTTAGGGGAGAGGTCTCTTGCCCCAGGTACGAGGAGGCGCTATGGCAGTCACCTGGCCAATTTTCACAAAGCTATTGATGAGATGGGTCTGGCAGCCTTGACTCTTGAGGACAGAGTACAAGATTTTGTTGTCTGGGCTAAGAAACAGGGTAAATCCCACTCCTGGGCCTGCGGCCACCTGGCTGCTATCAGCCATGATGCTAGACTGAGAGGGGTGAGTGACCCGGTTAAGTCTTTTGTGATTAAGGCGGCTTTCAAAGGGTGGGCTAGGGACGAACCAAGGGTTCCCGACACCAGGTCTCCCATTGATTTCCCTACGTTGCAATCCATGCTAGATGTACTGCAGGCAGTGGCACACTCGCAATTCGAGGCATCCCTGTTTGCGGCGGCCTTCTGCCTAGCCTTCTTTGGAGCGTTCCGTAGCAGCGAGTTAGTGGCACGCTGCAGGTCCGATAGCTCTGGCGACGCACTAGGGGTAGCGGACATTAGCATAGATGAGGGTCTGTCCATCACTCTCAGGCGGTCTAAAACAGACCAAGCAGGCAAGGGGGCAGTTATTGTGCTGGCCCCCCTTGGGGACCATAGATATTGTCCAGTGTCAGTCCTCCAGGCCTATCTCGCCCAGCGTCCAGCGGTGCAGGGTTACCTTTTGATACATGCTGACCTGAGCCCACTTACCAAGTACCAAATGGACAAAATCATGTTAGCATGCCTCGACAGAGCTGGTTTGTTGAAGCGGGAGAAAAGGTGTTCCAGCCATTCCTTCAGAATTGGGGCGGCCACTTCTGCCTTTAAGGCAGGCATGCAGCCGGCAAGTGTACAAAAAGTGGGGCGCTGGGAGTCTCCCTGCTTTAAACGTTACATCCGCCCATGAGCGGTAGCGGTTCAACCGCCTTGTCCATTCAATTGTAAATATTGGTGTGCGGTGTTCCTTTTTTTATGCTTCAATAGTCAATTAGTTACGCAATTTATCTTGCTGTGCAATTTTTAAGTCAATAAACATGTTGAAGTGAATTGCGTCTTTTCTTTTGACAGGGTCAAGAGTGTGGGTCTTGGGGCATTTCACCGTTTCCAGGTTGGGTCGGTGGGCAGCGATCAGAAACTGGACGCGGGGCTTCGCGAACACGGAATGTGTTTGGTTGGGTTTCCCTGGCATGCACTGGAACAGTCTTTTGCATAGATTAAAGGAAGCGCTAGCAGCGGTAGGGGCCCTGCCACAGCACTTGGTCATTCACCTGGGTGGTAATGACCTCACGAACCTGGGGAGATCCACTCTAGTGCAGAAAATGAAAGCGGACCTAGGGGAAATCTGCGGGCTAATGCGAGAGTGTGAAGTCTGGTGGTCTGAAATCGTGCCATGTAGGGTTTGGTGGGGCGCCAAGTCCTGTGAAGCAAAAGATAGGTCCAGGAGGAGAATCAACAGCACCATGAAAAGATTCACGCAACAGAGGGGTCTGGGTTTCATCAGGCATGAAATGATTCAGGACAAAATCAATGGTTACTTTAAGACGGATGGAGTCCATCTCACGCCGGTAGGCTTGGACTTGTTCCTCCTCGATTTAAAGGAGGCACTTCAGAGCAAAGGTTGCAGGTAATATAGGTAGCAAATGGTGGGGGGCCCGGGCTGCGGCGGGGACCGCCGCCTGGGCTGTGGCGGAGTTACAGGGCGATCGGGAAGCAGAGAGGTGCAACATTGTACTTCAGCGGGCACATAGGGGTGCCAGAGCCTAACCTCGAACCTCATGGGAGGTCCGGGAACCCGTGTCGGCGCCCCAGTAGTCCTTCGGGCGGTTGTGGGCCTGTGCAACCGGGGGTTTGCCTAGATACGCCCCGCAAGGGGCGTGAGTAGTGTGATTACCATAATGGCGCAGCAGATGGGTGGTTCGCCACTGTGCTGCTTGGCTTATCAGGCGGGCAGGTGGCGAGTGTGAGAAGTTGGCCCGATATGCAACGTTCGCTATTCTAGCGACCGCTATGTATCGTTCCAACGACCCTTATGGTGTTTGGTTGTAAGTCAACCTATAGACCAGCTATCCTAGTAGCGTGGATACGAGCAGTCTAAGGCTAAAGACTCGAGAGGGCGTGTTAAGCCAGCTGTTTACCACACATGTACCCCTTGAACACCCAGTGAAAGGACACCACACAAGTGTTATGAAAATAAACAGTATATTTATTAAGAATCACAACAGCCCTGTACTCTTTATGAGGACAGGGAACTAAGCACAAACCAAATCTCTTCAGTAAATACTTCAAGTGCACAGTTTAAAACAAGTGTCCGGGGACACGGAAAGGTGAAGGCAAGTCGGAAGCGAGGGACTCGGGACCCTAGAGTAAGGAGGCTATGCAGGCACCGAAGTGCCGAGTTACCTAGCCATGAGGGCTGCGGCTGCAAGTCTTACAGGCGTCGGGGTCTTCGCTGACGAGCCAGGAGCCGGAAGAAAAGGAGTTGCTGGCCGGCGACCAGTGATGAATAGTTCGTAGAGATCCAAGCCTGGATCGGAGATTGATGAAACCTGAAAGCAGAGGGGACCAAGTTCGTACTACTAGCCAGTAGTCAGAGGGTACCAGGAAGGCACCGGTTGGCCGTCACCTCGACCAGGTGAGTGGGCGACGCTAGGCTCTGCAGTCTCTCGGACCAGGAGGCGTTGTCGGCGTCTTGAGTGGACCAGGAGGGTCCGGGGTGCTTCTCGACAAGATGGAAGCAAGGGCCAGTCTGGAGCAACCAGACCGGCAGTGTTGATTCTCGGATGTCGTCACCGAAGGACACGAGCCAGCGGCTAGTGACCAGACAACGTGCTGAGCAGCGAGCAGAAGGGCCCCACGCAGATCGTGGAGATGCTGGGAGACTGCACTTCGGTGCTGGAGCGGCTCAGGGTCGGGGCTTCTCGGACCCCAGAGCACTCACCAGAGAGTTACCTCGATGGTCGTGCTGGTTTTTAAGAGCGTGCAGGTTCTGATGATGGCCGGTCCCTCGAGGTCTCGTCGCACCCACAGATCACAGCTGAGCTGATGACGTGGGTAGAGGTCAGAGGTGCCAGGGAAGCCGGTTCTCGTCGAGCTGGGCCGTCGGATTCCTTGAGGAAGGACTTACAGCAAACCGCAGAGTTCTTAGATGGTGCCCGCTGATGCAGGGTGACTACTCCTTAGCCACAAGGGAGAAATCTTGAGAAGAGTCTTGAAGGTCCTTTCGTAGAAAGTAGTTCTTGATTCAAAGATGATCTAATCTGGAAGGGTCCCCGCTCCGGCCTTTATCCTAAAGAAAGGGGTGGGTACATGACTAGGTCCTGCCCTAAGGGTGGGACCAGGAAGCGGGGTAGTTACACCCCTCTCCCCTGCCGGACTTTCCCCAGGCCAGGGCTGTCGCCCCTGGAACTGGTTCTAACCGGCAGATGCGTAGTGAGCACCGGGGTTCACAGTTACGTACATGTCGTGTCCCTCTAGAAGGGTGGGATGCTAACCTCATCGCCAGACTTGGTGAGAGGGCAGCACCCCGATTCGTATGACACCTTACTCGACATGCCTTGATAACGCGACACCGGAGTTACCGATATGGTACGCGTTATCATGGAACAGCTATTGGGTCTTGATTCCGCAAGCTGCAACCGGGCTCGGCTCGGGCCTGAACCTAGCTCACACGAGCCCACGCACTCTGCCTTCAGGATTGTTAAGGCCTGCCATAGGAGTGACTGATAGGAACTCGGGTGTCCATTGTATGGTTAGATATAGAACTACTATACCTAAAGCAAAGGGTGATTACACAACTTCGCCCCAGCTGTCATGCAGCCAGTTGTGTCAAATTTAGGAGGCCAGCCAGGGGTGGCATAATACATGCTGCAGCCCCTGGCGGCCCTGGGTACACCTATGCCCTGAGTTACAGGGTCTGATAAGGTGGCCCAGTACCAATTGGAAATGTACCTAGGGTACATGGAATCCATTTTAAAGAGAGAGCAGTAGGCCTGGGGTCCTGATTGGCAGGATCCCAGGTCGATTATGTCCAAAACCAGCTAAAACACAGGGCAAAAAGTTGGGGGCAACCATAGTCAGGATGTACCTTCCTACACAACCCCCCCCAAACGAAAGGAGATAAGGCTATCCTTGTCCAGGTAAGCCTCTATTACCTAAGTGGCCATATAAGGAAGGACCAGCTCTGGCTTGGTTTCCCCCTGCTTCATGGTCCACTAGGCAACCCCTCACCCTAAGGGTATCTGAGGGTCTCCACCATAGGGAATCTCTGCCTTTGGTGTGTCTTGGGAAAGAAGAAGGCTGATGCTGGGATGGAGTACTGAAGTGAGGCTCCTCTACCTTTGGGCTCAACTTCCTCCAATCACCATTCATCATGTGTGCCTTTCTTTCTTTAGCTGAGATGCACTGAGCTCTCAGGGTCAGCCTCTGGCTACCTAAAGCTGGAGGCTGAGTCCCTCTGTTTGGCTTACTGGAGGGACAGGTCAGGTCTGGGGTTTTTAGGCCCCATGTTTGGCTGTGCCCAACAGTGTCCAGCTGTGGGAGTTCCCTAACTATTTTTAAGGGGGATCCCTCAGGAGTCTGTTCTATTTTCACTTGGCTAGGTTTACCAGCTTCCGTGATCCTAATCTGCTGATTAAGGGGTTCTTTTGGACAGGGGGCCCTTTTGGGTCCGCCACTGGCCTCCCTGTCCTCTTCAGCCCTGGGCTGACTGAGGCAGGGTAGAGAGGTGCAGGTTACCTGCTCCAGACTGGGTCCCACCTGGGAAGGGTCCACTGCCATCAGGGGCTCTGCCAGGCTAGGCCTGACCACCTCTGGGGCAGTTCCTTCAACAGGGGTAGAGTCAGTTCCCGGAGGAGGCTGGCTCTCACCTAGTGTCTGGGAAGGGGAAGACTCTTCTCCCTCCTCAATGCTCTCTGTTTGAGTGGAGTGATCCATTGTTTCAGGCTTCACAACCTCACTATCGGTTTGAGTAGAGGCTGAGACCATTTCAGCCTTGCCAACCTTTTCAGGAGGGCACTCAGTTTGTGTTTGGGCTGTGACTGTCACAGCCCTCCTATCCTGTTCTGTAAAGTCTGTCTGAGCCTGGGCGGTGGCTACCACTGCCCTTCCAACCGTTTCAGGGAGGAATGGTGCTTGGACTGGGGCTGTAGCTATTACTGCCCCACTAACCTGTCTGGATAGGCCTATCATTCGGGAGTGAGTTTCTTGCTCCACCTCAGCCCATGCTGAGAGTTCCAGGTCATTCCCCAGTAAGCAATCTACAGGTAGGTTATCTGTCACTGCCACTCTCATGGGCCCTGTGACATTACCCCAACTGAGCTTGACTACTGCCATGGGATGCCTTCTCTTCACTCCATGAATGTCTGTCACCTGATAAGTAAAACCAGGGGTCAGTTGAGCAGAGGGGACCAGATGGTCACTCACCATGGTGAGGCTGGCCCCTGTGTCTCTGAATGCCTCAACTTTCTGATCATTCACTAAAACTTCTTGTCGATACTTGCCCAAAATGTGGGGTCCAGTAGTGAAGTTGGCAAACCCCATGCCAGTCTCACAGACAAGAGTGTGGTCAGGGAACCTGGCTAAGCCATAGTCCTCCTGTTTGCCCAAAGTAATGCCCACCACATTCTTGGGGGCACTCCCACCACCTGGGGGATTACCACTAGTGGTAACAGGAGGTTTAGGAGTATTACTTGGGGGTATGTTTTCCTTATTGCTATTTTTAGGGCACTTGGCATCACTTTTGTAATGGCCCACCTGTTTACAGGTATGGCAATAAGGTTTATTCTGTTCTGAAGGAGTGTTCTGGGACCCACCACCCTTGTTGGAGTTTTGGGGCCCTTGGGAAGTCTTCTCTGTGGATTTATCCCCACCCTTCTCTTGAGGCTTGGTCGATTCCTTTTTCTGGTCACCACCCTGGTTTTTAGGCCTAACCCTGGTTCTGACCCATTTGTCTGCCCTCTTACCCAATTCCTGTGGAGAGGTCAGATCAGAGTCTACCAGGTGCTGGTGTAATAACTGGTTCTGACAATTATTTAAGATTTGCTCCCTTATAATTAGATTATACAATCCTTTAAAATCAGTAACCTTACTACCCAGTAGCCAGCCTTCAAAAGCCTTAGTGGCACAATCGACAAAGTCAGACCAATCTTGAGACTGCGTTTTCGGGGTATCCCTGAACAGCACCCTGTACTGCTCAGTGGTTAGGCCGAACCCTTCAACGAGTGTATTTTTCAAGACTTGGTAATTGTTCGCATCCTCCACCCTTGTGGTGAGGAGCTTGTCTCTTCCTTTTCCTTCAAAGGAGAGCCACAAGATAGCTGCCCACTGACTCTGGGGAACACCCTGCACAGTGCAGGCCCTCTCCAAAGCAGTAATCCATTTGTGGATGTCGTCCCCTTGTTTAAAGGGGGGCACTATCTTACCAAGGTGTTTCGTATCGAAACTCTTTTCCCTATTACTAGGTACATTGCTGCCACCAGTGGGGACTACCCCACTTAACTGTTGCTCTCTAGCAAAGGCAAGCCTTTCTTTGGCCAGGGCAAGTTCTTCCCTTTCGATCCTCAGATTAGCTGCCCTTTCCTTAGCTTCGTACACTCTCCTCTGAGGGGACGTCATCCCTCTTTGAGAAGAGTTGCGAGAGCCATTGGTTCGAAGGGATCTGTTAGAGCCTCTTGATAGAGACCTAACTCGTCCATTCCCAATGTTAAGCGCACCTGACAGTAGCGCCGGGGGTCCCCCAGTACCACTATCATGTCTGCTTAAGTTGGACCGTGTCAGTCTGACGACTTCTACCTGTCCCTTATCTGCCTCGTCCCCAGAGAGATCCTCATCCTCATCCTCCTCGTCATCTTCGTTCTCAGTTGCGAGGTGAATGAGGTCAGGATCGTCCCGGGTTCCCTCGAGGGGAGGCATGCCTCCTTCTGGATTAGAAGGGCTAAGAAGCTTCTCAGCCTTCCTGGCATCATAAGTCTCTAGGAGACCAATCAGAAAGGAGGTGGTGGGGTTAGCCCCTTGCTTAATCTTCCTAGAGGTACATACTTGTCGTAACTCATGGAAGTTAAGCGCAGTATATCTTGACGGGATGACCTGTGGAGGGTCAACTGACACAAGGGGAGACTCAGAGTTTCCTCCTTTGTCCGACATACTGTTTCTAGTGTGGTGTAAGTGATGCACCTACCTACACTATGTGTTTACCTACTTTTCCCTTGCTAAGAGCTGTAGCCAAGGTGTGCTAAGCCTTGAGGAGCTACAACAGCTGGTTCAGTAGAACTCAGAGTATTCTAAGCTTTAGTTATATGTACTAACAGTACTTGTGCGATCTTTCAACAAGATATTCTTAGGATACGTGTGGTAAAACAACAGCAAGCTCAAATCCCAACCGCTGCTCACCAATGTGAGAAGTTGGCCCGATATGCAACGTTCGCTATTCTAGCGACCGCTATGTATCGTTCCAACGACCCTTATGGTGTTTGGTTGTAAGTCAACCTATAGACCAGCTATCCTAGTAGCGTGGATACGAGCAGTCTAAGGCTAAAGACTCGAGAGGGCGTGTTAAGCCAGCTGTTTACCACACATGTACCTCTTGAACACCCAGTGAAAGGACACCACACAAGTGTTATGAAAATAAACAGTATATTTATTAAGAATCACAACAGCCCTGTACTCTTTATGAGGACAGGGAACTAAGCACAAACCAAATCTCTTCAGTAAATACTTCAAGTGCACAGTTTAAAACAAGTGTCCGGGGACACGGAAAGGTGAAGGCAAGTCGGAAGCGAGGGACTCGGGACCCTAGAGTAAGGAGGCTATGCAGGCACCGAAGTGCCGAGTTACCTAGCCACGAGGTCTGCGGCTGCAAGTCTTACAGGCGTCGGGGTCTTCGCTGACGAGCCAGGAGCCGGAAGAAAAGGAGTTGCTGGCCGGCGACCAGTGATGAATAGTTCGTAGAGATCCAAGCCTGGATCGGAGATTGATGAAACCTGAAAGCAGAGGGGACCAAGTTCGTACTACTAGCTAGTAGTCAGAGGGTACCAGGAAGGCACCGGTTGGCCGTCACCTCGACCAGGTGAGTGGGCGACGCTAGGCTCTGCAGTCTCTCGGACCAGGAGGCGTTGTCGGCGTCTTGAGTGGACCAGGAGGGTCCGGGGTGCTTCTCGACAAGATGGAAGCAAGGGCCAGTCTGGAGCAACCAGACCGGCAGTGTTGATTCTCGGATGTCGTCACCGAAGGACACAAGCCAGCGGCTAGTGACCAGACAACGTGCTGAGCAGCGAGCAGAAGGGCCCCACGCAGATCGTGGAGATGCTGGGAGACTGCACTTCGGTGCTGGAGCGGCTCAGGGTCGGGGCTTCTCGGACCCCAGAGCACTCACCAGAGAGTTACCTCGATGGTCGTGCTGGTTTTTAAGAGCGTGCAGGTTCTGATGATGGCCGGTCCCTCGAGGTCTCGTCGCACCCACAGATCACAGCTGAGCTGATGACGTGGGTAGAGGTCAGAGGTGCCAGGGAAGCCGGTTCTCGTCGAGCTGGGCCGTCGGATTCCTTGAGGAAGGACTTACAGCAAACCGCAGAGTTCTTAGATGGTGCCCGCTGATGCAGGGTGACTACTCCTTAGCCACAAGGGAGAAATCTTGAGAAGAGTCTTGAAGGTCCTTTCGTAGAAAGTAGTTCTTGATTCAAAGATGATCTAATCTGGAAGGGTCCCCGCTCCGGCCTTTATCCTAAAGAAAGGGGTGGGTACATGACTAGGTCCTGCCCTAAGGGTGGGACCAGGAAGGGGGGTAGTTACACCCCTCTCCCCTGCCGGACTTTCCCCAGGCCAGGGCTGTCGCCCCTGGAACTGGTTCTAACCGGCAGATGCGTAGTGAGCACCGGGGTTCACAGTTACGTACATGTCGTGTCCCTCTAGAAGGGTGGGATGCTAACCTCATCGCCAGACTTGGTGAGAGGGCAGCACCCCGATTCGTATGACACCTTACTCGACATGCCTTGATAACGCGACACCGGAGTTACCGATATGGTACGCGTTATCATGGAACAGCTATTGGGTCTTGATTCCGCAAGCTGCAACCGGGCTCGGCTCGGGCCTGAACCTAGCTCACACGAGCCCACGCACTCTGCCTTCAGGATTGTTAAGGCCTGCCATAGGAGTGACTGATAGGAACTCGGGTGTCCATTGTATGGTTAGATATAGAACTACTATACCTAAAGCAAAGGGTGATTACACAACTTCGCCCCAGCTGTCATGCAGCCAGTTGTGTCAAATTTAGGAGGCCAGCCAGGGGTGGCATAATACATGCTGCAGCCCCTGGCGGCCCTGGGTACACCTATGCCCTGAGTTACAGGGTCTGATAAGGTGGCCCAGTACCAATTGGAAATGTACCTAGGGTACATGGAATCCATTTTAAAGAGAGAGCAGTAGGCCTGGGGTCCTGATTGGCAGGATCCCAGGTCGATTATGTCCAAAACCAGCTAAAACACAGGGCAAAAAGTTGGGGGCAACCATAGTCAGGATGTACCTTCCTACAGCGAGAATGCGGCCTGCCCTTGGATCGCCCGTAAGATAACCCACTGTGATTACATAATGTTGTATGTAATAAACCTGCATCAACTTTTCCCAATCTAACACTGGTGTCTGTGTGTTATTTGCGGGATGTTGGGTATGTTGGGGCGGGGGTTCTGTTGACCTGATGGGACTATGCGGCTGCCCGAGGCCACCCGGTGGCCATCAGGAGGGCGGGCCCTTAGTCCCAGAGGGCTGCCCCCGCCCCTTGCCTATGGTCACCCACTCCTCCCCCGGGCAGGTGGAGCCCGGCAGGAGGGTGGGCGGGACTGTGACGCGCATCCGGGGCGGCAGGCAGGGTGAGGGGGTATATATCTTCCCCTCGCCATTTTAGTGGCCTCTTTGCCGCTCCGGACGTCGCGCGTCGTACATCGGGACACTCTTTTCCCTCCCTACCTCTTACCCAGAGTGTCAGCTAAGGGGGGGCTCCTGGGGGAGCTTTAATGTGTTCATTTTCATTGCAGGCGGAGTTACAGGGCGATCCGGAAGCAGAGAGGTGCAACACTGTACTTCAGCGGGCACATAGGGGTGCCAGAGCCTAACCTCGAACCTCATGGGATGTGGGAACCCGTGTCGGCGCCCCAGTAGTTCTTTGGGCGGTTGTGGGCCTGTGCAACCGGGGGTTTGCCTAGACACGCCCCGCAAGGGGTGTGAGTAGTGTGATTACCATAATGGCGCAGCAGATGGGTGGTTCGCCTCTGTGCTGCTTGGCTCTTCAGGAAGGCAGGTGGCGAGAATGCAGCCTGCCCTTGGATCGCCCGTAAGATAACCCACCGTGATTACATAACGTTGTATGTAATAAACCTGCATCAACTTTTCCCAATCTAACACTGGTGTCTGTGTGTTATTTGCGGGATGTTGGGTATGTTGGGGCGGGGGGTTCTGTTGACCTGATGTGACTATGACTGCGGCTAACGACTCGGACTTGTATAAGCCGGTTTTGGAAGCGCGAGGACGTTTCACTGGAAACTAAACGCCGCCTGGTTACATGACAACCACCTTCGCGTGGGTGTAGTACGTCAGCTGACATTGTCGGGCCGATTAGGGTTCGAGCCATTGGTCTATCTAATCGGGCCAAATTATTGTGCTCATTAAAAATATGCCAAGGGTGGGGATAAAGCTCGCATGAGTGGGCATTCTGGAATATCATTTGTAGCGGAAGAAAGGTGGGTTGCGCATGTATTTGAAAACATATTTTAAAAAATGCACGCAGTGACATATCACAGTTCACAGGGTACATTTTGCACACAGTGCGTTCCGTTTGAAAAGCATTTCAGACATTGTAAATATGCACATGTACTACAATGGTCGTGAGCATAACAATACTATTTCCATATTTAGTCAGCAAAAAAATACTTCTCGTATATGCAGTATTGCCATTGCATGCGAATAGTGACATTATCACGTTTTATAGAATACATTCTGCACGTTGTGTGTTCAGTTTCAAATATTGCAAATTATGTGCTTAATGATGATGTTTCAACCAAGGTCTACCACTTGCAAAATAATGGTTAATAAAGTGCCCGCACTAACAGTATCACAGTTTTCAGACCACATTAGGCTTGTTCAGTTTAGAAAGCATTTCAGACATTGTCAATTACAATTGTGCGTGCGTTCTAAGACGTCCATCAGCCTGGAACCTTGCAACATCCCCTAGCTAGCCTTTCGCGTGTATGCAACATTGACATTGTATGTGAATTAAAAAAGGTTGGTTTTTTTGTGGTATATCAAGGGCCCCCTGGTAAGGATAAAGATCCTGGGTCAGGGAAAAAGGTACAATGCGAAGGTATCAACCCAGGCTATCTTACAAACAAACAACACTCGCTATGTGCAGAAAGATTCTGTTCCGAAATGAGCATGAACTATAACACAAACAATAAACTTGATATCAAAAAATGATTTGTTTTAATTAAAAAAGGTTGATTTTACAATTAGATTTTGTATACAAGATAAATTGATGCAATAAAACAGATATTTTTTATAGATAAAACATATAAATTAAAAACACTCAAAGGGCAATTTTGTTTGACCTATCTACTATTGCTGCGGCTGTAGTCTGTCAACGCGTTTCGACACGTCGTGGTGTCTTCATCAGGACAATTATATTTGCAGCCAATTTCTCTGGTGGGACTTTTTTAAAGGTCTTTAATTCTTCATTTTAGTACACGAAGGGTGAGGCACCTTTAAATACATATATTGCGGTATGTGAAATCTTTTTCTCGAGATTTCCCTGCTCCCTTCCCACTTATCGTGTTCTAAGTTTTATGTAGATTCTCTTCGCTTTGAAGATCCGTACTATCTGATAAAAATTATGATATAACTGTAGGTTAAAATATAGCACAACATTTTTGAGGCTGAATCTTTATAAATTTGAAACTCTTATGTCTCTCACCGCTTCAAGGATTGCCTTCAAGGTTAAGCGGTACAACACATGGTGCCGGTAAATGATGCCGATGGAGATGTTAAGAACGCCGGGGGTTAAACCAATGTTCCCATGTGACCCTTTTAAGATTCTTTTATCAAGGATATAGAGGTTCCGTTTCTGCGGCGGGTCTCTCGCAGTGTGAACCAGTCTTTCTTTACGCGGAATGCAGTATTAACGTCACGGGGCGTACAATTTCAGAGGGACTTGGTTTTCTATCCCCTTATAAGAATCTGCAAAGTATTCTCTGTTGTGGTAATTCCATCAGATACCGGCGGGTTTTTCGAAAAAGGTTGCACACTGAGACGTTCTCACCATTCTCAGACCGTTGTGTGTTCAGTTTACATTATACATATTCGTACGTTCTTTAACCTAGTGAAGACTACGGGTCAAATAATGGTTAACAGGGTGCCCGCACTGACAATATCGCAGTAATATTTACATTCAGTTTATTAGGCATTACGACATTGCCATTTACCAATGTGCGTCCGTTCTATATCAGCCTTGGCCTGGGACCTTACTATGTCACCTAGCTAAAGGCAGAAATATTTCCCTCATGTTACTAGATCTAATATGCATTCCGTGAACGCACTTACTCAGGTAACTGCAGTTGAGGGTATTCATCTTGAAATAACCCCTAGGTGGAGGTAGACATATTTCCATCTTGCTACTCAATAAAGTGGGCAACCACTAGGGATTGAAAACCTGAGGTAACGAGGACTTGACTGTCCGCAGGTATTCAAGGTGTATCAAGCATCGGGGGCGTTGTGAAAAGCTATCCAACTACAGTTGTCCCATTTGTCTAGAAATGTCCTCCATTTCATTCCACCCATTCTGTACTGAGTTGAGAGAATGTATCCATCTGCAGTCTCTATAGATTAGCCGATATCCCACTTGTAAGCCAAGTTGATGAAGCTCACGTTGATGGCCATGAAGTTTATGTGTCAAAATGGCCAATGTTGGTAAAAAGGAGAGGTGAATATATGCATTATGGTCACTCTAAACGAATAAGAGGTCCAGGTAGTGAGGCACAAAGAAAGTCAAATTTAAGAGCGACGAAAAAAGGAAAGGGGAGGAAGGAGTCATTAGAAGAGGTAACACATAAGCTCAAGTCTCAATCGAATAAAACGGCGAGGGTTCAGAAAGGTATTGATTTTGAGAAAGAGGCCTTCTTATCAGCAAAAAAAGAGAAGTATAACAGGAAGCAAACCCAACAGGATAAGGAGATTCATTTAACCTCAAAATTAGCAAAGACACAGGCTCAGTAGCCCCCCAGCAAAAATAAAAGTAATGCAAACTGGGAAAGTAGCCCTAAAGTGACAACTAGATTAAATACACTATATTATCAAGGTGTTACAAAGTCAGAAGAAGTGGTTGATAGAGGGAATAAGTGGCTTTACTTTGAACACGTAAAATTGGGAAGGGGTGGCAAAAAATCTAAAAAGAGTGGGTATTTAAATAGAGCACACATACTCAAGGTTTTTGCCCATTGCCAAAGTTTAAATGGAATAGGCTCTCGAGATCTAAGAAAGGTGGGATTCCAAACAATTGGGGAGGGCAAGGAGGTCACCAAAGTACAGCTTTATTCGGCTTGGTGACGTCCGCAATAGAAAACGCAGAGCAAGAAATCCGTAAAGAGGGGATTCGCCTAGTGTCCAAAGAAGAGTTTGACCCAGTGTTTAAGGTGCCCCAGCAGAAACCTTTCTTAAGGTATCATGCAGGCTTAAGCAAAAGGCAGGTGAGGCTCCCCGATGAGGAAATAGAGGAAGGGAGAGAAAATTTTAATATAGTAATAAACAATACAGATATGTTGGAGGCATGGAAGAATTGGAGTAACACCTCCAGCTTAGCAGGACCTTCACATAGTTACAGGGAAGATTCAGTAGTGAATGGGCCTTTAAGTGATGTAGAATAGGCAATGGGGCAGCCACAGAGCATACAATTGGTCTCTTGGAACATAAATGGATTGGGAACACTTCTAAAACGTGAAACTGTGAAAGAACTTGCAAAAGAGAATGCCATTATTTGTATACAAGAGACCTGGCTCTGTGGTGTTCCCCAAATAGTTGAAGGGTTCCGACAAGTCCACCGTGCAGCTGTAAAATCAAACTCTGGGCGCCCCGAAGGTGGCTTGTTGACAATGATATCAACAACCCTAACAACTAAAACCATTTTGATATCTGTAAAGTGTAAGTGGCTTCTAGCCTGCAGAATCCAAACCACACTTGCGGATAAGAAATATAAATTTATACTGATCCTAAATGTGTATATGCAATGGAATTCAACAAAGGAATATGGGGTCGAATTGTTACATTTTAAGAATGATATGGATGCACTTTGTGATATGTATGGAAATTACCTGATTGTGTTAACGGGAGATTTTAACCATAAACTAAATCCAAAATTGTCGGATCAATGGTACTCAGAAATTCTAGATGCATATGATATAAAAAATGCAGAGTTTATGGAAACAAAAATCTTTACAGATGCGGTGGAATTGGGCAACTATTTATCAAATAAAAGTTTATTTTGTTTAAATGGAAGGATAGTCCATGACCGCCCGGCAAAGAAAACTTTTAAATATGGGGCACATAATTGCCCAATAGACTATGTGTTTTTGCCGGCATGGAATTTCGAGTTAGTGAAAGATTTTAGCATTAACCTCATGGAATGTAGTGATCACAATTTAATAAAGTTAGAATTGGGAATAGCACAATATATGGTTTGCGACAGAGTTATCTGGCAAGAGACAGAGTACCCGAAGCAGATGACCACTAGGTTATCTGAAAAATCTATAGAGAAGCTTGCTAGCCTGCAACATAAGATTCAGCTGGGTTGTTTGAAGGGCCAAGACCTATTCTGGTTTGTGGAAAAAATAAAACAAGTAGTAGAAAGTATAAGTATAGAACTAAGGCCCACTGCAAAAGAACAGAATAAGAAAGGAAATACTCAAAGTAAGAAAGGAACATGGTTTAATCAGGATTGTTTAGTGAAAAAAAGAGAAGTTAGGAGAGAAGAGTGTAGCCTACGCAAAAATTTACACGAGCAAAGGCGGAAAACTTAATAAAAATAAAGAGAGAATATAATATGTTAATCCGCAATGTAAAAAGGATTCATAAAGAATCTTGCTGGGGCAAAATATTGGAATCCATTGAAAATAAGGACCTACGGCAATTCTGGAAGCCAATACAGTCAGCCAGGGAACCCTTGATTGCACCAATGACCTGTGTAGTAGAGGAAGATGTATGGGCTGAGTATATTCAGAAATTGTATGCCCCGGGGAGGTTGTCAGATAATTTGGTACCAAAGCAGTGGAGAGATCTAGTAGGGGATCTCAAACATGATTGCTCAGTAATAAAGATCCTTAGGATAATTAGGACTTTAAATTTAACTAGAGCGGCAGGCCCGGATGATATGCCGGCCCTGATATTAAATTCAAACCAGCCTTGGTGGGCGGAATTCTTCTCAAAAATGTTTACTTTAATACTAGAGCAAGGGCTAATACCTGCAAACTGGAAGGGTGCAATAATAAGGCCTCTGCATAAAAAAGGAGATGTACATGCCCCTAAAAACTACAGGCTAATTAACCTATTAGATATAGAAGAAAAGATTTTTGCTAAGATGATACTCGGTAAGTTAAAAGAGTGGGCGGATCTTCGGTCAATCGTACCAGTGGAACAGGGTGGGTTTAAAGAAGGCCACTCTACGATTGATCATTGTTTTGCCCTGTGGGCCTTAGCTAGGAAATCGATTGAACAAAATGGCAAATTATGCTGCTGTTTCGTCGATTTCCGAGCTGCCTTTGACTCAGTAGATAGAAGCAGCCTTTGGGAAGTGCTAGAAAATTATGCATTGCCGGAGGGCATATTAAATATTCTAAAAGAATTACATAGTGGCAACTGGGCCCAGGTCATTAGAGATTCAAAGGGCTCATTAACGCAGAAAATCCCTGTAAAGAATGGCTTGAGACAAGGGTGCGTTTTGGCACCCTTGCTCTTTTCAATCTTCCTATCAGACCTTCCCGTGGTTTTGAAAGTTGAAAAGAGTGCGAGCCCGCGCATGAATAATAATAAAGTTGCATGCCTTTTATATGCTGATGATCTAGTGATCGTGGACCAAACTGAAATGGGCCTCCAAAGGAAATTAAATGCTTTTAAAATATATTGTGACAAAAAGTTTCTATCAGTGAATATGGAGAAAACAAAGATCCTATGTTTCGGAAGAGGGTAAAAAATTTTAAATGGTTTTTAGATTTAGACAAATTAGAGGTAGTAAATGAATACAAATATCTAGGCCTGTGGTTTGACAGTGCATTAAAGTGGAATACCCACGTGGCGGCACAAACTTCAAAGGCGTCCTCATCGGTCTGTGGATTGAAAAAATGTAATAAGGACTATGGTGACATGTCTCACAGACCGTTACTAAAGGCATTTGAAGCTATGATACCCCCACAAGTTCTCTACGACGCTGAAGTGCTCTATCTGAGTGGTAAAAGGGGTTGGGACCGGGAGGAAGGAAAGATAATTAAAATCCTGTTGTCCCTACCTAACGGATTCATGTTGCAAGCTATTAGATTGGAGGTAGGCTTGACGGCATGGGAGGTAAAGGCACAAATGTCATTGCTAAGATTTTGGAACCGCCAGACGCTCGGTGGTGAACAGAAGGTGTCAATTTGGTGCAGAAAGGAAATACAAGCAAGCAGTTTACATTGGGCACGGGAAGTGAGGAAAACCCTTCAGCTAGTAACTGCGTAATTAAAGTTGACCCTCGAACAACCCTTATTGGACCTAGTTTTTACTAAGAAAATGCTTAGGGACCGAGGGCAAGAATATTCCAGATCACAAGATCTGGAGTACCTGAAGTTGAAAAAATCAGTGAACTGGGTAAGGAATGAATGGGAAAAGGCGGTCCGGTTCCCTTATTTGGATGTGTTACCCAGTAAATGGTTAAGGTACGAAATCATGAAGGTTCGGGTAGGCTTAAATCCATGGAAGATCGATAGTAAATTAAAAGTAGCCCTGATCCAACCTGATGGTATTTGTAAATGTGGCCTAGGTGTGAAGAATGATATTTTACATATATTACTGGACTGTACATGGATTTTAACAGTGCGTAAAATGTATTTACGTCCAATATTTTTAAAGTATAAGGTAAACACACGATCAGAGGCTGTTGTTCTCCTCACTGAAATGTCGTTTTTAGATATCACAATTGCGTTGGGGAAATTTTTGAAAGCAATAAGAGAAGCTGTAAAGGAGACAACCAAGGAAGTTGGGAAATTTTAAGATATTAAGATTTTAAAAAATGGAAAATATCAATTTAGTGCTTTTATGGTTTTAAATGTGTACTGAGTGTTAAAA
Organism: Lissotriton vulgaris; assembly: GCF_964263255.1. NCBI lineage: Eukaryota > Metazoa > Chordata > Amphibia > Caudata > Salamandridae > Lissotriton > Lissotriton vulgaris. The sequence continues at coordinate 929,606,415 of NC_141685.1, read as the reverse complement.
TGAACTATGATGTAAAATTTCTATTGCTAAGTGGATCCATGGTCTTGTGTATGGTTTATAGACTATTTTCTAAATGAACTTTGATTTTACTACTACTACTACTACTAAAACAGTCTTTGTAATTAAGAGACTTGGTGACAGATCCCCCTCTGGCATTCTGGCAGATATTTTCCAAGACCCACCACTTGATGTCATCTGGTGTGTGGTTGTGCGCGATAAAGTGTTCAACCAATGGTGCCCCCACTGTTTTGCATCTTATTCTGCTCATATGTTGCAGGATCCTAGTTTTGAGACTCTTTGTCGTCTGACCAACATATATTTGAGTGCAGGGGCAAAGGATAGCGTATTTCACCTGGGAGCTATTACAGTTGGTAAAGTGTGGTAATTTGTAGGTTCTATTGTTGTATGTGAAATCAGTACCCTCCCTGCACAAATCACAGGCTTTGCAGCTTCCACATCTTCGTGCCCGGTCACAGGCGGGAGGCCCAGGTAGCCTCTAAGGTCTGGTTGTTTGGGCAGTTCTAGGAAAGCTTTCACAACCCTGTCCTAAATGTTCTTTCCCCTTTTAAAGGTGAACAATGGCTGTTGAGTAGTTTGTAGTTCACCAGCAATGAGATTCCAATACTTCTTTACAATCTTTTTGATATCATTGCTCCTTGTGTTAAAAGTTGTTACGCAGACAATATTGTTGGTCTCTTTGGATTTCTCTTTGACTTCAAGTAACTGGTCCCGGGGACAGTACCAAGCTTGTTTTTTGGCACGTTTCAAAAGGCCAGTCGGGTATCCCCTGGCCTTCAATCGGGTTGTTAATTCTTCTGACTCCCTGAAAAAGTCCTTTCTGAGGGAGCAATTTCTCTTCAGCCTCAAGTACTGTCCGTAAGGCAAGTTATCCCTTAGGTTGTGGGAGTAATGGGAGCCATACATCAACAAGGTATTTCTCTCCATCGCCTTCTGATAGAGTTCACAATACAGCAGTCCATCATCTATCCTGAATGTGAGATCCAAGAAATCTATTGATTCTCTGCTGCAAGCCATTGTAAATTACTCCTGTTGTTGAGCCATGCATGAAATTCCATCAATTCACTCTCTTCGCCAGACCATATCATTATCACATCATCGATATATCTTTTCCAAACCTCAATCTTGTTGAGGTACGGTTTTGACTGACTATACAGATGTTCCTCTTTGTAGCTGCCATGAAAATGTTAGCTAGACTTGGGGCATACGTAGCGCCCATAGCTACTCCTTTACATTGATAGTACTGTCTCCTGAAAATGAAATAATTATTTTTCATCTCTATCTCAAGCAGTGAAATCAAGAAGGTTGTTGGGATCCAGTGCGGTCCTGGTCTTGAATCCAAAGTTGTTCTGATTATTTATACTGCTTTGTCCTGCGGGATAGATGTGTATAATGATGACACATCCAACGTGACCAATATCTGTTTGCGGTGATCAAAAGGTTGCCCTTCCAGCAGTTGTATTATATGCATGCTGTCTCTCACAAAGGATTTTGTTTTGGGGACCCATGGCCGTAGGAAGTGTTCAATAAACTGGTTGAGAGGTTCTAAAATTGAACCACAGCCAGATACTATTGGCCTCCCTGGTGGTTTTTCTAGTCGCTGTGTACCTTTGGCAGGGCGTAGATAGTTGGAATCCAAGGTTCTTTTTGGTTCAGAAAGTCATATTCGTGCCGACTCAGGAAACCCTCATCAACCTCTGGGTTGCTTCTCCTATCAGGACTCTGAGATCCGCAGTGGGGTCCTTTGTGGTTAGACAATAGCTTTCTCTGTCTCCAAGGTGTCTTCCTTGATGATCTTGCTTCATAATGTATATATTCTTTCTTCTTTGATGAACTCGCTTCGAAATGTATATATTGTTTAATATTCAGTACAAACTAAAGAAATAGTACGTACCCGACAGAACTGTTTGTATACTTTCTACTTCCGCCCAGGTTCTGAGGGATACTGGGTTACCCCATTGTAACTTACTGGTCCGTGGCGGTAGACATTCCATCACCTGTCGCAATCTGAGTATCAGTGCCCTTCAGTCTCTCTTCAAATTTCCTGCGCCATCATATTTTGCCGCTGGGTAACAGTTCTCTGGAACTTTACTAATAAACGTACTTACCTGTGCAATATCCTGTTTCTTTGTTACATTTATGGATACTATTACAGTCAGTAAACATGGATTTATTAGACAATATTATATTGAAAATGATTAACACCGCCTTATTGTTTGAATGGCTTTTGAACTTCTACAATACCCAATACTTTAATAAACAATAAATACAGACCCAATCAGTACTATATTTTCACAGCTGTGCAGCCTTACAGGGTTTTTTGAATATGCAGTTGCTTAAGTATATACAAAATAAAGCAAGAAACAATTAAAGTCGGACACAAACCTGTATCCAACTTAGTGGTAAGGACATACAACATGAAAACAGAAAGGCTCAGGCAGAGTAAATTGTTTGTATCGGGCACATTTTGATATGAGAAACAAATTATAGTGGAGACACCATTACCCAAAATGAGTATTAACTAAAGAAGTGTATATGGCGCACAATACACTTTAAATGTTTTTTGCTTCATTTTGTATATATTTAAGCAACTGCATATTAAAAAAAAACTGTCCGGCTGGACAGCTGTAAAAATTGTACTGATTGGGTCTCTATTTATTATTTACTCACATTAATCCTTGTCTAGGGACCACTGTCTTTAGAAATAACTTATGTCATATGTAGACATAGCCCATCCAGTAGGATGGCTGTCCTACCTGCAGTGAGTTTGTTAAAGATGTTGGCAACCTTTTCTTGGAAGAAGTTAGCCATAGCATTACAAAATTCTTCATTTATCACTGCAGTGTTGTTTTTTATAACACGAATACTGCTCAGAGTAGTAGGAGGTTTTTGCCATTAGGATACGTTTTTTATGTTTGGATCATTTGTTTTTGTAGATGATTTTCTCCTCAACCTCATACTTTGTAGACCAATTCTGTTCTTGCCTATGGCAGTTCTGCCTTGATGCCCTAAATTCTTTGTTGTACCATGGCTGGGAGGCTTTCTTCGGTATGATTTTTTGTTTGATTGGGGCTATAGTATCTAGGGCCGACTTTAGCCTGCACAAGAAGTTTTCAACACTTTGTTCTAAGTTGGCAGGGTATAGAAGTAAGAGCATCTCCCAGTTCGGCCGGCTGAATTTAATGCCAGACTCTATTAAAGATTTTATGTCATGTATCTCTGTGTCTGGTGTTTTTTTAATCTTTATCTGCCAGTTATCTGCCCAGTGATCGGACCAAGTGAGAGGGAGCAAAGGTAATAGGTTTGTATCTGGGTAGTTGGAGTAAACCCCATCTAGCATGTGTCCGGTCTTGTGCGTCTGTCCTCTAGAGATTAAAGATAGTCCAAACGCATTCATAGCCTCAATCAGCTTTAGGGAATCTGGGTATACTTCTTTTTCCAGGTTGAAGTTAAAATCGCCTAGAACCATGAAAATGCAATGGATTAGGAAGACAGCCCTCGTGGAGTGTGTTCGAGGAAAGATGAATTAAGAATTAAAATTAAAAGGGGACTGAGAATAGTTTATTCAAATTGGTCTTTATTTTTTTAAATATGCAAACCTCTGGTGCATGCAAAATGACCAAGGGCTTGATTGAGAGTTCGGCGGACCAGTTACTCTGTCACGAACATGACGGATATCCCTTCTGCCATATGACACGTGCCATTGGATATAATACACTTGTAATATGCCGGACAGGATTTCCGTTACATTTGTGGTGGAGTAATCTGTCCGCCGAATTTAAGGCCTTAAGTGACTTCCTATTCTGATAATTGTCCTCTATGTTTACAACATATAGAGAGACAGATTTTTATGCGTGTGTTTATGTGTATATGAAAATTAGATTTTTTTATTTTTTCATTTATACGAAAGGTTGTTTGAAAAAATGTATTAACAGATGCTAATAATGTACTTCATAGACGAAGTCAAGTGATACAATTGGGTGACATTCGTGTAGCAGCTTTAATCTCTAGGGTACTACATGTTATATCATGTTATGTTATGTGTGTTTTATGGAATGCTAATCACCTGTGAAGGTATCCAAACACTCTGTAGCAGATGTATGAGGACCATATTTTTAAACAAATGTAAGTCTCCAAACGTAAGCAGGCGGATGTGCGAATGTGGAGTATGAAAGTTTACCAGTTGAAAGAGATGTGGCCAGAACACACAGGTGTGCTTCACAGTTTTGAAGCACTGGGTACTTCTTGAAATGATGGCCCACAATGCTATCATGTTTATTAATGTATTCACAGATGTGTTGACGATAATTATATAATATGATGATTTTTTTCAAACTCAATCACAAAAATAAGACAATTATACAATATCAAATAGAGCTCATCACTTTAACTTGCTTGGCCATTTGTTAATTTTATGAATTTTTTTTTCAAAATGAAAAATAGCAAAAGGGTAGCAGAGGGTGTTTTAAGTTGTACTGTTTAACTGCATTAGCCATACATAAGGTTTAAGAATTAATGTGTATCAAACGAAATCAGAAAAATAAAAAAGGAGAGAATATTTTCAAACCGTGCTTGGTCAATGGCTGCTATGAACTTTATATCCAACTATCTACAATGGGTAATGTTACATTTCCATCCAGTACCTGTATTATCAGAAGTAATATGGTTTTATGTAGGGTTAAGATCAGAAAGTCTAAGGAACACGTTCATGTAAAATATTATTCTAACCCCACTGGTATGGGAACTCGTACATCTCTCATGCTGTGCCTACATCTTATTTTTGCAGTACCTCGGTACTGTACTTCTGACCACCCACCACCACAAAATCGAATCAGACTTCAGTCTGCGATGAAAGTTAATGGAACGTCATAACCCAGACTTAAGCATTACAATTCCATATTAATAGCAAAATGTGCTAAATAACAATATATTTGGTTTAAATCTCATCTATGCAGAATCATGATGGCCTTAAATGTCATATTTACCATCTTGCATCCCTAGTGAAGGGTTCTATGATGCTATATCAATACCATTGCATCCAGCACATTGCCTACCACCACTTTATCTTGTTAAGTATATTGTGACAATGTGTCCCTCTGCATTGTCTACCTGACTCTAGTAACTATTGTATTCGTCTACTATCTTACTATTCGAGTAGGTCAAAGCAATAGAAGCAAAACTATTGTGATGCAATATAATGCATGATATATAGTAGGTATATAACAGTGGAAAAGAATATGATTTCACAGAGGAAGTCTGAAGCCCTTGCTGAAGAATTTCCCACCGAGGTTGCAGATTTCTAGTTACTCTGCTTATTCCCAGCAACTTGGAGAGGCAGGCCAGCACAGTGCCGAGGCCTTTCACTTGTTTATCCTGGCCTGCTTTCCACGAAAGGTCAAAGAGCAGAAAAAGGCCCATGAAAATGGCGGTGCTTACTCGTTCACAATTCAGCATCTCTGCATCCTCCGCCAAGGATGAAGGTCTCTGCAAGCAGATTAACACCACAGTAGGACAACAGCTTTCTGTAAAATAAACATAACTGAACCAAACTGATTTAGCAGTCTGTAAACTGTTTAAAATAAAGAACCCATCAGAGCCATAAACAGAACTCTACAATAACAGACCATTTATTTTCCACATCTGGGGTAGTACGATTTCGACTCAAAAAGGGATGAAACGTGTGTGTTTGACTGTATTATTGAACAAGATTTCATCTCTGCTTTTCATGAGTTTTTAAAAGCTTTTTCTCAATAATCAATGATTGTCATTTTGCTGCATATTTCTTAAATAAAAATTAAGTTTACTAGCTCTTTAGAAAATGATACCACAGCACCAGTCGGTGATGGCAAGTGTTCTCTTTGCCTAGAACGGCAAAGCTAATTCCTGCAGCCCTCTCTTAAGCATTTTACACCCAGAAAAATGTAAAAGTCCAGCTTCTTCTTTCATACTGGCATTTCCCAAACTTAGATAGTTTCCAGTGTGTATTTTTTTAATTTTGCATGCCTCCTTGCGTATAAACTTCCAGATTGAAGGAATGAAAGTATAATAAATCTGTCTATGTACATAGAGGGCGTTTACATGTAGGTTGCTTAGTATTTTGCACCGCTGCTAAATACATTTGCATTGATATATATTTTTCCAAAGATTATGAAAACTTCCCAGTCTTACCCGCAAGTTTTGGAAACTTTTTCCACAAATGTGCGCCTCGAGTGTTGTCAAAGTACATGCTTTATAACTTACGTCTCCAGATGTTTGGCTTACATCTTACATCAGAAGTGTTGTAAATGTTTATGTCTTAAGACTCAGAGCTGGCTTTAAATCTTAGGTCTGGTAGCTGTATACCTTAGGAGTTTTGGACAAGTTGGATTTGCATGTACTATTAGTAGTTTCCCGAAGATAGGCACGTGGGATGCTGGGTGTACATCTTACGTCAGTAGTATCATCAAGGGGTACGCCTTATATGTTTGACTTTTATCTTCCGTCAGTCTTTTTGCTGAGGCCTACCCTGTACGATTGTGTTCCAATCTTATGTCTGCATTGCTGTAAACATGGAGCAGCAATGGTTCCCTTGGGTGAAACGTTTTCCGCACAACTGTCTGCATAACAACTGATAAACCAGCATGTTAAATCATGTTTTTAATTACTGCCTGATATGCAAAAGACAATGTAAAAGTTGCTCCAAAAAAAGGCTCAGTGAAAGTGTCATGTGAGAAAAATGCAAAAGTGCACTAGTTTCATAAAAACAACAACATTCCAACAACACTGTTGACAGAGTAAAACCGGATTGTAATTCATAGGCGTTATGGGATCGGTTTGACCGCTCTGCCAATCTTCTGCGGGTAGTAGGTTATGGAAGAGTCAAAAGAGGGGTCAGGGCAGTTAGGAACAGGGTAGATGTAGGAGTAGAGAAATGGGGCAAAAGGAGTCAAACGGAGGGGTGAAGCGGGGGAGAGAAGCAGGAGAAAGCATCACCGGTCTCTAAACTGACTGCTTTCACGCCACGCGGCTCTCAACCAAACGCAGTAGGTGCCTATCGCACGGCACGTGCTCCTATCCCTAACCTCCTGTTCCACCTATACCCTTTAATGACATCCCTCTATGCCTCCATGTGCCACCTTGAGCCAGAGAGTTGGATTACCCAGACTGCCCAAACTCCTGGGCAAACCATGCCTCTCACTGGTCTGCAAGTCCCGCTGGCTTCGTAAGCTCCAACTGAGCTCTTCATTGCTCCTGTCCCTGGTCCTGCCTCGTGCACTGTAAGACAAGACCCTTGTGCACACAGGCTGGCGTTTCACATGGGCCAAGCCCGCTTCTCTTCTTCCTCTGCCCCATCTGCGAATAATAATCTTCTTCTGGATCCTGCGGGTCTCGTTGCTCCTACCGACCTGAAAAGACTCAACGGGGCTAAATGAGGCTCGCTGCTCAGGTGCAGTGCATGGTAACAGCAGCCTTCTCCTCCCCTCCTGCTCCTTCCTAAATGCGAATAATCAGCTTTTATCAGCTCATGTTAGCGTCAACCTTCAGAGGTCTGATCAGGCTGAAAGGGGGCTTGATCTTCTGAGATGAGGGAACCCCCAAACTATCTGCAAAGAGCTTGGGCGTTACCATAGACAGGGACCTAGCTTTGAAACCCCAGATAGGGTCTGTGATCTCAACATGTATCCTGATGATCAGGAAAATTAAAAGGATGTTGACAGAGTAGTACAATGATTCAACACGAAGGACTCGTGATTCCAGTTCAGTTTTTTAAATTTTGTCAAGAAGTTAATTTGTCAAAGTTTCGTCCACTCCAGAAACTCAAATAAGGGTACAATGAAAGCCGTCTGCTGGTAAAGAGAAGTTGGTTTGCATAAATCTGCCACACTGGAACAGCAGCTGTTCAAACCACTTGGTGGTTTCTCATACGTACTGAAGGCAAAGCTTTTAGCCACCGGGAATCCGTGGAAAGGTAGCTCGGCATCTCAAACTTGTAATTTTTTTTCTGCACAATTTTTGGAGCACCTACTACATCATCTTTCTCATATTAGAGAAAAACATGTAGTAATTAAAAGCCTGTTATAATATACTTAAGTGTATTTTGCCAGAGAAGAATAGGCAAAAAAATGCTTTTCTCAAGAAGACAAGGTACCCGGGAATACCGGGTCGCCCCATGATAATTTTGGTTTTGTATTACAGTAAAGGCATACAAATGCCTTATATGTCGAACTTATATCTGACAAATACAGTAGCGCCTTGTGTAAAGCAGATCACTGGATCAAAACACAAGCACATAACTGTTTTAGGAATCCATGTGCAACATCTGAAACTCAACAGAACGTTTCCATTATTAAAACACCACCAACCCACCCAACCGTCTACTAGCTGAGCTCATGTTGGCAATCGTGGGAGTGAATTTTTAGTTATCAGCTGTGCTTTTGGAGCAAAAAAGCAATTTGTTACTACAGTGATTCATTTCGACAGTCCCACATTTAGGCACAAACAATGGCATCAAGAGAACAATGTAAAATGGAATAAAATACACCGGCTTCAAGATCACACACTGTGTCAGTGCAGACATTGGTCTTCAATGCAGCAAATGTAGAGGGTAGGGCTGGCTATTAACACGGGTGGCCTGGACTCCTCTCTATTGACCTGCAGCAGTAGAATTGCTTCAGAATGCAAAAGCCACCTCCCAACCTCCCCAAAGGTGTCCCTGTGTAAGTGAACTATATCGCTGATGTGAATTCTGCAGGGTTGTGTACTCCAAGGGGTCTGAAGTCCCTTCATGATGGGTAGTGTGAGAAGCTTACACTGCTGCGCATGAATTAGCCTCCTGTATGACCCCTGTATTATAACCGCTCCTATATTATATCCAGCATCTTGAGGTGATTTCAATTTGCAGTGCGTGACATACAGTATTTGAAAGTGTCTGCTTGCAATTTTAAGGGCATGGATGATGGGGCTAGTGATTCCTTTTTGAACCTCACAATGTTTGAGGTGATAAACCTCTAATACTTTAGTTCAGCACAGAGAACTTTAACAGGCTCTTTGCAGTCTGCTACTTGGAGTTTCAAATACTAAATCTGTTCAGCAATTCAGGCATCCCATTGCTCCACAGTTTGATGTTTCAGTTGTAATTTTCAAGATCTCTTCAGTGACATTCACTTAATCTCTTCTGCACAGTCCTTCTCCAGGTCCCTTCTTCCTACGCACAAGCTATTGAAAAGGAATCACGTCCGGGGCAGTAAACTCACATCTCAAACGGAAGAACTTTATTCTCCTGGGGGAGGAGGCTGTCTCTAGTTGCAGGCTTCTTTGCCTTCTGTTTTGATTTCTGCAATTCATACTTTCGGATTTTCCTAGCCCTGTTCCACAGATAGTAGGCCACTCCGCCGGTTACAGCAACCACCAATCCCACAGATGCCAAGACCAGGCCAAGGATTAACGGCAATGTGTCTGCAAAAGAAAGGACATGGTAAAAGAAACAGTTACAGTTGAAAAATTGCCCCTGCTCAAACTCAAGGGGAAATGTGCCAAACTTATGATTCTCTCAAAAAGCCTAAAAACATCCCTTAACATTTTGATAATCTCTTTAACATTTATTAGTTCAAGACTTTCCACTTCATGATTTCCCCTTACACCTTTGGTTATACATTTCATGCCAGTCAGAATCTCACAAAAATCAATTACTTTCTAGAAACAGATTTTAGAAAAATATGTTTCTAATTAACTAATGATAAACATAATATTCACAAAACGTATTAACTGCTTGTGTTTCAGTATTTCAGTGATTATTCAGATGGCACCAAGATACGCCTCTCATACTGGCAGTGGTCCTAGGAGAAATATCAGAAGGAGTAATCTCTTATATTGAGATTTCTATATTTGATGGGGCCTCAACATATTGAATATGAAGTCTGTAATCCATGTATAGACCTGATGAAGAAGACTCATAACTCAAAGAGAGTCCTGAAACATTAAAATAATCACTAAGGGAAGCAGGAATGCAATACATACAAAATTCATTTTCTGCGCTGTTTCAATAAATGTCTTGGTATTTTTAGACTGTGAGGATAATATAACTCAAGCAGACATTTCCCCCCAGGTCTATTTTGAGATTGAAATCAATTGCATTTGAGAAGCATGATGATTTCCATGCTATTAAAAAAACACAAGGAGATGATGGACGGAGTGTTGAAACTTTTCAAACTCTCACTCCAAGTCACAGATCTGGGTTGACTCCATTATAATTCGTTAGCTCACTTTGCCACCCCAGGTCAGACACAGCTTTATGCAATCAGTCTGACCCTGTGCCTCATGGGAACAGTCCAGCCCGAACTGCCAAGCCATGTCTTTCCTGGACCGGAAACAAGCATGCTCGGACCGGTTTCGGGCTAACAGCCCTCTTCAGCCAGGCTAGCTTGAATCCAGTGGCAAAGTGAGCTAGGCACCCACGTCTGGGTATACCCTGCCAACTTAGGGCGAACAAAGCAAACACAAGGAGATGATGGACAGAGTGCTGAAACTTTTTGAACACTCACCGCCAGTCACAGATCTGTGTTGAATCCAAACTGGAATGGCACTGTGAGCAAAGAAACAATGGATTTAGGCCCAGATCTCTGTACTGGGGTGAATGTATGAAATGTTTCTGCATTCTGGCCATCAATTGTTTTTGCTTTTGGATTTCCATGCTATTACGAAATGTGTGTTCATGATGTTGAAATTGGTGTGAATATTATTTAACAAAAAATATTTCGATATTCTTTTTTAAAAATCTGTATCTTAATAGTTATTGTTTAGTGTGAGATTTTAGCTGGCATGTGGAAGAGGTGTGGCGCAGCGGCCAGGGTACCTAAGTCTGGTCCAGAGGGTCCATGGTTCGATCCCTGGCACCGGCGGCAGGTCAGCCCAGCACCATGTGACTCTGGGCAATAAATAGCTCACTTAATGGGCCCCCAGCGCCGGGAAACCACTTCGGAGGTAGCTGTGCGCTTTACAAAATCAAGGTTATTATTATTATTATGCAATATATAAATAAAGTAACATAAAGGCTTATCCTGTAGTACATGGATATACTCAGTTCTCATAAATACTACAAATGATAAATGCAAGAACAGTAGATTTAAACTTCTCACTGTTGTGTTATATTAAACCAAGCATTCATTTCATATATACCTTCCCTTTCCCCTTAACAGTTTTGCCATTGCTAACCCATACACATAAAAGCACTTACAGCTGTAAGGCTACTTCCGTGACCTTGGGCCTAAGAAGACACCGCCTTCAGCGTGCCGTGGCACCTTACTTAGGTTCTCACAGCATTCAGAAGCTATCAGGTGGCCATCCTACCAAATAGGCATTCTTCGCCCCATTATGTAACACTTTCCTTAACCAATCAATTTGAGAGCACATTAAAATAACTCAGGCCAGGATCTTGATTATGGTTAATTTAAAATAATATTGCTTCACATCATTAAATAACATTATCAGCCATACATACAGAGAATATGGCAAGCTGACTCTTCTTGGGTAACTTGTGGCAATGTCATCAGAGCATTGGGGTATTTAATGATTATTTCATAGTTTAAAGAGTCTTTATCATCTTTCTTCATCGCATTTGTTGCAGGATGTACATGTTGAATCTTTTGATGGCTTGGCTCTTGCTTTGGCTCTTAGAGCCAAGCAAAGATTCTAACTTGGCTCTAGCTCTGCTCTCTACTTGAAATCCTTCCGCATATAGACATATGAGAAACCAGTTTTCACCTTGTTTAAAATTCTGTATGCTTATCAGTTAAGCCAAATTACTTACCTGTCGAGGCTACAAAAAAGAGAAATTGACCCATTAGTTGCGCCTTGGAGCTACATTATTGACATGCACAATGGTCATTTATTATTATTTGACTTGCACATGCGATTTACAGTTGGAAAAAGGGATGAAACTGATATATAAACTGCTTTTGCCATGTCCATATATTTTGTAGCCAGTTGGTATTAAGTGTGGGACATCCTGTGCACATTGCTTTATTGTTCTGTTTTGGAAGTCCTTTGTATATTAGAATTACGTACAAACAATTAAAAAATATTTTATTTTCTATGTGAATTTTTGAATAATTAGTTCCAACAAGAATTCTTCTTGTGACTGTATGTGCCAATTGCCATTCTGATCCCACCCTGGGGTCGCATAGTCTGTTTCTTAAGTCTAAGCACTTTGTTTATGTGTTTGTGGGAGATGGGGTACTTTATGTTGGAGGTTTTGTAATTCTCGAGTCTGACTCCATTTTGTTCTGTGCCACCATTTTGTGTTGCCCTCACGTAGGCCTGTGAAGGTAGCCTGGCGAGCAAAGTGGCCTGGCCTTCTTAGTTCATGTATACATTAACTAGGTTTCTTTTTGACTATGAAATGAACTGTAAGAAACTGACCTCTTCACCTGAAACTGACCTCGCAAAGCCAATTTCCCTGATAGATCTTTGTCTGAGATTGCCAATCAATGTTCAGGACATCGTTAACTTTTAGTTTCCTTGCACATGCCTTATCTTGTTCAGCATCTGTTACTGTTTCTTTTTTATGTTTCTTCATAACATGGGTTATGCTTTCAATTATAGGTTTGTCCGGCTTGTGGAGATTGAATTTGTGACATTCCTAATAATTAACTTTTAGGTTGGGATACTGTAAATTGAGTTTTTGTTATGTGATACTTTGTTTGAAAATTTACCTTATTGGCTAGAATTTTGTGCAGTGGGTGTACATTTATAATGTGAACATTGGGTATAAAAGGAGACGTCTTGCCTTAGTAAAATGAGCAGTCTCCTGAGAATTTACACTGTGATGTATTTCTAGGATCACTGTTACTAGCTGCAGCTAATAAACTTGGTCTCTGATGCCATCCAGAAGTATTCCGTGTCTCTGTATACCAAGACAGGTGAACTCGAAGATCTTAGGAGTGCCCTTGACGCCGCTGGGTTAAACCCCGGTTCTTCATGTTTTCCCAAAGGCAAACTCACTGAAACGTATTAACTTCTGAATATAAAGATCGCTTTTCCAGTTTCCATACTCAGGTGTGAGGTACCTTACTTGAGTGCCCAACCGAGGCTTGCCATTCCCTCCAGCTTGGTGATCCGGTCTATGCGCAAGTGTCCCAGAAAAAGATAGCTGTCCAGCAGAGCTGACGCGGCTTGTACCAAGTCTTGCTCATTACGAACACTGCTGTTAACACCTTGGCTGCTTAAGATATTCCCCTGCTGTGCTGGACCATAATAGAAATGGGTGAGGTCTCGTCATGGGCACACGAGTACTGTGCCTCATGACGAGCTGAGCTCGTCATGAGCACCAAAGGGGCTACATTACGGGGTCTGGCAACCTGGATTCATTCCTTGCACCGCAAGTGAGTTTGGCTCCTTGATTGAGCTGAAGCCTGAGACAGCCACTGGGGCATCTGCCGATGCCCTCTCTGCTCTACCTTCATTGTCGGCTGGTGGGACGCAGCATTTGGGCACTGCCTCTTTGCCTGTTTCCTCATCTCAGGATGGTGTTGGATCAGCCTCCTTTTGTGACTGTCTCGCCCCCATTAAACAGCCTTCCCTACCCATGCCCCCGATCCCGTTGTGGGTCTGGCCTGATGTATTTGCTGCTGCTCAGAATATTTGGCTGGTGGTGAGATACATTCTTGTGGAGGGATGGGAATATACACCAAGACCAAATTTTGCAAAGACTCCCTGGTACAAATTCCCCGCTCAGCCAACAAGGGCAACTTCTACATCTTGCTGTTCTGAAAATATATTTACAACAAGGGGTGGTGAGGGACAGAGTCTCTGAATTAAGCAGAAAGCTCTCACCCAGTCAAGAGATCAGGGCTAGATCCAACACCGTTTTTTAGCTCACTGCACCATCCCAGTTTCAGAACCTGGCTGTATGCAAATTAGTCTGTTCCTGTCCCAGTGCATGATGGGAACAGGGCAAACCAAACTACAAAAGCCAATTCTTACACTGGGAAGGAAACAAGCTCCCGGGGACCGGTTTCTGGCATTACAGCCGTCTTCGGCCCGGTTTGCTTGAATCCTGATGGTGCAATGAGCAAGGATGGGGCAGTGAGATAAATAACGGTGATGGATCAAGCCCTGATCTTTGGACTGGGTAAGAGTGGTCTGTTTAACTCAGACACTCTGTTCATCACCACCCCCCTTTTTGTAAATCGTTTTTGGCCACTATAGGTGTGGCAGGGTATACTCAGACATGAGTCCCTTTCTCACTGCTCCATCAGGATTCAAGCAAGCCGGGCCGAAGAAGGCTGAAATGCCAGAAACCGGTCCCCGGTAGCTTGTCTCCTTTCTGGTGAAGAATTGGCTTGGTAGTTTAGTCTGCCCTGTTCCCATGATGCACTGGGCCAGGGACAGACTGATTTGCATATAGCCAGGTTCTGAGCTGGGATGGGGCAGTGAGATAAATAACGGTGATGGATCAAGCCCTGATCTTTGGACTGGGTAAGAGTGGTCTGTTTAACTCAGACACTCTGTTCATCACCACCCCCCTTTTTGTAAATCGTTTTTGGCCACTATAGGTGTGGCAGGGTATACTCAGACATGAGTCCCTTTCTCACTGCTCCATCAGGATTCAAGCAAGCCGGGCCGAAGAAGGCTGAAATGCCAGAAACCGGTCCCCGGTAGCTTGTCTCCTTTCTGGTGAAGAATTGGCTTGGTAGTTTAGTCTTCCCTGTTCCCATGATGCACTGGGCCAGGGACAGACTGATTTGCATATAGCCAGGTTCTGAGCTGGGATGGGGCAGTGAGATAAATAACGGTGATGGATCAAGCCCTGATCTTTGGACTGGGTAAGAGTGGTCTGTTTAACTCAGACACTCTGTTCATCACCACCCCCCTTTTTGTAAATCGTTCTGAAAATATAGGCAGACAAATAATTCTTCTTGCTGGGTATGCAAGCACATGCCTATTGATGCAGGAGACAGCATTCCTTTGATGGGGTACCAAGCAGTGTTAGTAAAACTTGCTTGCAGCTTTATCATGTGGACCACAGACTGCCACAATGTGCTAGAATTTCTCCATCTTTCTCCCCAGGCCTAGAAAATATTTATAATCCTCTTAATCGCAATATGGCAGGCACTACTCACCTTACAATTACTGAGCAAGCATAATTTTGGAGCACCGAGGAGCAAACAAATCCAGTATACCAGTCAGACATAGTAAATGTGACTCAACAGTAAAATACATTTCTTTCATCAGTCCCCATTTGAGTATTGCTCTCCTTAAGGACTTAAGGCTCCCTAGCTTACTCTTGGTTGCCTCTGGACTGAACTGAAACGTGCTTTCCGGGGTACATTGTGCCTGCTATAAGACATTTTGATGTTCATCCTTTAAAATGAAAAGGCGTCGGAGAACTTTTGCATCCACCTCTGGATTTTTTTCAGTCCTAATCTCTATTTAAGATATGACTGTTGCTTCAAACGAGATGAGGAGAAATGCTGAAATCTTAGAAGAGATAGCAAATTCCACCACAATAGATTTAGGATTAGTAACTGATGGATGCACACTGAAAGGGGTTAGTTCAGAGCAGGATCCCTGTATGGCACCTCTGGCAGCCAAAGGGGGGATTTGTACCACTGTAGGAACCAAGTGTTGCACTCACCATCCCTAAGCCTCTCTTAGCATACATTAGCAGATAGATCATATTAAAGAAAAGGTGAAGAATCCACACGAAATGCACTTAGGCTCTGATTTTAGTACAAGGGGCATTTGGGGATGGTTGGGGGAAGTGTTCGGCCTTTTCATGAGGCTGACACCTAATGGAGTCTCTCAGGCTGCTTCTCTGTCTGAACGTTCAGTTCTTCACAGTCAAAGGGCCTGATTTAGATATTGGGGGTCGGGTTCCTCCATCACAACGGTGATGGATATCCTGTCCACCAAAATATAAATCCCATTATATCCTATGGGATTTATGCTTTGTTGGACGGGATATCCCTCACTGTTGTGATGGAAAATCTACGAGTATCTACGGTCTGAGTAACAACGCCTCTCTAGAGCACGACCGTATTAACACTGTACATCGGTCCTTCACACTTCAGAGGTAAATTACACGTTTACGTTTTTCTGACATCTGAAAGTTATCCCTCTGCATCAATGCTAAAACCAATATAAATGAATGGGTCATTGATACCTTAAATAATGAATTTAACCAATCATACCCAGGCATAAATAAGCATCAGAGGTAATAGCCTATCTATGTTTGGCGGTAAGAATAACGAGCTCCAGCTACTACAGGGGCTAGCCACACAGGGAACAAAAACATCATCATGGAACAAACCCTGCCCCCTGGGATTTTACAACAGCTAGCCTGAGATACATATGTAAATACCTGGCCTTACATTATGCTAGTAGGTTACCCCTAGAAACCAATATAGGATGCTCATGAACCAATACAAAAGACAGATCCTTTATTAAAACTTGTGTCAGATCTGAAAGGCATAATGTGTTATAACTGTATAGTCTCTTATGATGTTATGAAAACCTGTACCTAGAGATGGATTGTGAATATTAGTCAATCAATGTGAACAATAGAGTCTTTGTAAAAATGTAAACAGGCTTATGTTAATAACGAGTTCATTGCCATGTTACTGATTCCACTGTGTATCCATCTTTTAGGAACCTATGTACACTACGACAGAAATGTACTCTTTGTCTTGATAAAGGTGGATAGAAGTTCAACAAACCATCGAAACGCGTCAACGCCCTAGTACAGTGTGATTTGCGGCTCAAACACCGTTGTTGACATAATAATATCCCAATGTGCATAACACCGGTGTTTTAAAAGAATAACAGAACACACACCCTGTATTGCACAAATTGTATGTCTTACTGTTGTTTCTGTCTGTTTTCAGCAATATTGCTGGTCAATATTGAATGTGGATTGTTATTTTACTGTTTTTTACAACCTCTTTTAATCTGTGCCAAGCAGCCAACTATGTTCTCTGCTTTTTTAATTTTACTGTATACAATAAATTCTGCCAGTTTTTTACTCCTAATTTAGTTGTTATAGTTATTGCTTTTTTCTTATTCATGGTGTTTATGTAAATGACCTTGTTCAAGGGAATTGCTCTTTTATATTGGATGGAAAATCCATCCACCAAGATCAAAATCAGGCTCTTAGTCTGCTGCAGGTAGGTGCAACCCCTTCCAGTAGCCATGCTGCCACGGACACTGGGTAGCGCCTAGGAAGAAGTGAAGTAACCCCAAATGAGGTAAAAACCCTAAGGCAAAAAGCCTCCGAGTTGGAATCAAGGATCCAGGAGTGGTCAGAGGTATTTAGCCATCAGAAAAAGGAGGTGAACCCATCTGTAATCTGATGTCATCAACAGTAATCACAAAGTTTATGTAGAAAACCAAATGAGGGACCTGAAGGAAGAAAGGCTGAAGGACAAGAGACAGAACTGGAAAAAACCCAAACGAAAGTTAGGAGAGAGGTAACATGAAAAAACTGCTTGAAGTGTTGTGATGAAGAGCAGAGAAGATTTCCTCCTTGTACATTCCAGAAACACGAAGTTGCTTCGGGAACAAACTTCCATATTTGATTGGGTAGGCATCTTTAGGAATCTGTAATGTGGAGTCCATCTTGGATTGGGTTCAATATTCTCTTCCCAGAGATCATTACTGAGGGACTCTGGGAAGGGCAGAACACGTAGCTCAGTGAAGAACCCCCAGTGAGAGGAGCGACGGACAAGGAGTTTGCTCCATAAGTCCGGCCACCGAGAAGTAAGTTAATTTACGGGAAAACGCGGCTTGACAGTGCTCCAGAACTGAGGGAGCAGAGCATGGGTGTAAATGGCAGGCAGGACAGTGGCTGTCGTAATGGCACAACAGGCACTGGGGGAAGGAAGGTGTTCAAATTCATTATAGGTATTCTCTTGATTGGGATCGTGTTGCTATTTAATTAATATTGTCCATCATCTAACGCTGATGCAAAAATAAAGGCACAGCCAACACTTTTACTCTTGCTATCTCTGACAATAATTAGGGAGGTGAGCATAGTGAAATAAAACGAAAAAGTAGTGAGATTTTGTTCTATTGAGAATGTAAATATTGAAGTGTTTCCCCTGACAAATGGTGGGCTGTGAAAACATACTCTATTATGTTATATTACACTTCATATGCTGGTGGAGAGAAGTGTATGCAACTATCAATACACATGTATGTATGTATTCACCATGTGTCAGCTAGAAAACGTGTCTCCTGTTTAAAAGTTTTACCTCGCATTGGGTCTGCTGATAGCTTCATTGGGCCATGTTAGCCCCGGCAACCATGATACTTCATGTTGTACATTGCACATTTTAGTAAGAGCAACCTTGTTTTCAAACCTGTCAACGGATAGGAGGGTTTTGTGAGAAGAATAGAGTTAGTATGCATGGATATGAATATGGATATGAATGTAATATTTTCTTCAGGGCTATCCGGTGCTTCCTTGGAGAAAAACCTGAATGCTAAGTGTGTTTTTACTGAAACAAATTAGCTGCTAAAAACCATGAGTTGCTATTGATCTCCTCACATTGACTGGTATTAGGAGAAAATGTATATATACTAGACCGACATTGGCATGCTTTAGCCACTGCTCTAACTGACACCTTTCTAGCATGATCCCTGGTCAGTTGAAATGACAATTGTCTGTGATACTTTAGCTTGGCTGCCTGAAATTTTGTATAAACTCTGTTTGGGTTTGGGCTTCCCTATGCATTGTGTTCTTATTTAAAAATCACATACATACTTAAGCCGTAATTGCTAAACCATACAAACTTTATTAAATGCGCAATCAAGCAGTCACATTCATATCTAAGCAATAATTGCAAATGCGCACTAGCAATGCTGATACAATGGAGGCGCATAGCCCGATTCCTTAAATAATACATAAATCCACACCTGTAGGTGTGCTCCTGTGTATCGCTGTAGATTTATCTCTTAAGAACTCACAATGTTGAATCTTGACAATTCCTTCCCATTCCCACCCTGGGCAGGAAAGGGTCTAAAAAGGTTTGTGAATATGAAGAAACAGAAGAGTTTGTGGGTGTTTCAAAACTTTCCACCTTGGAATCGCCATTAGACTGAGACGCCGGATTCGCGGCTGGAAGAAGGGGAGGTCCTGAATAAACCGGACATGCACAAATACTTTGTCGGCTATAATCAGCTGAGATATTGCGGACTCTAACATCGGCAACAATTGCAATATTGAGATACTTTAGAATACAGATGTTTCCCGCTCCCATTTAGAGATAAGATTTGGCGCACAGAACATGATCAATATTGTTTTCACTTAAAGAAGGTGCAGGAGACGATTACACTCCCATTAAAAAGTCAAAGATACCCTTACCGGGTTGGAATTATCACCGGTCAAGCGGAACTACAATACACGCCATTATAACGTGAAAGCCCTGAAGAGTCAGAGTGACTTGTACTCTGATGAAACACGTGTCGGCTGGCGTGGTATAACTTGAGCAATAAAAAGAAACTATTGCTCTAACAAGAAGAAGTGGATATCATTCCTTAAAGATTATTATATGTGATCTGTTAATTACACTACTTTGTGTTGAAATTCAATTGAGTGTGTGCTCTGTGCGCCTGACCCAAGACCACCTCTCCTTCAGGAAGAAGCTGAAGACCTGGCTGTTCGAGCAGTAGCGGCACCCCCCCCCACCCCCAGCGCCTTGAGACCCTACGGGTATGTAGTGCGCTTCATAAATGTCATTGATTGATTGATTGATTGTGCGTGGGATTTGGTCATTTATTGTTCAAAGTGTTATGAACCAACACCTTCTCGGAGGGGTTAAGAGGGTCTCCCCTCCCCTATAGCACCACAGCCTGCAACAGGAGCAGCCAGACAGGCAGTCAGTAACATAGCAGAGCGCAAGTATTCCCTGTAGTTTAAGAAACCCTTTGTCTTTGGAGAACCCCACCCAAAACTGTCAATGGTTGTGTGCTTTGTGACCATGTAGCAGGATTTAGACATGGAAAATATTACACTATTGTCAGGTAATATTGTGTATGAGTGAATGGAATTTCAAGTGTGCAAGATCACCTTTGGGAATACCCTGTAAACTACTGACTTTGTGAATAATGCTCACAGATTATTAGACTGATGGCAAAGTACTTGTTTTTAAATTGCTTTTTCTTCACGTCCATTTTTGTGCAATCAATCAATCAATCAATCAGAGTACTTGTAAAGCGCGCTACTTACCCGTGAGGGTCCCAAGGCGCTGAAGGGGGGATGGGTGGGTGGGGGGGGGGCTATGTGCTGCTACAGCTCGAAGAGCCAGATCTTGAAGAGTCTTCTGAAGGTGAGTAGGTCTTGGGTCTGCCATATGTGGGTGGGGAGGGTGTTCCAGGTCTTGGCGGCGAGGTAGGAGAAGGATCTGCCACCGGAGGTCATTCGTTGGATGCGGGGGACAGCGGCGAGGCCGAGGCTGGTGGAGCGGAGCGGAGATGGCGGGTGGGGTTGTGGAAGCTGAGTCTGCTGTTCAGGTAGGCTGGTCTGGTGTTGTGAAGTGCTTTTTGCGCGTGGGAGAGGAGCTTGAAGGTGATCCTCTTGTCGAAGGGGAGCCAGTGTAGGTTTCTCAGGTGGGGGTGATGTGGCTGCGGCGGGGGATGTTGACGATCAGTCGGGCGGAGGCGCTTTGGATGCGTTGTAGTCGTCGTAGGTGTTTGGCTGGGATTCCTGCGTAGAGTGCGTTGCCGTAGTCCAGCCTGCTGCTGACGAGGGCCTGTGTCACCGTTCTTCTTGTTTCGGTCAGGATCCACTTGTAGATCCTGCGGAGCATGCGGAGGGTGTTGTAGCAGGAGGAGGAGACGGCGTTGACCTGCTTAGACATGGAGAGGGAGGAGACAAGGATGATAACAATATTCGGATTGCTTTTGCATCATTGACTAACTGTGAAGAGAAACTAGTAAAACAATAATGACATAATGCCTACTTGACTGCCACGCTATAACAAGGGGCTGTTTCTTAGGAAATTAGCAGGAGTTCCACAGTAAATGTAAAATACACCTAATCCTGGCCTCCAGGGCAAGTATGAAAATATAGGTGGAATGGAAGAGAAAATAAAATGGGGGCACCTTTGATTGTGTGATACAACATTCGTCCACCCTGCTTCTATTGCAGATCTTTGTCTCACGGATCAGAATCTAGGTAAAAGAAGGCACCTGATCAATGCTGAGAACTGTGCCACAAGTGGGTGACAGTTTCCAACTTTGGTAAGCTAGCTCAGTGAGCTGACGCACTCGCTGATTACGTGTCACCAGTAGGTCAAAGGTTCTAATATAACCGTTTGACAACTGGATCTTGTAAGGCCCAAAAATGAATCAATTAGTAAGCATTGTTTTCCAATATCTTTAATATTAATGTATGTTATAAAGGATCTGCGCGAGAGAACGGGTCTGTGGTGTTCTTCACTTTAATGCACAGGTCTTCAATCTGTGGGGCGCAACCCCCAGGGGGGGGGGGGACGTGGAGTCCTTGGAAGGGGGTCGCGCATTCATCTGCTTCACTGCTGCCTCCAATCCAAAACGTTTAAGTTTTCGCTTTGGATTCGAAATAATTACATCTCAGGAGCTCTCTGATTAGAAGACAGGGTAAAATAAGCCAATCATAATGTGGTATGTCATTAATGCCTGTCCTCCAATCAGAGAGACTGCAACATGAACACCAGGAAATGCCCGCAAACTTTGTCCATAAACATGGAGCAGCACCATCGTAATGCAGCGCCTTTGCACGGAGTGCTCGCAGTTACTGCTGCCTTTCACTGGATCCAGTTGTTTTTCCTGGCCGTCGCTGCTTTCACCCATGTCAATGTATAGAAAATATACTGCATGTTTTTGTTGCTGCAAACAAGAAAGCGATGTTTCGAGACATTTGTCTACGAGTGCTCTGTGAAATGCGGCGGGAGGGGAGGTGTGTGGGAAGCAGGCGGGTGTTTCAAATCCAGCATTGCACTGAGCTGTCAGGCAGCGGAAGGCCAGGGAGGGATCTTGATCTCCATGTTATTTCTAGGCAGGTAGTGTTTACTGGCCCAGCATGAATACATCCAATTGTACTGGAAAAAAACGAACAGAAACGGTTTCAGCAATTGCAATCAAGGCCATATCGGTGATCCATTCTGCAAGGCCCATCTTTCCTAATGAGCTATGGTTCACGAGACAAGCTGAGGCAGCAGTCTTTCGTATCATCAAAATAAAGGCAGTGATGCTAATTAAGATTTTTTTTAACTTTCCCCGCCTGATCTGTCAGGACTGTCCTTCACTAAACTGCCAGTACTACCCGTTATTGCTTAGAAAAGAAACTGTTTTACAAATATTTATAACGTGAGAATGAGCCTATCAGCATCATGACACTGTACTATTTTGAAATGTACATACACATAGCTTTTCAAGAAGGAACGGGAATCAGCCATGATACAAGCTGCTCTCCATGACATTGCATGTTCAGTTTGATATGGTAAACAGCGATAGTAGGATGAAATAAACCTACTTTGCACTCAGTACACCTCACCGAAGTTCCTTGCGAGCCCAACAGTGTATGTGCAGCCTTTTGTATTTAGTCCTCAGTTACATGTATCAATACACTGTGTAGGTATCAACCCAGGCGGTAATAGACAAAACTTGCCCACATAAATAGTGATAGGACACAACAAACCAACCCACTTCCGTAGCAAAATACAGTTTCTTTTATTAAGACAAGATTCGTTAAAAAACAATGACAAAAATATTTTTTAAAAAGAAAGCATGTAAAGACATGCAATACATGTAGTCTACATACTTATCTATGTTTGACTCAGGAATTAATATTATGTTTTTATGAAACTGTGATTGTTATAATTTAATTCCTATCTTGTATTTTATTGTATTGCTTACATGTATTGCATGTCTTTACATGCTTTCTGTTTAAAAAATATTTTTGTCATTGTTTTTTAACGAATCAGCCCTACTCGTACCAATGTCAGATGATAGAGGACTTTACATCCCATGTACAGGAAATATTCCATAAGAAAATAAGGACTACCAGGTGTAGGAGTCACATGTCATCCATTCTGGTAGACATTATATTTTAAGAGTGCTTGATCAGGAGAAGTCGCAACTCACAATTTAAAATATTACCTAGTGGTTAGGGTTGGCTTTTTACCAACAATAATTTATTTGCAGCCAAACACAGCTGTTTTAGCAACCGTAGGATAATGAAAGACAGGGGAAAACTATAAATGTTTAACCTATGTCTTGCATGCAGCGGTTTGTTGTCAGTTCATAGCTCACTGTGCTACATTAGGATCTTAACTTAGCAACAAACAGATCTCTGTGACAAAATCAGCAACCCACTGAGCTAGCTATATAGAATACAATTCTGTGATCCGTATGGCAAATAACCAAGTTTACTCTTATCCAATTTCATAGTCCTCAATATACTGACCAAAGAAAGATGGAATGCAAAGATGTTTCTGCTCATTAACAGGTGCATGTCATCCACCTGTGTTACTTATTGCTATCAATACGTGTGCGTTCAGGGCAATGAGAACCTTGGTAATGGCTCACACGGCCTGTTGGAAATTGCAGTCAAGACACTTCTGCCTTTTAGCTCATCATATTTATGTGAGATTGGGTTCCCAGCACTAGCAGTATTAAAGACAAAGTACAGTTCAAGACTTGAAGTAGAGCACAACCTGAGGATGGGAGTAGCTAGGATACATACGCAGATTGACCGTCTCTCTGGAGAAAAACAGGCACACCCATCACACTGAATCAGAAAGGTGTTATCATCCAATTGAGTCAAATTATGTTTTGTTTGTTTGTGAAAAATAAACTACAGTACCATTTGTGCATTTTTGGGCAATTCGTTTTGGAGATTTTGTATTTGAGCTGTATACTAACCCTCTGACACAGAACCACAGTCACCCGCAAACCTTTGATTTGCTAAACACTGTTTAATACTATTTCCCCATCGTGAAATGATTTGCGATGGTAATTGGCAGGGCTTTTGGTTGTCTATGATGATGAGTACCAAGTTATAGAATTTTTTGTCGGAGGGGGTCCTTACGCCTAACATTTTTTGACAGGGGAGTCTTGGCATCAAAAAGTTTGAAGACCTCTGCTCTAATATATGTATTTCTTTCTCTGTATGCGTTTCTTTTTCTAGCAGCTTCCGCCACCTCGTGGTCGTTTAGTATTATTCCGCCTATTTGTTAACAGCCATGCCTGCTGGATAGAACATGCCCAGTCCTCCATATCTCATGCACCCCGAGAGGAATGCCGGGTGGAGTGGAGGAAGAGGCAGAGGGCTCGCTTCCAAGTGGACTCTAACTGTTTTTGCTCTGGGTACATCCTTTGATTTCTCATCAATCTAGCGCTCTGAAGAAAGGGGAAAGCACTGAGCAGCTCCTCATAAAATGTCTGAGTTAATAGATGCATGAGTAAAAGCGCCCATCAGGTTGGGACTCTGGGATGCACACTGCCCTCTGCACAGACATGCTTTCTCTTAAATAGCTGTATTAAAATCACAGTTTCTGTCCTGTAATTTATACTCCCCTTAAGGTTGGATGTTATGGGATTCGCTCCAAATGGTCTAAAATATGTTTCCGCTTTATAGGGATTTTGCGTTGTTAAAAGACATTGGGCACTTTGCATGTTTTAGCCACGTAAAGAGAATCTATAATAACCTCGGCCTGAAAAAAGAAATAGCAATCAAGTTGTGTTGCACACATAAAAACACTTCCTGGCGCCTGGCATTTGTGCATGCCTGCGCTCCTCTCAGCATGTGTGAGGGGAATGATCGAGTAATGCGAGTAAAATCAGGAAAAGTTAGAAATGTGTTTTTTTTTTTTCAGCTCCGCGAGAAGGATTAGAGGTGTACCTAAGGAGTTGGGTTTCTGAGCTTTTTACTTTTTATGGTGCTGCATTTATAAAAAAAAACGTACTTCTTTGTAAGGTTCTCAAATTTACTGCTGCTGTGAGGCACTTTGGTATCGTTTGCTCAAATTCGCGACAAGCAAAACTGCAGTGGGTCCGGGGATTCGCTGGGTACTTTACAAAACATATATTTGAATGACTAATGAGACGAAGGTGTGCTTTAAAAATGGCGCGGAGAAACAGAGCCTTGGTCCCAGCCTGTCGCTTTGCATGCACTCCCTGGGTTAGAGGTGTAGTCCTTCTCTTTATAACAACATAATAGGGGAGAGGATGTAGTCTTATGGCTAGAGCTGCCGATTTTGGAGCTGGGGAACCGGGCTCGAGCCTCGGCGTTTGCTCAGCATCCTGTAAATCTTGGCAAATCACTTAAGGGCCTATTAGCAACAAATAGCGATACTTACCGGTAAATGCGCTAAGCGCAAAAACATTTATCACTTGCTATCACCTGATATAATTGCAGGGATAACGTGCTATTAGCAACGTTTATCTCCAATGCGATAAAATATCCGGCGATAGCGGCGAAATGTGAGAATAACGCTGGAAATCTAGCGATATTCTCGCATTAACGCCAATGGGGGCTTAATCTAATAATCCACACCCCATTGACTATACAGGTAAGTCAACTTTTTAGCAGGCGTTGGTTTCTAGTAATAATCGCGCTTAGCGCGATTTTTTTTTCGCTTCACCTGCCTTTGCTAATAGGCGATAGCTGTGTTAGCGACTGTTTTCAGTCGCTAACAGTTTGGGTACGCCCACTGTGCATGTCATTAGCAATAAATATCGCTGATATGCAGAGCGGGCCCCAAACCTGTAGCTATCGCCTAAAAGCTGTCGCTAGCTGCTGTTAGCGACAGCTTGCTAATAGGGCGATAAAAATATCACCACTTTAGCGGGAAAAAGTCCCAGTAAAGCGGCAAGAAGACCCATGATAATATGCCCCTTAATCTCCGACGTGTCTAACAAAAAATGAATGTGTCCTTGTGTAACATAACCGATGCTCATGTAAAGTGCTCCAATACCTTTGGGTCGAGTTCACGCTATACAAATCTGCAGAATAAATCAAAATAGGTTTGGTTGAACAACAAGCCTCAAAAACTGTTGTCAAGCGTTGTTATGTTTTAAAGGACCGGCTAAGCTCCACAGGCACATCTTACCTTTTGTGGTTTGAAGATGTACAACACCATTACCAGTCTTTGACAAGGAACATCATGATACTAATGTCCCATCATAAGCGTTAGTATAATATAAACATAAGAACACAAGAAGTGTATTTAGAGAGGGCACTTTCACCGCCAGGAATCTCTTGGTGCTATTGACGGACAATAGCTGTTTACCAACCTCAAAGGATGAAAGGCTGAGTGGAGCTGCTGGTCTTTTAGGCTGCGACCATGTGGTTACATAAGCATCCCTGAATGTTTATGACGCAGAGTGTGTATGAGCCCTCCCCGGTATATATGCTCCCTTTTCCCAGTCTAAATCCACCTCACCTGCCACCTTGATTTCCTTCTGCTGGGTGTCGGATCCGTGACGGTTTCTGGCCTCACAAATGTAGCTCCCGGAGTGGTGACTCGTAGCACTCATGATGGTCAGGGTCCTGTTGTCTGAAGAGTATATGATGTCTGCGCCCTTCGGAGTGGTCCAAACGTACTTGGGGGCAGGCAGTCCGTCAGCCAAGCACTCCAGCGTCAGGTTAAGCCCCTTCTCGATTTTCTCCGGTCCTTGGATGAAAAGAGTGATGCTGGGCTTATCTGAAAAAGGATGAATGGTAAACTGTAGGTGCTTCTGATGATGACTGCTTCTTCAAAACAAAGTTGTCATTTTTTTATGGTCTTACAATACACAATAAGCTGAAACTGACTTATATATCTGAATGGGTGACCTGTGGCAGACCGTGCCTACGGACAAAATATGGGTTTTCCAAATTGGGCTTGTGCCTACGACAGGCCCGCAAAGCTGGACTAAACCTCCTTCCTGACAACTAACCCCATGCCATAAAGGCCGTCTTCAGCCATGCTTGACTTTTCTAGCCAACACCATTATGCATTCTGAGGCTTAAATTTTGCTATTCCTATTTTCAGTATAGTCCTCACAGTCCCAGACTACTCACCGGTGTTGGCTACGACTAAAGGACTGAGTGAAAGACTTGTATTACACATGGACAGGGGCATTCTAAAGGGGTATTGTGGGAACTTCAAAAACAGCAAAGGCATACATGTTGTTCATCATGCAGCTGCTGCAAATCTGACAGGGATCACCACTGGGGACTTCAGTTTATATCAGACCAAAACTTCCTGGAAGATAAGAAAGGCACACACTCTTTAATGCTTCCTTAGCCTGAACGATTTATTGTGCAGCAAAACACCCAATGCGTGGTAGCGAAACCTCA
This sequence comes from Lissotriton vulgaris, assembly GCF_964263255.1. NCBI lineage: Eukaryota > Metazoa > Chordata > Amphibia > Caudata > Salamandridae > Lissotriton > Lissotriton vulgaris. The sequence continues at coordinate 929,579,096 of NC_141685.1, read as the reverse complement.
CCTTGATCCTGTGAACAAGATGAGGTTGTGCAGAAACGTGTTGGGTATTTTGCTACACAATAAGTTGTTCATGCTAAGGAAGCATTAAAGCAGGCGTACAATTCTTGTCTTCAAGGAAGTCTGGAATCTGGTCATTCCTACTTACGCGTCTCACACCCATGCACGTGCTTCCCCTCTTGGAGCCGGAGCATCTCATGAGTTGCGGTTTGGTACATATAAATATATTTCCCACTGGTAGTTATAGTTAGGACCTAGTTTATAAAGGAAAATCGTTTTTTGTTTTGCTAATAACTTTGACACAGTTTGACGAATCTTCACAAAATTCTCAAAACTAGTTTGCTACTCACTGCAGCTGTAGACTGAAAAGTTTTGGGTTGATTCATCAAGCGGGGCAGAGAAAAAGAAGGCCTCCCAAAACTCATTCTCCCATTGCAATTTCCCATAGAGTTTTTCACACGACTACAGCTCGAACCGCTAATGGAATTTCACCAAATTTGGTATAAAGCTGGATCTTGGTAAAGAAAGAGTGCTTTTTCTAATCTGGTGTAAATCTGTTCAGTACTTTTGGAGTTATTAAAGAAAAAAGAGTTTTGTATATCTAACTGCGTGGATCAACAGCGGATCCACTGCAGTGGATCATCAGTTCCACATGCTAACAGCAAAGCTGGACTGGCTGGCTGCAACCTGAGAGAAAACCGGCAGCCTCCATTTTCTGAATTGAGACACAGTTCCTGGAGGAGGGGCGAGAAATAAAGTATAAGTAGGATATAAAGGATCAGAATTGAGGTATACTGACCCCATGTGACTGATGGAGGGGTCTGTGAGTGTTGCAAGGTGAAAGTGTTTTGTGATATGGCAGGGGTGCCTTACCATGTAATCCTAGCACAATACACAAAGATGGACCCCGGATTCTCTCTAAGTGCACCTTCTGTAAGTCCTGGTAGAGTGGCAAAGAGCAGACAAGCCACTTGAGGGAACACGTGTTAAGCATTTCACATCACTAACATGGACGATGAGTAAATGAAACGACTTGTCGAGAAATCCAACACCAATTTATAAAATACCTGATTTTTAAATATTTTTAAACACCAAAAACAGTACTTTGCAATGTGAAAACATTAACGTTGCGGTCATTGGGAAAACACATATATTCAATTGGTTACTTAGAGAGTGAGTTCAATGGAACCCACTTGGAGTTAAGGTCTCATGAGTCCCTATACTAGTTCACAAAACCTACCACAATTTTACCTGGCTCAGGGAATTGGGGTACAGACGTGCACTTCGGCTGTCAAATGGAGCTATCACTCAGGCTTGTGGTGTTGAAATAGTTACCTTAGGAAAAATGTACTTATGGGGCGAGTTGAGGAAAACCCTTTGGAAGATAAGCAGGGAGCTGGCCCTGGACCAGGAGTCAGATCTGATCTACCTTGTCTTAGGGGTCTCACTGTCGCTGGTGCTGAACCAAATCGGTGGCCAGAGGAGCTGGCAGTCGTGCAGAGAAAGGTTAAAAACAAATGCAAGATGTTTCCATTGGAGCCAGAGGGGTGATTGGTTGTTCATGCAGGTGAATCTCTTCTCTTGAAAAGTCGAGAAAAGCAGGTTGTGGTCTGACTGACCATCAACAAGCCTTGGTGCCTGCAAGCACTCCAGTTAAGGAAATCTTCATCCAGAGGACCAAGGGAACGTTGTAGAAAGCTGCGCCTTGCTGAGAGTTGGGATTACAGTTCCCGAAGCCACCGGCCCAAGGAGTAGTCATGCCAGACGGCTCAGGGAACAGGACTTCAAGGTTGTGGACTTAGCGGTTTCTGCCTGCCAACTGCAGGGGACTACTACCTATAGTCCTACGGTGTTCTTGTGAGGTCTTTAGGTTGCAGTGGGGCTCACTTTCCTTTTGGAACTGGTCTCTAGTTCTGGTCGAGTCGTAGTCCAAACTAAGGTTCTGGTGTCTGGGGTGCCCCTTCAGCCCTGGATTTAGGGGGTGTTAGTGGGTCTGAGGACTAGTAGAAAATGGACATCCAGCCCTGCGGCTAATCCACGCCAATATTGATGACGTCATGTGGGTATATGTCTCTAACACTAGTCAGACCCGATTTCTAGCCTAAATTCAAGATGGCCAAAACCATCCTAGACTGTACACCTCAGCAGCAACACCCTAGAGGCGTGGTCAGCCTTGTGGAGATAGATTCTGCCTGCATTGTTAATTTTCCACCGGCCCGCAAAAAACAGTGCCTGGGGCAGGGAGAGGCTTTGTCCTCGAGTGGGGGACAAGTTAATTTGTCCAGTGACACCAGTGAAGCCTTTAAGCCTCACCGACACACCGGTCTAATCACAAGCCATTCTTTTTGGGCAGAGGTGGTTGAGAAATTTAATAGAATCAAGATAGTGATATCTGTGGCTGCAGATATTTCATGACAATTCGGCAATTAACTGTGGATTTGCGCACCAACACGAATGCTGTGATTGGCTGTCTGAAACCTGAGGAGAGAGGTGCAGCTGCTATTTTATCTAAAGAGATACGGTCCCCGTGGGCTCAAAATAAAAGTGAAAAGAGTTATAATGGGTCAGGGTAGAGGTACCCTGTCCCCAAATTTGGAATACAAGGGTATTTGTGGGACCCCTTATGGGTACACCACCTTCAAAAATGTTTCTTTTTCCCACAAGCGATATTCGCTGATTCGGCGTGACCATCAGCACGTCCCCACATGTAACGTCACACTGAATTCGTAAATATCGCTGCTAAAAAAGTAAAAAAATACATCCACTGATCCACCCAGACAATGATGCACCAACTCAGAGTCCCACTCAGACAATACCGCACCCACTCACAGACCCACTCAGATTCAGGCACCCACTCACAGACCCACTGACAGAGACATGCACCTACTTACAGAGCCACTGATATGCTTACCCAATCACAGACCCACTCAGAGACTCATGCACCCACCCACGGACCCACTAATATACATTCACACGCACTCATAGACCTACTCAGTCAATCATGCACCCACCCATGGACCCACTGAGATACTCATGTACCCACTCACACACCCACTCAGACACTTACGCACACCCACACACACACACTCAGACACTCAGGCATCCACTCACAGACCCAGTCAGAGTCTTACACACCCACTGAGAGACTCATGCACTCACACACAGACCTAGTCAGACACTCATGCTCCCAGTCACAGACCCACGTAGGCAGTCACTGATCCACTCAGAGGCCCACTCATACACTCACACGCCCACTCAGAGACCCACTGAGAGACAAACGCACCCACTCACAGACCCACTCAGACACTCATGCCTCCACTCACAGACCAGCCAGACACTCATGCACCCACTCACAGACCCACTCATAGACTTATGCACCCATTCACAGACCCACTCTGACAGTTACGCACCCACTCCCAGACCCACTCATACACTCACACATCCACTGACAGATTCTGACACATATGCACCTACTGACAGACCCACTCAGACACTCATGCACCCACTCACAGACCATCTCAGACATTCATGGACCATCTCACAGACCTACTCAGACACTCATGCACGCATTCAAAGACCCTCTTACACACTAACCTACCCACTCATTGACCCACTGAGATACTGATGCACCCAATAGCATAGCTAGCCATTAAGCCACACGTGAAGGTACCTGCATTTGCCGCATTGAAGAGCATGGGTGCTGGCGAGATTCCTCCATTTGATCCAAAGCAGCCGCATTGAAGTGTGGGAGGGGGTGCTGGCAATTGCTGTCCCAAGATGGCAGGTAAGAGCGGGGGAGGCCGCCTCCCCCATTATTCATGATTTGGTACATTTATGCTCCGATGATGCGGTATGAACAAATTGTATGGTTGTAATTGTGTGGTTCTGATTGGGTCAAAGAGGACATTTGTTTTTTTACTTAAGTCGATTTGGTGCTCCACCTCTTTTGGTTTTAGGAGCCCCTCCTACTTGTTGAGACTATTATCAAAGTGACTGGGGTTGTCATAGATGTAGCAACATTGTTGTAAATTCTCCTGTGCTGGAAATAAATGTAGTAGAGTTGTGAAATCATTGAGCAGAGCCAATAATAAACATAGGTAAATTATAATAAACGTGGCTGGGCCAGTAATAAATGTGACAGTCACCTTGGTAATAAATATGGTAGAGACAGTAATAATTGTGGCAGGGCTTGTAATAAAGGCAACTACCTCCTAAAAAGTGTTCTTGGGGCTAGTGAGAAATGTGGCTCTGCTGGCAATGAAAGTGGGTGAACCAGCGATAAATGAAGCCGGCTCCTGGGCACCGTTCCCTCTAAGGCGCGCCCGCGCGCGCATCACTCCTGACCTCACCGCGCACCACCTCGCGTGGAGCGCGCACAAGGTCAGGACATCGCGCCGCCGGCCACTTTGATAGAAGAGAGCGGCGCGAATACGGTGAGCGGTCGTGCGGCGTGCAGGTAAGGAGGTGGGGGGAGGGCTTGTGGCGCTTGAGGCTATGAGGGAGGGCGGGGCAGACTCTGGCCTTTTGTTTAAGTATTGTTGTTAATCAGAGCCCCTTCACGGGCTCCGATTAACAGTAATACTTAAACACAAGGCCAGAGTCTTCCCCGCACTTTCCTAACAAAAGAGTAGACAGCTTCCAAACACAGCGTGTGTTTGGAAACTGCATATGCTTTTGTTAGGAAAGCGCGGGGCAGACTCTGGCCTTGTGTTTAAGTATTGCTGTTAATCGGAGCCCGTGAAGGGGCTCTGATTAACAACAATACTTAAACAAATGGCCAAAGCATAGCTGCCAAGGTTTCAAATTGCTATGTGTGCCATTTTCATAATTTCATTGTAATTTCGAGTGCCATTTCAACAACTAAGAGTGACACTTTATCGGAAGCAAAAATCAAGCATGAAACATATGGAGAAACATATAATTATCAAAAATGAGACCCATTTCAGTAACAAGAAACTCTAAGAAGTGCAGTAACAGGGAGGGGCCTCCCTGTGAAGAGCGCGCTGCTCTGCCAAACAATGCTGCCCGTGCTGAGTGGCGCCCTGAGTAAAAGCAACCACGAAAACGAAAAAAAAAATCAGCAAAATCTCACGGTATGTGTAGAGATGAAATCCAGTGTGAAAACCAGCACATTTACACCATGTGCCAATGTTGGCAACTTAGGTTCCATTATAACATGATCTTGTTGTGTGACAGCCAGCCTTGCAGCGCTAATAATTGCTACATTAATGGAATCCTACCTAACCTACATACATACTGATTATAACACAGGGGTTTTATGCTACTAGTATCTGAGTGTTGTAGTACATAACAGTTGCAAGCATTGATGCACCACCAGAGCACGACGTGCGGACATGATTTTCATTTACATAAAAATAAGTGACACTGAGTGAGTGACCGGCGTCCCGCGCGCAGCGCTGCGGGGGGGCTGAGTGACTTACTTTAAGTGACTTGCTGCTGCCCAGCACTGCCAGTGCTATCTCGATAAGGCAGAGCAGCTGCTGCTGTCTACTCGAGTCGGTCGGGACACACTCCTCGCCTCGACCGCTCCTCCCCCGGCCGCGCTCGTCCTCCTGGTGGGGTCGGCTGGGCAGCCCAGAGAGAGCTGACTTTCGCTGGCTCAGCTGCCTGCCAGGAGACCAAGTTAACTGCTGCCTGCTGCAACCTGGCTGGTTTTGTGGGACGCAGGCGTCTGGCCCGAGGGCAGAAGGGCACCAAAAACAAGTGGGACAGAGGGCAGAAGGGCACCAAAAACGAGTGGGACAGAGGGCAGAAGGGCACCAAAAAGGAGCGGGGCAGAGGGCATAAGGGCACCAAAAACAAATGGGACAGAGGGCAGAAGGGCACCAAAAACGAGTGGGACAGAGGGCAGAAGGGCACCAAAAAGGAGCGGGGCAGAGGGCATAAGGGCACCAAAAACAAATGGGACAGAGGGCAGAAGGGCACCAAAAATGAGTGGGGCAGAAGGCAGAAGGGCACAAAAAATGAGTGGGGCAGAGGGCAGAAAGGCACCAAAAACGAGTGGGACAGAGGGCAGGAGGGCACCAAAAATGAGTGGGACAGAGGGCAGAAGGGCACCAAAAGCAAGTGGGGCAGAGGGCAGGAGGGCACCAATAACGAGTGGGACAGAGAGCAGAAAGGCACCAAAAACGAGTGGGACAGAGGGCAGGAGGGCACCAAAAACGAGTGGGACAGAGGGCAGGAGGGCACCAAAACCGAGTGGGGCAGAGGGCAGAAGGGCACCAAAAAAATGAGTGGGACAGAGGGCATAAAGGTACAAAAAATGAGTGGGACAGAGGGCAGAAAGGCACAAAAAACGAGTTGCATTTGGTGCCGCAGACACGCGAGGTTCGGTTCCTGGCGCACATAGCCATGGTTGCAGCGCACAGAGTCCCTCCACTGCCGCACACAGAGGAAAAAAATTAGAGGGAACATTGCTCCTGGGTCAATGTATCTGGGCCTCTAATGAATGGGGGTGGGGGCTGGGAATTAATGGGACTGACTGCCTGTGGGACCTATAATGAACGTGACGTGCTTGTGGTAAGTGTTACAGGCCTGGTGATAAATGTGTCAGGGCAAGTTACAAATGTGCTCTGGCCAGTAATAAATGTAGCAGCGAGAGAGACAAATATTGCAATGAATGTAATAAATGTGGCAGGTTGTCTTGAGACCGGTAGCACCCAGTAGGCGAAGCCGACATATGCTACCACCTTTACTTACATTCAACGGTGACTTTCACCACCCGGACGCTGTCGCCGACAGAGTTTGTGGCCGTGCAATTGAAGGCTCCAGAGTCATTCCTTCCGGTCTGCCGCCAGGCACCCACAGTCTCATCTTTCGAGCACCTTACGGTTGGAGCGGGGTTTCCATCGGCTTTGCAGGAGAACATGTTATTGTGCCCTTCGACGACAGTCTGTGCGCTTGGGCAGAGGCTGTCACTGAATTCAGGGCCATCTGAAATAATTCAGAAAAGCAGAATAGGATATTAAACTTTACTGGCCATGAAGCGCACGGCGCAAAGTGAACTGAACTCTCGGCGCTTGCGCAGTAGGTATTATGGGGCAAATTTACAAGCATCTTGAGCCACTTTTGCGTCACTTTTCCCATGTTAAAAATGACGCAAAAGTGGCGCAAGGGCCTTGTAAATAAGCCCCTATGTTTTTGTTTCTTCTGTTTTCTTGTAAAAGTAAACACGCCCTACTAAGCAAGCAGTTCACTCACACTCAACCACAGTAACAAGCAACCTTATCAGTAGGTCACAGGCTCAAATCCCGGCAGGTCCACTCAGCCATTTATCCTCCCGAGGACGATACAAGGAGTAATACTGAGTTGGGTCACAATAAACATTAGTTGTGGGTTAACCTACTAGGCTAAATTACTGCAAATCATAGAAAGGGCCGGCAGTAATCTCTCTGGAACTTTAACCTGTGACATGTAGATTACCCACTACTCCTGCAGCTGATGCATTAACCTACAGAGCTTTCTTACCAGAATTCGAGCTCGTGACTTCGAGATTACATAAAGGGATCAGTAGCAGATGCATTTACCCACTGAGCTGTCTTGCCAGATTCAATCTGTGGTATGAAGATTACACATCTGGTATTCTGGGTGCAACCATGTGAGCTGCGGGCTGAGTCCTTCGGATAGTAAGCCAGGTGCACCCTATGTTTTCTAATTACACTGACAACATTTGAAAAACTGAACAAATTTGCGAACACCAAAATCATAACATTTCCTGAAATTTTGCACTCTGTTTTCAGCCAGTGTGAGACATTTTCTGCTTGAACCTCGCATGATTTTTTAATGTGAGATATTTCAACATATGAAATTATCACTTGCGATAAAGCTAAACTAAATTGTGCGTAATCTTCACAACATTTAGCAAATTTTCTTTTAAAAATATGAATCTAATTGGGACACGATAACAAGGCCAGTATAATTAATTCAAGTTTTGGACACGATAACAAGGCCAGTATAATTAATTCAAGTTGTAGAAACACTAAAGTCAGAGTATAGAACAATGTGCATTCACTTTGGCAAACTTGAAAAAGACCCATCATTGTTGAAACACGTTTAGGCTGTGATTGATATAATTTTTTGAGAAATCACAATTAATAAAAAGACATTAGCTGAGAGGATGTTTACTCTGAATTTATTGTTTCTACCCCTAAAATTAACACACTGAACTAGTTAGGTGTCCACCAGGCTTCACGTTTAAATGTATTTGTAGCGCTAATCTTGCCACCAGGTTGCTTCAAAGCACTTTGTGTAGTGGGTAGAAAAGGTAATCTGTGGCTGTGCAAAAAAAAAAATGATGATAATCTTCTTAAATCTTAAAAAGGAAAATCATATCAAATAAAGGTTAATTGGCATATTTATTCATTTTTATTACGTCAATTTGCTGACCTCCTGCTGTTGTAGAGGACTGTGATTTTGTGTGATCGTGGATTGGAGAGACAAAATGGATCCTCTTCCCCTGAAACATGAGAGTCAGTGGCCACATTGTTTAGCTCATGATTAGGGATTTACCGCACTTGCCACGTGATCCATCATCGTTTACATATTTTGTTTAGATTTTAGCAAACGGATCAAAACTTACTAAAAACGATACCCATATGTTGCTTCCTAACCCTGCGAATTGCTGCATAAGGTAAGATTTTTTATTTTTTTTGGGCTCGGGGAAATTAAGTGATTTGCCCAGAATCACAGGGTGTTGAGTCAACGCCGGGACTCAAAATTGTTACCCAAGTTCCAAAGTCGGGAGCTCTGGCCGTAAAGTCACATCTACTCCTTATCCAAACACTTTCCCTAGCCCTTAAAAGCTAAACTAACTCCTTAACCTAAGCCTAACCCTAGTTCTTAACCCAAACCTAAGCTAAATTTAATCCCTCTCGGTGACACTACACTGTCAGTGCACCTCACATGTGCATTCAAATATAGTGCCTTCTTTCAGTTTTACTTGGCACAGAGCTCCTCAAGAAGCCCAAGGCGAACCCCAAGGACCTCAAGAACTTCCGGCCCATCTCCCTGCTCCCGTTCCCGGCGAAGGTCATCGAGAAAATTGTCAACATGCAACTGGCCCGCCACCTGGAAGACAACAACATCTTGGACCCATCCCAGTCCGGGTTCAGACGAAACCACAGCACCGAGACGGCCCTCATCGCCACCACAAACGACATCAGGCGCCAACTAGACAACGGCGAAACATCAGCCCTCATCCTCCTGGACTTGTCAGCCGCCTTCGACACGGTCTGTCATCTCACTCTAAAGACACACCTCCTAGAAGTCGGAATCCAAGAGAAGGCCCTTGACTGGACCACGTCCTTCCTCTCGGCAGAACCCAGAGCGTCCGCCTCCCGCCCTTGAGATCCGAAGCCACCGACATCATCTGCTGCGTCCCCCCTGGGCTCATCCCTCAGCCCGACTCTGTTCAACGTCTACATGGCCCCCCTCGCACAAGTGGCCCGCCATCACGACCTCAACATCATCTCCTACGCCGAGACACCCAGCTCATCCTCTCCCAAGGACCCACACATCGCCAGAACCAACCTCGAGGGAATGAAGGCCGTCGCCGACTGGATGAGGAGCAGCCGTCTGAAACTGAACTCGGACAAGACGGAGGTCCTCATCCTCGGACCCACCCCCTCAGCCTGGGACGACTCCTGGTGGGCGACCACACTGGGAACAGCACCGACACCCACCGACCATGCACGCAACCTAGGATTCATCCTCGACTCCTCCCTCTCCATGTCTAAACAGGTCCCCACCGTCTCCTCCTCCTGATACAGCACCCTCCGCATGCTCCGCAGGATCTACAAGTGGATCCCGACCGAAACAAGAAGCTCGGTGACAGAGGCCCTCATCAGCAGCAGACTGGAGTACAGCAACGCACTCTAGGCAGGAATCCCAGCCAAACACCTACGACGACTACAACGCATCCAAAACGCCTCCGCCCGACTGATCGTCAACATCCCCGCCGCAGCCACATCACCCCGCACCTGAGAGACCTACACTGGCTCCCCGTCGACAAGAGGATCACCTTCAAACTCCTAACCCACCCACACAAAGCACTCCGGACCAGCCTACCTGAACAGCAGACTCAGCTTCTACACCCCTACCCGCAAGCTCCGCTCCGCCAACCTCGCCCTCGCCACCGTCCCCCGCATCCAAGAACGACTTCCGGCGGCAGATCCTTCTCCTACCTCGCCGCCAAGACCTGGAACGCCCTCCCTACCCACATATGGCAGACTCAAGACCTACTCGCCTTCAGAAGACTCCTCAAGACCTGGCTCTTCGAGCAGTAACGGCAACCCCCTCCCCTCAGCACTTTGAGACCCTCACGGGTAGGTAGCGTGCTTTACAAGTACTCTGATTGATTGATTGATTGATTGGAGCTAGTTGGCAAGCAACCAGGCGCTGTGCTGAGCAGAGGAGAGTGAAAGGTGTAGGAAAAGGGGTCAGCGTCATCACTACCAAAAGGCATTGCAAAGCCATACTAACGGCAGATTGTGCGCTATACAAGTGGCAATTAACAATAAAAACCTAATTGCAATAAAGAACATGGCTGGGCAGCTCTGAGTTTGGGGGTGTGGAGGGCACCAGCCCTGATACTCACAAACAACATTCAGTGTTTCGGAGGTTCCCCTCGTCAGGTTTGCTGCACGCATAGTCGCCTCACAGGCAGCAGTCACTCCGACGTGTTCCTTTTGCACTGTCAGGGAATAGGTGCAGGAGCTGGGAGATTCCATCTCGCAGGGTTCCAGAAGGGTACCGATTCGGATGCTCAACTGAACCTCGCGCGGATAGGTTTCCACAACATCACAAGTTACATTCACCTCTGTACCAACTGGCAGCTCTGCTCTTTTTGGAAATATTTGAAGTACCGGATCAGGAAAGTCTGGAGACATATACAAAAAAGAAAGAAAAGTAACTTTTTTTTAATAATGTGAATTTGCTTAAAAAAGAGACAGGTGAGGACAGGCAACAGACACCAATAAATGTTGACAAATTAATAGGTAAGACACATATGAAGCCTTTCACTTTTTAGGTCTGGCTTTGTGAATGCCAGAACCTAGAGACAGCAAAACTGAAAATGGTTCTGTCACGCTAGAAAGGGATTTTAGTATTACGAATTGTTTATCTGCCATGTCCCACTGAGCACTTTTTATATGACATTTACAGCTATCTCTGAATTTGATCCAGCAGGGGATAAGCTATATCTTCGTGGTCACCTGCTGCTTTTTAAGACAGACATACTATCATGCGAGGCCAGACTAGCGAATCGATGCTCAGAGGCTTGCGCTTATAACAAAGGGATTGGTTCAGTGTGTTTATATATAGATGTACTGCACGAAACGCATTGTTTTACAAGGAAAGGGAAACACTTTTTAGGATGAGCCTGAGCGGCGCATGCGCTGCTGCGAGGCATGCAGTAGTGGAGTATGGACTTGAAGCCCCGCCCACTCTCTGCCCATATTTGTCATTGGCTTGTCATTGTCTGTCGTAAACGCTGGTCTGCGAGTCCTTATTAGGCTTGTTAGTCCCTCCATGGTACCGCCTTGTCTGCATTCGTAAGCATGCATGGCGACTGGCCCCTTTACTTCGGATGCGACCCAGCATGTCTTATTTAGTCTGTAAGCACTCCTTTTCTTTAGGTCTCGCCTAGCAAATGCAGCGCATTCGCTCCTTCGCCTTGGCGAGACTATTGTTGTTGGTTTGGTGCGCGAAGGGAGACAAACCATGGCCGAGCATGGACAGGCGATGTGCATGCACATGGAGTCTCCTCTCTGCCTCACACGCTCCCACTGCGCGCTCACATGCTTTTACCGCATGCTTGTTTTAGGACGTGTGCCCTGCATACAGCCAACAATGCATGAAATAAGTAACTTTTCATTTCAAAGGAAATTTCAGAACCAACCACTAGATGGCAGAACCGCCTGTAAAAGTTACATGCTGCAAAACGGAGGACTCCGCACTGACAGCCCTAATTTTGCTGATAATTTTTGTCTGACGCTCTAGAACCTAAGTTGTGACGTTTCTGTGCTGGCAGGTGTGACAACTAGCTCTGCCAGGATGAGCAGTCCTCCCCCCTATACTTCGTTCCTATGTTTACCTGATGTTCACAAACTGAAGACTAGCTTCTATTTTTTCATCGCCTCCTCAAGTGCATGTGTATGGTGTGACAGACGCCTGTCAGTACCGAAGCAGAACTCTTTCATGTCTTTTGTTTGATGTTTGCCAACCCTTGATTAGGCTCAACTTTCTTAGCCTGTATGGATAGGTGTGGCAATGAGGTGCACACGAGCATGGACTTCACCCACACTGAATTTGTGTATCAATGTATGTGTACTTTCTGAATGACTGTGGCATGTATGCATTGCAAATGCTTGTTCTCGGATTGGAAACTTGTGTTTTTTAGCCTCCTTTGTGCTCTTGCTCGCCCAGCGCTTCGCCCCCCAGTTCTGGTGCTGAGACTGGGGCCCAGTGCATAGGTTTGTCCCAAGGATCTCGGTTTGGGCCCCGGGTGTCGACCCCCATGGACTCTCCCAGAGCCGTGCACCCTTGGATCTCTCCGGGAAACCAGTGGATTACCCCGATCGGGCTGCAGATTTACTGTAGAGTCGGATCCGACAGGCCGGTGGGATTGGTGGGCCTTGATGAACAAGCGGCCGCCCTAGCGTGGGTTGGAGTATACCCGGCATGTGACGGTGAGTGTCCGACCCCCCTGCCCGGAGCCTCCATTATCATCATTAACCTTTATCTGAACAAAGACCCCCCACCACCCCCCACAACCAAGGGTCCCACCCCCTCCTCCCTCCCCTCACCGCCTGCATGCACGCTCCTCCCCCCTTTGCCCCCGCTAGCATCATTTCCACTCCTGATGTCTTCCATGGAGGCTTCTCCTATTTACCCATGAACCCCTCACCCCATTACCAAGAGTGGACACCATAAAAAAGGAAGGATCGCTCTGACACCTTTGGGTAATGTCCGGGCTATATAAAAATGCATTAAATAAAAGGACCGCGCATCCTGTCCTAGACCCCCCCATACATACATCTCAGGCGCTGGAGCTGTGTTCATACTGTGGGCTGAGATGCCCAGATTTCTGCACCTCGAATAGTAAGCCTGTGATTGCAGCCCTCAGATACCCGAAGCACGGGGGTGCCTGGGCACCTTATCTCGAGCTCATCCTATTAGCAGAGATGAAAGGAGAGTCCTTGTGTCTGTGGTTTGGAGCCTGTGTGTTGTGAGGCAGGGAGCAGGTCTTGCATCACACACCTCTACTGCCGTGGACCCCACATCACACACCTCTACCACCGTGTACCCGCATTGCACACCTCTACCACTGTGGACCCCACATCACACATCTCTACTGCCATGGATCACACATCTCTACCGCCGTGGGCCCCGCATCACACACCTCTACCGCAGTGAACCCTGCATCACACACCTCTACCGCCGTAGACCCCACATCACACAACTCTACCACTGTGTACCTGCAACACACACCTCTACCACCGTGTACCTGCATCACACACCTCTACTGCCGTGAACCCCACATCACACACCTCTACCACTGTGTACCCGCATCACACACCTCTACCACCGCAGACCCCGCATCACGCACCACTACCACCGTGTACCTGCAACACACACCTCTACCACCGTGTACCCGCATCACACACCTCTACCGCCGTGGACCCCACATCACACACCTCTACCACTGTGGATCCCGCATCACAGACCCATACCACCGGGGACCCAGCATCACACACCTCTACCACCGTGGACCTCGCATCGCACACCTCTACCACCTTGGACCCCGCATCACACACCTCTACCACTGTGTACCCGCATCACACACCTCTACCACTGTGTACCCGAATCACACACCTCTACCACCATGGACCCAGCATCACACACCTCATTCCACCATGGACCCCACATCACACACCTTTACCACAAGGACCCCGCATCACACACCTCTACCTCCATGGACCCCGCCTCACACATCTCTATCACCGTGGACCCCACATCACCCACCTCTACCACCATGAACCTCTGGTGAGACATCTCTCCCACTAAACACCCTGGATCACACACCTTTACCACTGTGAACCCCTCAACATACATCTCTGCCTCTAAGGAACCCTTGTGTCGCACATCTACCACCATTCACCCCATGTCACATACTTTTACCTTCACGGACCCATGTCACGCATCTCTACCACAATGCACCCCCTCATGCATATGTACCACCTTGCTCCTCTCTTAATACATCTCCACCACCACAGGCTGCTCTTTCATGCATCTACTCCACCAGTTAGACAAATTCTGCCTCCCACCATGGACCTCTTGTTGTACATCTCATCAACCACGATAAACCATCCATATTGTGTAGTACCATGGAGCTTTTTCATACCTCTTATTGACCTCCTCAAGCCCTTATCACACTTTTTGTCTTCAGGTGCTGCAGGGTGGATTTCTGCCATTTGAGGTGCTCTGCCAAGGTGGATGCAAAGTTTGAGAATATTGTCGCTGATATTCCAAACTCCTTTGAGTCATGACAGAGTCTCCATAATAGTGTTTTGAAAAACTTTGGCGGCTGATGAGATTCCAAAGTTGAGTCATTTGTATTGGCGCAGACCTATGTGGGTCGTGAACTTAGTTATGTATCTACTGTCAGTATGGAGTACTACTTGATGGTACCCAGCATTCAAGTCTAGTTTGGAGAATCATTTTGTACTATTTAGGTCTGCGATGATGTCATCCATGATTGGCATTAGGTGTCTTTCCCTGTGTATTGCCTGGTTAGGTAGACTCTAGTCAATGCAGAGCTTGATTGCTCCTAGCTGCCTTTGTTTTTCTATGATTACTAGCGGGAACATACATGGTGTCGGGCCAGATACTTTTTTGATTACATCCATCTTCTCAAGTTTTTCTAGTTCCTCTTCTACCTGGTGCACAGGTATAACGGTATATGCCGCTGTCTGCCGGTGTCTCAGGGCTGCTGGTTGATTGTTTATTCAATATGCAGCTTCACTGGGGGCCCCTTTTGGCATCCCAGACTGGTGAACAACCCCTGGTACTGCTCTAGAATGTTGCCTACCTGCAGGGCATGCATTTCCTTCCCTACACTAGCTCTAAGTCTTCAGAGGTGTGTCATCCTAGTAGTGTGGTTTCTCCTTTTTCGGGGACATGGAATCGAGCTGTCACCTCCTATTCTCCATGTCGAACCTGTATGTTTGTCGTTCCCACCAAAACCAGCGGTTCTTTGCTGCTGCAAGCATATATCCGGGGCAGGTTGGATCGATGGGAGGACGGGGGTTCAGCATTAAGTACTGTTTGTGGGTGATCACGTTCACTGATGCCCCTCGTATTGATCAGGGCAGGTACTATGGTGCCTGTGACGGTTATCTGGCATTGTGGGTGGGTCCTCTGACCTTTACCGCAGGTGGCCGGTAAGAGATGAGGACTATGTATTTCTCTTTGTCGTCTTCCAGGCTGGCCTTGTGACTTAGCCACTTCTCATGGTACTTTTACACTGTGTCTGTTTGTTCGTCAACGGACAGTTGTCGGAGCATTTGGGTTAAAGGGCGTCACCTTTGTCCTCTTCGCTCTCTTTCACCTCCTCTGCACACTCTAGTGAGTTTGGCATATTGTATGCTGAGCACATGCACGTGCCACCTGCAACTGGGCCCTGTTCCAGTGGGTAGTTTTCTAGGCCACTGTTCCGGCATGAGGCATCTGAGGTGGGACCTGCTTTCACCGGTCTATTCATTGGCTTGCTCTGGACCATGTCTACCACTTCCATCTTGAAGGTCATGCTCGCCCGTGGGTGTCATCCTTCTGCTCCTTTGTTTAAAGCTTCCTCCATTTCTTGCGCCCTTGCGGAGGATAGGTCATAGGTTTGTGTACGTATCAGCATATCTTCCAGTGGCATGGCAGGTTGTCATAGAATCAGACGCCTTTTTTGTGTAGACCTGCATCTCAGTATTATTTGGGCTCTGACTTCTTTAGATTGGTCATCTTCACTGAACATGCTTACCAGTGCTCGCAATTAAGCATAAAATGTGTCCACTGATTCTTCCTCCTTTGTCTGGCTTGGCACAGTTAGAATCGCTCAAAATCTGGATTCAATTGGGGGTTGAAGTTTGCGTTTAGTGCCTTTTTGGCTGTGTCACAGTCATCAACACTTCCAGTGGCAGGTAAGTGCTGGAATATTTTGTATATTTCATCGCCTGCAAAGTGCAGAAGTAAGTATCGCTTGACTTCACAAGTTGGTCTCTCTGGTAGCTCGAAAAAGGTTTTCAACCCACTCATGTTCGTCATCTCGGTGCTGCTGTTGCAGGGTCTGCCAACTCACTAAATGGTGCTAGTGCTCCAATGGCAGTGTGGACTGGGGTGAGTGTGTTAAGGGGAGGGGCTCCTTGCTGTCTTCCAGCCTGCTAATTTTCAGCCTTGCTGCAGGATTCATCTTCCTTACTGCTATGTGGGCCCACCCTGGCTTGCATATTTTCTTTATTCTTGCTTTAAATTCTTGTTTGCATACTTTTATTTATATTTTTCCACTATACATCGTTTGTTTCCTCTTTCCTGCTATCTATATTCTGCTGGGATCTAGCTCCGGGTCTGGGACGGAAGGTAGGAGATCAAGTCATGTGGGGCGGCCCACTTGCAGTAAATTTAAGAGCGCATGGCCGAGGGCCAGAAGGTGATTAGCTCAAGTTAATCATGTGGGTAAAGGAGGGACTTTCATGCTGTGCATGGACTAGCTGCCACCGGGTGTTTTTGCTAGTTACAAAGACGGAGTCAGTGCTTTTTACACAGCTCTGTTAGCTACATGGGTGGATGGTAGCTTGGCTGAATGGTATAAGGTGCTGGATTTAGAATCTAGACATTTCGATAGCGGGGTTTGGATCGATCCACAGCCATGTTGCTTTAAGCTGTCTTAAGTTTTCCTCAACAATGTTAGGGGGGTGCATGGCTATGTGTCGACAAAGATGGACGCTTGCTAGAAGAGCTCCGCAATCTCTAACCCCCACCACCATAAAATCAGTTTAATTTATACGACCCATATAATGGTAAAGGCCGTCCTGATGGCAGCATGGCCAGTGGTGCACTTGAACGAACGATTTGCGTCCTCTAACACCAGAATAGGATCAAGTAAAGTAACGGGGCCCAGCCCCTGCAGGAAGCCGCATGCTCACATGAGTGACAGAGCCGAGTAAAAGTGAAGGCACTGAGGAGATCGATGAACGAAGGGGAATAGCAGTTCCCCGGGTGCTCAACTTAGCCTGGCCACTGGAGGCGCGGACCAAAGACAAGGCGACAGTGGAGTTGCAGCACGCTTTCCCCACAGTGGAACCAATACCACGCTGGGAAATTTTTATCACCTTCCACAGAGGAGCACTGCTGAGAAACGCGGTGCAGCCTGGACCCTGATGGAGAACGCAGCCTGAGTAGCGCAAAAGCAGAGCCACAAGGGGGTCATCAGCTAAGGTGAGAAGCACGACCCCCGCTCAGAACCTCAATGACCTAGCGAACGCTGCCTTGGCCCTGAGGATCTAAACAACAGACTCGCCCACTAAAGAACTGGACCAAGTCACATCACCGCTTGTACACAGGGAGAGGGCAGGGCACTGCTAACATTATCAGGCCCACGTGGGAACCCGGAGGGATGCCATTTTATTAATCAAGCCCGACAAGGAAGGTCCCTGCTGCATAATTGATTTGCACACTGGTCTCTCATGGTTGGCCGGCCATGGACAGTATTAAATCAATGTCGACATTTGAGCCCTTTAATGCAGGTGTTGCGGAACCGGGAGGTTGAGGGGTAGGAGAGAGAAACGACCGTTCTCACCCGAATTGGAGGAGGAGACCTTAAAGTGGGTTTTCACCCTGAGAGCAGCAACATCACTGGCACCAAGCCAGATTCTTTACTCACAGGGAGAGGCCGCACCGAACATCGAGCACACACCGATGAACCACCAGGAGTAGTATAAATACAGAGTGTGAGAGGCCTCTTAAACTTGCAGATCCGAGTGGACTCCATGGGGGTAACCCCGACAGGCCGCAGGTGGCACGCAGCAACAGTGCTCCACAAGCAGGCGGCTAGTAGTTGAGCAAATATGCCATGTCGAATACTGAAGAGACAGACGGAGCAGAAAAGGCTGAAATGAAGACAACATCATGGCAGGAGTCAGACGACCCCTCTCTGAAAGATACATGGACGCCATTACCGGAGTGCGCACGCCGCTTGAAAGCAGGATAAACTCAATAATAATCGAGGTAACACTAATAAGGGCAGACCTGCAGAAAATGAGCGAAAAGGTGAAGGAGATGGAAACAGTCACAACGGAGCTCAGCCATGATTTTAAGATGATGCAGCAACAAATCAAAGACTTGCAAGTAGCTAGTAAAGCGATGGAAAGTAAATTGGACGATTATGAGGAGAGGTTGCGCCGAAATATCGTCCGAATCTTTGGAGTGCTGGAGCGAGCAGAGGGTCCACGCCAGACCTCTTCGTAGAAGGTTTTATCACCAAACATCTACAACCTAAAAACCTATCTAATTTCTTCTCGGTGGAGAGGGCACATCGTGGTACGGGGAGAAGCCCAAAACCCCCAAGACCTCTGCTGGCGAGTTTCTTCAACTATGGAGACCGCAACATAGTCTTGCAAAACATCAGCACTGCCCCGCCGATCAAAATTGACAACAGCATGGTGGATTTCTTCCCCGACTTCACCGTCAATGTGCAGAAACAGAGACAATCTTTCCAGGGAACCAAAAGAAAGCTCAGAGAAAGTGGACTTAAATATTTAATGCTGTTCCCTGCAAAATTGCGAGTGGAGGCGGAAGGGAGGGCATTGTGTTTGACACCCCAGAGTGGCTGGTCTGGTGGAGGACGGTCAATGGAAATGGCTACAGGCAGAGAAGGGGCCATTCCCCTAAGAAGCAAACAGCGCTGGATGCTCACTCACAGCGACTAAAAGAAGGAGAAGACTCAGAAGAGTAAGACTCAAAATTAAACTAAGTAACTGCAAAGTGGAGCAAATGCAGGCTACAATATCGGACTATCATACAGTAGGCAACAGCCTGCAGAAGCTATACTACATCATGGATAAGTGACTTCCAGAATTATAACTGTTGCAGCTGCATGGTGGAATTTGGCAAAAAAGTAATGGCGGTGGTTGAAGGTATAGAGAACGCACCCCACCACTTTCTTTAATAGAGTTACCATATGGGGCGACAGGCACTCTGCATAGTTGGGGATAGGGGTGGTTTTCAGCCCGGATGTATGACGTTAAAATGCATACTGTTACCACGCATACCTTTACAACGCGGTATTTACAACGAATACCGTTACAACGCATAGCGCTTACAGGTGCTGGATAGTGGTAAGTATAATTTTCTATTCTAACACCAGTCCCCGTGGACACTAGGGAAGGTGTTGGATAGAAAATTAAACTTATTCCCTATCCTAGAGCGCCCCCCAGCGCAATGCGTTGTAATGGTAGTGCGTTGTAAAAACTTCATTGTAACCGTTGTATACCTTTCAGCCCAGATTGCAGGTAAGCAGGTATGGGGGTTTGGGGTTACAGTTATGTTTGCTAGATAGTTTAAATGACACCAATTCACAATGGAAAGGAACATCATGCAATTCATTCACAACAAGTTTAGGAATGCACTTGACAAAATATCTCAGGGTGTTGATCATAACCCAGAGGGGGAGTCCTACGCAAGCGAGATTACCTGCTTACAGAGTAGAATGGGCTCCAACAGAAATCAGTTCATCTACACATGGAGGCATTAGACTTTTGTCCTGGAATGTGAACTGTCTGAGAGATAAGCTCAAGCGTGGAACAGTGCTCCAACACATAAAGCGACACTCACCGAATGTCAAGTCAAGTCAAGTCAATAAATTTATATAGCGCGCTACATACCCAAAGGGTCTCAAGGCGCTTGGAGAGGGGTGGGGAATTACTTGTCAAATATCCACGTTTTAAGTTGCTTTCTGAATGCTAGGTGGTTCTGAGTAAGGCGAAGGTGAGTGGGAAGTGAGTTCCAGGTTTTAGCTGCCAGGTAGGAGAAGGATCTACCTCCCATGGTGGTTTTGTTGATGCGAGGTACAGTGGCAAGGGCTTGGTTGGCGGATCGTAGCTGGCGGGTGGGGGTGTAGAAGGACAGTCTTGTGTTGAGGCATTCGGGTCCGATTTCGTAGAGCGCTTTGTGTGCGTGGGTTAGGAGCCGGAAAGTAATCCTTTTATTGACGGGGAGCCAGTGGAGGTTTTTCAGGTGTCCAGAGATGTGATCTTTACGCGGGATGTCTAGTATTAGCCTGGCTGAAGCGTTCTGGATGCGTTGGAGTTTTTTCTGGAGTTTTGCGGTGGTACCGGCGTAGAGGGTGTTTCCGTAGTCCAGACGGCTCGTGACCAGAGCGTGGGTGACTGTTTTTCTAGTTTCGGTGGGGATCCAACGAAATGTTCTCCTTCAGGCGACGCTTTTGAAAGGCAACACATTCGGGGCCCTGACTAGGTGGGGTTGCAAACTTGTCGCGTACTCAGCATTTACCACGGGATCCAGAGGGTTAGGAATAATGCTACGTAAAAAAATTCCCAATGATCATTGAACACACATGGACTGACAAACAGGGCAGATACACAGCAACCTCCTGGAGATGGGAAGGCAAAACTATTACATTAATATCCATGTATGTACCACCAGGCCTCCATGACTTGGCTTTTAAAGACCTGGGAGACCTGCTGCTTGCTCTTCCAGAGGGACGACTCTTTTTGGGAGGAGACTTTAATTCAATCATATCGGGACAGCTGGATCGGTATCCCTTAAGGGAGGTACCACACTCACAAACACAACTCCGCGACTTTATAGGTGCCATGGCACTAACCGACGCATGGCATACCCTTCACCCCGCTGATACGCAGTTTACATTCCAGTCTGGAGCCCATAAAAGTCTTTCCAGAATAGACTACATAATAGTACCGGTATACCAAGCGGGATAAATCAAAGAGGTTTGGCACTTGGCAAGGGGTATCTTGGACAATTCCCCAGTGTGGGCCTTAGTAGAGGTGGGAGAACCACAGTCAGGTAGAATAGCTCCAATAAATCCCTGGTTCTTAAAAGTCCATTCTGTTACAAAAGACAGTTTCACAAGAAATAGAGCTGTATTTCCAGGAGAACGAGTGATCGGTGGAGTCAGCACGATCGCTCTGGGAAGCCTTTAAGACGGTAATCAGGGGCCATGTGGTCTCCCAGACTGCTGGGATCCGTACAGAGAAAACCACCACCCTTGCTAGGTTAGAAACAGACATCCTACACTTGGAAGAGAGGGTACGGGGGAGGATGCAGTAGAAATCAAACACATGCTAGAGATTAAGCTAAAAGAGTACAGGGATCTCGCCACAGATGCTGTACAGACACAACACAGGGCCACGCTTTGTAGGATCTACAAAGCTGGGGACAAAGCGGGGAAACTGTTGTTGTAGTTAGACAGAAGAGAACAAGCCAATAGACTGGTGGCTGAGCTGAGGGATGAGTCAGAGTCAAAATTGACAGACCCACAAGAACTTTGCGGACCACTTTCAGCGATAATATACATCCAAAACCGACTCCACAGCAGAGGAAGCAGACTCCCTTTTGTCAGACATGCCCCTCCCTACCCTTTCAGCAGATAGATAGCGAAATCACGCACACGGAAGTGGAGCGAGCAATTGGGGAATTGCGGTCTGGGAAGGCGATGGGTCCAAACGGTTTACCCATCGAACTATATAACTTAGCTCCCAGCAAGTGGCAGACCAAAGAATAGCCACCAGAGTGGTAAACCCATAAATCAGTGCTCCTCATATACACCGATATCTCTGCTCAACGCCGAGGTTAATATCTTTGCTAAATTATTGGCCACCCAACTGCTTGGGGTTATCACGAAACTTGTGCACCCTGAACAGTCGGGCTTTATTCCATCAAGAAATAACTCACTCAACCTTCAACGTTCATACGGTGTAAGATGCGCTGGTGGTGTCCCTTGATGCCACCATGACATTTGATACGATTGACTGACCATATATGTTTGCGGTACTTGGGAAAATGGGATTTGGTCCCAACTTTGTCAGCTGGGTGAAGCTTCTGTACAGGGAACCAATGGGGCAAGTAGTGGTAAACAACAGGAAATCCAGAGTGTTTACCCGGGAGAGGGGGGCCAGACAGGTCTTCCCCCTTTCCCCATTCCTCTTTGCTTTGATGCTGGAGCATTTGGCATTGTTGATAAGGAAAGACCCAATCATTAGGGGACTTAGGTGGGCGGAGGGCTGGGAAGATCGTATCTCCAAGAGCCTCAAATAATAGAGCACTTCACATTCTCACAAATTTTGGGAAGTACTCCGGTTACACCATAAATTGGTCCAAATCAGTAATTTACGTTTTAAGGGGTGATTTTCCTTTGCCGCCTAGGGCCTGTGTAATAGTGGAAGCAAAAGAGGGATTACAATATATGGGCATTTGTGTCACCAAGAACCAGGTACAATACTATGAGCAAAATCTCTTGCCCCCACTGCAGAGACTCAAGAGTGACGTTAAGACCTGGAAATATCTTCCACTGTCTCAAATGGAACGCGCCGTGCTTATTAAAATGATGGCACTGCCTCAATTTTTTTACATATTGCAAAACTCACCGGGTCCAGTTCAAACAGACTATTTCAAATCCATCCATAGTGAACAGAGGGATCTACTTTGGTATGGGAAATGGCCACGTAAAGCGACTCAAAAACTGGTAAGGGGATGGTACGATGGTGGTATAGGACTCCGGACATTAGAAGTTACTATAGGGCGGCACAATTAGCGGCTATTAACCAATGCATATATAAGCCCCAGGATTACCCCGGTTACAAAATGGATAGGTGGCTTCTTCCAGGTGGAAACAATTCAAAGACACTTTACTCCAATCCCGCAAGAGCAAAATGAACAGGCCCAAATAAACGTGCGGTTCAGATATGGCACGCAGGTAATATGAGCATGGGATGAGCAGGGAAAATTACGCAAACCACCCCCCTGTGCTGTGCGATGCAGAGATATTAGGCACCCTGATAAACACCAAGGGCTTTGATCGCTGGGACTTGATTGGAATCTCCAGGGTCGGGGATCTATGGAAAACGGGTGAGGTGATCCCTTTTGCACAGTTACGGAAAGAGTATAAGATGGCTGAGACGGAAGCATACCGTTACCCGCAGATCAAACACACTCTTCTGGCGGTTATTTTGAAGGTTTTGACAAAAGAAGTGGTTCTGTCGGGTATCGTACAATCACTTTGGGTTAGGCTGCAAACAGCTCTAAAACACACACAAGCAAAACTCTCTGATATCCAAAGTTTTTATATATATTAAAAACAAAAAACAATCAAGCAGTAAATTGGAATTGCTTCATTCCACCACATTGCTAATAAACATAAGTGCAGTGACTGTAGTGAATCCAGTGACAAATGTGAAATATGTAGTGACACTTATATACAAGTACGTTGAATCAATACACTTTACAAAAAAGGGAAAATTGATAGGGGGAAGGGGTAGAACGATATGTTCTTTTATCGTTTTGTGGCCAGTTTCATCCTAGTAAAAGTTACAAGGAAAGCAAGGAATTATTGTCCATTTTCCTGGAATTATCTTGGCCAAAAGGAAGAGCGTCGACGTTTCGACCCTGATAGCGCCCCAGTTGGTGGTCGCGGCGGGTCTTTATCAAGACAAGGGGGGCTGGAAAAAAAGGGAAACCTGTATCAGAGAGATGCATTGCAAGGACCGTCATAAATGACGAGAGTAGCTTCAGGTTACTTACATGGGGAATGTTCGAATGTTAATGTGTTCCAGAGGGTAGCCCGTTGGTCAACCTGGAACAAAATATTTCAAATAGGAATTTTTAGGACCAAGTAGTTTGGGATTAAATACACTCCTAATTTAAGTGCCTAGGTGACAGAATAAGTTAATCTGCCCTGAACCGTGTACGTGTGAATTAGCCTATTAATTTAGTCTTTGTCAAAAATGCTCCCCGGGTGGTTGGGAGGGAGTCCTTATTAAAATCAACAGGATTGGCATCCGTGATTTGGAAGTAGCAATATAGTAAGTGCGCCGGCAAGAACATGCCGAGTGCTCCAACATACCATTAATTGCCAGGGTGATTGGGTAGCTCAACCGGAGTGCCTGCGTGATAATTTAAAAACAGTGAGGTTCTACTTAGGCTGGACGGGGCAGTAGGAAATGCCATCTGGACTTACCCTAGATATACACAACAACAGCGTCAGTGCTTCCGTGATGTGTGATCAGCGATCCAAACGTGAGCGCCAGGACCGAGCTCTCTAAGTGAAAGCGCTCGTACTAAGCGGCTTGTCTCAGGGCGGTAAATGTACTCGTATCCAGGCAACATTAACCCGGAACGAGATTAGCCAATCAGGTTAAACGCGTCAGCGAGGAAGGCGGAAGGCCTTTTGCCTCGAGGACGCAGTGGACGTCCGTTGCTAAGCAACACTTGGACGCATTGGTAGCGCTATGGGTGGTCACCGTGAACGTACGTTGCTAGGCAACTCTTAAACGCTTTACTAGCGCTGTACGTGGTCCCGGAGGGGACATGGTATTCCACAAAGAAGAAAACAAGCATGTTAAAAAGGCTCTCATATTCATGGGGAAAATGACATATGCGTTCGGCAATGAAGAAAACCGGCCTTTTGAAAAAGCTCTCATATACATGGGAAGAGTAATGTCACATGAACAGGGATTATGACATATGCGTGATAATAACCCAACATTCAATACTTCTTGTTAAATTATGATACAATGCTAGTAATCATATGCGCCATGCAAAGACAGGCATACAAAAAAGGGCATTACTTGGATTAGCGGAAGCAATTACAGACAGCATAGTATGCACATTTACAATCCATGTCTATCCTAGAGTAAAACATTGTGAATATTCTAGGTTATTTCATATGGATCAGTAATTGGTGTCAAGTGTTTAAAGTAGCGCCATCTGTTTGCTAATTTCCTCATGTTCATTTAGTCCCTGGCTTACAGAGTTTAAAGTATGGATCCATTTGCATTCTTTTCTGTTCAGTGTGGTGGTCAATGAACCACCTCTTGGATTCATATTGATTTTCTCCAGGATGCGCCAGCGCATGCTTGTAGGGTCATGGTTACTACTCAGAAAGTGTTCTACCATAGGTGCACCATGTACTTTGCAACGAATCCGGCTCATGTGTTGCAAAATACGTGTTTTTACTTTTTGTGTCGTCTGTCCAACGTATGGTTTATTACATGGACAAAGGATGATGTAGATGACATTGGCAGTGTTGCAGTTGGTCAGGGTGGGCAGGCTATAGGTCTTGTTATTGTAGATGAAGGATGGGCCATCCATGCACATAGAACACGCTTTGCAAGTACCACACCTGACATGTCCTTTTATTGGTGGTAAACCTAGCTGGTCTCTGAGAGTCACTGGTTTAGGTGGTTCTAGAAAGGCTTTTACAACATTGTCCTTTATATTTTGCCCTCTCTTGAAGGCAAACAATGGAGTTGTTTCAGTATTTAGTTCCGAGGCAACCAGATTCCAGTATTTCTTTATTGTCTTTTTTATCATGTTACTTTTAGAATGGAAAGTAGTGACACAAACCAAACCAACCGAGTCTGAGCCTTTGTCTTTTGGGGTCAAGAGTTCCTCTCTCGGGCAGTACCAAGCTCTTTTTTTGGCACGTTTCAAGAGACCTATCGGGTAGCCACGTTCCCGTAAGCGTTTAGTTAGAGTCTCGCATTCCTTAAAGAAGTCCAGACCTAAACCAGTGACTCTCAGAGACCAGCTAGGTTTACCACCAATAAAAGGACATGTCAGGTGTGGTACTTGCAAAGCGTGTTCTATGTGCATGGATGGCCCATCCTTCATCTACAATAACAAGACCTATAGCCTGCCCACCCTGACCAACTGCAACACTGCCAATGTCATCTACATCATCCTTTGTCCATGTAATAAACCATACGTTGGACAGACGACACAAAAAGTAAAAACACGTATTTTGCAACACATGAGCCGGATTCGTTGCAAAGTACATGGTGCACCTATGGTAGAACACTTTCTGAGTAGTAACCATGACCCTACAAGCATGCGCTGGCGCATCCTGGAGAAAATCAATATGAATCCAAGAGGTGGTTCATTGACCACCACACTGAACAGAAAAGAATGCAAATGGATCCATACTTTAAACTCTGTAAGCCAGGGACTAAATGAACATGAGGAAATTAGCAAACAGATGGCGCTACTTTAAACACTTGACACCAATTACTGATCCATATGAAATAACCTAGAATATTCACGATGTTTTACTCTAGGATAGACATGGATTGTAAATGTGCATACTATGCTGTCTGTAATTGCTTCCGCTAATCCAAGTAATGCCCTTTTTTGTATGCCTGTCTTTGCATGGCGCATATGATTACTAGCATTGTATCATAATTTAACAAGAAGTATTGAATGTTGGGTTATTATCACGCATATGTCATAATCCCTGTTCATGTGACATTACTCTTCCCATGTATATGAGAGCTTTTTCAAAAGGCCGGTTTTCTTCATTGCCGAACGCATATGTCATTTTCCCCATGAATATGAGAGCCTTTTTAACATGCTTGTTTTCTTCTTTGTGGAATACCATGTCCCCTCCGGGACCACGTACAGCGCTAGTAAAGCGTTTAAGAGTTGCCTAGCAACGTACGTTCACGGTGACCACGCATAGCGCTACCAATGCGTCCAAGTGTTGCTTAGCAACGGACGTCCACTGCGTCCTCGAGGCAAAAGGCCTTCCGCCTTCCTCGCTGACGCGTTTAACCTGATTGGCTAATCTCGTTCCGGGTTAATGTTGCCTGGATACGAGTACATTTACCGCCCTGAGACAAGCCGCTTAGTACGAGCGCTTTCACTTAGAGAGCTCGGTCCTGGCGCTCACGTTTGGATCGCTGATCACACATCACGGAAGCACTGACGCTGTTGTTGTGTATATCTAGGGTAAGTCCAGACGGCATTTCCTACTGCCCCGTCCAGCCTAAGTAGAACCTCACTGTTTTTAAATTATCACGCAGGCACTCCGGTTGAGCTACCCAATCACCCTGGCAATTAATGGTATGTTGGAGCACTCGGCATGTTCTTGCCGGCGCACTTACTATATTGCTACTTCCAAATCACGGATGCCAATCCTGTTGATTTTAATAAGGACTCCCTCCCAACCACCCGGGGAGCATTTTTGACAAAGGCTAAATTAATAGGCTAATTCACACGTACACGGTTCAGGGCAGATTAACTTATTCTGTCACCTAGGCACTTAAATTAGGAGTGTATTTAATCCCAAACTACTTGGTCCTAAAAATTCCTATTTGAAATATTTTGTTCCAGGTTGACCAACGGGCTACCCTCTGGAACACATTAACATTCGAACATTCCCCATGTAAGTAACCTGAAGCTACTCTCGTCATTTATGACGGTCCTTGCAATGCATCTCTCTGATACAGGTTTCCCTTTTTTTCCAGCCCCCCTTGTCTTGATAAAGACCCGCCGCGACCACCAACTGGGGCGCTATCAGGGTCGAAACGTCGACGCTCTTCCTTTTGGCCAAGATAATTCCAGGAAAATGGACAATAATTCCTTGCTTTCCTTGGAACTTTTACTAGGATGAAACTGGCCACAAAACGATAAAAGAACATATCGTTCTACCCCTTCCCCCTATCAATTTTCCCTTTTTTGTAAAGTGTATTGATTCAACGTACTTGTATATAAGTGTCACTACATATTTCACATTTGTCACTGGATTCACTACAGTCACTGCACTTATGTTTATTAGCAATGTGGTGGAATGAAGCAATTCCAATTTACTGCTTGATTGTTTTTTGTTTTTAATATATATAAAAACTTTGGATATCAGAGAGTTTTGCTTGTGTGTGTTTTAGAGCTGTTTGCAGCCTAACCCAAAGTGATTGTACGATACCCGACAGAACCACTTCTTTTGTCAAACGCATATACCCAGGTTCTGAGGGACACAGGGTTACCCCATTTTGTAACAAGCATTTGCAATGCAATAGGTCTCGTAGTAGTTAAGTTAGAGTTTTTGGTATTGCTTGGCATAGTTTTTGGTTATTATATTTTGTTAATAGAAGTAGATATATTGCTAGTACTATTATAGTTGTAAATGTATGATGGAGGTAGCATATAAACAAATTATATACAGTATATGTTTATTTCAGAAATAGTATGTTAACAGACAGATAGTAATTAGGAGATAAGTATTGTTAGGGTAAGGAGGCAGTAGGTTGAGAATGGTAGTGTGAAAGGAGGTCTTAGGTGTTAGTTATTGGTTAGTATGATGCAAGGTGGTAGGTGGCAGAGAAAGGCAGTGAGGAAGTGTATTTTTATTGAACAATAACTTATTGAAGGAGAGATAACTTGCTCAAAGTTTACTGTTATTAAAAAGTCTAGGGTGAAATTTTATAGGCAGTGTACCACTCTCCTCTAGGCAGTGGTGTACTTACATTTGTATGCAAGGATCTAAATGGCAATAATTGTATAATAACTACTTTTTAGTAAATCATAGTATTCACATATGAAGTATAATAAAGTATAACTTACCTTAATAGCTTTCACTTATTGCTAATGTAGCAGTTAAGTTGCTTATTATTATGTTAGGAGGGAACTTTGTTCAAGGTATCAAGCATATTTGTGATGGCCATGTATACAATTGCATTCCTGTTAATAAATTGAACAGAGCAAGTATGAGGTACAAGAGTAGTCAATGATATGTTAAAATCAATTATTTATGTAAACACAAAGTGACATGGTAACTTTTGTGCTATTTAAGATTGTTTAAAATGAAGTTGTACTGCAGTAATAGACTTAGCATTTTGTGAATTATTTTCTTTATACTGGTGGAAGTTTATCTTAATAGCAAAGATGCAGGTCCTATACACTTTCATAATAAATAACTTTAGCATGGAGAGATAAAATGCTCAAAGTTTACTGTTATTAACAGTTTGGTGGTATTTTTTTCAGGGAGTATATCACTATCCCTCAGCCAGTGATGTACTTACATTTTGATGGCAGGATGTGCATGGAAATGTTTGTAAAAACTACCTTGTATATATTTACAGTTTTGACACATAAACTATAAGATAGTATAACTTACCTTAATAGGTGTGACTTATTGTTTTTCTTTAGCAGTTAAGTTGTTTACTATTATGTTGGGAAAGCAATTCTGCTCAAGGTATTCCGCATATTTGTAAAGTAGCATGTTTACAATTGCAGTCCTGCCAATAAACTGAACATAGACAAGTGTGATGTACAAGAGTAGTTAATGACAGGTTAAAGTCAATTATATAGGTAAACACAAAGTGACATGGTAAGTTTCATTTTTAGTTCATATAGTAAATACAGTTTGTAGTAATAAACACATATAAATAATAAATAGCATACCTTTAATACACAGAATTTGATCAACTTGTAAACTTTTGGTAGTCTAGTAGGTATTTATATATAGTACTATATATGTAGATATAGTAGTATATACTATATATCTAGATATGTAGTAGTATTATAGGTGTAAACCTATAATTGTTGTAGCATATAACTATATTGTGTACATTTATATGCAATTTCAGAAATATTTAGTTGATAAATTAATAGTAAATGGAAGATAAGTGTTTTTAGGGCAAAGAGGCTGGTGGTAGAGAAAGGCAGTGTCGAAGGAGGTCTTAGGTGTTATTCATTACTTTTAGTACTATTCAAGTTTGGTAATATTTGCCAGTAAACGGAAGTTTCAGGAAAGTATTCAAAGTATTGTTTATGGTAGCAGGTTTACATCATTAGGCTTTCTATTAAATTGTTGACAGATCTAGACTTATGTAAAAGAGCAGGCAATGAATGGCAAGCTAGTATCAGTTATAGAGTTAAATATAGTTACATGGTAAAGTTTTATTTTTAAGTGATAAAGTATATACATAGTTCAGCAATGAACAAGTAACATACAAGTATATTCTTTTTATACACATACTTAGTCTTAACTTGTAAAGGGCAAATAATACAATGTTATAAATACATGCATTAGGATGCTGAGTATAGTTAACTTCTTAATTGCTGCTTTGGTGTATTGGTTGATGGCAGAAGTTTATCCTTTGTAAAGATGCATGTCCCACACACTTTCATACAACAATAACTTTAGCAAGAAGAGAACTTGCTTAAAGTTTGTGTTATTAAAAAGTGTGGGGGGAATTTTTCCAGGGAGTATACCACTCTCCCCCAGCAAGTATATTGTAGTTGCATTTTGATGGCAGTAGGTGTTTTATAAGTAATGCACAATTAATTTTTCAGCAAGTTACAGATTTGACACATAACTTTATAACATAGTATAACTTACTGTAGTAGGTGTTAGTTATTGGTTTCAATTAGCAGTCAAGTTGATTATTATGATGTAGAGAAGTGAACTTGGTGTAAAGTATTTACAATATTACCAAGGTATCATGTTCTATTGCAGTCCTGGTATTAGGTAAGAGCTATAGTAAATCAATGGATATGACAGGTGTTAGTAAAAGTAATAGTGGCATTAAATTTGCAAGTTTGACAGGATTAGAAAAGGTGCAATGTAAGAATGCAAAGGTAAACTAGTTTTTTAATGATACAGTTTTGATTTGAACTCACTTTTTTGTCACTTTTTTTATGAATTGTTAATATACAACATGTAAACGATTAATAACATTCAATTTCTTTAAAACTTACTATTTAACTTTACAGTTGCTAATGTTACACTTAGAATATGTAAGCAAATGTCTAATTATAGATTGTATCCAAAAATATGTTATAAATACATGCATTAGGATGCTGAGTATAGTTAACTTCTTAACTGCTGCCTTGGTGTATTGGTTGATGGCAGCATTATCTTCCTTAGGTTGTATTAGAGAATAGATTTAGCATTTTTCTAATGATTTTCTTTGTACTGGTGGAAGTTTATCCTTTGTAAAGATGCAGGTCCCACACACTTTCATACAACAATTACTTTAGCAAGAAGAGATAACTTGCTTAAAGTTTGTGTTATTAAAAAGTGTGGGGGGAATTTTTCCAGGGAGTATACCACTCTCCCCCAGCAAGTATATTGTAGTTGCATTTTGATGGCAGTAGGTGCGTTATAAGTAATGCACAATTAATTTTAGCAAGTTACAGATTGACACATAACTTTAAAACATAGTATAACTTACCGTAGTAGGTGTTAGTTATTGCTTTCATTTAGTAGTCAAGTACATTACCATTATGTAGAAAAGTGAACTTGGCGTAAAGTATTTAGGATATTTCCAAGGCAGCATGTTCTATTGCAGTCCTGGTATTAGGTAAGAGCTTTTAGTAAATAAATGGATATGACAGGCGTTAGTAAAAGTAATAGCGGCATTAAATTTGCAAGTTTGACAGGATTAGAAAAGGTGCACCATCAGAATGCAAAAGTAAACTAGTTTTTTAATGACACAGTTTTGATTTGAACTCACTTTTATACTTTTTTTATTAATTGTAAATATACAACATGTAAATGATTAATAACACTCAATTTCTGTAAAACTTACTATTTAACTTCACAGTTGCATATGTCATACTTAGAAAATCTAATCAAATGTATAACTATAGATTGTATATAAAAATTACTTCAGATTTGTATAGTAAGTCACATACAGTTATTCTAATAAAAGCATTGCAAAAAGTGATTAGCAATTTAAAGTAATTTTGTTATCTAGTTTTGTACGAAACACATCTTAAGCAATATATATATGTATTGTCTTATTAAATCGTGTGTAATGTTACATTGTAAACATTATTTGTATTTATAGTAGACAACATTTTTAGTAAATACCACACAGTAAATATGATAAAAGCATTTCAAACTATTATTTGCACTCAAAAGTAATTTTGTGATTTAGTTTTATATAAACACTTTAAACAATATATATATATATGTTGTGTTAATTAAACTTGTTCAAACCAACATTGTAAACAACAATTGTATTTTTAGTACCTAACATTTGTTAAATATGGTATAATTGCTGACATCATATGTTCTCAATGATGTTTATGATTGATCCATTGCAAAATGTTATCTTTACATATAATGGTAGATGTTTCATTAATGTGTCTGCTAAGTTGTCTACATCATAGCTTATATGCAAAAAGTCCATTAAAGTAGTATTGTTAATTTCCATGGATTGGAAATCTTCTGTCCCATTTACTTGTACTGTTACCATGCTTGTTTCATGATGTAGTTTGTCTAATCCATAAATAGTTACATCAAGGTTTTCTTCGGGTGGTTTTATTACCTGCAAAGATACTGTTTTAGTATTAATTCATTTACTCATATTAACTAACTATTAATTGCAATGTAAAATTTTACTTACCTGTATTTTTGTATGGCGGGTTGTGTTTAAAATCTTTTCTTTGTTAAATTCATGTACCGTTACGTGCGATAAATGTATATATTGTCCAATTACTATTGGGAAGTCAGCTGCCTCTCTCCATAGAGTAATTTTCACAGAGTCCGTAGTATCTTTGACAGTGATACTTTTCAATTGTGTTTCTTGGCCTCCAACGAATATATTTTTTGTTTGTTCTTCCTGTAAAATAGTATATGTTCATTATATATTTTTTACTTACTAACATTGATTGTGCTGGTTTTTGCTTAATTTGAAATATGATAATTGTTGACATGACAGTCTTTGCAAACAAAACAACTAAATTTCTCATATTTATTTGTTGGTAATAATTGTTTTTTTTCGTGTTTGTGTTACTTTCTTTTGTTACAAGACTTGTATTAACTTACAATCTTTAGTAATTGCATTTTGTATGTGCAATTTGCTGTTATAGAATGCTATAGCTATGAAAAGAATATGCTAATAATTCAATTATTAGTTTACTTACCTTTTAATTTTGCTGCTTACAGTCTATATCAGTTATATTATAAATTAGTGAGATTTAGGTGGGAAATGAGTTTGTTGTGGGCTTCGTAAAAGTGCTAATTTGTGTTGTGTGTTTTTGTCTATATGTTAATGCATTAATAGCATTATTAGCATTGTGGTTGGTATGCAGATTTTACTGCATGCCACAATGCTAATAGTACAGGAAGTAGGTACTGTTATAGGTACTACTTCATATATGTTGTGACACCTGTTTTATGGTGGGGGGTATTGTTTAATGATAGAGTGATTGGGTATATTAAGTTTGCTCTGTATTGTTATTGGTGTCATAGTTTACTAAATAGTGTAGTATAATTTATATTACTTACCTGTTATTAAATGGTGCACACTTTTGTTGTGATATGTATGGTATGCATAGTATTATATTGTATTTGCATATATGTTTACGTTATGCAAATACTTAGCAATAAGTGTAGTATAGTTTAGCTTACTTACCTGTTATTTAATGGTGCATACATTAGTTGTATGATAGTTTTAATGCATAATGGTTGCATAATTTATTTCCTTAGTACCCTTAGTAAATGCAATTTCATAGTATTTGCATATGTTTTGTAGTTTGTGTATTTTTATAAGTTGTAGATTACTTACCTGTAATTTTTTGGGGAGAATAGCAATATTAATGTAAATAATTTTACATACTTACACAGATATTAATCATAAGGAACAACATATGTTGGTAGTTTTTCTAGGCAATTATTGGATTTGCATGTTTTAAAACATTTTAGTACTGTAATACATATTTCTATTTGATGATAGATACATTTAGTAACATGCAAGTTTTAACTTTTTAAAAGTGTACCTTATTTGGTATTCATAAAATGCAGTAGTATAAATGATAAGCATAAAGATATAGCTCACCTCAATTATCGTCCCGGAGACGCTTAGGAGTGTTTTTACACTCACTTCTCTCACTGTCTTTATTGGAGACACTGGTGGAGCTGGTGGTTGCAAAATATTAATTGCCTCTTGAATTATTTCTGCAGGTATCTCAATTGGTGGCATTCTTGAAATCTTACTTTGTTTTGTGATAATTAGAGTGTCATTTTTCAAAAGGTAATTCCGAATTAGCATTCCATATCCTTCTTTTGTCTGTGCATAATAATCTTCATTATAGCAAGTAGCTTTTAAAGATGATGTTTGATCTGCTAATGCCATATGATACATTACTTTATTTTCTTGCTTTGCATTGCGATAGTATGTTTTTCCAGTACAGTGAATTATATTGACACGAATTGCTTTTTGGTATGGCTTACTTTCGTCAGGTTTGTTGTCCTTTAAATCTTGAATGGAAATCATCTGTAAAAAAAATGCAATTATTTAATACGGTATCATAATTGTAAATTTGTCACATTATAACTGGCTTTAATGCATATAAATTAAATAGCTGTCCAAATTGGTTTATGATCACTGTAATATGACTCTAAAGTTCCATAATGTTGTATATTTGCATTTGTAAATATATGATCTAATATAGAATTGTAATCTGTTGTAAGTGTGTTTATTTTTTGTACACAGTTAAACTTTGTTAACATGTTATCTAATAATACATTTGTACTGTGTGTTGGTTTTTGTAAATCAACATTGAAATCACCCATTATAACATATTTATGATTTGGAAAATTATTTAAAATTGTTGTTAGTATTTGAAATAGTATTTGAATGCTTACCTTTGGTGGCTTGTAGATTATTACAAATAGGTAGTCATTGTTTTGTATTTGTTTTGTAAATTGCAAAATGTCAATTTGTTTTTCTGTTGTAAAAATTGGTTGTATTTTGTGGTTTGTTTTATAATATACTATAATCCCATGATTTGTTTGTTTGTTATGGTATTTATCAAATATTAGCATATTGTAATTTGGAAGTATAAATGCATCTGTACTTGCTTTATGTGTTGTATTTATTTCTGTGAAACATAAAATATCAGCATTTAATATGTTACTGTCAGCTGATATGTATTTAAAAATTTTTTGTAGTGAGCGTATATTTTGTACAATGACAGTAATGCTGTTTGCAAAGTGTGATATTTGAGTTATGGATATTTGTAGTGGCATATATGTTTTTAATCGGAACATTTCTTCATGGACCTTTGGGTGTATTGCAATTTTTGTTTCATCAAAGTTTTTTATATAAATATTTTGTAATGATTTAGCTCTACTAATAGCTACATAGTGTAGGTGATGTGTTTTTGTATTATTAAAGTGTATATAAAGTGGTTCAATTGTCTCACCTTGTGTTCTATGAATTGTCCTTGCTGATGATTGCCGTAATGGAAATTGCTTTCGTATTATAGTTAAACATTTTTTAGTGTATTGAAAGTGTCTTGATATAGGCAATATTGGTGTCCACTCATGTGATATATTAGCATGGTATAAATGTTTATTTTGTTGCCTTGTACTTTTACCAATATTTTTTTTATCAAAATGTATCCATATTATAATAGGTATGTTATTTGTACAATCAACATATTCTATTGTTCCTGTTGCTCCATTTGTTAATCCATCATTGACTGCAAGATTTGCAGTTAAATCATATCGAAGTTTAATTGCAATGTGTAGTGTGCTTGCTAATCCCATTGTTTTTGTAGAGTCTGTTGGTAATTGCTTTAATATTTTCTCTTTTACTTCTTGACTTACGTCTGATGCAACTGTGTCTATTGCTAATGTAGTATAAACTGCATGAGATTGCATATGTTGTAATAATACTGTGTCATTTATTTCATTCACTTCTTTGTTAGTACCCATGATATATGGTATACTGTTTTTAATACTTTGTGGAGGTTCTTTTTCTCGGGATTTTATCTTTGTGATATCATTTTTTGTATGTTTTCCTACTCTTAATCTGTTGAGCATTTCTGCAAATGGCATGTCATTTAGTTGTCTCATTATTTTTGTAAGCTCATATATTTGAAAATGTGTTCTCCACAAGTTAGTGCTTAATGGCCCATACAAATGTTTTGAATTGTCAAATATGTATGTATCAAATACGGGCTTTAATTGATAGAAATCTCCAATTGCTAATATTGATATTCCTCCAAACGGTTGGTTAGAAGCTTTTATTTCTTGCAGTCTATTGTGTATGAAATTAAACATATTTGCACCTACCATTGATATTTCATCTATTATTAGTACTTTTAAATGCATAAGCTTACTTTGAAGTATGCTTCTGTTTTCATGAGTTAGTTGTTTATATGTTAATGTTTGTGATACTGGTATTTTGAAAGTACTGTGGAGTGTTTGTCCTTGTATATTATGTGCTGCTTTACCTGTTGGTGCTGTTAGTAATATATGAACATTTTCTGGATTTTCTCCGGCTTTTGTATTGTAGTAGCGTAATAATGTTTGATGTAGTGCTGTTATCAGGAAGCTTTTTCCTACTCCTGCACCTCCAGTACAAAATGTATAAAAAGGTACTTTTTGTGTTTTAATTGCATTTAGATGGTGATAAATGAAGTTTATTTGTTCTAATGTTAAATTTAGCATTAGGTCATTGTATTTGTCTTCTGGTAACATATTATTTATTAAGGCTTCTTCTTCTGTAGTACTTCTAATTCCTAAATCCAAAGATATGTCGTACTGTAATTCTTGATCATATAGGGTATTGTCATTATGTAAATCATCTTGTATATTTATCACTGGGGATAATGGTGGTGTAAGGATTGCATCATTTTCTGTTGATATATTACTTTTGCAAAGTATTTGATGTTGTTTATTATATATATAATGGTTTGCATCAATAATTGTTTGCAATTCTAGATATCTTTCATAGTATGTATCTTTTGTACCAATTATATTATTTTCTATTCGCCAGGGATAAAATAGCAATAATAACTCTCTATAATAATTTTCAGGATCATTTAATTTGCTGAATCTGCAGTATCGTATAATTTTTTGTTTTCTGCGTTCAGTGAATGTAGTATTGCTTTGTTTATTAACTATGTTATTAATTTCTATTTCTTCATCATCCGAGCTATAAAAGTTGAGTTCTAAAAGTAAGTTATCATGCGTGTTTGTAACCTTTTTTTTTTTTGCAGTTTTTTTTTTTGTATTGTAATTAGATGCGTAGTCAGCTAGTGTTATTTTTTCCAATGTTAATGGACGTGTGCTGTATTTTACAAGTATATTGTCAAATTGTATATCAGTTGATGTGTCTGGTAGTGAATTTATTGTATTTATGTCTTTCATTAAATATGTGCGTTTGTCTGGTCTATTTGTATTTATAAATACAAATGATCGGGAAGCTTTTCGTAATGGTATTTGTAGTATTAGATAAGCTGCCTCTTGTGCACTAATTTCAGTGCAATTTAAGAATTTATTTCCTATGTGTTTTAATTGTTCTTTAATATTTGGATTGTGTTGTACTTCTTTTGTAGCTTGTGCAATGATTTTACTTAACCCTCTTTGAGATTTACTAATATATGAAACAATATATACAGCACATGCATATGCATCTAATACGTATTGTATATCTATGTTAGCTTGCCATGCCTGTAATATTATGTTGTTGTAGTTATTTATATAACACTCTGCTGGAGTTCTTTTTAGAGCTATAGTTGTTTTTTGTAGTCGATATTGTATGCATGTTATATATTGTTCTTCAGTTAATTTCATGTGTTGCAAAAAATCATCAAATGTATAAGTGGCAAATTCTTGTGTGTGCATTGTTGTATGGATTAATTGTATGTGTTCTTTTATGAGATCATTTGTTGTTTCTAATTGCAATGGTTCTAATATAGTAGTATGTCGCATAGGGTATCTTGGATATTGGTATTTACATGTTTTTTGATGTTTTATGCGACAGTTTTTAGTATGTCCATGTTTTTGCAAGGGTATTAAATGTTGTATAGTTGAGTTTTCAGTTTTTTCACAAGTTATATGTTGATCAATAAATTGTGTTACTTCATCATTGTTAGCTTCATTATATCTAGGTGCATTATGTATCCAAAGTAATGCATGTATATGTGGTGACCCACGTTGTTGAAATTCTACTCTGTAAAAATAATCTACTATTTTACCAATAGGATTACTATTATGTAATAATATGCTATTGAATAATTTTCGTACTTGGTAGTCGAAATGGCGAGCACATATAATTGGATTTTGTTGTATTAGTGTACATTTGCTTTCCCAAGACATATCAGCAAATTCTTCAGGAGTGCATTCTTTGTTTCCATTGATTCGTAATAATATGTTAATTAGATGAAACCATCTTGTTTCTGCCGCTGACAATGTTAGGAAAAAAGTTGGTACTCCTAATTGTCTTAGCATTGCAAATATTTCTTTTTTACAATTCTCCCAATATGGAGGTGAGCTGCGTATTGTCTTTAAAATTTTGTACCCTTCATTATATTGTAGTATTCCTTCTAAATTTTCTTTTATGTGTTTTACCGTTATAACTTGCCCATTGTTAAAATGCTTTCTAAGTGATATGAAAATTTTGTCTTGTATTTGTTTAACTTGCAATTTTTTAAGTTTAAAAAACATATTTGTTACTGATTGAGCTACTCTTTTGTCACAATTTCTAAGTTCAGATTTACAAATTGTACTGTAATGTACTGGTACATGTCTATCTTCATTTGCTGGTCTACGTTGTCCGGCAAATATTGTTGGGAATGCTAAGTATTCTGAATCTTTATCTTCATATAAACCTCTTGGTATGTTATGTTCAGCAGGTGCTAAACTTAAAATATTAATGCTATCTGTTGTTATTGTTTCATTATTTAACATAGTATCTAAGTTACCTGCTGGTATGTTATCTGAACTGCTTGATGTATTTTCTGTTTCTGAAGTGTGTATGTTGTCATTTGTCCTTTCTGGTGTATATTCCCAATCTTTGTTTATTGTTATTCCATATTCTTTAAATAATGCACTATTTCTTGCTAGATAAATGGCTGCTTTTTTTACAATGTTAGGTCTGACATTTTCTAAATGTGTGAATGATTTATAACTTAGTTTTCGTTTTAATTTAATGGGTATTGTCATGTTATCATGTGTTTGTCTAGGTAATATTGTAACAGTAGTCATTACATCAGCTGGTACATTAACAACAGCACCTGATAATGACTTTTGAAAACCACGCGGCAATGTTCTTATTTGTAGAAAAGGTATTCTTGGTGAAACTAATCTTTCTTCTAAGTTATGTAGATATAGTTCAGGTGGTATATCAGGAAATTTCATTCCATTAAATACTGAACTTGGAGGTATTTTATTTCGACTAATATATTTGTAGCATGTGTTACATATATGGTCAGTTTTTTGTGAACTTATATCACATTGTATAAATGTTTTGTGGTTTTTAATGATATGTGTTGATCTTACTGTTTCTTTATGCCACATTTGATTACAAATAGTGCAAATATATTCTGGCCCTGACTGTATTTCTTGGTGAAATTTGGCAATGATATTTGATTGTAATGTGATGTTTTCTATAATAGCATTATGTTGTGTATTATTTGTTGGTGTGTGTTCATGTATAGTGATGTATTCTTGAGTTAAAGTGTTAGTATGTAAATTTTCGGGAGTAGTTTGTGGTAGCAACGATACTTTTATTGTGTGTTCATGAATATTGCTTTGATTTTTTTGGCTAGCATTGTCACTGTTTCTTTTTGTAGGTGAAGATATAATAGTTTTATTTGTAATGTGGGATGCTTGTGCAGTATGTACAATCATATGTTTAGGGGTATTTGCTGTAGTTTTACGTTTCTTTCTTTGAATTGTCTTTTTTAACGAATTTTTTTGGATTGTATGTATATAAATTGGCACTAATTGTATGATAATATCAGTATTTTTAGTATACAGTTCATTGATAATAAGATGTAATAGATATTCTATTACTTTATTTGCTGTTTTTATTCTTATGGCTGTACTTGTTAATTGTATATATATGTGTTCTATTAGATCTGTTGTATTGCAATTATATATAAAGAATGATTCACTTGTTTTGCCTATTGTAAATATTTTGTTATTTATTAATAATAATATAGCATTATATGTTGTCAACATATCATTTAATACTAGTGCAATTTCTTTTTGTAAAGTATTTTGCACTGATATGTTATAATAGCAACCTGTATAAAATGTTATTGCAGATATTATATTATTGTGATCTATGTAGCTAGGTATGTCTGCTATTTCTATTTTCTTTTTGCCATAAAATATTTCTATGTCTGTTTGTAAGTTGTAACTTAATTGCATTATATTATTAAGGTCTTGTTCAGTCCACTTAGATGCATTGTGGGTGTAGTTATATATGATTGCAAATATACTATTTGCAATGTAGATGTTATGTTCTGTGTTAATTTTGTTTTCATTATTATTCATTTCATCTGACTGTATTTTAATGTTAATATTACATGTGATTGCTTTAGATGTAATATTTTCTTTTTCCTCAAAGTTTTGTAATTCCTGTATATTAATAGGGACTTGTAATTCTTGAGTTATTGCTGAAGTTGTTAATATACTGGCTTTCATTGAGTTACATATTTGTTTGTTTGTTGTGTTTGTGTATGTATTGTGATCTATGCTTTTTGTTTGTGTGTTTTGTTTTGTGTGTGTTGTTCTTTTTTTTATTATTCTGTTTTTTACAGTGCTTGTATTTATGGCTTGTATATTGAAGCGTTGTTCTATAGCTGTTTTTTTGATGTCTTTGGTGTTATGAGGTGTTGGTAGATTAGCATTATCGTGTATACTATTGTGTGCAGTTTTTTTTTTTTTATTTTTGTTAATGTTTTTGGAAGTGTCAATATTTGGTCGTTGTCTCTTGTTAGATGAAGACCGCTTGTTGCCAATATCTGCAATTGTTTTTTCTGTACTTGATGTAAGTTCTTTTGTTACTGTAAGTATATTTCTTGTAAGCAACTTTGTAGATACACATTCTTGGTAAGATGTACTTGCAGTAGCGTGTAATAGTTTAATTTCATTTGTAGTATGCATAAAGTATTGTGATTCTGTACATGGTGCTTTTTTAAGGTAATTTTGTTTTGCCTTTTTTAATGATTTTTTGTTTATGCTTTGTATGTTTAATCCAGTTAATTCGAATGGTACATTATCTTCATTATTTTTTTTAATTTGGTGAGCTAAATTGTAAATGTAGTTCATTACATCAGGTAAAGTTTTTTTTTGTAAAAGTATACTTGTTCCATGTGGATGTGGCATTCCATCGATGTCTCTACTATGTGAATCAAAGATATAATAATGATCTTCACTTTTTATTATAGATATAACGTATATATCCATGCACAGTAATACTCCTGTATTTATTAATGATATTGTTAATGCTGTTTGTATGTCTGGGTATAATGTATCAAATTGTTGTAATATATTTCCGTAGTATGGTTGACATTTTTTTATAGAATATATGTTGTTTGTATGTGTAATATATTTAGGTAAATCATCAGGATGCATAAGATCTTGTTTATTAAAACTGTGCATATCTTTA
This sequence comes from Lissotriton vulgaris, assembly GCF_964263255.1. Lineage (NCBI taxonomy): Eukaryota > Metazoa > Chordata > Amphibia > Caudata > Salamandridae > Lissotriton > Lissotriton vulgaris. The sequence goes on along the minus strand of NC_141685.1, from coordinate 929,537,640 downwards.
TATAAAGCATCACCTAGATCCATAATGTAATGCAAATCATCTTTGTTCCATATTTGTGCTGGTTTTTCAAAGTTATGAATAATAGCAAATGTACTATTTGGTAAACATTGTTTGCCTTTTGATATAACTGAGAATTTGTCATGTCCTTGATGGTAATCTGCTTGTATTATTTTGTGCATGTTTTAATCCTTTATATAATATTTGGTTTTATAAATTATTAGTAATACTTATGTTGTTAGATATAACAATTAGATTTGTGTAATATGTTTAATTTACGTTTTATTTATGTAACAATGTCAATTGTATCTATGATGGGTAATGTTAGTTAACATAGAAATATATAATAGTTAAATAAATGTCTTACCTTTGTTGTTTTCTTTTTTGGTAATATGCTGCTTTGGTAATATTCTGTAGAAGTAAGTAAATGGTAAAATTAGTATTATAATAATATTTTAATTTTTATACAGATAATGCAATTTATAGAATATTAGCTACATCATTTTTACAAGGGTAATATGATAATATTATTTTTTATGTTTTGCCTCGCTAAAAAGATGCATTCTGTGCATTTTTTTTGTGCAGGCAAAAACCTAATAAGTATTGTGTGTGTGTTTGGGTTGGCCCTTGGCATTCATTGGCTACCTTCATAAATGGAGCTTAGCTGTTGGATTAGGGGCTTGTTTGGCAATGCCAGACTAGACATGGGGGCGTTCCAGAGATAATTTGGCTTTTGCTGATGTCACCTGACATTGGTACTGCCCCTGATTTTGTTCTGGCATTGCCAGCACCTGCCTTTGTGCTCTGGCTGTCTTTTGCGTCTTTCTTTCTTCTTTTGACCCCTTCTGCCCTTTAACTCATTAATACCTGTTGCAGTTCAAGAATGCTTTTGAACTTGGAGGATCAATTAATGACAGACCATTGTACGAGCATCCTATGAAGGTAGTGCTTAACTTCTGTATATTTAAAATCTGAAAGCATTTGATCACATCACTGGGCAGTAGTGACAATGATTCTTGTTTGCAGAATACATCATTAAAATCAGAAATTTGCCTTTGACAATTAATTATGTAGTAATGCAGCTAACACTAATGTAATTTTAAACTGCAGATTGTTATGTTCAGCTCAAATTTTATGACTGTTACTTTGCACTGTGAAATACTTTTCTTTGCATCTCCAAGCACCTACTGCTTCAGGTTGGAGCATTAGAGTGCAGAGTCAAAGTAGAGCTTCAGAGTGGTGCTTCTAAGTGGAGTTTCAAAATGGAGCTTCAGAGTGCAGATTTAGAGTGGAGCTTCAAAGTCGAGCTTCAGAGTGGAGCTTTAGAGTGCATATTCAGAATAGTGCCTTAGAGTGCAGATTTAGAGTGGAGCATGAGAGTGCAGATTCAGAGTGGAGATTCAGAATGTAGCTTTAGAGTGCATATTTAGAGTGGAGCTTCAGAGTGGAGCTTCAAAGTGGAGGTCTAGAGTGGAGCTTCAGAGTAAAGCTTCAGAGTGGAGCTTCAGAGTGGAGCTTTAGAGTGCATATTTAGAGTGGAGCTTCAGAGTGGAGCTTCAGAGTGGAGCTTCCGAGTGGAGCTCTGAGTGGAGCTTCAGAGTGGAGCTTTAGAGTAAAGCTTCAGAGTAAAGCTTCAGAGTGGAGCTTCAAAGTGGAGCTTTAGAGTAAAGCTTCAGAGTGAAGCTTCAGAGTGGAGCTTTAGAGTGAACATTCAGAGTGGAGCTTTAGAGTGCATATTTAGAGTGGAGCTTCAGAGTGGAGCTTCCAAGTGGAGCTTCCGAGTGGAGCTTCAGAGTGGAGCTTTAGAGTAAAGCTTCAGAGTGGAGCTTCAGAGTGGAGCTTCAAAATAGAGCTCTAGAGTGGAGACTTAGAGTGGAGCTTTAGAGTGCATATTTAGAGTAGAGCTTTAGTGGACAGATTCAGAGTGGAAATTCAGAGTGGAGCTTTAAAGTGCATATTTAGAGTGGAGCTTCAGAGTGGAGCTTTAAAGTGCATATTTAGAGTGGAGCTTCAGAGTGGAGCTTCAGAGTGGTGCTTCAGAGTGGAGCTTCAGAGTGAAGCTTCAAAGTGGAGCTCTAGAGTGGAGATTTTGAGTGGAGCTTCAGAGTGTAAATTCAGAGTGGAGCTTTAGAGTAAAGCTTCAGAGTGGAGCTTCAGAGTGGAGCTTCAGAGTAAAGCTTTAGAGTGGAGCTTCAAAGTGGAGCTTTACAGTAAAGCTTCAGAGTGAAGCTTCAGAGTGGAGCTTTAGAGTGAACATTCAGAGTGGAGCTTTAGAGTGCATATTTAGAGTGGAGCTTCAGAGTGGAGCTTTAAAGTGCATATTTAGAGTGGAGCTTCAGAGTGGAGCTTCAGAGTGGAGCTTCAGAGTGAAGCTTCAAAGTGGAGCTCTAGAGTGGAGATTTTGAGTGGAGCTTCAGAGTGTAAATTCAGAGTGGAGCTTTAGAGTAAAGCTTCAGAGTGGAGCTTCAGAGTGGAGCTTCAGAGTAAAGCTTCAGAGTGGAGCTTCAAAGTGGAGCTTTAGAGTAAAGCTTCAGAGTGAAGCTTCAGAGTGGAGCTTTAGAGTGAACATTCAGAGTGGAGCTTTAGAGTGCATATTTAGAGTGGAGCTTCAGAGTGGAGCTTCCGAGTGGAGCTTCCGAGTGGAGCTTCAGAGTGGAGCTTTAGAGTAAAGCTTCAGAGTGCAGATTCAGAGTGGAGCTTTACAGTAAAGCTTCAGAGTGGAGCTTCAGAGTGGAGCTTCAAAGTAGAGCTCTAGAGTGGAGACTTAGAGTGGAGCTTTAGAGTGCATATTTAGAGTAGAGCTTTAGAGGACAGATTCAGAGTGGAAATTTAGAGTGGAGCTTTAAAGTGCATATTTAGAGTGGAGCTTCAGAGTGGAGCTTTAAAGTGCATATTTAGAGTGGAGCTTCAGAGTGGAGCTTCAGAGTGGTGCTTCAGAGTGGAGCTTCAGAGTGAAGCTTCAAAGTGGAGCTCTAGAGTGGAGATTTTGAGTGGAGCTTCAGAGTGTAAATTCAGAGTGGAGCTTTAGAGTAAAGCTTCAGAATGGAGCTTCAGAGTGGAGCTTCAGAGTAAAGCTTTAGAGTGGAGCTTCAAAGTGGAGCTTTACAGTAAAGCTTCAGAGTGAAGCTTCAGAGTGGAGCTTTAGAGTGAACATTCAGAGTGGAGCTTTAGAGTGCATATTTAGAGTGGAGCTTCAGAGTGGAGCTTTAAAGTGCATATTTAGAGTGGAGCTTCAGAGTGGAGCTTTAAAGTGCATATTTAGAGTGGAGCTTCAGAGTGGAGCTTCAGAGTGGAGCTTCAGAGTGGAGCTTCAGAGTGAAGCTTCAAAGTGGAGCTCTAGAGTGGAGATTTTGACTGGAGCTTCAGAGTGTAAATTCAGAGTGGAGCTTTAGAGTAAAGCTTCAGAGTGGAGTTTCAGAGTGGAGCTTCAGAGTGGAGTTTCAGAATGGAGCTTCAGAGTGGAGCTTCAAAGTGGAGCTCTAGAGTCGATCTTTAGAGTGCATATTTAGAGTGGAGCTTCAGAGTGGAGCTTCAAAGTGGAGCTCTAGAGTGGAGCTTCAGAGTAAAGCTTCAGAGTGGAGCTTCAGAGTGGAGCTTTAGAGTGCATATTTAGAGTAGAGCTTTAGAGGACAGATTCAGAGTGGAAATTCAGAGTGGAGCTTTAAAGTGCATATTTAGAGTGGAGTTTCAGAGTGGAGCTTTAAAGTGCATATTTAGAGTGGAGTTTCAGAGTGAAGCTTCAAAGTGGAGCTCTAGAGTGGAGATTTTGAGTGGAGCTTCAGAGTGTAAATTCAGAGTGGAGCTTTAGAGTAAAGCTTCAGAGTGGGGCTTCAGAGTGGAGCTTCAGAGTAAAGCTTCAGAGTGGAGCTTCAGAGTGGAGCTTCAGAGTAAAGCTTCAGAGTGGAGCTTCAAAGTGGAGCTTTAGAGTAAAGCTTCAGAGTGAAGCTTCAGAGTGGAGGTTTAGAGTGAACATTCAGAGTGGAGCTTTAGAGTGCATATTTAGAGTGGAGCTTCAGAGTGGAGCTTCCGAGTGGAGCTTCCGAGTGGAGCTTCAGAGTGGAGCTTTAGAGTAAAGCTTCAGAGTGCAGATTCAGAGTGGAGCTTTACAGTAAAGCTTCAGAGTGGAGCTTTAGAGTGGAGCTTTAGAGTGGAGCTTCAGATTAAAGCTTCAGAGTGGAGCTTCAGAGTAAAGCTTCAGAGTTGAGCTTCAGAGTGGAGCTTCAGAGTGGGGCTTCAGAGTGCAGCTTCAAAGTTGAGCTCTAGAGTGGAGATTTAGAGTGGAGCTTTAGAGTGCATATTTACAGTGGAGCTTCAGAGTGGAGCTTTAAAGTGCATATTTAGAGTGGAGTTTCAGAGTGGAGCTTCAGAGTGGAGTTTCAGAATGGAGCTTCAGAGTGGAGCTTCAAAGTGGAGCTCTAGAGTCGAGCTTTAGAGTGCATATTTAGAGTGGAGCTTCAGAGTGAAGCTTCAGAGTGGAGCTCTAGAGTGGAGCTTTAGAGTGGAGCTCTAGAGTGGAGCTTTAGAGTGGAGCTTCAGAGTGGAGCTTCAGAGTAAAGCTTCAGAATGGAGCTTCAGAGTGGAGCTTCAGAGTGGAGCTTCAGAATGGAGCTTCAGAGTGGAGCTTCAAAGTGGAGCTCTAGAGTGGAGCTTTAGAGTGCATATTTAGAGTAGAGCTTTAGAGGACAGATTCAGAGTGGAAATTTAGAGTGGAGCTTTAAAGTGCATATTTAGAGTGGAGCTTCAGAGTAGAGCTTTAAAGTGCATATTTAGAGTGGAGCTTCAGAGTGGAGCTTCAGAGTGGAGCTTCAGAGTGGAGCTTCAGAGTGAAGCTTCAAAGTGGAGCTCTAGAGTGGAGATTTTGACTGGAGCTTCAGAGTGTAAATTCAGAGTGGAGCTTTAGAGTAAAGCTTCAGAGTGGAGTTTCAGAGTGGAGCTTCAGAGTGGAGTTTCAGAATGGAGCTTCAGAGTGGAGCTTCAAAGTGGAGCTCTAGAGTCGAGCTTTAGAGTGCATATTTAGAGTGGAGCTTCAGAGTGGAGCTTCAAAGTGGAGCTCTAGAGTGGAGCTTCAGAGTAAAGCTTCAGAATGGAGCTTCAGAGTGGAGCTTTAGAGTGCATATTTAGAGTAGAGCTTTAGAGGACAGATTCAGAGTGGAAATTCAGAGTGGAGCTTTAAAGTGCATATTTAGAGTGGAGTTTCAGAGTGGAGCTTTAAAGTGCATATTTAGAGTGGAGCTTCAGAGTGAAGCTTCAAAGTGGAGCTCTAGAGTGGAGATTTTGAGTGGAGCTTCAGAGTGTAAATTCAGAGTGGAGCTTTAGAGTAAAGCTTCAGAGTGGGGCTTCAGAGTGGAGCTTCAGAGTAAAGCTTCAGAGTGGAGCTTCAGAGTGGAGCTTCAGAGTAAAGCTTCAGAGTGGAGCTTTAAAGTGGAGCTTTAGAGTAAAGCTTCAGAGTGAAGCTTCAGAGTGGAGGTTTAGAGTGAACATTCAGAGTGGAGCTTTAGAGTGCATATTTAGAGTGGAGCTTCAGAGTGGAGCTTCCGAGTGGAGCTTTAGAGTGCATATTCAGAGTGGAGCTTCAGAGTGGAGCTTCAGAATGGAGCTTCAGAGTGGAACTTAAAAGTGGAGCTCTAGAGTGGAGCTTTAGAGTGCATATTCAGAATGGAGCTTCAGAGTGGAGCTTCAGAGTGGAGCTTCCGAGTGGGGCTTCAGAGTGCAGCTTCAAAGTGGAGCTCTAGAGTGGAGATTTAGAGTGGAGCTTTAGAGTGCATATTTAGAGTGAAGCTTCAGAGTGGAGCTTTAAAGTGCATATTTAGAGTGGAGCTTCAGAGTGGAGCTTCAGAGTGGAGCTTCAGAGTGGAGCTTCAGAGTGAAGCTTCAAAGTGGAGCTCTAGAGTGGAGATTTTGAGTGGAGCTTCAGAGTGTAAATTCAGAGTGGAGCTTTAGAGTAAAGCTTCAGAGTGGAGCTTCAGAGTGGAGCTTCAGAGTAAAGCTTCAGAGTGGAGCTTCAAAGTGGAGCTTTAGAGTAAAGCTTCAGAGTGGAGCTTCAGAGTGGAGCTTCAGAGTGGAGCTTCAGAGTGAAGCTTCAAAGTGGAGCTCTAGAGTGGAGATTTTGAGTGGAGCTTCAGAGTGTAAATTCAGAGTGGAGCTTTAGAGTAAAGCTTCAGAGTGGAGCTTCAGAGTGGAGCTTCAGAGTAAAGCTTCAGAGTGCAGATTCAGAGTGGAGCTTTAGAGTAAAGCTTCAGAGTGGAGCTTCAGAGTGGAGCTTCAGAGTGCATATTTAGAGTGGTAATTCAGAGTGGAGCTTTAGAGTGCATATTCAGAGTGGAGCGTCAGAGTGCAGATTCAGAGTGGAGTTTCTCTAATAGGAAAAATGATCTAAAGTGTTTACAAGTGGAAAGGCAACATAAATTGAAATGCATAAAAAGAGCATGTTTGTAAAAAATGGAACATTACTTTTTGAAGTGCGCCTATCAAAACACTACCACTACCAATCTATTACAATGACTTAATGTCTAAATTATACGAAAAATAGAATGCAAGCACTTCAAATAATATATTCATGAATAACCAGAATATGGCAAAGGTCTTTCATTTACAAAACTGTTTCATAAGCAACACAGAACTATATGCAACATGTTGATTGTGTCAATTAGTATCACATTGAGCCCTGAATCTTGTACATTCCAACACACAGGGATGTATTTGTTGTTTTTTATCATGTCATGCCCATGCAATGTGAGGCATGTGGAGCCTTCATTGAAGTTTAAAAAATAATTAAATGAACATATTAATATTTTTCAGTTTTCTACATTTTGTTATATTTGTAAAGATTCCCAGATGTTGACCTCCTTCTCCTTCTGTCACCCCCCTGATCTCTCTTCCATTCTCATCCTTAGCCTTTAAAATTAACTGATGTGTACAAAGTCAATAGACAGCGCACTACAGGCATAGATATTCTCTAACATAACAGTAGAATGCTTCCTATAGAGCCTGGCTGTTACAGCAGATTATCAATCTATTTTTAAGAAACTTTACTGTTTTCACCAAATAACCACATTGCAATTATTAACTCAATTTCAATCTAAAACCACCATTTACCATCCATCCAATACATTGCTTTAAGCAGACCTCCATCTAACATGCAGAAGTTCTCTTTCTCTAAGTCCGTAGTCTGTACCCATCGAGGCCTTTTCATTTAAAATACAACTTAAAAACTTTATCTTCAATTCTGTGTATAACATGTTCATATATTATGACTGCAATGTTAATGTGTTTAGCTATGTGCATACTATGTATAATGTCTTTTCTTGCCAACATTACCTGTTGCAAATTGTTTTGTTAACCAACACAAAACTATATTCCTTAATGATTGCGCTATTAGGTAAAGACATTGAGCCCTGAATGTTGCTCTAACACACGAGGATATACTTGTGATATTTTATTTAGTGATTTTCATGCAACGCGAGGCATGTGGAGCCTTTATTGAAGTTCAAAAAACACATAAATGAACACATTGCTATATCTCAGTTTTCTGCCTGGCTGCTACAGTAGACCATTAGACTATTTTCAAGAAACTTTATCGTTTTCCTCAAATAATCACATAGCGACTATGTGTCCTAAATTAAATGTAAAACCACCATTTACCATCATCAAATAAATTGCTTTCAGTAGGCCTCCATCTAACATGCAGAAATTCTCTCTATATTTGATATCATACTTATTTTTTATGTGTATCGTAACATAAATGTTGTGAACATTTTCTTTTGTATGATTGCACGGCGCTTTATGTGCTATCTTGCTTGTATTTTACTACCGCGATCAGTAGCCAATCACATGTGTCGAATTGCATCACGTGATGCAACGTGGTGATTGACGTCAAGTACGCAAACTCTTTAATACGAGTTTTGCGGGGTGTGAAGAAGTTGGCTGTTCCCGATGTTTTTCTTAATCGTAAGTAATATATATTTTATGTAATTACTGTTTAAAATGCATGCATTAGATAAAAATAGTATACTTTTACGTTAATGTAAATTTTAACATTGATTTAAATTATTATTTCGTTTTCTCTAATACGTAAGAGTATAAGCATATAGCATGTTGTAACCATCGCATATGTTAATTAAGATTAAAATGAATGCGTGCCTAAAATGTTAGTATGCTGTGATTGGATATTTATTTGTACGTGTATTTTGCTGTTGCCAATGTATTTGTGCTCTTTTCTCATTGCAAACGTATCATTATATTGCTAACTTCTTCGTGCTGTATGGTAACGATATTTGCAACAGTATATGTTACTTATTTTATATAAATGCAATATTGACGTATCTTAGTAAGTTATGTATGTCGATGCGTTTGCAACGTGCGGATCGACGTAAAGTAGGCTAATTCTTTAGTAATATTTACGGTCTTTGTAAAAGATTTTAATTGTTCGTGATTTGACTATTACTAGTAAGTAATATATCTTTGCATTTACGAAGGTATTTAAATGGATGCATGAAATAACTGTACTGTAAATAATAGTATGTAAGTGTTGTTCAAATGCCAATAATGAATATGTTTTGTGTAGGATGTTCTGTTAAATATATGCTACGTGAATCTTTTTTTTTTCAGGTATAAATACGTCATATTACTCTGACAATGGTGATTTCTATCGCTGCGTGGCGTTACGTATCTAAAAGCATTGCATTTAAAAATGCCACTTGAATCTTTTATTTTAGAGTATTTGGTTAAAAAACATATACGCATGTATAAACACGTTATATTAGGCTGATAATGGTGATTTCTATCACTGCGTGGCGTTACGTATCTAAAAGACTCGCGTTTAAAAATGCCACTTGAATCTGTTATTTTAAGGTATTAAGTTAAAAAACATATACGCATGTATAAACACGTCATATTAGGCTGATAATGGTGATTTCTATCGCTGCGTGGCATTACGCATCTAAAAGCATCGCATTTAAAAATGCCACGTAAATCTGTTATTTTAAGGTATTTAGTTAAAAAACATATACGCATGTATGAACACGTCATATTAGGCTGATAATGGTGATTTCTATCACTGCGTGGCGTTACGTATCTAAAAGACTCGCGTTTAAAAATGCCACTTGCATCTGTTATTTTAAGGTATTTAGTTAAAAAACATATACGCATGTATAAACACGTCATATTAGGCTGATAATGGTGATTTCTATCGCTGCGTGGCGTTACGCATCTAAAAGCATCGCATTTAAAAATGCCACGTAAATCTTTTATTGTAAGGTATTTTGTTAAAAAATATATACGCATGTATAAACACGAATATTACTGAGAATGGTGATTTCTATCGGTGCGTGGTGTTACGTATGTAAAAGCGTTGCATTTTTTGAAGTGACGTCTTTTTAGTAGCCAATCACTATTGCCGGTTGTATCACGTAATGCAACGTGCGGATTGACGTATAGTACGCTAAGTCTTTATTGCGCGTTTAGGACTTTGTCGAAGATTTCAACCGTTCGTAATGCGAGTATTAATAGTAAGTAATAACTTTTTCGATATTTGTCTGTATTTAAATGATGCATGAAGTTACTGTACATTAAATATTAGTATGTAAACGTGGTTCGAATGTAATGTTTCTCGCGCATATTTAGACGCATGTGTAACTTACTGCTTTCTTATTGTCATAAAAATGCTTCTTGATAATTAATCGGAGTAAATACTTATAAATAAATTGTAGCAGTATGCGAAATACATTTTTAAAGTGGTATTACGTAAATTGTGTAGAACATCGAACCCTGCTGTAAAAGTTTCGAACGATGCAATGCTTGTAAATTGCAGAACTTAAACTGACTTGTATGCACAGTATCGGGCGTTTCAAATGCAAAATGGCGATGCTTAACAAAATAGTTACATGTATAAAAGCATTAAAATTTATTTTTTAAGCATTGCTAGTTTAGAATACCGAAGCGTTTTGTAAAACTTTGCTATGTCGTTAAAGCGTATTTCAAATTTCCAAAAGTGACTTTTACACGAACGCGTAAAGAAATGTTTCCTAAATTGCATTTGTATTTTGAAATAACTGTCGAACACCTACTTCTATAAGTATTTTCAATCGCATTTGTATTTTAAGAATTGTCGAAGAGGTACTGCTATGTGAAGCATTGTATTTGTTTTTGGGAATGCGTGTGCGAACATAAAAACAATCCTATGTTCTGCTAATTCCAAATTGTACCGCTATAAATATTGCCGAGACGAATTGTAAAGAAAATATTAAATTGCGCAGTTTCATTTTGCTATTTTGCTTGCGGAAATATATAATTACATACTGGTGGTATACTACCTTAGCTAACCTTGTCAAAAATAATTCTTGCTACTATATATAATTTTTTAATAGCATGAATTTAACTTCAAAAGTAAAGAATAATTTTAAACTGCGTAACCACTCACGTTTTATGGTGTCCAAATTTCTTGAGTTTGTTCCAAATTACGATTTTATTTCCTGTAGTCGTAAACGCATTAGCCAAGTACTCCAAGTAATTTTGCTGTAAGGGAAATGTTTCAAATAATTATATGCACGTACATATAATAAGTTATAAGCTTTAAATAACATTCTAAAGTCGGACAGTCATAGTAATTATTAGGTATATTAATTTAAAGATGGTTTTTGGTAAATTCTGTATAGTTATAATTTAAGGCTATGTTTACGAAAAAGTCTTTTAATAAGTTAAAAAGAAGCTTACCTTTTGCAATAGCAATTTGGAAATAATTCCAAATGTTTGTAAATGCGTAGTTGAAGTTTGGGAATAATCACAGAGCGCAATCCAAGAGAAGTTTGCTGACGCCAAGTACCAGTGTCTGTACCTACTCTTTTGGCTTTCAGTTTAAGTAGGATCTTCTTATCTGATAAGAGTCTCCAAGGGCAATAAAATACAAAGGGTTGTTTAGAAAAAAATGCATAGGGTTAGTGAGAAAATTGGAGTGCGAAAAAGGCTGGCTGCTAAATGTCAATGGGAACGAAAAGGGCAAAGGCGAACGTTAAAGTTGTTGCAGTTTCGTTTCTTCAAATCGGTCTACATTTCAGGAAAACTAAGTTAGTTTCTGTTTTACCCAAAGCATCATATTATATGCACTTATTCGTTCTTAGTATAATAATAAATATGTTAAACCTTTTTCAAAATAGCACAGCAAAAAAAAGATAACATGTAAATACATCGTATATTAATACACGTATTCGCATTAAATATGTGCAGTTAAATAGCTGCTTATTTATTAAAAGTCTGCACATGTTCACATTTCTTTAAATCTAGTTACTAAATATGTGCAGTTAAATAGCTGCTTATTTATGAAAAGTCTGCACGTGTTCACATTTCTTTGAATCTAGTTAGTCACATTAATATTAAAGTATTTCTGACAAATGTACTGTTGTCTCTGAGTAATGTGCTCTATATATAAGTAATGTTGAGTCATTTTTCGAATGTGTTCGTATTCCTCAGTGATGCGATCGTGTTTATAACTAATGTGATTTGTTTGTAATGTATTTGAGTACTTAAATAATGTAATGCTTTTTTGAGTATGATGTTGTTTTATGTTTGATGAATGAGGTGCTAATTTTGAGTGATATGGAATGTATCGTAATAATGTGGGAATGCTTATGAATAATAAGCATGGTCTTGTCGGGTATTGTGGACAGTAGTAAAGCAGAGTAATAACAAATAATGCAAGTATTAATGCAGAGTGGAGATTGAGAAAGCAAGTGGTAATGTAGATATTTACTGCAATAATAGTGGATAATGCAGATGTGTAGTGCAGATTGCAGATTAGTAGTGCATATTAAAGAGTAATACAGAGTGCAAAGTAATATGCAGAGAGTTGAGTTGTAATGAATAATATTAGAGCAGAGTTGTGTACAGAGTTGTAGCAGATTGTCAGTGCAAAATGGTGGCGTAGAATGGTGGTGCAGAGTAGTAGCGCAGAGTGGTATCGCAGAGTGGTAGCACAAAGTGGTAACGCAGAGTAACGGCACAGAGTGGCAGCGCAGAGTGGCAGTACAGAGTGGTGGCGCAGAGTGGCAGCGCAGAGTGGCAGGACAGAGTGGCGGCACTGAGTGGTGGCGCAGAGTGGTAGCCCAGAGTGGTGGCACAGAGTGGTGGCGCAGAGTGGTATCACAGAGTGGTGGCGCAGAGTGGCACCGCATAGTGGTGGCGCAGAGTGGTGACACAGAGTGGTGGCACAGAGTGGCGACACAGACTGGCAGTGCAGAGTGGTGGTACAGAGTGGCAGCACAGAATGGCAGCACAGAGTGGTGGAACAGAATGGCAATGCAATATAGTGGCGCAGAGTGGTGTTGCAGAATGCTAGCGCAGAGTGGTAGGACAGAGTGGTGGCACAGAATGGCTGCGCAGAATGGTGGCACAGAGTGGCATTGCAGAGTGGTGGCGCAGAGTGGTAGCACAGACTGGCGTTGCAGAGTGGCGTCGCAGAGTGGCACCACAGAGTGGCGGCGCAGGGTGATGGGACAGAGTAGCACCGCAGAGTGGTGACACAGAGTGGTGGCACAGAGTAGAAACACAGAGTGGCAGCGCAGAGTGGTGGCAGAGAGTGGCAACACATTGTGGCAGCGCAGAGTGCTGTTGCAGAGTGCCAGTGCAAAGTGGTAGCACAGACTGGCATCGCAGAGTGGCGTCGCAGAGTGGCACCACAGAGTGGCGGCGCAGAGTGGCAGCGCACAGTGGCAACGCAGAGTGACGACACAGAGTGGTGGCACAGAGTGGTAACATAGAGTGGCGATGCAGAGTGGCGGCACTGAGTGGTGGCGCAGAGTGGTAGCCCAGAGTAGTGGCACAGAGTGGTGGCACAGAGTGGTGGCACAGAGTGGAAACACAGAGTGGCAGTGCAGAGTAAATGCAGAGTGGCGACACATAGTGGCAGCGCAGAATGGTGGCGCAGAGTGGCAGCACAGAATGGCAGCGCAGAGTGGTTACGCAGAATGGCAGCGCAGAATGGTGGCGCATAGTGGTGTTGCAGAGTGCTAGCACAGAGTTGTAGCACAGACTAGTCGAGCAGAATGGCTGCGCAGAGTGGTGGCACAGAGTGGCACCGCAGAGTGGCGGCGCAGAGTGGCGGCGCAAAGTGGTGGCGCAGAGTGGTGTTGCAGAGTGGTGTTGCAGAGTGGCGTTGCAGAGTGGCGTCGCAGAGTGGCGTCGCAGAGTGGCGTCGCAGAGTGGCAGCACAGAGTGGCACCACAGAGTGGCGGCGCAGAGTGGCAGCGCACAGTGGCAACGCAGAGTGACGACACAGAGTGGTGGCACAGAGTGGCAACATAGAGTGGCGATGCAGAGTGGCGGCACTGAGTGGTGGCGCAGAGTGGTAGCCCAGAGTAGTGGCACAGAGTGGTGGCACAGAGTGGTGGCACAGAGTGGAAACACAGAGTGGCAGTGCAGAGTAAATGCAGAGTGGCGACACATAGTGGCAGCGCAGAATGGTGACGCAGAGTGGCAGCACAGAATGGCAGCGCAGAGTGGTGGCGCAGAATGGCAGCGCAGAATGGTGGCGCATAGTGGTGTTGCAGAGTGCTAGCACAGAGTTGTAGCACAGACTGGTCGAGCAGAATGGCTGCGCAGAGTGGTGGCACAGAGTGGCACCGCAGAGTGGCGGCGCAGAGTGGCGGCGCAAAGTGGTGGCGCAGAGTGGTGTTGCAGAGTGGTGTTGCAGAGTGGCGTTGCAGAGTGGCGTCGCAGAGTGGCGTTGCAGAGTGGCGTCGCAGAGTGGCAGCACAGAGTGGCGGCACAGAGTGGCGGCGCAAAGTGGCAGCACAGAGTGACAAAACAGAGGTGACACAGAGTGGCAGTGAGTGGCAGCGCAGAGTGCTGTCGCAGAGTGCTAGCACAAAGTGGTAGCACAGACTGGCTTCGCAGTGGCGTTGCAGGGTGGGACCACAGGGTGGCAGCGCAGAGTGGCAGCGCAGAGTGGCGGCGCAGAGTGACGACACAGAGTGGTGGCACAGAGTGGCAACATACAGTGGCGACGCAGAGTGGCGGCACTGAGTGGCAGCGCAGAGTAGTAGCCCACAGTGGTGGCACAGAGTGGTGGCACAGAGTGGTGGCAAAGAGTGGTGACGCAGAGTAGCAGAGCAGAGTGGCAACGCAGTGTTGTAACACAGAGTGGCAATGCAAAGTGGCAACGCAGAGTGGCGGCGCAGAGTCGTGGCGCAGAGTGGCAGCGCAGAGTGGCAGGGCAGAGTGGTGGCACAGTGTTGTAGTGCAGAGTAGTATTACACAGTGCATAGGGGTAATGCAAAATGGAAGTGGTATTGCAAAGTGGTAACACAGAGTAATATCACAATGTTTGGAGCTTCATAAAAAGTCCCTCTTCATTGGAGATGGTGTGAAGCGGTAATAGTTTGTGTGAATGTAAACTGGAAAATGCAAGTTTAAGGAGTTGATAGCAACTCAGACTCAATAGCATAAAGATTTGTGTGTAGTTAAAAAGAAAATAGCATTGCATTGTTTAGAGACAGCAATCCTAGGCCTAGTAGGAGAATAAGAAGGCTTAAGTGCAAAAAGCATTTTTAAACAGGGCGAAAAACATAGTTAAGTTATAGAGCAATGCAAAAAGGAAATATATGATGTGTAAGGAGAGCAGTCACGCAACAACAGGTAATTAAGAACTGGTGTTATCAATGCTAAATGTAGTAACAATGATTCTGGGCATTGCTATGCATGATTTTATTTAAAGTATGATAAACGGCGTTGTTACAAACAGTAAAGAAAACATTTGTTTCACAACATCTCAGCTTGCTGACAGCTACAGCACATCCTCTAAGTTCTTGCAGGTGTACATTTCAGACAAAAGCCAACCCTAATGTTTAATGCAAACTACCTGATCTTTGGGTATCATGTGGAGCAACAAACCTGCAAGCATACCCACGAAATGTAATTTACCGAAATAAATTTGAACTGTGTATGAGAAGTTTAACGATAAATATAGAGTAGCTACATACTTTGTATTATTAAATAAAACACTGCTTTTAGTAAAACGAAAGCCGAAAAAAGCAACGTGTGACACTCCCAAAACAGAAAGCAGACATGGCGCCTGGAAAGCGTCTTTTTAAGTATCGTTGTGACATGTAACACCACCCTTGCACAACAAACAGGAAAAACGAATTAGCATGTCACACTTGGTACTCCCCTCTATTTACAACTTTGGTTGTAAAGTAACATCAACAAAGAAATCCCACCAGGCCAGCCTCTGAAAATAGGAACTTTTAACTGAACTACATCTGGATTGTGTTGCTGTTTTTCAAATTCATGCTGTAATAACACATGTTACAGCAACGTGTTCTAAGCATATTAAATAAAGTTGCTTATGTACTTTTAATGCTACTGACTTCTGGGTAATTAGCATGCAATAATGCTACGTTTTGTATGCTCTTTTAATTATATTTCCCAAAAGTGTACCACAAATAAATGGCATGCTTAAATTACATGGAAGCTTTTGTTGTAAAGCATGCCGCATAACATATGTTAGAACACGTTCTTATGAGCATATTAAATAAAGTTGCCTATGTCTTTTTAAAGGCGGTAACTTATGGCAAATTAAGTTAGACTTAGCCCTACAGTAGCACATTATGCGTGCTATTTTAATTATATTTCCCAAAAGTATTTCACGAATGAATGCCACGCTTACATTAAATAAAAGCTTCCATTCAAAAGCCCCTACGTCTTAATTTTGTACCTCGGTCTTCCTATGAGCCAAAGTCTGTTAGATATAGAAACGGCTACTATGGCGCCATAGAGAACGAAAGCATTGCAAATTACTCTGCTGGTAACTCCTAATCCTGTGTGAAGACTAAGCAAAGCACTGTTAAACACATAGGCTTACTGCAAAAACTCGTGCTCATTTTGCACTAATCGTGCCCATTTTCCGCTAGTTACTGCTTTGTAAAAAAATAAAGCACGACATGCACTCCATTCAAAGTCCACCTCACTGTTTATATAAACTTAGCAGTAATCAAAAACACACTAAGTTTAATAAATATCGGCAAGTGTAAATTGATATTGCAAAGTGATAGTGCAGAGAATTAGTGTATAGTAGTAGTGCATTGCACAGAGTGGTAGTTCTTAGTGGTTCTGCAGATCGCATAGTGGTAGTACAGACTGCAATGTGCATTAAATTATGGCTTCCCTTCTCATGCAAAACTCATGCCCTCCCTTTTGAATTGATAACTGTTTTTTTACACACCTGCTTTAACAACACATGTTAGAACACGTTGTTATAAGCACTGGTAGGGCAGACTAGTAGCGCAGGCTAGTAGTGCAGACTGGTACTGCAGACTAGTCGCAGACTGGTAACGGAGACTAGTAGTGCAGACTGTTAGTGCACACTAGTAGGCAAGTAATAGTGAAGCGTTGTAGTGCAGAGTAATATTGTACAGTACATTGGGGTAATGCAGAATGCAGAGTAATACTGCAAAGTAGTAGCACACAGTAATATCACAATGGCTTTGGAAAAGTGTAAAGCAGCAACACTTTCAGTGTGAATGTAAAGCGCAAAATGCAATATTAAGAAGTTAGTGGCAAATGAAACTCAAAATAATTGAAATCTATGTGTAGTTAAGATAAATATGGCAATGCATTGCTTAGAGACAGCAATCCTAGGACTAGTAAGAGAATAAGAAAGCCCAGGTACAAAACGCATTTTTAAACAGGGCAGAAAACATTGTTAGCTTTACATTTTAGACAAAAAAGCAACCCTGGTATCTATTGCAAAGTCTGATGTTTAGGGATAATGTGAAGCAACAAAGCTGCAAGCATACTCACAAAATGCAATTTTCCGAAATAATTTTAAAATGTGCAGGAGAAATGTAATGAGCAATATAGAGTAGCTACATAGTTCGCATTATTACAGAAAGCAATGCTTTTTGTAATACGAAAGCCGAAAAAGACAACGTGTGACAATTCCAAAACAGAAAGCAGACATTGCGCCTGTAAAGCGTCTTTTTAAGTACCATTGTGACATGTAACACCACCCCTGCAAGACAAACGGAAAAACAAATTAGCATGTCACACCGGGTAGTCTCCTCTATTTACAACCTTGGCTGTAAAGTAACAACAACGGAGAAATCCCAGCAGGCCAGCCGCTAAGAATAGAAACTTTTATGTGAAGTACATCTGGATTGTGTAGCTTTTTAAAATCATCCTGTAACAACACATATTACAGCAACGTGTTCTAAGCATATTAAATAAAGTTGCGTATGTATTTTTAATCTTACTGACTCCTAGCTTATTGGCATGCTACAGTGCTATGTTGTGCGTGCTCTTTTAATTATATTTCCTAAAGTGTATCACAAATAAATGCCGCGCGTAAATTAAATGAAAGCTTCTGTTGTAAAGTTACCACGTCTTAATTTTGATCTCGAGCCTTCCTACGAGCCTAAGTCTGTTAGATATAGAGGCAGAAGTCCAATCTGCATTAAATCGTGGCTTTCCCTCTAATGCGACACCCATGCACGACACACACTCCATTCAAGAAAACGATGTGCATACTTTAAAAGTAATTAGGAAGAGATGGCACTTCCCTACACAATTTTAACCTCACGCTGGTTTTAACCACACTTGCAAATCACTGCCCATGCAAAAAGTTATAATGGCGCCAACAACATGCAAGACACGATTAGACGCTTGTAATCCAACACTTGCAAATGACTCTACAGGAAGCCTCTAACACGGCGCCAACTACAATAAAAGCCTTTCTAAAAATCACTCTGCAAAAAACGCCTACTATGACGCCATAGACAACGGAAACACATAAGCTTACACCAAAACATCGTGCCCATTTTGCGCTAGTTACAAACCTTTAACACGGCGCCAACTATCAAAAAAATGCACCCGGACGTACCATAGACAACAAAAGCATTGCAAATTACTTTGCTTAAAACTAATAATACTGCGAGCTTTTGAAATAAAACTTATAATACTGCGAGCTTTTGAAATGTATAAATCTGCAATGACTGCTGAAGCGCACGGTCTTGTGAACGCACACAGTAAAATGTACGAGCTTTTAAAATGCACCCGGACGTACCATAGACAACAAAAGCATTGCAAATTACTTTGCTTAAAACTAATAATACTGCGAGCTTTTGAAATAAAACTTATAATACTGCGAGCTTTTGAAAAAAGCACCCGGACGTAAAATGTATAAATCTGCAATGACTGCTGAAGCGCACGGTCTTGTGAACGCACACAGTAAAATGTACGAGCTTTTAAAAATGCACCCAGACGTAAAATGTGTCAAATCTGCAATGACTGCTAAAGCGCACGGTCTTGTGAACGCACACAGTAAAATGTATCAACTTTGTAATGACTGCTGAAGCGCCCGGTCTTGTGGACGCACACAGTGAAATGTATCAAATGTGTAATCACTGCTGAAGCGCGCGGTCTTGTGCGCGTGGCCAACGGAAATCGCCTCCAGAGAGGCAAAGCGCGCGACAGACCCTGTCTCCTGGGAAGCATGGTCCCTGACATAAGATCTCGGCGAGTACAGCGCTGACGCGCTGTATCGCTACGAGACCTAAAAAGTGGTATAAGAGATACCAATCGAACAGTGGTTAGGCCTAGGGCCTAGAGAATCGCTGGGAGCAGTCAGGACTAGCAATGCTGAAGTCGGGAGAAGCCCGCAGGACTCGGGTGCAGCACGTAAAGTGCGGCTTGCACCAATGCAATGTCAATGGTGCGTAAAAGTTACACAAAGTTAGTTTAAAGATACTTCCGCTGAATCTAGAGGAACAAAACTTAAGACACAGACCCTAGAGGTGTGTACCAGTGTAGGAACACCAGTGTTGCAATGTTACCTCACCCACAGGAAGTGAGTGCACAGGGTCGAAGTGGCGTCGGGTTTTGACAGGCAGGCTCTTGGTGCTTGGAGCTGAAGATGCTGCAGGCGATGGGAAGCAGAAGTGTCCGGTGTGATCCAAGGATGGATCTGAAGTGGTGAAGACCTGAAAGCAGAGGGGACAATGTTCAAAGTCACTGATCAGTGACCACCGTGGAACCAGATTGGAACCAGGCAAAGTCGGGTGCAAACAGGTGATGAGGTGTTGCTTCTCTCTGCAGCCACGTGGACACGAAGAGGTCAAGGATGTCCAGGAGTCGTTCACGAGCTGTCCCACAAAGGCTCTAGCTGATGGCGGTGTCGGCAACTCGATTAAAGCAAACAAGCCTTGGCTAATGTAAGCCACGTAGAAAGTGAAAAAGGTTTATTACTCGGACCAGCAAGGTCAGAGCGGGTACTCCTTTTTACAGGAGCGAGGGCAGGTCTGGAGCAACCAGACCCGGAGTGTAAATCGTAGGTTTCGTTGCCAAGATGGCCGCTGACCACGTGGCAAGTGGCCGGGATGGCGAGTCAAGTGGCACAAAGCAAAAGGGCCCCACGCAGACCGTGGAGATGCTGGAGGGCTGACCTTTGGTTCAAATGCTGCTCGATTGTGGGGCTTCCTAAACCCCAAAGCACAAAGTCGAGGGTGCCGAGGGTGCTGCGTAGTCAGCGTCTCGGGGGTCTTCCAAGATGTCCGGTCCCACGTCTCTCGGTGCCTCCACGGGTCCCTTCTTTGCAGGGACTGTGGATCAAGCTGTGAGAAGTTGGGTCTTGTCAGGCTTTGCACTCGGGCTCCGGCGGGAGGCGGCGGCAAAGCAGACGTCGAGGTGCTGGGTGGTGCCTGTGTTCACAGGGTGGCCCCTCCTAGGCCACAAGGGAGATGCTCTTCAGTCTTCTGTTCATCAGAATGTCGAAGTCCAGTCGTCTTCTTAGTTTAAAGGTGATTTCAGGATGATCTGAGTTGCATTGGCACTGCTCCCACTCTTATTCGAATCTGGTGGGCTGGACATCCTGCTAGGTCCCCTCCTATGGGTGGGACCCAGGAAGGGGGTGGTTACACCACTTTCCTTTGATTCAGGCCGCGCTGGGACTGGGGCTGGTGTGCCCCAGAACCGGTTTGGCCGGATTATGCAAGGGGCAGCCTTGTGCTCTCCAGGCAGTGTCTGGTTTCTTTGAAACCTCCCTGCTACAATCCACTATCTCCTGTCTGGGGTGGTTTGACACCGCCCTGCGACAGGAAACCCTTTGTCCAGGCCCCCATTTGCTGAGTTTCGGTCAGCAGCAGGAGGCCAGACCCGTGTCAGTGGCAGAGGCATCCATTTTGTGGATATGAGGCTCAGTTTAAATCAACCGCGTTTCAGTAAAGTAACATGTCGTCCCCTCTAGAGGGATGGAATGCTACCCCTGTCACCAGGACTGGCGAGGGGGTAGTATTCCAATTCGTATGACACCTTACACGACATGTTTTGATAAAGCCACATATAACTGTCCCCACTCATTCTCACGGGCACACACTCGACCAGGTCTGGTCTCTCAACCTTCCAGTGGCCTCGTTGGCGGTCTCTCCATGCCCTTGGTCCGACCATGCCCTCATCTCTTTCTCCATTCCCCATAACCCACTATCCAAAACCCCGCACGCTAAAAACACCTGGGCGCGGAATTGGAACAGGCTGGATCTCCCCTCCCTGACCTCCCTGCTCCGCAACTCCATCCCCACCCTTGCCGGCCTACCATCGGTTTCTCAAGCCAAGGCCATTAACACCTGGCTGGCGGGAGGTTGCGACTCAGTGGCTCCCCTACGCCGCATTTCCATCCGTCGTCTCAAGGACTCCAATAGATGGTTTAACGACCACCTAAAAGATCTTAAACTGAGCGCCCGACGGGCGGAGAGGCAGTGGAGGAAAGATTACAGCCCCTCATCAAAAACCCTCTTCCTCTTGTCACTGGCTGAATATAAATCAGCAATCTTGGTCGCAAAAACCAATTACTTCTCTACCAAAATCACGTCTGCTGACAACAAACCCAGGGTAATCTTTGGCATTGTGAATGACCTGGCATTCTCAGATCGTACCTCGCCCCAGGTCCCTCCTTCCCAGCTTCTTTGTGACCAACTTAATAAGTACTTCCTGGACAAAATTACAACTATCAAGACTAATATCCCACTTCCCTCGCCTGCTTTTGTCGATCCCTCCCCTCCTACCGTCCAAAATCCTCTCACTTTCATCCCTCCTCTCACTCAGGAATCGTTTCTGGCGATACTTCCCAAAGTGAAGTCGGGGTCTCCGGCGGACGTCTGCCCCGCACGCATTTTGCAGCAAATCTACTCTAGCTGCCCGGATCCCCCTATTGCTTTCCTTAACAGTTCCTTGGCACGGGGTGTTGTGACCCCTGCACTAAAAGCGGCCACCATAGTGCCCCTTCTGAAGAAACCTGGCGCGGACCCCTCCATCTCGGCCAACTTTCGCCCCATCTCCCTGTTGCCCTTCCTGGGCAAGGTGATGGAACGCCATGTCACCGCGGTACTGAGCGCTCACGTCGAGGCGAATGGGGGGTTGGCCTCCCGCCAGGCAGGATTCCGCCCTAGGCACTCGACCGAATCGGTCGTAGTCTCAGTCCTAGACAACCTCAGGAAGGGTATGGATGACAACCACCACCAGGCACTGGTCCTCCTTGATCTCTCCGCCGCCTTTGACACGGTGGACCATACCATCTTACTTTCCCGTGTCAAGGCGGCCGGCATCGGGGGATCAGCTCTGATCTGGCTCTCCTCCTTTCTGAGGGACCGCACCCAGGCGGTTCGACTAGGCGATTTCACTTCCACCCCTCTCCCTGTCACCTGCGGGGTCCCCCAGGGCTCTTCTCTCTCTCCTTTACTTTTCAATCTTTATATCTTCCCTCTTATCTTTGCACTCCAGCAGCTGGAGGTCACCGTCTACAATTACGCGGATGACCTCCAGCTCATCTTTGATCTATCCCCTTCTTCTCTCTCGGTCTCTAATTTCCAGTCAACTATGACATTTATCAGGGACTGGATGAACCACAACCATCTTAAACTGAACCCGGACAAAACCGAGCTGGTTCTCACTGGTGGTTCATCCAGCCCCTGGAACTCTCTTTTCTGGCCCCCCGCTCTTGGCCCGGCACCATCCCCCTCTACCACTGTCAAAACACTGGGTGTCAAAATCAATAATCAGCTCACTCTTCACTCACAAATCAGCTCTGTGGTTTCCTCCTGTTTCCTCACTCTCCGAACTATCCGCTCTGTCTCCCGTTTCTTCTCCCCCCAGGCACTAAAGATCATCATAGCCGCCCTGGTAATTTCGCGATTGGACTACGCCAACGCCCTCTATCATGGCATTCCAGCGTACAGCCTGCGCAGACTCCAAACCATCCAGAACCAGGCGGCTCGGTTGGTATACGGTCTTCCACGCTACCACCACTCCACTCCCCTTCTAAAGGAGCTCCATTGGCTCCCCGTGAAACAACGCTCCCTCTTTAAGATCGGATGCATGGTCTTTCAGGCCCGTCAGGGCACTACCCCCGCCTTCATCTCCTCACTAGTCAAACCTTATGTCCCCGCAAGAGATCTCCGGTCTTCCTCCAAGTCTCTTCTCCAGATCCCCCGCTTCTCACGCAAAAAGTGGGGCGGGTCTAACTTCTCATTTCTGGCCCCCACTTTCTGGAACTCACTTCCAGACCATCTCCGCTCCGCATCCCACTACCTCTCCTTCCGTAGAGATCTGAAAACCTTCCTCTTCTGCCAGGCTTTCCCCGCCTAAACTTATCTCATTCTTTTCCTGGTCTTTCTCCCTCAGTTACTCAACCCCCAGCGCCAAGAAACCGCAAGGTGTACGCCGCGCTCTACAAATGTTTTAAATTAGAAATTAGAAAGCCAAACCAAAGTTGACATATAACCGCGAGGATTATAATGCACTTAATAGTATATGGTTTTGCATTATCCCGGAACAGCTAAGGGAATTGGTCCCGACAGCTGCAGACAGGCTCAGCTCATGATAGAGCACCATCTCACATTAAACCACGCACTCTGCCTTCAGGATTGTTAAGGCCTGCCATAGGAGTGGCTCATAGGTTTATATATGTCCAGATAGGTTTAGATATAGGCATACTATATCTAAGCAAGGGGTGATTACACCACCTTGCCCCAGCTGAGTGATCAGCCTGTTGTGTCAATTTTAGATAGCCAGCCAGGGGTGGCAAAAGATATGCTGCAGCCCCTGGTAGGCCTTGGATGCACCTATGCCCTGGGCACCTATAGTGCTCTGTACAGGGGCGGATAAGGTGACCCAAGCCGATTTAGTTATGCACCTAGGGTACATGGAATCCATTTTACAGAGAGAGCAGATAGCCTGGGGCCCTGATTAGCAGGGAACCAGGCCAACTAAGTCGAAAACCAGCTAAACACAAGGCAAATAATCTGGGGTAACCATAGTCAGGTAGCCACCTTCCTACACCCCCCCCCCCCCAAACGAAAAGAGATAAGGCTATCCTTGGCCAGGTAAGCCTATATTGCCTGAGTGGCCATATAAGGAAGTACCTGCACTAGCATGGGTACCCCCTGTCTCATGGTCCACTAAGCAGTCCCTCACCCTTGGGGTATCAGAGGGTCTCCACCATAGGGAATCACTACCTTGGGTTTGTCTTTGCAAGTTAGAGTGCTGGTTTGGATATGGAGTTTTGAAGTGAGGTTCCACTAATTTAGGACTCAGCTTCCTCCAATTATCTTCCACCATGTGTGCCCTTCTCTCTTCAACTGAGTTGCACTGTGCTCTCAGGGTCAGCCTCTGGCTACCTAAAGCTGGAGGCTGGGTCCCTCTGTTTGGCTTGCTGGAGGGACAGTTCAGGTTTGGGCCCTTTTGGGTCCCAGGTTTGGCTGTGCCCAACAGAATCCATCTGTGGGAGGTCCCTCACTACTTTTAAGGGGGCTCCCTCAGGAGTTTTTAAAGTTTTCTCCTCACTAGGGCTACTAGTTTTGGTGCCCCTAATCTGTTGATGGGGTGCTTTATTTGACAGGGGGCCCTCTGGGTCTCACTGTCCTTCTTGTCCTGGGCAGACCTGGGCTGACTAAGGCAAGGTAGAGAGGGGCAGGTTACCTGCTCCAGACTGGGTCCCACCTGAGAAGGGTCCACTGCCATCAGAGGCTCTGTCAGGCCAGGCCTAACAACCTCTGGGGCAGTTCCTTCATCAGGGGTAAGATCAGTTCCCTGAGGAGGCTGATCCTGTCCTAATGTCTGGTGAGGGGAAGATTTCTCTTCCTCCTCCATGCTCTCAGTTTGGGTGGAGTGATCCATCATTTCAGGCTTCACAACAACCATATCTGTTTGAGTTTGGGCTGTGGCCATCACAGCCCCACCAACCTTTTCAGGAGGAGACTCAGTTTGGGTTTCTGCTGTTATCATAACAGCTTTGCTATTCTGTTTTGGAAGAGCTTCTGTTAAAGATGGGGCAGAGAGTTGCTCAGCCCTACCGACCTTTTCAGGAAGGACATCTTGGGTTGGGGCTGTAGATATTACAGCCCCACTAACCTTTCCATTGGAGTTTACCATTCTAGAATGGATTTCCTGTTCAACCTCAGCCCAGGCTGAGATTTCTAAATCATTACCCAGTAGACAGTCTACAGGCAAGTTTGGTGACACTGCCACTCTCTTTGGGCCAATGACACCTCCCCAGCTGAGACTTACTACTTCCATGGGATGATTTGTTTGAATGCCATCAATGTTTGTTACCTGGTATGTGGCACCAGGTAAAAGTTGCTTAGAGGGGACTATACAGTCAGCCACCATGGTGATGCTAGCCCCTGTGTCTCTAAAGGCTTCAACTTTCAAACCATTGATGATGGGTTCTTGTCTATATTTGCTCAAGGTATTTGGGCAATCAGAGAAGTTGGCAAACCCCATGCCAGTCTCATAAACAAGATCATTTGGGGATGGGGACCTGGATAGGCCAGGGTCCTCCTGGGCTCCAAAAGTAAACCCACCCAGATTCCTGGGTGTGCTCCCACTTCCTGGGGGATTACTGCTGACAGTAACAGGAGGTGCTGGAGCTGGCTTTGGAGGTATGTTTTCTTTATTGCCATTCTTGGGACAACAGCTGTCTGTTTTGTAATGCCCAACCTGTTTACAGGCACGACAATAAGGCTTTTTCTCAGTTGATGAAGTGTCTTGGGACCCACCCCCATTCTTGGAGTTTTGGGGCCCTGGGGAAGACTTTTCTTTACTTTTATCCCCACCCTTATCTTGTGGCTTGGTAGACTCCTTCTTCTGGTTACTGTCCTGATTCTTAGGCCTAATCCTGGTTCTGACCCATTTATCTGCCCTCTTTCCCAATTCTTGGGGAGAGGTCAAATCTGAGTCCACAGGTGTCTTGTGTCAGAGCTGGTTCTGACAATTACTTAGGATCTGCTCCCTCCTAATCAAATTTTACAATCCTGTGAAGTCATGTACTTTGCTGCCATTTAGCCAACCCTCCAGAGCCTTAGTTGCACAATCAACAAAATCAGTCCAGTCCTGAGTCTGTGTCTTCTGGGTGTCTCTGAACTTTAACCTGTATTGTTCAGTGGTTAAGCCAAACCCATCTATCAGAACACTCTTCAGGACTTTGTAATTGTTGGCATCCTCATGTCTGACACTGAGGAGCCTATCTCTCCCTTTCTCTGAAAAGGAGTACCATAAGATTGCTGCCCACTGTTCCTCAGGAGCCTGCTGTACCATGCAGGCTCTCTCAAGAGCAGTTATCCATTTGTGAATGTCATCCCCTTCCTTGTAGGGGGGCACAATCTTTGTCAGGTTTCTACTATCATAGGACCTGGGTTTCTCTTTAGGACTATTGCTGCCACCAGTGGAATCTAATCCACACATTTTTCTTTCTCTTGCTAAAGCAAGTTTAGCTTGAGCCAAGGCTATCTCTTCCCTCTCAATCTGGAGTTGGACAGCCCTCCTCCTGGCCCTATGCTCTTTCCTCTGGGGGGAAGTCATTCCCCTTTGAGATTCTCTTGAGACACTAGAAACATGAGAGTCCCCTGATGGAGATCTCACCCTTCTGTTGCGTGGGAGAATTAGGTTATGGGATCTGGGGAGGTGCTGGCCCTCTCCATTCCCTAGTAGGTCCAAGTTGGTTTGGCTAAGCCTCCCCACTGGGACCTGGTTACCCCTCTGACTCTGAGCAGGCTCATCTACTTCTGAGCCTTCTTCCTCCTCTTCCTCCTCTCCTTCTTCCTCTTCTGGAGTTATCTCATGCTCAAGGGGGTTCACTCCATCGCCTAAATCTAAGGGAGCCTGACTCTCCTTATCTAAGTCATCCTTTTGCAGGATGGCTATCAGGGAAGGAATGGTAGGGCCTCTGCCCTTCTTTAGCCCTCTTGCAGTGCACAAGGCACACAAGTATTTGTGGCTAAGGTTGTCATATCTGGAAGTTGCCTTGGTAGGGTCAACTATCACAGGGGCAGAGCCTGAAGCTCTTCCTGTGTCAGACATGGCTGCTAGTGAGGTGTAAGTGGTGCACTTACCTACACTAAGTGTTTTCCTACTGTACCTTGCTAGTGAGTTGTAGTCAGGGTGTGCTAATCCCTTTAATCTACAACTACTAAATTCAGTAGAACTTAATATGCTAAGCTTTTGATTTATATGTACCTAAGGTACTTGATGTGATCTTTCAATTTGATAAAAAGATTACAATGGTAAAACAACAGCAAGCTCAAATCCGCACCGCTGCGCACCAATGTGAGAAGGTGGCCTGATATGTGGTGGTTCCAATTCTGGAACCGCCTTGTATCAGTCCAAACTATCCCTTATGGTGTCTGGTTGTAAGTCAACCTTGTTAGACAAGCTATCCTAGAGGTAGCATGGACTAAGCAGCCTTAAAGGCTTAACTTGAGGTTGTGTTAAGCGAGCTGTTTTACCACATACAATCCTGTAATACCAAATGAAAGGACACCACACAAGTATATATTATAAAAATATGTGTTTATTTCTAAATTAATCCCCAGTACTCTTTATGAGCAAAGGGGCACAAGCGCTAAATCAAAAGCACAGTATAACATATAAAGTTGCACAATTATGGATGAGGGCGGGTGGCCACTCAAACCATATATTAAAAAAGTGGTATAAGAGATACCAATCGAACAGTGGTTAGGCCTAGGGCCTAGAGAATCGCTAGGATCAGTCAGGACTAGCAATGCTGAAGTCGGGAGAAGCCCGCAGGACTCGGGTGCAGCACGTAAAGTGCGGCTTGCACCAATGCAATGTCAATGGTGCGTAAAAGTTACACAAAGTTAGTTTAAAGATACTTCCGCTGAACCTAGAGGAACAAAACTTAAGACATAGACCCTAGAGGTGTGTACCAGTGTAGGAACACCAGCGTTGCAATGTTACCTCACCCACAGGAAGTGGGTGCACAGGGTCGAAGTGGCGTCGGGTTTTGACAGGCAGGCTGTTGGTGCTTGGAGCTGAAGATGCTGCAGGCGATGGGAAGCAGAAGTGTCCGGTGTGATCCTAGGGTGGATCTGAAGTGGTGAAGACCTGAAAGCAGAGGGGAAAATGTTCAAAGTCACTGACCAGTGACCACCGTGGAACCAGATTGGAACCAGGCAAAGTTGAGTGCAAACAGGTGATGAGGTGTTGCTTCTCTCTGCAGCCACGTAGACACGAAAAGGTCAGGGATGTCCAGGAGTCAATTACGAGCTGTCCCACAAAGGTTCTAGCTGATGGCGGTGTCTGCAACTCGATTGAAGCAAACAAGCATTGGCTAATGCAAGCCACGCAGAAAGTAAAAAAGGCTTAATACTCGAACCAGCAAGGTCAGAGCGGGTACTCCTTTCTACAGGAGCAAGGGCAAGTCTGGAGCAACCAGACCCACAGTGTAAATTGTAGGTTTCGTTGCCAAGATGGCCGCTGACCACCTGGCAAGTGGCCGGGATGGCGAGTCAAGTGGCACAAAACAAAAGGGCCCCACACAGATCGTGGAGATGCTGGAAGGCTGACCTTAAGTTCAAATATTGCTCGGTTGTGAGGCTTCTTAAACCCCAAAGCACAGAGTCGAGGGTGCCTCGGGTGCTGCGCAGTCAGCGTCTCTGGGGTCTTCCAAGATGTCTGGTCCCACGTCTCTCAGTGCCTCCACGGGTCCCTTCTTTGCAGGGACTGTGGATCGGGCTGTGAGAAGTCTGGGAAGCTGAGTTTTGTCAGGCTCTGCACTCGGGCTCTGGCGGGAGGCGGCGTCAAAGCAGATGTCGAGGTGCTGGGTGGTGCCTGTGTTCACAGGGTGGCCCCTCCTAGGCCACAAGGGAGATGCTCTTCAGTGTTCTGTTCATCAGAATGTCGAAGTCCAGTCATCTTCTTAGTTTAAAGGTGATTTCAGGATGATCTGAGTTGCATTGGCACTGCTCCCACTCTTATTCGAATCTGGTGGGCTGGACATCCTGCTAGGTCCCCTCCTATGGGTGGGGCCCAGGAAGGGGGTGGTTACACCCCTTTCCTTTGATCCAGGCCGCGCTGGGACTGGGGCTGGTGTGCCCTAGAACCGGTTTGGCCGGATTATGCAAGGGGCAGCCTTGTGCTCCCCAGGCAGTGTCTGGTTTCTTTGAAACCTCCCTGTTACAATCCACTATCTCCTGTCTGGGGTGGTTTGACACCGCCCTGCGACAGGAAACCCTTTGTCCAGGCCACCATTTGCTGAGTTTCGGTCAGCAGCAGGAGGCCAGACCCGTGTCTGTGGCAGAGGCATCCATTTTGTGGATCTGAGGCTCATTTTAAATCAACCGCATTTCAGTAAAGTAACATGTCGTCCCCTCTAGAGGGGTGGAATGCTACCCCCGTCGCCAGGACTGGCGAGGGGGTAGTATTTCAATTCGTATGACACCTTACACAACATGTTTTGATAAAGCCAAACCAAAGTTGACATATAACAGCGAGGATTATAATGCACTCAATAGTATATGGTTTGGCATTATCCCGGAACAGCTAAGGGAATTGGTCCCGACAGCTGCAGACAGGCTCAGCTCATGCTAGAGCACCATCTCACATTAAACCACGCACTCTGCCTTCAGGATTGTTAAGGCCTGCCATAGGAGTGGCTCACAGGTTTATATGTGTCCAGATAGGTTTAGATATAGGCATACTATGTCTAAGCAAGGGGTGATTACACCACCTTGCCCCAGCTGAGTGATCAGCCAGTTGTGTCAATTTTAGATAGCCAGCCAGGGGTGGCAAAAGATATGCTGCAGCCCCTGGTAGGCCTTGGATGCACCTATGCCCTGGGCACCTATAGTGCTCTGTACAGGGGCGAATAAGGTGACCCAAGCCAATCTAGTTATGCACCTAGGGTACATGGAATCCATTTTACAGAGAGAGCAGATAGCCTGGGGCCCTGATTAGCAGGGAACCAGGCCAACTAAGTCGAAAACCAGCTAAACACAAGGCAAAAAATCTGGGGTAACCATAGTCAGGTAGCCACCTTCCTACACAATGACAGAAACAGCAAAATACATGTCGGACATCACACTATGATAAGCATTAATTTTTTAGCTTATGTGTTTTTAAGCCACGCCGTTAATTACAATGGCCACGGCCCTTCGGGAGACCCCCCCCCCACCCAGTTGTTTCATCCCACTTAAAGCCCTGCATATAGAAGAGATTGTCCTAGCAGTTTGGACAAAGCAGTCTGTTCTGGAGCAGAGCCAAACTGGTTAATTGAATAACATTTCGAGTTTGGTGATTAGTGATTAGCCCTGCACAGCGCTTTCTGGCTTCACCTGATATAGCGCTTTGAATTCTGCCTCGCATTTCATTTAATGTTGGAATTTAAAGCTGCGGCGCGCTCGGTGACACTGCTGTGCCTTGCTGCCTAATTGAATAACTTTTCGAGTGTGGTGATTAGAGATTAGCCCTGCACAAGCGCTTTCTGGCTTCACCTGATATAGCGCTTTCCTTCTGCTGGCCTGAGATAGTCTTGCCCTGCATAGCGCTCCATTCACATTGTGGCTTTTGTTGGTTGAGACGCTCGCAACCTTTGTTTACCAGACTGCCATTTTGTTGATTTTCTGACCGTCCCTGACCCTCCCTGAACCTCGTTCCCGCCTCCCTGCTGCCCCTCCCACACACAGAGATACAGGCTGCCCACATCCTCGTGGTGAACTGTGACCACCCTGCTAACACCAGAAACGGTCGCTCCCCCTCCTCCTCTCCTCTCCTGGCTGGTATCGTACCTATTGCTGCTGAATTCTGCTGCCTCGCATTTCATTTAATTTTGGACTGCCTCGCATTTCATTTAATTTAGGAATTTAAAGCTGCGCCACGCTCTGTGACACTGCTGTGCCTTGCTGCCTAATTGAATAACATTTCGAGTGTGGTGATTAGTGATTAGCCCTGCACAGCGCTTTCTGGCTTCACCTGATATAGCGCTTTGAATTCTGCCTCGCATTTCATTTAATGTTGGAATTTAAAGCTGCGCCGCGCTCTGTGACACTGCTGTGCCTTGCTGCCTAATTGAATAACATTTCGAGTGTGGTGATTAGTGATTAGCCCTGAACAAGCGCTTTCTGGCTTCACCTGATATAGCGCTTTCCTTCTGCTGGCCTGAGATAGTCTTGCCCTGCATAGCGCTCCATTCACATTGTGGCTTTTGTTGGTTGAGACGCTCGCAACCTTTGTTTACCAGACTGCCATTTTTTTGATTTTCTGACCCTCCCTGAACCTCGCTCCCGCCTCCCTGCTGCCCCTCCCACGCTCCGCCCCCTCCACTATCCATATATGACAAATGCATCAGCGCGCAGCGTTCACGTGCAGCGTTTCGCGCCCCTTGCGCGCCGAAGGTGCGCCAAAGGTAAGCCCGTCTACGCCCGTCCGAGCCTGGACCGCGCCCAGTGCCAGACCCCCTGGTCCACGCAATGCCCAGCCATCCCGCATTACATACGACGCCACCACCCTCATAGCCCTAAACCCCGGCCGTTTCCCCAACTGCGCCCAAGCCGCTCCTGGACTCACCCATGGACCCTTCTCCTGCAACTCCTGCAAGTTTGACGGCACCAAGAACAACTCCTCATCCACGAACACCAAACAGAGATCTGACACCAACCACCTAAAATGCATCCTGCTCAACACCCGCTCTATCCACAGACACGCCATTGACCTCTGGAACCTGCTAGACACCACTTCTCCCGACGTCGCCTTCCTAACAGAAACATGGATGAACGCCTCATCAGCCCCAGACATCACCATTGCCATCCCAGAAGGATACAAAATCATCCGTAAGGACCGCACCGACCAAACAGGAGGAGGCATCGCTATCGTCCATAAGAACTCCATCCGCATCTCAACCAGCTCAGACGTCAACCTTACCAGCGCCGAACACCTTCACTTCCAGATCCACACCGATCCCAAGACCACACTCAGAGGCACCCTCCTCTACCGACCTCCAGGATCCCGTGCACAATTCAGCGATGACATCACTGACTTTATCACCCCACACGCCCTCCCCTCCGAGGAATACATTCTACTGGGAGACCTCAACTTTCACCTGGAAAATAGCAATGACAGCAACGCCACCCTTCAGGACAATCTCGCCAACCTCGGACTCAAACAACTTGTCACTACCCCCACCCACATTGCAGGTCACACACTCGACCCTATCTTCACCTCCAGCAAACATGTCTCCTTCAGTCACACCACAACTCTACATTGGACGGACCACAGCTGCGTTCACTTCACCCACAATAAGACCACAACTCTCAACCATCCTCAACCTACTCTACGAAGAAACTGGAACAAAATCACCATCGACCAGATCTCCTCATCGCTGCTTCAAAACCCCCTTGTCCACTCCTCAAACTCCGACCAAGCAGCCATTAACTTCACCCAATGGCTATCCAACAGCGCCGACATCCGAGCACCGTTGAAAAAACGTCAAATCAAACTAGGCAGCAAAAACGCCTCCTGGTTCAACGATGATCTTAAGAAATCGAAGAAACTCTGTCGCTCCCTCGAGAAGGCCTGGAAAAAATACCCTAACAACAGCACCAAGGACGCCTTCAAAAACGCCACCCGCATACACCACCAACTGATCCGGACTGCCAAGAAAGCCGCATTCAAAGACAGACTAGACAACAACGCCCACAACAGCAAGGAATTATTCAACATCGTCAAAGAGTTTACCAACCCCTCAGCCAACTCCAACGACATCACCCCCTCTCAAGCCCTCTGCGACTCCCTAGCTTCGTTCTTCCACAACAAAATCGCAGACATCCACAACAGCTTCGACAACCAATCCGGAGACCAACCCACTCAACCTTCTGCCGCACCTGCACCCCCCTTGAACATCCTTAAGAACTGGAACCCAATCTCCACTGAGGACACCATCCGCCTGATGAACTCCATCCACTCAGGATCCCGCACAGACCCATGCCCTCACCACATCTTCAACAAAGCAGATTCCATCATAGCACCACACCTCCGAGACGTCATCAACTGCTCCCTCAACTCCGCCACCTTCCCGGAAAGCTGGAAACACGCCGAACTCAGCGCCCTTCTGAAAAAACCCACAGCTGACCCCACCGAACTCAAAAACTACCGCCCCATCTCGCTCCTTCCATTCCCGGCCAAAGTCATCGAGAAAGCTGTCAACAACCAGCTCGCCGCCTTCCTCGAAACCAACAAATCCCTCGACGCCTCACAGTCCGGCTTCCGAGCCAAACACAGCACGGAGACCGCCCTCATCGCAGCAACAGACGACATTCGAACTCTACTGGACAATGGAGACACAGTCGCCCTCATCCTCCTCGACCTCTCCGCAGCCTTCGACACAGTCTGCCATATCACCCTTCTACAGCGCCTCAGAAACATCAGAATCCAAGGAAAAGCACTGGAATGGATCACCTCGTTCCTCACCGGAAGAACCCAGAGAGTCTGCCTCCCACCATTCAAGTCAGAGGCCACTGAAGTCATCTGCGGCCTACCACAAGGATCCTCACTCAGCCCCACCCTCTTCAACGTATACATGAGCCCCCTCGCAGCCATCGCACACCAACACAACCTCAACATCATCTCCTACGCTGATGACACCCAACTTATCCTCTCACTCACTAAAGACCCTAACACCGCCAAAACCAACCTACATGAAGGAATGAAAGAAGTAGCCGAGTGGATGAAGCATAGCCGTCTGAAACTGAACTCAGACAAAACAGAAGTCCTTATCTTAGGAACCTCCCCCTCCGCCTGGGATGACTCTTGGTGGCCAGAGGCCCTTGGAAAAGCACCCATCCCGACGGACCACGCACGGAACCTGGGCGTCATCCTAGACTCCTCACTCTCGATGACCAGACAGGTCAGCGCCGTCTCATCATCTTGCTTCAACATTCTGCGCATGCTCAAAAAAACATTTCGCTGGATCCCCACCGAAACCAGAAAAACGGTCACCCATGCACTGGTTACAAGCGGCCTGGACTACGGAAACACCCTATACGCCGGTACCACCGCAAAACTCCAGAAAAAACTCCAGCGCATCCAAAACGCATCAGCCAGACTCATACTAGACATCCCGCGTAAAGACCACATCTCCAGTCACCTGAAAAAACTCCACTGGCTCCCCGTCAATAAGAGGATTACTTTCCGCCTCCTAACCCACGCACACAAAGCACTTTACGGACTTGGACCTGACTGCCTCAACACACGACTTTCCTTCTACACCCCCCCCCCCGCCAGCTACGATCCTACAACCAAGCCCTTGCTACCGTACCTCGCATCAATAAAACCACCATGGGAGGTAGATCCTTCTCCTACCTGGCAGCTAAAACCTGGAACTCACTCCCCACTCACCTTCGTCTCACTCAGAACCACCTAGCATTCAGAAAGCAACTTAAAACTTGGATATTTGACAAGTAATTCCCCACCCTTCCTCAAGCGCCTTGAGACCCTCTGGGTATGTAGCGCGCTATATAAATCAACTTGACTTGACTCATATTGCGCCCGCCCGCTATCCCATCTCCTTCATATCTCCGCTCTGCACTTTCTTTCACTTAGTAAGAATGGATGGAGGCAAACAGCAGTAGTTATTAGCCCCCTTGGGAGCCTGTGACGTGGACACTATTTCTTTCTTGAAGTCCTTGGGCTTCCCTCCTTCTGGACAGCACTGTAGGTTGAGCTACCACTGCAGGTGGTCTGTGTGGTGCCAAATTCGGATCCTGACAAGGTCCATTCCACCCAATAGAGGTCAGTAAAATAGTGTAATTTATACCCATGAGGTACCATTGAATACCTATTATGTAAGGTTTTGAAGACATTTGAACTTTTGGTATGCATTATGTTAGAATTGGGGGTCTCTGGTTGGCGCAAGTATGCACTTGTGACAAGCAGGGACCCTCTCCTCTAAGTCAGGGCGAAGGATGACCCCTTTAGAATGACCCTTACTCACCCTCTAGGTGCGTGGCGTGAGCAGACAAGGCTATTCTCCAGGCGTTGTTTAGTTAAGCATTTGTAATCACACACACAGTAAATACACTAATCCCCCCACAAATGGACACCAGGCTGTGAGTATATAAAAATACGCTTCTTTATGTAAAATATATATATCTCTTAGGTCAGACTTATCACAAGACCAAATAACGTTTCTGGTGCACCACAGGTTGTAAATAGGCAAAGATTCTTAGTTTCAGTTCAAAAAGGGGAAGTTCTTTGGTAATTTGCTTTTACTGCGGATTTCTGAACTTCAATGTTCCAACATTAGCTCTGTTACGTTTTATCTCCCTTGGCGTCTCTAATTCCACAGTTCTCTCAATATTGCAGGCGGTTCCTTCACTCTGATTTCTAGCTTAGTTCCAAAGCAGTTCTTATTTGGTTCAATTTATTTTCCACAGTGTTCTCTGTCAAAATCCCTGCTTTGCAAGTCTCTTTATTTCTGATGCTTCCAGAGCACTTCTTTGCACCAGTTCGGAGGGTTTTGAGTAACCCTGGGCCTTCAGCGCTTCCCAGCGCCTCCCTCTCTCTCACGGGGGAAACTGACTCAGCCCCTACCGCTGCTCACGCATCTCGCGGTATGCTTGGGATGGAGACCACATAGGGCCTCGGAGAAACCCTGGGCCTTTTCCAGAGGTGGGGGCTGAGCTGCGGAGCAGAGCAGCAAGCAGGCGATGAGAGGAGCCTCTGGGGCCAAGGCACAGGGAAGGCTGATGTCGTCTTCAGGAATGCTTCTCTGCTCGGCTCGGGGGAAACACAAGTTGCGGGCCCGAGCCCGGTGGTGATTTGAGGAGCACTTCACGAACACTTCCTTTTCTTTGATGGGGTTGGGCCGAGTCGGCACAGGCAGCGCGACTCGGTCCGGTTAGCACTTTGGGATCCCGTCTGACAGCGGAGGATCTCCGGGGGTGACACGCAGCACAGGGGGCCCTCAGTACCGACGGTACAGCGAGGGGGCTCCCTTCTCAGTGCAGCGCGGCCTCTCCTGGGGGCAGAGCACAGCGGGGCGGCCGGGTGCAAAGGCAATGCACGGGCGGCCGTCCAGGCTACAGATGGCTCACGTCCTCGGGATTCCGGCGGGAGGGGTCAAAATCAGGCTCAGGCGCTCCGTTAAGACAGGCAGGGGTAGAGGAGCGGCCGGCCTTAGCCCTGGGGCAGAGAGCGACTCCGGTCGGAGCGAGGCTCTCAAGGGCAAGAGGGCAGGCTGGCTCCCGAGTACCACGGCCCTAGGAGGGGGCGAGAGGGGGCAGATTTCACCTCCGGCGGGAGGAAATACTCGGCCTCAGGCAGGGGACGAGCCAAAGCACAGGAGAACCCACTGGTCCTGGGGTTCAGTTCAGGGGGCAAGCTCAATCAAGCCCTTGGAGAATGTTTAGAGCACAAGTCTGCAAAGTCTTTCAAAAAGTCTTCTCCTCTCCTTCTTCAGCAAGGCAAGCAGCAGGCCAGTCCTTCCGGCGTCTTCTTCTCCTTCTATTCGGGCAGAGGTTCTTTGTGGTAAAACAGGATTCTGATTTACAAGGAGCAGGGCTCCTACTTTTATACACAGTTTCTTTTGTTCTTACAGGCCAGGGGGGCCTTTGCATAGCCCCTTTCAGTCTCTGAGTCCTTGATGGGTGTAATCTGGCTTCTGCTTTCAGTGTGAGGGGCAGGCACATCAGACGCTCCACAGGAGGTGGAGCCAGCATTGTGTGGACAGGGGCAGCCAGGAGTACCTTGATGATGGGGCTTTGCCCTTCCTGGGCCAGGCGCAGGCTGAGTCATCAGTCGCTCCCCAGGGGGGCGGAGCCAGCATTGTGGTGGCAGAGCACAGCCAGATTAAGAGTCAAGGGCCACTCCTACCTCCCACTAAGGTGTAATCCTTGTATTCACCACCTGTCATCCCCAGCCCTGTCACTCACACATCCCAGACAGTCAGATACACATACCAGCAGAGGCGGGCTGAAATGGTTAGGCAAGCAAATGCTAACTTTCTAAAAGTAGCATTTGCAAACACAGGATATCAAAATAAACTTTACTAAAAGAAGTATTTTATTATTCTGAGTTCAGGCATACTAAACAGTAATTTCTACCATGTTCCCTGAGCCTGCTGGGATTATAGAGTGTAATAATTCCAGCAGCCCATCCTGGCCTAAGGGGAGCAGGTAGCCTTACAATAGTGAAAAACGAATTTGGCTGTAATTCACTATTGGGACATGCCACACACACCAGGGCTTGTCCTACCTTACACTTACAATGCACCCTGCCCTAGGGCCTACCATAGGGGTGACTAATATGAAGTTAAGGGAAGGTTTAGGGGCTGGCAAGTGTGTGCACTTGCCCAGCCAGCATGACAGTACCAGACTGCACGCAGGTTCTGCAATGGCAGACCCTAGACACATTTTAAGGCTGCTTCTGTGGGTGGCACAACCAGCGCTGCAGGCCCACTAGCAGTATTGGCATTTACAAGCCCTGGCACTCCTGGTGCACTTTACTGGGGACTGACAGTAAATCCAATGAACCAATCAGGTATACCAAACACAGTTACATTTTATACAGGGAGAGCATATGCACTTTAGCACTGGTCAGCAGTGGTAAAGTGCCCAGAGTCATTAAACCAACAAAAACAGGTCAGAGAGAGTATTGGAGGAAGGCAAAAAGTTTAGGGATGACCCTGCCAAGAGGCCCAGGTCCAACACAACCCCCTTCCAGCCAAAACGCAGGGTAGACCAATCACCACTGTGATGGGCTTCCCTGCTTTGGGCGATAGAACCTGGACCTGGCCCGCAACAGCAGGGGCACATTCCAGTTCTACGCCAATCTGAACCTATTTCAAATCCTCTGTCCATACTCTCAGGGTTCACCCAGCTAATCCATGGGGCACCCTTCTCTTTCTCTGTGGACACCACCTGTGCAGCCTCTAACCTTAACTGGCTCACAGGTGTGTCCCAACAGACAGTCATCAAATCACAGTGGCCACTGACAGTAGTCAGGGCTGAGACCCAGGCCTCATGCCTCTCAGGACTCTCAAACCTCTGTGGCCTCAGAGAGCGGGGGGCAGTAGCCCCAGGTGCTTGGCACCTTTTGTCCACTCTCTCTTCTGTTAGTCCAGGTATGATATCCTGGCACTGACCCACCAGCCCCAGGTCTGTACCTGGCGACTGGACCAAAGACTGGGGTGGGCTCTCCCACACCCGGTCCTCCTCCTTGGGGCTCTGTACCCTCCCACCTGGAGTGGTACCCCCTTCCAGAATTGTCAGGGCGCCTGTGGCAGGTGACCTGCACAATTCGCCCACCAGTTCAGGGGTGCTATCCTGCAACTGGGGCACCAGGTCAGGGGGGACACCCTGCACCTGGCCCTCTATCCTAGGGTCTAAACCCTCAAACTGCACTGGGGTCAG
This sequence comes from Lissotriton vulgaris, assembly GCF_964263255.1. NCBI lineage: Eukaryota > Metazoa > Chordata > Amphibia > Caudata > Salamandridae > Lissotriton > Lissotriton vulgaris. The sequence continues at coordinate 929,499,970 of NC_141685.1, read as the reverse complement.
AGGCAAGGACTCCCTCCCTCTGCACCCCCTTTCAGAGTACTGCCCACTCTCCACTGGAGTGGTACCCCTAGAAGTGACATGGGTCAGGACACTGATTACAGTGGTCCCACCCTCCAGGTCAGACAACACCTGAACCTGGCTCTCCAACTCAGGGACCCAACCCTGCCGTTGAACACTTGCCTGGCGCACCAGGACTTCCCGGGGAGCACGCATGCCCCCCCCGAGGGTGGCACATAGCTCATGTGCCGTGCGACAGTCTGCCTGGCGCAGATCTCCCAGCCTCTGTCCCTCTGACAGTGCGGGAAGATCCCCCAGGACAGAAGTGGTGTCCCCATGGTCATTCACTAGGGACGCAGCCCTGCTGGCTGGCCCCTGACCCACTGGTTCTTCCACTGGGGACTCTTTCCCCCTCTCGCCCCTCTTTCTGGACTTCTGCACCCTCCCAACTGGAGCGGTACTGCCAGATACCAGAACTACTGGACCTCTGTTTACAGAGCCTCCACGTTCTCTAGCCACTGGGGGATCCCCCACAGAGGGTGACTCCTCCGGACAGCCTAGGCTCCCCACCTGGTGTTCCCTTAAAGAACTATCCAGGCTCTGAGACTGAGGTTGGGCACTACCGGGACAAAACCCATTCTCACTCCTTCCCCTCAAGGACAGGACGTGAGGCCCTACATCCCTCTCACTACTACAGGACCTAGCTGGGCTACTCTGCGCCACTTCCACCACTCTGGGCTGGAAGATACCTGAGCCATTCCTCACAGGATCACACCCCAATGCCTCTCCAGACCCTCTGGAATCCACCACAAGGTCTGCCTCCAATGTGAGCTCCCTGGGGTCAGAGAACTCACTCTCAAACAGGTGTTGGCATAGCTCTGGAAAACTGGGACTTAAAGTATGCTCTCCCAGAATTGGATCACACAGCCCCCTAGCAGGGTTAACCAAACTATCCTTCACCTCTCCATTCAGCGCCTCACACACATACTCCACACCATTCTCCTGAGACTGGCCAGACACAAGACTGTCTCTGTCACACAACCCACACTCTTCTGGGCGGTCCTTACACTCACCCACCAGGACCTCAACCATGGGGGAATCCCTCCCACCACTAGGACCATGAACTCCTACGCCAGCCACCCTATTCCCTTCAGGGACGCTGCGCACTACTGGAGCTACCTCATGCCCTTGAACCTCCTGGTGTAAGTTAACCCCCTCCAAGTCAGGTGCCATATCTCTAGGTGCGCGCGCTATGCTGTCAGCACTAGGTACCTGAATGCTGCTGCCACCAGCTGAGCTGGACTCCACCTCCAACTCAGCAAAGCTCCATCTGCGAGCTACACACATCTCTGGATGTTGGGCTGACGCCCTCCTGGCTTCAAGCTCCAAATCAAGTTCTCTCATCCTCAAGTAGTGAGCTCTTTGGCGTTCTTGCGCTTCCATTGCCAATTTCTGCTTCTCCATTTCCAATTGTCCTTTTAATCTCGCCATCTCCATTTCATGTGCCCTGGTTGCTGCCCTGTCTGCCAACTCCTCTGGCGACAGGCATCTGGTTGCTGCCTTTTCCATCCTCACTGAACCAGGCATGACGTCTTCAAAAACACATGGAGATCTCCCAGCAAAATTAAACAAAATGGAAATCTGTGGCTGCGTTATAGGTCTGCTCTCACTATGTGGTGATCAGCAATTCACTGTATGTCAATCACAAATGCAAATTCGCAAATCCTCACCGCTGCGTCCAATGTTAGAATTGGGGGTCTCTGGTTGGCGCAAGTATGCACTTGTGACAAGCAGGGACCCTCTCCTCTAAGTCAGGGCGAAGGATGACCCCTTTAGAATGACCCTTACTCACCCTCTAGGTGCGTGGCGTGAGCAGACAAGGCTATTCTCCAGGCGTTGTTTAGTTAAGCATTTGTAATCACACACACAGTAAATACACTAATCCCCCCACAAATGGACACCAGGCTGTGAGTATATAAAAATACGCTTCTTTATGTAAAATATATATATCTCTTAGGTCAGACTTATCACAAGACCAAATAACGTTTCTGGTGCACCACAGGTTGTAAATAGGCAAAGATTCTTAGTTTCAGTTCAAAAAGGGGAAGTTCTTTGGTAATTTGCTTTTACTGCGGATTTCTGAACTTCAATGTTCCAACATTAGCTCTGTTACGTTTTATCTCCCTTGGCGTCTCTAATTCCACAGTTCTCTCAATATTGCAGGCGGTTCCTTCACTCTGATTTCTAGCTTAGTTCCAAAGCAGTTCTTATTTGGTTCAATTTATTTTCCACAGTGTTCTCTGTCAAAATCCCTGCTTTGCAAGTCTCTTTATTTCTGATGCTTCCAGAGCACTTCTTTGCACCAGTTCGGAGGGTTTTGAGTAACCCTGGGCCTTCAGCGCTTCCCAGCGCCTCCCTCTCTCTCACGGGGGAAACTGACTCAGCCCCTACCGCTGCTCACGCATCTCGCGGTATGCTTGGGATGGAGACCACATAGGGCCTCGGAGAAACCCTGGGCCTTTTCCAGAGGTGGGGGCTGAGCTGCGGAGCAGAGCAGCAAGCAGGCGATGAGAGGAGCCTCTGGGGCCAAGGCACAGGGAAGGCTGATGTCGTCTTCAGGAATGCTTCTCTGCTCGGCTCGGGGGAAACACAAGTTGCGGGCCCGAGCCCGGTGGTGATTTGAGGAGCACTTCACGAACACTTCCTTTTCTTTGATGGGGTTGGGCCGAGTCGGCACAGGCAGCGCGACTCGGTCCGGTTAGCACTTTGGGATCCCGTCTGACAGCGGAGGATCTCCGGGGGTGACACGCAGCACAGGGGGCCCTCAGTACCGACGGTACAGCGAGGGGGCTCCCTTCTCAGTGCAGCGCGGCCTCTCCTGGGGGCAGAGCACAGCGGGGCGGCCGGGTGCAAAGGCAATGCACGGGCGGCCGTCCAGGCTACAGATGGCTCACGTCCTCGGGATTCCGGCGGGAGGGGTCAAAATCAGGCTCAGGCGCTCCGTTAAGACAGGCAGGGGTAGAGGAGCGGCCGGCCTTAGCCCTGGGGCAGAGAGCGACTCCGGTCGGAGCGAGGCTCTCAAGGGCAAGAGGGCAGGCTGGCTCCCGAGTACCACGGCCCTAGGAGGGGGCGAGAGGGGGCAGATTTCACCTCCGGCGGGAGGAAATACTCGGCCTCAGGCAGGGGACGAGCCAAAGCACAGGAGAACCCACTGGTCCTGGGGTTCAGTTCAGGGGGCAAGCTCAATCAAGCCCTTGGAGAATGTTTAGAGCACAAGTCTGCAAAGTCTTTCAAAAAGTCTTCTCCTCTCCTTCTTCAGCAAGGCAAGCAGCAGGCCAGTCCTTCCGGCGTCTTCTTCTCCTTCTATTCGGGCAGAGGTTCTTTGTGGTAAAACAGGATTCTGATTTACAAGGAGCAGGGCTCCTACTTTTATACACAGTTTCTTTTGTTCTTACAGGCCAGGGGGGCCTTTGCATAGCCCCTTTCAGTCTCTGAGTCCTTGATGGGTGTAATCTGGCTTCTGCTTTCAGTGTGAGGGGCAGGCACATCAGACGCTCCACAGGAGGTGGAGCCAGCATTGTGTGGACAGGGGCAGCCAGGAGTACCTTGATGATGGGGCTTCGCCCTTCCTGGGCCAGGCGCAGGCTGAGTCATCAGTCGCTCCCCAGGGGGGCGGAGCCAGCATTGTGGTGGCAGAGCACAGCCAGATTAAGAGTCAAGGGCCACTCCTACCTCCCACTAAGGTGTAATCCTTGTATTCACCACCTGTCATCCCCAGCCCTGTCACTCACACATCCCAGACAGTCAGATACACATACCAGCAGAGGCGGGCTGAAATGGTTAGGCAAGCAAATGCTAACTTTCTAAAAGTAGCATTTGCAAACACAGGATATCAAAATAAACTTTACTAAAAGAAGTATTTTATTATTCTGAGTTCAGGCATACTAAACAGTAATTTCTACCATGTTCCCTGAGCCTGCTGGGATTATAGAGTGTAATAATTCCAGCAGCCCATCCTGGCCTAAGGGGAGCAGGTAGCCTTACAATAGTGAAAAACGAATTTGGCTGTAATTCACTATTGGGACATGCCACACACACCAGGGCTTGTCCTACCTTACACTTACAATGCACCCTGCCCTAGGGCCTACCATAGGGGTGACTAATATGAAGTTAAGGGAAGGTTTAGGGGCTGGCAAGTGTGTGCACTTGCCCAGCCAGCATGACAGTACCAGACTGCACGCAGGTTCTGCAATGGCAGACCCTAGACACATTTTAAGGCTGCTTCTGTGGGTGGCACAACCAGCGCTGCAGGCCCACTAGCAGTATTGGCATTTACAAGCCCTGGCACTCCTGGTGCACTTTACTGGGGACTGACAGTAAATCCAATGAACCAATCAGGTATACCAAACACAGTTACATTTTATACAGGGAGAGCATATGCACTTTAGCACTGGTCAGCAGTGGTAAAGTGCCCAGAGTCATTAAACCAACAAAAACAGGTCAGAGAGAGTATTGGAGGAAGGCAAAAAGTTTAGGGATGACCCTGCCAAGAGGCCCAGGTCCAACACATTACATATATATGTGTCCCATACACTAAAGCATATTTCGCAGTTGTGTCTCCCGCCTGCTGCTGATGTCTCTCATTGTACAGATCAGCCAACAGTGTGCGCAGGCAGCAGCGACACACTCCTGTTAGACATGGGGACTGCTTGCTCAATATTCATTATTTCTATTTCTTTAAGGATCTAATATTGTTAACAATAACAATTTACGTCACCAAAATTCAAAAAAGTCTGCTGGGGTGGAAGAAGCTTTGTCCTGGGTACAGTGAAACTATGGAACTCGCTCCAGATAAACAATAAAAGTTGCCCAACTCTGCTCGGTTTCAGAAAGCTAATAAAGACCTGGCAAATTTTCAAATTAACTTAAATTATCCTCAACTGGAACTCTGGCATTCTCCTCCACAGAGCCTAGACGCCCTCGGGCATTCATGAGCTATATAAATCTTACAATCAAATCAAATCAAATCAAATCAAACGTCGCAAACTCCACAGCCTGAGTTCCATCTATTGCTAGAATAACAGCCAATCCAAGTCATAGGCAGTAATTGTATCTATCTTGAAAGCTGAGTCTTTCCTGCGGGGATTTGAACTCTGACCTGCAGGCCACCCACAAATCTCTGCAGTGGACTCTCGAGCCACCTACATGAATGGTCTTGCAGCTGTAGAGCAAATTAAATGACTATGTAGTTTCACCTCCCCCCCCAAGACACCTCAAAGCTCAACGTTTGAACTCCTACCCTGTTTCCTATTACCCGGCTTAGGCTGCTTTGTTTTGCTCTGCAACAAGCAGTTAGAGCGGCTGCTAGTGTGTGAAACTGTCAAAGAGGCCATGCTCAGTGTGGATTGTTTAAAATCTGTTTATGAAAGATTATATCACAACTACAGAGGACCACAGGGAATCTCAGTGTCAGTGAAGACATGAACAGAGACTTGCCTCAAGTGCTGGGCATTTGTGGAATTACATAAAACTTGAAGCAAAATATTGTCTTTGGGAGGCACTGAAGATTATTTTCTGTTTGATGTGTATGGAGCATGCGCTAATAGCGAGCATAGCCAGTGGAGTACCTTGGGGGGGGTGGGGTGGGGGGGGGCTGAGGGTGTTTGCGGTGTGACATCCCCTTAAAAATGTATTTTGGTGTAAATAGTTGGGTACAAGGGCTTTCAGTCGGGTATGATAAAATGTCTGTCAGACTTCACCTTGGATTTATGCCCGCACTGACAAACACACACACACACTCACACACACAACACACGCACTCTCTCTTCTCTCTCATCTCTGTTTTGGAGGCATTCAAAATGCTGATTAATGGTATTACAAATGGTAAAATGGTGTGTTTAAGTGCCTCTCACTATCTGCCGCCCTTTCTTGTTCCACTTCCCCTTGAGTCCCCCTCATATCGTGCTTCTGGCTGTTTGGGGGTGTCTTTCCACCTCCATGGGAATGCACGAGGAACTATTGTGCATCTGAAATCAGCTGCCGAAAAGCACAGAAGCACCAAGGACAAGGCACGGACAAAAGCACGTGAATGAACAAGCATGCGCAGTGCAATAGGTCGCAATTTTGAGCTATTGACATTTTAAATGACAATACCTTTTATTTGTGTTTTGGTTTTTAAAACATAAATAAACGGAATTGCCATTTACAATGGCAATGGCTTAAACTCTTGCAAATGAGAGACCTATTGCAGAATTTACATCACACACCTATGACCTCCTTAAAGGCATTGCTGAGTTGCCCCCTGCTGTCTCCGTTGGCCACAGAAGAGCTCCCCGTTTGCTACGAGTTAAACAAGTCGGAGGTCACAACTGGGCATGAGAGACCCTCCTGCCCTCCTGCAGTAAGAGAAACTCATTAAAGAAAATAGTGCTTACAGAGTAAAGAAGACGTACCGTGTAACAACCGAAGTAAAAGGGCAAGTCCTCATGGGAGGTTACAAATGAAGACAAGGTGGTACTAAGAAAGGATTAACAAGCCTAATAACGATTCAGAAGCCAACATTTATGAAGGACAATGACACAAGCCTTGACAAATATGGGCGGGGAGTAGGCGGGGCTTCATGAAAATACTCCAATACAACATGGCTCGCAGAGCAGCGCAAGCGCTGCCCAGGCTCGTCCTGAAAATGGATGCAAAAAAACAGAAAGTAACCTTTAGGACTCTGACAATTTTTCTGGGACTTTTTTTCTTTGCTCGCTCCACAGTATGTCTGGGTGCATTGGCATATTGAATATGTTGTATTTTCCCCTCCAGGAAGGCCTCTTGTTTCTAGTCAAACACTGCCACCTAGTGTTTATGAATTAATTACTAAAATGTTAGATGCACCTATAGCGGATATGCTCCTTGTTAAAGACACGGTAAAGGAAAAGCTACTTTCGGTGTAAAATATGCCCAGGTTTTCATACATGTTATTGCACCACGTGAAAATAAAATGTAGCGAAATCACATACATTTCAGATGATATTTTAACATGAATATTTTTCTGACCATTTACAATGTATTCGTTGCAGCTTTATATAACATGAATTTGACCAGAGAGTGTTAGAGTGCTTTACAAGCAAACCAGATGAAGTTACACATTTCTTTTAAAGCACAGGGAGATTAAGGACCAGATTTACAAAGGTTTTGGGTCGGGTTGTGTTGCTTTTGTGATGCAGACACAACACACAGTCCAGCTTGGTATATGCATACTAACGTATATACAATTTGTGTAGTGTTGTAGCTAAAAGTAACATAATGCAGCACAATGTGCTGCCTTGCATTATTTTGCATCAATGGGACGTTCAATGGGTGGTGCGTGGGCTTTCCAATGCCTTTACCCATACATTTTGAAGCAAATCCTTGTCTGCAAAGAATTGTAGACTTGAATTGGTGGCAAAATCCTGCTCCTCCCTGCGGTTTTGTAATGAGGAGAAACACTTTTATTTCTATTTATTTCTCCTCGCTATCCCTCTTCGCATGTGAGATGTATTCTGCAACACAAATATATAGAAATTAATTTGCCTTAAACCATAGTTTTGTGTAGCAGGAACACTTTCCTGCACAAAAACTATGCTGACCACAATACAGACACCCTTGCACTATGGCACAAGGGTGCCTGAGATGGTGCAAGGATGCTGAAAGTGTGGCAGCACAGGGAAAGTGCTTCTTTGTGAATATGGCGCTATTCTGCTCTCTCCAGTTCATGCAACACAGTGCAGTAACTTTTCTTGCTGCCCTGCGTTGCATCAACTCCTTGTAAATCCGAGCCTAAAGGATTTGTCCAGGAGTGCAGGATTTTGAGCAGAGGTGCGGATTCAAGCCTACTTACTCAGTCCTAGGGTCCTCAAGTCTGGCTGCGAGGCCGCATTTCCTGGCCATGAAACAATTCTTGCCTAGAAGATGAGACACTTTTGAACAATGCATGCCTAGAAGATGAGACACTTTTAAACAATGCATGCCTAGAAGATGAGACACTTTTAAACAATGCATGCCTAGAAGATGAGACACTTTTGAACAATGCATGCCTAGAAGATGAGACACTTTTGAACAATGCATGCCTAGAAGATCAGACACTTTTAAACAATTCTTGCCTAGAAGATGTGACACTTTTAAACAATGCATGCCTAGAAGATGAGACACTTTTAAACAATGCATGCCTAGAAGATGAGACACTTTTGAACAATGCATGCCTAGAAGATGAGACACTTTTGAACAATGCATGCCTAGAAGATCAGACACTTTTAAACAATTCTTGCCTAGAAGATGTGACACTTTTAAACAATGCATGCCTAGAAGATGAGACACTTTTAAACAATGCATGCCTAGAAGATGAGACACTTTTGAACAATGCATGCCTAGAAGATGAGACACTTTTGAACAATGCATGCCTAGAAGATCAGACACTTTTAAACAATTCTTGCCTAGAAGATGTGACACTTTTAAACAATGCATGCCTAGAAGATGAGACACTTTTAAACAATGCATGCCTAGAAGATGAGACACTTTTGAACAATGCATGCCTAGAAGATGAGACACTTTTGAACAATGCATGCCTAGAAGATGAGACACTTTTGAACAATGCATGCCTAGAAGATGAGACACTTTTGAACAATGCATGCCTAGAAGATGAGACACTTTTGAACAATGCATGCCTAGAAGATGAGACACTTTTAAACAATGCTTGCCTAGAAGAAGAGACAAGACAATTTTAAACAATGGGCCTAGCAGATGAGACAATTAAAAAAAATGCTTGCCTAGAAGATGAGACAATTTTAAACAATGCTTGCCTAGAAGTTGAGACAAGGCAATTTTAAACGATGCTTGCCTAGAAGATGAGACTATTTTAAACAATGCTTGCCTAGAAGAGGTGACTATTTTCTTTCCTCTCTGCTCTCCTTGTAATGATGAGGTCCGCAGACGAATAGTGATCATAAGTATAATTTATTATCATAAGCACCAACACATACGCTCCGTGGTGCAGAGCGCACAGCCCGCTGAACCTGCCACCAGCTGTCATCTGTCAACATTCTAGAGAAGACAGCTGGTGACGTGGGCGCCGGGAGTACGGTGTCCTAGACGGGACAGATGTAATCACAACACATCCTCATCCTAGAGGGAGGGAAAGCAACCAGGGAAGGGAAGGGAAAGGGGAAGAGAGAATGTAGGAAAGAAGGAAATAAAGGAAGAAAGTAGAGAGAAGAAAAAGAGAGAGAAAAGGGTGAGATTGGGGGAAAAGAACAACCAGTAAATGAGCCGCAATATTTTTCAAAACATGTGTGGTAAAAATACATTTCAATGCTACTCACAAACATAATCTGACAATTTTATGGGTGGTAATATTCTCCGTCCTGTTCTGCTGGTGGCTTGGTTCAAAGCACGGTTAGGAGCCTATGGGGATGGTAACCTCCTACTTATTCTACTTGCACCTGTCCTACCCGGCTCACAGTGATTGGAAGAAGTACTGCCCAACTCAAGACTGGGAAACCCAGTGGTGTCGGATGCTTGTGGTTCTTCGGCAGTCTCTTCATCTGACCATTCAATACATGCCCTACCTAAACCTTGTGTCTGTTCTTGGACCACGTTCTCAGGTCTCTCTGTTTTGTTTTTGCACTGTGACAGGGCAGAGAAATGCCACACTTTGCCATCGCTGAGCAAGGCTGAATTGCAATACACCTCCTGTACTACTTGTGGCTCTGTGTATCTATTGTTGCCCTTGCCAACATGTCCACTTCTCTTCACCCTCACAGTGTCCCCCACATCCAGAGTTACTGGTCTGCAACCATGTTTTTCATCATACCTTTCCTTGTAGTTCGCTTGTGCCAACTTCAATTCCTCCTCAACCTGCTCTGTAGACCATATAACTCTTTTAGCTGCCTTGGCCCATCCTACATTATCTTTACACAAAGGTGCCCTGCCCCGCATAAGTTCAAATGGACTGTGGCCAGTCGTAATACATGGTGCGATACGATACGCCCACACCGTTTTACACACTTCCTGCCTCCATCTCTTGTTGTTGTTTTTGGCCAACTGAATAATCCCTTTTATGACTCTGTTGAACCTCTCCACCGCTCCATTGCCAGAGGGGTGGTACACTGATGTAGTTTTGTGACTCACTTTGTTTCTCAGAATATAATTTTTATAGGTGTCAGAGGTGAACTGTGGGCCATTCTCACTGACTATGGTTTTGGGAAGACCTTACCGCGTGAAAACCTTGTCAAGAAATTTCACCACATTGACCGCATCAGGTTGTGTCAAGAACTTTACTTCTGGCCATTTGGAGAAGTGATCAATGAGAACAACCATGTACACTTGTTCCCCATTGTCCACTACCGGTCCCATGATGTCTATTCCTACTCTCTCCCACGGCAAGGATGGGCAGGGTATGGGTTGCAATGGTGGTCTAAAGGTCACTTGAGTTTTATCAGAGTTTAGACATGAGGAGCAGTCCCTGACGACCCTTTCGACTTCCAAGCTCACCCCTGGCCACCAGTAACTGTTCTTAACTCTGTTCTTAGTTTTAGCTATTCCCAAAGGCCCTTCGTGGCAAATGTCCAGCATCCTTCTCCTTAGCGTGGTGGGTGGTACAACTTTTCCTCCCCTTAGCAACAACCCATCTTCATGAGATAGTTCATGTTTCACCTCCCAGAAGGGCTTTAGTCTCTCTGTTAAGGTACTCTTTGAGCCCCAACCTTTTTTTACCATTTCAATTACTTCACACAACGTCTTGTCCTTGTCTTGTTCTACATTTCATTCCTCGAGTGAAATCCCTCTAACTCTTCTCTCACACTGGCGACACTCTCTTCTTCACTTTCATCACATCTTTCACATGCAATGGCATACGACTTAAAAAGTCCGCCACAACATTCTTTACCCCAGGTACACACTCCACAACATAATTGTATTCCAGCACTCTCATGAACAAACGCGCCAGCCTTGGTGACGCATTGTACAACCCTTTAGTAGTGAATACCTTTGTCAAAGGTTTGTGGTCGCTGCGAAGAATAACACTGCCACCCCAGAAAAACTGCCTAAAGTTCTCTAATGCCCATATGCACCCCGTGCCTCACGTTCAATGACCGAAAATTTCTCCTCACTCGGGGTCAAGGAGCGTGAGGCAAAGGCAATGGTACACTCCTTTCCATTGACATCTCTCTGGGATAGTACTGCACCCAATCCTTTGCAATTAGCGTCTGTTGTTATTACATTCTGAAGCATAGGGTCAAAACCTTGTAATGGAACGGTTGAGCATAGTTCCTTCTTCAACGCTGCGAAAGTACTGTGGCACTCATCATCCCATATAAACTTGTCCTTTTCCTTTAACAATTGCCTCAGTGGGTAAGTCTTGTGTGAGAAGTTCTTTATGAACTTTGCATAGAATTCAATCAATCCTAGGAAGGACCTTAGTTCCTCCCTGATTTTTGGCTCAGGTGCATCGTTGATGGCTTCCAACAGCTCCTTCTTGGGACAAATACCTTCTCCTGATATCTCATGCCCCAGGTAATTCACCTTGCGACATGCAACCCTGCACTTTTTGTGCTCCGCTGTCAAGCCCTTTGCTGCCAGAGTTTCCAAAACTTGTTGGACCTTATCGTCGTGCTCTTGTCGGGTTTTCCCCATGACGAGGATATCGTCCTGAAACGTTAGCAAGCCCGGAATGTCAGCGAAGATGTTCTGCATTAATCTCTGGAACATCGTGGCGGCTGATGCCAAACCAAAAGGGACTCTGTTGAAGCGATAGCATCCAAATGGCGTCACGAATATGGTGAGATTCTTGCTCTCTCTGTGGAGAGGTACCTGGTGATAGGCGGCCTTCAAATCTATTGCCGAGAACCACTTCAGGCCCTTGGTTTTGGCTAGCATCTCGTTGATTCTCGGCAAGGGATACTGTTCCACCACTATGCTCCTATTAAGATCACGCAGGTCGATGCACAATCTCAAACTGCGACTGGCCCGTTTTGCCACGACTAAAAGTGCTACCCATTCCGATGCTTCCACTCGTTCTATGACACCTTCCATGAGCAGTTTGTGAAGTTGTTCCTTCACCTCTTCCTTCACAGAAAACAGTAAATTGCGTACTTTGTGCATAACTGGTACAGCATCCTTCTTGAGTACAATGTTGTGCGTATATCCCTTGAGTGCTCCTATCTTCTCATTGTAGACACCTGGGAATTTTTCCAACTAGGCTTTACTGTAACTCTCGCTATCATTCACTACCAGTACAGGATCTGCTTTGCTGGGATCAAGTTTTATTCCCAGATCCCCTTGGTCCATCCAGCCCAAAACAGACGGTCCTACTGCTGACACATAGAGCTTGCAAACCGACTCTCTTTCTTTGAAAGATAATTTCAACTTCCTAAATCCACAGACTTCGATAGGGTCATTATAGAATGTCTTTATTTTTCTGTCTGCTTTTTCTAGATGTTTTCCTAAATGCAGTGCAAACCTTTCCTTCCACACCTCATTATTTACTATCGTGTACAGAGACCCAGAGTCCGCTACAATGCTGATCTCAAATCCTACTATTGTCATCTCACATACTGGCTTCCTGGTTCTTGACTTCTTTTCATTTCCTACGCACTTAACACATTCATCTTTGATATTTAGTATGAACATATTTTCCTCTTCTTCCTCAGTCGAGTCTCGATTATTACTTTCTTCACATTCCACCATTTTTATTTTGCCTGCACCCCGTCTATAGCATACTTTTTGGAAGTGTCCGACAAGGCCACAATTTGTGCACTTTGCACCTCGTGCTGGGCTTCTTCTGTCAGCTGCCATGTGATTTGTGCTCCCACATCTGTAACAGCGCCGTCTGTCACTGTATTGTGTTCTTCCTTGCACCGGTTTGTAGCTTTTGTAGGTCTGGCCTGTCTTGCTGTTTTTTTTAACATTAGTCACTTTATTTGCTGTTCCTCCTTCCTTCTTCTCACTGTTTTCTGCAATAGCAGCTTTTGCACACCTTCCTGTTAGTACCGCCTTCTTTGCAATGTCTATTATATTCTGTAGGGGGTATTCACCCTTTGCCCACAATTTATCCTGGATGTTGCTGTTTTAACCCTGCATTACAATTTAGTCCCTAATGAACTCATCGTGCAAGTCCCCAAAGCTACAGTTTATCCCCAAATTTTTCAATGCCGAGACATAGTCATCAATTGACTCTTCTTTACCTTGTTTTCTATGGAAAAACTTGTACCTGTCCACACCCACGCACACAGTTGGCTTGTAGTAGGTGTTTAGGTCATCTATAGCGTTCTCAAACACATCCTTTTCGCCTTCACCTCTTGTCTTTTTTTAATGCTTTTGTACACCTTAATTCCCCCTGCTCCAAGACTATGTAACAGTATTTTGTACTTTTTTCTGCCTTAAATTCATCATCATCCTCAAAGTTTGAAATGTGGTTTAAGAAATACTCCCTCCATTCCTCCCATTTCACTTCTGGTTCTCCTTTTCCTGGGAGGAACGCCTGAGGTGGTGTTAGGTTCCATAAATATCCTGAAGCCATGTGTCTTCTCTTTTATTTTAGTCCCTAGTACACACTGGCTGTATTTTCCTTCACTTCCTCATGTAAATATATTTTTGTCCTGCTAGTGGCAGTGTTGCGCTGTTAATTTACTCTTTCTCACATTAAGCTTTGTGTCTTGTATGATAAATCCCCGTGTATGCTTTCCTCTTATTTATTTTTATTTTTTTACTTTTTGTGGATGTTATCTATATAAACACACTTTGTCAATCCACAGCGTGAATGTACTTATTTTTTTTAACAGGTCCCTGTTGCACAAATACTTCCTTTTTTTTCCTCTTAATTTTACATATCCTTTGTTATCGGCAAAGCGTTTGTTTGGCCTTCAAAATGGCCGCCTGCGCGTGACGTAGACGCGCTGATTCTGTCAGCTGTGGAGCACTACCTCAGAGACGCGCGCACAGCTGTCAGTTGACAGTTTTACGATGATATAACACGGCAGTTGGTGAAGCCGCCACGAACGCCTCTCCTCAGATTCACTTTGCGTAATGATACTGCTTTTTTTCCCCGCTCACAAAATGTTTTAGATATCGCTTATTTTCTATTTTACACACTCTTCTTTGTTCCCCAGGATTTTCCTCTCACAGAGTTTTTTCTTTTCACTCCTTAATATTAAGATATTCACTCACCAGGAATTTTTGCTGGATTTTCTTCGTTAAAATTTCTTCTTCTTTCTTTTTATGTATCTTTTCAATTTCTTTCACTTCAGCTACTCTGATATGAAGTCCATTTACATTTTCACTTCTCACGCTGTTCAATGTGGGTCCGAGTGTCGGTGCCTCGTCGCCAACTTTGTAATGATGAGGTCCCCAGACGAATAGTGATCATAAGTATAATTTATTATTATAAGCACCAACACATACGCTCCGTGGTGCGAGGCGCACAACCTGCCGAGCCTGCCACCAGCTGTCATCTGTCAACATTCCAGAGGAGACAGCTGGCGACGTGGGCGCCGGGAGTACGGTGTCCTAGAAGGGACAAATGTAATCACAACGCACCTCCTTCCATTTCATCCGACCGTTTCTTGGTGTAACTCGCTTTAGTCCTGTCAATACTAATGACTTTGAGGTTTATTGTAGCTAAATATTTTTGTCTAACTTTTTGTAGCAGTGTTTCCTCATACTCATAATTCTTTGTTTAAATTAACATAGTGTAAAAAACTTTAAAAAAGGTGTACCTCCTTTGCATGTTGTGTGGTTTAGGCATCACCAGTAAACAGCACAAAATCCTATGTAATCTGTCCATGGCACAAAGAGACCACGGATAGAGAACATATTCTAGGGCATGTGTGATGCTACAAAAGTGGTTTGAGCTGAGACAAACCTACATACCTTTTAACACCACCTCATCTACCACCAAGGTGCTCTGAGGAGGCTAGAGTTTAGGGCGGGACTGGGGAGCCAAAAGCAGCCCTTCCAAAAATGCTCAAACCCGCCCGCTCCTTGCATCTCTTCACACAGCCGTGGCCGTGCAGGTAAGAAAAGTGGGGCCAGGGATTGCCAGAGACGACGCAGAGGGAAAATTAAATAAATAATACATCTTCTCTCATGGTTGTCACTCCATATCCTCCCAACCCGGCCCCATCGCTCTTACCTGCACAGACCGTGGCTGTGTTCACGCAATATCTCTCTTTTTCCATGCATACATTCGCTCATTCTCTTCTTTCCCTCTCTCTTCTCCCTATCTGATTGCTTTCTGTCTACTTTCCTCCTCCCTCCCTCCCTCCCTCCCCCTCTTTCTCTGTCTTGAATCCTTCCTATGCCTGCGGCAATTAACCTGGTGAGCTGAGAAAGTGAGAGGCGCTTCCGGAGTGCTTCCCTGCTCCACAAAGTGGTCTCCAGAGGCTGCTTTATGCGATCCCCAAAGTAAAGAAAAAATTGCAAGACACTCTGATGTTGGCATTCTACTGCAGGGCGTTGGTATTCTGATGAAAGTCAGATTTAGGAAAGTAGGCATAGCGAATATAGATTGATTAAATGTTAACTTGAAGAATGGCCAATTATAAAGAATAAATTAGAGAAAATTTACATTTTACTGTGTTAGTCTTGAATTCCCGGATCAGAAGGGATCAAAAAAAGCTTGGAAATTGCTTACAATTTCGATTACAATAGGAACAGTAATAACAATTAATTTATAAAACATAGGAAGAACATTTTGGGGCAATAAAAGAAACAGTTTGCAGTGGTATGCCTTCAATACCTAACTCCTCCAGGAAACAAGAATAGGGGGTAAGTGAAGAGGACGAGATAGAGGACAAAAGACAATAATGAAGGGATAAAGGGGAGATTAGAGGAAGGGAGTGCAAAAGAGAAGGAAAGGAAGATTAAGGGCACAAGGTAGTATAGGTTTGACAAAACGCGAAACACAAAGAATAAGTGTTCATAAATGGCTGGAAGTGTAAAACAAGAGAGCAAGACTGGCCAATAGAATATGTGAGGAAATGGCTGGGGAAATGAGGGTAAAAGGGAACGAGGGCAGACGTTCTCCATTCTGTAAAACATTAGCGAATATAAAATAAAACAATACCAGCAGGGTATCTTTGAGATCGTAGCATAACCATGGGCAGATCAAACAATTCTGACCTGACTAATAAAAGCATTTTTGTTCTAGTTGAATTTGGAATGCCACCTTGTCAGTGTAGGAATTGGTGAGGCTGACATTTGTCTGCATGATATAAAACTGTTTCAGCAGCTATAGCGATATTAAAGAGCCTTCTTCAGGACATAAGCCATCAGAGAAATGTATGTACTTTGAATGAGACCATCTAGGGAACAGATTCATATAATAAATTAGGAGATCCCTCCTAACATCTGTAAATGTGGTTTCTGCTCCTCGTGCGAAGAAGTCAAGGGAAACAACTCTGGTAAAATTAACTCTTGGTTTCTATGAAACAAGGAGTTCATTTTTGGGGTAAAAGGAGTCAACAGTCTTAAGACTACACTGTCCTGGAAAATTTTACAGTATGGGTGTGTAGAAGAAAGGATCCAAAATTCACCAACCTCCTCGCTAATGTAATGGCAAATAAAAAGAACACTTTTAAAGGTAAATATCTCAAATCAACCTCATCGAGAGGTTCAAAGGGAGGTCCAACTCAAACTTCTAAAACTAGTTCTAAATCCTATGTTGGAAATTGCTTATGGTGAGCAATATTGATGTTAGAGAGACCCTTAAGCACTAGATCATCCTTATCTTTGAAATTTCCCCAGCTTCTGAATGCCTTAATGGTAGCCCATCAAATACTCAATAAGGATACCGTCAGGCCTGTAGTTGCTCAATCTTTTGAAACTTCTAGAACCTGATCCATTGTTAGACCCATAGTTGCTCCATCTTCCCAAAATGTTATAACCTGAACAATACTAGCCTTTGTTCAGCTTAACATCTTTTTCCTAAACCAGACTGAGATGGACCTACAATGCTTATTTCAGAAACCTTGCGTTGTTCACTGCAGCAAAAAACTCAACTGCAAGCAACCTCAATCTCTTGACTAGTTGATTGTAAATTCGGGATGTTGAGAAAAGAGGTCTGATAAAGGGATCACCTGACTCAGGTTGTCTGCTACAGAGTTCTTGACCCCTCTCTGCATATGAATCACCACTAAAGATTTCACTGTTGTCTGAACTGAGTTGAACAGACTATCTGAGATCATTTTCAAAGCGTGATATCTTGTTCCACCATCTGTTGATAAATGCTTTGGCTATGATATTGTCCATCCATATCGGAACATATCTTCCCTAGACCAAACTGGGCAATTTCTTTAAGACCTGTCTATGCCCTCTAGATCCCTCCAATTAGTAGAACTCGGACTTTGAGCTAGGGACAGTAGCCCTGGTTTTGTCTGGTACTTAGCCAGGCTTCCCAAACTGGCAGACTTGCATCTGTAGTGATAATCACTACCGGATACGGATATAAAATAAGTCCCTTCTTTATATTCTCATTGTTCAGCGACCAACAAAGTTCCTCTTTCATCAGTTGAGTAATTCGTACTCTCTTGTTCAGATCAAGAGTGATCAGAGACTATTTTTTTCAGCAATAACCTCATCAACCAATGCAGATGGAATCTGGCCCAGGGAAGCAGAAAGATTGTGGCGGATAGGTCTCCCTGGACCTGCATACAAGATGGTAGTTTATGTGCCTTTTGAGCCATGAGATCCTTTATCTGAGGCTTGATCTTCAAGATGAGATTCTCTGGAAAAAAAACAATGGCCAGAGCTGTTTGAAACATTGCTCTGATGAAACACAGATCTTCTGTAGGTAACAAACTTGATTTATTCCAGTTGGCTAAAAAGCTGTGGTTTTGCAAGACAGAGAGAAGTCTTTCTGTATGAAGCAATATCTGTTCCTCTGACATGCCCTGGACCAACCAATCCTCCCAATACGGATGAACGTGGATTCCATCCTTGTGAAGAAGAGAACCTGGAGGGGCTACATTTTCATAATAACTCTTGGGGAGGATTTTGAAGGGTAGAACCCTGAACTGAAAATTTCAGTTTTCAAAGACGAATGTCAGAAATTTTTGATTAGACTCTCTGATGGGGATGTTCAGATAGGGGTCTTGCAGATCTACTGAACTTTGTTGACCATAGGAATTACAGCCTGCAAAGTTACCAACCTAAAATGGGTAGTTTTGACTCAGGTATTTGCCCATTTCAAGTATAGTACTGGCCTAAAGACCCTGAAAACTTTGGTGCTACAAACTAACCTATTGGGCACCTCTGCACCCTACCCAGAAAGTCACCGGCACTGCTCTTTGAGGCCTCAATCTGATTCTGGAGCAGCACGCCACCTTTCACCCAGACCCGCAGCCTCTGCCACCCAATAGCCGGCCGAACTCCATCTCTGCCGCATAGGAAGGTGCTCTTAGCTGCCACCACCATTCAGAAACAAACTGCATATTTACTGGTGTTCCTTCACCACCACCCTGCCCCACAGAGATGCCCAGTCCGAAAAATATTGCCCAAACCACTCTGGCAAGACTTCACATAAACTTCCAGTTCTGAGTTATATCAGCAAGGGTCTGCCACCACTGTCAGGTTGTGTGATCAAGAGAAAATAAACAGGAGGCGTGGTGGAAGAGAAGAGATTGTATACGTTTAATTGGAAGGAGTGGGGGTCTGTTGAGGTAGAACTGCCTAATATTGTTAAGAATTGAAGCGAGGTAGTGAGGAGGAGGTAAGTGATCCATAACCAGAATTATATTTCATTATTTTGCATATGTTTCAACTTGAGATGTTTTATGCACTTTGAGCACAAAAGTGTTTGTGTTTTTGGTCTAGAGTTAAGAAAAAATGGATGCACCTTTGATGTATGGCTCCATTGTTGAAACAGTGATTGTATTTCATGATTGAAGCATTACTGAACTGACTAATTCCCCCAGACCATACACTGCAATCAGAGCTATATGGGTGCAGGGCCTCTCAGGGGCGAGTTTCTACATGGATTTGAGTTTAGACTAGAACTGCGACCATTACAAAGAGCAGTTTCCTCTCATCTTAGGACAGCCGACCCATGGTTCCTCTTCTATTTTGCTTAGACTCTGCTTTGGGGATAGGCGGCGGGTGGTGATAGGCAGTACCACATTGGGGCTATATCGCCACTATTTTGCATGCATTATTTCGCATGACAATAGTTTAGAATCCGCTACATCAACCCAACCACTACATTGCAGGGTAAGTATAATCGGTGAACATAACAGTTAATAGGGTTAGGTAAAGGACATGATGTTAAAAATAGTAATCACATACTCATTATGACAATGTATTTGTAAGCAATGCATTTAATGCAATATTATTGCATATTAATATCCTTCACCTTGCTATATTGTCAAAGAAACAAAAATACAACCTGGGTATGAGATCAGCCCTAGCATCTTGGGACACGTATAGGGGTGGGTGGATCTCGTGGAATTTGACTCCACAGAATTCTGTAGAGTTACAAAAATCTTCAGGAGATTCCGCAGGGTTCCGCCAATGGGCGGAAATAAGCATGTTGCACTGCTCGTGCTGACATTTAGCGGCTGGTGCACGTTCTGTGGTGAAAAATCAGCTCAAACAGCACCACGTGGTGCACCAGAGAGCACAGCTACTCAAGTTAAATTTGCTGGCACTTGAGTAGATTTTCTACTTGAGCAGATTTTCTACTTGAGCAACAGCCTTCTTACTGCAAACGGTTGTGACCTTCCAGATTGGAAAAATCACGCGGATGTCCTCCTAGAGACAGAAAATCTTGCTAGGGAATGCCAAATCTCGCTCACTCTTACCAACTTACCTTTTTGGTGCATGCAAAAGAAAGCATTCTGACACACACCGATTAATGGAATTTAGTTAGAACTCCTCATTACACGAATAACGCAGAGTCTGCAAAACTCTGCCAATTCCACAGCAGAACTGAATATTTCGCCCCCCCCCCCCATTAGACACAGCTCACTCTTCCTGCTCACAGTCATCCCCCTACTATCATGCACTAGGCGCAGGCAGGAGGGAACCAGTGATGGATGATCGATGGGTGAGAAAACTGAGTATAACATGCTGGTCAGATTTTAATTAGAGGGCTCGACAAGCATTATTATTTGGCTTACTCTATTTAAAGTCACCCCCTTTCGGATCAGTCCTGCATATTACATTCAATAAAATGCTTTGCAGAGAAAGAGTAATTTGGAGTGTCATGACAGGAAAATATATACTCTTAATTTGAATGAAATTTAGTGTAAAATGTTGGCTTTATTCTACAACAAATGAGTGCCCCATTAAAAATGTGTGTAAACTGCTGGTCAGATATTGTTTTTCATTCAAAAATGAACACTGACAATAGTCATACACTAACTCATAGGGTAGATGATAAATTGTTTTGCTGGTTTGATATCATTTAACTAAAACTGGTGTACTTTGGAACATGCAGGGAGGGTGAAATTATCACACCTGCAGAAATCATAATGTGGTATTGATGCCAGTCTTCAATTCTCTCATACTTCTCTGCTTACTCAATTTTATACTGCAATATGTTTTTCATTGTTTGCCACAGGTTTACCGGAAGACCCCAAAATTGACGTCCCAGGTGTCATCGAGGAAGGGTCGAATGTCACCATCAAGTGTAAAGTGGCCAATGCTTTCCCCATTGAGGAGACAGAGATAGAGCTGATACTGAAAGACGAGGAGCTGACTAACACGACGGAACTCAGGAATGGTGATGTTAAAAGTGCAGAAGCAGTGGTGCTGGCTGCTGAACCGGGGAATTATTCACTGGAGTGTGTTGCGAGAGTTGGTGATATCGTCAAAAGAGTAAAGAAAGAACTCCTCATCTTCAGTAAGTACACCTGGACCACTGTGTTCGAGGGAACTATGAACATGGGTACTGAGCTATAATGCCCTAAAGCTGAGGCTTTTGATTTCTCTTTGTAAAACTCTTTGCTAACTGGGAGTAGATAATGATAAGAGCTCAAACTTCAGTCCAAAAATAAGGGTAAAGGCAACCAGATCACAAGATGATAGGGGAACGAAGTCCAGCCAGGGCCATGGGTACCAGGAAACCCAAGGGTAGCAGTGTACTTTATAAATAAAGTATAACATAACACCAACGGCCCTCCTCACCTACTCAGCAGTTCTTCGCAATTAATATTAGAGGTGGGTGAGCAATGCAGAGTATGAACTAAATCTATTTATCTAAACAGCAACCTTATACTTAGTAGATGTATAGCCCGTAAGGAAATGATGAAGACCATCACCCAGCGGCTGTGCCCCTTCCATCTCATAAGTGTTCTACCCATCTTATTCCGGGCTAGCATTCATTCAAAACACTTTAATCTGCAGCTGTAACAACTGTTTGCAGAAACCCTCTGTAGCTTCCTGGAAAAACTACACTCATGATGGAAAGCGCCAGCATCCATAGGTGGAAACGAGAGTTAGTGAAATGGGCAAGGTGCGAGGGCAGAATCTTGCTAAAAAAAACGAGAAAGGGCCTGGGCAGGGTGGAGAGGGCTCAGGCATGGGAGGTGCTGATGGAAGAAATGAGGAACGATGACCCTGGGTCTGAAGCCACCACCCCTGAGGGACCATCACGACAGTGGAGTCGCCAGAGGCAGAATCAGGAGGAGGAAATAGAGCAGGTACCAGGGGATGAGAATCTTCAGAAGCCTACGACCTGAGGGGGGATGGAACCAGAAGGGAACGACAGGGCGATGCAGAAATACACAACAAGCGGCAGCAGAAGCGATTGATAATGCCCGACCTGCGACCCTAGGAGACAGCAGTGCGGGGGGTTGGGTGGAGGGTAGTTGGGTTTAAGCTTAGTTGGGGGGGAATGGGGAGGGGGGAGCTAGAACAATGAATAGAACTGGTTACGAATGGAATGACAAGTTAAATGGATATTGTCAGGAACAAAAATAATGCAAATTCACTCAACACATGTAAGGAAGGTATAACGAGATAAAACGAGACTGCAAATTGTATCCCTGTAAAGATGATAGAGTGATGAAAGTGACGTATGGAAAAAGCAATAACATTTGTTTAAAAATGGGTGGTTGGCCCTAAAGTTCCTGGCCCCAAACTCTCTGGTGCAACCGTAAATTCTTGTCATTCATGATACTTGATTGGCGGTATAAATAGATTTCAACCCTGTATGTAGAACAAAAACAGCTTCTTTATTCCAATTCAAGGTGATCTGGCAATAACACTGCCCACTATGAGCTGGCAGGCCCTGCCTCCACTTCCGCTGTCAAAGTCAATGAAACCTCGTGGCCAACACATTCTGCAAGATCATCGCCCAGCGTGCCATTACTCAATGCGCTACACCACGCCCCTCTCTTTTTACACAGCACAGCAAAACCACTACTTCAACAACATAGCCCATGGCTCAATGAATTAACACACACCTCCCTTCCTAATTAGCCTAATGAAAGCGTAACTCCAGCATTGCAGCTCATGCATCATCACTCTGACATCTACACAACATACCTCTCTCCTTGTGCAACACAAAAAATGATAATACAGTAGCATAGCTCATGGGCATCTTATACACCATACACCACACACCATCCACCATACAGTACAATTGCAGTTTCATAGCTTTTGGCACAACCCCTACTTAACCCTGCAAAAGCACAACTGCAGTATCAGAGCTCACACATCATTGTTTCACCCATGCAGACACATCACATACTTCTTTCTTCCTGAAAAATAAGAAGCACAGCAGCAACATCATACTCATGATACACAGAGGTACCTTAGCTCAATTCCTACAGAACCCAACGAAAGCACAACTGCAGTGTCATTGGTGATAGTAAACCGAAATACCACACACCCTCCTTTTTAACACAATACAGCAAAAGCACAACTGCAGTATCATCTCTCACAAAAGACCAAAATACAGCACATTCGCCTTAAACAACACAGTAAACCACACCAGCAGTAGCAAAGCTCACTACACCATCCTTCATCAAGATAGACACACCTAGCTGATTTCCATTTTTAGGTCTCGGTTTTGACAACACAGCTGTGAAAGAGAACTCTTGCTTCTAATGTCTATTTAGCAAAATGTATGCCCTCCCCATTCGAACTATTGACTTTTTTGGGACCAGCCTCTTTGAGCCATTGACTTGAGGATTTGTAAATTTAGTTTTGTCTCAGTCCAGTGTTTCACTCTCTCACCGAATGTGATTGGCTGTTGGCTATATCCTTCAGCCTCTAATTGATTGTTTGCATTGCAATGCATTAGGGACCGTTTTACAACCCCCCCCCCCCCCCCAGTTGTGCAAGCCTCTCACAGGCCCTCCCAGTGTTCATTTCTAACCCATCAAGTATGGACACCAAGACCTTTTGTGGTGTTAGAATGGCCACAGTTTATTCTCATAATAAGTTGGCACATAGTTAATTAACATGATGGCATTGGTCATTAATATGCTCAGTTCTTGCTTATCTTGCCCTACAGTGTAACACATTGCTACCAAATTTGTGGCCATGCCTGGGCTGCCAGTGCTGTATCTGCCAAGTGCTGACCATCTCTTACCACTTTGTCTGCCTTCAAGGGTCCCTGTCATATGACTTCCCAAGGACCTTGTCTTGGCAATTGTCTCAGGTGTCCCTGCCGTAAGGCATCCCAAGGACCATGTTCCAGCAATTGCCCTTCTTACGTGCTTGTGTTCAGATATTTATTGTTAAACCTTGTGACTCCTGCCCCTTCCTTTCCCTGTCACCACGACACCTGCATTAACTGGTGTGGGTGAGTGGGATCAATTTCTTCCAGCGACAATGTTGGGGACTGCTTGTCCCGTTGCCTTTTGGCTGTGCTCGTAGACACGCCCTTCTCTCCTGACTGGCCCCTGGGCCCTTTGAACCCAAATTTGTATTGGTCATCTGCTGACCCTTTGCCTTGGCACGCTGCCATGCCTTGCTGCTGCAGTGCCCTTTGACCCCCCTAAGCTGTGTGAGCATCTCATGGGCTCCCCTGTTGTGCATTTCTTTCCCGTCAAGTATGGATACCAAGGCATTTTGTGGTGTTAGGACGGCCGCAGATTATTCTCATCATAAATTGGTAGATAGTTAACACAATGACATCGGTCATTAATATGCTCACTTCTTACTTATCTTGCACTACAATGTAACACATTATTCATAACAGGTTATACAGTGTACATATTTTCGTTATTGCATATGAATAACCATAACTTGCCTATTCCTGCAAGACTTCACCTTTACAGTCACAAAGTTTATTCAAGGTTGTCATAATTCACTTTCAACTGCTGTGACAGCTCTACTTCAGTTGATTACTTGGTACAGCGGGTCCCAGCTTTGAGGCTTCCCTTGCTACCGAATGTATCGCGTTCATGGCCCCATAGCCATGCCGGGCTGCAAGTCCTCAGCGCTCACCGACTCTTACCCTTTTGTCCAGTAGCGGCTGGTGGTGGGAGTGCTGTGGGGTGGAGTGGAGCAGGGTGGGGGGGTAGTGAACAACAGCATGTGACCGAACAGAGGTAAGTAAACAAATAAATAAATAAAACAAATTTCCTTGCGAGTGCTGCATTGCCAAATGCGATGCAGCGTGCACAACAAAATTCGTTTTAATCATTTATTTGTTTACTTACCTCCATTGGGCCGTATTCCATAGTTTACTACCTCCCACCCTGCTCCACCCCCACCACGCCACGCCCACTGCCCCGCAGCACTCCCAGCACCGGCTGCTACTGCCTTTGTCTATCCTCAAGGGTCCCTACCATGAGACATCCCAAGGAACTTGTCCGGACAATTGTCTCAAGTGTCCCTGCTGTGAGGCATCCTAAGGACCTTGTCGGGGAATGGCCCTTTTTACATACTTGTGTACAGATATTTATTGTTAAACCTTGTGAGTCCCCGCCAAACTGGAGGTGGTTTACCGACCTCAAACAGTTCCCCCAGACTAAGAGAAAACCAGCAGCTCTAGTGTACCTACAATGTCCGGGAGGAACATGTCGATGTCCCAGCTAGCCAAACTAACCTTGTCATCTGCCTACTTCTGGGGGAAACAACCGCTGGGAGTTCCCTGATTTTGGTGATCTCTAGCGACTCCATTCTCATCAAGGATAGTGAGTTTCCTGTCTTTGCCCTCCGTAAAGACCCCAATCACAACGTGATTTTTCTAAGACTTGGCTTGTGACCAAAGCCGGGGTGGCAGGTTGGGGAAGGGGGAGATTAAAAAAAGAATAATAAATAAAAAACACTTACCTTCTGCCAGCTGATTCCTGCAGCGTTGTTCCTCTAGGCTGTCGACTGCCAGAAGGGAATGGGACCTCAGAGTAAACACTGGCCCTTGTATTCTATGGATTTGAGTAGGAAAGAGGAGAGGGGAGAGGAGCTGGCCTAATGGCTAGGGAGGTCGACCTCGAATCTGGGGAACTGGGTTTGAGTCTCAGCAATGACGCTGAACATCCTGTGATTCTGGGCAAATCACTTACAGCCTGATTCATGATCGGGCCGTTTTGCGAGGCTCAAATAGCGAATCATAAGGAATCGCTATTTGAGACTCGCAAAACGGTAATCATGTAGGAATCGCAATATTAATTGCGATTCCCACTGATTCCTTATTTGCGATTAGCTAATTGCTAATCGCAAATAAGGAATAACTCCCCATGCATTCCTATGGGCCAAAAGGCCCATAGGAATGCATGGGGAGTATTCCTTATTTGCGATTAGCAATTTGCTACTCGCAAATAAGATAGCGATTTAAAGGGTGCCAGGGGTGTCCAAAGGACACCCTGTAGCACCCCTTAAATGCAAATTGAAACAGGTGTTGCGCACACACATGTCCAAAGGACATGTGTGTGTGCAACATGCAACTTAGAAAAATGCTTTTAAAAGCATTTTACTAAGTTTTTGCTATTTACCGAGAGGTCTGACCTCTCGGTAAATAGCGGCCCAAAATTGCATTTTCGCAATTTTCAAATGCTTCATGAATTGCATTTAAGGAATCTCAAATAGAGATTCCTTAAATGTAATTCCTCGCAATTTAGCGATTTAGCAATTACCGATTTTTGCATTTGGGATGCTGAATCCCAAATGCAAAAATCGCACTCGCAAAGGGCCGGATTCTCAGAATCCGGCCCTTTGCGAGCCGATTTAGCCTTCATGAATAAGGCTGTTAATCTCCCCGTGCCTAACAAAAATGAATGTGTGTCCTCATGTAACGTAACTGGTGCTTTGTAAAGCGCTCTGATACCCGATTAGGGTCAAGTTTGTGCTATGTAAAACTCTGGGGAAAAAGAGCCCATGTACGAATGCTGAGGGCTGTACTCACTGTACCAGAGCAGTTTCCTGTGTAGAGACTCGTGTGCTTTGTAAGTACGAAACACAGTTTGAGGACGGCCATCTGAACCGTCATAGCCACTTAAGCCATTGCTGCGAATGCCCTTCCCGACACAACTCTTGTCACAAATCCTCCCCCATTTCTGGGTATTGTTCTGTGCTTATTATATCACCTCCTTCCTATGTACGCAGTCATGAGATTGGTGTAGGTGTGTCTTGCAGATAACCCAACATTTTGAATGCCCATGCGCCACCTTTGTTCCATGTAATTTAATCTCACGCGCATCACCTACTGAGTGGACAAACCCCCAGTGGGCTATTCAGGAGCGCCATTACACATTTTGTGCATCTCATCTGGGTGCATTTAAAATGAGGGCACCTCATGACCTCCTCGTGCCACTGATGGTGCCACCCTGCCCACATCCCTACATGGCATCACAAGGGTCGACTGGAGACTCTGGACAGTTGCGTGTCGGGTAAGTCTAACTCCACCCCAGCCTACTCGGCCTCTCAGAGACTGGCATGCCCAAGAATCTGCTCCGTTGGGGAAGGGGGAGCTTGTTCGATCCAGTTTGCTTAACCCACTGCTACAACCAGAACTAATTATATGAAGACCAGCAGTAAACTGCCTCCGTGTTGTTAGTGTCTGTCTGTAGATGTAAGAGGGTGTTAAATTACTAAGACTGCTTGAGGATGCTCTTGTGGAAAGCTGAATAGTGTTCAAACGCGGGGTGGCACCTGTGGCCCATTTAAGAGTTCCAGACAGGGTGAAAACTGTCTCTGATTGCCTAACATTGTTTTTTTTAAATATTTTCTTTTTATTGATGACAACATTAATGTGTTAAAATTGCAGTTGCAAAATACATTCAGATCAATGCATTTACAGTGAAACATGTTTTAAGAGTATTATCTCTAGCAGTCATCATTGAAGGGACTGTATCTAAATAACGAGTTTTATTCTCACTCTATACTCGTGGCTGGGTGCTGTGTCGCTTGCGGGGGTTCATAAACATTCCCTCTTTATTCATTCCATTTTCCCCATATTTTTGGCCATTTCTTGGGGCAACCTCTTGACTCCTATATGGTTCTTTCCATTACTATGCACCAGTCCATGTCTTTCTTCCATGCAGTCTGGCAGTGTTACGCCTGGGAACTATCAACCCGACCGCCACACAGGTTTTTTCTTTACCATTAAAGACTGTAGGCCCCTAAACATTCAGAAGAAATAGTTTTATCTTGGGTTCTATCTGCGCCCCCAGCAGTTCTGCCATACACTGGGTCACCTTTGCCCAATAGGGTTTAATGTGAGTACACTCTCAGATGATGTGAATGAAAGTTCCCTCCTGCTCTCACCTCCTCCCACACTCGGAGTTGTCTCTGTAACCCATCTTTACCAGAGCGGTACATGATAGATATGTTCTATGTAGCACCTTGAGCTGTACCAACCTTAATCTCGGGGAGATTGCAATCTCCCTAGGGGATGCCAAAGCCTCTTGCCAGTCATCATCCTCCAAGCCCACAACGTCTTCCTCCCAATGTTTGCAGAGTTGTAGGAGGAGGTCAGGCATGTTGTTGATTAACTTCCAGTACGTCAAAGAGATCGCTTTGTTAGGCAGGTTTTCTTCAAGGATCCTGTCCTTGAGATGGGAAAACTCAGGGCGCGTCTGCCCCTTCAAAATAACCTATTTTTAGGTCTCGTAGCGATACAGCGCGTTAGCGCTGTACTCGCCGAGATCTTATGTCAGGGACCATGCTTCCCAGGAGACAGGGTCTGTCGCGCGCTTTGCCTCTCTGGAGGCGATTTCCGTTGGCCACGCGCACAAGACCGCGCGCTTCAGCAGTGATTACACATTTGATACATTTCACTGTGTGCGTCCACAAGACCGGGCGCTTCAGCAGTCATTACAAAGTTGATACATTTTACTGTGTGCGTTCACAAGACCGTGCGCTTTAGCAGTCATTGCAGATTTGACACATTTTACGTCTGGGTGCATTTTTAAAAGCTCGTACATTTTACTGTGTGCGTTCACAAGACCGTGCGCTTCAGCAGTCATTGCAGATTTATACATTTTACGTCCGGGTGCTTTTTTCAAAAGCTCGCAGTATTATAAGTTTTATTTCAAAAGCTCGCAGTATTATTAGTTTTAAGCAAAGTAATTTGCAATGCTTTTGTTGTCTATGGTACGTCCGGGTGCATTTTAAAAGCTCGTACATTTTACTGTGTGCGTTCACAAGACCGTGCGCTTCAGCAGTCATTGCAGATTTATACATTTCAAAAGCTCGCAGTATTATAAGTTTTATTTCAAAAGCTCGCAGTATTATTAGTTTTAAGCAAAGTAATTTGCAATGCTTTTGTTGTCTATGGTACGTCCGGGTGCATTTTTTTGATAGTTGGCGCCGTGTTAAAGGTTTGTAACTAGCGCAAAATGGGCACGATGTTTTGGTGTAAGCTTATGTGTTTCCGTTGTCTATGGCGTCATAGTAGGCGTTTTTTGCAGAGTGATTTTTAGAAAGGCTTTTATTGTAGTTGGCGCCGTGTTAGAGGCTT
Source organism: Lissotriton vulgaris (assembly GCF_964263255.1). Taxonomy (NCBI): domain Eukaryota; kingdom Metazoa; phylum Chordata; class Amphibia; order Caudata; family Salamandridae; genus Lissotriton; species Lissotriton vulgaris. The sequence goes on along the minus strand of NC_141685.1, from coordinate 929,471,100 downwards.
CCTGTAGAGTCATTTGCAAGTGTTGGATTACAAGCGTCTAATCGTGTCTTGCATGTTGTTGGCGCCATTATAACTTTTTGCATGGGCAGTGATTTGCAAGTGTGGTTAAAACCAGCGTGAGGTTAAAATTGTGTAGGGAAGTGCCATCTCTTCCTAATTACTTTTAAAGTATGCACATCGTTTTCTTGAATGGAGTGTGTGTCGTGCATGGGTGTCGCATTAGAGGGAAAGCCACGATTTAATGCAGGGTCTGTCGCGCGCTTTGCCTCTCTGGAGGCGATTTCCGTTGGCCACGCGCACAAGACCGCGCGCTTCAGCAGTGATTACACATTTGATACATTTCACTGTGTGCGTCCACAAGACCGGGCGCTTCAGCAGTCATTACAAAGTTGATACATTTTACTGTGTGCGTTCACAAGACCGTGCGCTTTAGCAGTCATTGCAGATTTGACACATTTTACGTCTGGGTGCATTTTTAAAAGCTCGTACATTTTACTGTGTGCGTTCACAAGACCGTGCGCTTCAGCAGTCATTGCAGATTTATACATTTTACGTCCGGGTGCTTTTTTCAAAAGCTCGCAGTATTATAAGTTTTATTTCAAAAGCTCGCAGTATTATTAGTTTTAAGCAAAGTAATTTGCAATGCTTTTGTTGTCTATGGTACGTCCGGGTGCATTTTAAAAGCTCGTACATTTTACTGTGTGCGTTCACAAGACCGTGCGCTTCAGCAGTCATTGCAGATTTATACATTTCAAAAGCTCGCAGTATTATAAGTTTTATTTCAAAAGCTCGCAGTATTATTAGTTTTAAGCAAAGTAATTTGCAATGCTTTTGTTGTCTATGGTACGTCCGGGTGCATTTTTTTGATAGTTGGCGCCGTGTTAAAGGTTTGTAACTAGCGCAAAATGGGCACGATGTTTTGGTGTAAGCTTATGTGTTTCCGTTGTCTATGGCGTCATAGTAGGCGTTTTTTGCAGAGTGATTTTTAGAAAGGCTTTTATTGTAGTTGGCGCCGTGTTAGAGGCTTCCTGTAGAGTCATTTGCAAGTGTTGGATTACAAGCGTCTAATCGTGTCTTGCATGTTGTTGGCGCCATTATAACTTTTTGCATGGGCAGTGATTTGCAAGTGTGGTTAAAACCAGCGTGAGGTTAAAATTGTGTAGGGAAGTGCCATCTCTTCCTAATTACTTTTAAAGTATGCACATCGTTTTCTTGAATGGAGTGTGTGTCGTGCATGGGTGTCGCATTAGAGGGAAAGCCACGATTTAATGCAGATTGGACTTCTGCCTCTATATCTAACAGACTTAGGCTCGTAGGAAGGCTCGAGATCAAAATTAAGACGTGGTAACTTTACAACAGAAGCTTTCATTTAATTTACGCGCGGCATTTATTTGTGATACACTTTAGGAAATATAATTAAAAGAGCACGCACAACATAGCACTGTAGCATGCCAATAAGCTAGGAGTCAGTAAGATTAAAAATACATACGCAACTTTATTTAATATGCTTAGAACACGTTGCTGTAATATGTGTTGTTACAGGATGATTTTAAAAAGCTACACAATCCAGATGTACTTCACATAAAAGTTTCTATTCTTAGCGGCTGGCCTGCTGGGATTTCTCCGTTGTTGTTACTTTACAGCCAAGGTTGTAAATAGAGGAGACTACCCGGTGTGACATGCTAATTTGTTTTTCCGTTTGTCTTGCAGGGGTGGTGTTACATGTCACAATGGTACTTAAAAAGACGCTTTACAGGCGCAATGTCTGCTTTCTGTTTTGGAATTGTCACACGTTGTCTTTTTCGGCTTTCGTATTACAAAAAGCATTGCTTTCTGTAATAATGCGAACTATGTAGCTACTCTATATTGCTCATTACATTTCTCCTGCACATTTTAAAATTATTTCGGAAAATTGCATTTTGTGAGTATGCTTGCAGCTTTGTTGCTTCACATTATCCCTAAACATCAGACTTTGCAATAGATACCAGGGTTGCTTTTTTGTCTAAAATGTAAAGCTAACAATGTTTTCTGCCCTGTTTAAAAATGCGTTTTGTACCTGGGCTTTCTTATTCTCTTACTAGTCCTAGGATTGCTGTCTCTAAGCAATGCATTGCCATATTTATCTTAACTACACATAGATTTCAATTATTTTGAGTTTCATTTGCCACTAACTTCTTAATATTGCATTTTGCGCTTTACATTCACACTGAAAGTGTTGCTGCTTTACACTTTTCCAAAGCCATTGTGATATTACTGTGTGCTACTACTTTGCAGTATTACTCTGCATTCTGCATTACCCCAATGTACTGTACAATATTACTCTGCACTACAACGCTTCACTATTACTTGCCTACTAGTGTGCACTAACAGTCTGCACTACTAGTCTCCGTTACCAGTCTGCGACTAGTCTGCAGTACCAGTCTGCACTACTAGCCTGCGCTACTAGTCTGCCCTACCAGTGCTTATAACAACGTGTTCTAACATGTGTTGTTAAAGCAGGTGTGTAAAAAAACAGTTATCAATTCAAAAGGGAGGGCATGAGTTTTGCATGAGAAGGGAAGCCATAATTTAATGCACATTGCAGTCTGTACTACCACTATGCGATCTGCAGAACCACTAAGAACTACCACTCTGTGCAATGCACTACTACTATACACTAATTCTCTGCACTATCACTTTGCAATATCAATTTACACTTGCCGATATTTATTAAACTTAGTGTGTTTTTGATTACTGCTAAGTTTATATAAACAGTGAGGTGGACTTTGAATGGAGTGCATGTCGTGCTTTATTTTTTTACAAAGCAGTAACTAGCGGAAAATGGGCACGATTAGTGCAAAATGAGCACGAGTTTTTGCAGTAAGCCTATGTGTTTAACAGTGCTTTGCTTAGTCTTCACACAGGATTAGGAGTTACCAGCAGAGTAATTTGCAATGCTTTCGTTCTCTATGGCGCCATAGTAGCCGTTTCTATATCTAACAGACTTTGGCTCATAGGAAGACCGAGGTACAAAATTAAGACGTAGGGGCTTTTGAATGGAAGCTTTTATTTAATGTAAGCGTGGCATTCATTCGTGAAATACTTTTGGGAAATATAATTAAAATAGCACGCATAATGTGCTACTGTAGGGCTAAGTCTAACTTAATTTGCCATAAGTTACCGCCTTTAAAAAGACATAGGCAACTTTATTTAATATGCTCATAAGAACGTGTTCTAACATATGTTATGCGGCATGCTTTACAACAAAAGCTTCCATGTAATTTAAGCATGCCATTTATTTGTGGTACACTTTTGGGAAATATAATTAAAAGAGCATACAAAACGTAGCATTATTGCATGCTAATTACCCAGAAGTCAGTAGCATTAAAAGTACATAAGCAACTTTATTTAATATGCTTAGAACACGTTGCTGTAACATGTGTTATTACAGCATGAATTTGAAAAACAGCAACACAATCCAGATGTAGTTCAGTTAAAAGTTCCTATTTTCAGAGGCTGGCCTGGTGGGATTTCTTTGTTGATGTTACTTTACAACCAAAGTTGTAAATAGAGGGGAGTACCAAGTGTGACATGCTAATTCGTTTTTCCTGTTTGTTGTGCAAGGGTGGTGTTACATGTCACAACGATACTTAAAAAGACGCTTTCCAGGCGCCATGTCTGCTTTCTGTTTTGGGAGTGTCACACGTTGCTTTTTTCGGCTTTCGTTTTACTAAAAGCAGTGTTTTATTTAATAATACAAAGTATGTAGCTACTCTATATTTATCGTTAAACTTCTCATACACAGTTCAAATTTATTTCGGTAAATTACATTTCGTGGGTATGCTTGCAGGTTTGTTGCTCCACATGATACCCAAAGATCAGGTAGTTTGCATTAAACATTAGGGTTGGCTTTTGTCTGAAATGTACACCTGCAAGAACTTAGAGGATGTGCTGTAGCTGTCAGCAAGCTGAGATGTTGTGAAACAAATGTTTTCTTTACTGTTTGTAACAACGCCGTTTATCATACTTTAAATAAAATCATGCATAGCAATGCCCAGAATCATTGTTACTACATTTAGCATTGATAACACCAGTTCTTAATTACCTGTTGTTGCGTGACTGCTCTCCTTACACATCATATATTTCCTTTTTGCATTGCTCTATAACTTAACTATGTTTTTCGCCCTGTTTAAAAATGCTTTTTGCACTTAAGCCTTCTTATTCTCCTACTAGGCCTAGGATTGCTGTCTCTAAACAATGCAATGCTATTTTCTTTTTAACTACACACAAATCTTTATGCTATTGAGTCTGAGTTGCTATCAACTCCTTAAACTTGCATTTTCCAGTTTACATTCACACAAACTATTACCGCTTCACACCATCTCCAATGAAGAGGGACTTTTTATGAAGCTCCAAACATTGTGATATTACTCTGTGTTACCACTTTGCAATACCACTTCCATTTTGCATTACCCCTATGCACTGTGTAATACTACTCTGCACTACAACACTGTGCCACCACTCTGCCCTGCCACTCTGCGCTGCCACTCTGCGCCACGACTCTGCGCCGCCACTCTGCGTTGCCACTTTGCATTGCCACTCTGTGTTACAACACTGCGTTGCCACTCTGCTCTGCTACTCTGCGTCACCACTCTTTGCCACCACTCTGTGCCACCACTCTGTGCCACCACTGTGGGCTACTACTCTGCGCTGCCACTCAGTGCCGCCACTCTGCGTCGCCACTGTATGTTGCCACTCTGTGCCACCACTCTGTGTCGTCACTCTGCGCCGCCACTCTGCGCTGCCACTCTGCGCTGCCACCCTGTGGTCCCACCCTGCAACGCCACTGCGAAGCCAGTCTGTGCTACCACTTTGTGCTAGCACTCTGCGACAGCACTCTGCGCTGCCACTCACTGCCACTCTGTGTCACCTCTGTTTTGTCACTCTGTGCTGCCACTTTGCGCCGCCACTCTGTGCCGCCACTCTGTGCTGCCACTCTGCGACGCCACTCTGCAACGCCACTCTGCGACGCCACTCTGCAACGCCACTCTGCAACACCACTCTGCAACACCACTCTGCGCCACCACTTTGCGCCGCCACTCTGCGCCGCCACTCTGCGGTGCCACTCTGTGCCACCACTCTGCGCAGCCATTCTGCTCGACCAGTCTGTGCTACAACTCTGTGCTAGCACTCTGCAACACCACTATGCGCCACCATTCTGCGCTGCCATTCTGCGCCACCACTCTGCGCTGCCATTCTGTGCTGCCACTCTGCGTCACCATTCTGCGCTGCCACTATGTGTCGCCACTCTGCATTTACTCTGCACTGCCACTCTGTGTTTCCACTCTGTGCCACCACTCTGTGCCACCACTCTGTGCCACTACTCTGGGCTACCACTCTGCGCCACCACTCAGTGCCGCCACTCTGCATCGCCACTCTATGTTGCCACTCTGTGCCACCACTCTGTGTCGTCACTCTGCGTTGCCACTGTGCGCTGCCACTCTGCGCCGCCACTCTGTGGTGCCACTCTGTGCTGCCACTCTGCGACGCCACTCTGCGACGCCACTCTGCGACGCCACTCTGCAACGCCACTCTGCAACACCACTCTGCAACACCACTCTGCGCCACCACTTTGCGCCGCCACTCTGCGCCGCCACTCTGCGGTGCCACTCTGTGCCACCACTCTGCGCAGCCATTCTGCTCGACTAGTCTGTGCTACAACTCTGTGCTAGCACTCTGCAACACCACTATGCGCCACCATTCTGCGCTGCCATTCTGCGTAACCACTCTGCGCTGCCATTCTGTGCTGCCACTCTGCGCCACCATTCTGCGCTGCCACTATGTGTCGCCACTCTGCATTTACTCTGCACTGCCACTCTGTGTTTCCACTCTGTGCCACCACTCTGTGCCACCACTCTGTGCCACTACTCTGGGCTACCACTCTGCGCCACCACTCAGTGCCGCCACTCTGCATCGCCACTCTATGTTACCACTCTGTGCCACCACTCTGTGTCGTCACTCTGCGTTGCCACTGTGCGCTGCCACTCTGCGCCGCCACTCTGTGGTGCCACTCTGCGACGCCACTCTGCGATGCCAGTCTGTGCTACCACTTTGCACTGGCACTCTGCAACAGCACTCTGCGCTGCCACAATGTGTTGCCACTCTCTGCCACCACTCTGCGCTGCCACTCTGTGTTTCTACTCTGTGCCACCACTCTGTGTCACCACTCTGCGGTGCTACTCTGTCCCATCACCCTGCGCCGCCACTCTGTGGTGCCACTCTGCGACGCCACTCTGCAACGCCAGTCTGTGCTACCACTCTGCGCCACCACTCTGCAATGCCACTCTGTGCCACCATTCTGCGCAGCCATTCTGTGCCACCACTCTGTCCTACCACTCTGCGCTAGCATTCTGCAACACCACTCTGCGCCACTATATTGCATTGCCATTCTGTTCCACCACTCTGTGCTGCCATTCTGTGCTGCCACTCTGTACCACCACTCTGCACTGCCAGTCTGTGTCGCCACTCTGTGCCACCACTCTGTGTCACCACTCTGCGCCACCACTATGCGGTGCCACTCTGCGCCACCACTCTGTGATACCACTCTGCGCCACCACTCTGTGCCACCACTCTGGGCTACCACTCTGCGCCACCACTCAGTGCCGCCACTCTGTCCTGCCACTCTGCGCTGCCACTCTGCGCCACCACTCTGTACTGCCACTCTGCGCTGCCACTCTGTGCCGTTACTCTGCGTTACCACTTTGTGCTACCACTCTGCGATACCACTCTGCGCTACTACTCTGCACCACCATTCTACGCCACCATTTTGCACTGACAATCTGCTACAACTCTGTACACAACTCTGCTCTAATATTATTCATTACAACTCAACTCTCTGCATATTACTTTGCACTCTGTATTACTCTTTAATATGCACTACTAATCTGCAATCTGCACTACACATCTGCATTATCCACTATTATTGCAGTAAATATCTACATTACCACTTGCTTTCTCAATCTCCACTCTGCATTAATACTTGCATTATTTGTTATTACTCTGCTTTACTACTGTCCACAATACCCGACAAGACCATGCTTATTATTCATAAGCATTCCCACATTATTACGATACATTCCATATCACTCAAAATTAGCACCTCATTCATCAAACATAAAACAACATCATACTCAAAAAAGCATTACATTATTTAAGTACTCAAATACATTACAAACAAATCACATTAGTTATAAACACGATCGCATCACTGAGGAATACGAACACATTCGAAAAATGACTCAACATTACTTATATATAGAGCACATTACTCAGAGACAACAGTACATTTGTCAGAAATACTTTAATATTAATGTGACTAACTAGATTCAAAGAAATGTGAACACGTGCAGACTTTTCATAAATAAGCAGCTATTTAACTGCACATATTTAGTAACTAGATTTAAAGAAATGTGAACATGTGCAGACTTTTAATAAATAAGCAGCTATTTAACTGCACATATTTAATGCGAATACGTGTATTAATATACGATGTATTTACATGTTATCTTTTTTTTGCTGTGCTATTTTGAAAAAGGTTTAACATATTTATTATTATACTAAGAACGAATAAGTGCATATAATATGATGCTTTGGGTAAAACAGAAACTAACTTAGTTTTCCTGAAATGTAGACCGATTTGAAGAAACGAAACTGCAACAACTTTAACGTTCGCCTTTGCCCTTTTCGTTCCCATTGACATTTAGCAGCCAGCCTTTTTCGCACTCCAATTTTCTCACTAACCCTATGCATTTTTTTCTAAACAACCCTTTGTATTTTATTGCCCTTGGAGACTCTTATCAGATAAGAAGATCCTACTTAAACTGAAAGCCAAAAGAGTAGGTACAGACACTGGTACTTGGCGTCAGCAAACTTCTCTTGGATTGCGCTCTGTGATTATTCCCAAACTTCAACTACGCATTTACAAACATTTGGAATTATTTCCAAATTGCTATTGCAAAAGGTAAGCTTCTTTTTAACTTATTAAAAGACTTTTTCGTAAACATAGCCTTAAATTATAACTATACAGAATTTACCAAAAACCATCTTTAAATTAATATACCTAATAATTACTATGACTGTCCGACTTTAGAATGTTATTTAAAGCTTATAACTTATTATATGTACGTGCATATAATTATTTGAAACATTTCCCTTACAGCAAAATTACTTGGAGTACTTGGCTAATGCGTTTACGACTACAGGAAATAAAATCGTAATTTGGAACAAACTCAAGAAATTTGGACACCATAAAACGTGAGTGGTTACGCAGTTTAAAATTATTCTTTACTTTTGAAGTTAAATTCATGCTATTAAAAAATTATATATAGTAGCAAGAATTATTTTTGACAAGGTTAGCTAAGGTAGTATACCACCAGTATGTAATTATATATTTCCGCAAGCAAAATAGCAAAATGAAACTGCGCAATTTAATATTTTCTTTACAATTCGTCTCGGCAATATTTATAGCGGTACAATTTGGAATTAGCAGAACATAGGATTGTTTTTATGTTCGCACACGCATTCCCAAAAACAAATACAATGCTTCACATAGCAGTACCTCTTCGACAATTCTTAAAATACAAATGCGATTGAAAATACTTATAGAAGTAGGTGTTCGACAGTTATTTCAAAATACAAATGCAATTTAGGAAACATTTCTTTACGCGTTCGTGTAAAAGTCACTTTTGGAAATTTGAAATACGCTTTAACGACATAGCAAAGTTTTACAAAACGCTTCGGTATTCTAAACTAGCAATGCTTAAAAAATAAATTTTAATGCTTTTATACATGTAACTATTTTGTTAAGCATCGCCATTTTGCATTTGAAACGCCCGATACTGTGCATACAAGTCAGTTTAAGTTCTGCAATTTACAAGCATTGCATCGTTCGAAACTTTTACAGCAGGGTTCGATGTTCTACACAATTTACGTAATACCACTTTAAAAATGTATTTCGCATACTGCTACAATTTATTTATAAGTATTTACTCCGATTAATTATCAAGAAGCATTTTTATGACAATAAGAAAGCAGTAAGTTACACATGCGTCTAAATATGCGCGAGAAACATTACATTCGAACCACGTTTACATACTAATATTTAATGTACAGTAACTTCATGCATCATTTAAATACAGACAAATATCGAAAAAGTTATTACTTACTATTAATACTCGCATTACGAACGGTTGAAATCTTCGACAAAGTCCTAAACGCGCAATAAAGACTTAGCGTACTATACGTCAATCCGCACGTTGCATTACGTGATACAACCGGCAATAGTGATTGGCTACTAAAAAGACGTCACTTCAAAAAATGCAACGCTTTTACATACGTAACACCACGCACCGATAGAAATCACCATTCTCAGTAATATTCGTGTTTATACATGCGTATATATTTTTTAACAAAATACCTTACAATAAAAGATTTACGTGGCATTTTTAAATGCGATGCTTTTAGATGCGTAACGCCACGCAGCGATAGAAATCACCATTATCAGCCTAATATGACGTGTTTATACATGCGTATATGTTTTTTAACTAAATACCTTAAAATAACAGATGCAAGTGGCATTTTTAAACGCGAGTCTTTTAGATACGTAACGCCACGCAGTGATAGAAATCACCATTATCAGCCTAATATGACGTGTTCATACATGCGTATATGTTTTTTAACTAAATACCTTAAAATAACAGATTTACGTGGCATTTTTAAATGCGATGCTTTTAGATGCGTAACGCCACGCAGCGATAGAAATCACCATTATCAGCCTAATATGACGTGTTTATACATGCGTATATGTTTTTTAACTTAATACCTTAAAATAACAGATTCAAGTGGCATTTTTAAACGCGAGTCTTTTAGATACGTAACGCCACGCAGTGATAGAAATCACCATTATCAGCCTAATATAACGTGTTTATACATGCGTATATGTTTTTTAACCAAATACTCTAAAATAAAAGATTCAAGTGGCATTTTTAAATGCAATGCTTTTAGATACGTAACGCCACGCAGCGATAGAAATCACCATTGTCAGAGTAATATGACGTATTTATACCTGAAAAAAAAAAGATTCACGTAGCATATATTTAACAGAACATCCTACACAAAACATATTCATTATTGGCATTTGAACAACACTTACATACTATTATTTACAGTACAGTTATTTCATGCATCCATTTAAATACCTTCGTAAATGCAAAGATATATTACTTACTAGTAATAGTCAAATCACGAACAATTAAAATCTTTTACAAAGACCGTAAATATTACTAAAGAATTAGCCTACTTTACGTCGATCCGCACGTTGCAAACGCATCGACATACATAACTTACTAAGATACGTCAATATTGCATTTATATAAAATAAGTAACATATACTGTTGCAAATATCGTTACCATACAGCACGAAGAAGTTAGCAATATAATGATACGTTTGCAATGAGAAAAGAGCACAAATACATTGGCAACAGCAAAATACACGTACAAATAAATATCCAATCACAGCATACTAACATTTTAGGCACGCATTCATTTTAATCTTAATTAACATATGCGATGGTTACAACATGCTATATGCTTATACTCTTACGTATTAGAGAAAACGAAATAATAATTTAAATCAATGTTAAAATTTACATTAACGTAAAAGTATACTATTTTTATCTAATGCATGCATTTTAAACAGTAATTACATAAAATATATATTACTTACGATTAAGAAAAACATCGGGAACAGCCAACTTCTTCACACCCCGCAAAACTCGTATTAAAGAGTTTGCGTACTTGACGTCAATCACCACGTTGCATCACGTGATGCAATTCGACACATGTGATTGGCTACTGATCGCGGTAGTAAAATACAAGCAAGATAGCACATAAAGCGCCGTGCAATCATACAAAAGAAAATGTTCACAACATTTATGTTACGATACACATAAAAAATAAGTATGATATCAAATATAGAGAGAATTTCTGCATGTTAGATGGAGGCCTACTGAAAGCAATTTATTTGATGATGGTAAATGGTGGTTTTACATTTAATTTAGGACACATAGTCGCTATGTGATTATTTGAGGAAAACGATAAAGTTTCTTGAAAATAGTCTAATGGTCTACTGTAGCAGCCAGGCAGAAAACTGAGATATAGCAATGTGTTCATTTATGTGTTTTTTGAACTTCAATAAAGGCTCCACATGCCTCGCGTTGCATGAAAATCACTAAATAAAATATCACAAGTATATCCTCGTGTGTTAGAGCAACATTCAGGGCTCAATGTCTTTACCTAATAGCGCAATCATTAAGGAATATAGTTTTGTGTTGGTTAACAAAACAATTTGCAACAGGTAATGTTGGCAAGAAAAGACATTATACATAGTATGCACATAGCTAAACACATTAACATTGCAGTCATAATATATGAACATGTTATACACAGAATTGAAGATAAAGTTTTTAAGTTGTATTTTAAATGAAAAGGCCTCGATGGGTACAGACTACGGACTTAGAGAAAGAGAATTTCTGCATGTTAGATGGAGGTCTGCTTAAAGCAATGTATTGGATGGATGGTAAATGGTGGTTTTAGATTGAAATTGAGTTAATAATTGCAATGTGGTTATTTGGTGAAAACAGTAAAGTTTCTTAAAAATAGATTGATAATCTGCTGTAACAGCCAGGCTCTATAGGAAGCATTCTACTGTTATGTTAGAGAATATCTATGCCTGTAGTGCGCTGTCTATTGACTTTGTACACATCAGTTAATTTTAAAGGCTAAGGATGAGAATGGAAGAGAGATCAGGGGGGTGACAGAAGGAGAAGGAGGTCAACATCTGGGAATCTTTACAAATATAACAAAATGTAGAAAACTGAAAAATATTAATATGTTCATTTAATTATTTTTTAAACTTCAATGAAGGCTCCACATGCCTCACATTGCATGGGCATGACATGATAAAAAACAACAAATACATCCCTGTGTGTTGGAATGTACAAGATTCAGGGCTCAATGTGATACTAATTGACACAATCAACATGTTGCATATAGTTCTGTGTTGCTTATGAAACAGTTTTGTAAATGAAAGACCTTTGCCATATTCTGGTTATTCATGAATATATTATTTGAAGTGCTTGCATTCTATTTTTCGTATAATTTAGACATTAAGTCATTGTAATAGATTGGTAGTGGTAGTGTTTTGATAGGCGCACTTCAAAAAGTAATGTTCCATTTTTTACAAACATGCTCTTTTTATGCATTTCAATTTATGTTGCCTTTCCACTTGTAAACACTTTAGATCATTTTTCCTATTAGAGAAACTCCACTCTGAATCTGCACTCTGACGCTCCACTCTGAATATGCACTCTAAAGCTCCACTCTGAATTACCACTCTAAATATGCACTCTGAAGCTCCACTCTGAAGCTCCACTCTGAAGCTTTACTCTAAAGCTCCACTCTGAATCTGCACTCTGAAGCTTTACTCTGAAGCTCCACTCTGAAGCTCCACTCTGAAGCTTTACTCTAAAGCTCCACTCTGAATTTACACTCTGAAGCTCCACTCAAAATCTCCACTCTAGAGCTCCACTTTGAAGCTTCACTCTGAAGCTCCACTCTGAAGCTCCACTCTGAAGCTCCACTCTGAAGCTTTACTCTAAAGCTCCACTTTGAAGCTCCACTCTGAAGCTTTACTCTGAAGCTCCACTCTGAAGCTCCACTCTGAAGCTTTACTCTAAAGCTCCACTCTGAATTTACACTCTGAAGCTCCACTCAAAATCTCCACTCTAGAGCTCCACTTTGAAGCTTCACTCTGAAGCTCCACTCTGAAGCTCCACTCTGAAGCTCCACTCTGAAGCTCCACTCTAAATATGCACTTTAAAGCTCCACTCTGAAGCTTCACTCTAAATATGCACTCTAAAGCTCCACTCTAAATCTCCACTCTAGAGCTCCACTTTGAAGCTGCACTCTGAAGCCCCACTCGGAAGCTCCACTCTGAAGCTCCACTCTGAAGCTCCATTCTGAATATGCACTCTAAAGCTCCACTCTAGAGCTCCACTTTTAAGTTCCACTCTGAAGCTCCATTCTGAAGCTCCACTCTGAAGCTCCACTCTGAATATGCACTCTAAAGCTCCACTCGGAAGCTCCACTCTGAAGCTCCACTCTAAATATGCACTCTAAAGCTCCACTCTGAATGTTCACTCTAAACCTCCACTCTGAAGCTTCACTCTGAAGCTTTACTCTAAAGCTCCACTTTAAAGCTCCACTCTGAAGCTTTACTCTGAAGCTCCACTCTGAAGCTCCACTCTGAAGCTTTACTCTGAAGCTCCACTCTGAAGCCCCACTCTGAAGCTTTACTCTAAAGCTCCACTCTGAATTTACACTCTGAAGCTCCACTCAAAATCTCCACTCTAGAGCTCCACTTTGAAGCTTCACTCTGAAGCTCCACTCTAAATATGCACTTTAAAGCTCCACTCTGAAACTCCACTCTAAATATGCACTTTAAAGCTCCACTCTGAATTTCCACTCTGAATCTGTCCTCTAAAGCTCTACTCTAAATATGCACTCTAAAGCTCCACTCTGAAGCTCCATTCTGAAGCTTTACTCTGAAGCTCCACTCTAGAGCTCCACTTTGAAGCTCCACTCTGAAGCTCCACTCTAAATATGCACTCTAAAGCTCGACTCTAGAGCTCCACTTTGAAGCTCCACTCTGAAGCTCCATTCTGAAACTCCACTCTGAAGCTCCACTCTGAAACTCCACTCTGAAGCTTTACTCTAAAGCTCCACTCTGAATTTACACTCTGAAGCTCCAGTCAAAATCTCCACTCTAGAGCTCCACTTTGAAGCTTCACTCTGAAGCTCCACTCTGAAGCTCCACTCTGAAGCTCCACTCTGAAGCTCCACTCTAAATATGCACTTTAAAGCTCTACTCTGAAGCTCCACTCTAAATATGCACTTTAAAGCTCCACTCTAAATTTCCACTCTGAATCTGTCCTCTAAAGCTCTACTCTAAATATGCACTCTAAAGCTCCACTCTAGAGCTCCACTTTGAAGCTCCACTCTGAAGCTCCATTCTGAAGCTCCACTCTGAAGCTCCACTCTGAAGCTCCATTCTGAAGCTTTACTCTGAAGCTCCACTCTGAAGCTCCACTCTAAAGCTCCACTCTAGAGCTCCACTCTAAAGCTCCACTCTAGAGCTCCACTCTGAAGCTTCACTCTGAAGCTCCACTCTAAATATGCACTCTAAAGCTCGACTCTAGAGCTCCACTTTGAAGCTCCACTCTGAAGCTCCATTCTGAAACTCCACTCTGAAGCTCCACTCTGAAACTCCACTCTAAATATGCACTTTAAAGCTCCACTCTGAAGCTCCACTGTAAATATGCACTCTAAAGCTCCACTCTAAATCTCCACTCTAGAGCTCAACTTTGAAGCTGCACTCTGAAGCCCCACTCTGAAGCTCCACTCTGAAGCTCAACTCTGAAGCTTTACTCTGAAGCTCCACTCTGAAGCTTTAATCTGAAGCTCCACTCTAAAGCTCCACTCTAAAGCTCCACTCTGAAGCTTTACTGTAAAGCTCCACTCTGAATCTGCACTCTGAAGCTTTACTCTAAAGCTCCACTCTGAAGCTCCACTCGGAAGCTCCACTCGGAAGCTCCACTCTGAAGCTCCACTCTAAATATGCACTCTAAAGCTCCACTCTGAATGTTCACTCTAAACCTCCACTCTGAAGCTTCACTCTGAAGCTTTACTCTAAAGCTCCACTTTGAAGCTCCACTCTGAAGCTTTACTCTGAAGCTCCACTCTGAAGCTCCACTCTGAAGCTTTACTCTGAAGCTCCACTCTGAAGCCCCACTCTGAAGCTTTACTCTAAAGCTCCACTCTGAATTTACACTCTGAAGCTCCACTCAAAATCTCCACTCTAGAGCTCCACTTTGAAGCTTCACTCTGAAACTCCACTCTAAATATGCACTTTAAAGCTCCACTCTGAAACTCCACTCTAAATATGCACTTTAAAGCTCCACTCTGAATTTCCACTCTGAATCTGTCCTCTAAAGCTCTACTCTAAATATGCACTCTAAAGCTCCACTCTGAAGCTCCACTCTGAAGCTTTACTCTGAAGCTCCACTCTAGAGCTCCACTTTGAAGCTCCACTCTGAAGCTCCACTCTAAATATGCACTCTAAAGATCGACTCTAGAGCTCCACTTTGAAGCTCCACTCTGAAGCTCCATTCTGAAACTCCACTCTGAAGCTCCACTCTGAAACTCCACTCTGAAGCTTTACTCTAAAGCTCCACTCTGAATTTACACTCTGAAGCTCCAGTCAAAATCTCCACTCTAGAGCTCCACTTTGAAGCTTCACTCTGAAGCTCCACTCTGAAGCTCCACTCTGAAGCTCCACTCTGAAGCTCCACTCTAAATATGCACTTTAAAGCTCCACTCTGAAGCTCCACTCTAAATATGCACTTTAAAGCTCCACTCTGAAGCTCCACTCTAAATATGCACTCTAAAGCTCCACTCTGAATGTTCACTCTAAAGCTCCACTCTGAAGCTTCACTCTGAAGCTTTACTGTAAAGCTCCACTTTGAAGCTCCACTCTAAAGCTTTACTCTGAAGCTCCACTCTGAAGCTCCATTCTGAAGCTTTACTCTAAAGCTCCACTCTGAATTTACACTCTGAAGCTCCACTCAAAATCTCCACTCTAGAGCTCCACTTTGAAGCTTCACTCTGAAGCTCCACTCTGAAGCACCACTCTGAAGCTCCACTCTGAAGCTCCACTCTAAATATGCACTTTAAAGCTCCACTCTGAAGCTCCACTCTAAATATGCACTTTAAAGCTCCACTCTAAATTTCCACTCTGAATCTGTCCTCTAAAGCTCTACTCTAAATATGCACTCTAAAGCTCCACTCTAAGTCTCCACTCTAGAGCTCTACTTTGAAGCTCCACTCTGAAGCTCCACTCTGAAGCTTTACTGTAAAGCTCCACTCTGAATCTGCACTCTGAAGCTTTACTCTAAAGCTCCACTCTGAAGCTCCACTCGGAAGCTCCACTCGGAAGCTCCACTCTGAAGCTCCACTCTAAATATGCACTCTAAAGCTCCACTCTGAATGTTCACTCTAAAGCTCCACTCTGAAGCTTCACTCTGAAGCTTTACTCTAAAGCTCCACTTTGAAGCTCCACTCTGAAGCTTTACTCTGAAGCTCCACTCTGAAGCTCCACTCTGAAGCTTTACTCTAAAGCTCCACTCTGAATTTACACTCTGAAGCTCCACTCAAAATCTCCACTCTAGAGCTCCACTTTGAAGCTTCACTCTGAAGCTCCACTCTGAAGCTCCACTCTGAAGCTCCACTCTAAATATGCACTTTAAAGCTCCACTCTGAAGCTCCACTCTAAATATGCACTCTAAAGCTCCACTCTGAATGTTCACTCTAAAGCTCCACTCTGAAGCTTCACTCTGAAGCTTTACTGTAAAGCTCCACTTTGAAGCTCCACTCTAAAGCTTTACTCTGAAGCTCCACTCTGAAGCTCCACTCTGAAGCTTTACTCTAAAGCTCCACTCTGAATTTACACTCTGAAGCTCCACTCAAAATCTCCACTCTAGAGCTCCACTTTGAAGCTTCACTCTGAAGCTCCACTCTGAAGCACCACTCTGAAGCTCCACTCTGAAGCTCCACTCTAAATATGCACTTTAAAGCTCCACTCTGAAGCTCCACTCTAAATATGCACTTTAAAGCTCCACTCTGAATTTCCACTCTGAATCTGTCCACTAAAGCTCTACTCTAAATATGCACTCTAAAGCTCCACTCTAAGTCTCCACTCTAGAGCTCTATTTTGAAGCTCCACTCTGAAGCTCCACTCTGAAGCTTTACTCTAAAGCTCCACTCTGAAGCTCCACTCGGAAGCTCCACTTGGAAGCTCCACTCTGAAGCTCCACTCTAAATATGCACTCTAAAGCTCCACTCTGAATGTTCACTCTAAAGCTCCACTCTGAAGCTTCACTCTGAAGCTTTACTCTAAAGCTCCACTTTGAAGCTCCACTCTGAAGCTTTACTCTGAAGCTTTACTCTAAAGCTCCACTCTGAAGCTCCACTCAGAGCTCCACTCGGAAGCTCCACTCTGAAGCTCCACTCTGAAGCTCCACTCTAAATATGCACTCTAAAGCTCCACTCTGAAGCTCCACTCTGAAGCTTTACTCTGAAGCTCCACTCTAGACCTCCACTTTGAAGCTCCACTCTGAAGCTCCACTCTAAATATGCACTCTAAAGCTACATTCTGAATCTCCACTCTGAATCTGCACTCTCATGCTCCACTCTAAATCTGCACTCTAAGGCACTATTCTGAATATGCACTCTAAAGCTCCACTCTGAAGCTCGACTTTGAAGCTCCACTCTAAATCTGCACTCTGAAGCTCCATTTTGAAACTCCACTTAGAAGCACCACTCTGAAGCTCTACTTTGACTCTGCACTCTAATGCTCCAACCTGAAGCAGTAGGTGCTTGGAGATGCAAAGAAAAGTATTTCACAGTGCAAAGTAACAGTCATAAAATTTGAGCTGAACATAACAATCTGCAGTTTAAAATTACATTAGTGTTAGCTGCATTACTACATAATTAATTGTCAAAGGCAAATTTCTGATTTTAATGATGTATTCTGCAAACAAGAATCATTGTCACTACTGCCCAGTGATGTGATCAAATGCTTTCAGATTTTAAATATACAGAAGTTAAGCACTACCTTCATAGGATGCTCGTACAATGGTCTGTCATTAATTGATCCTCCAAGTTCAAAAGCATTCTTGAACTGCAACAGGTATTAATGAGTTAAAGGGCAGAAGGGGTCAAAAGAAGAAAGAAAGACGCAAAAGACAGCCAGAGCACAAAGGCAGGTGCTGGCAATGCCAGAACAAAATCAGGGGCAGTACCAATGTCAGGTGACATCAGCAAAAGCCAAATTATCTCTGGAACGCCCCCATGTCTAGTCTGGCATTGCCAAACAAGCCCCTAATCCAACAGCTAAGCTCCATTTATGAAGGTAGCCAATGAATGCCAAGGGCCAACCCAAACACACACACAATACTTATTAGGTTTTTGCCTGCACAAAAAAAATGCACAGAATGCATCTTTTTAGCGAGGCAAAACATAAAAAATAATATTATCATATTACCCTTGTAAAAATGATGTAGCTAATATTCTATAAATTGCATTATCTGTATAAAAATTAAAATATTATTATAATACTAATTTTACCATTTACTTACTTCTACAGAATATTACCAAAGCAGCATATTACCAAAAAAGAAAACAACAAAGGTAAGACATTTATTTAACTATTATATATTTCTATGTTAACTAACATTACCCATCATAGATACAATTGACATTGTTACATAAATAAAACGTAAATTAAACATATTACACAAATCTAATTGTTATATCTAACAACATAAGTATTACTAATAATTTATAAAACCAAATATTATATAAAGGATTAAAACATGCACAAAATAATACAAGCAGATTACCATCAAGGACATGACAAATTCTCAGTTATATCAAAAGGCAAACAATGTTTACCAAATAGTACATTTGCTATTATTCATAACTTTGAAAAACCAGCACAAATATGGAACAAAGATGATTTGCATTACATTATGGATCTAGGTGATGCTTTATATAAAGATATGCACAGTTTTAATAAACAAGATCTTATGCATCCTGATGATTTACCTAAATATATTACACATACAAACAACATATATTCTATAAAAAAATGTCAACCATACTACGGAAATATATTACAACAATTTGATACATTATACCCAGACATACAAACAGCATTAACAATATCATTAATAAATACAGGAGTATTACTGTGCATGGATATATACGTTATATCTATAATAAAAAGTGAAGATCATTATTATATCTTTGATTCACATAGTAGAGACATCGATGGAATGCCACATCCACATGGAACAAGTATACTTTTACAAAAAAAAACTTTACCTGATGTAATGAACTACATTTACAATTTAGCTCACCAAATTAAAAAAAATAATGAA
The DNA here is from genome assembly GCF_964263255.1 of Lissotriton vulgaris. Lineage (NCBI taxonomy): Eukaryota > Metazoa > Chordata > Amphibia > Caudata > Salamandridae > Lissotriton > Lissotriton vulgaris. The sequence goes on along the minus strand of NC_141685.1, from coordinate 929,452,006 downwards.
GATAATGTACCATTCGAATTAACTGGATTAAACATACAAAGCATAAACAAAAAATCATTAAAAAAGGCAAAACAAAATTACCTTAAAAAAGCACCATGTACAGAATCACAATACTTTATGCATACTACAAATGAAATTAAACTATTACACGCTACTGCAAGTACATCTTACCAAGAATGTGTATCTACAAAGTTGCTTACAAGAAATATACTTACAGTAACAAAAGAACTTACATCAAGTACAGAAAAAACAATTGCAGATATTGGCAACAAGCGGTCTTCATCTAACAAGAGACAACGACCAAATATTGACACTTCCAAAAACATTAACAAAAATAAAAAAAAAAAAACTGCACACAATAGTATACACGATAATGCTAATCTACCAACACCTCATAACACCAAAGACATCAAAAAAACAGCTATAGAACAACGCTTCAATATACAAGCCATAAATACAAGCACTGTAAAAAACAGAATAATAAAAAAAAGAACAACACACACAAAACAAAACACACAAACAAAAAGCATAGATCACAATACATACACAAACACAACAAACAAACAAATATGTAACTCAATGAAAGCCAGTATATTAACAACTTCAGCAATAACTCAAGAATTACAAGTCCCTATTAATATACAGGAATTACAAAACTTTGAGGAAAAAGAAAATATTACATCTAAAGCAATCACATGTAATATTAACATTAAAATACAGTCAGATGAAATGAATAATAATGAAAACAAAATTAACACAGAACATAACATCTACATTGCAAATAGTATATTTGCAATCATATATAACTACACCCACAATGCATCTAAGTGGACTGAACAAGACCTTAATAATATAATGCAATTAAGTTACAACTTACAAACAGACATAGAAATATTTTATGGCAAAAAGAAAATAGAAATAGCAGACATACCTAGCTACATAGATCACAATAATATAATATCTGCAATAACATTTTATACAGGTTGCTATTATAACATATCAGTGCAAAATACTTTACAAAAAGAAATTGCACTAGTATTAAATGATATGTTGACAACATATAATGCTATATTATTATTAATAAATAACAAAATATTTACAATAGGCAAAACAAGTGAATCATTCTTTATATATAATTGCAATACAACAGATCTAATAGAACACATATATATACAATTAACAAGTACAGCCATAAGAATAAAAACAGCAAATAAAGTAATAGAATATCTATTACATCTTATTATCAATGAACTGTATACTAAAAATACTGATATTATCATACAATTAGTGCCAATTTATATACATACAATCCAAAAAAATTCGTTAAAAAAGACAATTCAAAGAAAGAAACGTAAAACTACAGCAAATACCCCTAAACATATGATTGTACATACTGCACAAGCATCCCACATTACAAATAAAACTATTATATCTTCACCTACAAAAAGAAACAGTGACAATGCTAGCCAAAAAAATCAAAGCAATATTCATGAACACACAATAAAAGTATCGTTGCTACCACAAACTACTCCCGAAAATTTACATACTAACACTTTAACTCAAGAATACATCACTATACATGAACACACACCAACAAATAATACACAACATAATGCTATTATAGAAAACATCACATTACAATCAAATATCATTGCCAAATTTCACCAAGAAATACAGTCAGGGCCAGAATATATTTGCACTATTTGTAATCAAATGTGGCATAAAGAAACAGTAAGATCAACACATATCATTAAAAACCACAAAACATTTATACAATGTGATATAAGTTCACAAAAAACTGACCATATATGTAACACATGCTACAAATATATTAGTCGAAATAAAATACCTCCAAGTTCAGTATTTAATGGAATGAAATTTCCTGATATACCACCTGAACTATATCTACATAACTTAGAAGAAAGATTAGTTTCACCAAGAATACCTTTTCTACAAATAAGAACATTGCCGCGTGGTTTTCAAAAGTCATTATCAGGTGCTGTTGTTAATGTACCAGCTGATGTAATGACTACTGTTACAATATTACCTAGACAAACACATGATAACATGACAATACCCATTAAATTAAAACGAAAACTAAGTTATAAATCATTCACACATTTAGAAAATGTCAGACCTAACATTGTAAAAAAAGCAGCCATTTATCTAGCAAGAAATAGTGCATTATTTAAAGAATATGGAATAACAATAAACAAAGATTGGGAATATACACCAGAAAGGACAAATGACAACATACACACTTCAGAAACAGAAAATACATCAAGCAGTTCAGATAACATACCAGCAGGTAACTTAGATACTATGTTAAATAATGAAACAATAACAACAGATAGCATTAATATTTTAAGTTTAGCACCTGCTGAACATAACATACCAAGAGGTTTATATGAAGATAAAGATTCAGAATACTTAGCATTCCCAACAATATTTGCCGGACAACGTAGACCAGCAAATGAAGATAGACATGTACCAGTACATTACAGTACAATTTGTAAATCTGAACTTAGAAATTGTGACAAAAGAGTAGCTCAATCAGTAACAAATATGTTTTTTAAACTTAAAAAATTGCAAGTTAAACAAATACAAGACAAAATTTTCATATCACTTAGAAAGCATTTTAACAATGGGCAAGTTATAACGGTAAAACACATAAAAGAAAATTTAGAAGGAATACTACAATATAATGAAGGGTACAAAATTTTAAAGACAATACGCAGCTCACCTCCATATTGGGAGAATTGTAAAAAAGAAATATTTGCAATGCTAAGACAATTAGGAGTACCAACTTTTTTCCTAACATTGTCAGCGGCAGAAACAAGATGGTTTCATCTAATTAACATATTATTACGAATCAATGGAAACAAAGAATGCACTCCTGAAGAATTTGCTGATATGTCTTGGGAAAGCAAATGTACACTAATACAACAAAATCCAATTATATGTGCTCGCCATTTCGACTACCAAGTACGAAAATTATTCAATAGCATATTATTACATAATAGTAATCCTATTGGTAAAATAGTAGATTATTTTTACAGAGTAGAATTTCAACAACGTGGGTCACCACATATACATGCATTACTTTGGATACATAATGCACCTAGATATAATGAAGCTAACAATGATGAAGTAACACAATTTATTGATCAACATATAACTTGTGAAAAAACTGAAAACTCAACTATACAACATTTAATACCCTTGCAAAAACATGGACATACTAAAAACTGTCGCATAAAACATCAAAAAACATGTAAATACCAATATCCAAGATACCCTATGCGACATACTACTATATTAGAACCATTGCAATTAGAAACAACAAATGATCTCATAAAAGAACACATACAATTAATCCATACAACAATGCACACACAAGAATTTGCCACTTATACATTTGATGATTTTTTGCAACACATGAAATTAACTGAAGAACAATATATAACATGCATACAATATCGACTACAAAAAACAACTATAGCTCTAAAAAGAACTCCAGCAGAGTGTTATATAAATAACTACAACAACATAATATTACAGGCATGGCAAGCTAACATAGATATACAATACGTATTAGATGCATATGCATGTGCTGTATATATTGTTTCATATATTAGTAAATCTCAAAGAGGGTTAAGTAAAATCATTGCACAAGCTACAAAAGAAGTACAACACAATCCAAATATTAAAGAACAATTAAAACACATAGGAAATAAATTCTTAAATTGCACTGAAATTAGTGCACAAGAGGCAGCTTATCTAATACTACAAATACCATTACGAAAAGCTTCCCGATCATTTGTATTTATAAATACAAATAGACCAGACAAACGCACATATTTAATGAAAGACATAAATACAATAAATTCACTACCAGACACATCAACTGATATACAATTTGACAATATACTTGTAAAATACAGCACACGTCCATTAACATTGGAAAAAATAACACTAGCTGACTACGCATCTAATTACAATACAAAAAAAAAAACTGCAAAAAAAAAAAAGGTTACAAACACGCATGATAACTTACTTTTAGAACTCAACTTTTATAGCTCGGATGATGAAGAAATAGAAATTAATAACATAGTTAATAAACAAAGCAATACTACATTCACTGAACGCAGAAAACAAAAAATTATACGATACTGCAGATTCAGCAAATTAAATGATCCTGAAAATTATTATAGAGAGTTATTATTGCTATTTTATCCCTGGCGAATAGAAAATAATATAATTGGTACAAAAGATACATACTATGAAAGATATCTAGAATTGCAAACAATTATTGATGCAAACCATTATATATATAATAAACAACATCAAATACTTTGCAAAAGTAATATATCAACAGAAAATGATGCAATCCTTACACCACCATTATCCCCAGTGATAAATATACAAGATGATTTACATAATGACAATACCCTATATGATCAAGAATTACAGTACGACATATCTTTGGATTTAGGAATTAGAAGTACTACAGAAGAAGAAGCCTTAATAAATAATATGTTACCAGAAGACAAATACAATGACCTAATGCTAAATTTAACATTAGAACAAATAAACTTCATTTATCACCATCTAAATGCAATTAAAACACAAAAAGTACCTTTTTATACATTTTGTACTGGAGGTGCAGGAGTAGGAAAAAGCTTCCTGATAACAGCACTACATCAAACATTATTACGCTACTACAATACAAAAGCCGGAGAAAATCCAGAAAATGTTCATATATTACTAACAGCACCAACAGGTAAAGCAGCACATAATATACAAGGACAAACACTCCACAGTACTTTCAAAATACCAGTATCACAAACATTAACATATAAACAACTAACTCATGAAAACAGAAGCATACTTCAAAGTAAGCTTATGCATTTAAAAGTACTAATAATAGATGAAATATCAATGGTAGGTGCAAATATGTTTAATTTCATACACAATAGACTGCAAGAAATAAAAGCTTCTAACCAACCGTTTGGAGGAATATCAATATTAGCAATTGGAGATTTCTATCAATTAAAGCCCGTATTTGATACATACATATTTGACAATTCAAAACATTTGTATGGGCCATTAAGCACTAACTTGTGGAGAACACATTTTCAAATATATGAGCTTACAAAAATAATGAGACAACTAAATGACATGCCATTTGCAGAAATGCTCAACAGATTAAGAGTAGGAAAACATACAAAAAATGATATCACAAAGATAAAATCCCGAGAAAAAGAACCTCCACAAAGTATTAAAAACAGTATACCATATATCATGGGTACTAACAAAGAAGTGAATGAAATAAATGACACAGTATTATTACAACATATGCAATCTCATGCAGTTTATACTACATTAGCAATAGACACAGTTGCATCAGACGTAAGTCAAGAAGTAAAAGAGAAAATATTAAAGCAATTACCAACAGACTCTACAAAAACAATGGGATTAGCAAGCACACTACACATTGCAATTAAACTTCGATATGATTTAACTGCAAATCTTGCAGTCAATGATGGATTAACAAATGGAGCAACAGGAACAATAGAATATGTTGATTGTACAAATAACATACCTATTATAATATGGATACATTTTGATAAAAAAAATATTGGTAAAAGTACAAGGCAACAAAATAAACATTTATACCATGCTAATATATCACATGAGTGGACACCAATATTGCCTATATCAAGACACTTTCAATACACTAAAAAATGTTTAACTATAATACGAAAGCAATTTCCATTACGGCAATCATCAGCAAGGACAATTCATAGAACACAAGGTGAGACAATTGAACCACTTTATATACACTTTAATAATACAAAAACACATCACCTACACTATGTAGCTATTAGTAGAGCTAAATCATTACAAAATATTTATATAAAAAACTTTGATGAAACAAAAATTGCAATACACCCAAAGGTCCATGAAGAAATGTTCCGATTAAAAACATATATGCCACTACAAATATCCATAACTCAAATATCACACTTTGCAAACAGCATTACTGTCATTGTACAAAATATACGCTCACTACAAAAAATTTTTAAATACATATCAGCTGACAGTAACATATTAAATGCTGATATTTTATGTTTCACAGAAATAAATACAACACATAAAGCAAGTACAGATGCATTTATACTTCCAAATTACAATATGCTAATATTTGATAAATACCATAACAAACAAACAAATCATGGGATTATAGTATATTATAAAACAAACCACAAAATACAACCAATTTTTACAACAGAAAAACAAATTGACATTTTGCAATTTACAAAACAAATACAAAACAATGACTACCTATTTGTAATAATCTACAAGCCACCAAAGGTAAGCATTCAAATACTATTTCAAATACTAACAACAATTTTAAATAATTTTCCAAATCATAAATATGTTATAATGGGTGATTTCAATGTTGATTTACAAAAACCAACACACAGTACAAATGTATTATTAGATAACATGTTAACAAAGTTTAACTGTGTACAAAAAATAAACACACTTACAACAGATTACAATTCTATATTAGATCATATATTTACAAATGCAAATATACAACATTATGGAACTTTAGAGTCATATTACAGTGATCATAAACCAATTTGGACAGCTATTTAATTTATATGCATTAAAGCCAGTTATAATGTGACAAATTTACAATTATGATACCGTATTAAATAATTGCATTTTTTTTACAGATGATTTCCATTCAAGATTTAAAGGACAACAAACCTGACGAAAGTAAGCCATACCAAAAAGCAATTCGTGTCAATATAATTCACTGTACTGGAAAAACATACTATCGCAATGCAAAGCAAGAAAATAAAGTAATGTATCATATGGCATTAGCAGATCAAACATCATCTTTAAAAGCTACTTGCTATAATGAAGATTATTATGCACAGACAAAAGAAGGATATGGAATGCTAATTCGGAATTACCTTTTGAAAAATGACACTCTAATTATCACAAAACAAAGTAAGATTTCAAGAATGCCACCAATTGAGATACCTGCAGAAATAATTCAAGAGGCAATTAATATTTTGCAACCACCAGCTCCACCAGTGTCTCCAATAAAGACAGTGAGAGAAGTGAGTGTAAAAACACTCCTAAGCGTCTCCGGGACGATAATTGAGGTGAGCTATATCTTTATGCTTATCATTTATACTACTGCATTTTATGAATACCAAATAAGGTACACTTTTAAAAAGTTAAAACTTGCATGTTACTAAATGTATCTATCATCAAATAGAAATATGTATTACAGTACTAAAATGTTTTAAAACATGCAAATCCAATAATTGCCTAGAAAAACTACCAACATATGTTGTTCCTTATGATTAATATCTGTGTAAGTATGTAAAATTATTTACATTAATATTGCTATTCTCCCCAAAAAATTACAGGTAAGTAATCTACAACTTATAAAAATACACAAACTACAAAACATATGCAAATACTATGAAATTGCATTTACTAAGGGTACTAAGGAAATAAATTATGCAACCATTATGCATTAAAACTATCATACAACTAATGTATGCACCATTAAATAACAGGTAAGTAAGCTAAACTATACTACACTTATTGCTAAGTATTTGCATAACGTAAACATATATGCAAATACAATATAATACTATGCATACCATACATATCACAACAAAAGTGTGCACCATTTAATAACAGGTAAGTAATATAAATTATACTACACTATTTAGTAAACTATGACACCAATAACAATACAGAGCAAACTTAATATACCCAATCACTCTATCATTAAACAATACCCCCCACCATAAAACAGGTGTCACAACATATATGAAGTAGTACCTATAACAGTACCTACTTCCTGTACTATTAGCATTGTGGCATGCAGTAAAATCTGCATACCAACCACAATGCTAATAATGCTATTAATGCATTAACATATAGACAAAAACACACAACACAAATTAGCACTTTTACGAAGCCCACAACAAACTCATTTCCCACCTAAATCTCACTAATTTATAATATAACTGATATAGACTGTAAGCAGCAAAATTAAAAGGTAAGTAAACTAATAATTGAATTATTAGCATATTCTTTTCATAGCTATAGCATTCTATAACAGCAAATTGCACATACAAAATGCAATTACTAAAGATTGTAAGTTAATACAAGTCTTGTAACAAAAGAAAGTAACACAAACACGAAAAAAAACAATTATTACCAACAAATAAATATGAGAAATTTAGTTGTTTTGTTTGCAAAGACTGTCATGTCAACAATTATCATATTTCAAATTAAGCAAAAACCAGCACAATCAATGTTAGTAAGTAAAAAATATATAATGAACATATACTATTTTACAGGAAGAACAAACAAAAAATATATTCGTTGGAGGCCAAGAAACACAATTGAAAAGTATCACTGTCAAAGATACTACGGACTCTGTGAAAATTACTCTATGGAGAGAGGCAGCTGACTTCCCAATAGTAATTGGACAATATATACATTTATCGCACGTAACGGTACATGAATTTAACAAAGAAAAGATTTTAAACACAACCCGCCATACAAAAATACAGGTAAGTAAAATTTTACATTGCAATTAATAGTTAGTTAATATGAGTAAATGAATTAATACTAAAACAGTATCTTTGCAGGTAATAAAACCACCCGAAGAAAACCTTGATGTAACTATTTATGGATTAGACAAACTACATCATGAAACAAGCATGGTAACAGTACAAGTAAATGGGACAGAAGATTTCCAATCCATGGAAATTAACAATACTACTTTAATGGACTTTTTGCATATAAGCTATGATGTAGACAACTTAGCAGACACATTAATGAAACATCTACCATTATATGTAAAGATAACATTTTGCAATGGATCAATCATAAACATCATTGAGAACATATGATGTCAGCAATTATACCATATTTAACAAATGTTAGGTACTAAAAATACAATTGTTGTTTACAATGTTGGTTTGAACAAGTTTAATTAACACAACATATATATATATATTGTTTAAAGTGTTTATATAAAACTAAATCACAAAATTACTTTTGAGTGCAAATAATAGTTTGAAATGCTTTTATCATATTTACTGTGTGGTATTTACTAAAAATGTTGTCTACTATAAATACAAATAATGTTTACAATGTAACATTACACACGATTTAATAAGACAATACATATATATATTGCTTAAGATGTGTTTCGTACAAAACTAGATAACAAAATTACTTTAAATTGCTAATCACTTTTTGCAATGCTTTTATTAGAATAACTGTATGTGACTTACTATACAAATCTGAAGTAATTTTTATATACAATCTATAGTTATACATTTGATTAGATTTTCTAAGTATGACATATGCAACTGTGAAGTTAAATAGTAAGTTTTACAGAAATTGAGTGTTATTAATCATTTACATGTTGTATATTTACAATTAATAAAAAAAGTATAAAAGTGAGTTCAAATCAAAACTGTGTCATTAAAAAACTAGTTTACTTTTGCATTCTGATGGTGCACCTTTTCTAATCCTGTCAAACTTGCAAATTTAATGCCGCTATTACTTTTACTAACGCCTGTCATATCCATTTATTTACTAAAAGCTCTTACCTAATACCAGGACTGCAATAGAACATGCTGCCTTGGAAATATCCTAAATACTTTACGCCAAGTTCACTTTTCTACATAATGGTAATGTACTTGACTACTAAATGAAAGCAATAACTAACACCTACTACGGTAAGTTATACTATGTTTTAAAGTTATGTGTCAATCTGTAACTTGCTAAAATTAATTGTGCATTACTTATAACGCACCTACTGCCATCAAAATGCAACTACAATATACTTGCTGGGGGAGAGTGGTATACTCCCTGGAAAAATTCCCCCCACACTTTTTAATAACACAAACTTTAAGCAAGTTATCTCTTCTTGCTAAAGTAATTGTTGTATGAAAGTGTGTGGGACCTGCATCTTTACAAAGGATAAACTTCCACCAGTACAAAGAAAATCATTAGAAAAATGCTAAATCTATTCTCTAATACAACCTAAGGAAGATAATGCTGCCATCAACCAATACACCAAGGCAGCAGTTAAGAAGTTAACTATACTCAGCATCCTAATGCATGTATTTATAACATATTTTTGGATACAATCTATAATTAGACATTTGCTTACATATTCTAAGTGTAACATTAGCAACTGTAAAGTTAAATAGTAAGTTTTAAAGAAATTGAATGTTATTAATCGTTTACATGTTGTATATTAACAATTAATAAAAAAAGTGACAAAAAAGTGAGTTCAAATCAAAACTGTATCATTAAAAAACTAGTTTACCTTTGCATTCTTACATTGCACCTTTTCTAATCCTGTCAAACTTGCAAATTTAATGCCACTATTACTTTTACTAACACCTGTCATATCCATTGATTTACTATAGCTCTTACCTAATACCAGGACTGCAATAGAACATGATACCTTGGTAATATTGTAAATACTTTACACCAAGTTCACTTCTCTACATCATAATAATCAACTTGACTGCTAATTGAAACCAATAACTAACACCTACTACAGTAAGTTATACTATGTTATAAAGTTATGTGTCAAATCTGTAACTTGCTGAAAAATTAATTGTGCATTACTTATAAAACACCTACTGCCATCAAAATGCAACTACAATATACTTGCTGGGGGAGAGTGGTATACTCCCTGGAAAAATTCCCCCCACACTTTTTAATAACACAAACTTTAAGCAAGTTCTCTTCTTGCTAAAGTTATTGTTGTATGAAAGTGTGTGGGACATGCATCTTTACAAAGGATAAACTTCTGCCATCAACCAATACACCAAAGCAGCAATTAAGAAGTTAACTATACTCAGCATCCTAATGCATGTATTTATAACATTGTATTATTTGCCCTTTACAAGTTAAGACTAAGTATGTGTATAAAAAGAATATACTTGTATGTTACTTGTTCATTGCTGAACTATGTATATACTTTATCACTTAAAAATAAAACTTTACCATGTAACTATATTTAACTCTATAACTGATACTAGCTTGCCATTCATTGCCTGCTCTTTTACATAAGTCTAGATCTGTCAACAATTTAATAGAAAGCCTAATGATGTAAACCTGCTACCATAAACAATACTTTGAATACTTTCCTGAAACTTCCGTTTACTGGCAAATATTACCAAACTTGAATAGTACTAAAAGTAATGAATAACACCTAAGACCTCCTTCGACACTGCCTTTCTCTACCACCAGCCTCTTTGCCCTAAAAACACTTATCTTCCATTTACTATTAATTTATCAACTAAATATTTCTGAAATTGCATATAAATGTACACAATATAGTTATATGCTACAACAATTATAGGTTTACACCTATAATACTACTACATATCTAGATATATAGTATATACTACTATATCTACATATATAGTACTATATATAAATACCTACTAGACTACCAAAAGTTTACAAGTTGATCAAATTCTGTGTATTAAAGGTATGCTATTTATTATTTATATGTGTTTATTACTACAAACTGTATTTACTATATGAACTAAAAATGAAACTTACCATGTCACTTTGTGTTTACCTATATAATTGACTTTAACCTGTCATTAACTACTCTTGTACATCACACTTGTCTATGTTCAGTTTATTGGCAGGACTGCAATTGTAAACATGCTACTTTACAAATATGCGGAATACCTTGAGCAGAATTGCTTTCCCAACATAATAGTAAACAACTTAACTGCTAAAGAAAAACAATAAGTCACACCTATTAAGGTAAGTTATACTATCTTATAGTTTATGTGTCAAAACTGTAAATATATACAAGGTAGTTTTTACAAACATTTCCATGCACATCCTGCCATCAAAATGTAAGTACATCACTGGCTGAGGGATAGTGATATACTCCCTGAAAAAAATACCACCAAACTGTTAATAACAGTAAACTTTGAGCATTTTATCTCTCCATGCTAAAGTTATTTATTATGAAAGTGTATAGGACCTGCATCTTTGCTATTAAGATAAACTTCCACCAGTATAAAGAAAATAATTCACAAAATGCTAAGTCTATTACTGCAGTACAACTTCATTTTAAACAATCTTAAATAGCACAAAAGTTACCATGTCACTTTGTGTTTACATAAATAATTGATTTTAACATATCATTGACTACTCTTGTACCTCATACTTGCTCTGTTCAATTTATTAACAGGAATGCAATTGTATACATGGCCATCACAAATATGCTTGATACCTTGAACAAAGTTCCCTCCTAACATAATAATAAGCAACTTAACTGCTACATTAGCAATAAGTGAAAGCTATTAAGGTAAGTTATACTTTATTATACTTCATATGTGAATACTATGATTTACTAAAAAGTAGTTATTATACAATTATTGCCATTTAGATCCTTGCATACAAATGTAAGTACACCACTGCCTAGAGGAGAGTGGTACACTGCCTATAAAATTTCACCCTAGACTTTTTAATAACAGTAAACTTTGAGCAAGTTATCTCTCCTTCAATAAGTTATTGTTCAATAAAAATACACTTCCTCACTGCCTTTCTCTGCCACCTACCACCTTGCATCATACTAACCAATAACTAACACCTAAGACCTCCTTTCACACTACCATTCTCAACCTACTGCCTCCTTACCCTAACAATACTTATCTCCTAATTACTATCTGTCTGTTAACATACTATTTCTGAAATAAACATATACTGTATATAATTTGTTTATATGCTACCTCCATCATACATTTACAACTATAATAGTACTAGCAATATATCTACTTCTATTAACAAAATATAATAACCAAAAACTATGCCAAGCAATACCAAAAACTCTAACTTAACTACTACGAGACCTATTGCATTGCAAATGCTTGTTTAATATATGGTTTGAGTGGCCACCCGCCCTCATCCATAATTGTGCAACTTTATATGTTATACTGTGCTTTTGATTTAATGCTTGTGCCCCTTGCTTATAAAGAGTACTGGAGATTAATTTAGAAATAAACACATATATTTTTATAATATATACTTGTGTGGTGTCCTTTCATTTGGTATTACAGGATTGTATGTGGTAAAACAGCTCGCTTAACACGACCTCTTAAGTTAAGCCTTTAAGGCTGCTTAGTCCATGCTACCCCTAGGATAGCTTGTCTAACAAGGTTGACTTACAACCAGACACCATAAGGGATTGTTTGGACTGATACAAGGCGGTTCCAGAATTGGAACCACCACATATCAGGCCAACTTCTCACACATTGCATCCAGATATGTGATGTGACAAGTAACATCATACCTACTAGTCAGGAATATTGGCTTTGTCAATAGTTGTTAGTTGCATAAGATAAATAAGCAGTAACTATGGCTGGTCTATATTAAAAAAGCTTCCACTTACAGCCCTGGTGACACCACAACAATATTGCTGCTCCTAGGTTTCGAAAAGAGTAGGGAAATCCAGAGAGAAAATGGCTCTCTTTGAATGATTTCCCTTCCCTTACAAGGCTCACCTGGCATGACGTCATGTCATAACTTCTCCACTAGTGAGAAGTGAGCAGTGTGAGCAGCGCACATCGAGGTGCCTGCTGTCACTGCAGCCTGGAAAAAAACGGACGGCCTGTGCCAGGGCACAAAACAGAGCCTGATAGATACCCGTTTCGAGGCACTCTTTAAAAAACTGCCGGTGCTCAGACCCGGTGAGACCCGGCCCACTTAAAGCCCTGCCTATATGGAAACTCAAGAAATACCAGACAAGGAGTCAGTTAGCAGCCACTTGTAGAAACAGCACCAGGGGCATAACATAGGACCCTGAAGGCCCTGCGGTGCAGGAGGGCCCAAACCCCCCAGGGGGACCCCAACCTTTCAAGGGGCCCCATTAAGCCCACGGTCAATGAATATCTGTGAAATATACGAGGCTCAGAGGCCCCTCTTCACATTCTGCAGGGGCTCCGTCCTTTTGCATCACACCGCTGAGCAGCACATGCTGCAAGGCACAGCTAGAGCGGTTGCATGAGAGGAAAGAGAGAGAGCAGCTCGTTTGATGTCTGCAGTTTGTGGTAACTAGCTGAGACAGGTGTTTGGAGCTTTCCTAGCCAAACTGAATGTGGGCACAATTCCGGTGTGAAATACGCTAACTACGAGACCTAAGACATGCCGTGCTAGGAGAACTCAGAACTCTCAAGCTTTTTCTGTGATCAGGCATAGCGTCGCTGAAGCATGGTTTATTCATACTATTGTAAATGTTGGACAAGGCCCAGAATAGGGTCGGGCAGGGAAGGTAAAGCAACGCTTCCCAAGGGCAAGGCCACCAGGGAATGGACATTGAAGACTGTTGGGAGTGGATGGAGGCCATAGACCACGAGGCAGTAGAGAGATCCAGGCGCAAGCTAAACATCTCAATGGCAAAAGTGTGCAGGGCGAATGACTGGGGAGTTTGTGAGTCACAGGCTCATCAACCTCAGGACACCGGGATATTATGCAGTGGACGGAGTCCGCTTAACCGGGGTGGGTATGGACATGTTTCTGCTAAACATCATTGGGGTACTGGAGCAACTAAGCTTCTCATAGGTAGGTAGGCAAGGGAGAGCTGACGGTGGCCTGGGAACCACCAGCAGGCTGGCGGAGATGGGACGCACAGAAAGCCAAGGAAAGCACAGTAGCCTAGGAAGAAGAGCTGCTCAAACAGTGTCCTTGGGATACCTTACAGCAGGGGCAATGGGGGCAGGCGATGGGCCAGCAAGGGTCAGCTACAGGTGGACCCGCCACTTGCTGACCGTGATAGGTCCGATGGCTGGCCACATAGTTCTCGGTAGCAAAGGAAGCCTAGAAGCCGCTAATGCTAGCCACCTGCTCTGGGGCAGTCGTGCAGGGCTGTGCTAGAAGTGCTGTCAGTAAATAAATATGGACCAACAAAGCAGAACCGCTGTAGTAAACATGAGATATGACTGATGTGACGAAGTATTTAAATCCATGGAATGCGAATGACCATTAAGGTGTGATGTCTCATGTCCATGTATTAGTTTGAATAAACTGCGGCCATTATGTACCTACAATGGCTCCCCTTGTCTGTTACTAAAATGGGAGAGTGTGCATTTAATGACAAGGAGGGAACTGGTGGCCACTCACACATCTGGGAAGGGTCTGCAAAACAGAAACAGAGGACTACATGGTCAAAAACACATACACGCTCACAGTGTTATTAAAACTTCCAGCATGCAAACTGCCAGCATTAGCTGAAAGTGCCACACAGGAAAACAGTGTGATCCACAGCACAGGCCACAATGATTATACTGGTGCTTAATTTAAGCTGGTGTTTGAAGATGCGGCCTACTGTTACTCATGTTTGGGTCCCAGTCCTAATTCTTTTACAAATTAAGCATTGATCTGGAATAACAAGTCTAAAGTTCCCACTAAATCAGTTTATATTTTGTGAGGAAAAGAGATAAAATAGAAGCTTTACAAATTTTAAAGGAATTACCAATTTCTTGGTATTCAAACTGTGTGCTTAAAACTGTGGTTCGCAAACTGGTCCCAGCATGCTTGTTTCCAGTCCAGGGAGGACCTGGTCTGACAGTTCGGACTGGACTATTCCCATTGGGCGCAGAGTCGACTGATTTGCATATGGCCAGGTCCAAACTTGAATGGCATGGTGAGCAAAAAAAACATAGATTTAGGCCTAGATCTCTGTACTGGGGTGAATGTATGACATTGTTCTGCATTCTGTACATCAATTGTTCTTTTTGCGTTTGTCACCCCGAGTGGGACGGTATGCCCAGACGTGGGTCCCATGCTCTCCATGCCACTGAAGTCAAGATATCCTGGCTGATGAGGGATGAAAGCCCGAAACCGTTCCTAGGATGCTTGTTTCCAGTCCAAAAGGACCTAGCCTGGCAGTTCGGGCTGGACTGTTCCTATTGGGCGCAGGGTCAAGACTGATTTGCATATGGCCATGTCTGAACTGGAATGGAATGGTGAGCAAAAACGGCTATGGATATAGGCCCAGATCTTTGTGCTTGGGTGAACGTATGACATTGTTCTGCATTCTGTCCATCAATTGTTCATTTTGCATTAAAACTGTGATTGTGTCAGACTCTCATGGCAGTTAGCGCAATTAGAAGGCAAATCACTTGCTAGATATCCTCTGTATTCTACCAATGTAATAATCTAAATGTCATTTAAATGAGCTTCTAGAGCACAAGAGCCTTCATAAACCTATTGTAATAGCACTCAACATGCCAACAGTAGATCAGCAATCCAAAAATAAATAACGCACACTTCAGGGAGATGCTGCAAGGATCAAAACTAACAGTTAGATATGTTTTAGACAACTCATATTGCAGTGATATTTTAAACTGTATCAATGCACAATAACACAAAAACACCTCCACTACTGAAATCTCTTGACTATACAATATCGATGCGTAAACATCCAGCAAAGCCCACAGAAAAGAACTTCCTCTCAAAATTCTAGGGCTGGAGATAGAATCGCACATTAACCTGGTCACTAACAAATGATTTTTTTAAACCATGGAAGAAACGTGCAACAAAGAGGTATTGGCATATTGAATTGACACCAAGAAGATCTCTGAAGGGGATCTTATGACCTCATTACATTTTGAACAGTTCACAGACTATATACATGTTTTTCACTTCCTGACTTGTGATCTTAGAAGATGTTTGGCTTTTTCTGGATTCACACCTATGTGAAAAGATATTAAGTAAAGCACAAAGATATGTGATTGACCAGAAAAGGCCTTTTGTGCAGTCACATGGGTTTTGTTCACTTACTCATAACACGGACTGTTGTATTTGAGGACCCCATGAAAAGCTCCCCGTTGGGCCTCAGGTCGAGCTGAGCCAGGCAGGTGTACTCGGCCTCGTGGTCCTCTCTCTGTGCCGTGATGCGATAGGATACTGTGACACTGGTGCTTCCGTTGGTGTGGTCACTTGCATACATCTCACTATGCAGCGTCTCATTTCCTCGTTTGATGAGCACGACGAGATGTCGCTTCGGCGCAATGTTTTTTACGTCACATGTGACTTCATAGGACCGGCTCACCTCCATTCCCTGGGGAATGTTAATCCTTACATCCTCAGGAGGCACTAGAGGGTCAGAAAATAAAACACATTTTACCGTTGTAAGCAAGGGAAGGTGTCATAGCACAAACTAACAATTACTTTGCAATTTTATTTTTTAAATGTACTTTTATTCAAATTTATCATAGGAATGTAAAAAACAAATAAACAGACCCCGAACCGTGACATTGCCAAAACATAGGGGCAGATTTACAAGCCCCTTGAGTCATTTTTGTGCCGCCGTTGCGTCACTTTTTGTGACACAGCAGCGTAAAAATGCAACCCATTTACAAAGTGACACATCTAGGGAGACTCGTCACGTTGTAAAGCCCTGTGTCACATTATACCTGCGCCAGGTATAATGTATGCAGGGTAGGCGTTCCCGTGCAAAAAGCCACGTAAAACTGATGCAGTGAAATTTACAAGATTTCACTGCGTCACCTTACGCCTTCACTGCGTCAAAATCCCCACGCCTGCTCAGACCAGGCGTAAGGATTGACGCAGGGCATCTTACATGGGACCTACCTATGTTTTCTGGTGCATTGCTGGCGTTGCGTCACTTTTGTGACAAACTCCAACAATGCGCCACTTTTCCTCCAACAGACGCGTCAGAATTTCTGGCGCATCTGTAATTCCTTGCTGCATGGTGCACTGTATTGTAAATACAGCACATCCATGGTGATGCAAGGACATTTGAAGGTGACGCAAGGAAACTGAGTCATCTAAGCAGATGTGTCAGTTCCTTGTAAATCTGCCCCCAAGTATTATCTTCTCTGAAGTGTCCTGTTTTTAGGTATGACTTTGGGTAGTGCAGCTTTCAAACAGATGTATTGCATAGAGTGTGCTTTGGGTTCAACCTTTTCAACCATTGACTTTCACTGATCAGACTCTTTCAACCAGTGGCTTGAGATTTTTCAGACATGTCTTGACTCCACCCTGGGGAGTGTTCATATCATGCCTAATGCTATTGGCTGTTTAGGTTTATTCTTTTGCGTCCATGTGAGTTCTTGTATTAAAATACATGAGAGACTACTTTACAGCAATAGCCCCACGCTCAGCTTCTGTTGACTCCCGCCTGTGTGTCTTGCTCTAATGTGCAACAGGTCCATGGGATAGCATGTTATTTTGTTTTCAAACGGTTTTGATGGTTTTCAAAGAAATCGACATGGCAGGGCACACAAATGTAGTAAGTGTGAACAGTGAGAATGAGCATACATGTACGGCATAAATGTACATCCCAATGTACCATGGTGCAGCATTGTAGAGATGACAAAAGCAAGAGTATGCAGTTCCTGAGGAGGGAGGGTCTAGTTGAAGATACCAGGTGTTCGTAAGGAAAAGAAAAGGTGAAGGGGAGTAGCTCCAGTTAGCAGCAAGATCCCTCACACACCCCGAAGGGTGTCATGCTTCATCATCTGGCAGCTCCTTGTTGGGCCTGTGCTGCAATGCCCAATGGGACCCGGAGGGGGGCTCTTTGCCAGAGATCTTCTCTGGTTGCCGACGTGAAGCTGAAAGGTGGTGGTGGGGCGTGTGTGTAATGAGCAGCGATGGTAGGAGGAAAGTGTGGTTAAAAATAGGTATGGGACTCCCATTTGTTGGGTTCCTATGCTATGAATAAAAACAACCAACTAAAGAGTCATGGCTAAAGAGGGGAAATTATACACGCTTGAACTCAGGGAGATGTGTGTGGGGTGAAGGTGGTCGACATATTCCATACCCTAAATCGTCCAGTTGGATATTGGCATTTCTTCAGGACCAGGGGATCCTCATCTACTCTTAAGGGGAGGGTATGAGTATGTGTAATGAAGGTCCCGTCCCCTAGTAGGGCATGAAACATGTCAAACACCTTCACCCCACACACATCACCTTGAGCGGGTATAATTTCCCCTCTGCATCCACGACTCTTTAGTCGGTTGTTTTTATTCATAGCCTAGGAACCCAGCGAATAAAATTGTTTTTGGGGAGTCCCAAAGCTATTTTTAAACACACTTCCCTCCTATCATCGCAACTCACTACACATGCGCCCCACCGCCACCTTTCAGCTTTACGTCGGCAACCAGAGAAGATATCCGGCAAAGAGCCCCCCTGCGGGGCTCTTTGGGCATTGCAGGGCAGGCCCAAAGGGGAACTGCCAGATGGTGAAGCATGATACCCTTCGGGGTGTGTGAGGGCTCTTGCTCCTAACTGGAGCTACTCCTCCTTTTCTTTTCCTTGCAAACACCTGGTATCTTCAACTCGACCACCCTTTCCTCCCTTTCCCCTATCCTCCTTAGGAACTGCATATTCTTGCTTTTGTCATAGCTACCTGGGGCATGTATGCTGGACCTACCAAGCCGCTTTCCCTCCTTGGGAAGATTAGCAGCATTATAGAGAGCAATGAGAACAAGGAGGTAAGTACCATTAGCATAAATATAATTAATCGTCAAGGAATGATAAATTGCATTCACCATATGCCCTCAAATTTGCAATAGGTAGGGAAACGTTGCAAGAACAGACAAACCAAAAAGGTTAACTTTTTTGCTCTAAAGGAATGGAAAGTTTGTTTGGGGTAGATTATCTTAGTGGGGGGGGGCATAAGAAGCAAGAGTTTAAAATTACTCTCCAGTAAATAGTGGTGATTAGTGGGGGGAGAGTGATGAAGGGGAGGGGGGGCTGATGGTGACGGAGGGACAGTGGATCATGTAGAACAGTCTCTCCAATCCTACCTGGGCTTGGTGTATGTGTAGTGGTGATCAGTGAAGGGGCTCAGGGCTGACTACCAAATAGCATATCATTGGGTGACAGTGGGTGGGTGGATAAAGCTCAGCTGACTCCCTGGGACTGATATGCATTTGCTAGTAGATAATCTCATAGTGGTTGCCATTTATCTTTTGATCCAGAGGTTGGAGTTTGAAGAGTTGCATATATCTCACTGGTAGTGTTGCAGTACGCCATGGTGGGGAGCCAGTTGGCAGCGGCAGGGATGGTACCTACCCTAGTGTAGTGACCACCCACCTACACCATGCTTTTGGGAAGGTCTGAAACATAGCCCAATAAGGTGAGTAGCAGTTCTATTTCCAGGTCAATCTTCCGCATTTGCGTTAACTTGGAGAAGATCTCACCCCAGTAAATGGCTACAAATCTACAGGACCAAACCATGTCGAGAAAGTGCGCTCTTGGAAGAAGGCATTTCGTAAAATTGGAGGAGTGTGTTTTATCATACTTGCTTTGATTAGCTGGAGTACTGCATGTGCATCACAAGAACTTAAAGCACAGAACAGAAGTTTGTGACAATGATTGGGCGACACCATTCAGGTTTGTGCACAGCATGCAGCCCACATTTTATCTGTAAGGGGCCTACCGAGGTCCCGTTTCCAAGTCTATCTGAGTTTTGCATCATATAATGGGGCCAACGCAACACAAGCTCGATAAAGTCTGGACACTAGTCTCACTCCATCTGAATCACTGATCACTAATGTTAGGGGGGAACTCGTCTTGAGCTAGGGGTGGTGTAGCCAACAGGATATTGTGGATGCAGTGCATAATAAAATGGTCCATGATTGTGGCGTCATTGAAGCGCAGGTCCGTGTAGTGCGTTAGCATATGCTCCTCCGGGAATAGACCCCCAAAGGTGTGCAGACCGTGTTGTGACAGGGTACGCTTTTCTAATGTTTCACAGGTAATGGGCTGCCAGGGGCTATCTGTCAGTGTCAAGGCCAGTGAAGAAGGGTCCCACCTAAAAGTCATGGGAGTTTCCTCCATGCCCAGCAGGTGGTGGATTGTGTTTGAACATTCTTGCGGTTCAAAGGAATCCCTTTTGGTAGGATGGACGCTAGAGGAGTGGGTGCAGAAAGCTCCATCTCGGGTTTGATGTATAGTGATCTGGCATTAGCATGATGCCAATGGTGGGCTTATTGGCACAGTGCGGCCAAATAATATAGCTGAAAATGAGGCACGTCAAACCTGCCCCACTTATAAGGGAGCACCAATGTGTCCTGACATGCGGATGCCGACCGGCCCAGAAAAGTTTAAGGAGTAGGCCTTGAAGTGTTAAAAAGAACAAATTTGTAAGTGGCATGGGAATGTTAAGGAACAAGTATAGGAAGTGGGGCAGGATCACCATTTTTATAATCGCAATCCTGCCTGCTAATGAAAGAGGTAGCCAAATCCACTCATCAATTTGAGTCAATAGTAAATCAATAGCAGGACCTTAGTTCAGTCACGCCTCCAGCTCCCTGTCAGGATGGAGTACAATGCTGAGATATTTAACCAGTCCATCACACCAAGTAGTGGGTAATCACCCAATGTCTGCTTTGTGGTAGAGGTGATGGGAAAAAGTTCAGACTTGGACCAATTGATCCGAAGCCCAGAGTGGATCCTAAATCAAGTCAGTTTGTGCAGAGTTGAAGTTATGTTCTCCTCTGGAAAACAGATAAAAAATAAGATATCATCTGCTTAGAGGAAGATGCGTTGAGGGCCATTTTTTAATTGAAAACCTCATGCAGGTGGTGAATGTATAGATGATGGACCGTAGGGTCCATTGCTGTAATGAATAGCAGGGGTGAAAGTGAGCATCCCTGACAGGTACCTCTCATTACGGGAAATGGCTCTGTGATTAAGTCATTGACTCTGAGGCGTGCGGTCTTGTGCGTATATAGGCGGTTAATCAAGGAGGAGAAACCCAGGGGTAAACCCATTTTTTTTAGTACAGCACGGAGAAAAGGCTATTCCAAGGAGATAAACGCTTTTTCAGCGTCTAATAGAGCTATCATGGCTGGGATATCTGAAGATTCTACTGGGACAGATTTCTCGTATACCACAAGCAGGCGCGGCGCAAATATATGTTTAAAATGTTTGTAAAACTCTCCAGTATTACCATCAAGATCAGGGACCTTGGAGCAGTCAGATGAGTCTATGGCCTGTATGATTTCCTCACAGTATAAAGCTTTGCGTAGAAATTAACATTAGGAATTAGAGAGCCAAACTATAACCACCTCATCAAGTTACACCGCTTTGGCCATGGTATCCCAAGATAAATTGGTAGTAAAAAGACAGATGTAGTACTGGAGTAGTGACTCCAGGATACACTTGTTAAAGGTAACATGCATGCCCCTTCTACTCTCAGTGATGTAGAAGTTCCCCCTCGGGGGCGAAGGAAATGGGCTAAAGTACACCAGGGCATTCACACTCACCATACCTGCATGAGAAATCACGTTTACTCGGGTAGAGGATTTCTCTCTCAGCCAAATTCTCTATACTCAGTCAGTAGGGAAGCACTGGTTCTTGGGCAAGGTCTGTCTTTGCTAAATGCAGTTCGAAGATCCAGATCAGTCAGTTCCCCCTCAAGGCGTTTGAACCCCCTGCGTATATCTTGAGCACCCCAGAGTGCTTAGAGATAAAAATGCCCCTGATATTGGCCTTGAAAGCCTCCCAAAGGGTGGCCTGGGAGGCCACCATGCCCTCAGTAACCCTTATATATTACAGAAATGCAGTACGCAGCTCTGAACAAAACAGTTGGTCCTGTAGCACGAAAGTGGGGAAATGCTACTGTCTATCCCGATTGCCACCGAAAGGAATGCTAAAAAGAACCAAGAGAGTGATTGGATAGGGTAAAAGAGAGAGATGTTGTGTGGAAAGTGTGGCAGATATAAGGCAATAGTCAATGCATTACCAAGTGTTGTGTGGAGCTAAGTGGTGTCTGAACCCCAGCTCTTCAGGCACCAGGCGCCGAGGAATATGTATGTATCACTAATGTCATGTACAACTCGGAGTGATCTAGGTTTGGTGGTGAGTGTTGGTGTGGTGGTGTCAGTAGTAGGGTCCATTAGGACATTGAAGTCTCCAGCTATAATAAGGTGGTCAATATCCAGCCATCCAAATTGGGTGGAAAGGGACTGAAAAGACTCAGAGAATTTACATTAGGAGCGTAAATATTTGCCAAAACACAAGAGTGCCCCCCCTAGAGTACCAGAGACTAGGACATACCGGTCGGCATCATCTGCAATTGTGGTGATGTGTTTGAACAGTACACTCGGGTAAACAAGAGTACAAACCCCGCTAGAGTATGAACTGTCTTTGGTAAGGAAACGGTGCGTACCCCAAAGGGATGCATATGTGTGTACTTTCCCAGGAGGAAGGTGCGTCTATTGGAGAAAAATAATGTGCACAACATGACGGGTAAGATATTGTAAGACCTGTTTGACTTGGCGCGATCATTAAGACCCCTGATATTCCAAGACAGGAGGGTGAGAGGGAGGTAGTTGAACTCAGGAGGATGTGCACGGACCATCAGGTATGACAACTGGAGCTGGAAAAGAAGGATAGAGAGCAGCCACTATGTGTACACTGGGACTGAAGAAAACAACAAGGAATATTGTGACCGTTACCAAGAACCCCAAACCAGGCACAACAGGGCCCAGTACCGACCCCTAGAATCCACCCCCCAAAAACATAAAATAACGATACAATTAGCATAAATCGTGTGTACAACTTGGGGGGTGCAATGCCACGACAGACACCCATGCATTATAGGAGTAGTGAATGGATTGGAAGGCGGGATTTACATTGTTGGTTGCGCATCCCTATAAGATTGAAGTGTGATCCGTGGACATCCATACAAAAACCCAGAGTGGCACAATTGATCCCTCTGTTAAAGGTTGTGACGTCTAATGCTCATCCACAGTGCGCAAGATGCAGTGAATTGAAACCACTTGCACTTTGAAAACAGCATGGCATGCTGGTCAGAGATCTTGGTAAATTAATTTTTAGGGCTGGTGACAGCGCAGATAATGCCACAACCTTATGTGAACATCAGAAAAAGAACTTTCAGAACGAGATCTGTCCAGAGTGGAGCGACGGAAAGAGGAGCGTTCAGCAGCATGTTCTTTGCAAAACGCCTGAATGTCAGCTGGGGTGTGAAAGAAATGCAGCTTACCATTGATCTCCATCCTGAGGCACACCTGGTACAGCATACCATTGCGAAAACCTAGTTTTCGAAGTGTGGACTTGACGCTTGTAAACCTAAGGCACGCCACTTGGACCACAGCGGTATATTCAGGAAACAAAGAGATGGTAAAGCTCTGCCACTGTAAGGGACCCTGTTCTCGAGCAAGGTGTAGGGCTATGTCGCGGTCCCTGAAGTTCAGTAGGCGGGAAATCCGAGACCTCGGGGGGGGCAGCCACGATTAGGGTGCGGTCCCAGCGAGTGATGAGCCAGTTCCACCCTAAACATTGAGGTAAAGTGTTGCTTGCCAAACAGATCAGTCAACAGCCCTTCAACAAATAGATCGAGGCTGCCAGTATTGGTAGATTCAGGTACCCCCAATATGAGTAGATTATTGCGCCTACCCCTCGCGTCCAGATCTTCATTCTTCATGGCCACTGATTTGAGCAGTTTTTCCATTCTTTCTAGTCATTTCATGGATTGTGCAATGACATTTTCAAGGTCCAACACTCTCCCCTCGGTGGCCTCCAGTCTATTTTGTGTGGCGGTCTAGACATTCAACAAATCTGTCCAATCTCCTGGCCAGAGTGTCAAATTGGCCATCAATGGCCCTGAAGCCTGCTCTCAATGCGCCCATGATTGAGTCTGTGCTGGTTAGCGGGTCTGATCCAGTGCCGCAGGTGGTGCCAACGTCCGAGTTCTGTGGAGATGGAGCGGGGTACGTGGACTTTTGCTTCTCAAAATTGAGATGCTGCTGTTTGGAATCATCATGAACCATAGCCTTTAGAGTGAAGTAGGGGGAGGGGGAAGGCCGACCAAGATGAATGAATGGCAAATTGTGCAGAGATAGCCACAAGCAGTACCCACGACGACCAGCGATGTATGGGAAAGTCATGTAGCTAGCCTCGGGGGCTAGGGAATGGCAACGGTAGAGATTTCCTGGTGGAGGAAGATCAAAATTCCAGGTGTTGGTGTTGGTTCACCCCAGTGAGGCAGCAAGGAGCAGGCCATGGATGGCATAGGTCATGATATATATGGAGATGCACAAGGTGGTAGGAGGCCTCTAACCAGAAACGTGTCTCATTGCTGCTGGATGAAACGCATGATGGCACAGGTTTGATGAGAGTGCCTCCAGATAGGTAGCCAGCAGTTCAATAAGCACCAATACCAAGTGATAACTAGGGGGCGTTGGGCAGGGTTGATTGTAAGACTTCAATGTGGGAGACTCCAGGCCCAGGAGCTAGCAAATGAGTTGTGGCGCGATTGATGGAGTTGGAGGCAGGTTCGCTAAGGACAGGCATTAGAGCCAATGGTTGTATGCTTGGGGTGTGGAGAACAACATCCAGCCAGCAGTGGGCATCCGAGACGCAGGTCAGAAAGCAAGGGCACCCACAACAAGGGAGAGAACACAGTTGGGCCCCATTCCGAGATCCAGACCACTGCAGAATGTTGATATGGACCCCAAGATGCAGCATGTTCACCTGTGCCTGTCAAAAAACCTGGGGACCGAAGTGGCCTGCAGATCGGATGTCACCCGGATCAGTAGGTGGCAGTAGCTCCCATCCGGACCCAGGGAGTACTTCGCGCCCCAGCGTACAGAAAATTAGGAGGGGGGTGGGGGGGGTGAAGGCAAACGGAGGAGGTGAAGGAGGTAGCCAAGCTAGTTCGTCACGGCCCTGCGGCAGGCTTCCCAGGCTCGCTCTGGCCCCTATCGCCCCGTGACCTCCGTGGAGACTTTGGGCCTGCCTTACCTCAGGATAAATCACGGGTGAATACCGCAGTACCTCCTCCACACATCAACGTTCCCAGATTCTGTCTTCTTAATGCCATCACCTGGGTGAACAGCAGAGCTGCCCACGATAACTCTGTCAGCCGGCCCAGTCAAGTATCGGCCACTGGAAAAGAGCCCCTCAACAAAGCCAGAACTCAATGAGTTGGATGCAAAATGCAGGTGGGCCACTGCCCAGAAAGTGCGAGGGGCAATCGGTTAACAAGGCAGAGTTGAAGCAGGGGTTCCTCAGGCCCCTCAAACAGCTCCATTCAGTTCAGGAGGCCTACAGGTCTGGACCCCCCGGCTCTGCCAGCACGGCCGCCAATTGAGAGGAGAGGCTGTAGAAGGAGGCCTATCTGCACGCCTCGGGAAAAGTCTCCCCTCCCCACAGCTCGGAGTCCACTTCCATTAGGGACAATAAAATGCCCACGACATGTGGGGGGCCCTCAGGGGTCAGATGGTGATGGACTGCAGCTGTAATCGCGGTTTTGTGTACTAAATGGCAGCGTCTGCCGGAGATTCAGCACCACGTGGCTATTTCGTTCGGCGGCTTGCCCATGCCTTCCATGAGATAGCATATTGAACAAAGACACTGACTTTACCAATACTTGTTAGTATCAAGCTTACCACTGTGAATGTAGCCTGTTTCGAAATGATAGCTATTTCAGGTGTGTCGAAAGAGTCTGCTTTGTTTTGGATCAACCAGGGAAAATCAGATGAGATCAGAACAGTTACAAGTCAGAATATTAACAAAAATATCTTCTAGTATAAATATCCAAGCCTTAACATTGTTTTATGAGATATGGCCCCAATTGGTGCAGATGTACTATCATTAACTCCCGTCGGGCATTATTTTTGCCAGCAATATTTAGGATGTGATATTTGTGTCCAAAGAGTATTAGTCCATGATATTCTATTACTATACAAATCAGAAGTCACAGCTCCTTCAATCACAGCCTACAAAGTCACTGCCGAGCCACACCTCCCCAAACATTGCTATATAACTGTTCCAACAAATGGAAGACTGATATTTCTAACTTATATACCCTCGGGCAACTCTGCAAGAACAGACGAAATCCAACCACATCGCCCCACCCTGGTAGACCACCAGCCACTACCAGCAGCTTCACCCTACAACCTGCTGCATTATTTACAAGGGAAGTAGAACTGGTACACCTGGCTAGACTAGCAGGTAACTGGGGCAGCGCATGGAGTAAAGGCACGTGTTCCACTTCAGTACTACACTTCAGGAAGGAAATGAAAACCCACCGCTTAGAGGAGCACCCAGTATTCCTTGTACACCCAGCACCTGGTGTCTACTACTAGGCACCTCCCAATGCTCACTGCAGATGTACTCCATCTTGTAATGTTTTCCTCTTCCTTTGAGCATCCTTTCCTGGTGCACAGCAGTTTCCTGTTTCCCACCTGGGTTTTCACTATAAAGCTACGAACACAAACATGTATAAATACAAATTGGACATCCATCTGGACCCAGCCTGCACTGGTTTGTTTCCTCTTGCCCCAGCTCACATTCCCTGCCTCAGTATATCAATTCAGTGACATTACAGATAGCTATAGATGGCACAGGAAGTTTATTATTGGTGTGTTTTATTTATTTATGTGTTTATGTGTGTATTTATTTATTTATTTCCTCTAGTGGGATGGCACTTAGCCCCCTAAAGGACTTGTCACCTTCTGCTCAGAAAAACATTGTTTCACTGTGTACCGAGTTGGTATAAAAACACAGTATGCATTCTTGTCAAAGACTCATTTGGAGCCTGCCAGGGCAGCGGAGGGTACATTACTGAGCAGGGGCAGGGCAAGGGAGATGAACTATTTTGTGGAAGTTCACCCACTCTGCAAAACTATACATTTCATCCAATGTCTTTGCTTTAGGCAGGGTAGATTATTTGTGACTGGGTGTCTCGCATACATTGGGTTATACTCTTTACACAATGGAGTGATTGACTTACGATAGGCGACGACTGCGATTTGAGTGGTGGACACATTGCCCCCAGTGGTGATGGTGAAACACATTTCAATCGTGGCCCACTCGCTCATGGTGCTGCTCAAAGTAATCCACCTCCTGTTCCAGTTCGTTTTTTTATGCAGTAATGTCTCCCAGCCCCCTTTCATCATGTCGCACGTCGTGGTCCCGGTACAGTTCCAGAAGACGTGTGATCCAAACTCCACAAATTGTAGTTTCGGGCCTGCAATGGTCACCTCACAAAGCTCTTCTTCCGAACCTATAAAACCAGAACAGAAATGAAACAGAGGTGAGCTGCCATCAACACATTAGCCTTTTCAATTTGTAGTTCAGATGCAAGAAGGATCCCCATGATAAAGTCAACACCTCTATTACACATGGACAGGAATGCTGCTCCAGACAAGCAACAAAACTTGCAAGAATAGTAATAACAATGTTTAAAAATCCTGCTGTCCGAGAGCACTAAGGCTGCCACCAATGGGAAAGATTGTTACTACCTACGGGGAAGATTGCTGTTACCCACCGGCTGAGGCGCTGTTACCCACTGGTCAAGATGCCGCTGTTACCTACCAGCTGGAATGCTTTTACCCATCAGACAGAGTGCTGTTAACTAAGGGCCGAGATGCTGTTTCCCAAAGACTGAGATGGTGTACCCCCAACAACTGTGGGCTGTTATCCAGAGGCCAGCATTCTGTGATACTATTACCACACACCAGTACACTCTTTACCGTGGCCAGTGCAAGGATCTTGGCTGCACTAGACCTCCCGCCTAAATACCCGAAATGGCATGGGGTAAAAAGTGAAAGTGAAAATAAAGAGTATCTGACTATATTAATTTATGTCTAAATTTTGTTTCAATTGTTAACATATTGTCTAGCTACATTACCATCCTGACTAACCTTTGAATCTGCAAATTTGTGTCGGTACTCATGTCAGGATTATAACAGTTGATGTGCTTTCTCCAAAATACATGGTAACAGTATTAACTGGAGTACATGTACAAATATTCGAACTTCGTGATAGTGAAATTATTCCACTATGGTTGCAATATGTTTATATTATGAAGTACCCGAGTACAGCATTTCATGTGAATTATTCATTCTACATTTCAGGATGTGCATCAACATTCAGCTACATACATAATGTTTTTATTGATGTTTTATTCAGCAATAACAAACATTTCCAAATTATGGGGTCGATTAGGATCGCGGACGGACTTGAGTCCGTCCGCGACCCCTGAGTATGAGGGAACGTCCGCATGGGCTGCGGCGTTCCCTCATGTGCGATTAGGATGTGACCGCCACCCTGGCGGTCACATCCTGGATATTTAACATTGCGGCGGGTGCTGCTTCAAGCAGCACCCGCCGCAATGTTAAAAGTGCATGTGTAACATTTACATGCA
Organism: Lissotriton vulgaris; assembly: GCF_964263255.1. Taxonomy (NCBI): domain Eukaryota; kingdom Metazoa; phylum Chordata; class Amphibia; order Caudata; family Salamandridae; genus Lissotriton; species Lissotriton vulgaris. The sequence continues at coordinate 929,422,749 of NC_141685.1, read as the reverse complement.
CAAAGCGGCAGGCACCGCGCGGTGCCTGCCGCATTGTGCATGTAAATGCTGGGGGGTACCATAGGTACCCCCCATGTGCACCCCCCACCCACCAACACCCTGGGGGCCCGCAACGGGACCCCAAAAGCAAAAGTACACATGCTTTTCCACGGCGGAAAAACCGCCGCGGAAAAGCATGTTTTCAAATGCATCCTAATTTGGCCGGCGGTGTCTGATAGACACTGCCAGCCAAATGAGAGCTTTTCCGCCGCGGTTGTAATCCGACCGCGGCGGAAAAGCAGCGGACAGAAACCAAGACCCACCAGCCATCGTAATGTGGCGGTGGGTCTTTGGTGAGTCCGCAGAGGATTTCCTGCCTCCTCCGGGCCGGAGGTGGCTTCCGCCGGCCCGGAGGAGGCGGAAAATCCTCCATCCTAATCGGCCCCTATATTTCCAGCACAAGTACATACGTGGAGGCACGACAATACAGCGCATGGTAAGAGAAGATGGGCATATTACACAGGCAAAATGTATTCTTATTAGCATCAGTCTCTGACTTAGTTTTTCGTAGGCCACTAGAATGGTCAGCAAAAGGCCTGTTCCCAGCATGGTTTGTATCGATCAGGTTAATTATGGCCAAATTCCGGGATTGCGGTTGGAGTGAGGATGAACTTTTGATACAGGGACACGTACTCGTGCCTACCGATTGTATTTTTGGCCAATGAATAATTTTGAAACTTTTTGATTGCCTACTTCGTGGTGAAGTCCGAGTAGGAGACTTCATACAATACCATATGATTGATTACCATTGTATTATTGGAAAGAGCTTATAGGAATACGATTTGGGATAATTTTGGATGATTACGCTATCCATATCATGTGAATTTCTTTCTTAACTTATCTTTCATTTATGCTGAGACCATAGTGTTATGGTTTTTGGAACTATCTCTAAGTCCTGATGAAGTCAAATGTGCATTTTTACAATGCTTGACGAAACACGTGTTGGCTGCTGAGAATACCTTTTGATTTGGAGGATAACTAATAAATACAGAATTGGAACTTTGACTAGGATTGAACTTTGAACCCCGGTGTCACCTTACTTCTGGAGACCTATCGAGTGGATTTCAACTTGATCAGGATTATTTTATGACCAGTGTCTTATTACTTGGACTTATTGACATACATGTTTCACTAAGTTTGCTTTTGACTCTATTGTTGAGTGCTCCGTGAGAACTTTATAAGGTTTATTATTGCCACAACCTGAAGAGAGAATGAGCATAAAATCCATAAGGCACAATTTAGTTACATAATTGGTTATCACACTATTCAATCCTCAGAGTATTAGCGTTTATATTACATGTGCTGGTATAGGTACTTTATGTGGGTGCTGAAGCTGTGTTACCATGTACCGGTAGTGGGTGCTCCAACAGGTACATAGTGAGTGGGGCCCATATATCTCGTGGTCTGGAGGGCGCGGGAATCAATTCATCATATGTATTCAACTGTTCTTGCCACAGGATCAGATCCCCTAGCCAATCCTTAACTGTGGGAGCCCTACCCCTGCCCCATCTGCAGGCCACCCTACGTATGGATAATAAAATGCTAAAATCAACGAACTTGCGTTGGGTAATTGGGATCAACTCAGTGTATCCCTGCATAGCTAGCACAGGGGACATCTGTAATTCCAGCAGGGTCATATGCGTCAGGGCTTTAAATATCTGCTGCCAGTACTCATATACTACCCCACAGGACCATGCCAAATTAAGGCAATCTGCATCGTCTGTGTTACACCTATCACATCTTGCATGGTCTCGTAGGCCATAGCTGTGCAGTCTGGCAGGAGTATAATATGTTTGATAAAGGTTTTCATAGTGTTTGATGCGGAGTCGGCTGTTTGAAGAGATTAGCCCTGTCTGCTTGCAGCAGTAATCCCATTGCTGGTCCGTGATATCGCATCCTAGTTCCATGCACCATTTAGCACGAGCTGGGCAGGGCTTATATTCAATGTCTGTGTATAAGCAATGGTATAGAGTCCACACTCGATGGGAGGTATCATGGGCGCGCAGCACATGATGTAGTGGTGCCATTGTAGGAGGTTCTCTGGGGTATGACGGAGTGTGCTCTCGAATACCCTGTCTCAGCCTGACATACAGAAATATATTCATAGCGGAGGCTTGTGCTTTTGGAAAAAGTTGTGTCATGTTCTTAAAGGAAACATTATGATAAAGGTCGCCCCAGCTATGAATCTGGAATTTGGATTTGGCCTTGGAGAAAATTCCTTCGGATAACAGTGGCATCTGTGGGTGATATGTAAGGGGGAGCGCAGGAGAATATAGCATTGGTACCTTAAGTATTTGGAGGAGGCGCTGCCAGGCTCTAATAGTGCAGTCTACTGAAGTCGGCCCTACAGCCCTTTGTTCAGGGACAGCTAAGATTACTCCATCCAGCGGGATTGGATGTGCCAACCAATGCTCTGTTGCAACCTGAGGTGTGTATCTGGTGGGATGGAACCAATGCTGTGCAAAGTGTGCTTGTGGGCACAGATAATACAGCTCAAAATTCGATACGTCAAATCCCCCTTGTGAATATGGCCGAGTGAGGATCTCCCACTGTAGCCGAGGTTGCTTGCCTCCCCAGACCAGTCAGGGGCGGCTCTAGGCTCATGGGGGCCCTGGGCAGGGAGCGTAGGTGGGAGGCCCCGGAAGAGGGGGTCCAGGCAGGGCGGAGCGCAGAGGCCAGTGAAGAGGGGGGGGGGGTCAGGGTGGTTGGCGTTGGAACAGAGCCGGAGGCCACCAAATCCCTGCCAGGGGCCGCCATGCAAATATGTATCCATCCTCAGAGGATTATTATATTAAGGATATATATTGGTGTGGTGGCCCCTGGGGTTTGGTGGCCCTGTGCAGTTGCGCAGCTTTCACATGCCTAAGGCCGCCCCTGGACCAGTCGTATGAGCTCTATTCTAAGCATGCTAAAGAAGGGTCGCCCTGGGTATAGGGGAATGTATACAAAAATTATAGACATTTGGGAAGTGTTATCATTTTGAAATGCGGGATGCGTCCAGCCATTGTGAGGGGCAAGGCTATCCACCTAGTAATACAATTGGTGACCTATTATAATGCACAACCATAATTACTACGCATGAGCTCTGCACGATCATTGGTGACGTGCACCCCTAAATATTTCACCTGTTCAGCACACCAGACTATAAGGTAGTCGGTAGCAAAAGGCTTCGCAGCTGCAGTAAGTGGAAATAATTGCGATTTAGCCCAATTTATGGTGATACCAGACAGTCTACCGAATCATATAAATTCGCGCAGCAACAGGTTGAGGTTATGGATTGGGTCTTTTACGTATAAAGTGACGTAGTCTGCATATAAAGAGACTAAGATGGGGCGCAGAAAACACTGGAGGGCTTTTTCCGAATGATGTTGCCGGAGGCTTACAGCGAGTGGCTCGATTAAAAGGGCAAATAGAAGCGGGGAAAGAGGAGGAGATGTGTCCATTTATGCGCACCCTGGCCATGTGGGAGGTATATAGTAGCTAGATCCATGATAAAAACCTGATTGGGAATCCCATGCACTGCAGTACGGTGAACAGGTAGTCCCACTCCACCCAGTCAAAGCTTTCGTGGCCTCTAATAGGGCCGCCAGGATTGCCAGTTGCGGGTCAACATTGTGCATAATTGAAAACAATGTACGCAAATTGTGAGATGTTGCTCTACCCGGTATAAAACCCGCTTGATTCGGTAAAACCAATTTCTCCATTAATAGACTGAGTCTATTTGCCAAAAGCTTAGCCAGTATCTTCACATCCGTATTAATTAGGGAGAGTGGTCCATACGAATTACAACAATCTGTAGGTTTATCAGGTTTTAACGGGGAGATAATAAGAGCTTCTCTCATAGAGGCCGGTAAAAGATGAGTCTCTAGTGATTTCTCATAGACTTCCCTTAAAATGGGAATCAGCTGTTCAATGTAGGCTTTGTAAAAGTCTACTGGTAGCCCGTCAGACCCCGGGGCCTTACCGGATTTCATTTGCATAATCGCTTCTTTAAACTCTTCTACCTCGAAGGGTGTAGCTAGAAACTCTTGTTGCGTGTCTCCCAGCCAACCCAAGGTGATGTAATTTAGACAGGGGCTAAAGTCCGGGGGGGCAGTGTGTTTGGAGGTATACAGTGTTTCATAGTATGAGGTGAATGTGTTGAGAATATTGCGACAGTCCTTATGGCACGTTCCAGCCGCATCCAGTATCTCCAATGTGTAATTAGAAAATGTTGGCTTTTGTGTGCGCTGAGCTGGTGCCCTGCCTGGCCTCTCACCCTCACCATAACGGCGTGCAGTGAAATGTTTCCCCCGAAACCGGGTCTCTCGCTCTGCAGTGTCTATATATTCAGTGAGTTTATGTTTCCAACTTCTTGAGTTCTCCCTCCAGTTTACGTAAAGTACGCCTTTTGTATCTAAGCACCCTAAAGCTCTTTGCCATTCAGAAACTGTCACTTTAAAAGCTTCCCAAAGAGTACCCATACTAGACACCGACCCCTTATTGCGGGAAAAAATTCTGAGATCTCTTCTCCCAATTCGGCCTTAAATATTGTATCTAAGAGTGCCTCGGGTACCAGTCTCCAACTGAACGGGGGCTGTAATGCAGGGGAGAATTATCTACAAGAACATGGGCGAGTGGTCCGAAAATGTTATAGCCATATGCATCACGGATGTTATCCAAGGGGCTACCCCTCTGGTAACTAACCAATAGTCTAGACGGGACCAGGCAGCTCAGGCAGTGGTGTGATACGTGCCTTCCCTCCTCCCAGGGTGCCAGTGTCGCCATGTATCAACTAATCCATGGTCCTGGAGCAACTGTGTAAGGGCCTCCTGCATCCGCATGTAATGGTGTGTTTGGGAATGAGAACGATCCAGCGCAGGGCACAATGTTGCATTAAAATCCCCTCCCCATAGGATATGTGTTGAGCCAACTTTTAAAATCTGTCCCGAAAGGCAGATGTAGTAGTCAGCGTCATCACTGTTGGGACAATAGCAACATACCAATGTGAGGGACTGCATACCCAGAGTGCCCCACCTACCCGCGGAATCGCTCAGTTAGCCTCCCAAGACAAAAGGGGTGCCTTTTTTAATTAATAGTAACGTGCCTCTCGAGTATGAAGAGTAGGAGGAGAATATCCTTATCAACGCCCATCTAGTTACAAAGCTGGACTCGCCATGAGTGGTTGTGTGTGTTTCCTGAAGTGTGGCTATGTGTATTTGGTGTCGGTACATGTAGGATAAAAGCTGTATACATTTGGGGAATCTTCCAGGCCTCTGACATTCTATGTGAGTAGATTTATCTTCAGGGGTACATGTCGGAAATTAAGAGTGTATGATGCAATATGCGAGGACCGTACTGTAAGCCGTGCCTTGTGTACCGATGTATCCAATTAGTGCTGTATCATTTTGAAACAGTGTAAGTATTACAACCGAAACTTCACCAACCCCTACCCACCATGGCACTCCAATCATGCAGGGAGTCACCCTCCCATCTAAACCCCAGTTTAACTGCGGGGACTACTGAAATACCGCGGCTTCCGACGTGATTGCCAGTCCGCGCTGTATCAGACCCCAGTCGGCGGGTGACACATGGGGAGAACATTTTGGAGAAAATAAACTACATGCAGCTGAAGTGAAAGCAGCATCCACAATTGAACGGATCCTCAACAGATTAGCAGCGGTGAGTGCAGTGGGGCACGGCTTGGCCCCCCTGGGTGTGGATCGCCCTGTGAGACTCTGCCAGGCAGCGAGTGCGGGCGCGTCTTCCCCCCCCCCCAGGCCTAACGCACAGTGTGCGGTCCCGGGCTGGGGGCCCGTTTGTATTTGAAGTGGCTGATTGGGGTCTGTGACCCGTGCAAGCGCCTGCCTTGCAGCGTGCATTACCAGTAATGGTGCCAGAGGTGTGATTTACTAGATTGCCGCCATTACCGAGTGCCCTCTTAACTCCCTCAGGTGCGAACAGCCCAACCCCTGCTGAACTCTGGATCCCCGCGGGGGATTGACGACCTGCTGGCATCAGCTTGCATTGAGGCACCACTTCCAGCGTTACACCTACATCTTATCACAAGCCATCACTGAAGCGGTGTGGAGCTGCTTGCTGAGACCACCTACCTCAGGGTAATGCAATAAACACAGCGCCCACTGTATACGTACTCCTTCGGGTTTATGGCACTGGACACCCCTCTCCCTACTTAATGCTGGATCCATGTGAGGGACTGACGGCCTTTCTACATAGGCTTACATTGAGACGCCATTTCTGAGGCCACATTTACACCCTCTGCTAAGCCTCCATTGAATTAGCGCGGAGCTGCTTGCTCAGTTCACCCGCCTCAGGATAAAGAAAAACACGCAAAGCCTACTGAACATTTACACTTTCAGAACTGTGACGCTGAACGACTCTCCTCCGTATGGGCATTGATTGGTGAGGAACTGCACGCCATACCTCACTTGCCTTTTGGGGGAGCCTTCTGGGACATGGTGTGAGATCCGGAGAACCACAATCCTTGGTAGGGTGAAAACGCATAGCCACAACTACGGCGATACAACGAATCCCTTCCCTCCTACAGTCATTGACTCTGCAGTGAGGGGGTTACATTGACGCCTGCCGGTGGACAAAATACGCGGTTACATCGCCATCCATGGCCAAACCAGACGGTAGACAGCCAAAGCTGGTCTTTGACGCCAAGAGGGTAGCCACACGCTCGAACTCTGACGACTCAACTCCAGTTTCGGGAGATATGGTGCAGACTCAGCCCCCAGCGTAGGGAGACGATGTCAAGTCGCTGCTTCTAGCTCTACAACACAGTATGACGGACTTGTCTGGGAAAATGGACACCATAAATACGCACCTTGATTTCCTCGGCCAGAAGGTCCATAAACACGACGGACAGCTGGAAGAAGCGGAGCGACGCATATCAGACAATGAGGACACTACCTTGCAGCTGCAGAATCAAGTCACCCAAATGGACAAACCACTTAAAGTCATCACAGGAAAAAATGAGGACCTGGAGGCCAGCAGTTGCTGCAATAATATCAGAATCTTGGGCATTCCAGAATTCACTAATACGGGCCGCATGGAGGAGTACTTAAAGAGGCCTATACGGGGTGCCAGTTATGACAATCCCTTCTCCTCCCAGTTCATAGTGGAACGGGCGCACCACTCCCTAGGTCCCAGACCACCTTCTGGAGGGCCCCCACGACCAATCGTGGCACGTCTCCTAAATTATCGTAACCGTGATGCTGCTCTGAAGCTGGCTAGAGAAAACAAGAATCTGCAATATGACGGAGGGGAGTTTAAGATCTTTCCAGACTTTGCTGTGGCGATGCAAGAGGCGTGTCGCAAATTTTTGGGTGTCAAGCAAAAACTCCGGAAAGCGCATATCGAATATGCCCTACTATACCCGGCATGCTTGCGGGTCACTCACTGTGGCAAAAGCAACATCTTTACTAACCTGTATCAGGTGGAGGAGTTCCTTAAATCAATCCAGCGTCGCTATCCAGGAACTACATCAGAAGATCGAGTCTCCAGATCGCCCTCTTCGCAAACAGATTGATACCCTTCCCTCTGCGGGTAGGAAATGTAGCACTGTGTAGCCATTTTTGTTTTTTCCACGGTTCCGCCTCTCCTGATGGGTCTCGCCACTCAGAGACCCCACCTCCCCTGAGGTTGGAACCCGCAGGCTCGGAGGTGATGGTGTAAAAGACCGGAAACGACACATGGAATGATGGTGACCGACTCCAGATAAGTGACTTTATTGATGCCCGGTTGTTGTTTTTATCCCCTGCTGTCTCCGCTATTTGTACTTTTTTTTCTGTTTCCCTTGACATGGCCGGAGGTAACAATCCACGATGAGCCGGGTGACCCCCCTCTCCTCCTCCCCTGGCTGGCATTTTTCTCCCACTCAAGCCACCACATACACCAGACATTTGGTGGAGGGGTTGTTTCCGTGTTGCCCTGGCGACCCCCCATATGGGAAATCCCCCTTACCACTTGTTGGTTTTTTATGCTTTAATCTTCTGTAATGTCTTAGTTGATTATGCCTACATAGTGTTAAGCCAGACAGAGCTCCAGGCAGATTACAGTGACACTCCGCCGTCCACTTCACCAGGCTCCTCCTCCCGCAACAGGCCTCAGTTACGGCCGAAATTCACACCGGAGCGAGCAATGAGTGCACACTACCGGTTCCCGGCAATCATAACCTGATGACACAGCAAGGGTAGAGGATAAATATAATATAATGGAATTAGTAGCCGGAGCCTCACAGACATGCGGCCGTATTGGTAGTGCACCACCTAGTGCCCCCTCTTGGAAATGTTTCTCATTAAGAATTGCACTGCTTTAAGATGGCCGCCGCAGAAACACTGTGTTGCCAGATATGTGATTCTTGTCCTTTTTCTGTGATTACATGTATGTATTGGAACACTTCCTGTTTACTCCTTGTGTGACCAACACAGCGAGTCTGTCGAAATGCGTTACCTGGTGTAACAAACTTCACTTTGGCACTTCCTGAGAGCGCGGATATTTCTTTCTTCTGTGCGGTACTGTCTGTCGGCTGGCTCCGCTGACATTCTGCACCACCTACCTCAGGGCCAAGGATCCTGGTAGGAGCATTTCTGTGTGTGTGTGTGTGTATATATATATATATATATATATATATATATATATATATATATATATATATATACATTCCAAATCCTGTTTTTAGAACACTCGCTCGCTCCACGCTGAATCCAAAACAGGACACGGACCCAATTCTTTTTGGTGCTTCAAATGTTTATTGCAGCCAGATGTCTGAGACGCGTTTCGCGGCGCGAACGCCGCTTGTTCACTCGACAATTACATTTGAGCGCAAAGGCTATTTAAAGTGACAGTGCTATTGTGGGTCAATGACCACGTGATTTACTAGAGTCATAGACATGGAAGAAATACATATCTTTCTGGTGTAATCCTTGTAAAATACATTTTTAGTGTATGTGATGCTGGTTAAAATCTTTAAACTTGATACATGTAAAATACATTTATACACAACAAGTTAATCATAGATTTGAGATTCATCAATAAGTAAAATACTTTTTGTAGGATTATGTTAAATTTATGTAAAATACAATAATCCATTAACCCATTGCAACACAACTATATTCCTATCAGATATAATCTCTTTTTTTCCCATGGCAATTGACAAAAAAAAGGATTTTTTGTTTTTAAAGTGCTCTGTGATAAGTGCTTCCAACAATTTAAAAAAAGAAAATTTTGTATCTTACTTATTAACTTTCCACTTTACCATTTTAGTTTAATGTACCATTTCATATATATCTACATCCCTTCTACCAGTTTATACCTCCTGTTGCAGATATCCTCTCAAACAATGTTTTTTGTATATGTACATCTCATGTTTGTTTTTCCCATTAACTTTTGTCATGTGTCCCTGCTTTACCATCATGTGGGTTTGTTTTGTGTTAGTCCCCCCCTCCCTCCAACATCGACCACTTTGTATAATAACCCCTTTGATTTCTATGCTATTTGTTAATAAAAGCCTTTCATAAAATATTTATAAATTATTTATAAAATATTTACATCATCCTGTATAATTCATATATATATACACAATATTTACAATATACAAAAATTAGTATTAATCAGGGGTGTTATAATTGCATTGATATACATATCATAGGTCTTGTTGGAGCTGTGGGTCAACTCCTTTATCTTTCTCTTTTTTTGGAACAAACACATATTGATTTATATACATGGTTTTTCTAGATTAAGCACGTGTACATATCTTCTGTAAGATTCAGTCCATTGGGGTGTTTTGAATCTAGCAGAAGGATATACCGCGTTTCTAGTTTTCGTAACCTGTTTTCTCGGTCCCCACCCCTCCTGTTAGGGGATATCGCATCTATAAGATAGAATGTTAAACCTTTGTTATTGGATGCATGATGCTTTTTGAAGTGGCGAGCCACTGGATACGTATTATCCATATTAGTTATGGCTCGTAGATGTTGCAGTATACGTACATGGGCCTGTAGTTTGCTAGACCCTACGTAATTCAACCCACATGGACAGGTTAATACGTATACTGAGTACTCGGTTTTACAGTTAAGCATTTTATTGATCACATAGGGTTTAGTCCTAAAGGGGCTCAAATAAGTCTTTGTATTTACACCATGTGTGCAGGCTTTGCAGGTAGGACATCGTTTGAAACCCTTCAGGTTCTGGTACCAGTTGGGTTTGCCAATTATTTCTGGATCTGACACCACTAGTGCATCCCTCATTGAGGGACCTCTACTGTACGTAATGGACACCCTCTGCGGTAGCAGGGGTCCTAGTACGGGATCGCTAAGGACTGTGGGCCATGCATCTTGAATAATTTTTTGTATGGTTTTATGTTGTCTGCTGTATCCTACAACTAGACGAAAATTATTCACTTCCAGATCCCCTTGGCTTGCCTGTGAACCTGTTTTTGTTTGATCAGCATTTTTGGCAATTTTACCAGCCAGTAATGTCTCTCTCTCAATTAAGTTAGTTTTTGCCATGGCCTGATTTATAGTCTTATTAGAGTAACCCCTGACTAGGAATCTCTCCTTACTCTCTTGTTGGGCTAACTCTAAGTCTTCCTGGGTACTGCATATCCTCTTTATCCTTAGCATTTCGCCATAGGGAATGCTTTTCACTAAATGGTGGGGATGTGAACTCGAGGCATGCAGTAGGGAGTTCCCTGCCGTTTTCTTTCTATGGAGTTTAGTTTGTAAGGTATTGTTGATTACAAACACCTCCGTGTCTAGGAAACTCACCCTTGTTTCACTGATCTCGGCCGTGAATTTTAAATTAAGATGATTGTTGTTTAATTCATCCAAGAAGATTTCTGCCTCTCCCTTTGTTCCATGCCAGATTACAAATAAATCATCTATAAATCTTAGCCATACTTTGACTTTGGTTCTTACAGTGTCAGCGTGTATTCTTCCCAGGACCAGTTCCTCCCATTTGCCCATGTGCAGGCATGAATAGCTTGGGGAGAAACTTGCCCCCATGGCTACGCCTTGTATTTGACAGTACAATAGATGGTTAAACATAAAGATGTTGTTGTGTAAACAAAATCTAATCATTGCTACCAGCATTACATTGTGTTGGTGGAACATGGGGGCCCTGTTGCTCAAATAATATTCTATTGCTTGTAGACCGTCTTCATGTTTTATACTGGTATATAATGATGTTACATCTATTGCCATCATAATGTATTCGCCATTCCACTGAAAGTCCTTTATCTTGTTTAAAAAGTCACTGGTGTCCCTGACATACGACTTTAATGATTTAACATATTCTTGAAGGAAGAAATCCACGTAGACTGATGTTTTCTCCAGTAAGCTGTTTCTTGCACTGATAATAGGACGCCCCGGTGGTTTGTTGCAGTCCTTATGTACTTTAGGTATAAAGTATATTGTTGGCACAGTTGGACTCTCATTTTTTAGATATTTGTACTCATTTTCACTGATGAGGTTTTTGTTTCGCCAACTCGATAATTTCTTATAGTATGTTTGGTACATTTCTTTTAATTTGCCAACATCAGTTCTGGAATAACATTGTCTGTCATTTAGTTGTTGCATGGCCTCTTTCATATATTCCTCATAAGGCCACAATACTATATTTCCCCCTTTGTCGCTGTTGCGGATTATAACCTCCTTGTTTGTAGAGAGTTTTTTCATTAGCTGGAAATACATGTGATCTTGATTTCGATGTCTTTGCATGACAGTACTTGTACCAATTTTTTTGTTCAGTTTTTTTATTTTTTGGGATACCACTTCATGAAACGTATCTATGGCGTCATGCAACATTATTGGGCAATATTTTGATTTTGGTTTGAATTGTGTCAAACCCGCTCCTTTGCTAAGTGGTGTTACTGCTCTTTGTTCTCCTGAACTGACTTGACCACTCTCTTCGTTCCATAAATCCTCCAATTCCTGTTCCATATCTAAATCTTGAGACGCTGATATGGGAAGTTGAGTTTCCTCCATTTCTTGTGAGGATTTTTTCATGGCGTATAATTTTTTTAACTTTAACTTTCTCACTCCTTTGTACACATCCATCCGGGTGTTAGGATAGTCAAAGTTATTTGGTGGACAATATGATAAGCCCAGACTCAAGGTGTTCTCCTCTTTTTGTGTTAATTTCAATTTAGACAGGTTGATTATTGTTCGTTTGTTTTCTTTTTCCAGTAGTTCCTTTTTCTTCGGGGTTGATTTGGATATTTGCCTGTGTTTTGCTGCATTGCGCCTTTGCTTGCGTTTGTGGTTTGCTCGCTTCCGTGTGTTTTAGAGCGGGTCATTGGTCTCAAAGTTGCCATTCTTTGAGAGGCTAAAATCTGCATCTCTTCCCCCGGCGATGGTGTCATTTCTGTAGTTGTTGTGGGCGCATTTCTCAATTCTGAGTCGTCATCGCTATTAGATGTATATTGGTCACTGGAAATAGTTCCAGCCTCCTCCTCTGTGGGTCGCGAACGAGCGCTGGCAGTAGGACCTTTGCCTCGCCCCATTCTCTGCTGTTGTTGGTTTTTTCGTATGTTGTCAAATTTTCGGGCAAAGGTGAAAATCTGTCCTACTTCATAGTCAACCTTATCGCGTTGAAATTTGTGTGTTTTTCTGTCTTTTATTTTATCTTCCTCCTTCTTTAGTCTGGTTGCTATTTCTTTTCTAAGGTGAGCTATTTCTTCTTCTTGACCCATATTTGCTAGCTCTCCGTTAATAGCGTCAATTTCAGTTAAAAGGCGTGCCCTGTCAATGTCCGCATATTTTATTAGCAGTAATGTTAGTCTCCTTGAGGAGTCAAGATTCACTTCCGCCCATTCTCGCATCAAACCTGGGTTAGGCTCCTCATAAGTGGGTGCTGTTAAAATGCGAAGCCCTCCGGGGATTCTTCCCACCTCTATATAACTCTGGAGGGATCTTGACTCCCACCACTTTGACATTTCGAGTCTCATTTTTTTCTCAAGGTGTTTCATTTTAACTGCCACAGAATCTGGTAGATTGGATGTATTCCTCTCTTTAGGTTTGGTACTGCTGCTAGTTGCAGGGACGTCTTTGAACATTCCCACAGCAGCTGCCTCCCTCTCCTTTACTGTGTCGCTCGACATCTTGGCTTTCACTCACAGTTTATTCATACGACCTTTGTATATTTGTAAGCGCAGGTCCACTTCTTATATTTTAACGCGCTTACTTGCGGTCGAATTGCACACACTCCTCCTCCCCGCAATGCCACTTCTGAACTGTACCTTCAACTGTCACGACCTCGGGGCTCCTTGCTTTCTGCGAGCGCTGTTACACCCTCGCATCCGGCCGGTGTCCTCGCGCGGTTCTCCGTTTTCCAGGTACGTTGCTGTCGTCCTTGGTGCAGGGGGGGGCCGCAGTATTTCCTTCCCAGGATAGTTGTCATCCGCCGGGAACACCTACCTCAGGGCCAAGGATCCTGGTAGGAGCATTTCTGTGTGTGTGTGTGTGTATATATTCGTCTGCCGGAATAAAAATTCCATAACAGAAGCTTTGGGTGTCCTGCTTTTTCTTCATATGCACGAAGATTATTGGAAAGAATACGGTAGCCTGCCGGTGGCTATAGCGGGACCGCCCATCGACAGCCGCACTCGTTCACCGGCATTGGTGGAAAGATATATATATATATATATATATATATATATATATATATATATATATATATATATATATTACCTACTGGCGGTCGCCAGTAGGTATATATAGTTAGGATTTTTTTGAATAGGGATTTCTGAAAATTCTATGTTGAATAACGTTGATGGACGGAATTGGCTGAAATTTTCAGGAAAATGGCACATTTTGTTTCTGAGCGTCCCCTGAAAGTTTGGGGGGGTTTCGTCAAGCGGGGGCCGAGAAAAAAGGGGGGTCCCAAAACATGTTTTTAACATTGAGTTTTCCATAGGGCGGTTGGACTCACTTTTAGCTCGAACGGCTGAATGGATTTCCACAAAACTTGGCAAAATTGTAGGGACTGGTAGCCCGATGTGCCTTTGCTATGTCTCAAGATATGTGCTCCAGTGGATTTTGAGAAATTAACTTTAAAAAAAATATATATATCTGTGACAGCGTCCCGGTTAGCGCCCCAGTTCGCGTACCAGACGCGTAACGGAACTTCGCGAGGAGAAGCGGATTGGCTCTCCGGTGACTCTCAACATTCTAAACAGTCCTGAGCGGCCGCCATCTTGTCTCTCTGTAGGATCGAGAGACAAGAGGTGGAAATAAACGAAGGGGGAAATGAATGAAAGGGGCAAGGTAGACCCCTCCTGACCCCCTAGGATTGATGTGGGGGCTATTAAAGGGTCCAGCGGGGCAAAAAAATAAAATACATTTTTTTCGATTTTTCAATATGTAAGACATATTTTAACTTTACAGAAACATACAGTCACTGGATGTTGTCATCAGTGATGTCATTTGAGATGTCATCAGTGATGTCATCAGTGATGTCACTGACCATGTCATGAATGATGTAATATGTGACATGATCAGCAGTGGATTGCGGGTGCGCGATATATAGTTAGTGCAACTAACTATATATGCAAATTTCAATGGTTTTGTGTGAGTAAAATAAGGTTTTGTAAATGCTAATTCCTAACTATATATGGTCTATAACCTATGGTTTTTTCAGTGAATATATATATATATATATATAATTTATATATATATATATATACATACTTCCTTTCATTAGGTCCCACGGCTCATGTGTAGAAAAGGGCTTGCATTGATGAAAAAAGTAGGCAACACTGATCGAAGTAAGTCTCCTCTATGGTGACCTCTGCACAGAAGCCCAGCTCCAACGCACAACCCTTGGTGTCCATGCTGGATTTTGATAAGACACATGCCAAAATGTGCAGTGTCAAGGATTATCCAGAATTCTGACCATCGCTCCAAATTGCTGTGATGAGAAAACATGTCATCCTGGCACTCTTCCTTGGAGGTCCTGTGCCTGTGGCTGGACATATGGGGGCGTGCAACAGAAAGATGTTTTCTATTCTCGGGAAGCTCCTGGGAAAGTGTGTCAAAGGAAGAAGCAGGGATGAGAGGGGCACAAAAAATAGGGGTGCAGTTGATAAGAGGAGGCAATGGTTATAAGGACATATGGGGTTAAAACCATACCTGCATCATGGAGGGATGCTTGGGCCAAACAAACCACATGAAAGACAATAAACCCACCAAAGATCTATAAAATGATCATTGTGGCAATTTATGCAGTACACATCAATCAATGAGATGTTGTGTGTCCCTTAAATATTAGGTGTCATTAACCCATATCCATTGCATATGTGAATATAGAGTGTGCTTAGAATCACAGACATGAAGCATGATGTTTTATTTTCATATGTGACAACTTGAAAGTGGCCCAGCGGCAGACTTCATTAGTGTGGGGCTGCGCTGGGCAGAGCAAAAGCCTAGCACATGGCGTAGGCAACAAAAAACTGAGATTCACACTTGTTTCTGAATTTATACCCTTGAGCTGCGCCCAGCTCAAAGGGTTGCGTGTATCATTTCCTGCGCCAGGGGTCTTCCGTAGGGGTCGTGTGGCTCACTACATACTCACCAACTTTAGTCCATTTCAGAAACTCTTTTTATAGGCCACAAGGTGCTTACAAAGTCTCTGAGCCTTTGGCTAGGCTGAGTATTTTGGCCTTAGGTTGTATGGTTGGCTTCTGATGGGGCTGGCGAGTTCTGTGGGCTTTGCCAGATCCGTTTCCACACCTGCTTCTGCCAGGGTTTGCCATTTGGGGACTTACGACCCTGTGGTGTGCCTCCTTGGCTGTACACCCTGGGGGCACCTGTCGCCGGTAACTAGAGTACCAATCCAGCCTCATCTTCTTCACCATGGTTCCTACCACCTTTGTCACAGTCCATGTTACTTGCATGTCAGGATGTATGGAACTTCCACCCTGTCTAGCGATTGCATATAGTACCTGATCTCCGGGGTTTAAGTGACGGCTGTGTGCTTGTCCTTTGCGGCTCACTTTCATTATTCTGTCTTCTCCACCTTTGCATGCTTTCTATGGTGGTGCCCACCCTGGGTGGGTTGGCATTGTGTCTCACCTGTTCCTTCTTAGCATTAGTATTCATGGTGAGCACCTTGTTGTGCAGTGTTGGGTTCCTTGGTACTCCCTGAGAAGCACATGGAGGCTAATTTCTGGGTCTGACTCTTCTTGTACTGCAATTCGTAGTGCTTTGTTTAGGGTGCACATGAAGGGCTTGACATCGCCCTTGTGCTGCGGCCACTGAGGAATGATTCACTGGTGTCATATGCCCAAGTGCTTCAGGAAGTTGTGGAATTCTGACACTTGGAAATATGGGCTTCAACTGTTCTGATCTCCTCCGGGATGTCAAATCGAATTGTCAAAGAGTGCTGGCACTTCTGGCTAGTGCTGAGAGAGAAGGGGTCCCAGTGAAAGAATAACAATTACAAATTATAGACAAAAAATGAGTGATACACTGAATTAATCTACACTGTTTCATTCACAATGTAGATATAACCAGGATATAGTATCCGATAGTAACCATTTCAAAAACGTTGTGTAGCGCCCCAGAGGACAAGGGAAAAGTGATAAGGTGAGGATAGTGTGTGTGGGGATTTGTGACAATAAAATCAGGCAGTAATCTGAACACATTTATAAGTCAATAAGAGTATAAAGAAAACCATTAATGTAAATATATCACTTGATCAATAACATGCCCCATGTGTTACATAAATGTCACAATTTCGGGTGGGGGGCTGATAGGAAGAGGACAGTTGTCGACGTTTCGACCCTCAAGTAGTGCAGGGATTAGTGGAGCCCTTGCTGCGGGGTCTTCATCAGGACAGGGCAGGGGCTGGCAACCTGTTAATACATATCAAGGATTGGTTTCAGGTTACTAAACCTTTTTTTTTAAAAAGGGTAACGTAGTCAACTTATTCAGATTAGCACACACTATAGAGGAGCATACAAATTTATTCGGTGCTCATCATCATTGTCATTGTAGACAAGCCACTTGAACCTCATTGTGGGGAACATGAATCCCTATAGAGTTAAACAAAAGGTTTATATAACATTTAACTAGAATTGCTGCGATGAGAATGGAAAATCAATTTAATTGACAGCGTAGGCTGTTTTTGAACATGTATAGGAAATTTAAAAACTTACATCATGAATATTAACATCAGCGTTACGGTGGGATCCAAAATCAGGCCCGGGGACGCTAGGCACTGGGAATCTGGAGAAACATCTAAGGCATTGGGGAACTACGTTAGGTACCGCAATGTGGACCTGAGATGGTACTTGTAATAATTTAAATTAAATTTAACCAGCCCGAGGCTTACCGAGAGGTGTTTGCTTGCATTTATCGTCCCCACGAAGTTGGCGGTGCTGTGAACGTATCAGGAGGCACACGCTGGGGAAGAAAGGGAGAGCCAAGATTCATATTATGGCGCTTGTCGAGAGAGTTCGTATCGGAAATTGTATCTAAGGGTCATTAAGTTAAAGCGTCGGGGCGCTTACCGGAGTGAAAGTTGATCCGGCGTCTTCTCGATCGTTTCTGCTATGGCGGACGGGCTTCCTGCGTTGTCAGTAACCACGGAGACGGAGTCACGTGACCGCTCCGTCTTATACGGAAACCGTGAAAAGACTTCAAAGTGTCAAACCCATAGTTCGTGGTTATTAATAACACTGAAATTTCAGCGATGCGAACATCGTGCGATCATTATGTAGGCACTTCTGGCTAAGCACGCAATGGGAACAGACGTGTTGAGGTAGAGCTCCGATCCGAGCTCCATCTCCCCAGGCCATTACTCGGCCATAATTCTCCTGAACCGGCCTCCACTTACAGCGCTGTGAGGGGGCATCAGCGACCACTGGCTGGCGAAGTTTGGGGCCCATCGGACGCATCCGGCCGCACCGGTGGTTTTAGCCATGATGCGGCCGCTTCGAGGTGACTTAGCAGGTGGGCCTGCTGAGGAGAGCCCGGGGCTTCTGGGAGCATACGAGGCCCTGAAACGAGGCCTGGAGGTGAAAGGCACGCAGTGTATCTGGAGCGCTGCACACTGCGGAGACGCTTACTGCGACGGCCTGGGAGTGAATTGGGGTCGCTCCCAGCTGTCACCTGTTGGGCTGGGACTGCCCGGGGTGCGGCGGGGTGCAGGCACTGTCTGTGTGGAGCTAGTGGGGTGCTCCCCCCCCACTCGCACACATAACGGGCTCTCTGGGAGGGGGTCCGGACCCGAGAAAGAAACCAACTGGCGGACTTAGTGGCCCAGCGGATGCTCCCGGCTGCGCCAGTGATTGGGGGAGCGGCGTTGCTGCCCCTGGCGTGTCCTGACCCGCGGGACTACTGGCGAGCGGCCGGGGCCTCTATGAGCGGTCGGGGCCCCGGGTTGTGGCCTTGAGAAAAAGAAGCCTCCAGGTTAACGGAGGCGCTGCGCTCCGTGAAGAAGACTGCTGCGGTGACACAGAGGCGCACCGAGGTCAGACCCCACACCAAGCATTTGCCTGACCCGGGAGGGCCCCGCCTGCGCCGCGGTGTCGAGAACAGCATTGCGACGCGCGGGGCGCTGTACACGCCATCGGCCGCTGGGTGCCCTGCGGATCTGGGGCTGCCGGAGAGAGTCGGGGTGAGGACACTGTCCACGTGGGGCTGGCTCGGCGCCCCCACCCCCACCTTTCCCCCGCATGCACACAATACAGACTCCCTGGGAATGGATTCCGGCCTGTGAACAGTGCTGGTGGAGACGCATATCCAGCTCATTGCCCAGCATAGCGCGCCGCACTGGACGGCATTGAAGGAGGATGCCAGCGGGCCCCCCTTGTTTGAAGCGCCCAGTGGGGGTATCCCTCTTATGACCTGCTGCACCTGAGCGCCTGCCCTTCTCCGCCTCCTCTGGTTCAGTCCGGAGCTCTACAATTCATTGACCACTGTCACGTTGGACGCCAGCTCCCTACTTACCACGCTGCCAATGTCTGGAGGCACCAGGACAAGGACTGGCTCTAGCAGCATGCAATCGAAGGGGAGAATGGAGAAGTCCACGAAAACGACAGACTCTGACCCAACGGCAGCTAAACTTGATGCAATGCTGGCGGCCATGGAGCACCCGCACCTCACCCGCACCTCCCTAGAAGCCAAGATAGATTGTGTGGCTGTCGATCTAACACACCTGTGCACTGACCACAAGAAATTAGCGGAACGCACCACTACCTTGGAGAGCAATGTGGCGGATCTTACACCACGAGTGGCCCAGTCTGACAAGCAGATACAAGATCTACTAAACAGAGTTGAATTCTTAGAGGACCGTGCTGAGGATGCAGAAGGGCGGGCACAGTGGAAACCAATAAAAGATATAAAAAAAAAAAAAAGATTGCCGGCACTTCTAGTGCTGGGCCAACCTTGGAGAGTGCCTTTGACTCTGTCAGTTCTACTATGGGGTATCTTGAGTGGCAGCCCATTATTAACATCGTGGTGTGTCCATCTGGAAAGGTGCTAAAGTCCAGGCTGATCTTTGCCCATGGTGTACCACAGTGTTCTTCACTGACTACCTGTGCAGGGGCTTCTGCTCCGCCTGTCATTTGGCATGCAAGGCAATGCCTCACTAGGTCGTCTATGGCCCCCTCTAGTCCGGGAAATCATACCTTTTCCCTTTGGTGATTTTTCATCTTAGCCGCTCCTTGGTGCCCATTGTAGGCAAATTTGTTGACTTGCTGTGCCAGTGATCTGGTCTCACTATGAATGTCAGGAAAAAGAAAGAATCCGCCTTCACAGGTGAGAGAGAAGGGTGTCACCTGCCAAATAATAATACTGGGACGTAAATGCGTCCCATAAATGATAATAACACCACAATAAATACAAATTCAGGGAGAATGCCACAACCATATAGGTACACACAAACAACATTTTTTTTAATAATAAACAAACTTAGAATTTTTTAAAGATACAGTCAATACAATCCATTTAATTTGTTAAAGAATGCATCAAAGGTGGACATATAACAAACAAATATATTATATGCTGCAAAACTTTTTCATATAACAAATAGATATTATAGTTATTTTTTGGCCATTTTACAGCCAATACCAAAATTGCGAACCAAGAAAATATTGCATCCCCACAAACAGAGGTGTCAGTAATAAAAAACAGGCTCCAACCACATACACAAATGCTCTCATCCATCTAAATGCACACACATTCAAACCTGCTCACACACAACAATGACCCTACAACTACATTCAAACAAGGAAAAGCAGAGACCAACAATTAATAGTAAAGTCAAGTCAGTCAAGTCAAGTCAAGTCAAGTCAAGAGATTTATATAGCGCGCTACATACCCAGAGGGTCTCAAGGCGCTTGAAGAAGGGTGGGGAATTACTTGTGGGCAATAGTACATAATTATTAACAAGGAATTCTTGCCCAGTGGTCTCTGTCTTGCACGGTGCCGACGCGCGTTTTCGTGCTAGGCTAACAAGTAGCCATCACCTTCCTCAGGGCACTAAAAATATAAATCTCTGTTAATTGGCAATAAACGTGGGGGAGAAACAAGGCAAAGCAGCAACAATATTTATACGTAGAGATTCAATTGGTGGCACGGATCCCAAATCAAATATATTCTGTGTATAGCCGATCCATCAAAATGTAAATCGGAGAAAGCAGACCCCTAAAGCGAGCTCCGCGGAAGACGAGCTGAGTGTAAAATAGATGCAATTATCCAAGCAAGATAGAGGGTTGGTGGCTCAAGAAAAACAGCTTCCTCCAGGCGAAAACATATGGGAACTAGTTAAGCGGGCTGGTAAATGTAGAGCTCAAGCCCAGCGACTTCCTGCTCAGGTCAGGATAGGTGACTCCAGTTCAGGATCAAGCGTGAGGCAACAGGTCAAAGAATATAAGTTCATAGAATCTCATGAGGTTTGCGTCACGCTCCAACAGTCGCACCCAGCCGGACGAAAGAGGCGAAGAGAGTCCATGGATCCCCGGGGTAGATGGCAGGTAGGAATGGCGGTTTGAAGGAGTCAGAGTCCCGGGCTCCAGGTGCATGTCGCGGCGTCCGTCAACGTCATAGCTTGAGACCTTTCGGTGTGGTACTCAGCTCATTTCTGACTCTCCAGGTTTGTGTTACTCTCTCCTTGTCTGGGAAGCCGCACTGGTTGGCATCATTTAAGAACAGTCTCCATGCTCCGTCACAGAGTGTGATAATGACATTCTGAAGCGCAGTCCTCTGATGTCACCTGGCTTATCTCCTGGAGGTGAAGTGCCCTTGGGCAAGCACCTTGGATCCTGAGCGTTAGGCATTCCCAACTGTCAGGATCTGAGGCTGGGTTTTCCTCTAGGATGGGATGCTGTGAGAGGAAGTGTGTGGGGTTCCTAGACCAATGGCAGTAAATAACGTTGAAACTGTACTGTTGCAGATGTATCACCCAATGCTCAATTTGAGGTGGGATGTTGTGCGCTGCTTTAGAATAGGGGCCCTAGTGGTCAGTTACCACCTGAAATGGTCACCCACACAAATACAGGTGGAAGTGTTCGCAGCCGCATTTAATTGAGAGTGTCTTTCAATTTGGGCGTATCTTGCTTCGATTGGGGTGATAGCTCTGTTGGACAAGGTGAAGTGTTCCCATTGCCCAGGTTACACTTCCTGAGTTAGTACTGCCCTCTGTCCTACAGAGCTTGCATTCACAATCCATTTTGTTTTCCTCTCTGGATCGAAGTAGGCCATTGTCGCTTTGTCTAGCAGTGCGTTCTTGATCTTTTCAAACGACTCTGCTTCCTTGGGGCCCCAGTTCCACTTAGTGTCAGCCTTCATCAGGGCTGTGAGCTGTCCTGGTAGTAATGCGAGGTTGAGTATGAAACAGCCACATTAGGTTGCCATATAGAGAAAACTACGTACTTCTGTTGCATTTCTAGGGGCTGGGGTTTGTTGGATTGCTTGGGATTTACACTGTTCTACCTGGGTGCTGTTGTTCATCAAGGTGTATCTGAAGAATTGTATTTTGGTTTAAAAAACACGCTCTTCTTTCAAAGGAGGGTAAGGCTGTGGTCTCTGAGCCACTTCCAGCTTTCTCAGAGCCAGTAATGGAGGTCTTCTATGGTCGTCGAATAGATGAGGAAATTGTCACATATATTGATGATGCCTTGGAAGCCAGACACTTCTTCTTAGTGGTTAATTTGTAAAACAAAATAAGCACCAGGGTTCTCATCAAGAGGCAGCTTGCACCTGCCCATTTCTCCTGTGAGTGCAGCCTAAAACAGAACCAACTGCTAGCCATGAAAGTGGGGAGAGGATGTGGTGTAATGGCCAGAGCTGCTGACTTCGGAGCTGGTGACCCGAGGTGCCGATTAGGATTGCGGAGAATTCGCATCCTCCGGGCCGGCGGAAGCCACCGCCGGCCCGGAGGATGCGGATTCACCGCTGCGGTAATTGCAAAGACCCCCCGCCAGATTAGGATGGCAGGGGGGTCAACTGTGGATGTGAAGACCGTCCGCCGCTTTTTCGCTGCGGTCCCGCAGTGGAAAAGCTTTAATATGGTGGCGGTGTCTATCAGACACTGCCAGCCATATTAGGATTCATGCGGAAACATGCTTTTCCACTGTGGGTTTTCCACTGTGGAAAAGCATGGGGTCTTTGGTGTTTGGGGGCCCGTTGCGGGCCCCCAGGGTGTCGGGGGTGGGGGGTGCGCATGGGGGTCCCTACGGTACCCCCCAGCATTTACATGCACAAAGCGGCAGGCACCAACCGTAAGGTTAAAGGAACAGGATGTGACCGCCAGGGTGGCGGTCACATCCTAGTTTGCATGGAGGGACCGCCGCTGCCCATGCGAACGGTCCCTCTTCCTCGGGGGTGGCGGACGGACGCCATCCTAATGACCCCCCCAGGTTCGAGTCTCGACATCGGCTTAACATCCTGTGATTCTGAGTAAATCACGTAATCTCCCTGTGCCTACCATAAATGAATGTGTCCGTGACTGGTGCTCATGAAAAGCGCAGGTGTTGATGATTAAGTGCAGGTGCTGAGCACCGGAAACCACAGGTTTAAATTAAGCACTGCTTCTTCTGTTGACGAGATCCCAAACTTTAGCTGTTTGTATCTCCTCAGGCCGACATGGGTTGAGAAGGAGGTGGTGATGTACCGGCTGCTTTCATCCAGTTGTAATTTGTGGCACCCTGTATTCAGGTCAAGTTTGAAAAACAATCTAGCCCATTGAGGTTGGCGATTATGTCGTCCATGGTGGGCTTAATGTATTGTTCCCTCTTGATCATCTTGCTGGAGAAAAGCATATTGATGCATAGCTGATTTTGCCAGCTTGTTTTTTTTTTATTTTTTTTTAGCAATCAGGGAAACCCACAGGGTGGGCCCAGAAACCTTCTCTTTTTAAAAAAAAATATTTTTATTAAGCACTTTGCCCCCGTATAAACATGTACAGAGCACTTATCTTATAAACAAAAAAAAAACATGTTAAATAATACTTAGTACAGACTAATACAGTGTAGATACCTTCATTACATTCTTAAATGATCATACTTTTATAGATAGATATCGGGCAAAGAAAGGCAATCAAACAAGGAAAGAAAGGAAAGATAAAACCATACAGGTAAACTAGGTTAGTAGCATCCGATTAACTAATATTTCCCTCCTTCCATCGTGTGATAGGTTCCCAGATTTGTATTCCCAGCTTTTTTCCCTTTTTTCCCTTTCTTGCATATATTGCAATTTCTAAATTATATATTGACAACAGTTTACCTAACCACTGGGAGTATGTCGGTGGCAAAGGATCTAACCATGCCGAGGCTATACATAATCTCAGGACTGCCATGGCCATAAAAATAAGTCTATTACCGTGCATTTGCATGTCCTTGTTATTAACTCCTAAAAGTATTATCACTGGAGTTAATACTACCTCATTTCCTAGTAGTATGCTTAAAAAAGTTTCGATATCTTTTTTTGTTGTTTGCAAGTGAGGACATGTAGCAAAGACATGCACTAAATCTGCCTCTGAACTCCGGCATCTAAAACATGTAATACTCGATACCCCTCCCCATTGGGCTATTTTTGCAGGTGTGTAACATAAGTGATACAAAATGTTATAATGTTGTGCCTTAAGTGAAGCTGAGCAGAGAATTTTCTGCCCCAGCTCCGATGACTGAAAAAAGGTTTCCCCCAATATCCAGGCTATTTGCCCACTTATCTGCCCATTTCTCCATATCATCTTGTTTTAATTTTGTCAGTTCAGAATAAAATCTTTTAATCGTGCAGTCATCACCCTTTTGGATGATTTCCATAATTGGGTTTTTCCCAAATCCAGCCGCCCCCCCCCCCCTTTTCGTGATAAGGAAACTTCTAACTTGTAGATACTTAAAGAGGTGTCTCATATCTAAATCATATATAGCCTGTAATTCTGAAAATTGCATCAGTCCTTGTGGACCAACAACATTACTATCCATGATTGTTCCCTTTCTCCCCCATTCATCAAAAGCTGGGCCAGAAAATACCTCATTCGGGAAGGTAGGGTTCCTGTTCATTCTTGTGTAGGCATTGTATTTTCCCAAGCCAAATTTTTTGGCAAACGCTTTCCAGACAGTGTGTGCAGCCTGAATTGTCTTAAATCTGGTCCTTCTATAATAGCTCGTATCAGTAAACTTCAGGAATACATTTTCTGCTTCTGCCCCCATAACCAGGCCGTAAATAGCTAATGTACCCAGTTTGTTCTGCCCTTCTACCTCCGCCCCCCCAAATAAGCCCACCATATACTGAAGGGCCGCTGCCCAATAATAACGTTTGAGATCTGGGAGTGACCACCCTCCCCTTTCCAGAGGGAGTGACATAAATCGAAGGGCTCTCCTAGTTTTCCCATTCACCCAGATAAACCTATTAATCATGTGCTCGCAGCTTTTAAACCACTTGGCTTCGAATAGAAGTGGAATGGCTCTAAAAATATATAAAAATTTAGGTAGTATCATAATTTTTACGATATTAGTACGACCGACAATTGATAGATGTAGATTATCGAGCCTATCTAACTCCTTCCTTACGTTAGCTATTATGGGTGTGATATTTTTTTCCACTAGTGTGTTAAAATCAGCAGTGATAATCACTCCCAAATATACTCCTATCTGGACCACCCGATTATCAGAGCAATCTGTCTGCTGATTTTTTATTATCTGTGTCTTGGTGGTGTTTAGCGCATACCCTGAGATTTTACCAAATCTCTCGGCCTCGATCTCTACCTCCCTTATAGCCTCCGTGGGGTTCGGTGTAATCACTGCCACATCATCGGCATATGCAAGTATCTTGCATTGACCCATGCGTGTATCCAGTGGGATAATTCTTTCACTCATCTCTATTTTGCGAATCAGAGGGTCCATGTACATTGCAAATAAGAGTGGGGAACACGGGCACCCCTGCCTCGTTCCTCGCCTTACTTGAAATGGGCGCGTGGATCCTGAATTGACCCGTATAGAAGCCGCTGGGGCAGTATACAGCTCCTGAATTGCCTTAATGAATCCTTCTCTAAATCCTGTTCTAATTAAAACCTGCCACAGATAGTCCCAGGAGACCCGATCAAAAGCCTTCTCGGCAACTAGTAACATAACAGCCATCGGGTCCCCTGCGACTTCTGCTGCATCAAACAAAGTAATTACTATACGTGTGTGATGGGTGGTGCCCCTCCCCGGAATAAAACCATGTTGGTTATCAGTCACAAGGTTTCCTATTATTCTAGTGAATCTTATGGCCAGCACCTTAGAGTAAATTTTCGTATCAGTATTCATTAAAGTAATCGGCCTTAAGGACCCCGGTTCAGTAGCAGGTTTCCTCTTTTTTAGTATTATCACATTTTCCGCTCCTCCCCACGTCCCTGGTATGGAAACGCCTGCCTTTGCCGACTGCATTGTTGTAACCATATCGTCAGCCAGTATATCCCAGAACACCTTGTAGAATTCAATTGGCAGTTGGTCCGGGCCAGCAGCTTTTCCTGAGGGAAGATTTGATATAGCTTTTTTGATCTCTTCCAGATCTAACGGGTCTTCCAACTGCTCTGCCTCTTCCTCTGTCAACCTTACAAATGGAGTTTCACTCAAATAATCCCTTATTTCCCCTAGATCTCTATCCTGCCTATCATCATATAATGTCTCATAAATTTCCTAAATACTTCTCATATCTCTTCAGGATCTGAATGTAAGTTACCTGTTGTATCCCTGATTTCCCTTACTACTCCTGAAGCCGCTCTTTTGCCTAGTGCGAATGGCTAATGTGCGCCCAATCCTCTCACTAAGTTCGTAACATTGCTCTCTTTTTATAGTAAAGCTCTTAACTGCCTTGATTGCTATATCCTCTTCTGCCTCCATTTTGGCCTTTAGAAGCTTAATGAGCACATGATCCAATGCAGCCCCTGATAGTACGCTTTGACGCAGCTCTTCCTCAGCATCAAGGATTGCATTGCTTAATTCTCTATTTCTGAGTTGCTCTTGCTTACGTTTAAAGGTGCTGAAACTCAGTGTCTCGCCGCGAGCACCTGCCTTGAAGGCGTCCAAGACCATCCCTACTGCAGCACTACCCCTATTTATTTCAAAAAAGCTTTTAATCCATTTCTTCATGTGGTATATGTATTTATCATCTTGTAACAGCGCTCTTTCAAAAGTCCATACCCTCTCTTTTCTACTCACTGTAGACAATATTAATGTTAAAATAAGGGGATTATGGTCGCTAAATATACGTGGAAGTCTGTCGATCCCAGACTTAGAGAGTAGTGCAGTTGATATATAGAAGTAGTCCAGCCTTACGCAAATTTGGTGTGGGGCTGAATAGTATGTAAACCCCTTCTCCTTTGGTCTAATTTTCCCCCACACATCTGCGAGCACATTATTTGTTGCAATACTGAGGAGCTCTTGGTATACCCTTTTCTTCCTGCCTTTGTATTTTCCAAAAGAGCCTACCCCTAGCCCATCTGTCCCATTAATATTAAAATCGCCAGCAATAATCACTCGGGGGGCCCATGTAGCAAGTTCAGTGTCTAGAAAGTCAAAGACCTCAGAGTCATCTTCTGTAGAACCATACACCACCCCAAGAGTGGTCCATTCACCCTCCAAGAGGCATTCAATAAGTGCCCACCTTCCCCACTGATCTTCCATTTTTTTCCTGGTAATCACATTTTTATTTCTTGCTAATATAGTGACCCCTCTATTTTTAGCGCCTTGCTTTGAGCATACTAGTACGTGGAACCCCAACTGGTCCAACACATATTCTTGTGAAGCCATGATATGCGTTTCTTGTAAAAAAATGAAGTCTGCGTTCATCTGTTTTAGTGCAATAGAAATCCTTTGCCTTTTCTGGCAATCATTCAGCCCACAGACATTCCATGTTACTAACCTAGTACCCATTCCTGTTTTCTGGTAGATTTCCTAACTATAAAATCTAGAAAGTCTTTCTGCGATAATTTTGGGCCTGTGTCGCATTGCTCAATCTTATTTTTAGACCACATGTCTCTGCTTACTCTGCCTAATCTCGACAATTCGTTTCTCTGTACACTAGGTCTGTCTGTTACTTCCTTATATTCTCTTATAATGCAGTGCTCTGTACCCCTTCCCCCCCCCCTCCCCCTCCCCTGACAACCCACCCTTGGATGCCCTCCCCCCATACTGACAAATAGGTCAATCCTGACCTATATCTGACAGCCAGGGCCCCTGGGTTGCCCCCCCACCTCCCCATCTCCCTTCTTGTTACTAAGATCACTTCCGCACCCTTGTCACTACAATACAATCCAAATTCACACTAAGTGTCCCCCTCTTTTTTTTTTTTTTATTTCCCCCCTATGACTCCCTGTGACTCCTTTTCCTCACGTATTTGCTCCTAGCTTGTAGCTACAGCTTGCGAGCTGGTTGCCTCACGGCGACTGCCTGACTATTCTCCCCTCTATTCTTTCTTAGGGAGTTAAGGTACTCTTGAGCCATGATCTCTGAGTAGAATACTCTGAACTGTACGTTAATACCAACTTTTAGACGTGATGGAAACATTAGATACACGTCGCAACCTGCATTTTGGAATTGAGTGATTAGTTGCCGCATACGCCACCTTCTTTCAACGGTGGCAAAAATCAGGTCGGGCAAAAAAACGTATATCTTTATATGTTTGCTTGGTCTGTGGCTTTGCCTTACTCATTATTTCCTCTCTTAACAAATAATTGCCCACATAGACCAAGATTGCCAGTGTTTTGCTAAACGTGCTCCCCTTTTTCTGAGTCAATGGAAGCCTGTGGGCACGCTGAATTTCATTTTCCCAATCCCACTTATCCATTTCCGGGAATGCACCCTTAAGTAAATCGACCACAAAAGCACGCACATCTTGGCCTTCCTTCCCTTCCTCCACCCCAAGTAGTCTTATATTATTGCGTCTCTGTCTATTTTCGAAATCTTCGAGCTTCCAAAGCACATCTGACGAAGTCTTTTCTTGTTCCATTCTGGTTTCCTGCAGTTTCACCACCTCATCTTCTAGTTTGCCTGTTCTTTCCTCCACCTCTGTGACTCGTCCTGCCACTTCTGCATAGAGTTTATTTACTTTTCGTAATGATCCCTGTATCTTTTTGTTAGCTTGTATTGCCCTAGGTCTCTGAGCTCTGGCTTCACTCTGGATCTGTTTTAAGGTTGTAAACAAAAGGTCGAAATTGGAGTAGGATCTAGAGCTAGATTTAGGGCTTACTCTCATTGTCTCTGATTGTAGTTGATGTGAGCCACTAGCTCCCTCATGATAGAGTTGCGAAGTAGCTGAGTAATCCCAATCAAGTTTTTTTGCAACTCCTAATTGCGCAGGGCTCAAGGAGGTCTTAGCTCTACTACGTGGCCTGTGCTTTGTCTTAACTATCCTTCGGCCAGCACACCCCTTGTGTACAGTATCCAGCTCTACTTCTGAGGCTTCTAAGTCTGATT
The DNA here is from genome assembly GCF_964263255.1 of Lissotriton vulgaris. Taxonomy (NCBI): domain Eukaryota; kingdom Metazoa; phylum Chordata; class Amphibia; order Caudata; family Salamandridae; genus Lissotriton; species Lissotriton vulgaris. Next base: position 929,393,801 of record NC_141685.1, on the reverse strand, counting down.
CCTGGCTCTCCGGGGATAAAGAGATAGGGTCAGGCTCTGTGTCTGTGTCTGTGTCTGGCCCCTCACTTGGAGCTGACTCTAATTCTTCCTCCTCCTCCTCCTCCACCTCATCTTCCTCATCTTCTTCACCATCAATCCCAGTAAAGAAACATTCATCACTAGGCGAGCCTATGGCTAATATAGCAGTGCTATTTGAGCATCCTATCGGCAAACCAGTATCGACTTGTACCACCTCTATGTTTATAGTGTCCGCTTTTGTCACTGTTTGTACCTCTGGAGCAAGAGCACTGTCGCTAACTAGTAGGTCCACTTTATCGCAAAGAATCCGCCTTGGAGAGCCGGTAGTTGTGGCAGCTGCCTTTACCCCAGTTATATCGCTGCACATAGTACCATCACTGCCTTTACTGCCGGGTTGTACCATCTTGTTGCCATTACCTTCACTGTTTATGTCATTACACGGCTGATAAGCCTCTTTACTAGCAGTGTCACAGTCTTGTATTACAACACAGTCTGTAGTTGCTGGCGCCCCCATATTAATCGAAGGTTGTACTGCAGCGTGCCCCTGTACCTGTGTATTGATAGCTGGTTGGGCGTCCAAGGAATCACTTCCACCCACTGCATGAGTCTGCTTGGGTCCGCTAGTCATGGTGCTTAATCCTTTCACGATTTCTCTCGCTCCCACCTTCCCAGCCTCCGATATACCTGATGTAACCTTGTAGTCCCGCTGTTCGCCTCTCGGGTGTCTTGCATCTTGCGCTCTGCAGCCGACACCATCACCTGCGTATCAGCTGTCAACGCGGCACTCCCACTGCCGCTGCGTGCTCTGCTATGATTCCCGGGCGTACCTGCTGCTTCTGTAACTTCAGGCGGGGGGAGTGAAGAGAGCGGCTGTACTGATAGCTGAGGAAGTATTTGGATCTGATTCTGCCCTGTAGCCTCTCTCGTCAGCGGCATATTCACGGGTATTGAAGGAAAAGATTCAAACAAGGTAGGCTGCCGAAGGACCACTTCTCTTCCCACACAGCTTCCTCTGTCCGCAGCCGTTGTCTGATCTTTAAACTGGTCTTTATTCTTTTTACTCGAGCCTGTCTTTTTCTTGTCAATCTCTTTTTCCTTTACCTTCTGGAGACGTATTGCTTTTGTTGCCTTTTCTCCCTCGCCACCTCTGGGGGGGCCCCTTACGATTTTGCGCTCGCAGCCGGGATCTTGCTCTGAGGTTAGCTGCTGGAGCGCCGGCATCGCTGGAGTCCTCTTCTTGCTCGTCCTCTTTCTCTCGTGACCCCTCTTGCTCCTTGGATGACTTCTGGAATACGGTGCCATGATTCATTTCAGGCTACACAACCCCAAGTAAAGATGTTTTATAGCACCCAGCAAGATAGTCGGCCTCCGTGAAAAGAACGAGGTACGGGCCACCCAAGAGGAAAGTGCTTCCAGCATTCCTAACACGCCATGTCTTTAATGCAGCTGCTACTTTCGACCTTCCTTTTTCCGCGTCAGGAGTCTAGATAAGCCAGGTATCTTCGAGTATCAAAAAACGCATTATTCAAGGTGGAAAAGCAGGGGTACTCAGTAATTGACAAGGATCACGTTGGTTTCCTCGGGAGAGGAGGATGAGAGCGACCGTCCCCTACGGCCTCACAGCGGCCATCTTGCCTCTGTGGTAATTCGTTTTCACTGTGCAAGAATGAATTGTGAGCCGTTTGTAGTCCCCCAGAAACCTTCTCAATTACATCCAGTGCTTTGAGCTTCTCCAGCTCTTGTTTTACCTGGGGTTGTAGGTGGAAGGGCACTCTGAGATGTTGTAGTGCCACCGGTTTCACTGTCTTGTCCATATGCAGCTTCACTGGAGGTCCTTGGAGGCATCCTATACCTTGGCATAGGTGGGGAAATTGGCATATGATGTCTTCTTCTTGGTGAGCCTGGACGTTTCGGGTGAAGAATACAAGGTTGAGGTGTTCGACTCTGAGAAACCCCACAAGGGTTTCTGAGTCTTCCTTACCAATGTGGAACATTGCCGGTGTTTCCTTCCCTCTATTCTGCATCGAGACATCAATTGTCCCCATCCAAGGGAGGTTTGTTTGGCCTCCGTATGTATACATCTTGGTTGCGGATGGTGACACCATTGGCTTGGGTCGAAGGCAGGAGTACTGGTGATAGCGCATGAAGTTCATGGATGCTCCAGGACCAATCAGGGGTTTGATCTTTGTGCTCGCCATGTGTATCTCACACATTGGCTGGGGACTTCTGTTGCTCTTCATGTGCTCCGTGAACAATACAAGAAAGATTTCCTCGTCTTCAGATTGGGCCTCTACCTTGTGGCCTCCTCTCCATGTTTGGTGTTGTGCTGGGTCCGGCCGCTCTGCATCATTGATTTTGAAGTGTCCGAATGATTTTGCAAGGATGCACTCTCTTTCTGGTCCCTCGGCCTCTCAATCCTCTGCTGCATATTGTTGCTATGTGGTTTGGCTTCCCACAGTTGGAGCATGCTCTTCAGTGGGAGGGACAGTTCTTTTCACTATGAAAGTACAAGTATGGGCCCACAACCGCAGGGGCCGGCCGCTAGTCAGGAATACCAAACAAATCACGGTTCAACACAGCTCATCAGCCGACAACCCTGAGGTCCGGCAGCGACTCAGGATAAAGTTTATCATGGAGCGCATGAGTAGGGTACAGAATATAATAAAGGTTTCATTTTATATTATAGAAATATACGGATCAGGTGCCATATAATCAAGCTAAAAGAAACGGGGGACAGGCCAAGAAACAGGATATACGTCAGAAACAACAATATGAGGGACCCTGGCGCCAATACCTATTCAGCGAAACGAACAACAATACAGGAGACAGTTTCATAAGCGCCAGTTCCCAGATCCTGCCCACCCGGACTGTTGATTAACCTAAGAAGCACTAAATTCCAAAACACAATGTAATCAGAATAGTACACAGACGATACTGACCCGAGAGGAAAGAAAGGGAAGGGAGAAAAAGGCCATAGAAAATAATAAAGGCAAAATAAAAAATAAAAACCCGTCCAACCCCCCACCCTGCACCCCTGCCTATGGCTATAGCCTAACCCCACTAGCAGCATGCCTGTCGCCCTAAAAACTAAAACCCCTAAAAGAAGGGAAAGAAAGAGAAGAAATGGAGGAGGGCCTAGTAGTACATGCCCCCAGCCCCTTACTCCCCCCGCCAGAAACAGGCACCCCCTATCGCAAATAAACGGATGTTATGCAAGCCTTATAAGAGCAAATAGGGGGAACCATGACACATCGCCCAGCCTCCGATCTCAAATCCTCATAAGTCGAACAGTCACAATAGCATTTCAATCTGCCCCGAGTTCAGCAATCTCACCCCTGACCCTTCCGGACCAGCATACAAGCCCTCCCCAACAAGACCCAATGGCATATGAGCAAGTCATAGAGAAGAGGGAAGGCACCGAGAGTCAATCCATTACCGCTTGCAGTAATTGAGTCCACGGGAGCTTCATGTACAGAAAGCCTCCCTCTCCCAACAAGACAGTCTCGATGTTTCTTGTCCCGGGGTCGCAACATTTCCAAAAAGAGGGGGAGACGATCAGTAGATGAAAAAAGATCTACAACACAAGTCTCCGGGGGTAGGACGCCAATCAAGTCCTCGATAGTCAATAACAGTGGAAGGTGCAGTGGCACTCTCACGACCTCCAGGACACCATCTTCCAGGGCTACGTCCGGGGATTCCAATGCTCGCATCCCCATGGGGTCCTCGCAGTGAGGCAAAATGGCCGCTGGTTGAATGGCCACAGATGGTAGTCCAAATAGTGGGGAAGGGTCCGGTACAATATGCAGAATCCCCAACAGGCTTGCATCCATTTTATTCATGGAGACTGTCATTTGTGATTGAAGCGCCCAGAGTTCCGCCAGTAATGGCCTCAGCGATGGCTTGGATACGTTTCGATCCATGGTCTCACACCCGAGACCGACCACAATCACCCACCGAGTGAGTTAGCGTCGCCGGGGGGGACCGACAGGGATCACAAGAAAGCAAGCATAGACGGCAGCCCGTTGTTCTCCACAGCCGTGGTCATCCGGCTTATCGCCGCAGGCCGGGGCCCCTACCTGCCGAGCCCCGGAGGGAGCCGGCACCGGGTCGCGGGACGGGAACCCCCGCCCGCCGTCAGTAGCAAGCAAGGTCACCACTCCATCAGTGCCGAGCAGAGAGAACAGTCACTGCCAACTCCAGGCGCAAAAGAAGCCTCCATTACGATCGACCGGACCCTGCCTGGGTCTCTCAGCCGTTGTTGTTGCACTACCACTCGGCCACGCAGATACTCGAGGCCCCAGCTTCGCTTCTGAAGTAGGCCACAATCTTCAACACGGTGTAACTCCGCGAAACCAGACGATAAAATTCCCCGGATTTCACCTTCGGAATGAGGAACTGTTCATGTACGCAGGGGCTGGGCGTAAATTCAGGATATTATGCAGGATCTTGCGGCGAGATACGGAGGTCGGCGGAGCCGAGAGCCTAAGCAGCCATCTTGTTTGCCGTCGTAGCTCCTCCCCGGGACAGTTCTCCATTGGGTGCTCATCTCTCCCACAATTTCCGCAGTGGATGTGTGCTCTGGTGGTTTTGTCCTACCACCTCAAGGTCTTATTCTGATTGTGCCAACAGTCTCTATCTTGACTGTAGGTTGTTTGCTGGAGTGTGGAACACTGTGACGGGGTGAGTGCGTATACAATCTTAGCAGCTTGTGCTGCGGAGAGGTCCTGCGACTGGGCGAGAATCAGGATATCATTGAGGCTGATGCCTAGTTGCCACAGAATCAGGCTTCTTTGACCTGCACCCTTGGAATAGTTGCACAAGCACTTCCATCAACTGTTTGTAGGCCATGCAGGTATTGGCTAGCCCTCGCAGTCAGGCATAGAAATTGACACCTCTTCTCATTGGTGACACTTGACAAAGCTTGAACTGCTCAAAGTCGGGGTTGAGCTGGGGATCACAGTGGGCATTCATGGCCCTGATGGCTGCCTCGTAGTCGTCATCTGCGCCTGTTCCTGGAAGGCATGCAAACAGCCTGTAAATTTCTTTCATAGTGCATTTGAGAAATTGGGTTGATGGTTGACTGGGGTGTAAGCCCTGGTCAAGCAATAACCACAGGAGGGTGGACCACAAAATTTCACCAAATTAACCTGTGCTTAACACTGGGTAGCTTGATACAAAATGCAGCCAGGCTTAACATAGAGGCAATGTGTATTTATGCAGCATACAAACAGTCATCAAGTGAAAACACAACACAAGAAAAGTTTGTCACCCCTTTAGAAAAAAAAGTGGAAATTGTAATACATTATTTGACACCAAAACAATGAAAATCCAATCAGTTGAACTTCAAGGATTAATTTTCAAAGTATTTAGTAAAAACTAGGGCCTGAAAGATCAAAGCACCAACTGCAGACATTTTCTTGCACAAGACCGGGGTCAAAGTAAAAAAAATATGGCAGCGTGGGTCAGATACAAGAAGTGAATTGGGAGCTTACCTTTGGACTTAGAAACATTTTCAAGAAAAATGTTCTGAGAAGGTAGAGCTCAGCGGGGCAACGTTGTAGACGCTGTCCAAGGAGGGAGCATCATTGTCAGAGAGCAGCTGGACAAAGTTGCAATGAAGATTTCTAAGTTCGATGTAGTAATTTTTTTGGAAGTCAAAAAACTCCTGCAGGATGAAGCCAGAAGCTGTATCTGAAGACAATTCCAGGAGGTCAGATACCCCTTTTTGCAAAGGATTTCCTTCTGTGGTGAAGAATGTAGCGGGAGCAGCCACAAAGTCAGGCCAACTAGCGATGCATCTTTGGCGAATCGACAAACAGGTGGGTGCCAGTCTTCTCTTGGTTCTCCGAGTAGTTTTTAGCCAAAATATTTCTGAGTACCAAGTTTTAAATTTTGGCTATCTGGGTACCTTTAGCGCCACAAGGTCCAGTACTGGTGGCACACCGCTTTGGGGTTCAGCACTCACTCAGGCTGGGTCTCAGTTCGGGTTCAAGATTGTGGGAGCCTATTATGTTCCTGTGGCTTTGGACAGGGGGCTAGCAAACTAGTCGTTCTGGTGGTCCTGGGTTCAGGCAAAGATACAGGGCTTAAACACATTCAGATCCTCCCTCAAAACTCACCTTTTCACTGTAGCTTATTACTAGCCGTCATTCTGTGTTATGTTATCTTCTGTCTCTCCTCCCTGCTCCCTCTGTATAGCGCCAAGAAACCTAATGGTGTTAGCGCGCTCAATAAGTTAATTTAACATAACATAACATAACAAACAGCAGGGCTGGCCTCTGAGGATTCACAGCAGGTTCCAGGCAGCAAAGCAGACCTCCTAGGTGCAATAAAGGAGTCATGTGGAGTACACAGCAACAGGCAGTCCTCTGAAAGTGAACTGAAGAGTTGGTCTTAGGGCTCTATTTTTATATCTGATGCCTTCTTTGAAGTTGGGAGAAGTTTCTGGAGGATTATCTTTGTAGTGGTTGGAATTTTATGACTCCCCTGCCCTGGCTCCAAGCTTGCTACAGAAACAATGTGGAGGTAACAAGGCCATTGTGTGAAAGCATATCACAGCCTATCCAGTTGCAAGTGGGGCTGTGCCCAGCTTCACCTCACCATCCTACCAGCAGATGGCCCATTCAGGTACATCTAATTGCTCTATTGTGTGACTGTTTGGGAGGAATCCACAAAGTCCAACTATCAGTTACACCCAGTCATGTGACCATGGGGAGTCTGCAGTTAATTGCGGCACCCGCGCTTTACTTTTGATGTTATAAATAAAGCGCGGGTGCCGCGATTATACCAAAAGTAAAGAAATAGAAAAAAATCTATTTCTTTATTTTTGCTATAATCACGGCACCCCACTCTGAACACTTTCAGGAAGGCTCTCAAGACCTGGCTGTCTTGAGAATGCTTCCTAATTATGAACATAAGAAGTGTACTATTTTAGATAGGGTGCATGGTATGGTTGGGAGCAAAAGGAGAAGAGTACAGAACAAAGTCCACTGGGTGCCTGGATGCTGCTAGGGAATAGGTGAAGGGCAGCCATTTACTTTTCAGGTTGAGCGTAAGCATACATCCTCTTATATACTTTAGTATACTTCTCTTGTGGGCATAAAGCCATCCCATATTTTTGATTTGTTTATTTCCGTGTCCTTTAATCCTGTGCATGCTTATGACGGAACCACGCCGTCATGAGCCACGGGCGGCATGTGCTCATGACGGCGCGGTTCCGTCATGCTGCTGCCGCTCCGCCCACGAGGCACTAATTCTTCACCTGTGCGGTTTAATTAATGAGCGGACATGGTCATGATGGAACCATGCCATCATGAGCACACGCCGCCCGTGACTTATGATGGCGTGGTTCCGTCATTAGCACGGAAGCGCCGCGCTCACCCCCTAGCTACCCACGCCGGGGTGGAATTCGCGGCGCAGGGAAGGGGTTAAAAATCCTTGTGTGCTAGTGGTCGGTCCTGCCTCTTTGTCCCTCCTAATTTCTCCCAGGAGCAGGGATTAATTAGAGTACCATTATGCTTTGTCATGTTTAGCTGATCTTGGGAGGACTTTTTGTCTTGGTTTCCTGCTCATGTTTTCATTTGCGAAGCATTCTTGCTCTGAGCTTGGCTTCCCTGCAACACTGTTTCTGTAAACAGAACTGTAAATCATGCTGTCATCTCGGCCACATTTACAATGCCTTTGCCCCACTTGTGTTTTATTTTTATTCCTCCTTCAGGCGACTGGTGCTGTGCTTGGTTCTGCTTCCCGTGCCACCGGGCCCTGCCTTCCAAACCTTCCTGGCCTCATAGTGTCTCTGCATGATACATTTGTATGTGTGTGTGTGTTTGTCTGCATATGTTTGAGCTTCGAGTTCGTGTTTGTGTGCATGTTTCCTTGCATGTTTGTGCACCCGCCTGGGTATATGTATGTGCAGGGCTCGAGTTGGAGGTACACGCGGGTGGACAGTGCCCACCCACTCTTTTCACAGGGTGGACGCTGTCCACCCTGCCAAGATGCTGAGTCCCACTCTAAAATATGCTGAACTCGTCCTAGTGTACGTTTGAGACACCGGGATTCATTCAGCAGCGCCTGCTCGTTATCTGCTTTCCTTCCGAGGAGCAACGTGCTGACGGGGAGGGGGGTTATGTTATTTGAGACTCCAGGTGGGCCATAACAAAGGCCAAATTTAAGGGCCCATTTGGCCTTCTTTGTCTGAGTATCCAGGCTGGGGGCTGCCTGTAGTCTCACACCTAGATGTAAATGCAGAGGAAGGGACACAAAAGCAGCTGCTTGGTAACACTTCAAAGGCGCATAAGAGAGGCACGATTTTGACTTTGTTCGGAACTCCCATATATAATAGATATTCATGCACTATAGAATGTCAGATGTGTTACTCTGGCCCAGTGCAAAATAACAATTTAAATACTAGTATTTTTTATTTGTTTTACAGCACTATTCATCCCAATGTAGGGTGCCAGATCACTTTACAGCAAACATACATATTATACTGTCAATAAATCACGCAAGTTTGTAAATATTTGTACAGGATGTGTTACATCAGACAGTGAGGGTTACTGGGTGTAGGAGTTACATATCATCCTTCAGAGCTCGCTTGGTTATACTAGAAGGATTACAATGCAACTGCATGTATCAAAAGGATCTCTATGTTCAAAGCAGTAACCTACGTACCTATCTACATAAAATAAAATCTGTCATCTGCATGTTACATGATGTGCTTTGAAGGAGGGGCATTAACGCTGTATGCTACTTTAAGTCAAAACTAGGACTAGACAAAAACAGATCTTTCGATCAGATGTGTCAACCACCAGGCAGCTCAAGCAATCACATCTACATGGAAATATGCTGCAATTGGAATATAATGCCTGGTGGGATAGGCTGTTATAGTTAACAGGAGTATGACCCATATACCTGATTAGGACTGGGTAAGGAAGGTACAATCAAAAAACAATGTCCCAATAGGTAAAATTAAACAGTCAATGAAGCAAGCATGCACATCGCATTGCTAAAAGGAAAGAAGGAGAACACTCTAGAATTTTAAGACAAGATAGTCAAATCTCTTGGGGCTCTATTTTCGGGCCTCAAAGGTCAAAGGTAGGGTGAGCAGACGTCCCGGTTTTCACTATTGAAAGGCTATCTTGCCCATAGGATAACATGGGGAATGCTGTGCAACATGTTTACCTACAGTTGCTGTGATTGCTGAGGAAGGGACTGTCTGCTGTGTGCTGTGTCCCCCTAATTTGAAGAGGGGCTGTGCTGTGTGCTTTGCCCCTCTGATGCCTGCCTGTCTCCAAGGGCCTAAGAAGAGCTGGGAACTCAGGGATACAAAAGTTCTCCAGCACCCACCCTTCCAGCTGCTGTGTGTGTCTCTGCGCTGTGCCTTCGTGAAGCTGCCCCCCTGTGAAATCTGTCTTGTTGTGCTCATCGGCACACAGCTGGGGCGTAAGGTCATGAGGCCTGCTCTGCCTCAAACGTGATCTGCCCCAGGATCGAGTCCCTCGCGCTCGGTGTGTGCGGATTAACGCACCGCTGAGAAACTTTGTAGCGCCTGCTTTGCCCCCGAGCGCTGTGTGCGCATTGACTCCACCGCCGCCCTTCGAGCTGTGTTGTGTGCCTGAGGCCGGGTTCGCTTCTCTGAGAAGGAGCCTTGAAAACACCCTGCCAGTATTCACCACCACCGGCCCGGGATCGTCATTTCCAAGCCGCGCTCGGCTTGGTCACAGCAACGAGGATTTCCCCCAGCAACGCAGAGGTTCGTCAGGCAGAGCTACGTTGCATCTGGAGAGGCGCGGGGCGTCCCCTAGCAACCAGGGTTCCCACACAGTCGTCATCGAGGAAAGGACCTCCCTGAACCTCAGGCCGAAGCACGTCCCACCGGCGAAAGCGGCTTCACCGGAGATCAGCGCGAACCGCAGAGCCCCCTTCACATCCTAAGGTAACTCGTAACCGGAGTTTGCACAGGGGGGTGATTATGATCACACGCGCTACTGGCGGGCCTGCCTTCTCTTTACAGGTCGCCCTGTTGCTACTTGCGTGTCAGTGGTGTAACAAAACTTGAGGGGGCCCCCCTGCAAAGTTCCTGGAGGGGGCCCCTCAGACAGGGAAAGGAAGAAAGGGGCCCCCTGTTCATAGGATAAACCCTAACAAGGAAATACTATTTTGGAAAAAAAGGGGAACAGTGCAACGGGCTTAGTGCATGAGGGTATAGAATGCAGCTCTCAAAACATGGATCTAAATACAACACATACACGGGTCTGATATCTTATAAAAATACATATCTTTTTATTTCATTTGTTTTTTTTCTTTCCTTATATTTTTTATGATCAATAGATTCACATTTTATAATTAAAAAAATATATATATATACAAATATATCTTGTTTAATCTCCAATGAACCACAGAATAACACAAGTTTATAGTGTACCAAAGGACCAAAAAAGGGTGTCAACAGTTTTCTCAATGAAACTCACAGTGTATATGATGCAATATAAGTTTTGGATCGATAGTTAATGCACCTATGTCGGTCTGTAGCCAATGCATAGGGAGCTAAAATCACAAATATCACTTGTTGTTATCACATTTACACTGGAATATAAAAGACACCGGTTGTAGATGTTAACCTTCACCAACGCGTTTCGGCCATAGCCTTCCTCAGGATGTACACTTCAGTGGTTAACAAAATTTTCATTTTCTGGCACTGCGTAAATTCACATGTTGTAGAGACTGATCGTAACTCATATATCTTAACTAACTATATATTGTATCTTGATAATAGAATATATGTCCGATCTAAGGTTGGAAATTGTAGGGATCACTGAAGCTCATAAATACCGGGTTAAGATGGCAAGCCTGATCTCTATGATGGGATTTCCAAAAGGAGTGAGTTAACAAAAGATTCCTAAAGCAGAACACCGGTGAACTCGATATGTGTCACACAGCCGTGTGATGGATACCAAACAATTACATGATTTTTGTCCACATGTTCTAAACGATAGCAGCTGAATCACCTTGTGAAATAGGAAGATTGTTGGCAATGCTCTATATATATGGGCCTTATGATTATATCAGCGATGTCCTAATTTCACGGTAAACGATGTTTTCTTGAGAGAAGCTGAAAAGCGTTATGATGGAACCGTAATTTCAGATCCAGATCGTGGCGCGCTATCCTTAGATCGAGAAAACACCCTGCCAGTATTCACCACCACCGGCCCGGGATCGTCATTTCCAAGCCGCGCTCGGATTGGTCACAGCAACAAGGATTTCCCCCAGCAACGAAGAGGTTCATCAGGCAGAGCTACGTTGCATCTGGAGAGGCGCACGGTGTCCCCTAGCAACCGGGGTTCCCTCGCACTCGTCATCCAGGAAAGGAGCTGCCTGAACCTGAGGCCGAGGCACGTCCCACCGGCGAAAGCGGCTTCACCGGAGATCAGCGCCAACCGCAGAGCCTCCTTCACATCCTAAGGTAACCCGTAACCGGAGTTTGCATGGGTGGTGAATATGATCACATGCGCTACCGGCGGGCCTGCCTTCTCTTTAGAGGTCGCCCTGTTGCTACTTGCGTGTCAGTGGTGTAACGAAACTTGAGGGGGGCCCCCTGCAAAGTACCTGGAGGGGGCCCCTCTGATCACACTCAGGAGCTTGGGGAGCCCGCATTGTGAGGGCTGCAGGGGGCCTTTGTTACACCAATGGGGGGAGATTCATATTCAAAACTTCTGGGCTTTAGCCCAATAGCTGCCTTCGCTTTCCAGTTTATAATTCAGTTCACATCTGGTTGGCAGCCCTCGCAGTTGCTCATTGTCGCCCTCTCTATTTCTTGGGTCACCGTTAGCACCTCTCCTGCCATGCCCCTTTATAGTGCTGCTTTTGCCTACTTTATTTGGTGGGTCTTACAAGTGTGTTTGCAGCAGTGCGCCGGGTCCTTCAGTCAGGTTCCTGGCAAGCCCCCGGGTCACTGTTGTACCACTCACTTCTGAAACCAGTACGGCTTGTTTCATAAGGAATCTATTCCTTGTTATATGCCCAGTATTATCTGTACAGCACATGCCCACAGTCCTACAGCCAGTCAGCTTTCCTCCCCTTGTAACACCAAGACAGGGGATGCTGTCTCTTGAAACAAAGCTGTGCAAAGGAGGTGGGCTCCAGTTCGCCATTGCTCTTCTGCTCCCATTCGATGGTTCTCTAAAGACAGAGGGATTCTCTTTCTCACCTGATTTCTGGGCCTGTCGACACTTTCCATCCTGTGCACCTTTTGGCACTTTCCATCCTCTGCACTAGTTCTGAGATTGAGGGATGGCAGGGGCTTTCAGTGGATTCATGAGTCCGAAACTTGACAGCAATTCATGTTAGAATTTTTCCCATCACCTTGTTGGTTGTTGCGGCTGACTCCCTAAATGCAGCGGCTACGCCCAGTAGTGGGTACCACGTTCAATTGTCATAGGAATCAAGCTATACCTCTTTGATGAGACCTAAGTACGTTCTGCTGACCTCATCTCTAGTAACACATTAGTTGCCCCAACTAATCCATTGTAGTGTAATAAGAAGGTGTTTTACAGTTGTGATATATGGGAAAATGCTCCTTGGGTGATTCTGTGACTGGATGCACCTTCATGATTTTCTTAAGCACACAATGCTAGTTATCTTGATCTCGACCATGCCCCTACTTGGATAGGCCACACCCCTTTAATAAAATTGCCACGCCCCTTTTAGAGCACCCCCAGTTTTTTTCCCCACTTAAAGCCCTCGACATAGGTGATTACTGGTTGACATGTCTAAATCGGTCGCCTCAAACAAGCACGCTGATTTAAATAGGTTTTGTCATTTCCAAGATAGAGTCGCTCCGTCACACTTTCTAAGCTACGCGCTAGATGACATCTTTATATTATGAAACGTGAGCCACCCATTTTAGGTTGGAAGTGTTTTTGCGCCGCGTTCTCTTCCTGCCTTTTCGGACTGGTTTGGCCTACTACAGCGGTGATTAAGTATTCCCTAATGCTGACTTGTGGATTGCGGCTGTGACCCAAGTCCACCTTTACCAGCCCCACTTGGATAACTTCAAAACGTAAGTTGTTGTATTTTGTTTTCAGGGCACTTTTTACATTGTCTGTAAATTATTTATACGTGTTTCCTCCTTTGGGCTGTTTTTCCCCCCATCATTCAGAATTTTGGTACATTGAGAAGTACCTTTGCTGACACGACCTCAGAATGTCTCTCATATGAGTTGACTCTCCGAGCTTTCCTCACGGCTTCCTCTCTGGCACAGTGAACTCTTTAACCTGCGCTGTTTTGTGGTTTGATTGGGTCATTCTACAGAACTGGGTTTAAGCTGCCAGTAAAACAATCAGGCAGTACCCATCACATGTAAGTTTTATTCAGCTATCCGCAGTGGCAACCTTCACGACTTTTCTGAAAAAACTCACTTTCTAATAAATGCATTTCCCCTTTTTCTTCTTGAATTTTCTTGCTATTGCAAATACAACAAATACTTTTTCACTAAATTTAGTATTTCCACCCCAGCATGAGGTGGGGGTATAAGACAGCAATTGCTCTAAAGAAAATAGGCAGGCAGGGCCACCATTACAATTACGTAACACACCATATAATCCAATCTACACCATAGAATTCCACATCATGCCACAAAATTCCAATTCAACCCACATAAATCCACTCCAAACAACTTACATTCAATCCACTCCAAACAAAAACACATAGAGAAAAAACATTGTCATTTACAATGCCAATAGCTCTACATCTCTCAAATGCAAGACCGATTGTATTGCATATGCTTGTTCTGTTTAGGACTGGGACAGCCCAACCCAAAGATGGCTTATTGAACGCTAGCAAGATGGATCGTAACTTTTATTGTTAATCTCTCAAAGCATCATAGCAGCCATCTTGGGGTCAGGTCATCCTGATCGCCCTATGTGGTAGGGCGCTCTGCTGGAATGAACTCACCTCTTTCCAAGGCACCTTACCAAAGTAGGCCTCGATGACTGCTCTTTGTCTGAGGTGGGAAGATACGGGCTCTGCTGGATATATACGAACTATGGCCCTCCTCTCAGCCCTGTGTAACACATAACAGTGGTGGATCGTAGTAGACATGGTGCTCGGTGATTCTTCATTTTTTTGTTGTTGCAGTTTTACATTGCGCCAACTTGACCCGAAGGTATTGGAGCGCTTTAAACAAGCACCAGTTACGTTACACAAGGACACATTCATTTTTGGTAGGCATGGGGAGATTAAGTGATTTGCCCAGAATCACAGGATATTTAGCCGAGACTCAAACCTTGTTTCCCAAGCTCCAAAGTGGGCAGCCCTGGCTGTTACTCCATATCCTCTCCAGAAAACATAAACACAAGCAAAAGAACTGTGACTAATAACAGGTGTAGGGGTCATCTGCAGCTTCCTCTTCACTCTGCTCTACCTCACGTACCTTTCAAGGCACCGCGTCCCAGCCTGTGGGTGTCCTGTGGGTGTGCGGCTGACACGCCTGCTGCCTCGTCCTGGTGTAGATGTCACGTTCCCCAGTCTTGAATGAGGCTATCGACGGCCTAGAGCCACTGAAAAACGCAGAAAAAGTCACCTGATACTAGAGAGAAGAGTGGACTCGCAAACAAAACTCACATGGCTGTTTGCAGTGAGGTGATGGGCAGGTGGGGTCGTTACCAACATTAAGGAAAACTTGTGCTTGCTATGAAGAGCCTCAGCTAACCACACAGCAGGACGTCACATTTGGACAGCTTGTGCCCCATCTGTGCTGAGCTTTCACTGCACGCATCAAGCCAAGTTCTTAAGGCAATGGAGGAAACCTCCCAAAAGCATTGCATAACACCTCATGAGAAGATCGCCATCTAGAGGTTTGAGGAGGAATTTCTTCCACAGCGATGCGGATGGTTCGCTTATTTGCGTTACTAACGACACGGTGGTGACACCCGAGGACACCAGTCCAGAGCGCCCAGTTAAAAGGACTGTGGACGCATCACCCGGTAGACGAATGCCATGCTCCAGGGAATCCCTCCTGGAGATCTCTTGGGGCTGTGGGAGGCAACAGTGCAGATTGGGCTGTGCAGTTGAGCTCACTGTGATGGGAACTGTGCTCTGATACTGCCCATAATAATGTGACATCACTAGCAGCGACTTCTACAGGTAAAGCCCAACCAAGAAACAGTTCTTTCTGAGTCACTGTGAGGGCATCATGCTCAAAGCATTCTCCGAGCTTGGACTCATCTACCTGAAGTTCTCTGTCACCAATGTATGGCTGAAAAAGTTGCCAAAGACATAAAGTTGGCATTCCATCCATTGCCTGAGCAGAATGTAGCAGCTGGGTGCTTATCGAGCTTGTAAAGCTTGGCACACCGTGTGACGTCAGACAAAGTGTGCGGAAGTTGCTAGGCATATTACAGATTGGCAATGTGGAAGACGTGGCCGTGACGGCGCAAAATAAACAAGTGGGAGGGGTGGGGCAGTGCGGCCGAGAACAGGGACTGGGGCAGGCATATTGGCAATCTGGAAGGCGTGTCCCTGACTGCGGCAGGTGAGTTCAGCGACGCGCAGCGTTTACCTTGGTAACAGATGGCGCCGCTGCTCGCTACCGCATGGGAAATGCCAAACGTGCCCGAGTGGCAAATGAAACTAATGCAAAACATGCACTCATTTAAGCAAAAGTCCTGAGCGATTGCTAAAGGTCCCCTCCTAAGCAGCGCTTGCGCGCTGCGTAGGCGAGACCTAAAAATGAGATAGCTGGACATGCAATCTTGTAGAGTGCGTAACCAAAGGGAAAGCAGTAGTGCTTGTAAAGCGCATAACAAGATCATAGAAGCCAGCCAATCAAAAGAGCTTGCAAAAAGGAATTGGAGGGGAAATCACAAGAATGACAATATACGAATAGGAAGCAGGCCAAAGAGATTGAGAGGCAAGTCAATCAACGATGAGCAATGGGGGGACTCCAAGTCATTCTGTGTTCTTGGTGAACACCAGCAGCTCCCTCTTTGTGGCCAATGTGACAGGTATTAAAACTGGGAGAAATATAAGCCTGTTGCCTCCACGGATCACTGATTTTCTAATTGCAGTTTTAGGGACATGGTCTCATCAGTCACCCTATCAGCACCAGCACAATTGCTCCCGCCTTGGTATCGCGGTTGTTGTTCAACCAGGGAAATCTTAAGACATTTGTACAATCTTGCTTTTCTTTGCCAATGTCTTTAGCCATGCTGTATAGCATTGTGGCTACTCTGCAGCATTCCTAAAAAAATAGATACAACGTGGCACGTTCAACACACATGCGCACCCCAACAAAATGTCACTTTTATTTTTACAGATCCGAGATGGATAAGTAAATTTCAAAAATAGCATGAAAGCACACTTTTAAAACGTAGTTCCAAAGAACTTTAAAAATAAAATGTAAATGATGAGTGGGTTCAGAACACAGGAGAAAGAGCAATGTGGAGTGTCGGAAAGAAGGTTGAAAGAGAGCAACATCAGTGTGGGTGAGGGGAGAGAAGCACGTAGACGAGAGAGAGAGCAGGACGGAGGCTGGAAAGCACATGGACACTCATGGAGTGTCTAAACAAAAAGAAACAAGCATTGGCATAGCTGAAAGGTCGTTGAGCATTGAAGAAGGCCCTTCACAATGCAACAAGCAGAATTACCTTTGAACTCCATATCAGCAGGTGCAGCATTAAGAGATTTAGTAGACAAAATGTTGCCACGTGATGCATTACCCAATGAATTCTCAGTATCACCCATTGAACTCTCAGGAGCAGACAATGTAACGCCAGCTGCAAAAGAAGGACATTGTCAGCAAGAATCTGAACATAAATCAAATTTAGAAAAGTCAAGGTCATTTTGAACTCTCTCTCTAACGTCTGACATATCTGAAAAGGTTTCTCTGTTAAGCAAACATTAATCAACTTTAGGCAGTCTATTCCGACTCCATCAAGTGTTATTGGTGAACTTTGCAGAAGAGTTCCACACTCTAATAACCTTATATACTCTTCAAAATGGTGACTCTCCTTTATTAACAAGAAAAAGTAATTTGATCTTAACAAAGACCCACAGGTAACATAACTTTGCTTGTCTTGAAATCATTCACATTTCCATTACAGTTTTTGACACATTGTCCTAAGCCTTGTCATAATTTCTTAAAGTTCAATAATGGGTAAATCTTTGTTTATCTAAGAAGGATTGAGATCAATGCAAAGAGCCCTCCCTTCCAACGTTGCAAAAGGAAAAAACCCCGTAAAAGAATTGGAGCAGTTACGGTATGGAAAAATTCCTCAGATTTAGATAGGGTCTGAGGCAGTTTTTAAATACCTTACATGGATAGGTTACCCCAATACATAACACTTACACAACAAAGATATCCAAGGGTCTGAAATTAGCAGTTTGAACACTAAGAAGTCTAGAACAAAAAATATATATGCGCAAACTTTTTTGCTAAGGCCGATAAAATAGAAAGTCCTATTCAAGAGGATGGATTCCCATCACTCACCAATGGTGACATGCTTCATCATCGGGGTCTCATCTTGGTGTCACGCTAGTGGCACTAAGCGCTACAACCCTTTCAGAGGGAAAGGGGAGCCCGAGGATGTTTTTTTAAGAGTTGTCAGTGAGAAACTAAATTCCTAACTGAACTACCAGATGTGAGCGATTGAATTGTGTGGGGAAAAAATGTGGGGGGAAAAAATGCAGTGCACTATGATATGGTGATAAGTGAATTAAAATTGACCTAAGAGAGAACCAATCTTTATTAATATCTCTCACAGCCCAAACTAAAAACAGTGCAAACGACAGTCTATACCAAATAACTGTCTGTTATTTGAAAAAAGGTCAACATGTTTCAGCATATAAGGAAAACTTTTCTTCCAATGCCTTCTCCAGGACCACTGCTATATTGCTACTGCAAATGTGACAAAAATAATAATGTAACGAATTGTGATAAATACAAGTACACACGAAACGGTTGGAACAGATACAACGAATCACATATAATCAGTAATGTACAACCCTTCATTTGCAATTCCGGTAATGCCAACGGCATCCGAAATGTGTGAGGAGAATACCTCACCTCACCTGGCTGCGGCTCAGGAAAAAAGGAGGCACCGCTCTCTCCGTCAGTACCCACAATGAGAAATAAATGAGAACAAAAGCATAGATCTTACATTGAGAAAAATTATCATAGGGACCCAATAACTCCAAGGCCAATTTCTCCCAATGCCTTTCGGGAAACCCCATATGACCATATTTAACCTTATTGATATTAACATACTTTGTCAGAATTCATAGACGTAGGACATTGTTTAACAAATCCCACTATTTACGCATCCATATATGGCCACCAAAATATTTTTCTAACTCTACTTAGTGAGAATCTCACCTAAATGTCCTGAAAGACTCAACTTAATAGTAGTTTTGTGAATATTCTTGGAAGGAATAATAAAGTCCTCTTGCAAATAATGCCAACAGAAACAGACAGAACATCTCTAACCTTCCAAAATACCAGGAGAAAGTGACTTTTCCCGAGGCCAACCCTTTCTGGTGAAATCTAGGACCATGTGCAAATCATCATCAGCTTTGCAACCCTCCAGCCGACTCTCAATAGAAAACTCATCCTCACACAAAGTCAAGACTTAATTCACTGCAAATTCTTCAATTAATTCAGACTTGACCTTGACATCACCAACAGGACGTCTCAATAAAGAACCAGCTACAACATTACAAGATCCTGGAATATAATTGCCACAAAAATTATACTCATACATTTTAGACAAAATCCTTACCAAGCGAACAGAGGCTTTGACAGTGTCGTTGCGATTAGGTAACATAAACAAAGCTTTATGATAAGGCTTGATAATGAAAGCCTTTGATTCAGATATGTCTTAAAATGCTCAACCACCCTTGCACAGGCTGGCGCCTCACTTTCAATAGTCGAATATCTAGATTCAGCAAAGGAAAGCTGTCTTGAGGCGAAAGCCACAGTTTTTTCACCCATGTGGACCTTCTGACTTAGCCCTTAAGCACTGGCATCAACATATAATACGCAATGCATATTATGATTAAAACGAAACAATGGATCAGCATTGACAATATAACGTTTAAGGGTTTCAAAATCTGATGGATGTTCCTGTAACTAAGTGAATTTTTTGCATTCTTTGAGAAGTTGCCTAAGAAGTAAAGCTATTTGGGAAAATCCATTGACAAATCTGGAATAAAACTCACACAACTAAAGATACAATCTCAAATGGTCTTTATCAGCTGGGGTATGCAATGATTCCATAGCCTGAAGCAAAGTTTATTTTGAAGCAATACCCTTTCCAGAAATGGCATGTCCAAGGTACTGAACCTCTTGAGTAAGAAACGTACACTTTTCCATTTGTAACATCATTCTCTTGTCATGTAAAATGTAATATTTTGGAAGGCCTATGATTATGTAAATCAACAGCATCAGTTATATATTAATATGTTGTCCTCAAATGCCAGAACAGCCTCAGTACTCCCAAACAAGGAAAACATACGTTTTTGAAAAACGGATGTAGCCGATGCTATCTAAAATCCCCTTCAAGCATGATAAATCTTGTGAGATCTCCACAATTTTCTTCCAATTCTAGTTGATGTTATACAGATTTTAAATCAAGTGACATAAAAAACCGAGGGCCTCATTTATGAGAAATGACGCATCGCTGTGTGAAAGCAGCGATGCGTCACTTCTCAGTGCGCACTCCTTGCGACATTCCTGATACGTCATATTTAATGTATGACACATCATGTCGCAAGGAGTTACAGATACGTCAGTATTTCTGACGTATCTGTAAGCGCAAAAGTGACGCATTGCTGGAGTGTGTCACAAAAGTGACGCAACTCCAGCAATGCTTCCTTTCACATGGGGCAAGCCCCATGTGAAAGGGCCTGCATCAGTCTTACGCCTGCTGTGAGGCAGGCGCAAGATTTTGACGCAACGGCGTCCTAAAAGTGACGCAGTGAAATCTCATAGATTTCACTGCGTCACTTCTACGACCCTTCCTTGCGTCAATACGCCCCCCTTGCATACATTATACCTGACGCAGGTATAATGTGGCGCAGGGTTTACAAAGTGACGCATCTACCTAGATGCGCCACTTTGTAAATATGGCACAACAAGGTGCATTTTTTACGCCACTGGTGCGTCACAAAAAGTGACGCACCGGCGGCGTAAAAGTGACGCACAGCCTCATAAATGAGGCCCTTGCTCCTTCTAGTTGTGCTAACAATTCATGTATTTTTGGAAGGGAATGACAATGTACTGCAATTTGTTTATTTAAGGTTTGTAAATATGCACACAATTTTGAAAGCACCAGACTTTTCCTTAACCAAATTTATGTGGGAATCCTATTCAGAAGTGTCAACCACTTTCATAGCACCTTCTCCCTTCAGCTGTTTCAAAAGCAAAGTAAGATCCTTCCTGGCACTTAAAAGCACATCCCTCAGTTTATGCCTAACAGGAGATGCATCAGCTTTGGGTTCAACTGTATGAGAACATCTCTTAACGACACCCAATTCATCGTGAAACACATTTTTATATTGCAAAATAATTCCCTCAATACCTTATTGTATGGTCATACAATGAACAGGAAAATCAGCAACAGGATCCAAAACAGGTTGTAGGTTGCCAACCAAGGACATGTTGACCATTTTTAGCAACGTAAATCTTGCCTAAAATGGTGCAAGTAGAAAATTAAACAGATGCCACAAAATAACCAAGGATATTATTAGTAGCCTTCCCATAGCAATAAGCCTTGATAGCATTAATTTCTAAGATTGTATCTTTCATTATTTCTTAAAACTCACATAAGAAAGTAATGAAAATGGTGAACCAGAGTCAATTACCATCATGTTTTTGATTCCATCAACCGTAACTTCGCAATTGGGTGGTTCACAAGGATCCGGATCAATAATAGCTAAGAGTTTCGCATGGCCTTTTCCAAAAGGCATTATGCTTTCTTTCTCATCCACTTCATTTTGCCTCTCTTTCATACACTCCTAAATAGTATTGATGTTTCATTGAGACATGCACATATTGGCAGGATGTCCTCCTTTCCCACATTTGAACCATTCCTTGGAAATACGTGGATACCCCATTTGTTAAGATGTGGTCCTGATCCGCATCTGTAACATTTTCTTTTGTTGGTAAGAGCGTGTTTTTAACTTTAGATGACTTATGTCTGGTGGTATATCAAATAGTCGCCTTTCGAATTGGCCTCCTTTTCCACATTTAACACTTTAAAAGATCTAATATTCCCTTTGGCAACTTCAACAACCTCCGCAAGAGAAGGATTTTTGTGTCTGAGAAGTTGTTGAATCTTCTTCTTACAGAAATGCATGATAACCTGGACAAGAATGTACTGTTCTGTGATGTTACCAAAGTCACATGTAACCACTGAAATACATAATGCTGCTACATAATTTTCGAATGGTTCAGAAGACCATTGATGCCTAGAATAGCAAATAAGTCATTCCATAACAATATTGAGTTCAACAGTGAAATGTAATTTAACCCTAGCCAGAGCTTATATGAACTCATCTTAAACTTCAACACCGTGAAGAGGTTGCAACTCTGGTAAGTGTGTAAAGATTTCTTGTGCCTCAGAACCAATAAAATTGAGTAATAGACCCTTTTCCCTGGAAGATGTAAAAGAATTGAGAGCCGCTGTTGTGGGGATACGAAGCAATATCAGCATGAACACAGGAGATAGAAACGTAAGTACAAATGGTGGCACGCACAGTGCGCAAGCGCAGGGAGGTTCACGTCACTTAAAGAGTGGCAAAGTCGTATCAGTTTTTAAAATGAATGTGAAATCCTCTTCTTTTTTTATTTTTTCCCAAAAAAATCGCTTTCTGTAGTGATGAAAACAGCTAGGGGAAACTGGGTTCCTCATTGCCAAAATGAAGAAGGCACCTAATGTTGCAGGAAGCAGAAAAGCAACTTTATTCATAAACAATATTCCCAGCAGCAGAGAGTGAACCTCACCATCCGAGGAGGAAATGACCAAATGAACATTGGTCAGAAGGAACAACAATTCTAGCTTGCAGCCTTCAGAAGAAGGCCCGAGGCTGAGCAGGTAACTTAACATCATGCATGTAAAAACCTAAAGTTAATGCAAAATACCATACAACTGCAAGTCACAACAACCGTGTCATAGTACTGTTTTTAACTTTACTTTCAACTATGTGGCACAGCAGCTGTCCTGGTGTACAACACTGCTGTATAATATGGCACATTGGCAAAGCCAATAGATATCACATATGCAATACCTATTGGTTTAGCCAATGCTTGTTAAGGAATGAAAGTGCTGTGTTCAGACCCTGGAGTTCAAAAGGAACTGGATGCCCCATTAAAAAAGCACAGCAGCACTGTACGTTTTTTTCAGTGGTAAAGAAGGCATGATCATGCAAGAGAATGTAAATATGATTTTTTTATTTTTATGAAACATGTTACTTTTGTTAACTTATACATAAATACATGGCCTTACATCGGCATGCACTGTCATCCAAAATCAATTAGTGCTCTACATATATATATATATATATATATATATATATATATATATATATATATATATATATATATATATATATATATATTACCTACTGGCGATAGCCAGTAGGTATATATAGTTAGGATTTTTTCCCTATGGGATTTCTGAAAATTCTATGTCTAATAACTTTGGGGTTTGTGGACGGAATTGGCTGAAATTTTCAGGAAAATGGCACATTTTGTTTCTGAGCAGCTCCTGGAAATTTGGGGGGGGTTCGTCAAGGGGGGGCCGAGAAAAAAGGGGGGTCCCAAAACGCGTTTTTCCCATGTTAATTTCCATAGGGCGGTTGGACTCACTTTTAGCCCGAACGGCTGAATGGATTTCCACGAAACTTGGCAAAATTGTAGGGACTGTTAGCCCGATGTGCCTTTGCTAGGTCTCAATATATGTGCTTCAATGAATTTTGAGAAATTAACGTTTAAAACAAGATATATATCTGTAACAGCGCTCCGGGCTGCGCTCCGGTCCGCTTACTTTTCGCGTATCGGAACTTTGCGAAGCGAAGCTGATTGGCTCTCCGGTGTCTGTCAACATTCTAAACAGTCCGGCGCGGCCGCCATCTTGTCTCTCGTTAGGATCGAGAGACAAGAGGAGGCCAAAACAAAGGGGGAAATGAAGGAAAGGGGGCAAGGTAGACCCCTTTTGATCCCCTAGGATTGATGAGGGGATATTATAGAGTCACGCTGGGCCCAAAAAAAAAAAAAAAATCCGATTTTTTCGCCGTAGAGACGCGTCTTGGTACGCGAACCGGGCAGCTAACCGGGAAGCTAACTGGCAGTGTAACGGGAGTCTGACGAGTAGCTGATTGGCTGTCAACATTGTAAACAGTCCGGAGCGGCCGCCATCTTGTCTCTCGGTAGGATCGAGAGACAAGAGGAGGCCAAAACAAAGGGGGAAATGAAGGAAAGGGGCAAGGTAGACCCCTTCTGACCCCCTAGGATTGATGAGGGGATATTATAGAGCCACGCTGGGCCCAAAAAAAAAAAAAAATCCGTTTTTTTCGCCGTAGAGACGCGTCTTGGTACGCGAACCGGGCAGCTAACCGGCAGTGTAACGGGAGTCTGAGGAGAAGCTGATTGGCTGTTATCATTGTAAACAGTCTGGAGCGGCCGCCATCTTGTCTCTCTGTGGGATCGAGAGACAAGAGGTGGAAAAAAAAAGGTGTAAATGAATGAAAGGGGTAAAGCAAACCCCTCCTGAACCCCTAGGATTGATGAGGGGGCTATTAAAGTTCCCTGGGGGGTGAAAAAAAAAATTGCGATTTTTCGCGGTAAAGGTGCTTCCTGGTACGTTAACCGGGCAGCTAACCGGCAGCGTAACGGGAGTCCGACATATTGTGTTTTTTGAACGTTTATGATATGTGCACGTGTGGATTTTGTCTAATTAAGGTTAAAAAAATATATATATATCTTTAAGCGTGTTCTGGCGCGCTTACGTTTTGGGTTTGGTTTGCGCTGCAGAGACGATACGTCACGGTTATGCGATGCATCATGAGGCGTCTCACGGGCTACGTGATACGTCACTTAATAAAGAATATATTTTACAGCTATAGATATTAGCTTTTAAAAAACCAATGAAATTCACAGAAAAAACCATAGGTTATAGACCATATATAGTTAGGAATTTGCATTTACAAAACCTTGAAAATTCACTGAAAAAACCATAGGTTATAGACCATATATAGTTAGGGATTAGCATTTAAAAACCCTTATTTTATTTGCACAAAACCATTGAAATTTCATATATAGTTAGTTGCACTAACTATATATCGCGGACCCGCAATCCACTGCTAATGATGTCACATATTACATCATTCTTGACATGGTCAGTGACATCACTGATGACATCACTGATGACATCTCAAATGACATCACTGATGACATCACTGATGACATCTCAAATGACATCACTGATGACATCACTGACATCTCATTTGACATTACTGATTACATCACTGATGATATCATTTATGTGATAATACATCTTCAGACTCTAATATAACCTTAGATACACTCAGTGTAAACAGGCACTCACAGACTGTCACACATCCATGGAGTTACTCACACACCTAGTCAGTCATGCAAAGAATCAATCACACCTCCATTTCCTCAACTATACAGTTATACACACCTTACTTATTCAAACATATACTAACACATATTTACTCTCTTATACAATCCTTGATACAAATTCACAATGATTCATACAGCCACTCTCACATTCACTGGCTCTTATGTTCAGTTATTTATATATGTCAACTCTCACATGGAGTGTGTTTTACATATGTACTTACTTTGACATGTAGAACTGAGATATCCATTCACTCACCAATATACTCATGCACACAGTCAACTGTCCATACAGCTGTTTCTACATGCACTTTTGAAACCATACACCTAGGGAATCAACTGCTCACACATCTATGCACAGAGTTATACACCTCCCAGCCACCCACACACATACTCAGTCTCCCATACAAATACTTGGGCAACCATTCAATAACCCATATAGTTACTGATATAGCTACTGATTTAAACATGCAGCAGTTTACAGAAGAACATAAATAATGATTGCCAAATTAAGACACTTTAATCACTAACCCATGCACTCAGTGAGACACATTTAATCATTCTCTCATACAGTCAGTCATGCACCTACTAAATCCTTCATCCAGACACTTATACATCCACTCATTCTTCAATATGTAAGACATATTTTAACTTTACAGAAACATACAGTCACTGGGTGTTGTCATCAGTGATGTCATCAGTGATGTCATTTGAGATGTCATCAGTGATGTCATCAGTGATGTCACTGACCATGTCAAGAATGATGTAATATGTGACATCATTAGCAGTGGATTGCGGGTCCGCGATATATAGTTAGTGCAACTAACTATATATGGAATTTCAATGGTTTTGTGCAAATAAAATAAGGGTTTTTAAATGCTAATCCCTAACTATATATGGTCTATAACCTATGGTTTTTTCAGTGAATATATATATATATATATATATATATATATATATACATACATATATATATTACCTACTGGCGGTCGCCAGTAGGTAGTTATAGTTAGGATCTACTTTCCATAGGAAATCCGCAACATTCTATTGGGAATAACTTTGGCGCCGGTGGACGAATCTTCGCGAATTTCTTAAAGTTCGTGGCCCGCTCCTTCCCTAAAAAATGTGGGGGGGATTCGTCAAGCGGGGGCCGAGATAAAAGGGGGGTCCCAAAACGAGTTTTCTCCATGTTAATTTCCATAGGGCGGTCGAACTCACTTTTAGCCCAAACGGCTGAATGGATTTCCACCAAACTTGGCAAAATTGTAGGGACTGGTACCCCGATGTGCCTTTGCTAAGTCTCAAGATACATGCTCCAGTGGTTTTTACGAAAATGAACTTTGAAAAAATATATATTGGGCTACATTGGGCTATATATATGTTAGAGCCCAAATGTAGCCAACTGTAGCGCAATGTAGCCCAATGTAGCCCATTGTAGCCCAAAGATGGCCACCAGAGACAAAAAAAAAACAAATGTAGCCCAAATATCAGCCAGATGTAGCCCAACTATAGCCCAATGACAGAATGTCCCAGAGTGTTCTAAAGAACAACTAGAGCGCTAACAGTCTTACTTATGACAAAAGTATGGCACACCTGAAGTCATCTTGATTGGAATAAAGTGTTAACACTTAAAACATTTAATTTGCAAAAGAACAAAATGAGGGGGTTCATTTTGCCATAGAAATTATGATTAGTGCTGAAGAAAGAAAAATTTGGGAACATTTTGAGTGACTTCTCAAATCCTCTTATATTTCATTAAAAAAAATCTGATATGCAGACTCTCAAGATGGCCACCAGAGACAAAAGAGCCCAAATGTAGCCCAAATATCAGCCAGATGTAGCCCAAGTATAGCCCAATGACAGAATGTCCCAGAGTGTTCTAAAGAACAACTAGAACGCTAACAGTCTTACTTATGACAAAAGTATGGCACATCTGAAGTCATCTTGATTGGAATAAAGTGGTAACACTTAATACATTTAATTTGAAAAGGAACAAAATGAGGGGTTTCATTTTGCCATAGAAATTTTATATATATATATATATATATATATATATATATATATATATATATATATATATATATATATATATATATATATATATATTCACTGAAAAAACCATAGGTTTCACACCAGTTATAGTTAGGAATTAGCATTTAAAAAACCTATTAAATTCACTGAAAAAACCATAGGTTTCACACCAGTTATAGTTAGGTGGAAATTTTACTCGCATAAAACCATTGAAATTCCCACGTTATAGTTAGTTGGACTCACTATAACCTGCGCGTGCAATGCACTGCTGATGACGTCACATATTACATCACTCATGACATGGTCAGTGACATCACTCATGACATCACTGATGACATCTCAAATGACATCACTGATGACATCATCCAGTGAATGTGTATCTTTCTGAAAAATAAATATTTTTTATATATGTATATCTAAATGTTGATGGAAGAATAAATGGGTAAGTAAATGTCTAAATGGATGTTTTTTTTGTGTAAAATTGATTGGTTAACTGACTTATTAAATGTATCTTAGTGAATACATACATTAGCGAGTAATGTT
The DNA here is from genome assembly GCF_964263255.1 of Lissotriton vulgaris. Classification (NCBI taxonomy): domain Eukaryota; kingdom Metazoa; phylum Chordata; class Amphibia; order Caudata; family Salamandridae; genus Lissotriton; species Lissotriton vulgaris. The sequence goes on along the minus strand of NC_141685.1, from coordinate 929,366,575 downwards.
TAAATATTTAAATATCTGTATCTGTGTTTCACTTTGTGTATAAGTGGCTGCATGGGTTGGTGAGTAGCTACATGAGTGTGTATATGGGTTATTATTTGTTTTTTGAGTATCCGTATCCGTGTCTGTATGGTTCGGAGGGGGATATTACTTAGAGCACAGATGCATGAATGAGTGACTCACTATTTGTATGTATTTTGGAGACAGCATGTGTGCAAGACTGTATGGGTGGATGATTGTGTGTATGGGTGGGTTAGTGAGTATGTGTTTTTATAATTGATTGTTTAAGAGAGTAAATATGTTTCCGTTTCTGTAGAAGTATGTGTAGTGGTGTGCATATAGCAGTATAATCAAGTAAATGGTTTTTTGATAGTTTATTTGCATGTGTGAATTTGTGTGTGAGTAACTATATGGATGAGTATTAGTGTGTAACAGGATGTATAGGTGTATGAATACATATGATGAGTAAGTACATGCATGAGTGACTATATAGAACTGTTGGTGAATGAGTGGATGTGTATGTAGATGTTGGAATTACCTAATAAGTTGCTGTAATTGGTATTGGTTTCTCCTTTTTTAAGAAAATGTTAGTTTCTAGTTTTGAATGTGTGTGTCAAAGGTTATTTTATGCCGATAGGAGGTCTGCCACTTTGTCACAAGGATGTTGTCATCAGTGATGTCATTTGAGTTGTCATCAGTGATGCCATGAGTGATGTCACTGACCATGTCATGAGTGATGTAATATGTGACGTCATCAGCAGTGCATTGCATGCGCAAGTTATAGTGAGTCCAACTAACTATAACGTGGGAATTTCAATGGTTTTATGCGAGTAAAATTTCCACCTAACTATAACTGGTGTGAAACCTATGGTTTTTTCAGTGAATATATATATACATACACATACATACATACATATATATATATATATATATATATATATATATATATATATATATATACTACTATTATAAAGGAAGAACTTTGAGGCTCTGAGGCGGGTAAATTCGGGAACCACAGCGCCAATCCACACACCCGATACATCGTTGGAATCCTCAGGGTGTGCAGATGGACATAGGCTATATAAATTTAAAAAATACATTATATTTAAAAAAATTGACATTTTATAAAAAGTAGTCCCCTCGAAGTAGCGCCGGCCGCGACCTGCGTGCCGACGTCGTCCAGGAGCGCGAGGAGGAGCGGGGGAGGAGCACTGACGAGCGGCACACAGGCGGTGAGCAGCTGCAGACCGGCGAGGAGCACTGAACTGAGGAGCGGCGGCTGAGCGGCGGACATGGCGCGGGGGAAGAGCACTGATGAGTGGCACACAGGCGGTGAGCAGCAGCGGACAGGCGGAGCGGCGAGGAGCACTGAACTGAGGAGCGGCGGCTGAGGTAAGGCTCCGGGGGACAATGTCGGGGCAGGCGGGGGTCGGGGCACGTGGGGGACGGGGAGTTACAACAAAAAGGCTCCGGGGGACAATGTCAGGGCAGGCGGGGGTCGGGACAGGCGGGGGACCCTCTGGCATAATTGTGCTCAAGCTCCCGACTCCCGCCGGCCGCTCCATACTCTGTGAGCTCCTACTCTTATCCCTGCAGCCTCTGCTCATCCTCGCCTCCCTGCAAACAGAGTGCCAGAGCCCCACTTACCCAGCAAGCTCCCCAGTGCCTCAGGCGCTGCTGCTGGCCACCACTGCAAAACTGGGCCTCTGGCATAATTGTGTGAGGTAGGCCTCCGGAGGACAATGTCAGGGCAGGCGGGGGTCGGGGCAGCCGGGGGACGGGGCAGCCGGGGGACGGGGCAGAAGGGGGCCCGGGCTGATGGCCAATGTCGGGGCAGGCGGGGGTCAGGCGAAACGCGTCCGAGGGGCTGACTCAATAAAAGAATTTTGGCCAGCACATGGTGTCGTCAAGCGTGTTGTTCTACAGCGTGCTGGAGAAATTTAATATTAAGGACTCGACTACGGAAGTCCTTTTTGCGACGACACACCCGCTGTTCTGGCAGGCGACGGCGTACTCTGTAGTAAGGAGTTGGGAATATATATATATATATATATATATATATATATATATATATATATATATATATATATATATATATATATATATATATATATATATATATATATATATATATATACACATATATATATATATATATATATATATATATATATATATATATACATATATATATACATATATATATCTGGAAACACTCAAACCACTTCCTGAAGTCTCACAGCGGCAGTCAGGCGAGGAAAGAGACACAGACCTCCGAGGTATTCAAATGGGCAGTGATTTTATTTTAAGTGACCCAACACAACGCGTTTCAAGCCCGTAAGCCCTTGATCACGTGTCACAGTTTGATTTCACCATCGTCTATATTTAAAGTGCAAAAAGTGCCCCTCCCACTGTTTACGTCATAGATCACATGTGCAATGACATAGAAAACATCCTGCCGTATTGTAGTCATCTGCATTAACAACATTGTTCTGAAAGGCATATTTCTAATAACACACGGCAATCAGATACCATAGTCATATTAACATATATACAATGCCATGACCTATTGTTGCACGCGTGCCACTGAACTTATTTAAAATAATAAATATAGTTCGTATCATTTTAAAACTCTTTTTCTACAAAGGATAAATCCTGTTGTTATTGCCATATTCTTAGTTATAGAATAGGGGGAAATATATAACCGGTTAAATCCGTTTATAATCAACCCCTATGTTGTTAAATGCACCAAAGAAATGTAAGTGTAGTTAAAGCAGTTCTTTTAGTTTTCGCACACTATGTAGTCTATAGAATTGGAGAGGTAACTAAAAAGTGCTAAAAGTGCATCCCATAAAGTTTGTAAAGTGCTAGTGCAAATGGTGTGAATTTCTCAAATTCATCAAATGTGTATGTTAGGTCCTATCATCTGTACATAGAAAAAGAACTAGCTTAGTTCATTAATTATATTGGTTAAACAGTCTCTTGGAATCCTTAAAACATTTGAATGTATAAAATATTATGCAATATCAGCCAATACATTTTGAGAAATTTTTCCAGAGGAAAAGTGCAATATATGTACAGAGTTTATATGCAGTATTATTTACAAGGACAGATTTGGAGATGTTAATATTTACAAAACCTAATTGTTGAACCAACGTGTCAAGATGATGCCAGCCCTGCTTGTTCTACAGAAAGCTGCGCATGTCTTCCGTCGTATTCAACCCATTGGGCCATTTGCAATCTAGGTCCAAAACATATTTGGTCTCCAGTTGCCGGAGTTGGCGTTCTCTATTGCCTCCTCTCCTCTTTTTGCTAACAGCGTCAATTACATAGTAAGAAAGGCAATTGATGTTATTGGCATGCACTTTCTTAAAATGTCTGGCAACAGGGTATATTGCATCGCTGTGCAGGATGGCCCTAATATGCTGCAATATCCTGACGTGCACCTGTAGCCTCGTGCTACCCACGTACCGCAGCCCACAGGTGCACGTCAGGACATATACAGCATATTCGGTTTTGCAATTGTAGTTCCCAGTTATCGGATTGGAAGTAGTCTTGAAAGGTGTTGAGTACGAAGACATGTTGCACCCAAAATTACACGCTCTACATGTAGTACATTTAGTGAAGCCCTTCTTGGATGGTAACCAGGTAGTAACTTTCTTAATCTCCGGGGATACCTTGTCTAATCTCGTGCCCATAGTGCTGCTTCTCCTAAATGTGATCACAGGTTTCGCAGCTATTTTATTGTGGAGGATGTTGTCTGTCAGTACCACAGGCCAATGCTTGTTAATTATGGACCTGATCTGACGTTCCTCCCTGTTGAATGTTGTTATTAACCTGGGAGTGTTGATAACATTTAAAGGGCTATCGAGAATAATTGTATTGGGGCTTTCCTCATCAGAAAAAAGGTCGGGACAGGCTGCTAGTGTATATATATATATACATATATATATATATATATATATATATATATATATATATATATATATATATATATATATATATATATATATATATATATATATATAACCAATGAAGCTCTCCATTACCAACAGGAGAGCAGTAAATATGAAAGACAAACTGGTACAAAACAATCCAGTAGAAAGACAGAAGGGCTATTGGCTAACTCAAAGGAAAGGATTTTATAAATGCAAATCCTGTAAGGCCTGCCAACACGGCATCAATACCACATCATACAGAACAGCCTTTAGCGAGCAAGAACAGAAGATTACAAAAGCTTTGACATGTAAAACAGGATTTGTTGAATATGTCCTCGAATGTCCCTGTGGGTTTCGGTACGTGGGAAGTACCAAGCTGCATGGGCATAAGAGGATTTTTCAACATATCAAAGCAATAGTCAATCATGATCCTATGTACCCAGTAGCCCGCCACTTCGAAGAGTACCATCGGTCAGATCCCAAAAATGTGAGATATTACCTAATTGACAACGTACCATTTAACAAAAGAGGAGGTGACAGGAAGAGAACCTTACGTAAGCTAGAAACACGCTACATCCTAGAATTTGACTCCAAAAGCCCTAGGGGCCTCAATTCAACTGAAGATTTATACACATGTCTCTAATGATTACTATAATCCGTGAAAGAGAATTCCATATACAAATAAATATAGAGCTATATTTCTAAGTTCTTGATTAAAAGCAGCAAGAAAGCCTAAAGGTCAACAAAAGTCAGAATAGGATAAAGGATTTTACTCTATTTTTTAAATCACTATTTTTTAGTTATAACTAAATCACAGATAGTTTACAACACTTAAGAGAGGGAGGCACTAGCATTTTTATTTTCTATTTGCACCTATTTTATCATGCCAGTCAAATATTTTTTACATAGAGACCAGTAACCATTCCATTTCCAACTATGAAGTTTACTGCAAGGCATTTAATACTATATTAGTACGGAGTATCGAGCACAATATGAACAAGAGATAAACATATATATTTTTTAACATACTATTTGATTCTATAGATAATTTTAGAATAAGGTTTTATTGGAAAGCTTTATTTATGTATTTATTTATTCATCAATTGTATGTTTTTATCTAGCAACCATCTCGAGAGATAGGTTAAGACAATAAAGGAAAAAGTATTTAAACCGGTATTGTATGACTTCCCACCATCTCCTACAACTTTGTTAAATCCAGTACTGTGTTTAAATTGCAAAATGTGTTCATATTTCAAGCTGGTTGATCTCTGAACCATTAAGTGATCACAAGTATGTTTATATGGCGGAATAATTTACGGAGTTTTAAATGTCTTTCTGGTATTCAAACCACAACACGAATACTGCGCTGGTTGCATTTTGATATGTTTACAATGATATATGAATTGTAATGTATTGCAATCAGTTTGAAGCGTCCAGGTCATGCTATGTGTAAAATTACCATTGATACTTGTTCAATATTCATTGCACTGTCACTTTAACACAAATAAAAAAAGAAAGAATAAAATGGTATAAATAATATCAGCTGACTTCCAAGCTCGTCATGTGATCAAGGCTCTCCGGAGCCAAAACGCGTAATGGTCGTCATACTGATGGGTGAATAAACTGATTTCATGCACCCAAATTGTGGTCCTTTGTCCATTCTTCTGAACCGAAGGGCCAATGTCAGTTGCAGTGGCAGTGGAGTGCTTGCGATATATCTCTTTATCTCTTTACTGTTGTTGTACAATTTTGGCTTTGAAATTGCATCTTGTAATAAAGTGTCTGTGTGCAAAATGTCCCAGAGTAGGAGCAGCATAACTTCGAAATGGTTGGATTTCCCAACTGTCCAAGAGAGGTGGGCCCCTTCCTTTCTCTCTTTCTCACCTCTATTGCCAGGAATACGTAGGCAGTCCAACAGGTCTGGCGTTGGGCGAGCGGGTCATGCCCCCAAAGTGTCAGCAACACAGCAAAAGCATCTCCATGCTGAGGACCCCAACCCTGCAGGGTGGCTTCGGCGAAAACGGGAATGGAGAGTCCCATCAAGTAAACACAGAAGAAAGATTTGCCGAGCCCAGTTTAGAAAACAGTTCCAACCATTTAATTCAATTCTGCAGAACTCGTATCCTTAAGCGTTTCGGCTATTTTAAGCCTTGATTACAGGTAGGTGACATTACATCATAATTGCAAGTACTCCAATTAAAAGGTCAATCTGGCTATGCATCGTAGCACTACTGGTTCCAAGATGCACCAGTATTGTTTCCATTTGTACAACCACAGGTAATGTCATTTCTTAGCTTAATAGCATTCTTTAGTGTCGTTGTACATTTTTCCTTTGAAATTGTATATTGGAATAAAGTGTTTGTGTGCAAAATGTCCCAGAGTAGCAGCAGCGTAATTACGAAGTGGTTGGATTTCCAAATTGTTCAAGAAAGTGTCTGGAGGAATCCAAACATGGATTCTTGAAGAGGAGTACCTGAAAGCATTGGGTGCAGTGTCTATGTCACTCAGAGGTGATCAGGAGACTAGGAAGACGTATGCCCTCCGATGTCGGGTGCTTCAGGTAGATGACGGTGATCTTGACTCTGCAGCGGTGGGGACTAAGCAATGTTGAGGAAGACCAGGAGCCAGATACGAGCTGTCCCACAAAGGGGGTCAAGTGCTGAGGGGTCGGTGTCTATCAGGAGCACCAACAAACCTTGGCAAATGTAACCCATGCAGGAGGTCAAGAATGTGCACGGATGGGACCAGCAAGGTCCAGGAGACTCACCACAAGCAGGAGAGTCAGGGCAGACCCAGAGCAATCCGGGGAGCCCAAGGAAACCAAAAGTGACCCTCAAATGGACTCACAGGCTGGAGGCTCAAGAGTCACGAGAGGACCTTGTGCAGCTCACCAAAAGGTGCAGGCCATGGTGCCCACGAGGTGATGTGGCTGAAGATCTTGGTGGAAGAAGTTGCCGTATGTTGGGGTTACTTGGAGCCCGACGCACTTGTTGCAAAGTTGCCAACAAGCATATGCACCTGCAAAGGTACACAGTGCATAGGGGTTCAGTTAATGCAGCCCCCACAAGGGATTCTGACCTCAAACTCATTGAGAGGGCAGCTCGGGCCTCAGGAGATATAGCTAACTACCACCTGTGTTGTTGAACCCTTCGGAGTCCTCAGGAGCATGGGATCAGCAGACTGGTCAGCAGTGTTCAGGTACCTGCAAATGCAGGGGAGTGACTCCTTCACTCCAAAGAAGATTACTTTGGTTGTCCTTGATGGTTCACAGGCCTTGGAAGGTTCCTATATGATGTACAGGCACAGGCGATGCAGCAGAATGGAGGAGAGATGAAGTCATGCCCAAATGAAGTCCTGCGAAGTACAGAAAGCCAGACGGTAGAAGAGCAGTGGTTTCAGTTCTGAATCTTGTCCATGACGAATCTAGGGACCTACACCCAGGTAATCCCTTAAGTACTCCAGGGAAAGGGTTGGGAAGATTCAGGTGACCCTCCCAGGAGAGGGTCTGGACAGGGGGGGGGGGTTACTCCCATGTCCTTTGTCCAGTTTCACGCCAGAGCAGGAGCCAATGGCTCCCAGAACTGGTTTGAGCTGGACTAGGCACAGGGACACCAAATGTGCCCCTTGTGCAGACTTTCAGGCACTGGCAAGCGCACTCACCCAGCCCTAATACACAAAATCCTGTCTGGGAGCTGACAGAATACCTATTGTTCATCCTTCCTCTGCTCGAGCTTGGCTTACCAGCAGGAGGGCAGAATTGTGTCTCTGGCCGGCAGCAACCATTTTGTGCTGTCTGGGTCAAGAAGGTGGGTACCAGGAACACTGAGAGCCTAACTGAGGGCTCATCCAGTTCTTGGAATCATACCTTCCACACTGTTTATGGTGTGGCTACAGTGTGGGGGTATGATTCCAACATGTTTGATAACAAACATGATAGGGTTGTTGCCATTTTCGAGATGGTCATCGCGTATTTACGCAATGTCCCTCTATATAGTATATGGCTGCTTCACTGACAACCTGGGAGAATGAAGTCCATAGGCTGCAAGGGTGTCCTGGTCATGCAGGGGAACCCTCTCACTTAGGACCAAGCACTCTTCCCTCAAAATTGTAAAGGTTTTAAGTGCAGTGACCCTTAGATACAGTAAATATATATCTGTCCTAAGTGGTTCATGCACCAACTTACACAGGCTGCAGTGGGAGGCCTGTAATTTCCTTTTGCATGGTCTCTCATGGGTGGCATGATGCATGCTTCAGCCCATGGGAGACCTCTGGGGTACCTATGCTCTGGGTACATGGGTACCATATACCAGGGACTGATAAGGGTACCGCAGTATCCAATCTGGGATTGTACCTAGTTACTAATACAATAGTTTAGGGAGAAAGCAGATAGACTGGGGTCCTGGAACTAGGCAAAAACAGCATCACATGAGGCAAAAAGTGAGGTTAATCATTAAAAGCAGATCATACTTTCCTACATGTACAGTAAGGAGGACCTTCCTGTACATAAACAATCCAAGGCATTTTGCTTTTTCCATGTGTGCTGCCTTGTGCAAAAGCAAAAACAAGGAGAAATAATGCATTTCTCCTCGTTTTGCCAACTTAAGACCAGTTTTTCCCTGGTCTTAATTTTCGCGCTGCTTCCTATTTATGCCACCCTTGTAAATAGGGGGCAGCGTCAAAATCAATGGGTGTTGCAGTGGAACGCCCACCGCAACACCCACTACCTCCTGCCCTCCCCTTTCATGCTAACCCCAACATGTGAATAATACACAAATTAAAAAATAGGCAAAACGGCGCTGTCCTTAGTCTCACACAAATATATGTTTTTTTTGTGTTTTGTATATAATTATTGTCTTTGTATAATGTTTATGCAATAGGTTTTTTGTCTTTTGCAAGTTGTTGTGTCATTCCAATTTTGTGTTTGGTTCTGTTGGGTCATGTATGGTATGATTGTTTTTTTTGTTTTTTGTTTTTAATTTACATTTTCCAAAAACAAGCATTACAAAGCAATTATTCCATCTTTGAACATCTTCCCCCCCATCCCTGGGTCCGAAAGAAAAAACAAAATCACATATTTATATTTACATACATTGAGGCATCAGCGAGAATAAATAATTCCATCATTATCCATATTATAATCACAAGAAGAGCAGAAAAATAAATAAATAAATAAAGAAGAAGACAAGAACCAGAGGGACAACAGAGAACAACACTGGAGGGGATCGGGGAGGGGTGAAAAAAAACAAGAGAAGGAATTTGGGGGGGGACCAGCCCAGGGAGACAAAAGGAAAGAAGTTAAAAAAAAAACCCTCATGAATCAGATGGAGCATTCAGAGTATCAAACCATCTGGTTAAGGGATCCCAGACTACCAGCTCTCTTTTCTTTGCCCTTCTGCCCTTTTTGGAGTAAATCGCTCTCTCTAATCTGTAAATCGCGAATAATCTAGCTTGCCATTGCCCAAAAGATGGAGGGTTTCAATCCTTCCAGTACTCGGCAATACATATCCGCGAGATAGTCATTGCTACAAATACTAATGCACCCCCCTCCTTTAAGTCCAAACGGTCATAAAGCCCTAACATAATAGTAGTTGGTGTAAGTTGGATATCTAACAGAAGTATTCTACTCAAAAAGCATTGTATCTCCTTCAGCAGTAAATCGAGTTTTGGGCACGTAGCAAACATGTGCACTGAATCCGCACTGAATTCAGTGCAACGCGGACAGACAGTCCCAGGGCCAGTTGTCCATTTAGCAACCTTGTTTGGGGTTATATACAAGAAGTAGCCTGTGTTATAGAATTGAGCTTGTAGTTTGGGGGAAAGCAAATATGTTTGCGCTAGTCCCAAAGCAGAGCAAAAAGCATTGGGCTGAGTGTTTAATTTAAGCTGCCATTTAGCATCTACCTTACTTAAATCGTCCGTTTTTTGTTCGTTAAGAAGGAGATAAATCTCTCCTATCCCAGGGTGCCTAGTACCGAGTAGCTTATCTATGAGACCCACTGATGAAAAATCAACGGAGCCCCTAATTTTATTTAATGAGAAACTGGCGACAGCATGGTACTGATAGGTCTGGTTGTAATAACTATACTCGAGGTTGCGCCAGAGACAGCCCCTTACATTTTCACCAAGGAGTAAAAGATAGGGGGAAGGTAAGCCGTAAGGACTGATGATCCAATCTTCCCTAAATAGCTCACTACAATGTCGCAGAGCAGCAGCCCAATAGTATAGTTTTAGGTTCGGGAGCGCCCACCCGCCCCTTTCCCTGGGTAGTGAAAGAAGATTAAAGGCCCTTCTTGGCTGCGTGTATGCCCAGATAAATTGAGAAAAAATTTGTTAAAAAACTAAGAGAATATGGTTATTGAAAACAAGCGGAATTGCCCGGAAGAAGTAAAGCAATTTGTGGAAATATGTCATTTTTAAAACATTACACCTTCCTACAATAGTTAGGTGTAAACTGTCGATCTTTCTAAGTGACTTCTTCATGCTAGTGGCCAGCGGAGTTAAATTTTCTGTAACCATTTTTTTTCTAAGTCTGAAACAATATCCACTCCCAGATATTTTGCTTTCTTCATGATTCTACTATCTACCCAATCAATTTTCCCATTAACCACAATCTGCGATTTAGCTTTATTTAAGGCATAACCAGAAATCAACCTGAATTCCTGAGCCTCGGGTTCCAAAGTACTAATAGCTATCTCAGGTTCTGGAGTAATTATGGCTACGTCATCGGCATAAGCCATGATCTTTGTCTCTATGCCAAACCTATTCACTGGAATAATGACAGAGTTTAGCTCTATCCTTCTCATCAAGGGGTCAATATAAAGAGTGAAAAGTAAGGGCAAGCAGGGGCACCCCTGCCTAGTTCCTCGTAAGATTTTTATTTGTTCTGTCAGATGACCATTAATTAAAATTCTGGCTGAGGGATTATGATATAATGCTTGCATTGCCAGGAACTATCCTAGGTCCGAAGCCAGCTCGCTGCATGATAGCCCAGAGAAATTGCCAGGAGACCCGATCGAATGCTTTTTCAGCATTCAAAAGAATTGGTGCGATCAGGTCTCCTGTCACCTCCACAGCATCAAACAACGTAATAGCCCGGCGGATGTGTTCTGTTGTACCTTTTTTGGGAATAAAGCCGTGTTGCCAGCTTGAAACTAGTGATTCAATATTTAAAGACAATCTTGTAGCAATAACTTTAGAAAAATTTTTAGAATCAGTATTGATTAGGGTAATAGGTCTATACGAAGTCATCTCCAGAGGTGATTTATCTTTTTTGGGAAATATCACAATTTTAGCCAAAGACCAGGATTTCGGTGGTGGGGTGCCCTTTAAAAATTGATGTTACTACTTTAGAAAAAAGAGCTTTTATTTGTTGAGAATTTTTTTATAAAACTCAACTGGTATACTGTCCATCCCGGGAGCTTTACCATCTGGGAGGTTGGCCAGTGCAGCTGCGATTTCTTCCCACTCAGGTAGCAATTTCCATTTCATCGCTAAAATCAATACCAATTTCAGTTTATGGTATGATTGGATGTTGTGTGATGTGTGGTGTCATTCTGTATTCCATTTTTGCCTATTTTTTAATTTGTGTATTAATCACATGTTGGGATCTCTCTGTGTCTATATTACAATAATTGTTGTTTCTACATAATGTATTTACGTATATTTTAATAAAATTATATATTTTGATACAATAGGAATAATAAATATAACTTTATAAATAACTGAACTGTTGGACAATGATACTGTTTCTGCATCTAGGATCTATTACCTATAGTGATTAATGGTCAGGGAGAGGTTTTTGTGTTTGTTCCTGGCCTTTCAGGATGTTGCCAGTACATTTCTTTGTGCTTATGAACATCCTTTCTGAACCATCACAAATAACAAGCTGCTCACACCACTGTTGCAAGCAGAAGCACCTCATCTACCCCACAAATCTATACGTGGATTCTATAGGTACTTCAACATTGGTTCAAGATACCATGTCGCCTTGGTACTGACAATCCAGCTGATTTCTCATCCCAGCACATGGGACCAGAGGTGGTGACGGTCTATCCACAGATGATTGGCACACGAGTGGATGCCCTGGTAGTAGACGATCTCCAAGTGTCTTTTCTGTCAAGCGACTGGTCAAGTGGACAAATTACCACCTATAATCACGATCAGAAAACAAAACAAAATAATGGAAGAAGATCAGCATAGACTTTGGCCACACCACTGATGGAAGTCAGCTGCAAGTCTTACTGAATACTCATACTCATAGTATCAAGAGGTGCAACTGATGTATTTTAGGCACAGCCAGATCTTCCCAAACAGAAGAAAACGTTGACTGCACAAGGTGTTAGATCTCATGTGCCAGTCCTGGAAAGTGAGTGGATACAGGCAGTCCTCTGGTGAGTAGTTGTCGTTTACCACTGGAATCTCAAGGCTTCGCTACTGTTGCGCTGCTCACTGATCACCAAGTATTCCTAGTTGGGTTGTGACTTTTGAAAGGGTAGTGAAGTCGGGGAAGTCAAGGCTTACTCTTGGAGGTGAAGAGTGTCTGGAACTCAAATATCATATAGCACAAAGTAATAACTCACTAAAGTTCACTGCCCAGACAAAAATATATCTTTTAAAAACGTGGGCTATTTATTTGTAACAACAAACTTTAAAATAAATGTAACTTATGAGACACATAAAACAGAAGGTCTCAGGTGTACTATCAATTGTTGGTCCTTTGTCTCAGCTTCTATATGGCATTGGGTGCTGAGGATGCCATCTCAGTGAGACTGAGCACAGCATGTGCCAAAAAGACCACAATTTTCAAAACACCATTAATCATAAAGTGAACTGGCAGGCCAAGCCGGTAAAAAACATAGGCAAAGAAGCTTAATCCAAGTCAGAAATGTGGTGGTCAGGTTGGGGATGGAGGGCAGTAACAAAGGGCACAGATTGTTGGAGATTTATAGCTGCAACTGGTCTACTGTTGGGGCCCGCTGCTAAAACCGCAGTACCAAAATCAGACACGTATTCTGATCTGGGCTGCAGCGTTCTTTAGGAGTCTAGTGTGAATGTAAGAACATATGCTGCATTACTAGGCCAGTTCCTTGGAAATTAGTAAAAAGTTACTCCCAGAAAAGGTGTGGCACCTTGAAAAAACATCCTAGGGGCATATTATCAAGGAACAGCATTAAAATTATCGCCACTTTAGCGGCAGGAAACTGCAGCTAAATCAGTGATAATGGGTTTGATAATATGCCCTTGAGAATTTCAATAGATGCCCATGTTCTGGTGTTAACATGGGCTTCTATTGGAATTCTCTACGGCATATTATCAATCCCATTATCGCCGTTTTAGCGTCAGTTTCCTGCTGCTAAAGGGGCGATAATTTAACGCTGTTCCTTGATAATATGCCCCCTAGTTCTCACAAACACAGTGTAGAGCATGTCGCCATAGGCATTTCTACACTAAATGCAATGGCCAAGTACTGAATGGTAAAAGGTATGTATATTGCTGAGGATACAATCCAGACTTCCCAAGAGGGATCTCTCCCTTATTGCAACACCGATCTCTACACATCACCAAAGGGAAGGCACAGATAGCCACAATAATGTCTATTCAGCTTGATGTAACTTACACGGTCTGATCAAGGGTAAGCAATCCCAGGCAGTTATGGAAACATAACTGTCTACAGATGATTTATATTTTCCAGGTTGATCAAAACAGTTTAGGGCAGCCTTTTGTTTCCAAGCCGGTGCGCGAGCAAGATGACAATTAAATAAGTCCAACATGGTTAAAATGACCATGTGGTCTCCAAGGCACAGACTTCAGAGACTGCTCGAAGGGAATACAGAACAATGTTGACCTCTTGTGGGGATCCGCCATCTTGTCTACCATGCAATGAGTTGTCGCAGAGGACCCCATTCACAAGGTACAGCGACTCTGTTAGACGGGGAACCTGATGGTCGGCCGAGCAAGGGCCCTCTCCTTAGATCGAGACACAGACAAAAAGGGTGGCGGCGTGGCAGCTATCATCCACAAAAAACACCAGTTCACAGCACTCTCAATCACTCAAATCACCCAGACGGAAACACTTATTATCAAAATGGAAACTCACCTTTCCTCGTTGGCATGCGTTGTCGCATATCGCCCCCCACTGCACATGCCATCTTACCCACTGGAGTTTGCCGACTTAATTGGCCATCTGGTCATCAATCACACCAGAGTGCTGATCGTGGGTGATTTTAACTACTGGCCAGGCGACACAAATGAAACCCCCCTCTCCCGAGATTTTACGGATCTTTTGACCAACCTCAATTGCACTCAACATATCCACACCCCCACGCATGATAAAGGTCATATCCTAGACCAAGTTTGGTCTTTTAACCTAGACATCACCCAACTTGATGTCCTCCCCTGTACCTGGTCAGACCACTGCCTAATTAGATGCACACTTGCTGGGTTGGCTGTACCCCCCACGACTAGACCAAGCAGCATGAAGGCTAGGAATTGGGGCCAAGCCAGCATGGAGTCCTTCAAAACTATCCTCATCACCACTGCCCCGCCAATCCAAGACATCTCTCTTACTACTCAGGCGGAAAACCTAGCTACCTAGCTTGAACAAGCTAGCAACAAAGTTGCCCCCCAAAAACACATAAAAGCACGCAGGCCTCACGATGCTCAAAAATGGTTCTCCCCCGCCCTGAAGCTTCAAAAACTTAACCTCAGACAGGCTGAACGAAAGTGGCGTAGGAAATACGACCCCGAGCTAAAAACCTGTTATCTGTCTCTCTTCAAAGATTATAAAGCCGCTGTATTAAAATGTAAAACCGAGTTCATTACAAGTAAAATCTTAAACTCGGCTAACAAAGCCAGAGAGCTCTTTTCGATAGTCGACGAATTGACAGGGATGGAGAGAGTGTCAGCACAACCTGTGCACTCTCAAGATCTATGCAACAGGCTAAACAAGTACTTTTTCGAAAAAATTGATACTATAAAATCCAGTATCCCCTTGTCCAGCACCCCCAATCTTTCTGCCTTACCCGGCGTAATTCACCCCCCTTCACTGGATCATTTCCCCTCTATAAATTCGGACTCATTCTCCAAACTGACGAACAGGGTCAAATCTGGCTCCCCTCTCGACAGTGGTCCCCCCCACATACTTCGCGAAGCCTTCAGTGCGTGCCCTGATCCCCCCATTTCCCTGCTCAACACCTCCCTTAGCAGTGGAACAGTCCCTGACTCGTTTAAAAGTGCTGAGATCCTCCCCATCCTCAAGAAACCTGGGGCGGACCCTCAAGTGCTTAGCAACTATCGTCCCATTTCTCTTCTACCCTATCTCAGTAAAGTACTGGAAACACATGTGACGGAATGTTTGAGTTCTCTTATCGAGGAGTCTCATTATTTCGACCCCCACCAAGCTGGCTTTAGGCCGGCCCACTCGACTGAGGCAGTCCTTGTAACGGTCATGGATGAGCTACGCAAGGGGGCGGACCTTAACTCCCCCCAGGCCCTGATCCTCCTTGATCTTTCAGCTGCATTTGACACGGTCGATCATAACATCTTGATCGACCGTGTCCACAGCGCTGGGGTTGGAGGACAGGCCCTGAGGTGGATACAATCCTTCCTGACAAACAGATCTCAATCTGTCAGACTGGGCAATTTCTGCTCAAAAAAAGGGCGGCTCTCCTGCGGAGTCCCACAGGGCTCCTCACTATCCCCCCTCTTATTCAACTTATACTTGCAACCCCTAATATCATCCCTGAGGGAAATGGGAGTCCAGGTCTACAACTATGCAGATGATCTGCAACTCTTATTTAACATTCAACCCACAAGACTCTCTGAAATCAATTTACAGTCGACTATGACTTACATCAGCTCTTGGATGAACACCAACCAATTGAAGCTTAACCCTGACAAGACAGAGTTGGTCTTGACACTCATGCCCTCTAACCCCTGGAATCCCAGCTTCTGGCCTCCCGCTCTGGGCCCCCCGCCCACCCCAGTTCCCTCTGCAAAAAGCCTAGGCGTAAAAATCAGTAGTGATCTCTCAATGACCCCACAGATTAGTTCTGTGGTATCCGCCTGCTTTCTCATGTTACGGAAAATAAAAAAAATAAAAAGATTCTTATCCACTGAAGCCCTCACCCTGGTCGTTCTAGCACTCATTGTCTCTCGGCTGGATTATGCCAACGCACTGTATGCTGGCATCCCAGCCTACCAGACACACAGACTGCAATTGATACAGAATCAGGCGGCCAGACTGATCTTCCAACTCCCGGCCCGCCACCACACTAAACCTCTGTTAAAAAAATTGCATTGGCTCCCCGTGGAACAGCGAAGCATCTTCAAAATCTGCTGTATCACACATAGAGCCCTCTCTGACAAAGGCCCTAGGTTCCTCTCAAATCGGATCAAAAAATACACCCCCTCTCGTACCCTCCGCTCCGCTGGACAACACTTACTTACCACTCCCAGATTTAAGCGCCTAAAATATGGCGGTACTCGCTTCTCTACGCTTTCCCCTCAAATATGGAATTCCCTCCCTTTCTCAATTCGTTCTACTGCCTCGCATCTCCATTTCAGAAAGTTGCTTAAAACGTGGCTGTTCCAGCAAGCCTACTCCTCCTGAGCCTCCACCCCATAGAGCCCTTTCCCAGAAGCGCCAAGAAACCAATCCGGTGTACGTTGCGCTATATAAATATTTTAACATTAACATTAACATTAACATCGTACGGACAAGCAACTAAACCCCCCCACAGATGGACGCCACACAAAGATAGGTTCTGCACACTTTTATCGGTATTCTTAGGCAGGTTACACTTAACGATACAGCAGGAACAGGATACTGTGATCCCTTCAATTCTAGTCTCTGGGGGAAGGGGGTAGCGGGACAGTCTCGGTACCGGTCTGGTACAGGGGTATCTGGCGTACAGCTCTCAATCCTCGAGCTGGAGGGTTCTCTGGTAGGGGCCGTGGCAGCGCCAGCAGGCCTTCAAGGATGGTTCACGAAGATGAGCCGTGGCAGCGCCAGCAGGCCTTCAAGATGGTTCACGAAGACGAGCCGCGGCAGCGCCAGCAGGCCTTCAAAGATGGTTCACGAAGATGAGACGCGGCAGCGCCAGCAGGCCTTCAAAGATGGTTCACGAAGATGAGCCGCGGCAGCGCCAGCAGGCCTTCAAGATGGTTCACGAAGATGAGCCGCGGCAGCGCCAGCAGGCCTTCAAGATGGTTCACGAAGATGAGCCGCTGCAGCCCCAGCAGGCCTTCAAAGATGGTTCACGAAGAGGAGCCACGGCAGCGCCAGCAGGCCTCCAAGGATGAGTTCGTCTCGGTGTCTCTCAACTCCAGGATACAACTGCCTTCCTGCTCTGGAGCTGCCCCAGTTATAGGTCTGGCGCCCTTTGATGTCCGGACCCTCGCACTTGGAGGTCGGGGGGTCCGGGATGACTGAGTCCAGACACCCAGCAGGGGGGTGGAGCCAGCGCCCAGGGAGACCGGGGGCGATCGAAACCAGGCAGATGGGGGACCATCGAAACTCTTTCTCCCATTGACTCGCCAAGTGGTCTCTTCATCCCCTGGGTAGAGGGTGGTGCCTCGATGTCGGGGCTGGGCTGGGCCTGAGGCGGAGGTCGACCCGAGGCCACGAGGCCTGGTCGTGGAGGGTCCAAGATGGCGGCTGGGCCGGGGACGGTGGTTCGGGAAAGGGCCCGGGCCAGCCGAGAAGGTTGCAGATGCGAGTCTGAGTTTAGTCGGGGAAGAGCTGGGGGTGACCTGGAGGGCTGAAGGTGCGGCTCCTGTCCGAGAAACAGGGGTAGCGGTAGTCCGGGACCCGCCATGCAGGAGGGGTCGGGCCACGCCACGAGGCCGGTCCAACAGACTCCATGTGCACAACCCTCATGTTTGGAGTAGTGAGGTGTCCCAGTAAGGTGGGATTACATAGCTTTACTGAGAGGGTCAGTAAACTTCTCTTCCAGGGGTATCAGTAAAAATGTCTGTGCACCTCTCTTACAACCAGCTTCCACAAGCTGTAAACCTCAGCACAGTCTGGTATAGAATCCAAGGCTCCCCATGTGCACGTCACTGTTGTGAAATAGTCGCATTTAGAAGTGAGGATTCTCCTCTTCTATTTCTTTGGGAATGTGAAACAGTCCCATATAAAGGGCAAATCTCTTCCTATTTAAGCCTATGAAATTTCCCATACAGAAGTCAGAGTTCGGCCTAGAGGCATTGGCACAGATGCCTCTACCTTTATAGAATATGTTTATAATGAGGAGTCAGAAGGAATAGTCTCCCTTATGCACACTTCCATGGACTTCTAAGGCCCCTTTCAGCAACTGTACACTGAAGAGCTGCTTACCTCTGTGGGATGGGAGCACAACACTCACCTGACGGGGTGGCACCTACACATCCACCGCCACACCACCCCATCAGGGTAGCAACCGCTTTATAAATGCAAACTTTTTTACCCTCTTCTATCCCTCCACTATCCTTCTCAATCCAAATAACTGACTAACGGATCCACCACTCACATTACTTTCATATTTCACCACTAATCCTTTATTGGTTCCGGAGTAGCGTGCCACTCGCCGAAAAAGTAATTTGACGCCTCATCAGAGGTAGTAAGCGCTATATAAATGCAATTACAATAGAATACAATACAATACACAGGTTAGTTGGAGGCTCCCACATGGAAATATAATTCAACTGGAGGATGCTGCACAGCACACATTTTCTTCCTCGCTACAGAAAAGGAGCTCAGAGGCTGCTTTGGTGCAGGAAAGCCTACACAACAGCTGAGGTGGCCAGCAGATGTTCCCATGCACTGCCACAGTATGGTCTGCAC
Source organism: Lissotriton vulgaris (assembly GCF_964263255.1). Lineage (NCBI taxonomy): Eukaryota > Metazoa > Chordata > Amphibia > Caudata > Salamandridae > Lissotriton > Lissotriton vulgaris. The sequence continues at coordinate 929,347,816 of NC_141685.1, read as the reverse complement.
GTAACACGAGGAGATTCATAAGTAGGCAGGGAGGATGCTTGCTGCCGGCTGAGTTAGTGAGTGGTAAGCAACGGATCACCAGGACATCAGGCATGGAAGCACATCCAACTCCTTCAAGCTCCAAGGGCTTGGAGGAGGCCATATGTATCATCAACCTGATTTGCGATTCTCAAATAGCAATTTTTAAGAAATCGCTATTTGAAAATTGCCAATAGGTATGTATGTACAAAATCGAAATTCTGAGAATTTCGGCCTTTGCTAATGCGAATTTGCTTGATACATATGGCCTTAGGTCTTCTCTGGCTGAGTACAGAGGCAACTAATCAGGGTATTGCATAGAAAGAGAACCAGAACTGGTGAATCACTCCATGGTGCCCATACCCATGTGGACGGTCAAGTAATGATAGATAAAACAGGATCAGCGTGCCATGCTTACAGCAATGAACATGGTGGCAATGATCCACAGTTAGAGAAGCTCATTTTACCAAAAGGAATATATTATGAAACTTAATGTGACTTCTAGCCCCAAGCCCTGCTTTTGTAATAAGAATACAATAGTATGAAAACTACAAAAAAATCAACAATTCACTTAATATAACTACCCTCATGAAAAGACTAAAAAATGATGCGAATGTTACAACCTCACAGATATGCTAGTCTACTAACCTTAACAAGTAAAGCTAAGAAAAAGGATTTCATTGGTTGAGAATGAAGCTAATGACAACAGGTCAGTTGCACTCATTCTACTTGGTCTTTCTCTCTGTGGCTTTGTAGATATTTATGAACCTCACTGTTTTCATCTGCGGCACAAAACTATACTCTTCCAATGAGTTTGTCAGAAACACTGCAAATAGTACCCTGCTACTTTTCTGCTTGAATCCTCTACACTTTTACACTTGCTTGCTGCGGCTATGCCCAAGCTATAAAAACTATCCTCAAATATCAGAATATTACAAACAGGCAACATTAGGTGGATCAGTGAGTTCCAAAGAGAAATGCATCTGATACTAAACGCAGATATAAAATGATACATCCCTTGTGGGAAAAGGCACCTACTGCTCAAACGCCTACTCAGATCATCATTGCTAAGATCTTGGCACTCTCCCCTTCCAAACATAGTGAGAAAGCAAGGCGATTGGATAGACACTGGCCTGTCACGCATACCGCAGATAACTCTGCATTTGAAAGATGGTCTTCCTGCTCAGGACATTAAGGCAAATCTTTCATTTCCTAACAATCCCCCAAACCTCACAGTAATTCAGCTATTTTACCGTTCCATATATGTTACGTCAAAACACTTTCTGCAGGCCCGATAACCTAGAATACAGAGGGACTTTAGCAAGGCTGCTTCTACATATCACAACAAGAGACCACATCCTTCCTGCCTTGCATGACCTCAATAACTTCCCACACCCATGTTACAGCATGTATCTCCTTAGCACTCCTCTTGAGTCAAAGCCCAAATGTAACATATTGCAGATCCTCTTTACATGACCATGTAAGTATTCAGTTTGAGTTCCATATGTTTCGTCACTTTAATGACTTCCTCAGGGCAAACGGTTTACAAAGATGTTGATTCAGAATAATCAAGAGGGTAAAGAGTTATTAACAATAGGTTTGTGACTCAAATTATATTCACAGTCAAAGACTCTAAGCAAGCAGGTCAAGTGTCGAGTAGATGTGTCATCTGCTTACCAGCGGGCAGTATAATATTAGTGGTAAGCTGAGTGCGGCTGTAAAATCTCAGCTTGGCTGAGTAGCGTCCATCCATGCTAGAGTGCCTCAAGTGACAGTGGGTTTATGGCGCCACACCCACATTATCTACCAGATATTATGCGTTATGCATAAGTTATTCATCAAACCGGGACCAAACTCCTACAAGTCAAATTAGCCAAATCCGTACTATGACCTCTACAGTTGACTCTGGTCTTCCCCTAGCATCCCCTTTCTATCATGAAAATATTACTATGCACTGCTCACATCTCAGCACCAGCAGAAAAGCTATGGAATACAATCCAAACACACCGCTTCATGGGCAAGCTCCTGTACTATAGGAAGGTTGTATGTCAGAATATCAGTAAGAAATGTATTGTCCGACATAAATATTGTGGCTTAATTATTGTTTGCTAAAATATCAGTCCACTGGGCGTTGATTTGATTTTCTATTATTATTAATAATAAAAATAATCAGTAGTCACAGCCATAAAAGAAACAACATTAAAAAAGATAAAAAGACAGCATCAAAATCATTTGTTAGCAACTTGTCACTTAAGTGTGCAAACATCTCAAGTTGGCCAAGTAAATATCAGTCATCACCCTCAATCAGGTACAAATATAAATACAAATCAAGATGAACAAGTGTACAATAATCCAAGCCGTAAAAAAGACTACAGTTAAAAACTACATAAAATTCATTTGTACAAGCATGTCCCGTTGACTGAGCAATATCGCAGATCCCCCTACACTTTTCAGTCACACCTAGAATGTCTGATTTTCTATGATTATTAATAATAAAAATAATCAGTAGTCACAGCCATAAAAGAAAAAACATTAAAAAAGATTAAAAGACAGCATCAAAATCATTTGTTAGCAATATGTCACTTAAGTGTGCAAAGATCCCAAGTTGGCCAAGTAAATATTCGTCATCACCCTCAATCAGGTAAAAATATAAATATAAATCAAGATGAACAAGTGTACAGTAATTCAAGCCATAAAAAATACCACAGTTAAAAACCACATAAAATTCATTTTTACGAGCATGTCCCATTGACTGAGCAATATTGCAAATCTCTCTATACTTTTCAGTCACACCTAGAATGTCGTGACTTTAGTGCTGCTCTTAAAAAGTTAGTAACACTAAAAAGCATGTGATCATTCGGAAAAAGTTGTAAAAACAGTAGAGCTCCGCGGGCATGCCTACATCTAATTTCCTTTAAAAGCGGTTTAAGAAACAGTCGCTTAGGGTGCGTAAAATATTTACAAAGGAATACAAAATGTAGGGTATCCTGTGGAGACCCATTTCGTTGTGTTAGATTCTTGCCATATACAGGACGTACAGTTGATTGCAGAGACCCATGGACACCCTTTGTTGTTTAAGTATTCTGTTGGGGGCTGTGTCCGTGTTTAGGTCTATAAACATGCCCTAGGGACCTTCTGTAATTGTATGTTTTTGTTGACCCATTGTCGCAGCCACAGGGCCCTCCATCCTCTATGTGTGAAACAAAACCGGGGGGGAGATGCCAACAAATGGTGGAGCATGTTCAATCTAAAACGGGTAATTAAAAATCTTTCATGTGCATTTGTTAAAATCATTAAATAAGACTCCATGCTTTGCACGGACTTCACCAAGACGTGCCCTCTAACCATGGGTTTCCTAAGTTTGCTTTCCTCCCTGGCAGCCGTGGCATACTTAAACAAGCATTTACAATGCAATGGTTTTGCCTTTGTTAAAGTTAGAGCTATTGGCATTGCTCTTGACATTATTTTTATTTATGTTTTTTTTAACATAAATAAATGGCATTGTCATTTACAATGCCAATATCTTAATCTCTCGCAAATGCCACACACAAACACCCACACAGAGCCCCCACACACACACAGAGCCCCCCCCCACACACACACCCACACAGAGCCCCCCACACACACACCCACACAGAGCCCCCCACACACACAGCCACACAGAGCCCCCCCACACACACAGCCACACAGAGCCCCCCACACACTGCGAGCCCCCCCCACACACACTGCGAGCCCCCACACACACTGCGAGCCCCCACACATTGCAGGCAACAGAGGCACGTAAACAGGGTCACAAGCAGGCAACAGAGGCACGAAAACAGGGTCACAAGCAAGCAACAGAGGCACGAAAACAGGGTCACAAGCAGGCAACAGAGTCACAAGCAGGCAACAGAGGCACGAAAACAGGGTCACAAGCAGGCAACAGAGGCACAAAAACAGGGTCAGAAGCAGGCAACAGAGAACAAGCTGGCAACAGAGGCACGAAAACAGGGTCACAATCAGGCAACAGAGGAACGAAAACAGGGTCACAAGATACTGTTTTATGTATGGACTGTTATGGTGTGTACCATCCCACTGGCCTATTTTTGTTTCCTACGTTTTGAACGTATCATTATTTATGTTAATCATTTCCACATTTTAGCACCAAACAGGGCTGACCAAAACAAAAATCTAAAGCATTAGGTTTTTGGAAATCTGATTTTGCTCCTGCTTTTTGCAGATCGGGCCCCAGGATTGTAATGAAAATCACCACTACAAAAATATAACAACTTGCCAATGATGAAACATAACAATCATAGCCTCTTGATTAAACGCCACGGTCATGCTTTTAGTACGAGGGCAGGTGTTTGTGAATTTCTGGCTCATGCAAGCATTGGGAAACCACCACCTCAACACCCCATCACTTCATCTTTAACAAATCCAAGACCACAAAAAATATTCTAATCATGAAAAATATATGCACTGTTCAGGCAGACATTCCATGCACTTCTAACAATAGAATATAATAAAGCCATAGAGGGAATGTGGTCATATGTAACCAAACTTCTTTTTTGAGCATAAGGAATTGGACGGCTACAGAAGAACAAAAAGTTAAAACCTGGACTATGGGTAACCTGTGGGCATTATTTTTGTTCTGTGGATGTAGTAAAGCACACACGGCTTGTATTTCTTTGTAATAAAGTAACATATTCTCTCTAAATTTTTCTAATCATGCATTATCTCCTTTCTCTCACGGTGAAGAAAATGAAATGAAAACATTTAGGAACATAACAAAATACTAAACTTGTGCTAATTTCATGGGCAACATCTGGAGATGGCTTTCTTTATAAGGTGTGTGTTATGTGTTGTATAGAACCATCAAAGCTAATACTCCTTTGGAAATATGATATTGCATTCTGCACGAACTACATAGCCTAACCCCCTCCCCCAGAAGCGCTGTGACCGTCCTGACGCTCTCAGAAACGGTCGCTCCCTGCTCCCTGCTCCTGCTGGTATCGTTAATATTCTCGCTGCTTTGCCTGCAATACTTTTATTTACATCTTGCTACTTGCCTTGTCATTGCATCCACTGAAGCCACAAGCCTGTGCATATTATTTAATTTAAAGCGCTCTGCCGATTGAAGCCACGAGCGTGTGCTTTGTATTCTATTAATAGCGCTCTGCAGATTGAAGCCACGAGCGTGCGCTTTGTATTCTATTTATAGCGCTCTGCCGAGTAAAGCCATAAGCGTGGGTATATTAACCCATTCATAGCGCTCTCCCGATTTCTGCATTTCCCCTGACTCAGACGCGCATACCCAGCTGTTGTGTGCGCCAGCTGCTACTTAACGTAGCGCCTGTGTAAACATTACATTGCCGAGTGCTCCTCATTAATTTTAAAAAAGCATTGGAACCACCATTCACTCGGTGTGCCCCTTGCTGTTGAATTTGGACTCGGATTCCATTTTGTTTGTTGTTTGTGCCTCAGAGCCCGTCCTGTCCGCTCAATCCCGCCTCCCTGCTGACCCTCCCTCGCCCCTCCCCCCACCAACCATTTATGACAGATGCTTTCTCGCGCAGCGTTCACGCGCAGTGGCCACGCCCCAGTTGCGCCGAAGGTGCGCCAAAGGTAAGCCCGTCTACGCCCGTCCGCGCCTGGACCGCGCCCAGCGCCAGACCCCCTGCCCCTCGCGCTGCCCAGCCCCCCGCATTACCTACGATGCCGCCGCCCTCCTAGCCCTTAACCCCGGTCGCGCCCCCAACTGCGTTCAAGCCGCTCCTGGACGCACCCATGGACCTTTCTCATGCTACTCCTGCAAATTCAGCGGCACCGACAACATCTCCGCTACAACCACACATCAGACTCCCGACCCCAACCACTTACAATGCATCCTTCTCAACACCCGATCGGTCCACAGGCACGCCATTGACCTATGGAATCTACTAGACACCATTTCTCCGGACATCGCCTTCCTTACGGAAACATGGATGAACGCTTCCTCCGCACCAGACATCACCATTGCCATCCCTGAAGACTATAAGATCACTCGCAAAGACCGTACCAGCCACACAGGAGGAGGAATCGCTATCGTCCATAAGAAATCCATCCGCATCTCAACCAGCTCTGACGCCAACCTCGCCAACTCCGAACACCTTCACTTCCAGATCCACATCGACCCCAAAACCACACTCCGAGGCACTCTCCTCTACAGACCACCAGGACCCCGCGCAAAATTCAGTGAAGACATCACGGACTTCATCACTCCACACGCGCTCCCCTCCAAAGAATACATCCTTCTGGGAGACCTCAACTTTCACCTTGAAAATATCAACGACCGCAACACCGCCACCCTCGTGGACAACCTCGCCAACCTCGGACTTAAACAACTAGTCACTTCCCCCACCCACATCGCAGGTCACACACTCGACCCCATCTTCACATCCAGCAATCATGTCTCCTTCGGCCACACCACGGACCTCCTCTGGACTGACCACAGCTGCGTTCACTTCACCTACAACAAACCAAAACCCAACATCCACCTCCAACCTACCCTGCAAAGAAACTGGAACAAAATCACCACGGACCAAATCTCCGCATCGCTCCTTCAAAACTCCCCAGCCCCCTCTTCTAACGCCAACGAAGCCGCCGCTAACCTCACCCTATGGTTATCCAACACCGCCGACACCTTAGCACCACTGAAAAAACGGCAAAGCAAACCTGGCAGCAAGAAGGCCTCATGGTTCAACGATGATCTCAAGAAGTCCAAGAAACTCTGCCGCTCCCTTGAAAAGGCCTGGAAAAAAGACCCAACCACCAGCACCAAGGACGCCTTCAAAAACGCCACCCGCACTCACCACCAACTGATCCGAAAAGCCAAGAAAACAGCATTCAAGGATCAACTTGACAACAACGCCCACAACAGCAAGGAACTTTTCAACATCGTCAAGGAATTTTCCAATCCCTCGGCCAACTCCAACGACATCACCCCCTCTCAAACCCTCTGCGACTCCCTAGCATCATTTTTCCACAACAAGATTGCAGAAATCCACAACAGCTTTGACAACCAACCCGGAAATCAACCCACCCTACCATTTGCTGATCATCTTCCCCCCGTGAACATTCTCAACGACTGGAACCCAATCTCCACTGAGGACACCATCCGCCTGATGAATTCAATCCACTCAGGATCCCCCACAGACCCATGCCCTCACCACATCTTCAACAAAGCAGACTCCGTCATAGCTCCGCACCTCAGAGACGTCATCAACTGCTCCTTCAACTCCGCCACCTTCCCGGAAGACTGGAAACACGCTGAACTCACCGCCCTTCTGAAAAAACCAACAGCGGACCCCACCGAACTCAAAAATTACCGCCCCATCTCGCTTCTCCCATTCCCGGCCAAAGTCATCGAGAAAGCTGTCAACAACCAGCTCGCCACCTTCCTCGAAGCCAACAAATCCCTCGACCCCTCACAATCTGCCTTCCGAGCAAAACACAGCACTGAGACCGCCCTCATCGCAGCAACAGACGACATTCGAACGCTACTAGACAATGGAGACACAGTCGCCCTCATCCTCCTCGACCTCTCCGCAGCCTTTGACACAGTCTGCCACAGCACCCTCCTACAACGCCTCTATAACATCGGAATCCAAGGAAAAGCACTTGAATGGATCACCTCGTTCCTCACCGGAAGAACCCAGAGAGTCCGCCTTCCTCCATTCAAGTCCGAGGCCTCTGAAGTCATCTGCGGCGTACCACAAGGATCCTCACTCAGTCCCACCCTCTTCAACGTATACATGAGCCCCCTCGCGGCCATCGCACGCCAACACAACCTCAACATCATCTCTTACGCGGACGACACTCAACTGATCCTCTCTCTCACCAATGACCCCAGCACCGCCAAAACTAACCTACACGAAGGAATGAAAGAAGTTGCCGAATGGATGAAACAAAGCCGTCTGAAACTGAACTCAGACACAACAGAAGTCCTCATCTTAGGTACATCCCCCTCTGCATGGGACGACTCCTGGTGGCCGGAAGCCCTCGGAAAAGCACCCATCCCGACAGACCACGCACGGAACCTAGGCGTCATCCTGGATTCTTCACTCTCAATGAACAGACAAGTCAGCGCCGTATCCTCTTCCTGCTTCAACATTCTTCGCATGCTCAGAAAAACATTTCGCTGGATCCCCTCCGATACAAGGAAAACAGTCACCCACGCTCTGGTCACGAGCCGACTGGACTACGGAAACACCCTCTACGCGGGTACTACCGCAAAACTCCAGAAGAAACTCCAACGAATCCAAAACGCCTCAGCCAGGCTCATATTAGACCTCCCACGCAACGAACACATCTCTGGTCACCTTAAAGACCTCCACTGGCTACCCGTCAATAAGAGGATCACTTTCCGACTGCTTACCCACGCACACAAATCACTCTACGACATCGGACCAGACTGCCTCAACTCACGACTGTCCTTCTACACCCCCTCCCGCCAACTACGTTCTTCCAACCAAGCCCTCGCCACTGTACCTCGCATCAACAAGACCACCATGGGAGGCAGATCCTTTTCATACCTGGCTGCTAAAACATGGAACTCACTCCCCGCTTACCTTCGCCTTACCCAGAACCACCTAGCGTTCAGAAAGCAACTTAAAACGTGGATATTTGACAAGTAATCCTCCTCCCCTTCCTAAGCGCCTTGAAACCCTCTGGGTATGTAGTGCGCTATACAAATCCTATGACTTGACTTGACTTGACTTGACTATACCGCATTGTAGTGCCGGTAAAATATTTCACTTCACTACATGACTATTGTAATTATCAGCGTATAGTTTTGGCTATAAAACAACAACAGGCAGACTCTCACTCTGAGGTGATAATATGATTGACCAATAGTAGAGCCAATTGTTCACGTGATAATATGATTGATCAATAGTAGAACCAATTGTTCACGCTGCAAAATGCAATTCATATTGAATTGTAATTATGTACATTACAAATGAACCGAACTGCTATTCATTACAAATATATGGTTTTAACTGGATGTCAAGCCTCACTGGTTATTCAGTGCCACAGAATCCACTGGCACAAAAATATTCGGAATCTATATGCCGGAGAAAGATTTCCCTGTTGCCCTTTTGTTTGCCAAAAAACACAGAAGGTATTGTCAACATACAAGTAGTGCAATGTTGAGATTAAAACAATAGGCAAACATCGTGTGATCTATGCTCGTGAAAACCTTTGCACAATAGAATACTTTAAAAACACGAGAATTCTCAAGATTTCCATTAACGAAAATTGTTTCAATGTAATAGTCGTAACTAGGGGAAGGAGGCGGATGCTGGTGGGACAGGCCCTTGGCGGGCACTGTGATTTAACGTTTACCATTTTCACCCACTTGTGTTTATTTAACCACGGCTACAAAACAAGACATCACCTAACTGTGTAACATTCCTCACCTGCTGGGCCTTTGAGCCTAATTTCCTCGCGCTGTCTTTGTCTGGAGGACACATTAATTTCGTGGCAATTTAGGGTCATTGAAACCCGAGTAATTCCCCCAGTGAAACTGTAAAGTCAGAAGCAGAAAATGTGAGGAATTCCGAGTTAACAGCAGTTTGCAGTTGTGTGAGACCCAGAAACGGGATAATAAACTGCAAGTACTGTGGACAGAGGAGGGAACGTAAATAAATATCATGATGTGGCCTTTCTTAACAATAACACTAGATGGAAGTAGCTCTGACTGACCTGTGTTAATGAGGAAACTGGGAATGGATGTGTCATTGCGTATAGCGAGTGCACACATCTATCTTCTGAATACTGCAATGAATAGCTGCATGGGAGAGCTGGGAATACGATAGTGATACTCCTTGGATTAGATCTACGGGGAGGAAGCAGTGCCAGCCTGTAACGTGCCAGCCAGTAGGGCTGCACTTACATGGAATTTTCGTTTACTCACAGTGTTGTAATTGCCCCTTAGTGGTAATAGCACATATTTAGCAAAAAGCAATATAGGTAATGTACATGCAGAAGGGTAGAGTCACTGCCAAATGCAGCACTAGCCACTGGAAATGTAGAAACTAAAGCTGGGTTCATAAAGTCAAATAAAGGAAGTGACAGCAGAATTACGTTTGAAGCATGAGGTTATTTTTTTAGTGCATTCACTTTAATTGTGCTTGTCGTTTGAATTCCCATGTCTTAACACAACCTTCCGCTTGACTCGAACCTTAATAACATCCTCCCATCTTTTAAAAAAAATGTGCAGCAAATGAGCGTGAAGAAAGCAAACAGCTGACAGCTCAAACCGAGAGATTACCTATAGTCGAAAATACGTACAAAATAATATGCTGTGAGAGGAAGTAAGCAAAGATAAATATAGCGCTCTACAATAATACCATGAGGGCATGCAAAGACCGCCCACGCTGCTTTCATAGCTCATGCTGTGGACATACCAAAAGCAGCATTATAGAAATCTTAAAGAAACATCGCATTATATTAAAAATCATATAAAGTCTGGTCAATGATGTCATTGTTGCATCAGTCTCATTACGTTATAGTTACCATAACCTGGCATTCGAACGTCTGCTGTCGCGTGCACCTAGAAATCATCCTAAGTCATTCCGATCCTTACGACTCGTGGGGGGTGGAGGGGGGACTCGCGCGGGGTGAGGGGGGGGGACGGGACTTGGGAGGGGGGGGGCCGGACTTGGGGGTGGGGGGGACGGGACGGGATGGGGGGGGAGGGACTTGGGGGTGCGGGGGGGGGGACTCGCGCGGGGGGTTAAAAAGTACATTTTTTAAAAATAAGAAAACTTACCTGACTGCCCGTGTCCGCGTCAGAGCAGAGGAAGCAGCTCTAGTGAAGTAACTTGGTAACTTTATGAGCTTTTTTTTTAGGCTTGGGGAATTTTAAATTACGCTGGCATAATTTGCATAGTTACAGAAATTTCATCATTATGATTGCTAGACGAAATTCCTGAAAATGTCTCCACTTCGTGCAATTAGACGCCAACTGTACTGCAAAATACACAATTTGCAGTAAAAATGTAGTTAATAAAAATGCACACGAACAATTTAATGCGAGCGGCTGTTGTTTGCAGTGCTTTGTTTAAATGCTTCCTTGAACCAGAATTAGATGCGAGGACGCATTTTCCTCAACAAATATAGCACTTAGTAACTTAGTTGCTTTTCGCGTAGGTACATGCAATCATGCAAAAGCGCCTTCCCGAATTTCGCGCACCCTTACTTAAAATGCACAACTGTTGCCCTTCCTGTGTCATTATTTACTCGCTTCAGCGCCCTTCAGTTCACATCCTCTTTGTCTCAAGAGCTCGGTTTCTTTTTCATTTTACATTTCATTCTATTTTCTTCTTACTCCCAGCCTGTATGTTGTTGCGTAGCTGTAAAACGCGGTAGTGAGAGGCATGTTTCAGCTGATTTATGCAGTTTCAGCTGAGGGGCACCTACAATGTAACTGTTCAATGAAATCCAGCAGCACAGGCAGTTAAGGGACTGGTGGGCTTTTAACGCGTAAAATATGCTTGGAGATAGAGAAAGCGCTTCTCCCCAGGGACCCACTAGGGTTTTTAAGACAACACTTGGCACTCACTGGAGGGCGTGATCTATGGTCGTCATGGCTACGAGGACGCTTGAAAGAGCCTTCCGGAGCCCCGTATGTGATCTGCATTTCTGAGCATGGAGGGAATGAAATAGGAGGTGGCGGAGTTCGCTAAATGCCCCTGCACACGCGCACATATTACCATCTACCTGAAGGTAAGTGGCGCGAGGATGTTACTGGGACGAGAGACACGTTTAACCGGAGTCTACTTCATTTGCGATACATTTACCCGCGCGCATGCTCAGAAGTCTTTTTCCTCTCCGATAGCGTTGTCACAGCAGTTTATCAGTGAGGTTAGGAGGAGACCGAAGAGCCCACGTCTGAACGTTTGCATTGCGTAAGGTAGCTTTATAGATACATCGTCATTAATTCATGGCAACATTTAGAGTGCCGTCAATGGCGGACCAGATTCGGGGGCGTTCTCGGCTTTTGGCTGACGTAGCGTGACGTCGCCAAAAGCCAAACATTCTCGGTAACGCCCCCGAATCTGGTCCGAGATTGACGGACAGAGCCCATTTATGGAGCTAGCCAATGGGAGGAGGGGAATGGAGGGGGCGTATACCCGACCCCACACACAAAACATAAGGTTTTTTGGCGCATGCGCACTACGTGCTCATCGCCAGTCAAAACCTAAAAACCAATATTCTTGTCCTGACGTGTCACAGTGTCATATCTCATAAAGATATCTCTCTGCAAAGAGCCATGAGGGTGTCCGTAACTTATCTTAACCATGGGATTTTTAATGCATTGTCGAGTGAGAGGCAGTCCTGAATTACTAGTTGGTTAAAGACTGCTTCCTGTCTAGACCAGATCTTCACCCAATATAACAAGGGTTTAACGGCCACCAAATCCGTTATATACTTCATTCCAAATTCTTCATGGATGGTATACGAGGGGATGCCCTGTGGTACTTTCAAAATTCGTCTGAGGTATTTATTTTGTTGACTGCCAAAAAAAACAATATCTCACTTCCACATAAAACCTTAGAAATACAGGAGTTGTACAACTTTAAAATCACCCCTGGTGACCATGTTTCAAGTTTGTGGACATAATTTGCAATTGCTCCCATTGATTTTCTCATGTCCAGTATTTCTATTCCTAACTCCAATGGGGCAATATTTTTTGATTTTTTTTTTAGGACACAATATTTTTGTTAAAAGATAGTCAGGCCACAATATTCTGGTTCAATACCCTTCAGGAAACCTCTAAAAACCATTCAACAATCCACCCAACCCATATACCAACACCATGAAGTCTTCAGCTTTCAGGTGAAGAGTAACTTCAGAGGTCTGAGTCTTCTGTTGGGGAGTTTTTCCTCCATATGTCTAAAATACTCAGCCGGGAAGAAGAATAGTTCATTGTAGGTAGCTTAACCTAGAGAGCTGGTTGTTTGCACGGATTGGAAGGTTCACTAGGTACCCTAGGATAACACTATACAACATTTTGTGGCCAAAACTGAGCTGACCGGGCACCAATACTGGGGTGAAATTATCTGAGTGTTTCGGGCTGCAGATGGCAGGGGGCAGGATTCTGTAGTTTGTAAATGGATTTGGAACATAGACCATATTACAGTAGACGGGGGCCAAGTAGATCGAATCTATGCGTAGTCTGTTTCACCAGCAACTATAAATACTACACCTTCAAAATATTAAGTCTTGATTACCAGATATTGTGTGCCCAGTCTCTGTTCTGCAAATAGAAGAGATTTATCATTAGGAGTAGTGATGGTTCTGGGGCAATGGAAAGTGGAGTCATTACTTCCTTAAGAAGGATACACGGGACAGTACGATCTCAGACACCTATCGCCCAATGTCCCTACTTCCAGCATACGGCAAGCTTTTGGAAAGAATAGTTACTTGAGAATTATCTAACTACCCAGAAGAATCCAATATTATGGCACCCTGGCAGCAAGGCTTTGACCCTGGCAGAGGTTTTGAAATGGCCCTCATATTGGAAATTGATGAGTTAAGAACAGTTTTAAAGGAGAAGGGTGTGTCCGGCACAGTCTGCTTGCATCTCTCTGCCGTATTCGATACAGTGGACATTATATCCTGAAGACTAGCCCTAGGCTGAACAAAGTGGGAATAAATAGACCATTGGTGGCCTGTTTCTCCTCTTGTTGTGGAGGAATGCTCCCTGTTCCTGTCCGATCCTCCTTTCTGCCCATATAACTTCAATATACGGTATGCTCTCAAAGAGCTGTTCACTTGCACGCAGGCTTTTTAGGTCGAAGCCTACCAGACAGCCCAGCTGTGTCAATCAATCAATCAAGACATTTATAGAGCGCACTACTTACTGAGGGTCTCAAGGCGCTGGGGGGGGGGGGGGCCTGCTACTGCTCGAACAGCCAGGTCTTGAGCTTCTTCCTGAAGGAGAGGTGGTCTTGGGTCAGGCGCAGGTCGGGAGGGAGGGAGTTCCAGGTCTTGGCGGCCAGGTAGGAAAAGGACCTTCCTCCTGTTGTCGTTCTTCGGATGCGGGGGACGGCGGCGAGGGCGTGGCTGGCTGATCGGAGGTGGCGTTTGGGAGCGTAGAAGTTGATGCGGTTGTTGAGGTAGCTCGGGCCTTGATCGTGTAGGGCTTTGTGTGCGTGGGTGAGGAGACGGAAGGTGATTCTTTTGTTGACGGGGAGCCAATGCAGGTCTCTCAGATGTCCGGAGATGTGGCTGTTTCGTGGGATGTCGAGGATGAGTCTGGCTGAGGTGTTCTGGATCCGCTGGAGTCTCTTCTGGAGCTTGGCAGTGGTTCCGGCGTAGAGGGCGTTGCCGTAGTCCAGTCGGCTGGTGACGAGGGCCTGGGTGACCGTCTTCCTGGTCTCGGTGGGGATCCACCGGAAGATCTTCCGTAGCATGCGCAGGATGTTGAAGCACGACGAGGAGACGGCGTTGACTTGTCTGGTCATGGAGAGGGAGGAGTCCAGGATGAAGCCCAGGTTGCGTGCGTGGTCTGTCGGTTTGGGTGCGGTGCCCAGGGCGGGGGGCCACCAGGAGTCGTCCCAGGCGGAGGGCGAGGAGCCCAGGATGAGGACTTCCGTCTTGTCCGAGTTCAGTTTCAGGCGGCTGGTCGTCATCCACTCGGCTACATCTTTCATCCCTTCGTGAAGGTTGGCTCTGGCGGCGGCGGGGTCGTTGGTCAGAGAGAGGATCAGCTGGGTGTCGTCGGCGTAGGAGATGATGTTGAGGTTGTGTTGGCGTGCGATGGCCGCGAGGGGGCTCATGTAGACGTTGAAGAGGGTGGGGCTCAGCGAGGATCCTTGAGGGACACCGCAGATTACTTCGGTGGCCTCTGACTTGTACGGTGGTAGACGGACTCTCTGTGTTCTTCCGTCGAGGAAGGAGATGATCCATTCCAGTGCCTTCTCCTGGATTCCAACGTTGCTGAGGCGCTGCACTAGGGTGCGGTGGCAGACAGTGTCGAATGCCGCAGAGAGGTCTAGGAGGATGAGGGCCGCTGTTTCTCCGTTGTCCATCAGGGCTCGGATGTCATCGGTGGCAGCGATGAGGGCGGTCTCGGTGCTGTGGTTGACTCGGAAGCCAGACTGTGAGGGGTCGAGGGATCCATTCGTCTCGAGGAAGGCGGCCAGCTGTTTGTTGACGGTCTTCTCGATGACTTTGGCTGGAAACGGGAGGAGCGAGATGGGGCGGTAATTCTTGAGTTCGGTGGGGTCCGCTGTTGGTTTCTTTAGTAGAGCGCTGAGTTTGGCGTGCTTCCAGCTCTCCGGGAAGGTGGTGGTGTCGAAGGAGGTGTTGATGATGTCCCGCAGGTGGGGTGCGATGACAGCGTCGGCCTTGTTGAAGACGTGGTGAGGGCAGGGGTCGGTCGGTGTGGTTTGCTAATGGCCTCTTGGGGACATTCTGTAAGCTTCCCTGGGAAAGCATCCCACCCCTAGCTTACCCTTCGCTTTGTGTTTTGTAGCTCCTATTTCCTTGCTTTGTATATACTGGCTTTATTTGTTTTACGCTGTCCAGCTTGAGTTCATCCCACCCTTGGGCCAAACCTTATTTATTGTATCCTTCCATCGTTGTTCAATTTCTGTAAACAGGCCTTTAAATCTAGTCTTTATCTTGTCTGGCACATTTGCTGTGCATTCAACACAGATGCCAAATGTCAGGCTTTGTCTTTCAGGAAGCTTGTTGTTTACTTTTCTTTCTCTCACTTCAAAGTGAGAGGATGTATGTGACAATCATGCTGGCTACTAAAGGTGTGCTGGATGAAGACTGTGAAGTGTGATGGAAACAAATATTTTAATACGGTCAAAACAAATCAATAAACTAGGTGATGACATTTCCACATATTATCATTTGTGCTCTGCATACGTTTATCAGTAAAACTATGTATGTGCAAAGGTAAATGTAATTTTAATTGAAGATGTGTTCTCTGTCATAACCGTGCACCACCATTCCATGCATACTCCACTTTACCACACTCCACTCTACTCTGCACCCCTCCACACCACTGCACTCTACTCTGCACCACTCCACTTTACGCCACTTCACTCTAAGCTTCTCTACTCTATACTGCGCCTCTCCACTTTATGCCAATGCACTCTACTCTGTTATACTCCGATCTACGGCAGTGTACTATATGCCAATCCACTCCACGCTCACTAATCTACTCTGTACCACTGCACACTATGACACTGCACTCCATGCCACTCCACTCAACCGTGCACCACTCCACGCTGTGCCACTTTACTCTACACCACTTCACACTAGTCTTACACTATCTACTCTACGCCACTGCACTCAGTGCCACTCTACTCTGCGCCATTCCACTCTACTCTATGCCACTTCACTATACGTCACTGCAATCTATGCTGCACCACTCCACTCTGTGCCACTCTACTCTATCCTGCACCACTCTACTCTAGGCCACTGCACTCTACTCTAAGCACTGCACTCTATGCCAATGCACTCTACACCACTTTACTCAAAAATAATTTACTCTATATCACTGCACTCTACACCACTCTACTCTGCAAAATATACCACTATACTCTACTCTGCAACACTCTATGTCACTGTACTCTACAAAATGATACTCTACATCACTGCACTCTAGGCCAATCTATTCCACTATGATATACACTGCTCTCTACGGCACTCTACTCTGCACCACTCTACTCTATGTCACTGCACTCTACGCCAATGAACTCTATGCCACTCTACTATAGGCCACCGCACTCTATAAGTCTACTCTGCAACACTGCACTCTCTACCACTCTACTCTGCATCACTCTACTCTGCATCACTCCACTCTATGCCACTTCTACTCTGCAACAATGCACTGTATGCCACTCTACTCTGCAGCTCTGGAATCTATGCCGCTGCGCTCAACTCTATGCCACTCTATTGCACTGTGGGCCAATGCACTGTATGCTACTCCACTCTACGGCACTCTACTCTGCATGGCCCCAATCTACGCCACTCGGCTCTGCACCAATCCACTCTAAGCCACTTTAATCTACTCTGCACCACTGCTCTCTATGACTGCACTCTACATCACTCTACTATCCCACTGCACCCTACTCTGAAACAATCTACTCTACACCACTGCGCTCTACGTCACTCTATTCAACTCTGTGCCATTCCACTCTATGCCACTCCACTCTGTCACTGCAATCTACATGTTCCACTCCACTCCTCTCTACTCCATGCCATTGCACTCTACACCACTCTATTCGACGCCAGTGCACTCTATGCTACTGCACTCTACGTCAATGCACTCTACGTCAATGCACTCTACACACATTACTCAAAGCCAATACACTCTAAGCCACTGCGCTCAAAAACACAATCAACTCTACACCAATGCACTGTGTGCCACTATACTCTACTTTGCAACGCTGCACTCCATGCCACTGCACTCTGCGACACTGAACTCAATGCCATTCTGTTCTACTCTGCACCACTGTACACTATGCCACTGCTCTCAACCCCACTTTACTTGGCACCACTCTACTATACGCCACTGCACTGTACACCACTTCACTGTACACCAATCTACTCTACGCCACTCTACTCCACACTACTGTACTCTGCGCCTCTCTACTCTGTGCCATTACACTCTATGCCACTGCACTGTACTCTACACCACCCTATGCCACTCTACTGCACTCTAGGCCACTGCACTCTAGGCCACTGCACTCTAAGCCAATCCACTCACCACCACTCTAATCTACTGTGCATCATTGCTCTCTGACACTGCACTCTTCACCACTTGACTTTACGCCTCTCTACTCTACTCTGCATCACTTTACTGCATTCCAATGCACTCTACTCCACACTAATATGCACCACTGCACTCTACACCACTCCATCCTAGGCCACTCCACTCTTTGCCACTCTACTCTGCAACACTGCACTCTATACCACTGCACTCTACACCAATGCACTCTCCTATGTACCACTCCACTTCATACCACTGCCCTTTACACCACTACTCTATGTCACTGCTCTCTACCCTGTACCACTCTACTCTACTATACACCACTCCACTCTACGCCACTTCACTCCACTATGAAACAATCTACTCTACGCAACTCCCCTCTACGCCACTGCAATCTATGCTATGCCACTATACGCTACTCTATTCTGCTCTGCATGACTCTACTCTATGCCACTGCGCTCTACACCATTGCACTCTACCTCACTGCTCTCTAAGCCAATGTACACTACACCACTTTATTAAAAACCAATGCACTCTACACCACTGCACTCTACACCAACTACTCTGCACCACTGTACTCTACATCACATACTCTACTCTGCAACACTCTGGTCTGAGCCACTGCATGCTATGCCACTCAACACCGCTGCGCTCTACGTCAATGCACTCTACGCCACTCTATTCTACTCTGCACCACTGTACTCTCCAACACTGCTCTCTACACCACTACACTCTACGCTAATGCACTCTATCCTACTGCACTCTAACACTCTACTCTGCATCACTATACTCTACACCACTGAACTCTATGCAACTGCACTCTATGCTTCTCTACTTTGCATCACTCCACTTTATGCCACTGCACTCTATGCCACTCTACTCTACAGCTTTGCACCCTACACCGCACCATTCACAGTACCCTGCACCACTCCACCCTACATTACTTCACTCTACTCTGAAGCAATCTACTATTCGCCACTCTACCCGGCGCCAATCCACTTTAAGCCATGGCACTATATGCCACTGTAATCTATGCTGTGCCACTTCACTCTACTCAGCACCACTCCACTCATTGCCACAATAATCTACACAACTCTACTCTGTGTCACTCGTCTCTATGCTGATGCACTCTACACCACTTTACTCAAAACCAGTGCACTCTACACCACAGTACTCTATCTCCAATATATTTTGCCACTCTACTCCACTGTACACCACTCCATTCTATGAAGCTGTACTCCATGAAACACCATTAAACTCTACTACACTCTATGATACTCCCCTCTACAACACTCTACTTCACTCTGTGCCCCTCTATGACACTACTCCACTCTACGACGCTCTATGCAACTTTCTCTACACCACCCCATGCCACTTTACTCCGCTCTGTTCTATGACACACTACTTCGCTCTACTCCACTCTACTATTCCACTCTATGACACTTCATGCCACTCTATGTCACTTCAATCTATGACACTCTACAACACTTTACTCTACTCTAAGCCATTTCCCTCAACTGAGCTACTCCACTCTAAGCGATACAAAAGGGGATGATGGACGGAGCGTTTGAACAAATCAAACACTCACCCCCAGTCAACTGATCTGGGTTTAATCCATCACCATTCTTTAGTTCACTCAGCCAAACCAGTTCAGACATGGCTATATGCAAATCAGTCTGACCCTGTGCCTCATGGGAACAGTGCAGCCCGAACTGCC
This sequence comes from Lissotriton vulgaris, assembly GCF_964263255.1. Classification (NCBI taxonomy): domain Eukaryota; kingdom Metazoa; phylum Chordata; class Amphibia; order Caudata; family Salamandridae; genus Lissotriton; species Lissotriton vulgaris. Next base: position 929,328,320 of record NC_141685.1, on the reverse strand, counting down.
AAGTCATGTTTTCCCTGGACCGGAAACAAGCATCCTGGGACCGGTTTCGGATTCATAATCCTCATCAGCCAGGCTATCTTGAATCCAGTGGCCAAGTGATTAAGGGACTCACGTCTGAGCATACCCTGCCACACTTAGGGCGAACAAAGCGATACAAAAGGGGATGATGGACGGAGCGTTTGAACAAATCAAACACTCACCCCCAGTCAACTGATCTGAGTTTAATCCATCACCATTCTTTAGTTCACTCAGCCACCCCAGTTCAGACATGGCTATATGGAAATCAGTCTGACCCTCTGGCTCTTGGGAACAGTGCAGCCCGAACTGCCAAGTCATGTCTTCCCTGGACCGGAAACAAGCATCCTGGGACCGATTTCGGATTCATAATCCTCATCAGCCAGGCTATCTTGAATCCAGTGGCCAAGTGAACAAGGGACTCACGTCCGAGCATACCCTGCCACACTTAGGGCGAACAAAGCGATACAAAAGGGGATGATGGACTGACCGTTTGAACAAATCAAACACTCACCCCCAGTCAACTGATCTGGGTTTAATCCATCACCATTCTTTAGTTAACTCAGCCACCCCAGTTCAGACATGGCTGTATGCAAATCAGTCTGACCCTGTGCCTCATGGGAACAGTGCAGCCCGAACTGCCAAGTCATGTCTTTTCTGGACCGGAAACAAGCATCCTGGGACCGGTTTCGGATTCATAATCCTCATCAGCCAGGCTATCTTGAATCCAGTGGCCAAGTGAACAAGGGACTCACGTCTGAGCATACCCTGCCACACTTAGGGCGAACAAAGAGATACAAAAGGGGATGATGGACGGAGTCTTTGAACAAATCAAACACTCACCCCCAGTCAACTGATCTGGGTTTAATCATCACCATTCTTTAGTTCACTCAGCCACCCCAGTTCAGACATGGCTATATGCAAATCAGTCTGACCCTGTGCCTCATGGGAACAGTGCAGCCCGAACTGCCAAGTCATGTCTTCCCTGGACCGGAAACAAGCATCCTGGGACTGGTTTCGGATTCATAATCCTCATCAGCCAGGCTATCTTGAATCCAGTGGCCAAGTGAACAAGGGACTCACGTCTGAGCATACCCTGCCACACTTAGGGCGAACAAAGCGATACAAAAGGGGATGATGGACGGAGCGTTTGAACAAATCAAACACTCACACCCAATCAACTGATCTGGGTTTAATCCATCACCATTCTTTAGTTCACTCAGCCACCCCAGTTCAGACATGGCTATATGCAAATCAGTCTGACCCTGGGCCTCATGGGAACAGTGCAGTCCGAACTGCCAAGTCATGTCTTCCCTGGACCGGAAACAAGCATCCTGGGACTGGTTTCGGATTCATAATCCTCATCAGCCAGGCTATCTTGAATCCAGTGGCCAAGTGAACAAGGGACTCACGTCTGAGCATACCCTGCCACACTTAGGGCGAACAAAGCGATACAAAAGGGGATGATGGACGGAGCGGTTGAACAAATCAAACACTCACCCCGAGTCAACTGATCTGGGTTTAATCCATCACCATTCTTTAGTTCACTCAGCCACCCCGGTTCAGACATGGCTATATGCAAATCAGTCTGACCCTGTGCCTCATGGGAACAGTGCAGCCCGAACTGCCAAGTCATGTCTTCCCTGGACCGGAAACAAGCATCCTGGGACTGGTTTCGGATTCATAATCCTCATCAGCCAGGCTATCTTGAATCCAGTGGCCAAGTGAACAAGGGACTCACGTCTGAGCATACCCTGCCACACTTGGGGCGAACAAAGCGATACAAAAGGGGATGATGGACGGAGCGTTTGAACAAATCAAACACTCACCCCCAGTCAACTGATCTGGGTTTAATCCATCACCATTCTTTAGTTCACTCAGCCACCCCGGTTCAGACATGGCTATATGCAAATCAGTCTGACCCTGTGCCTCATGGGAACAGTGCAGCCCGAACTGCCAAGTCATGTCTTCCCTGGACCAGAAACAAGCATCCTGGGACCGGTTTCGGATTCATAATCCTCATCAGCCAGGCTATCTTGAATCCAGTGGCCAAGTGAACAAGGGACTCACGTCTGAGCATTCCTTGTCACACTTAGGGCGAACAAAGCGATACAAAAGGGGATGATGGACAGAGCGTTTGAACAAATCAAACACTCACCCCCAGTCAACTGATCTGGGTTTAATCCATCACCATTCTTTGGTTCACTCAGCCACCCCAGTTCAGACATGGCTATATGCAAATCAGTCTGACCCTGTGCCTCATGGGAACAGTGCAGCCCGAACTGCCAAGTCATGTCTTCCCTGGACCGGAAACAAACATCCTGGGACCGGTTTCGGATTCATAATCCTCATCAGCCAGGCTATCTTGAATCCAGTGGCCAAGTGAACAAGGGACTCACGTCTGAGCATACCCTGCCACACTTAGGGCGAACAAAGCGATACAAAAGGGGATGATGGACGGAGCGTTTGAACAAATCAAACACTCACCCCCAGTCAACTGATCTGGGTTTAATCCATCACCATTCTTTAGTTAACTCAGCCACCCCAGTTCAGACATGGCTATATGCAAATCAGTCTGACCCTGTGCCTCATGGGAACAGTGCAGCCCGAACTGTCAAGTCATGTCTTCCCTGGACCGGAAACAAGCATCCTGGGACCGGTTTCGGATTCATAATCCTCATCAGCCAGGCTATCTTGAATCCAGTGGCCAAGTGAACAAGGGACTCACGTCTGAGCATACCCTGCCACACTTAGGGCGAACAAAGCGATACAAAAGGGGATGATGGACGGAGCGGTGGAACAAATCAAACACTCACCCCCAGTCAACTGATCTGGGTTTAATCCATCACCATTCTTTAGTTCTCTCAGCCACCCCAGTTCAGACATGGCTATATGCAAATCAGTCTGACCCTGTGCCTCATGGGAACAGTGCAGCCCGAACTGCCAAGTCATGTCTTCCCTGGACCGGAAACAAGCATCCTGGGACCGGTTTCGGATTCATAATCCTCATCAGCCAGGCTATCTTGAATCAAGTGGCCAAGTGAACAAGGGACTCACGTCTTAGCATACCCTGCCACACTTAGGGCGAACAAAGCGATACAAAAGGGGATGATGGACGGAGCGTTTGAACAAATCAAACACTCACCCCCAATCAACTGATCTGGGTTTAATCCATCACCATTCTTTAGTTCACTCAGCCACCCCAGTTCAGACATGGCTGTATGCAAATCAGTCTGACCCTGTGCCTCATGGGAACAGTGCAGCCCGAACTGCCAAGTCATGTCTTTCCTGGACCGGAAACAAGCATCCTGGGACCGGTTTCGGATTCATAATCCTCATCAGCCAGGCTATCTTGAATCCAGTGGCCAAGTGAACAAGGGACTCACGTCTGAGCATACCCTGCCACACTTAGGGCGAACAAAGCGATACAAAAGGGGATGATGGACGGAGTGTTTGAACAAATCAAACACTCACCCCCAGTCAACTGATCTGGGTTTAATCCATCACCATTCTTTAGTTCACTCAGCCACCCCAGTTCAGACATGGCTATATGCAAATCAGTCTGACCCTGCGCCTCATGGGAACAGTGCAGCCCGAACTGCCAAGTCATGTCTTCCCTGGACCGGAAACAAGCATCCTGGGACCGGTTTCGGATTCATAATCCTCATCAGCCAGGCTATCTTGAATCCAGTGGCCAAGTGAACAAGGGACTCACGTCTGAGCATACCCTGCCACACTTAGGGCGAACAAAGCGATACAAAAGGGGATGATGGACGGAGCGTTTGAACAAATCAAACACTCACCCCCAATCAACTGATCTGGGTTTAATCCATCACCATTCTTTAGTTCACTCAGCCACCCCAGTTCAGACATAGCTATATGCAAATCAGTCTGACCCTGTGCCTCATGGGAACAGTGCAGTCCGAACTGCCAAGTCATGTCTTCCCTGGACCGGAAACAAGCATCCTGGGACTGGTTTCGGATTCATAATCCTCATCAGCCAGGCAATCTTGAATCCAGTGGCCAAGTGAACAAGGGACTCACGTCTGAGCATACCCTGCCACACTTAGGGCGAACAAAGCGATACAAAAGGGGATGATGGACGGAGCGGTTGAACAAATCAAACACTCACCCCGAGTCAACTGATCTGGGTTTAATCCATCACCATTCTTTAGTTCACTCAGCCACCCCGGTTCAGACATGGCTATATGCCAATCAGTCTGACCCTGTGCCTCATGGGAACAGTGCAGCCCGAACTGCCAAGTCATGTCTTCCCTGGACCGGAAACAAGCATCCTGGGACTGGTTTCGGATTCATACTCCTCATTAGCCAGGCTATCTTGAATCCAGTGGCCAAGTGAACAAGGGACTCACGTCTGAGCATACCCTGCCACACTTAGGGCGAACAAAGCGATACAAAAGGGGATGATGGACGGAGCGTTTGAACAAATCAAACACTCACCCCCAGTCAACTGATCTGGGTTTAATCCATCACCATTCTTTAGTTCACTCAGCCACCCCGGTTCAGACATGGCTATATGCAAATCAGTCTGACCCTGTGCCTCATGGGAACAGTGCAGCCCGAACTGCCAAGTCATGTCTTCCCTGGACCAGAAACAAGCATCCTGGGACTGGTTTCGGATTCATAATCCTCATCAGCCAGGCTATCTTGAATCCAGTGGCCAAGTGAACAAGGGACTCACGTCTGAGCATACCCTGCCACACTTGGGGCGAACAAAGCGATACAAAAGGGGATGATGGACGGAGCGTTTGAACAAATCAAACACTCACCCCCAGTCAACTGATCTGGGTTTAATCCATCACCATTCTTTAGTTCACTCAGCCACCCCGGTTCAGACATGGCTATATGCAAATCAGTCTGACCCTGTGCCTCATGGGAACAGTGCAGCCCGAACTGCCAAGTCATGTCTTCCCTGGACCAGAAACAAGCATCCTGGGACCGGTTTCGGATTCATAATCCTCATCAGCCAGGCTATCTTGAATCCAGTGGCCAAGTGAACAAGGGACTCACGTCTGAGCATTCCTTGTCACACTTAGGGCGAACAAAGCGATACAAAAGGGGATGATGGACAGAGCGTTTGAACAAATCAAACACTCACCCCCAGTCAACTGATCTGGGTTTAATCCATCACCATTCTTTGGTTCACTCAGCCACCCCAGTTCAGACATGGCTATATGCAAATCAGTCTGACCCTGTGCCTCATGGGAACAGTGCAGCCCGAACTGCCAAGTCATGTCTTCCCTGGACCGGAAACAAACATCCTGGGACCGGTTTCGGATTCATAATCCTCATCAGCCAGGCTATCTTGAATCCAGTGGCCAAGTGAACAAGGGACTCACGTCTGAGCATACCCTGCCACACTTAGGGCGAACAAAGCGATACAAAAGGGGATGATGGACGGAGCGTTTGAACAAATCAAACACTCACCCCCAGTCAACTGATCTGGGTTTAATCCATCACCATTCTTTAGTTAACTCAGCCACCCCAGTTCAGACATGGCTATATGCAAATCAGTCTGACCCTGTGCCTCATGGGAACAGTGCAGCCCGAACTGTCAAGTCATGTCTTCCCTGGACCGGAAACAAGCATCCTGGGACCGGTTTCGGATTCATAATCCTCATCAGCCAGGCTATCTTGAATCCAGTGGCCAAGTGAACAAGGGACTCACGTCTGAGCATACCCTGCCACACTTAGGGCGAACAAAGCGATACAAAAGGGGATGATGGACGGAGCGGTTGAACAAATCAAACACTCACCCCGACTCCCGAGTCAACTGATCTGGGTTTAATCCATCACCATTCTTTAGTTCACTCAGCCACCCCGGTTCAGACATGGCTATATGCAAATCAGTCTGACCCTGTGCCTCATGGGAACAGTGCAGCCCGAACTGCCAAGTCATGTCTTCCCTGGACCGGAAACAAGCATCCTGGGACTGGTTTCGGATTCATAATCCTCATCAGCCAGGCTATCTTGAATCCAGTGGCCAAGTGAACAAGGGACTCACGTCTGAGCATACCCTGCCACACTTAGGGCGAACAAAGCGATACAAAAGGGGATGATGGACGGAGCGTTTGAACAAATCAAACACTCACCCCCAGTCAACTGATCTGGGTTTAATCCATCACCATTCTTTAGTTCACTCAGCCACCCCGGTTCAGACATGGCTATATGCAAATCAGTCTGACCCTGTGCCTCATGGGAACAGTGCAGCCCGAACTGCTAAGTCATGTCTTCCCTGGACCAGAAACAAGCATCCTGGGACCGGTTTCGGATTCATAATCCTCATCAGCCAGGCTATCTTGAATCCAGTGGCCAAGTGAACAAGGGACTCACGTCAGAGCATACCTTGTCACACTTAGGGCGAACAAAGCGATACAAAAGGGGATGATGGACAGAGCGTTTGAACAAATCAAACACTCAACCCCAGTCAACTGATCTGGGTTTAATCCATCACCATTCTTTGGTTCACTCAGCCACCCCAGTTCAGACATGGCTATATGCAAATCAGTCTGACCCTGTGCCTCATGGGAACAGTGCAGCCCGAACTGCCAAGTCATGTCTTCCCTGGACCGGAAACAAGCATCCTGGGACCGGTTTCGGATTCATAATCCTCATCAGCCAGGCTATCTTGAATCCAGTGGCCAAGTGAACAAGGGACTCACGTCTGAGCATACCCTGCCACACTTAGGGCGAACAAAGCGATACAAAAGGGGATGATGGACGGAGCGTTTGAACAAATCAAACACTTACCCCCAGTCAACTGATCTGGGTTTAATCCATCACCATTCTTTAGTTAACTCAGCCACCCCAGTTCAGACATGGCTATATGCAAATCAGTCTGACCCTGTGCCTCATGGGAACAGTGCAGCCCGAACTGCCAAGTCATGTCTTCCCTGGACCGGAAACAAGCATCCTGGGACCGGTTTCGGATTCATGATCCTCATCAGCCAGGCTATCTTGAATCCAGTGGCCAAGTGAACAAGGGACTCACGTCTGAGCATACCCTGCCACACTTAGGGCGAACAAAGTGATACAAAAGGGGATGATGGACGGAGCGTTTGAACAAATCAAACACTCACCCCCAGTCAACTGATCTGGGTTTAATCCATCACCATTCTTTAGTTCACTCAGCCAAACCAGTTCAGACATGGCTATATGCAAATCAGTCTGACCCTGTGCCTCATGGGAACAGTGCAGCCCGAACTGCCAAGTCATGTTTTCCCTGGACCGGAAACTAGCATCCTGGGACCGGTTTCGGATTCATAATCCTCATCAGCCAGGCTATCTTGAATCCAGTGGCCAAGTGATTAAGGGACTCACGTCTGAGCATACCCTGCCACACTTAGGGCGAACAAAGCGATACAAAAGGGGATGATGGACGGAGCGTTTGAACAAATCAAACACTCACCCCCAGTCAACTGATCTGAGTTTAATCCATCACCATTCTTTAGTTCACTCAGCCACCCCAGTTCAGACATGGCTATATGCAAATCAGTCTGACCCTGTGCCTCATGGGAACAGTGCAGCCCGAACTGCCAAGTCATGTCTTCCCTGGACCGGAAACAAGCATCCTGGGACCGGTTTCGGATTCATAATCCTCATCAGCCAGGCTATCTTGAATCAAGTGGCCAAGTGAACAAGGGACTCACGTCTTAGCATACCCTGCCACACTTAGGGCGAACAAAGCGATACAAAAGGGGATGATGGACGGAGCGTTTGAACAAATCAAACACTCACCCCCAATCAACTGATCTGGGTTTAATCCATCACCATTCTTTAGTTCACTCAGCCACCCCAGTTCAGACATGGCTGTATGCAAATCAGTCTGACCCTGTGCCTCATGGGAACAGTGCAGCCCGAACTGCCAAGTCATGTCTTTCCTGGACCGGAAACAAGCATCCTGGGACCGGTTTCGGATTCATAATCCTCATCAGCCAGGCTATCTTGAATCCAGTGGCCAAGTGAACAAGGGACTCACGTCTGAGCATACCCTGCCACACTTAGGGCGAACAAAGCGATACAAAAGGGGATGATGGACGGAGTGTTTGAACAAATCAAACACTCACCCCCAGTCAACTGATCTGGGTTTAATCCATCACCATTCTTTAGTTCACTCAGCCACCCCAGTTCAGACATGGCTATATGCAAATCAGTCTGACCCTGCGCCTCATGGGAACAGTGCAGCCCGAACTGCCAAGTCATGTCTTCCCTGGACCGGAAACAAGCATCCTGGGACCGGTTTCGGATTCATAATCCTCATCAGCCAGGCTATCTTGAATCCAGTGGCCAAGTGAACAAGGGACTCACGTCTGAGCATACCCTGCCACACTTAGGGCGAACAAAGCGATACAAAAGGGGATGATGGACGGAGCGTTTGAACAAATCAAACACTCACCCCCAATCAACTGATCTGGGTTTAATCCATCACCATTCTTTAGTTCACTCAGCCACCCCAGTTCAGACATAGCTATATGCAAATCAGTCTGACCCTGTGCCTCATGGGAACAGTGCAGTCCGAACTGCCAAGTCATGTCTTCCCTGGACCGGAAACAAGCATCCTGGGACTGGTTTCGGATTCATAATCCTCATCAGCCAGGCAATCTTGAATCCAGTGGCCAAGTGAACAAGGGACTCACGTCTGAGCATACCCTGCCACACTTAGGGCGAACAAAGCGATACAAAAGGGGATGATGGACGGAGCGGTTGAACAAATCAAACACTCACCCCGAGTCAACTGATCTGGGTTTAATCCATCACCATTCTTTAGTTCACTCAGCCACCCCGGTTCAGACATGGCTATATGCCAATCAGTCTGACCCTGTGCCTCATGGGAACAGTGCAGCCCGAACTGCCAAGTCATGTCTTCCCTGGACCGGAAACAAGCATCCTGGGACTGGTTTCGGATTCATACTCCTCATTAGCCAGGCTATCTTGAATCCAGTGGCCAAGTGAACAAGGGACTCACGTCTGAGCATACCCTGCCACACTTAGGGCGAACAAAGCGATACAAAAGGGGATGATGGACGGAGCGTTTGAACAAATCAAACACTCACCCCCAGTCAACTGATCTGGGTTTAATCCATCACCATTCTTTAGTTCACTCAGCCACCCCGGTTCAGACATGGCTATATGCAAATCAGTCTGACCCTGTGCCTCATGGGAACAGTGCAGCCCGAACTGCCAAGTCATGTCTTCCCTGGACCAGAAACAAGCATCCTGGGACTGGTTTCGGATTCATAATCCTCATCAGCCAGGCTATCTTGAATCCAGTGGCCAAGTGAACAAGGGACTCACGTCTGAGCATACCCTGCCACACTTGGGGCGAACAAAGCGATACAAAAGGGGATGATGGACGGAGCGTTTGAACAAATCAAACACTCACCCCCAGTCAACTGATCTGGGTTTAATCCATCACCATTCTTTAGTTCACTCAGCCACCCCGGTTCAGACATGGCTATATGCAAATCAGTCTGACCCTGTGCCTCATGGGAACAGTGCAGCCCGAACTGCCAAGTCATGTCTTCCCTGGACCAGAAACAAGCATCCTGGGACCGGTTTCGGATTCATAATCCTCATCAGCCAGGCTATCTTGAATCCAGTGGCCAAGTGAACAAGGGACTCACGTCTGAGCATTCCTTGTCACACTTAGGGCGAACAAAGCGATACAAAAGGGGATGATGGACAGAGCGTTTGAACAAATCAAACACTCACCCCCAGTCAACTGATCTGGGTTTAATCCATCACCATTCTTTGGTTCACTCAGCCACCCCAGTTCAGACATGGCTATATGCAAATCAGTCTGACCCTGTGCCTCATGGGAACAGTGCAGCCCGAACTGCCAAGTCATGTCTTCCCTGGACCGGAAACAAACATCCTGGGACCGGTTTCGGATTCATAATCCTCATCAGCCAGGCTATCTTGAATCCAGTGGCCAAGTGAACAAGGGACTCACGTCTGAGCATACCCTGCCACACTTAGGGCGAACAAAGCGATACAAAAGGGGATGATGGACGGAGCGTTTGAACAAATCAAACACTCACCCCCAGTCAACTGATCTGGGTTTAATCCATCACCATTCTTTAGTTAACTCAGCCACCCCAGTTCAGACATGGCTATATGCAAATCAGTCTGACCCTGTGCCTCATGGGAACAGTGCAGCCCGAACTGTCAAGTCATGTCTTCCCTGGACCGGAAACAAGCATCCTGGGACCGGTTTCGGATTCATAATCCTCATCAGCCAGGCTATCTTGAATCCAGTGGCCAAGTGAACAAGGGACTCACGTCTGAGCATACCCTGCCACACTTAGGGCGAACAAAGCGATACAAAAGGGGATGATGGACGGAGCGGTGGAACAAATCAAACAATCACCCCCAGTCAACTGATCTGGGTTTAATCCATCACCATTCTTTAGTTCTCTCAGCCACCCCAGTTCAGACATGGCTATATGCAAATCAGTCTGACCCTGTGCCTCATGGGAACAGTGCAGCCCGAACTGCCAAGTCATGTCTTCCCTGGACCGGAAACAAGCATCCTGGGACCGGTTTCGGATTCATAATCCTCATCAGCCAGGCTATCTTGAATCAAGTGGCCAAGTGAACAAGGGACTCACGTCTTAGCATACCCTGCCACACTTAGGGCGAACAAAGCGATACAAAAGGGGATGATGGACGGAGCGTTTGAACAAATCAAACACTCACCCCCAATCAACTGATCTGGGTTTAATCCATCACGATTCTTTAGTTCACTCAGCCACCCCAGTTCAGACATGGCTGTATGCAAATCAGTCTGACCCTGTGCCTCATGGGAACAGTGCAGCCCGAACTGCCAAGTCATGTCTTTCCTGGACCGGAAACAAGCATCCTGGGACCGGTTTCGGATTCATAATCCTCATCAGCCAGGCTATCTTGAATCCAGTGGCCAAGTGAACAAGGGACTCACGTCTGAGCATACCCTGCCACACTCAGGGCGAACAAAGCGATACAAAAGGGGATGATGGACGGAGTGTTTGAACAAATCAAACACTCACCCCCAGTCAACTGATCTGGGTTTAATCCATCACCATTCTTTAGTTCACTCAGCCACCCCAGTTCAGACATGGCTATATGCAAATCAGTCTGACCCTGCGCCTCATGGGAACAGTGCAGCCCGAACTGCCAAGTCATGTCTTCCCTGGACCGGAAACAAGCATCCTGGGACCGGTTTCGGATTCATAATCCTCATCAGCCAGGCTATCTTGAATCCAGTGGCCAAGTGAACAAGGCACTCACGTCTGAGCATACCCTGCCACACTTAGGGCGAACAAAGCGATACAAAAGGGGATGATGGACGGAGCGTTTGAACAAATCAAACACTCACCCCCAATCAACTGATCTGGGTTTAATCCATCACCATTCTTTAGTTCACTCAGCCACCCCAGTTCAGACATGGCTATATGCAAATCAGTCTGACCCTGTGCCTCATGGGAACAGTGCAGTCGGAACTGCCAAGTCATGTCTTCCCTGGACCGGAAACAAGCATCCTGGGACTGGTTTCGGATTCATAATCCTCATCAGCCAGGCAATCTTGAATCCAGTGGCCAAGTGAACAAGGGACTCACGTCTGAGCATACCCTGCCACACTTAGGGCGAACAAAGCGATACAAAAGGGGATGATGGACGGAGCGGTTGAACAAATCAAACACTCACCCCGAGTCAACTGATCTGGGTTTAATCCATCACCATTCTTTAGTTCACTCAGCCACCCCGGTTCAGACATGGCTATATGCCAATCAGTCTGACCCTGTGCCTCATGGGAACAGTGCAGCCCGAACTGCCAAGTCATGTCTTCCCTGGACCGGAAACAAGCATCCTGGGACTGGTTTCGGATTCATAATCCTCATTAGCCAGGCTATCTTGAATCCAGTGGCCAAGTGAACAAGGGACTCACGTCTGAGCATACCCTGCCACACTTAGGGCGAACAAAGCGATACAAAAGGGGATGATGGACGGAGCGTATGAACAAATCAAACACTCACCCCCAGTCAACTGATCTGGGTTTAATCCATCACCATTCTTTAGTTCACTCAGCCACCCCGGTTCAGACATGGCTATATGCAAATCAGTCTGACCCTGTGCCTCATGGGAACAGTGCAGCCCGAACTGCCAAGTCATGTCTTCCCTGGACCAGAAACAAGCATCCTGGGACCGGTTTCGGATTCATAATCCTCATCAGCCAGGCTATCTTGAATCCAGTGGCCAAGTGAACAAGGGACTCACGTCTGAGCATACCTTGTCACACTTAGGGCGAACAAAGCGATACAAAAGGGGATGATGGAAAGAGCGTTTGAACAAATCAAACACTCACCCCCAGTCAACTGATCTGGGTTTAATCCATCACCATTCTTTGGTTCACTCAGCCACCCCAGTTCAGACATGGCTATATGCAAATCAGTCTGACCCTGTGACTCATGGGAACAGTGCAGCCCGAACTGCCAAGTCATGTCTTTCCTGGACCGGAAACAAGCATCCTGGGACCGGTTTCGGATTCATAATCCTCATCAGCCAGGCTATCTTGAATCCAGTGGCCAAGTGAACAAGGGACTCACGTCTGAGCATACCCTGCCACACTTAGGGCGAACAAAGCGATACAAAAGGGGATGATGGACGGAGCGTTTGAACAAATCAAACACTCACCCCCAGTCAACTGATCTGGGTTTAATCCATCACCATTCTTTAGTTAACTCAGCCACCCCAGTTCAGACATGGCTATATGCATATCAGTCTGACCCTGTGCCTCATGGGAACAGTGCAGCCCGAACTGTCAAGTCATGTCTTCCCTGGACCGGAAACAAGCATCCTGGGACCGGTTTCGGATTCATAATCCTCATCAGCCAGGCTATCTTGAATCCAGTGGCCAAGTGAACAAGGGACTCACGTCTGAGCATACCCTGCCACACTTAGGGCGAACAAAGCGATACAAAAGGGGATGATGGACGGAGCGGTGGAACAAATCAAACACTCACCCCCAGTCAACTGATCTGGGTTTAATCCATCACCATTCTTTAGTTCACTCAGCCACCCCAGTTCAGACATGGCTATATGCAAATCTGTCTGACCCTGTGCCTCATGGGAACAGTGCAGCCCGAACTGCCAAGTCATGTCTTCCCTGGACCGGAAACAAGCATCCTGGGACCGGTTTCGGATTCATAATCCTCATCAGCCAGGCTATCTTGAATCCAGTGGCCAAGTGAACAAGGGACTCACGTCTTAGCATACCCTGCCACACTTAGGGCGAACAAAGCGATACAAAAGGGGATGATGGACGGAGCGTTTGAACAAATCAAACACTCACCCCCAATCAACTGATCTGGGTTTAATCCATCACCATTCTTTAGTTCACTCAGCCACCCCAGTTCAGACATGGCTGTATGCAAATCAGTCTGACCCTGTGCCTCATGGGAACAGTGCAGCCCGAACTGCCAAGTCATGTCTTTCCTGGACCGGAAACAAGCATCCTGGGACCGGTTTCGGATTCATAATCCTCATCAGCCAGGCTATCTTGAATCCAGTGGCCAAGTGAACAAGGGACTCACGTCTGAGCATACCCTGCCACACTTAGGGCGAACAAAGCGATACAAAAGGGGATGATGGACGGAGTGTTTGAACAAATCAAACACTCACCCCCAGTCAACTGATCTGGGTTTAATCCATCACCATTCTTTAGTTCACTCAGCCACCCCAGTTCAGACATGGCTATATGCAAATCAGTCTGACCCTGCGCCTCATGGGAACAGTGCAGCCCGAACTGCCAAGTCATGTCTTCCCTGGACCGGAAACAAGCATCCTGGGACCGGTTTCGGATTCATAATCCTCATCAGCCAGGCTATCTTGAATCCAGTGGCCAAGTGAACAAGGGACTCACGTCTGAGCATACCCTGCCACACTTAGGGCGAACAAAGCGATACAAAAGGGGATGATGGACGGAGCGTTTGAACAAATCAAACACTCACCCCCAATCAACTGATCTGGGTTTAATCCATCACCATTCTTTAGTTCACTCAGCCACCCCAGTTCAGACATGGCTATATGCAAATCAGTCTGACCCTGTGCCTCATGGGAACAGTGCAGTCCGAACTGCCAAGTCATGTCTTCCCTGGACCGGAAACAAGCATCCTGGGACTGGTTTCGGATTCATAATCCTCATCAGCCAGGCTATCTTGAATCCAGTGGCCAAGTGAACAAGGGACTCACGTCTGAGCATACCCTGCCACACTTAGGGCGAACAAAGCGATACAAAAGGGGATGATGGACGGAGCGGTTGAACAAATCAAACACTCACCCCGACTCCCGAGTCAACTGATCTGGGTTTAATCCATCACCATTCTTTAGTTCACTCAGCCACCCCGGTTCAGACATGGCTATATGCAAATCAGTCTGACCCTGTGCCTCATGGGAACAGTGCAGCCCGAACTGCCAAGTCATGTCTTCCCTGGACCGGAAACAAGCATCCTGGGACTGGTTTCGGATTCATAATCCTCATCAGCCAGGCTATCTTGAATCCAGTGGCCAAGTGAACAAGGGACTCACGTCTGAGCATACCCTGCCACACTTAGGGCGAACAAAGCGATACAAAAGGGGATGATGGACGGAGCGTTTGAACAAATCAAACACTCACCCCCAGTCAACTGATCTGGGTTTAATCCATCACCATTCTTTAGTTCACTCAGCCACCCCGGTTCAGACATGGCTATATGCAAATCAGTCTGACCCTGTGCCTCATGGGAACAGTGCAGCCCGAACTGCTAAGTCATGTCTTCCCTGGACCAGAAACAAGCATCCTGGGACCGGTTTCGGATTCATAATCCTCATCAGCCAGGCTATCTTGAATCCAGTGGCCAAGTGAACAAGGGACTCACGTCAGAGCATACCTTGTCACACTTAGGGCGAACAAAGCGATACAAAAGGGGATGATGGACAGAGCGTTTGAACAAATCAAACACTCACCCCCAGTCAACTGATCTGGGTTTAATCCATCACCATTCTTTGGTTCACTCAGCCACCCCAGTTCAGACATGGCTATATGCAAATCAGTCTGACCCTGTGCCTCATGGGAACAGTGCAGCCCGAACTGCCAAGTCATGTCTTCCCTGGACCGGAAACAAGCATCCTGGGACCGGTTTCGGATTCATAATCCTCATCAGCCAGGCTATCTTGAATCCAGTGGCCAAGTGAACAAGGGACTCACGTCTGAGCATACCCTGCCACACTTAGGGCGAACAAAGCGATACAAAAGGGGATGATGGACGGAGCGTTTGAACAAATCAAACACTTACCCCCAGTCAACTGATCTGGGTTTAATCCATCACCATTCTTTAGTTAACTCAGCCACCCCAGTTCAGACATGGCTATATGCAAATCAGTCTGACCCTGTGCCTCATGGGAACAGTGCAGCCCGAACTGCCAAGTCATGTCTTCCCTGGACCGGAAACAAGCATCCTGGGACCGGTTTCGGATTCATGATCCTCATCAGCCAGGCTATCTTGAATCCAGTGGCCAAGTGAACAAGGGACTCACGTCTGAGCATACCCTGCCACACTTAGGGCGAACAAAGTGATACAAAAGGGGATGATGGACGGAGCGTTTGAACAAATCAAACACTCACCCCCAGTCAACTGATCTGGGTTTAATCCATCACCATTCTTTAGTTCACTCAGCCAAACCAGTTCAGACATGGCTATATGCAAATCAGTCTGACCCTGTGCCTCATGGGAACAGTGCAGCCCGAACTGCCAAGTCATGTTTTCCCTGGACCGGAAACTAGCATCCTGGGACCGGTTTCGGATTCATAATCCTCATCAGCCAGGCTATCTTGAATCCAGTGGCCAAGTGATTAAGGGACTCACGTCTGAGCATACCCTGCCACACTTAGGGCGAACAAAGCGATACAAAAGGGGATGATGGACGGAGCGTTTGAACAAATCAAACACTCACCCCCAGTCAACTGATCTGAGTTTAATCCATCACCATTCTTTAGTTCACTCAGCCACCCCAGTTCAGACATGGCTATATGCAAATCAGTCTGACCCTCTGCCTCTTGGGAACAGTGCAGCCCGAACTGCCAAGTCATGTCTTCCCTGGACCGGAAACAAGCATCCTGGGACCGATTTCGGATTCATAATCCTCATCAGCCAGGCTATCTTGAATCCAGTGGCCAAATGAACAAGGGACTCACGTCTGAGCATACCCTGCCACACTTAGGGCGAACAAAGCGATACAAAAGGGGATGATGGACTGACCGTTTGAACAAATCAAACACTCACCCCCAGTCAACTGATCTGGGTTTAATCCATCACCATTCTTTAGTTAACTCAGCCACCCCAGTTCAGACATGGCTGTATGCAAATCAGTCTGACCCTGTGCCTCATGGGAACAGTCAGCCCGAACTGCCAAGTCATGTCTTTTCTGGACCGGAAACAAGCATCCTGGGACCGGTTTCGGATTCATAATCCTCATCAGCCAGGCTATCTTGAATCCAGTGGCCAAGTGAACAAGGGACTCACGTCTGAGCATACCCTGCCACACTTAGGGCGAACAAAGCGATACAAAAGGGGATGATGGACGGAGTGTTTGAACAAATTAAACACTCACCCCCAGTCAACTGATCTGGGTTTAATCCATCACCATTCTTTAGTTCATTCAGCCACCCCAGTTCAGACATGGCTATATGCAAATCAGTCTGACCCTGTGCCTCATGGGAACAGTGCAGCCCGAACTGCCAAGTCATGTCTTCCCTGGACCGGAAACAAGCATCCTGGGACCGGTTTCGGATTCATAATCCTCATCAGCCAGGCTATCTTGAATCCAGTGGCCAAGTGAACAAGGGACTCACGTCTGAGCATACCCTGCCACACTTAGGGCGAACAAAGCGATACAAAAGGGGATGATGGACGGAGCGTTTGAACAAATCAAACACTCACACCCAATCAACTGATCTGGGTTTAATCCATCACCATTCTTTAGTTCACTCAGCCACCCCAGTTCAGACATGGCTATATGCAAATCAGTCTGACCCTGTGCCTCATGGGAACAGTGCAGCCCGAACTGCCAAGTCATGTCTTCCCTGGACCGGAAACAAGCATCCTGGGACTGGTTTCGGATTCATAATCCTCATCAGCCAGGCTATCTTGAATCCAGTGGCCAAGTGAACAAGGGACTCACGTCTCAGCATACCCTGCCACACTTAGGGCGAACAAAGCGATACAAAAGGGGATGATGGACGGAGCGTTTGAACAAATCAAACACTCACCCCCAGTCAACTGATCTGGGTTTAATCCATCACCATTCTTTAGTTCACTCAGCCACCCCGGTTCAGACATGGCTATATGCAAATCAGTCTGACCCTGTGCCTCATGGGAACAGTGCAGCCCGAACTGCCAAGTCATGTCTTCCCTGGACCAGAAACAAGCATCCTGGGACCGGTTTCGGATTCATAATCCTCATCAGCCAGGCTATCTTGAATCCAGTGGCCAAGTGAACAAGGGACTCACGTCTGAGCATACCTTGTCACACTTAGGGCAAACAAAGCGATACAAAAGGGATGATGGACAGAGCGTTTGAACAAATCAAACACTCACCCCCAGTCAACTGATCTGGGTTTAATCCATCACCATTCTTTGGTTCACTCAGCCACCCCAGTTCAGACATGGCTATATGCAAATCAGTCTGACCCTGTGCCTCATGGGAACAGTGCAGCCCGAACTGCCAAGTCATGTCTTCCCTGGACCGGAAACAAGCATCCTGGGACCGGTTTCGGATTCATAATCCTCATCAGCCAGGCTATCTTGAATCCAGTGGCCAAGTGAACAAGGGACTCACGTCTGAGCATACCCTGCCACACTTAGGGCGAACAAAGCGATACAAAAGGTGATGATGGACGGAGCGTTTGAACAAATCAAACACTCACCCCCAGTCAACTGATCTGGGCTTAATCCATCACCATTCTTTAGTTAACTCAGCCACCCCAGTTCAGACATGGCTATATGCAAATCAGTCTGATCCTGTGCCTCATGGGAACAGTGCAGCCCGAACTGCCAAGTCATGTCTTCCCTGGACCGGAAACAAGCATCCTGGGACCGGTTTCGGATTCATAATCCTCATCAGCCAGGCTATCTTGAATCCAGTGGCCAAGTGAACAAGGGACTCACGTCTGAGCATACCTTGTCACACTTAGGGCGAACAAAGCGATACAAAAGGGGATGATGGACAGAGCGTTTGAACAAATCAAACACTCACCCCCAGTCAACTGATCTGGGTTTAATCCATCACCATTCTTTGGTTCACTCAGCCACCCCAGTTCAGACATGGCTATATGCAAATCAGTCTGACCCTGTGCCTCATGGGAACAGTGCAGCCCGAACTGCCAAGTCATGTCTTCCCTGGACCGGAAACAAGCATCCTGGGACCGGTTTCGGATTCATAATCCTCATCAGCCAGGCTATCTTGAATCCAGTGGCCAAGTGAACAAGGGACTCACGTCTGAGCATACCCTGCCACACTTAGGGCGAACAAAGCGATACAAAAGGGGATGATGGACGGAGCGTTTGAACAAATCAAACACTCACCCCCAGTCAACTGATCTGGGCTTAATCCATCACCATTCTTTAGTTAACTCAGCCACCCCAGTTCAGACATGGCTATATGCAAATCAGTCTGATCCTGTGCCTCATGGGAACAGTGCAGCCCGAACTGCCAAGTCATGTCTTCCCTGGACCGGAAACAAGCATCCTGGGACCGGTTTCGGATTCATAATCCTCATCAGCCAGGCTATCTTGAATCCAGTGGCCAAGTGAACAAGGGACTCACGTCTGAGCATACCCTGCCACACTTAGGGTGAACAAAGCGATACAAAAGGGGATGATGGACGGAGCGGTGGAACAAATCAAACACTCACCCCCAGTCAACTGATCTGGGTTTAATCCATCACCATTCTTTAGTTCACTCAGCCACCCCAGTTCAGACATGGCTATATGCAAATCAGTCTGACCCTGTGCCTCATGGGAACAGTGCAGTCCGAACTGCCAAGTCATGTCTTCCCTGGACCGGAAACAAGCATCCTGGGACTGGTTTCGGATTCATAATCCTCATCAGCCAGGCTATCTTGAATCCAGTGGCCAAGTGAACAAGGGACTCACGTCTGAGCATACCCTGCCACACTTAGGGCGAACAAAGCGATACAAAAGGGGATGATGGACGGAGCAGTTGAACAAATCAAACACTCACCCCGAGTCAACTGATCTGGGTTTAATCCATCACCATTCTTTAGTTCACTCAGCCACCCCGGTTCAGACATGGCTATATGCAAATCAGTCTGACCCTGTGCCTCATGGGAACAGTGCAACCCGAACTGCCAAGTCATGTCTTCCCTGGACCGGAAACAAGCATCCTGGGACTGGTTTCGGATTCATAATCCTCATCAGCCAGGCTATCTTGAATCCAGTGGCCAAGTGAACAAGGGACTCACGTCTGAGCATACCCTGCCACACTTAGGGAGAACAAAGCGATACAAAAGGGGATGATGGACGGAGCGTTTGAACAAATCAAACACTCACCCCCAGTCAACTGACCTGGGTTTAATCCATCACCATTCTTTAGTTCACTCAGCCGCCCCGGTTCAGACATGGCTATATGCAAATCAGTCTGACCCTGTGCCTCATGGGAACAGTGCAGCCCGAAGTGCCAAGTCATGTCTTCCATGGACCAGAAACAAGCATCCTGGGACCGGTTTCGGATTCATAATCCTCATCAGCCAGGCTATCTTGAATCCAGTGGCCAAGTGAACAAGGGACTCACGTCTGAGCATACCTTGTCACACTTAGGGCGAACAAAGCGATACAAAAGGGGATGATGGACAGAGCGTTTGAACAAATCAAACACTCACCCCCAGTCAACTGATCTAGGTTTAATCCATCACCATTCTTTGGTTCACTCAGCCATCCCAGTTCAGACATGGCTATATGCAAATCAGTCTGACCCTGTGCCTCATGGGAACAGTGCAGCCC
This sequence comes from Lissotriton vulgaris, assembly GCF_964263255.1. NCBI lineage: Eukaryota > Metazoa > Chordata > Amphibia > Caudata > Salamandridae > Lissotriton > Lissotriton vulgaris. Next base: position 929,308,248 of record NC_141685.1, on the reverse strand, counting down.
GAACTGCCAAGTCATGTCTTCCCTGGACCGGAAACAAGCATCCTGGGACCGGTTTCGGATTCATAATCCTCATCAGCCAGGCTATCTTGAATCCAGTGGCCAAGTGAACAAGGGACTCACGTCTGAGCATACCCTGCCACACTTAGGGCGAACAAAGCGATACAAAAGGGGATGATGGACGGAGCGTTTGAACAAATCAAACACTCACCCCCAGTCAACTGATCTGGGTTTAATCCATCACCATTCTTTAGTTAACTCAGCCACCCCAGTTCAGACATGGCTATATGCAAATCAGTCTGACCCTGTGCCTCATGGGAACAGTGCAGCCCGAACTGCCAAGTCATGTCTTCCCTGGACCGGAAACAAGCATCCTGGGACCGGTTTCGGATTCATGATCCTCATCAGCCAGGCTATCTTGAATCCAGTGGCCAAGTGAACAAGGGACACACGTCTTAGCATACCCTGCCACACTTAGGGCGAACAAAGCGATACAAAAGGGGATGATGGACGGAGCGTTTGAACAAATCAAACACTCACCCCCAATCAACTGATCTGGGTTTAATCCATCACCATTCTTTAGTTCACTCAGCCACCCCAGTTCAGACATGGCTATATGCAAATCAGTCTGACCCTGTGCCTCATGGGAACAGTGCAGCCCGAACTGCCAAGTCATGTCTTCCCTGAACCGGAAACAAGCATCCTGGGACTGGTTTCGGATTCATAATCCTCATCAGTCAGGCTATCTTGAATCCAGTGGCCAAGTGAACAAGGGACTCACGTCTGAGCATACCCTGCCACACTTAGGGCGAACAAAGCGATACAAAAGGGGATGATGGACGGAGCGTTTGAACAAATCAAACACTCACCCCCAATCAACTGATCTGGGTTTAATCCATCACCATTCTTTAGTTCACTCAGCCACCCCAGTTCAGACATGGCTATATGCAAATCAGTCTGACCCTGTGCCTCATGGGAACAGTGCAGCCCGAACTGCCAAGTCTCGTCTTCCCCGGACCGGAAACAAGCATCCTGGGACCAGTTTCGGATACATAATCCTCATCAGCCAGGCTATCTTGAATCCAGTGGCCAAGTGAACAAGGGACTCACGTCTGAGCATACCCTGCCACACTTAGGGCGAACAAAGCGATACAAAAGGGGATGATGGACAGAGCGTTTGAACAAATCAAACACTCACCCCCAGTCAACTGATCCGGGTTTAATCCATCACCATTCTTTAGGTCACTCAGCCACCCCAGTTCAGACATGGCTATATGCAAATCAGTCTGACCCTGTGCCTCATGGGAACAGTGCAGCCCGAACTGCCAAGTCATGTCTTCCCTGGACCGGAAACAAGCATCCTGGGACCGGTTTCGGATTCATAATCCTCATCAGCCAGGCTATCTTGAATCCAGTGGCCAAGTGAACAAGGGACTCACGTCTGAGCATACCCTGCCACACTTAGGGCGAACAAAGCGATACAAAAGGGGATGATGGACGGAGCGTTTGAACAAATCAAACACTCACCCCCAGTCAACTGATCTGGGTTTAATCCATCACCATTCTTTAGTTCACTCAGCCACCCCAGTTCAGACATGGCTATATGCAAATCAGTCTGACCCTGTGCCTCATGGGAACAGTGCAGCCCGAACAGCCAAGTCATGTCTTCCCTGGACCGGAAACAAGCATCCTGGGACCAGTTTCGGATTCATAATCCTCATCAGCCAGGCTATCTTGAATCCAGTGGCCAAGTGAACAAGGGACTCACGTCTGAGCATACCCTGCCACACTTAGGGTGAACAAAGCGATACAAAAGGGGATGATGGACGGAGCGGTGGAACAAATCAAACACTCACCCCCAGTCAACTGATCTGGGTTTAATCCATCACCATTCTTTAGTTCACTCAGCCACCCCAGTTCAGACATGGCTGTATGCAAATCAGTCTGACCCTGTGCCTCATGGGAACAGTGCAGTCCGAACTGCCAAGTCATGTCTTCCCTGGACCGGAAACAAGCATCCTGGGACTGGTTTCGGATTCATAATCCTCATCAGCCAGGCTATCTTGAATCCAGTGGCCAAGTGAACAAGGGACTCACGTCTGAGCATACCCTGCCACACTTAGGGCGAACAAAGCGATACAAAAGGGGATGATGGACGGAGCGGTTGAACAAATCAAACACTCACCCCCAGTCAACTGATCTGGGCTTAATCCATCACCATTCTTTAGTTAACTCAGCCACCCCAGTTCAGACATGGCTATATGCAAATCAGTCTGATCCTGTGCCTCATGGGAACAGTGCAGCCCGAACTGCCAAGTCATGTCTTCCCTGGACCGGAAACAAGCATCCTGGGACCAGTTTCGGATTCATAATCCTCATCAGCCAGGCTATCTTGAATCCAGTGGCCAAGTGAACAAGGGACTCACGTCTGAGCATACCCTGCCACACTTAGGGTGAACAAAGCGATACAAAAGGGGATGATGGACGGAGCGGTGGAACAAATCAAACACTCACCCCCAGTCAACTGATCTGGGTTTAATCCATCACCATTCTTTAGTTCACTCAGCCACCCCAGTTCAGACATGGCTATATGCAAATCAGTCTGACCCTGTGCCTCATGGGAACAGTGCAGTCCGAACTGCCAAGTCATGTCTTCCCTGGACCGGAAACAAGCATCCTGGGACTGGTTTCGGATTCATAATCCTCATCAGCCAGGCTATCTTGAATCCAGTGGCCAAGTGAACAAGGGACTCACGTCTGAGCATACCCTGCCACACTTAGGGCGAACAAAGCGATACAAAAGGGGATGATGGACGGAGCGGTTGAACAAATCAAACACTCACCCCAAGTCAACTGATCTGGGTTTAATCCATCACCATTCTTTAGTTCACTCAGCCACCCCGGTTCAGACATGGCTATATGCAAATCAGTCTGACCCTGTGCCTCATGGGAACAGTGCAGCCCGAACTGCCAAGTCATGTCTTCCCTGGACCGGAAACAAGCATCCTGGGACTGGTTTCGGATTCATAATCCTCATCAGCCAGGCTATCTTGAATCCAGTGGCCAAGTGAACAAGGGACTCACGTCTGAGCATACCCTGCCACACTTAGGGAGAACAAAGCGATACAAAAGGGGATGATGGACGGAGCGTTTGAACAAATCAAACACTCACCCCCAGTCAACTGATCTGGGTTTAATCCATCACCATTCTTTAGTTCACTCAGCCACCCCGGTTCAGACATGGCTATATGCAAATCAGTCTGACCCTGTGCCTCATGGGAACAGTGCAGCCCGAACTGCCAAGTCATGTCTTCCCTGGACCAGAAACAAGCATCCTGGGGCCAGTTTCGGATACATAATCCTCATCAGCCAGGCTATCTTGAATCCAGTGGCCAAGTGAACAAGGGACTCACGTCTGAGCATACCCTGCCACACTTAGGGCGAACAAAGCGATACAAAAGGGGATGATGGACAGAGCGTTTGAACAAATCAAACACTCACCCCCAGTCAACTGATCTGGGTTTAATCCATCACCATTCTTTAGGTCACTCAGCCACCCCAGTTCAGACATGGCTATATGCAAATCAGTCTGACCCTGTGCCTCATGGGAACAGTGCAGCCCGAACTGCCAAGTCATGTCTTCCCTGGACCGGAAACAAGCATCCTGGGACCGGTTTCGGATTCATAATCCTCATCAGCCAGGCTATCTTGAATCCAGTGGCCAAGTGAACAAGGGACTCACATCTGAGCATACCCTGCCACACTTAGGGCGAACAAAGCGATACAAAAGGGGATGATGGACAGAGCAGTTTGAACAAATCAAACACTCACCCCCAGTCAACTGATCTGGGTTTAATCCATCACCATTCTTTAGTTAACTCAGCCACCCCAGTTCAGACATGGCTATATGCAAATCAGTCTGACCCTGTGCCTCATGGGAACAGTGCAGCACGAACTGCCAAGTCATGTCTTTCCTGGACCGGAAACAAGCATCCTGGGACCGGTTTTCGATTCATAATCCTCATCAGCCAGGCTATCTTGAATCCAGTGGCCAAGTGAACAAGGGACTCACGTCTGAGCATACCCTGTCACACTTAGGGCGAACAAAGCGATACAAAAGGGGATGATGGACGGAGCGTTTGAACAAATCAAGCACTCACCCCCAGTCAACTGATCTGGGTTTAATCCATCACCATTCTTTAGTTCACTCAGCCACCCCAGTTCAGACATGGCTATATGCAAATCAGTCTGACGCTGTGCCTCATGGGAACAGTGCAGCCCGAACTGCCAAGTCATGTCTTCCCTGGACCGGAAACAAGCATCCTGGGACCGGTTTCGGATTCATAATCCTCATCAGCCAGGCTATCTTGAATCCAGTGGCCAAGTGAACAAGGGACTCACGTCTGAGCATACCCTGCCACACTTAGGGCGAACAAAGCGATACAAAAGGGGATGATGGACGGAGCGTTTGAACAAATCAAACACTCACCCCCAATCAACTGATCTGGGTTTAATCCATCACCATTCTTTAGTTCACTCAGCCACCCCAGTTCGGACATGGCTATATGCAAATCAGTCTGACCCTGTGCCTCATGGGAACAGTGCAGCCCGAACTGCCAAGTCATGTCTTCCCTGGACCGGAAACAAGTATCCTGGGACTGGTTTCGGATTCATAATCCTCATCAGCCAGGCTATCTTGAATCCAGTGGCCAAGTGAACAAGGGACTCACGTCTGAGCATACCCTGCCACACTTAGGGTGAAAAAAGCGATACAAAAGGGGATGATGGACGGAGCGGTTGAACAAATCAAACACTCACCCCCAGTCAACTGATCTGGGTTTAATCCATCACCATTCTTTAGTTCACTCAGCCACCCCGGTTCAGACATGGCTATATGCAAATCAGTCTGACCCTGTGCCTCATGGGAACAGTGCAGCCCGAAGTGCCAAGTCATGTCTTCCCTGGACCGGAAACAAGCATCCTGGGACTGGTTTCGGATTCATAATCCTCATCAGCCAGGCTATCTTGAATCCAGTGGCCAAGTGAACAAGGGACTCACGTCTGAGCATACCCTGCCACACTTAGGGCGAACAAAGCGATACAAAAGGGGATGATGGACGGAGCGTTTGAACAAATCAAACACTCACCCCCAGTCAACTGATCTGGGTTTAATCCATCACCATTCTTTAGTTCACTCAGCCACCCCGGTTCAGACATGGCTATATGCAAAGCAGTCTGACCTGTGCCTCATGGGGACAGTGCAGCCCGAACTGCCAAGTCATGTCTTCCCTGGACCGGAAACAAGCATCCTGGGACCGGTTTCGGATCCATAATCCTCATCAGCCAGGCTATCTTGAATCCAGTGGCCAAGTGAACAAGGGACTCACGTCTGAGCATACCTTGTCACACTTAGGGCGAACAAAGCGATACAAAAGGGGATGATGGACGGAGCCTTTGAACAAATCAAACACTCACCCCCAGTCAACTGATCTGGGTTTAATCCATCACCATTCTTTAGTTCACTCAGCCACCCCAGTTCAGACATGGCTATATGCAAATCAGTCTGACCCTGTGCCTCATGGGAACAGTGCAGCCCGAACTGCCAAGTCATGTCTTCCCTGGACCGGAAACAAGCATCCTGGGACCGCTTTCGGATTCATAATCCTCATCAGCCAGGCTATCTTGAATCCAGTGGCCAAGTGAACAAGGGACTCACGTCTGAGCCTACCCTGCCACACTTATGGCGAACAAAGCGATACAAAAGGGGATGATAGACGGAGCGTTTGAACAAATCAAACACTCACCACCAGTCAACTGATCTGGGTTTAATCCATCACCATTCTTTAGTTCACTCAGCCACCCCAGTTCAGACTTGGCTATATGCAAATCAGTCTGACCCTGTGCCTCATGGGAACAGTGCAGCCCGAACTGCCAAGTCATGTCTTCCCTGGACCGGAACAAGCATCCTGGGACTGGTTTCGAATTCATAATCCTCATCAGCCAGGCTATCTTGAATCCAGTGGCCAAGTGAACAAGGGACTCACGTCTGAGCATACCCTGCCACACTTAGGGCGAACAAAGCGATACAAAAGGGGATGATGGACGGAGCGTTTGAACAAATCAAACACTCACCCCCAGTCAACTGATCTGGGTTTAATCCATCACCATTCTTTAGTTAACTCAGCCACCCCAGTTCAGACATGGCTATATGCAAATCAGTCTGACCCTGTGCCTCATGGGAACAGTGCAGCCCGAGCTGCCAAGTCATGTCTTCCCTGGACCGGAAACAAGCATCCTGGGACTGGTTTTGGATTCATAATCCTCATCAGCCAGGCTATCTTGAATCCAGTGGCCAAGTGAACAAGGGACTCACGTCTGAGCATACCCTGCCACACTTAGGGCGAACAAAGCAATACAAAAGGGGATGATGGACGGAGCGGTGGAACAAATCAAACACTCACCCCCAGTCAACTGATCTGGGTTTAATCCATCACCATTCTTTAGTTCACTCAGCCACCCCAGTTCAGACATGCCTATATGCAAATCAGTCTGACCCTGTGCCTCATGGGAACAGTGCAGCCCGAACTGCCAAGTCATGTCTTCCCTGGACCGGAAACAAGCATCCTGGGACCGGTTTCGGATTCATAATCCTCATCAGCCAGGCTATCTTGAATCCAGTGGCCAAGTGAACAAGGGACTCACGTCTGAGCATACCCTGCCACACTTAGGGCGAACAAAGCGATACAAAAGGGGATGATGGACGGAGCGTTTGAACAAATCAAACACTCACCCCCAATCAACTGATCTGGGTTTAATCCATCACCATTCTTTAGTTCACTCAGCCACCCCAGTTCAGACATGGCTATATGCAAATCAGTCTGACCCTGTGCCTCATGGGAACAGTGCAGCCCAAACTGCCAAGTCATGTCTTCCCTGGACCGGAAACAAGCATCCTGGGACTGGTTTCGGATTCATAATCCTCATCAGCCAGGCTATCTTGAATCCAGTGGCCAAGTGAACAAGGGACTCACGTCTGAGCATACCCTGCCACACTTAGGGCGAAAAAAGCGATACAAAAGGGGAAGATGGACGGAGCGGTTGAACAAATCAAACACTCACCCCCAGTCAACTGATCTGGGTTTAATCCATCACCATTCTTTAGTTCACTCAGCCACCCCGGTTCAGACATGGCTATATGCAAATCAGTCTGACCCTGTGCCTCATGGGAACAGTGCAGCCCGAACTGCTAAGTCATGTCTTCCCTGGACCGGAACAAGCATCCTGGGACTGGTTTCGGATTCATAATCCTCATCAGCCAGGCTATCTTGAATCCAGTGGCCAAGTGAACAAGGGACTCACGTCTGAGCATACCCTGCCACACTTAGGGCGAACAAAGCGATACAAAAGGGGATGATGGACGGAGCGTTTGAACAAATCAAACACTCACCCCCAGTCAACTGATCTGGGTTTAATCCATCACCATTCTTTAGTTAACTCAGCCACCCCAGTTCAGACATGGCTATATGCAAATCAGTCTGACCCTGTGCCTCATGGGAACAGTGCAGCCCGAGCTGCCAAGTCATGTCTTCCCTGGACCGGAAACAAGCATCCTGGGACCGGTTTTGGATTCATAATCCTCATCAGCCAGGCTATCTTGAATCCAGTGGCCAAGTGAACAAGGGACTCACGTCGGAGCATACCCTGCCACACTTAGGGCGAACAAAGCGATACAAAAGGGGATGATGGACGGAGCAGTGGAACAAATCAAACACTCACCCCCAGTCAACTGATCTGGGTTTAATCCATCACCATTCTTTAGTTCACTCAGCCACCCCAGTTCAGACATGGCTATATGCAAATCAGTCTGACCCTGTGCCTCATGGGAACAGTGCAGCCCGAACTGCCAAGTCATGTCTTCCCTGGACCGGAAACAAGCATCCTGGGACCGGTTTCGGATTCATAATCCTCATCAGCCAGGCTATCTTGAATCCAGTGGCCAAGTGAACAAGGGACTCACATCTGAGCATACCCTGCCACACTTAGGGCGAACAAAGCGATACAAAAGGGGATGATGGACGGAGCGTTTGAACAAATCAAACACTCACCCCCAATCAACTGATCTGGGTTTAATCCATCACCATTCTTTAGTTCACTCAGCCACCCCAGTTCAGACATGGCTATATGCAAATCAGTCTGACCCTGTGCCTCATGGGAACAGTGCAGCCCGAACTGCCAAGTCATGTCTTCCCTGGACCGGAAACAAGCATCCTGGGACTGGTTTCGGATTCATAATCCTCATCAGCTAGGCTATCTTGAATCCAGTGGCCAAGTGAACAAGGGACTCACGTCTGAGCATACCCTGCCACACTTAGGGCAAAAAAAGCGATACAAAAGGGGATGATGGACGGAGCGGTTAAACAAATCAAACACTCACCCCCAGTCAACTGATCTGGGTTTAATCCATCACCATTCTTTAGTTCACTCAGCCACCCCGGTTCAGACATGGCTATATGCAAATCAGTCTGACCCTGTGCCTCATGGGAACAGTGCAGCCCGAAGTGCCAAGTCATGTCTTCCCTGGACCGGAAACAAGCATCCTGGGACTGGTTTCGAATTCATAATCCTCATCAGCCAGGCTATCTTGAATCCAGTGGCCAAGTGAACAAGGGACTCACGTCTGAGCATACCCTGCCACACTTAGGGCGAACAAAGCGATACAAAAGGGGATGATGGACGGAGCGTTTGAACAAATCAAACACTCACCCCCAGTCAACTGATCTGGTTTTAATCCATCACCATTCTTTAGTTCACTCAGCCACCCCGGTTCAGACATGGCTATATGCAAATCAGTCTGACCCTGTGCCTCATGGGAACAGTGCAGCCCGAACTGCCAAGTCATGTCTTCCCTGGACCGGAAACAAGCATCCTGGGACCGGTTTCGGATCCATAATCCTCATCAGCCAGGCTGTCTTGAATCCAGTGGCCAAGTGAACAAGGGACTCACGTCTGAGCATACCTTGTCACACTTAGGGCGAACAAAGCGATACAAAAGGGGATGATGGACGGAGCCTTTGAACAAATCAAACACTCACCCCCAGTCAACTGATCTGGGTTTAATCCATCACCATTGTTTAGTTCACTCAGCCACCCCAGTTCAGACATGGCTATATGCAAATCAGTCTGACCCTGTGCCTCATGGGAACAGTGCAGCCCGAACTGCCAAGTCATGTCTTCCCTGGACCGGAAACAAGCATCCTGGGACCGCTTTCGGATTCATAATCCTCATCAGCCAGGCTATCTTGAATCCAGTGGCCAAGTGAACAAGGGACTCACGTCTGAGCCTACCCTGCCACACTTATGGCGAACAAAGCGATACAAAAGGGGATGATAGACGGAGCGTTTGAACAAATCAAACACTCACCACCAGTCAACTGATCTGGGTTTAATCCATCACCATTCTTTAGTTCACTCAGCCACCCCAGTTCAGACTTGGCTATATGCAAATCAGTCTGACCCTGTGCCTCATGGGAACAGTGCAGCCCGAACTGCCAAGTCATGTCTTCCCTGGACCGGAACAAGCATCCAGGGACTGGTTTCGAATTCATAATCCTCATCAGCCAGGCTATCTTGAATCCAGTGGCCAAGTGAACAAGGGACTCACGTCTGAGCATACCCTGCCACACTTAGGGCGAACAAAGCGATACAAAAGGGGATGATGGACGGAGCGTTTGAACAAATCAAACACTCACCCCCAGTCAACTGATCTGGGTTTAATCCATCACCATTCTTTAGTTAACTCAGCCACCCCAGTTCAGACATGGCTATATGCAAATCAGTCTGACCCTGTGCCTCATGGGAACAGTGCAGCCCGAGCTGCCAAGTCATGTCTTCCCTGGACCGGAAACAAGCATCCTGGGACTCTTTTTGGATTCATAATCCTCATCAGCCAGGCTATCTTGAATCCAGTGGCCAAGTGAACAAGGGACTCACGTCTGAGCATACCCTGCCACACTTAGGGCGAACAAAGCAATACAAAAGGGGATGATGGACGGAGCGGTGGAACAAATCAAACACTCACCCCCAGTCAACTGATCTGGGTTTAATCCATCACCATTCTTTAGTTCACTCAGCCACCCCAGTTCAGACATGCCTATATGCAAATCAGTCTGACCCTGTGCCTCATGGGAACAGTGCAGCCCGAACTGCCAAGTCATGTCTTCCCTGGACCGGAAACAAGCATCCTGGGACCGGTTTCGGATTCATAATCCTCATCAGCCAGGCTATCTTGAATCCAGTGGCCAAGTGAACAAGGGACTCACGTCTGAGCATACCCTGCCACACTTAGGGCGAACAAAGCGATACAAAAGGGGATGATGGACGGAGCGTTTGAACAAATCAAACACTCACCCCCAATCAACTGATCTGGGTTTAATCCATCACCATTCTTTAGTTCACTCAGCCACCCCAGTTCAGACATGGCTATATGCAAATCAGTCTGACCCTGTGCCTCATGGGAACAGTGCAGCCCGAACTGCCAAGTCATGTCTTCCCTGGACCGGAAACAAGCATCCTGGGACTGGTTTCGGATTCATAATCCTCATCAGCCAGGCTATCTTGAATCCAGTGGCCAAGTGAACAAGGGACTCACGTCTGAGCATACCCTGCCACACTTAGGGCGAAAAAAGCGATACAAAAGGGGAAGATGGACGGAGCGGTTGAACAAATCAAACACTCACCCCCAGTCAACTGATCTGGGTTTAATCCATCACCATTCTTTAGTTCACTCAGCCACCCCGGTTCAGACATGGCTATATGCAAATCAGTCTGACCCTGTGCCTCATGGGAACAGTGCAGCCCGAAGTGCCAAGTCATGTCTTCCCTGGACCGGAAACAAGCATCCTGGGACTGGTTTCGGATTCATAATCCTCATCAGCCAGGCTATCTTGAATCCAGTGGCCAAGTGAACAAGGGACTCACGTCTGAGCATACCCTGCCACACTTAGGGTGAACAAAGCGATACAAAAGGGGATGATGGACGGAGCGATTGAACAAATCAAACACTCACCACCACTCAACTGATCTGGGTTTAATCCATCACCATTCTTTAGTTCACTCAGCCACCCCAGTTCAGACTTGGCTATATGCAAATCAGTCTGACCCTGTGCCTCATGGGAACAGTTTAGCCCGAACTGCTAAGTCATGTCTTCCCTGGACCGGAACAAGCATCCTGGGACTGGTTTCGGATTCATAATCCTCATCAGCCAGGCTATCTTGAATCCAGTGGCCAAGTGAACAAGGGACTCACGTCTGAGCATACCCTGCCACACTTAGGGCGAACAAAGCGATACAAAAGGGGATGATGGACGGAGCGTTTGAACAAATCAAACACTCACCCCCAGTCAACTGATCTGGGTTTAATCCATCACCATTCTTTAGTTAACTCAGCCACCCCAGTTCAGACATGGCTATATGCAAATCAGTCTGACCCTGTGCCTCATGGGAACAGTGCAGCCCGAGCTGCCAAGTCATGTCTTCCCTGGACCGGAAACAAGCATCCTGGGACCGGTTTTGGATTCATAATCCTCATCAGCCAGGCTATCTTGAATCCAGTGGCCAAGTGAACAAGGGACTCACGTCTGAGCATACCCTGCCACACTTAGGGCGAACAAAGCGATACAAAAGGGGATGATGGACGGAGCAGTGGAACAAATCAAACACTCACCCCCAGTCAACTGATCTGGGTTTAATCCATCACCATTCTTTAGTTCACTCAGCCACCCCAGTTCAGACATGGCTATATGCAAATCAGTCTGACCCTGTGCCTCATGGGAACAGTGCAGCCCGAACTGCCAAGTCATGTCTTCCCTGGACCGGAAACAAGCATCCTGGGACCGGTTTCGGATTCATAATCCTCATCAGCCAGGCTATCTTGAATCCAGTGGCCAAGTGAACAAGGGACTCACATCTGAGCATACCCTGCCACACTTAGGGCGAACAAAGCGTTACAAAAGGGGATGATGGACGGAGCGTTTGAACAAATCAAACACTCACCCCCAATCAACTGATCTGGGTTTAATCCATCACCATTCTTTAGTTCACTCAGCCACCCCAGTTCAGACATGGCTATATGCAAATCAGTCTGACCCTGTGCCTCATGGGAACAGTGCAGCCCGAACTGCCAAGTCATGTCTTCCCTGGACCGGAAACAAGCATCCTGGGACTGGTTTCGGATTCATAATCCTCATCAGCCAGGCTATCTTGAATCCAGTGGCCAAGTGAACAAGGGACTCACGTCTGAGCATACCCTGCCACACTTAGGGCAAAAAAAGCGATACAAAAGGGGATGATGGACGGAGCGGTTGAACAAATCAAACACTCACCCCCAGTCAACTGATCTGGGTTTAATCCATCACCATTCTTTAGTTCACTCAGCCACCCCGGTTCAGACATGGCTATATGCAAATCAGTCTGACCCTGTGCCTCATGGGAACAGTGCAGCCCGAAGTGCCAAGTCATGTCTTCCCTGGACCGGAAACAAGCATCCTGGGACTGGTTTCGAATTCATAATCCTCATCAGCCAGGCTATCTTGAATCCAGTGGCCAAGGGAACAAGGGACTCACGTCTGAGCATACCCTGCCACACTTAGGGCGAACAAAGCGATACAAAAGGGGATGATGGACGGAGCGTTTGAACAAATCAAACACTCACCCCCAGTCAACTGATCTGGTTTTAATCCATCACCATTCTTTAGTTCACTCAGCCACCCCGGTTCAGACATGGCTATATGCAAATCAGTCTGACCCTGTGCCTCATGGGAACAGTGCAGCCCGAACTGCCAAGTCATGTCTTCCCTGGACCGGAAACAAGCATCCTGGGACCGGTTTCGGATCCATAATCCTCATCAGCCAGGCTGTCTTGAATCCAGTGGCCAAGTGAACAAGGGACTCATGTCTGAGCATACCTTGTCACACTTAGGGCGAACAAAGCGATACAAAAGGGGATGATGGACGGAGCCTTTGAACAAATCAAACACTCACCCCCAGTCAACTGATCTGGGTTTAATCCATCACCATTCTTTAGTTCACTCAGCCACCCCAGTTCAGACATGGCTATATGCAAATCAGTCTGACCCTGTGCCTCATGGGAACAGTGCAGCCCGAACTGCCAAGTCATGTCTTCCCTGGACCGGAAACAAGCATCCTGGGACCGGTTTCGGATTCATATTCCTCATCAGCCAGGCTATCTTGAATCCAGTGGCCAAGTGAACAAGGGACTCACGTCTGAGCCTACCCTGCCACACTTATGGCGAACAAAGCGATACAAAAGGGGATGATAGACGGAGCGTTTGAACAAATCAAACACTCACCACCAGTCAACTGATCTGGGTTTAATCCATCACCATTCTTTAGTTCACTCAGCCACCCCAGTTCAGACTTGGCTATATGCAAATCAGTCTGACCCTGTGCCTCATGGGAACAGTGCAGCCCGAACTGCCAAGTCATGTCTTCCCTGGACCGGAACAAGCATCCTGGGACTGGTTTCGGATTCATAATCCTCATAAGCCAGGCTATCTTGAATCCAGTGGCCAAGTGAACAAGGGACTCACGTCTGAGCATACCCTGCCACACTTAGGGCGAACAAAGCGATACAAAAGGGGATGATGGACGGAGCGTTTGAACAAATCAAACACTCACCCCCAGTCAACTGATCTGGGTTTAATCCATCACCATTCTTTAGTTAACTCAGCCACCCCAGTTCAGACATGGCTATATGCAAATCAGTCTGACCCTGTGCCTCATGGGAACAGTGCAGCCCGAGCTGCCAAGTCATGTCTTCCCTGGACCGGAAACAAGCATCCTGGGACCGGTTTTGGATTCATAATCCTCATCAGCCAGGCTATCTTGAATGCAGTGGCCAAGTGAACAAGGGACTCACGTCCGAGCATACCCTGCCACACTTAGGGCGAACAAAGCGATACAAAAGGGGATGATGGACGGAGCGTTTGAACAAATCAAACACTCACCCCCAATCAACTGATCTGGGTTTAATCCATCACCATTCTTTAGTTCACTCAGCCACCCCAGTTCAGACATGGCTATATGCAAATCAGTCTGACCCTGTGCCTCATGGGAACAGTGCAGCCCGAACTGCCAAGTCATGTCTTCCCTGGACCGGAAACAAGCATCCTGGGACTGGTTTCGGATTCATAATCCTCATCAGCCAGGCTATCTTGAATCCAGTGGCCAAGAGAACAAGGGACTCACGTCTGAGCATACCCTGCCACACTTAGGGCGAAAAAAGCGATACAAAAGGGGATGATGGACGGAGCGGTTGAACAAATCAAACACTCACCCCCAGTCAACTGATCTGGGTTTAATCCATCACCATTCTTTAGTTCACTCAGCCACCCCGGTTCAGACATGGCTATATGCAAATCAGTCTGACCCTGTGCCTCATGGGAACAGTGCAGCCCGAAGTGCCAAGTCATGTCTTCCCTGGACCGGAAACAAGCATCCTGGGACTGGTTTCGGATTCATAATCCTCATCAGCCAGGCTATCTTGAATCCAGTGGCCAAGTGAACAAGGGACTCACGTCTGAGCATACCCTGCCACACTTAGGGCGAACAAAGCGATACAAAAGGGGATGATGGACGGAGCGTTTGAACAAATCAAACACTCACCCCCAGTCAACTGATCTGGGTTTAATCCATCACCATTCTTTAGTTCACTCAGCCACCCCGGTTCAGACATGGCTATATGCAAATCAGTCTGACCCTGTGCCTCATGGGAACAGTGCAGCCAGAACTGCCAAGTCATGTCTTCCCTGGACCGGAAACAAGCATCCTGGGACCGGTTTCGGATCCATAATCCTCATCAGCCAGGCTATCTTGAATCCAGTGGCCAAGTGAACAAGGGACTCACGTCTGAGCATACCTTGTCACACTTAGGGCGAACAAAGCGATACAAAAGGGGATGATGGACCGAGCCTTTGAACAAATCAAACACTCACCCCCAGTCAACTGATCTGGGTTTAATCCATCACCATTCTTTAGTTCACTCAGCCACCCCAGTTCAGACATGGCTATATGCAAATCAGTCTGACCCTGTGCCTCATGGGAACAGTGCAGCCCGAACTGCCAAGTCATGTCTTCCCTGGACCGGAAACAAGCATCCTGGGACCGGTTTCGGATTCATAATCCTCATCAGCCAGGCTATCTTGAATCCAGTGGCCAAGTGAACAAGGGACTCACGTCTGAGCCTACCCTGCCACACTTATGGCGAACAAAGCGATACAAAAGGGGATGATAGACGGAGCGTTTGAACAAATCAAACACTCACCACCAGTCAACTGATCTGGGTTTAATCCATCACCATTCTTTAGTTCACTCAGCCACCCCAGTTCAGACTTGGCTATATGCAAATCAGTCTGACCCTGTGCCTCATGGGAACAGTGCAGCCCGAACTGCCAAGTCATGTCTTCCCTGGACCGGAACAAGCATCCTGGGACTGGTTTCGGATTCATAATCCTCATCAGCCAGGCTATCTTGAATTCAGTGGCCAAGTGAACAAGGGACTCACGTCTGAGCATACCCTGCCACACTTAGGGCGAACAAAGCGATACAAAAGGGGATGATGGACGGAGCGTTTGAACAAATCAAACACTCACCCCCAGTCAACTGATCTGGGTTTAATCCATCACCATTCTTTAGTTAACTCAGCCACCCCAGTTCAGACATGGCTATATGCAAATCAGTCTGACCCTGTGCCTCATGGGAACAGTGCAGCCCGAGCTGCCAAGTCATGTCTTCCCTGGACCGGAAACAAGCATCCCGGGACCGGTTTTGGATTCATAATCCTCATCAGCCAGGCTATCTTGAATCCAGTGGCCAAGTGAACAAGGGACTCACGTCTGAGCATACCCTGCCACACTTAGGGCGAACAAAGCGATACAAAAGGGGATGATGGACGGAGCGGTGGAACAAATCAAACACTCACCCCCAGTCAACTGATCTGGGTTTAATCCATCACCATTCTTTAGTTCACTCAGCCACCCCAGTTCAGACATGGCTATATGCAAATCAGTCTGACCCTGTGCCTCATGGGAACAGTGCAGCCCGAACTGCCAAGTCATGTCTTCCCTGGACCGGAAACAAGCATCCTGGGACCGGTTTGGGATTCATAATCCTCATCCGCCAGGCTATCTTGAATCCAGTGGCCAAGTGAACAAGGGACTCACGTCTTAGCATACCCTGCCACACTTAGGGCGAACAAAGCGATACAAAAGGGGATGATGGACGGAGCGTTTGAACAAATCAAACACTCACCCCCAATCAACTGATCTGGGTTTAATCCATCACCATTCTTTAGTTCACTCAGCCACCCCAGTTCAGACATGGCTATATGCAAATCAGTCTGACCCTGTGCCTCATGGGAACAGTGCAGCCCGAACTGCCAAGTCATGTCTTCCCTGGACCGGAAACAAGCATCCTGGGACTTGTTTCGGATTCATAATCCCCATCAGCCAGGCTATCTTGAATCCAGTGGCCAAGTGAACAAGGGACTCACGTCTGAGCATACCTTGTCACACTTAGGGCGAACAAAGCGATACAAAAGGGGATGATGGACGGAGCCTTTGAACAAATCAAACACCCACCCCCAGTCAACTGATCTGGGTTTAATCCATCACCATTCTTTAGTTCACTCAGCCACCCCAGTTCAGACATGGCTATATGCAAATCAGTCTGACCCTGTGCCTCATGGGAACAGTGCAGCCCGAACTGCCAAGTCATGTCTTCCCTGGACCGGAAACAAGCATCCTGGGACCGGTTTCGGATTCATAATCCTCATCAGCCAGGCTATCTTGAATCCAGTGGCCAAGTGAACAAGGGACTCACGTCTGAGCCTACCCTGCCACACTTATGGCGAACAAAGCGATACAAAAGGGGATGATAGACGGAGCGTTTGAACAAATCAAACACTCACCACCAGTCAACTGATCTGGGTTTAATCCATCACCATTCTTTAGTTCACTCAGCCACCCTAGTTCAGACTAGGCTATATGCAAATCAGTCTGACCCTCTGCCTCATGGGAACAGTGCAGCCCGAACTGCCAAGTCATGTCTTCCCTGGACCGGAAACAAGCATCCTGGGACCGATTTTGGATTCATAATCCTCATCAGCCAGGCTAACTTGAATCCAGTGGCCAAGTGAACAAGGGACTCACGTCTGAGCATACCCTGCCACACTTAGGGCGAACAAAGCGATACAAAAGGGGATGATGGACAGAGCAGTTTGAACAAATCAAACACTCACCCCCAGTCAACTGATCTGGGTTTAATCCATCACCATTCTTTAGTTAACTCAGCCACCCCAGTTCAGACATGGCTATATGCAAATCAGTCTGACCCTGTGCCTCATGAGAACAGTGCAGCACGAACTGCCAAGTCATGTCTTTCCTGGACCGGAAACAAGCATCCTGGGACCGGTTTTCGAATCATAATCCTCATCAGCCAGGCTATCTTGAATCCAGTGGCCAAGTGAACAAGGGACTCACGTCTGAGCATACCTTGTCACACTTAGGGCGAACAAAGCGATACAAAAGAGGATGATGGACGGAGCCTTTGAACAAATCAAACACTCACCCCCAGTCAACTGTTCTGGGTTTAATCCATCACCATTCT
This sequence comes from Lissotriton vulgaris, assembly GCF_964263255.1. NCBI lineage: Eukaryota > Metazoa > Chordata > Amphibia > Caudata > Salamandridae > Lissotriton > Lissotriton vulgaris. The sequence goes on along the minus strand of NC_141685.1, from coordinate 929,290,569 downwards.
TTAGTTCACTCAGCCACCCCAGTTCAGACTTGGCTATATGCAAATCAGTCTGACCCTGTGCCTCATGGGAACAGTGCAGCCCGAACTGCCAAGTCATGTCTTCCCTGGACCGGAACAAGCATCCTGGGACCGGTTTCGGATTCATAATCCTCATCAGCCAGGCTATCTTGAATCCAGTGGCCAAGTGAACAAGGGACTCACGTCTGAGCCTACCCTGCCACACTTATGGCGAACAAAGCGATACAAAAGGGGATGATAGACGGAGCGTTTGAACAAATCAAACACTCACCACCAGTCAACTGATCTGGGTTTAATCCATCACCATTCTTTAGTTCACTCAGCCACCCCAGTTCAGACTTGGCTATATGCAAATCAGTCTGACCCTGTGCCTCATGGGAACAGTGCAGCCCGAACTGCCAAGTCATGTCTTCCCTGGACCGGAACAAGCATCCTGGGACTGGTTTCGGATTCATAATCCTCATCAGCCAGGCTATCTTGAATTCAGTGGCCAAGTGAACAAGGGACTCACGTCTGAGCATACCCTGCCACACTTAGGGCGAACAAAGCGATACAAAAGGGGATGATGGACGGAGCGTTTGAACAAATCAAACACTCACCCCCAGTCAACTGATCTGGGTTTAATCCATCACCATTCTTTAGTTAACTCAGCCACCCCAGTTCAGACATGGCTATATGCAAATCAGTCTGACCCTGTGCCTCATGGGAACAGTGCAGCCCGAGCTGCCAAGTCATGTCTTCCCTGGACCGGAAACAAGCATCCCGGGACCGGTTTTGGATTCATAATCCTCATCAGCCAGGCTATCTTGAATCCAGTGGCCAAGTGAACAAGGGACTCACGTCTGAGCATACCCTGCCACACTTAGGGCGAACAAAGCGATACAAAAGGGGATGATGGACGGAGCGGTGGAACAAATCAAACACTCACCCCCAGTCAACTGATCTGGGTTTAATCCATCACCATTCTTTAGTTCACTCAGCCACCCCAGTTCAGACATGGCTATATGCAAATCAGTCTGACCCTGTGCCTCATGGGAACAGTGCAGCCCGAACTGCCAAGTCATGTCTTCCCTGGACCGGAAACAAGCATCCTGGGACCGGTTTGGGATTCATAATCCTCATCCGCCAGGCTATCTTGAATCCAGTGGCCAAGTGAACAAGGGACTCACGTCTTAGCATACCCTGCCACACTTAGGGCGAACAAAGCGATACAAAAGGGGATGATGGACGGAGCGTTTGAACAAATCAAACACTCACCCCCAATCAACTGATCTGGGTTTAATCCATCACCATTCTTTAGTTCACTCAGCCACCCCAGTTCAGACATGGCTATATGCAAATCAGTCTGACCCTGTGCCTCATGGGAACAGTGCAGCCCGAACTGCCAAGTCATGTCTTCCCTGGACCGGAAACAAGCATCCTGGGACTTGTTTCGGATTCATAATCCCCATCAGCCAGGCTATCTTGAATCCAGTGGCCAAGTGAACAAGGGACTCACGTCTGAGCATACCTTGTCACACTTAGGGCGAACAAAGCGATACAAAAGGGGATGATGGACGGAGCCTTTGAACAAATCAAACACCCACCCCCAGTCAACTGATCTGGGTTTAATCCATCACCATTCTTTAGTTCACTCAGCCACCCCAGTTCAGACATGGCTATATGCAAATCAGTCTGACCCTGTGCCTCATGGGAACAGTGCAGCCCGAACTGCCAAGTCATGTCTTCCCTGGACCGGAAACAAGCATCCTGGGACCGGTTTCGGATTCATAATCCTCATCAGCCAGGCTATCTTGAATCCAGTGGCCAAGTGAACAAGGGACTCACGTCTGAGCCTACCCTGCCACACTTATGGCGAACAAAGCGATACAAAAGGGGATGATAGACGGAGCGTTTGAACAAATCAAACACTCACCACCAGTCAACTGATCTGGGTTTAATCCATCACCATTCTTTAGTTCACTCAGCCACCCTAGTTCAGACTAGGCTATATGCAAATCAGTCTGACCCTCTGCCTCATGGGAACAGTGCAGCCCGAACTGCCAAGTCATGTCTTCCCTGGACCGGAAACAAGCATCCTGGGACTGATTTTGGATTCATAATCCTCATCAGCCAGGCTAACTTGAATCCAGTGGCCAAGTGAACAAGGGACTCACGTCTGAGCATACCCTGCCACACTTAGGGCGAACAAAGCGATACAAAAGGGGATGATGGACAGAGCAGTTTGAACAAATCAAACACTCACCCCCAGTCAACTGATCTGGGTTTAATCCATCACCATTCTTTAGTTAACTCAGCCACCCCAGTTCAGACATGGCTATATGCAAATCAGTCTGACCCTGTGCCTCATGGGAACAGTGCAGCCCGAACTGCCAAGTCATGTCTTCCCTGGACCGGAACAAGCATCCTGGGACCGGTTTCGGATTCATAATCCTCATCAGCCAGGCTATCTTGAATCCAGTGGCCAAGTGAACAAGGGACTCACGTCTGAGCATACCCTGCCACACTTAGGGCGAACAAAGCGATACAAAAGGGGATGATGGACAGAGCGTTTGAACAAATCAAACACTCACCCCCAGTCAACTGATCTGGGTTTAATCCATCACCATTCTTTAGTTAACTCAGCCACCCCAGTTCAGACATGGCTATATGCAAATCAGTCTGACCCTGTGCCTCATGGGAACAGTGCAGCCCGAGCTGCCAAGTCATGTCTTCCCTGGACCGGAAACAAGCATCCTGGGACCGGTTTTGGATTCATAATCCTCATCAGCCAGGCTATCTTGAATCCAGTGGCCAAGTGAACAAGGGACTCACGTCTGAGCATACCCTGCCACACTTAGGGCGAACAAAGCGATACAAAAGGGGATGATGGACGGAGCGGTGGAACAAATCAAACACTCACCCCCAGTCAACTGATCTGGGTTTAATCCATCACCATTCTTTAGTTCACTCAGCCACCCCAGTTCAGACATGGCTATATGCAAATCAGTCTGACCCTGTGCCTCATGGGAACAGTGCAGCCCGAACTGCCAAGTCATGTCTTCCCTGGACCGGAAACAAGCATCCTGGGACCGGTTTCGGATTCATAATCCCCATCAGCCAGGCTATCTTGAATCCAGTGGCCAAGTGAACAAGGGACTCACGTCTGAGCATACCCTGCCACACTTAGGGCGAACAAAGCGATACAAAAGGGGATGATGGATGGAGCGTTTGAACAAATCAAACACTCACCCCCAGTCAACTGATCTGGGTTTAATCCATCACCATTCTTTAGTTCACTCAGCCACCCCGGTTCAGACATGGCTATATGCAATTCAGTCTGACCCTGTGCCTCATGGGAACAGTGCAGCCCAAACTGCCAAGTCATGTCTTCCCTGGACCGGAAACAAGCATCCTGGGACCGGTTTCGGATTCATAATCCTCATCAGCCAGGCTATCTTGAATCCAGTGGCCAAGTGAACAGGGGACTCACGTCTGAGCATACCTTGTCACACTTAGGGCGAACAAAGCGATACAAAAGGGGATGATGGACGGAGCCTTTGAACAAATCAAACACCCACCCCCAGTCAACTGATCTGGGTTTAATCCATCACCATTCTTTAGTTCACTCAGCCACCCCAGTTCAGACATGGCTATATGCAAATCAGTCTGACCCTGTGCCTCATGGGAACAGTGCAGCCCGAACTGCCAAGTCATGTCTTCCCTGGACCGGAAACAAGCATCCTGGGACCGGTTTCGGATTCATAATCCTCATCAGCCAGGCTATCTTGAATCCAGTGGCCAAGTGAACAAGGGACTCACGTCTGAGCCTACCCTGCCACACTTATGGCGAACAAAGCGATACAAAAGGGGATGATAGACGGAGCGTTTGAACAAATCAAACACTCACCACCAGTCAACTGATCTGGGTTTAATCCATTACCATTCTTTAGTTCACTCAGCCACCCTAGTTCAGACTAGGCTATATGCAAATCAGTCTGACCCTCTGCCTCATGGGAACAGTGCAGCCCGAACTGCCAAGTCATGTCTTCCCTGGACCGGAAACAAGCATCCTGGGACCGATTTCGGATTCATAATCCTCATCAGCCAGGCTATCTTGAATCCAGTGGCCAAGTGAACAAGGGACTCACGTCTGAGCATACCCTGCCACACTTAGGGCGAACAAAGCGATACAAAAGGGGATGATGGACAGAGCAGTTTGAACAAATACAAAAACACTCACCCCCAGTCAACTGATCTGGGTTTAATCCATCACCATTCTTTAGTTAACTCAGCCACCCCAGTTCAGACATGGCTATATGCAAATCAGTCTGACCCTGTGCCTCATGAGAACAGTGCAGGACGAACTGCCAAGTCATGTCTTTCCTGGACCGGAAACAAGCATCCTGGGACCGGTTTTCGATTCATAATCCTCATCAGCCAGGCTATCTTGAATCCAGTGGCCAAGTGAACAAGGGACTCACGTCTGAGCATACCTTGTCACACTTAGGGCGAACAAAGCGATACAAAAGAGGATGATGGACGGAGCCTTTGAACAAATCAAACACTCACCCCCAGTCAACTGTTCTGGGTTTAATCCATCACCATTCTTTAGTTCACTCAGCCACCCCAGTTCAGACTTGGCTATATGCAAATCAGTCTGACCCTGTGCCTCATGGGAACAGTGCAGCCCGAACTGCCAAGCCATGTCTTCCCTGGACCGGAAAAAGCATCCTGGGACCGGTTTCGGATTCATAATCCTCATCAGCCAGGCTATCTTGAATCCAGTGGCCAAGTGAACAAGGGACTCACGTCTGAGCATACCCCGCCACACTTAGGGCAAACAAAGCGATACAAAAGGGGATGATGGACAGAGCGTTTGAACAAATCAAACACTCACCCCCAGTCAACTGATCTGGGTTTAATCCATCACCATTCTTTAGTTAACTCAGCCACCCCAGTTCAGACATGGCTATATGCAAATCAGTCTGACCCTGTGCCTCATGAGAACAGTGCAGCACGAACTGCCAAGGCATGTCTTTCCTGGACCGGAAACAAGCATCCTGGGACCGGTTTTCGAATCATAATCCTCATCAGCCAGGCTATCTTGAATCCAGTGGCCAAGTGAACAAGGGACTCACGTCTGAGCATACCTTGTCACACTTAGGGCGAACAAAGCGATACAAAAGAGGATGATGGACGGAGCCTTTGAACAAATCAAACACTCACCCCCAGTCAACTGTTCTGGGTTTAATCCATCACCATTCTTTAGTTCACTCAGCCACCCCAGTTCAGACTTGGCTATATGCAAATCAGTCTGACCCTGTGCCTCATGGGAACAGTGCAGCCCGAACTGCCAAGTCATGTCTTCCCTGGACCGGAACAAGCATCCTGGGACCGGTTTCGGATTCATAATCCTCATCAGCCAGGCTATCTTGAATCCAGTGGCCAAGTGAACAAGGGACTCACGTCTGAGCCTACCCTGCCACACTTATGGCGAACAAAGCGATACAAAAGGGGATGATAGACGGAGCGTTTGAACAAATCAAACACTCACCACCAGTCAACTGATCTGGGTTTAATCCATCACCATTCTTTAGTTCACTCAGCCACCCCAGTTCAGACTTGGCTATATGCAAATCAGTCTGACCCTGTGCCTCATGGGAACAGTGCAGCCCGAACTGCCAAGTCATGTCTTCCCTGGACCGGAACAAGCATCCTGGGACTGGTTTCGGATTCATAATCCTCATCAGCCAGGCTATCTTGAATTCAGTGGCCAAGTGAACAAGGGACTCACGTCTGAGCATACCCTGCCACACTTAGGGCGAACAAAGCGATACAAAAGGGGATGATGGACGGAGCGGTGGAACAAATCAAACACTCACCCCCAGTCAACTGATCTGGGTTTAATCCATCACCATTCTTTAGTTCACTCAGCCACCCCAGTTCAGACATGGCTATATGCAAATCAGTCTGACCCTGTGCCTCATGGGAACAGTGCAGCCCGAACTGCCAAGTCATGTCTTCCCTGGACCGGAAACAAGCATCCTGGGACCGGTTTGGGATTCATAATCCTCATCCGCCAGGCTATCTTGAATCCAGTGGCCAAGTGAACAAGGGACTCACGTCTTAGCATACCCTGCCACACTTAGGGCGAACAAAGCGATACAAAAGGGGATGATGGACGGAGCGTTTGAACAAATCAAACACTCACCCCCAATCAACTGATCTGGGTTTAATCCATCACCATTCTTTAGTTCACTCAGCCACCCCAGTTCAGACATGGCTATATGCAAATCAGTCTGACCCTGTGCCTCATGGGAACAGTGCAGCCCGAACTGCCAAGTCATGTCTTCCCTGGACCGGAAACAAGCATCCTGGGACTTGTTTCGGATTCATAATCCCCATCAGCCAGGCTATCTTGAATCCAGTGGCCAAGTGAACAAGGGACTCACGTCTGAGCATACCTTGTCACACTTAGGGCGAACAAAGCGATACAAAAGGGGATGATGGACGGAGCCTTTGAACAAATCAAACACCCACCCCCAGTCAACTGATCTGGGTTTAATCCATCACCATTCTTTAGTTCACTCAGCCACCCCAGTTCAGACATGGCTATATGCAAATCAGTCTGACCCTGTGCCTCATGGGAACAGTGCAGCCCGAACTGCCAAGTCATGTCTTCCCTGGACCGGAAACAAGCATCCTGGGACCGATTTCGGATTCATAATCCTCATCAGCCAGGCTATCTTGAATCCAGTGGCCAAGTGAACAAGGGACTCACGTCTGAGCATACCCTGCCACACTTAGGGCGAACAAAGCGATACAAAAGGGGATGATAGACGGAGCGTTTGAACAAATCAAACACTCACCACCAGTCAACTGATCTGGGTTTAATCCATTACCATTCTTTAGTTCACTCAGCCACCCTAGTTCAGACTAGGCTATATGCAAATCAGTCTGACCCTCTGCCTCATGGGAACAGTGCAGCCCGAACTGCCAAGTCATGTCTTCCCTGGACCGGAAACAAGCATCCTGGGACCGATTTCGGATTCATAATCCTCATCAGCCAGGCTATCTTGAATCCAGTGGCCAAGTGAACAAGGGACTCACGTCTGAGCATACCCTGCCACACTTAGGGCGAACAAAGCGATACAAAAGGGGATGATGGACAGAGCAGTTTGAACAAATACAAAAACACTCACCCCCAGTCAACTGATCTGGGTTTAATCCATCACCATTCTTTAGTTAACTCAGCCACCCCAGTTCAGACATGGCTATATGCAAATCAGTCTGACCCTGTGCCTCATGAGAACAGTGCAGGACGAACTGCCAAGTCATGTCTTTCCTGGACCGGAAACAAGCATCCTGGGACCGGTTTTCGATTCATAATCCTCATCAGCCAGGCTATCTTGAATCCAGTGGCCAAGTGAACAAGGGACTCACGTCTGAGCATACCTTGTCACACTTAGGGCGAACAAAGCGATACAAAAGAGGATGATGGACGGAGCCTTTGAACAAATCAAACACTCACCCCCAGTCAACTGATCTGGGTTTAATCCATCACCATTCTTTAGTTAACTCAGCCACCCCAGTTCAGACATGGCTATATGCAAATCAGTCTGACCCTGTGCCTCATGGGAACAGTGCAGCCCGAGCTGCCAAGTCATGTATTCCCTGGACCGGAAACAAGCATCCTGGGACCGGTTTTGGATTCATAATCCTCATCAGCCAGGCTATCTTGAATCCAGTGGCCAAGTGAACAAGGGACTCACGTCTGAGCATACCCTGCCACACTTAGGGCGAACAAAGCGATACAAAAGGGGATGATGGACGGAGCGGTGGAACAAATCAAACACTCACCCCCAGTCAACTGATCTGGGTTTAATCCATCACCATTCTTTAGTTCACTCAGCCACCCCAGTTCAGACATGGCTATATGCAAATCAGTCTGACCCTGTGCCTCATGGGAACAGTGCAGCCCGAACTGCCAAGTCATGTCTTCCCTGGACCGGAAACAAGCATCCTGGGACCGGTTTCGGATTCATAATCCCCATCAGCCAGGCTATCTTGAATCCAGTGGCCAAGTGAACAAGGGACTCACGTCTGAGCATACCCTGCCACACTTAGGGCGAACAAAGCGATACAAAAGGGGATGATGGATGGAGCGTTTGAACAAATCAAACACTCACCCCCAGTCAACTGATCTGGGTTTAATCCATCACCATTCTTTAGTTCACTCAACCACCCCGGTTCAGACATGGCTATATGCAATTCAGTCTGACCCTGTGCCTCATGGGAACAGTGCAGCCCAAACTGCCAAGTCATGTCTTCCCTGGACCGGAAACAAGCATCCTGGGACCGGTTTCGGATTCATAATCCTCATCAGCCAGGCTATCTTGAATCCAGTGGCCAAGTGAACAGGGGACTCACGTCTGAGCATACCTTGTCACACTTAGGGCGAACAAAGCGATACAAAAGGGGATGATGGACGGAGCCTTTGAACAAATCAAACACCCACCCCCAGTCAACTGATCTGGGTTTAATCCATCACCATTCTTTAGTTCACTCAGCCACCCCAGTTCAGACATGGCTATATGCAAATCAGTCTGACCCTGTGCCTCATGGGAACAGTGCAGCCCGAACTGCCAAGTCATGTCTTCCCTGGACCGGAAACAAGCATCCTGGGACCGGTTTCGGATTCATAATCCTCATCAGCCAGGCTATCTTGAATCCAGTGGCCAAGTGAACAAGGGACTCACGTCTGAGCCTACCCTGCCACACTTATGGCGAACAAAGCGATACAAAAGGGGATGATAGACGGAGCGTTTGAACAAATCAAACACTCACCACCAGTCAACTGATCTGGGTTTAATCCATTACCATTCTTTAGTTCACTCAGCCACCCTAGTTCAGACTAGGCTATATGCAAATCAGTCTGACCCTCTGCCTCATGGGAACAGTGCAGCCCGAACTGCCAAGTCATGTCTTCCCTGGACCGGAAACAAGCATCCTGGGACCGATTTCGGATTCATAATCCTCATCAGCCAGGCTATCTTGAATCCAGTGGCCAAGTGAACAAGGGACTCACGTCTGAGCATACCCTGCCACACTTAGGGCGAACAAAGCGATACAAAAGGGGATGATGGACAGAGCAGTTTGAACAAATACAAAAACACTCACCCCCAGTCAACTGATCTGGGTTTAATCCATCACCATTCTTTAGTTAACTCAGCCACCCCAGTTCAGACATGGCTATATGCAAATCAGTCTGACCCTGTGCCTCATGAGAACAGTGCAGGACGAACTGCCAAGTCATGTCTTTCCTGGACCGGAAACAAGCATCCTGGGACCGGTTTTCGATTCATAATCCTCATCAGCCAGGCTATCTTGAATCCAGTGGCCAAGTGAACAAGGGACTCACGTCTGAGCATACCTTGTCACACTTAGGGCGAACAAAGCGATACAAAAGAGGATGATGGACGGAGCCTTTGAACAAATCAAACACTCACCCCCAATCAACTGATCTGGGTTTAATCCATCACCATTCTTTAGTTCACTCAGCCACCCCAGTTCAGACATGGCTATATGCAAATCAGTCTGACCCTGTGCCTCATGGGAACAGTGCAGCCCGAACTGCCAAGTCATGTCTTCCCTGGACCGGAAACAAGCATCCTGGGACTGGTTTCGGATTCATAATCCTCATCAGCCAGGCTATCTTGAATCCAGTGGCCAAGTGAACAAGGGACTCACGTCTGAGCATACCCTGCCACACTTAGGGCGAAAAAAGCGATACAAAAGGGGAAGATGGACGGAGCGGTTGAACAAATCAAACACTCACCCCCAGTCAACTGATCTGGGTTTAATCCATCACCATTCTTTAGTTCACTCAGCCACCCCGGTTCAGACATGGCTATATGCAAATCAGTCTGACCCTGTGCCTCATGGGAACAGTGCAGCCCGAAGTGCCAAGTCATGTCTTCCCTGGACCGGAAACAAGCATCCTGGGACTGGTTTCGGATTCATAATCCTCATCAGCCAGGCTATCTTGAATCCAGTGGCCAAGTGAACAAGGGACTCACGTCTGAGCATACCCTGCCACACTTAGGGCGAACAAAGCGATACAAAAGGGGATGATGGACGGAGCGTTTGAACAAATCAAACACTCACCCCCAGTCAACTGTTCTGGGTTTAATCCATCACCATTCTTTAGTTCACTCAGCCACCCCAGTTCAGACTTGGCTATATGCAAATCAGTCTGACCCTGTGCCTCATGGGAACAGTGCAGCCCGAACTGCCAAGCCATGTCTTCCCTGGACCGGAAAAAGCATCCTGGGACCGGTTTCGGATTCATAATCCTCATCAGCCAGGCTATCTTGAATCCAGTGGCCAAGTGAACAAGGGACTCACGTCTGAGCATACCCCGCCACACTTAGGGCAAACAAAGCGATACAAAAGGGGATGATGGACAGAGCGTTTGAACAAATCAAACACTCACCCCCAGTCAACTGATCTGGGTTTAATCCATCACCATTCTTTAGTTAACTCAGCCACCCCAGTTCAGACATGGCTATATGCAAATCAGTCTGACCCTGTGCCTCATGAGAACAGTGCAGCACGAACTGCCAAGGCATGTCTTTCCTGGACCGGAAACAAGCATCCTGGGACCGGTTTTCGAATCATAATCCTCATCAGCCAGGCTATCTTGAATCCAGTGGCCAAGTGAACAAGGGACTCACGTCTGAGCATACCTTGTCACACTTAGGGCGAACAAAGCGATACAAAAGAGGATGATGGACGGAGCCTTTGAACAAATCAAACACTCACCCCCAGTCAACTGTTCTGGGTTTAATCCATCACCATTCTTTAGTTCACTCAGCCACCCCAGTTCAGACTTGGCTATATGCAAATCAGTCTGACCCTGTGCCTCATGGGAACAGTGCAGCCCGAACTGCCAAGTCATGTCTTCCCTGGACCGGAACAAGCATCCTGGGACCGGTTTCGGATTCATAATCCTCATCAGCCAGGCTATCTTGAATCCAGTGGCCAAGTGAACAAGGGACTCACGTCTGAGCCTACCCTGCCACACTTATGGCGAACAAAGCGATACAAAAGGGGATGATAGACGGAGCGTTTGAACAAATCAAACACTCACCACCAGTCAACTGATCTGGGTTTAATCCATCACCATTCTTTAGTTCACTCAGCCACCCCAGTTCAGACTTGGCTATATGCAAATCAGTCTGACCCTGTGCCTCATGGGAACAGTGCAGCCCGAACTGCCAAGTCATGTCTTCCCTGGACCGGAACAAGCATCCTGGGACTGGTTTCGGATTCATAATCCTCATCAGCCAGGCTATCTTGAATTCAGTGGCCAAGTGAACAAGGGACTCACGTCTGAGCATACCCTGCCACACTTAGGGCGAACAAAGCGATACAAAAGGGGATGATGGACGGAGCGGTGGAACAAATCAAACACTCACCCCCAGTCAACTGATCTGGGTTTAATCCATCACCATTCTTTAGTTCACTCAGCCACCCCAGTTCAGACATGGCTATATGCAAATCAGTCTGACCCTGTGCCTCATGGGAACAGTGCAGCCCGAACTGCCAAGTCATGTCTTCCCTGGACCGGAAACAAGCATCCTGGGACCGGTTTGGGATTCATAATCCTCATCCGCCAGGCTATCTTGAATCCAGTGGCCAAGTGAACAAGGGACTCACGTCTTAGCATACCCTGCCACACTTAGGGCGAACAAAGCGATACAAAAGGGGATGATGGACGGAGCGTTTGAACAAATCAAACACTCACCCCCAATCAACTGATCTGGGTTTAATCCATCACCATTCTTTAGTTCACTCAGCCACCCCAGTTCAGACATGGCTATATGCAAATCAGTCTGACCCTGTGCCTCATGGGAACAGTGCAGCCCGAACTGCCAAGTCATGTCTTCCCTGGACCGGAAACAAGCATCCTGGGACTTGTTTCGGATTCATAATCCCCATCAGCCAGGCTATCTTGAATCCAGTGGCCAAGTGAACAAGGGACTCACGTCTGAGCATACCTTGTCACACTTAGGGCGAACAAAGCGATACAAAAGGGGATGATGGACGGAGCCTTTGAACAAATCAAACACCCACCCCCAGTCAACTGATCTGGGTTTAATCCATCACCATTCTTTAGTTCACTCAGCCACCCCAGTTCAGACATGGCTATATGCAAATCAGTCTGACCCTGTGCCTCATGGGAACAGTGCAGCCCGAACTGCCAAGTCATGTCTTCCCTGGACCGGAAACAAGCATCCTGGGACCGATTTCGGATTCATAATCCTCATCAGCCAGGCTATCTTGAATCCAGTGGCCAAGTGAACAAGGGACTCACGTCTGAGCATACCCTGCCACACTTAGGGCGAACAAAGCGATACAAAAGGGGATGATAGACGGAGCGTTTGAACAAATCAAACACTCACCACCAGTCAACTGATCTGGGTTTAATCCATTACCATTCTTTAGTTCACTCAGCCACCCTAGTTCAGACTAGGCTATATGCAAATCAGTCTGACCCTCTGCCTCATGGGAACAGTGCAGCCCGAACTGCCAAGTCATGTCTTCCCTGGACCGGAAACAAGCATCCTGGGACCGATTTCGGATTCATAATCCTCATCAGCCAGGCTATCTTGAATCCAGTGGCCAAGTGAACAAGGGACTCACGTCTGAGCATACCCTGCCACACTTAGGGCGAACAAAGCGATACAAAAGGGGATGATGGACAGAGCAGTTTGAACAAATACAAAAACACTCACCCCCAGTCAACTGATCTGGGTTTAATCCATCACCATTCTTTAGTTAACTCAGCCACCCCAGTTCAGACATGGCTATATGCAAATCAGTCTGACCCTGTGCCTCATGAGAACAGTGCAGGACGAACTGCCAAGTCATGTCTTTCCTGGACCGGAAACAAGCATCCTGGGACCGGTTTTCGATTCATAATCCTCATCAGCCAGGCTATCTTGAATCCAGTGGCCAAGTGAACAAGGGACTCACGTCTGAGCATACCTTGTCACACTTAGGGCGAACAAAGCGATACAAAAGAGGATGATGGACGGAGCCTTTGAACAAATCAAACACTCACCCCCAGTCAACTGATCTGGGTTTAATCCATCACCATTCTTTAGTTAACTCAGCCACCCCAGTTCAGACATGGCTATATGCAAATCAGTCTGACCCTGTGCCTCATGGGAACAGTGCAGCCCGAGCTGCCAAGTCATGTATTCCCTGGACCGGAAACAAGCATCCTGGGACCGGTTTTGGATTCATAATCCTCATCAGCCAGGCTATCTTGAATCCAGTGGCCAAGTGAACAAGGGACTCACGTCTGAGCATACCCTGCCACACTTAGGGCGAACAAAGCGATACAAAAGGGGATGATGGACGGAGCGGTGGAACAAATCAAACACTCACCCCCAGTCAACTGATCTGGGTTTAATCCATCACCATTCTTTAGTTCACTCAGCCACCCCAGTTCAGACATGGCTATATGCAAATCAGTCTGACCCTGTGCCTCATGGGAACAGTGCAGCCCGAACTGCCAAGTCATGTCTTCCCTGGACCGGAAACAAGCATCCTGGGACCGGTTTCGGATTCATAATCCCCATCAGCCAGGCTATCTTGAATCCAGTGGCCAAGTGAACAAGGGACTCACGTCTGAGCATACCCTGCCACACTTAGGGCGAACAAAGCGATACAAAAGGGGATGATGGATGGAGCGTTTGAACAAATCAAACACTCACCCCCAGTCAACTGATCTGGGTTTAATCCATCACCATTCTTTAGTTCACTCAACCACCCCGGTTCAGACATGGCTATATGCAATTCAGTCTGACCCTGTGCCTCATGGGAACAGTGCAGCCCAAACTGCCAAGTCATGTCTTCCCTGGACCGGAAACAAGCATCCTGGGACCGGTTTCGGATTCATAATCCTCATCAGCCAGGCTATCTTGAATCCAGTGGCCAAGTGAACAGGGGACTCACGTCTGAGCATACCTTGTCACACTTAGGGCGAACAAAGCGATACAAAAGGGGATGATGGACGGAGCCTTTGAACAAATCAAACACCCACCCCCAGTCAACTGATCTGGGTTTAATCCATCACCATTCTTTAGTTCACTCAGCCACCCCAGTTCAGACATGGCTATATGCAAATCAGTCTGACCCTGTGCCTCATGGGAACAGTGCAGCCCGAACTGCCAAGTCATGTCTTCCCTGGACCGGAAACAAGCATCCTGGGACCGGTTTCGGATTCATAATCCTCATCAGCCAGGCTATCTTGAATCCAGTGGCCAAGTGAACAAGGGACTCACGTCTGAGCCTACCCTGCCACACTTATGGCGAACAAAGCGATACAAAAGGGGATGATAGACGGAGCGTTTGAACAAATCAAACACTCACCACCAGTCAACTGATCTGGGTTTAATCCATTACCATTCTTTAGTTCACTCAGCCACCCTAGTTCAGACTAGGCTATATGCAAATCAGTCTGACCCTCTGCCTCATGGGAACAGTGCAGCCCGAACTGCCAAGTCATGTCTTCCCTGGACCGGAAACAAGCATCCTGGGACCGATTTCGGATTCATAATCCTCATCAGCCAGGCTATCTTGAATCCAGTGGCCAAGTGAACAAGGGACTCACGTCTGAGCATACCCTGCCACACTTAGGGCGAACAAAGCGATACAAAAGGGGATGATGGACAGAGCAGTTTGAACAAATACAAAAACACTCACCCCCAGTCAACTGATCTGGGTTTAATCCATCACCATTCTTTAGTTAACTCAGCCACCCCAGTTCAGACATGGCTATATGCAAATCAGTCTGACCCTGTGCCTCATGAGAACAGTGCAGGACGAACTGCCAAGTCATGTCTTTCCTGGACCGGAAACAAGCATCCTGGGACCGGTTTTCGATTCATAATCCTCATCAGCCAGGCTATCTTGAATCCAGTGGCCAAGTGAACAAGGGACTCACGTCTGAGCATACCTTGTCACACTTAGGGCGAACAAAGCGATACAAAAGAGGATGATGGACGGAGCCTTTGAACAAATCAAACACTCACCCCCAATCAACTGATCTGGGTTTAATCCATCACCATTCTTTAGTTCACTCAGCCACCCCAGTTCAGACATGGCTATATGCAAATCAGTCTGACCCTGTGCCTCATGGGAACAGTGCAGCCCGAACTGCCAAGTCATGTCTTCCCTGGACCGGAAACAAGCATCCTGGGACTGGTTTCGGATTCATAATCCTCATCAGCCAGGCTATCTTGAATCCAGTGGCCAAGTGAACAAGGGACTCACGTCTGAGCATACCCTGCCACACTTAGGGCGAAAAAAGCGATACAAAAGGGGAAGATGGACGGAGCGGTTGAACAAATCAAACACTCACCCCCAGTCAACTGATCTGGGTTTAATCCATCACCATTCTTTAGTTCACTCAGCCACCCCGGTTCAGACATGGCTATATGCAAATCAGTCTGACCCTGTGCCTCATGGGAACAGTGCAGCCCGAAGTGCCAAGTCATGTCTTCCCTGGACCGGAAACAAGCATCCTGGGACTGGTTTCGGATTCATAATCCTCATCAGCCAGGCTATCTTGAATCCAGTGGCCAAGTGAACAAGGGACTCACGTCTGAGCATACCCTGCCACACTTAGGGCGAACAAAGCGATACAAAAGGGGATGATGGACGGAGCGTTTGAACAAATCAAACACTCACCACCACTCAACTGATCTGGGTTTAATCCATCACCATTCTTTAGTTCACTCAGCCACCCCAGTTCAGACTTGGCTATATGCAAATCAGTCTGACCCTGTGCCTCATGGGAACAGTGCAGCCCGAACTGCTAAGTCATGTCTTCCCTGGACCGGAACAAGCATCCTGGGACTGGTTTCGGATTCATAATCCTCATCAGCCAGGCTATCTTGAATCCAGTGGCCAAGTGAACAAGGGACTCACGTCTGAGCATACCCTGCCACACTTAGGGCGAACAAAGCGATACAAAAGGGGATGATGGACGGAGCGTTTGAACAAATCAAACACTCACCCCCAGTCAACTGATCTGGGTTTAATCCATCACCATTCTTTAGTTAACTCAGCCACCCCAGTTCAGACATGGCTATATGCAAATCAGTCTGACCCTGTGCCTCATGGGAACAGTGCAGCCCGAGCTGCCAAGTCATGTCTTCCCTGGACCGGAAACAAGCATCCTGGGACCGGTTTTGGATTCATAATCCTCATCAGCCAGGCTATCTTGAATCCAGTGGCCAAGTGAACAAGGGACTCACGTCTGAGCATACCCTGCCACACTTAGGGCGAACAAAGCGATACAAAAGGGGATGATGGACGGAGCAGTGGAACAAATCAAACACTCACCCCCAGTCAACTGATCTGGGTTTAATCCATCACCATTCTTTAGTTCACTCAGCCACCCCAGTTCAGACATGGCTATATGCAAATCAGTCTGACCCTGTGCCTCATGGGAACAGTGCAGCCCGAACTGCCAAGTCATGTCTTCCCTGGACCGGAAACAAGCATCCTGGGACCGGTTTCGGATTCAGAATCCTCATCAGCCAGGCTATCTTGAATCCAGTGGCCAAGTGAACAAGGGACTCACATCTGAGCATACCCTGCCACACTTAGGGCGAACAAAGCGTTACAAAAGGGGATGATGGACGGAGCGTTTGAACAAATCAAACACTCACCCCCAATCAACTGATCTGGGTTTAATCCATCACCATTCTTTAGTTCACTCAGCCACCCCAGTTCAGACATGGCTATATGCAAATCAGTCTGACCCTGTGCCTCATGGGAACAGTGCAGCCCGAACTGCCAAGTCATGTCTTCCCTGGACCGGAAACAAGCATCCTGGGACTGGTTTCGGATTCATAATCCTCATCAGCCAGGCTATCTTGAATCCAGTGGCCAAGTGAACAAGGGACTCACGTCTGAGCATACCCTGCCACACTTAGGGCAAAAAAAGCGATACAAAAGGGGATGATGGACGGAGCGGTTGAACAAATCAAACACTCACCCCCAGTCAACTGATCTGGGTTTAATCCATCACCATTCTTTAGTTCACTCAGCCACCCCGGTTCAGACATGGCTATATGCAAATCAGTCTGACCCTGTGCCTCATGGGAACAGTGCAGCCCGAAGTGCCAAGTCATGTCTTCCCTGGACCGGAAACAAGCATCCTGGGACTGGTTTCGAATTCATAATCCTCATCAGCCAGGCTATCTTGAATCCAGTGGCCAAGTGAACAAGGGACTCACGTCTGAGCATACCCTGCCACACTTAGGGCGAACAAAGCGATACAAAAGGGGATGATGGACGGAGCGTTTGAACAAATCAAACACTCACCCCCAGTCAACTGATCTGGTTTTAATCCATCACCATTCTTTAGTTCACTCAGCCACCCCGGTTCAGACATGGCTATATGCAAATCAGTCTGACCCTGTGCCTCATGGGAACAGTGCAGCCCAAACTGCCAAGTCATGTCTTCCCTGGACCGGAAACAAGCATCTTGGGACCGGTTTCGGATCCATAATCCTCATCAGCCAGGCTGTCTTGAATCCAGTGGCCAAGTGAACAAGGGACTCATGTCTGAGCATACCTTGTCACACTTAGGGCGAACAAAGCGATACAAAAGGGGATGATGGACGGAGCCTTTGAACAAATCAAACACTCACCCCCAGTCAACTGATCTGGGTTTAATCCATCACCATTCTTTAGTTCACTCAGCCACCCCAGTTCAGACATGGCTATATGCAAATCAGTCTGACCCTGTGCCTCATGGGAACAGTGCAGCCCGAACTGCCAAGTCATGTCTTCCCTGGACCGGAAACAAGCATCCTGGGACCGGTTTCGGATTCATATTCCTCATCAGCCAGGCTATCTTGAATCCAGTGGCCAAGTGAACAAGGGACTCACGTCTGAGCCTACCCTGCCACACTTATGGCGAACAAAGCGATACAAAAGGGGATGATAGACGGAGCGTTTGAACAAATCAAACACTCACCACCAGTCAACTGATCTGGGTTTAATCCATCACCATTCTTTAGTTCACTCAGCCACCCCAGTTCAGACTTGGCTATATGCAAATCAGTCTGACCCTGTGCCTCATGGGAACAGTGCAGCCCGAACTGCCAAGTCATGTCTTCCCTGGACCGGAACAAGCATCCTGGGACTGGTTTCGGATTCATAATCCTCATAAGCCAGGCTATCTTGAATCCAGTGGCCAAGTGAACAAGGGACTCACGTCTGAGCATACCCTGCCACACTTAGGGCGAACAAAGCGATACAAAAGGGGATGATGGACGGAGCGTTTGAACAAATCAAACACTCACCCCCAGTCAACTGATCTGGGTTTAATCCATCACCATTCTTTAGTTAACTCAGCCACCCCAGTTCAGACATGGCTATATGCAAATCAGTCTGACCCTGTGCCTCATGGGAACAGTGCAGCCCGAGCTGCCAAGTCATGTCTTCCCTGGACCGGAAACAAGCATCCTGGGACCGGTTTTGGATTCATAATCCTCATCAGCCAGGCTATCTTGAATGCAGTGGCCAAGTGAACAAGGGACTCACGTCTGAGCATACCCTGCCACACTTAGGGCGAACAAAGCGATACAAAAGGGGATGATGGACGGAGCGTTTGAACAAATCAAACACTCACCCCCAATCAACTGATCTGGGTTTAATCCATCACCATTCTTTAGTTCACTCAGCCACCCCAGTTCAGACATGGCTATATGCAAATCAGTCTGACCCTGTGCCTCATGGGAACAGTGCAGCCCGAACTGCCAAGTCATGTCTTCCCTGGACCGGAAACAAGCATCCTGGGACTGGTTTCGGATTCATAATCCTCATCAGCCAGGCTATCTTGAATCCAGTGGCCAAGAGAACAAGGGACTCACGTCTGAGCATACCCTGCCACACTTAGGGCGAAAAAAGCGATACAAAAGGGGATGATGGACGGAGCGGTTGAACAAATCAAACACTCACCCCCAGTCAACTGATCTGGGTTTAATCCATCACCATTCTTTAGTTCACTCAGCCACCCCGGTTCAGACATGGCTATATGCAAATCAGTCTGACCCTGTGCCTCATGGGAACAGTGCAGCCCGAAGTGCCAAGTCATGTCTTCCCTGGACCGGAAACAAGCATCCTGGGACTGGTTTCGGATTCATAATCCTCATCAGCCAGGCTATCTTGAATCCAGTGGCCAAGTGAACAAGGGACTCACGTCTGAGCATACCCTGCCACACTTAGGGCGAACAAAGCGATACAAAAGGGGATGATGGACGGAGCGTTTGAACAAATCAAACACTCACCCCCAGTCAACTGATCTGGGTTTAATCCATCACCATTCTTTAGTTCACTCAGCCACCCCGGTTCAGACATGGCTATATGCAAATCAGTCTGACCCTGTGCCTCATGGGAACAGTGCAGCCAGAACTGCCAAGTCATGTCTTCCCTGGACCGGAAACAAGCATCCTGGGACCGGTTTCGGATCCATAATCCTCATCAGCCAGGCTATCTTGAATCCAGTGGCCAAGTGAACAAGGGACTCACGTCTGAGCATACCTTGTCACACTTAGGGCGAACAAAGCGATACAAAAGGGGATGATGGACCGAGCCTTTGAACAAATCAAACACTCACCCCCAGTCAACTGATCTGGGTTTAATCCATCACCATTCTTTAGTTCACTCAGCCACCCCAGTTCAGACATGGCTATATGCAAATCAGTCTGACCCTGTGCCTCATGGGAACAGTGCAGCCCGAACTGCCAAGTCATGTCTTCCCTGGACCGGAAACAAGCATCCTGGGACCGGTTTCGGATTCATAATCCTCATCAGCCAGGCTATCTTGAATCCAGTGGCCAAGTGAACAAGGGACTCACGTCTGAGCCTACCCTGCCACACTTATGGCGAACAAAGCGATACAAAAGGGGATGATAGACGGAGCGTTTGAACAAATCAAACACTCACCACCAGTCAACTGATCTGGGTTTAATCCATCACCATTCTTTAGTTCACTCAGCCACCCCAGTTCAGACTTGGCTATATGCAAATCAGTCTGACCCTGTGCCTCATGGGAACAGTGCAGCCCGAACTGCCAAGTCATGTCTTCCCTGGACCGGAACAAGCATCCTGGGACTGGTTTCGGATTCATAATCCTCATCAGCCAGGCTATCTTGAATTCAGTGGCCAAGTGAACAAGGGACTCACGTCTGAGCATGCCCTGCCACACTTAGGGCGAACAAAGCGATACAAAAGGGGATGATGGACGGAGCGTTTGAACAAATCAAACACTCACCCCCAGTCAACTGATCTGGGTTTAATCCATCACCATTCTTTAGTTAACTCAGCCACCCCAGTTCAGACATGGCTATATGCAAATCAGTCTGACCCTGTGCCTCATGGGAACAGTGCAGCCCGAGCTGCCAAGTCATGTCTTCCCTGGACCGGAAACAAGCATCCCGGGACCGGTTTTGGATTCATAATCCTCATCAGCCAGGCTATCTTGAATCCAGTGGCCAAGTGAACAAGGGACTCACGTCTGAGCATACCCTGCCACACTTAGGGCGAACAAAGCGATACAAAAGGGGATGATGGACGGAGCGGTGGAACAAATCAAACACTCACCCCCAGTCAACTGATCTGGGTTTAATCCATCACCATTCTTTAGTTCACTCAGCCACCCCAGTTCAGACATGGCTATATGCAAATCAGTCTGACCCTGTGCCTCATGGGAACAGTGCAGCCCGAACTGCCAAGTCATGTCTTCCCTGGACCGGAAACAAGCATCCTGGGACCGGTTTGGGATTCATAATCCTCATCCGCCAGGCTATCTTGAATCCAGTGGCCAAGTGAACAAGGGACTCACGTCTTAGCATACCCTGCCACACTTAGGGCGAACAAAGCGATACAAAAGGGGATGATGGACGGAGCGTTTGAACAAATCAAACACTCACCCCCAATCAACTGATCTGGGTTTAATCCATCACCATTCTTTAGTTCACTCAGCCACCCCAGTTCAGACATGGCTATATGCAAATCAGTCTGACCCTGTGCCTCATGGGAACAGTGCAGCCCGAACTGCCAAGTCATGTCTTCCCTGGACCGGAAACAAGCATCCTGGGACTTGTTTCGGATTCATAATCCCCATCAGCCAGGCTATCTTGAATCCAGTGGCCAAGTGAACAAGGGACTCACGTCTGAGCATACCTTGTCACACTTAGGGCGAACAAAGCGATACAAAAGGGGATGATGGACGGAGCCTTTGAACAAATCAAACACCCACCCCCAGTCAACTGATCTGGGTTTAATCCATCACCATTCTTTAGTTCACTCAGCCACCCCAGTTCAGACATGGCTATATGCAAATCAGTCTGACCCTGTGCCTCATGGGAACAGTGCAGCCCGAACTGCCAAGTCATGTCTTCCCTGGACCGGAAACAAGCATCCTGGGACCGGTTTCGGATTCATAATCCTCATCAGCCAGGCTATCTTGAATCCAGTGGCCAAGTGAACAAGGGACTCACGTCTGAGCCTACCCTGCCACACTTATGGCGAACAAAGCGATACAAAAGGGGATGATAGACGGAGCGTTTGAACAAATCAAACACTCACCACCAGTCAACTGATCTGGGTTTAATCCATCACCATTCTTTAGTTCACTCAGCCACCCTAGTTCAGACTAGGCTATATGCAAATCAGTCTGACCCTCTGCCTCATGGGAACAGTGCAGCCCGAACTGCCAAGTCATGTCTTCCCTGGACCGGAAACAAGCATCCTGGGACCGATTTTGGATTCATAATCCTCATCAGCCAGGCTAACTTGAATCCAGTGGCCAAGTGAACAAGGGACTCACGTCTGAGCATACCCTGCCACACTTAGGGCGAACAAAGCGATACAAAAGGGGATGATGGACAGAGCAGTTTGAACAAATCAAACACTCACCCCCAGTCAACTGATCTGGGTTTAATCCATCACCATTCTTTAGTTAACTCAGCCACCCCAGTTCAGACATGGCTATATGCAAATCAGTCTGACCCTGTGCCTCATGAGAACAGTGCAGCACGAACTGCCAAGTCATGTCTTTCCTGGACCGGAAACAAGCATCCTGGGACCGGTTTTCGAATCATAATCCTCATCAGCCAGGCTATCTTGAATCCAGTGGCCAAGTGAACAAGGGACTCACGTCTGAGCATACCTTGTCACACTTAGGGCGAACAAAGCGATACAAAAGAGGATGATGGACGGAGCCTTTGAACAAATCAAACACTCACCCCCAGTCAACTGTTCTGGGTTTAATCCATCACCATTCTTTAGTTCACTCAGCCACCCCAGTTCAGACTTGGCTATATGCAAATCAGTCTGACCCTGTGCCTCATGGGAACAGTGCAGCCCGAACTGCCAAGTCATGTCTTCCCTGGACCGGAACAAGCATCCTGGGACCGGTTTCGGATTCATAATCCTCATCAGCCAGGCTATCTTGAATCCAGTGGCCAAGTGAACAAGGGACTCACGTCTGAGCCTACCCTGCCACACTTATGGCGAACAAAGCGATACAAAAGGGGATGATAGACGGAGCGTTTGAACAAATCAAACACTCACCACCAGTCAACTGATCTGGGTTTAATCCATCACCATTCTTTAGTTCACTCAGCCACCCCAGTTCAGACTTGGCTATATGCAAATCAGTCTGACCCTGTGCCTCATGGGAACAGTGCAGCCCGAACTGCCAAGTCATGTCTTCCCTGGACCGGAACAAGCATCCTGGGACTGGTTTCGGATTCATAATCCTCATCAGCCAGGCTATCTTGAATTCAGTGGCCAAGTGAACAAGGGACTCACGTCTGAGCATACCCTGCCACACTTAGGGCGAACAAAGCGATACAAAAGGGGATGATGGACGGAGCGTTTGAACAAATCAAACACTCACCCCCAGTCAACTGATCTGGGTTTAATCCATCACCATTCTTTAGTTAACTCAGCCACCCCAGTTCAGACATGGCTATATGCAAATCAGTCTGACCCTGTGCCTCATGGGAACAGTGCAGCCCGAGCTGCCAAGTCATGTCTTCCCTGGACCGGAAACAAGCATCCCGGGACCGGTTTTGGATTCATAATCCTCATCAGCCAGGCTATCTTGAATCCAGTGGCCAAGTGAACAAGGGACTCACGTCTGAGCATACCCTGCCACACTTAGGGCGAACAAAGCGATACAAAAGGGGATGATGGACGGAGCGGTGGAACAAATCAAACACTCACCCCCAGTCAACTGATCTGGGTTTAATCCATCACCATTCTTTAGTTCACTCAGCCACCCCAGTTCAGACATGACTATATGCAAATCAGTCTGACCCTGTGCCTCATGGGAACAGTGCAGCCCGAACTGCCAAGTCATGTCTTCCCTGGACCGGAAACAAGCATCCTGGGACCGGTTTGGGATTCATAATCCTCATCCGCCAGGCTATCTTGAATCCAGTGGCCAAGTGAACAAGGGACTCACGTCTTAGCATACCCTGCCACACTTAGGGCGAACAAAGCGATACAAAAGGGGATGATGGACGGAGCGTTTGAACAAATCAAACACTCACCCCCAATCAACTGATCTGGGTTTAATCCATCACCATTCTTTAGTTCACTCAGCCACCCCAGTTCAGACATGGCTATATGCAAATCAGTCTGACCCTGTGCCTCATGGGAACAGTGCAGCCCGAACTGCCAAGTCATGTCTTCCCTGGACCGGAAACAAGCATCCTGGGACTTGTTTCGGATTCATAATCCCCATCAGCCAGGCTATCTTGAATCCAGTGGCCAAGTGAACAAGGGACTCACGTCTGAGCATACCTTGTCACACTTAGGGCGAACAAAGCGATACAAAAGGGGATGATGGACGGAGCCTTTGAACAAATCAAACACCCACCCCCAGTCAACTGATCTGGGTTTAATCCATCACCATTCTTTAGTTCACTCAGCCACCCCAGTTCAGACATGGCTATATGCAAATCAGTCTGACCCTGTGCCTCATGGGAACAGTGCAGCCCGAACTGCCAAGTAATGTCTTCCCTGGACCGGAAACAAGCATCCTGGGACCGGTTTCGGATTCATAATCCTCATCAGCCAGGCTATCTTGAATCCAGTGGCCAAGTGAACAAGGGACTCACGTCTGAGCCTACCCTGCCACACTTATGGCGAACAAAGCGATACAAAAGGGGATGATAGACGGAGCGTTTGAACAAATCAAACACTCACCACCAGTCAACTGATCTGGGTTTAATCCATCACCATTCTTTAGTTCACTCAGCCACCCTAGTTCAGACTAGGCTATATGCAAATCAGTCTGACCCTCTGCCTCATGGGAACAGTGCAGCCCGAACTGCCAAGTCATGTCTTCCCTGGACCGGAAACAAGCATCCTGGGACCGATTTTGGATTCATAATCCTCATCAGCCAGGCTAACTTGAATCCAGTGGCCAAGTGAACAAGGGACTCACGTCTGAGCATACCCTGCCACACTTAGGGCGAACAAAGCGATACAAAAGGGGATGATGGACAGAGCAGTTTGAACAAATCAAACACTCACCCCCAGTCAACTGATCTGGGTTTAATCCATCACCATTCTTTAGTTAACTCAGCCACCCCAGTTCAGACATGGCTATATGCAAATCAGTCTGACCCTGTGCCTCATGGGAACAGTGCAGCCCGAACTGCCAAGTCATGTCTTCCCTGGACCGGAACAAGCATCCTGGGACCGGTTTCGGATTCATAATCCTCATCAGCCAGGCTATCTTGAATCCAGTGGCCAAGTGAACAAGGGACTCACGTCTGAGCATACCCTGCCACACTTAGGGCGAACAAAGCGATACAAAAGGGGATGATGGACAGAGCGTTTGAACAAATCAAACACTCACCCCCAGTCAACTGATCTGGGTTTAATCCATCACCATTCTTTAGTTAACTCAGCCACCCCAGTTCAGACATGGCTATATGCAAATCAGTCTGACCCTGTGCCTCATGGGAACAGTGCAGCCCGAGCTGCCAAGTCATGTCTTCCCTGGACCGGAAACAAGCATCCTGGGACCGGTTTTGGATTCATAATCCTCATCAGCCAGGCTATCTTGAATCCAGTGGCCAAGTGAACAAGGGACTCACGTCTGAGGATACCCTGCCACACTTAGGGCGAACAAAGCGATACAAAAGGGGATGATGGACGGAGCGGTGGAACAAATCAAACACTCACCCCCAGTCAACTGATCTGGGTTTAATCCATCACCATTCTTTAGTTCACTCAGCCACCCCAGTTCAGACATGGCTATATGCAAATCAGTCTGACCCTGTGCCTCATGGGAACAGTGCAGCCCGAACTGCCAAGTCATGTCTTCCCTGGACCGGAAACAAGCATCCTGGGACCGGTTTCGGATTCATAATCCCCATCAGCCAGGCTATCTTGAATCCAGTGGCCAAGTGAACAAGGGACTCACGTCTGAGCATACCCTGCCACACTTAGGGCGAACAAAGCGATACAAAAGGGGATGATGGATGGAGCGTTTGAACAAATCAAACACTCACCCCCAGTCAACTGATCTGGGTTTAATCCATCACCATTCTTTAGTTCACTCAGCCACCCCGGTTCAGACATGGCTATATGCAATTCAGTCTGACCCTGTGCCTCATGGGAACAGTGCAGCCCAAACTGCCAAGTCATGTCTTCCCTGGACCGGAAACAAGCATCCTGGGACCGGTTTCGGATTCATAATCCTCATCAGCCAGGCTATCTTGAATCCAGTGGCCAAGTGAACAGGGGACTCACGTCTGAGCATACCTTGTCACACTTAGGGCGAACAAAGCGATACAAAAGGGGATGATGGACGGAGCCTTTGAACAAATCAAACACTCACCCCCAGTCAACTGATCTGGGTTTAATCCATCACCATTCTTTAGTTCACTCAGCCACCCCAGTTCAGACATGGCTATATGCAAATCAGTCTGACCCTGTGCCTCATGGGAACAGTGCAGCCCGAACTGCCAAGTCATGTCTTCCCTGGACCGGAAACAAGCATCCTGGGACCGGTTTCGGATTCATAATCCTCATCAGCCAGGCTATCTTGAATCCAGTGGCCAAGTGAACAAGGGACTCACGTCTGAGCCTACCCTGCCACACTTATGGCGAACAAAGCGATACAAAAGGGGATGATAGACGGAGCGTTTGAACAAATCAAACACTCACCACCAGTCAACTGATCTGGGTTTAATCCATTACCATTCTTTAGTTCACTCAGCCACCCTAGTTCAGACTAGGCTATATGCAAATCAGTCTGACCCTCTGCCTCATGGGAACAGTGCAGCCCTAACTGCCAAGTCATGTCTTCCCTGGACCGGAAACAAGCATCCTGGGACCGATTTCGGATTCATAATCCTCATCAGCCAGGCTATCTTAAATCCAGTGGCCAAGTGAACAAGGGACTCACGTCTGAGCATACCCTGCCACACTTAGGGCGAACAAAGCGATACAAAAGGGGATGATGGACAGAGCAGTTTGAACAAATACAAAAACACTCACCCCCAGTCAACTGATCTGGGTTTAATCCATCACCATTCTTTAGTTAACTCAGCCACCCCAGTTCAGACATGGCTATATGCAAATCAGTCTGACCCTGTGCCTCATGAGAACAGTGCAGGACGAACTGCCAAGTCATGTCTTTCCTGGACCGGAAACAAGCATCCTGGGACCGGTTTTCGATTCATAATCCTCATCAGCCAGGCTATCTTGAATCCAGTGGCCAAGTGAACAAGGGACTCACGTCTGAGCATACCTTGTCACACTTAGGGCGAACAAAGCGATACAAAAGAGGATGATGGACGGAGCCTTTGAACAAATCAAACACTCACCCCCAGTCAACTGTTCTGGGTTTAATCCATCACCATTCTTTAGTTCACTCAGCCACCCCAGTTCAGACTTGGCTATATGCAAATCAGTCTGACCCTGTGCCTCATGGGAACAGTGCAGCCCGAACTGCCAAGCCATGTCTTCCCTGGACCGGAAAAAGCATCCTGGGACCGGTTTCGGATTCATAATCCTCATCAGCCAGGCTATCTTGAATCCAGTGGCCAAGTGAACAAGGGACTCACGTCTGAGCATACCCTGCCACACTTAGGGCGAACAAAGCGATACAAAAGGGGATGATGGACAGAGCGTTTGAACAAATCAAACACTCACCCCCAGTCAACTGATCTGGGTTTAATCCATCACCATTCTTTAGTTAACTCAGCCACCCCAGTTCAGACATGGCTATATGCAAATCAGTCTGACCCTGTGCCTCATGAGAACAGTGCAGCACGAACTGCCAAGTCATGTCTTTCCTGGACCGGAAACAAGCATCCTGGGACCGGTTTTCGAATCATAATCCTCATCAGCCAGGCTATCTTGAATCCAGTGGCCAAGTGAACAAGGGACTCACGTCTGAGCATAACTTGTCACACTTAGGGCGAACAAAGCGATACAAAAGAGGATGATGGACGGAGCCTTTGAACAAATCAAACACTCACCCCCAGTCAACTGTTCTGGGTTTAATCCATCACCATTCTTTAGTTCACTCAGCCACCCCAGTTCAGACTTGGCTATATGCAAATCAGTCTGACCCTGTGCCTCATGGGAACAGTGCAGCCCGAACTGCCAAGTCATGTCTTCCCTGGACCGGAACAAGCATCCTGGGACCGGTTTCGGATTCATAATCCTCATCAGCCAGGCTATCTTGAATCCAGTGGCCAAGTGAACAAGGGACTCACGTCTGAGCCTACCCTGCCACACTTATGGCGAACAAAGCGATACAAAAGGGGATGATAGACGGAGCGTTTGAACAAATCAAACACTCACCACCAGTCAACTGATCTGGGTTTAATCCATCACCATTCTTTAGTTCACTCAGCCACCCCAGTTCAGACTTGGCTATATGCAAATCAGTCTGACCCTGTGCCTCATGGGAACAGTGCAGCCCGAACTGCCAAGTCATGTCTTCCCTGGACCGGAACAAGCATCCTGGGACTGGTTTCGGATTCATAATCCTCATAAGCCAGGCTATCTTGAATCCAGTGGCCAAGTGAACAAGGGACTCACGTCTGAGCATACCCTGCCACACTTAGGGCGAACAAAGCGATTCAAAAGGGGATGATGGACGGAGCGTTTGAACAAATCAAACACTCACCCCCAGTCAACTGATCTGGGTTTAATCCATCACCATTCTTTAGTTAACTCAGCCACCCCAGTTCAGACATGGCTATATGCAAATCAGTCTGACCCTGTGCCTCATGGGAACAGTGCAGCCCGAGCTGCCAAGTCATGTCTTCCCTGGACCGGAAACAAGCATCCTGGGACCGGTTTTGGATTCATAATCCTCATCAGCCAGGCTATCTTGAATGCAGTGGCCAAGTGAACAAGGGACTCACGTCTGAGCATACCCTGCCACACTTAGGGCGAACAAAGCGATACAAAAGGGGATGATGGACGGAGCGTTTGAACAAATCAAACACTCACCCCCAATCAACTGATCTGGGTTTAATCCATCACCATTCTTTAGTTCACTCAGCCACCCCAGTTCAGACATGGCTATATGCAAATCAGTCTGACCCTGTGCCTCATGGGAACAGTGCAGCCCGAACTGCCAAGTCATGTCTTCCCTGGACCGGAAACAAGCATCCTGGGACTGGTTTCGGATTCATAATCCTCATCAGCCAGGCTATCTTGAATCCAGTGGCCAAGAGAACAAGGGACTCACGTCTGAGCATACCCTGCCACACTTAGGGCGAAAAAAGCGATACAAAAGGGGATGATGGATGGAGCGGTTGAACAAATCAAACACTCACCCCCAGTCAACTGATCTGGGTTTAATCCATCACCATTCTTTAGTTCACTCAGCCACCCCGGTTCAGACATGGCTATATGCAAATCAGTCTGACCCTGTGCCTCATGGGAACAGTGCAGCCCGAAGTGCCAAGTCATGTCTTCCCTGGACCGGAAACAAGCATCCTGGGACTGGTTTCGGATTCATAATCCTCATCAGCCAGGCTATCTTGAATCCAGTGGCCAAGTGAACAAGGGACTCACGTCTGAGCATACCCTGCCACACTTAGGGCGAACAAAGCGATACAAAAGGGGATGATGGACGGAGCGTTTGAACAAATCAAACACTCACCCCCAGTCAACTGATCTGGGTTTAATCCATCACCATTCTTTAGTTCACTCAGCCACCCCGGTTCAGACATGGCTATATGCAAATCAGTCTGACCCTGTGCCTCATGGGAACAGTGCAGCCAGAACTGCCAAGTCATGTCTTCCCTGGACCGGAAACAAGCATCCTGGGACCGGTTTCGGATCCATAATCCTCATCAGCCAGGCTATCTTGAATCCAGTGGCCAAGTGAACAAGGGACTCACGTCTGAGCATACCTTGTCACACTTAGGGCGAACAAAGCGATACAAAAGGGGATGATGGACCGAGCCTTTGAACAAATCAAACACTCACCCCCAGTCAACTGATCTGGGTTTAATCCATCACCATTCTTTAGTTCACTCAGCCACCCCAGTTCAGACATGGCTATATGCAAATCAGTCTGACCCTGTGCCTCATGGGAACAGTGCAGCCCGAACTGCCAAGTCATGTCTTCCCTGGACCGGAAACAAGCATCCTGGGACCGGTTTCGGATTCATAATCCTCATCAGCCAGGCTATCTTGAATCCAGTGGCCAAGTGAACAAGGGACTCACGTCTGAGCCTACCCTGCCACACTTATGGCGAACAAAGCGATACAAAAGGGGATGATAGACGGAGCGTTTGAACAAATCAAACACTCACCACCAGTCAACTGATCTGGGTTTAATCCATCACCATTCTTTAGTTCACTCAGCCACCCCAGTTCAGACTTGGCTATATGCAAATCAGTCTGACCCTGTGCCTCATGGGAACAGTGCAGCCCGAACTGCCAAGTCATGTCTTCCCTGGACCGGAACAAGCATCCTGGGACTGGTTTCGGATTCATAATCCTCATCAGCCAGGCTATCTTGAATTCAGTGGCCAAGTGAACAAGGGACTCACGTCTGAGCATGCCCTGCCACACTTAGGGCGAACAAAGCGATACAAAAGGGGATGATGGACGGAGCGTTTGAACAAATCAAACACTCACCCCCAGTCAACTGATCTGGGTTTAATCCATCACCATTCTTTAGTTAACTCAGCCACCCCAGTTCAGACATGGCTATATGCAAATCAGTCTGACCCTGTGCCTCATGGGAACAGTGCAGCCCGAGCTGCCAAGTCATGTCTTCCCTGGACCGGAAACAAGCATCCCGGGACCGGTTTTGGATTCATAATCCTCATCAGCCAGGCTATCTTGAATCCAGTGGCCAAGTGAACAAGGGACTCACGTCTGAGCATACCCTGCCACACTTAGGGCGAACAAAGCGATACAAAAGGGGATGATGGACGGAGCGGTGGAACAAATCAAACACTCACCCCCAGTCAACTGATCTGGGTTTAATCCATCACCATTCTTTAGTTCACTCAGCCACCCCAGTTCAGACATGGCTATATGCAAATCAGTCTGACCCTGTGCCTCATGGGAACAGTGCAGCCCGAACTGCCAAGTCATGTCTTCCCTGGACCGGAAACAAGCATCCTGGGACCGGTTTGGGATTCATAATCCTCATCCGCCAGGCTATCTTGAATCCAGTGGCCAAGTGAACAAGGGACTCACGTCTTAGCATACCCTGCCACACTTAGGGCGAACAAAGCGATACAAAAGGGGATGATGGACGGAGCGTTTGAACAAATCAAACACTCACCCCCAATCAACTGATCTGGGTTTAATCCATCACCATTCTTTAGTTCACTCAGCCACCCCAGTTCAGACATGGCTATATGCAAATCAGTCTGACCCTGTGCCTCATGGGAACAGTGCAGCCCGAACTGCCAAGTCATGTCTTCCCTGGACCGGAAACAAGCATCCTGGGACTTGTTTCGGATTCATAATCCCCATCAGCCAGGCTATCTTGAATCCAGTGGCCAAGTGAACAAGGGACTCACGTCTGAGCATACCTTGTCACACTTAGGGCGAACAAAGCGATACAAAAGGGGATGATGGACGGAGCCTTTGAACAAATCAAACACCCACCCCCAGTCAACTGATCTGGGTTTAATCCATCACCATTCTTTAGTTCACTCAGCCACCCCAGTTCAGACATGGCTATATGCAAATCAGTCTGACCCTGTGCCTCATGGGAACAGTGCAGCCCGAACTGCCAAGTCATGTCTTCCCTGGACCGGAAACAAGCATCCTGGGACCGGTTTCGGATTCATAATCCTCATCAGCCAGGCTATCTTGAATCCAGTGGCCAAGTGAACAAGGGACTCACGTCTGAGCCTACCCTGCCACACTTATGGCGAACAAAGCGATACAAAAGGGGATGATAGACGGAGCGTTTGAACAAATCAAACACTCACCACCAGTCAACTGATCTGGGTTTAATCCATCACCATTCTTTAGTTCACTCAGCCACCCTAGTTCAGACTAGGCTATATGCAAATCAGTCTGACCCTCTGCCTCATGGGAACAGTGCAGCCCGAACTGCCAAGTCATGTCTTCCCTGGACCGGAAACAAGCATCCTGGGACCGATTTTGGATTCATAATCCTCATCAGCCAGGCTAACTTGAATCCAGTGGCCAAGTGAACAAGGGACTCACGTCTGAGCATACCCTGCCACACTTAGGGCGAACAAAGCGATACAAAAGGGGATGATGGACAGAGCAGTTTGAACAAATCAAACACTCACCCCCAGTCAACTGATCTGGGTTTAATCCATCACCATTCTTTAGTTAACTCAGCCACCCCAGTTCAGACATGGCTATATGCAAATCAGTCTGACCCTGTGCCTCATGAGAACAGTGCAGCACGAACTGCCAAGTCATGTCTTTCCTGGACCGGAAACAAGCATCCTGGGACCGGTTTTCGAATCATAATCCTCATCAGCCAGGCTATCTTGAATCCAGTGGCCAAGTGAACAAGGGACTCACGTCTGAGCATACCTTGTCACACTTAGGGCGAACAAAGCGATACAAAAGAGGATGATGGACGGAGCGTTTGAACAAATCAAACACTCACCCCCAGTCAACTGATCTGGGTTTAATCCATCACCATTCTTTAGTTAACTCAGCCACCCCAGTTCAGACATGGCTATATGCAAATCAGTCTGACCCTGTGCCTCATGGGAACAGTGCAGCCCGAGCTGCCAAGTCATGTCTTCCCTGGACCGGAAACAAGCATCCTGGGACCGGTTTTGGATTCATAATCCTCATCAGCCAGGCTATCTTGAATCCAGTGGCCAAGTGAACAAGGGACTCACGTCTGAGGATACCCTGCCACACTTAGGGCGAACAAAGCGATACAAAAGGGGATGATGGACGGAGCGGTGGAACAAATCAAACACTCACCCCCAGTCAACTGATCTGGGTTTAATCCATCACCATTCTTTAGTTCACTCAGCCACCCCAGTTCAGACATGGCTATATGCAAATCAGTCTGACCCTGTGCCTCATGGGAACAGTGCAGCCCGAACTGCCAAGTCATGTCTTCCCTGGACCGGAAACAAGCATCCTGGGACCGGTTTCGGATTCATAATCCCCATCAGCCAGGCTATCTTGAATCCAGTGGCCAAGTGAACAAGGGACTCACGTCTGAGCATACCCTGCCACACTTAGGGCGAACAAAGCGATACAAAAGGGGATGATGGATGGAGCGTTTGAACAAATCAAACACTCACCCCCAGTCAACTGATCTGGGTTTAATCCATCACCATTCTTTAGTTCACTCAGCCACCCCGGTTCAGACATGGCTATATGCAATTCAGTCTGACCCTGTGCCTCATGGGAACAGTGCAGCCCAAACTGCCAAGTCATGTCTTCCCTGGACCGGAAACAAGCATCCTGGGACCGGTTTCGGATTCATAATCCTCATCAGCCAGGCTATCTTGAATCCAGTGGCCAAGTGAACAGGGGACTCACGTCTGAGCATACCTTGTCACACTTAGGGCGAACAAAGCGATACAAAAGGGGATGATGGACGGAGCCTTTGAACAAATCAAACACTCACCCCCAGTCAACTGATCTGGGTTTAATCCATCACCATTCTTTAGTTCACTCAGCCACCCCAGTTCAGACATGGCTATATGCAAATCAGTCTGACCCTGTGCCTCATGGGAACAGTGCAGCCCGAACTGCCAAGTCATGTCTTCCCTGGACCGGAAACAAGCATCCTGGGACCGGTTTCGGATTCATAATCCTCATCAGCCAGGCTATCTTGAATCCAGTGGCCAAGTGAACAAGGGACTCACGTCTGAGCCTACCCTGCCACACTTATGGCGAACAAAGCGATACAAAAGGGGATGATAGACGGAGCGTTTGAACAAATCAAACACTCACCACCAGTCAACTGATCTGGGTTTAATCCATTACCATTCTTTAGTTCACTCAGCCACCCTAGTTCAGACTAGGCTATATGCAAATCAGTCTGACCCTCTGCCTCATGGGAACAGTGCAGCCCTAACTGCCAAGTCATGTCTTCCCTGGACCGGAAACAAGCATCCTGGGACCGATTTCGGATTCATAATCCTCATCAGCCAGGCTATCTTAAATCCAGTGGCCAAGTGAACAAGGGACTCACGTCTGAGCATACCCTGCCACACTTAGGGCGAACAAAGCGATACAAAAGGGGATGATGGACAGAGCAGTTTGAACAAATACAAAAACACTCACCCCCAGTCAACTGATCTGGGTTTAATCCATCACCATTCTTTAGTTAACTCAGCCACCCCAGTTCAGACATGGCTATATGCAAATCAGTCTGACCCTGTGCCTCATGAGAACAGTGCAGGACGAACTGCCAAGTCATGTCTTTCCTGGACCGGAAACAAGCATCCTGGGACCGGTTTTCGATTCATAATCCTCATCAGCCAGGCTATCTTGAATCCAGTGGCCAAGTGAACAAGGGACTCACGTCTGAGCATACCTTGTCACACTTAGGGCGAACAAAGCGATACAAAAGAGGATGATGGACGGAGCCTTTGAACAAATCAAACACTCACCCCCAGTCAACTGTTCTGGGTTTAATCCATCACCATTCTTTAGTTCACTCAGCCACCCCAGTTCAGACTTGGCTATATGCAAATCAGTCTGACCCTGTGCCTCATGGGAACAGTGCAGCCCGAACTGCCAAGCCATGTCTTCCCTGGACCGGAAAAAGCATCCTGGGACCGGTTTCGGATTCATAATCCTCATCAGCCAGGCTATCTTGAATCCAGTGGCCAAGTGAACAAGGGACTCACGTCTGAGCATACCCTGCCACACTTAGGGCGAACAAAGCGATACAAAAGGGGATGATGGACAGAGCGTTTGAACAAATCAAACACTCACCCCCAGTCAACTGATCTGGGTTTAATCCATCACCATTCTTTAGTTAACTCAGCCACCCCAGTTCAGACATGGCTATATGCAAATCAGTCTGACCCTGTGCCTCATGAGAACAGTGCAGCACGAACTGCCAAGTCATGTCTTTCCTGGACCGGAAACAAGCATCCTGGGACCGGTTTTCGAATCATAATCCTCATCAGCCAGGCTATCTTGAATCCAGTGGCCAAGTGAACAAGGGACTCACGTCTGAGCATACCTTGTCACACTTAGGGCGAACAAAGCGATACAAAAGAGGATGATGGACGGAGCCTTTGAACAAATCAAACACTCACCCCCAGTCAACTGTTCTGGGTTTAATCCATCACCATTCTTTAGTTCACTCAGCCACCCCAGTTCAGACTTGGCTATATGCAAATCAGTCTGACCCTGTGCCTCATGGGAACAGTGCAGCCCGAACTGCCAAGTCATGTCTTCCCTGGACCGGAACAAGCATCCTGGGACCGGTTTCGGATTCATAATCCTCATCAGCCAGGCTATCTTGAATCCAGTGGCCAAGTGAACAAGGGACTCACGTCTGAGCCTACCCTGCCACACTTATGGCGAACAAAGCGATACAAAAGGGGATGATAGACGGAGCGTTTGAACAAATCAAACACTCACCACCAGTCAACTGATCTGGGTTTAATCCATCACCATTCTTTAGTTCACTCAGCCACCCCAGTTCAGACTTGGCTATATGCAAATCAGTCTGACCCTGTGCCTCATGGGAACAGTGCAGCCCGAACTGCCAAGTCATGTCTTCCCTGGACCGGAACAAGCATCCTGGGACTGGTTTCGGATTCATAATCCTCATAAGCCAGGCTATCTTGAATCCAGTGGCCAAGTGAACAAGGGACTCACGTCTGAGCATACCCTGCCACACTTAGGGCGAACAAAGCGATTCAAAAGGGGATGATGGACGGAGCGTTTGAACAAATCAAACACTCACCCCCAGTCAACTGATCTGGGTTTAATCCATCACCATTCTTTAGTTAACTCAGCCACCCCAGTTCAGACATGGCTATATGCAAATCAGTCTGACCCTGTGCCTCATGGGAACAGTGCAGCCCGAGCTGCCAAGTCATGTCTTCCCTGGACCGGAAACAAGCATCCTGGGACCGGTTTTGGATTCATAATCCTCATCAGCCAGGCTATCTTGAATGCAGTGGCCAAGTGAACAAGGGACTCACGTCTGAGCATACCCTGCCACACTTAGGGCGAACAAAGCGATACAAAAGGGGATGATGGACGGAGCGTTTGAACAAATCAAACACTCACCCCCAATCAACTGATCTGGGTTTAATCCATCACCATTCTTTAGTTCACTCAGCCACCCCAGTTCAGACATGGCTATATGCAAATCAGTCTGACCCTGTGCCTCATGGGAACAGTGCAGCCCGAACTGCCAAGTCATGTCTTCCCTGGACCGGAAACAAGCATCCTGGGACTGGTTTCGGATTCATAATCCTCATCAGCCAGGCTATCTTGAATCCAGTGGCCAAGAGAACAAGGGACTCACGTCTGAGCATACCCTGCCACACTTAGGGCGAAAAAAGCGATACAAAAGGGGATGATGGATGGAGCGGTTGAACAAATCAAACACTCACCCCCAGTCAACTGATCTGGGTTTAATCCATCACCATTCTTTAGTTCACTCAGCCACCCCGGTTCAGACATGGCTATATGCAAATCAGTCTGACCCTGTGCCTCATGGGAACAGTGCAGCCCGAAGTGCCAAGTCATGTCTTCCCTGGACCGGAAACAAGCATCCTGGGACTGGTTTCGGATTCATAATCCTCATCAGCCAGGCTATCTTGAATCCAGTGGCCAAGTGAACAAGGGACTCACGTCTGAGCATACCCTGCCACACTTAGGGCGAACAAAGCGATACAAAAGGGGATGATGGACGGAGCGTTTGAACAAATCAAACACTCACCCCCAGTCAACTGATCTGGGTTTAATCCATCACCATTCTTTAGTTCACTCAGCCACCCCGGTTCAGACATGGCTATATGCAAATCAGTCTGACCCTGTGCCTCATGGGAACAGTGCAGCCAGAACTGCCAAGTCATGTCTTCCCTGGACCGGAAACAAGCATCCTGGGACCGGTTTCGGATCCATAATCCTCATCAGCCAGGCTATCTTGAATCCAGTGGCCAAGTGAACAAGGGACTCACGTCTGAGCATACCTTGTCACACTTAGGGCGAACAAAGCGATACAAAAGGGGATGATGGACCGAGCCTTTGAACAAATCAAACACTCACCCCCAGTCAACTGATCTGGGTTTAATCCATCACCATTCTTTAGTTCACTCAGCCACCCCAGTTCAGACATGGCTATATGCAAATCAGTCTGACCCTGTGCCTCATGGGAACAGTGCAGCCCGAACTGCCAAGTCATGTCTTCCCTGGACCGGAAACAAGCATCCTGGGACCGGTTTCGGATTCATAATCCTCATCAGCCAGGCTATCTTGAATCCAGTGGCCAAGTGAACAAGGGACTCACGTCTGAGCCTACCCTGCCACACTTATGGCGAACAAAGCGATACAAAAGGGGATGATAGACGGAGCGTTTGAACAAATCAAACACTCACCACCAGTCAACTGATCTGGGTTTAATCCATCACCATTCTTTAGTTCACTCAGCCACCCCAGTTCAGACTTGGCTATATGCAAATCAGTCTGACCCTGTGCCTCATGGGAACAGTGCAGCCCGAACTGCCAAGTCATGTCTTCCCTGGACCGGAACAAGCATCCTGGGACTGGTTTCGGATTCATAATCCTCATCAGCCAGGCTATCTTGAATTCAGTGGCCAAGTGAACAAGGGACTCACGTCTGAGCATGCCCTGCCACACTTAGGGCGAACAAAGCGATACAAAAGGGGATGATGGACGGAGCGTTTGAACAAATCAAACACTCACCCCCAGTCAACTGATCTGGGTTTAATCCATCACCATTCTTTAGTTAACTCAGCCACCCCAGTTCAGACATGGCTATATGCAAATCAGTCTGACCCTGTGCCTCATGGGAACAGTGCAGCCCGAGCTGCCAAGTCATGTCTTCCCTGGACCGGAAACAAGCATCCCGGGACCGGTTTTGGATTCATAATCCTCATCAGCCAGGCTATCTTGAATCCAGTGGCCAAGTGAACAAGGGACTCACGTCTGAGCATACCCTGCCACACTTAGGGCGAACAAAGCGATACAAAAGGGGATGATGGACGGAGCGGTGGAACAAATCAAACACTCACCCCCAGTCAACTGATCTGGGTTTAATCCATCACCATTCTTTAGTTCACTCAGCCACCCCAGTTCAGACATGGCTATATGCAAATCAGTCTGACCCTGTGCCTCATGGGAACAGTGCAGCCCGAACTGCCAAGTCATGTCTTCCCTGGACCGGAAACAAGCATCCTGGGACCGGTTTGGGATTCATAATCCTCATCCGCCAGGCTATCTTGAATCCAGTGGCCAAGTGAACAAGGGACTCACGTCTTAGCATACCCTGCCACACTTAGGGCGAACAAAGCGATACAAAAGGGGATGATGGACGGAGCGTTTGAACAAATCAAACACTCACCCCCAATCAACTGATCTGGGTTTAATCCATCACCATTCTTTAGTTCACTCAGCCACCCCAGTTCAGACATGGCTATATGCAAATCAGTCTGACCCTGTGCCTCATGGGAACAGTGCAGCCCGAACTGCCAAGTCATGTCTTCCCTGGACCGGAAACAAGCATCCTGGGACTTGTTTCGGATTCATAATCCCCATCAGCCAGGCTATCTTGAATCCAGTGGCCAAGTGAACAAGGGACTCACGTCTGAGCATACCTTGTCACACTTAGGGCGAACAAAGCGATACAAAAGGGGATGATGGACGGAGCCTTTGAACAAATCAAACACCCACCCCCAGTCAACTGATCTGGGTTTAATCCATCACCATTCTTTAGTTCACTCAGCCACCCCAGTTCAGACATGGCTATATGCAAATCAGTCTGACCCTGTGCCTCATGGGAACAGTGCAGCCCGAACTGCCAAGTCATGTCTTCCCTGGACCGGAAACAAGCATCCTGGGACCGGTTTCGGATTCATAATCCTCATCAGCCAGGCTATCTTGAATCCAGTGGCCAAGTGAACAAGGGACTCACGTCTGAGCCTACCCTGCCACACTTATGGCGAACAAAGCGATACAAAAGGGGATGATAGACGGAGCGTTTGAACAAATCAAACACTCACCACCAGTCAACTGATCTGGGTTTAATCCATCACCATTCTTTAGTTCACTCAGCCACCCTAGTTCAGACTAGGCTATATGCAAATCAGTCTGACCCTCTGCCTCATGGGAACAGTGCAGCCCGAACTGCCAAGTCATGTCTTCCCTGGACCGGAAACAAGCATCCTGGGACCGATTTTGGATTCATAATCCTCATCAGCCAGGCTAACTTGAATCCAGTGGCCAAGTGAACAAGGGACTCACGTCTGAGCATACCCTGCCACACTTAGGGCGAACAAAGCGATACAAAAGGGGATGATGGACAGAGCAGTTTGAACAAATCAAACACTCACCCCCAGTCAACTGATCTGGGTTTAATCCATCACCATTCTTTAGTTAACTCAGCCACCCCAGTTCAGACATGGCTATATGCAAATCAGTCTGACCCTGTGCCTCATGAGAACAGTGCAGCACGAACTGCCAAGTCATGTCTTTCCTGGACCGGAAACAAGCATCCTGGGACCGGTTTTCGAATCATAATCCTCATCAGCCAGGCTATCTTGAATCCAGTGGCCAAGTGAACAAGGGACTCACGTCTGAGCATACCTTGTCACACTTAGGGCGAACAAAGCGATACAAAAGAGGATGATGGACGGAGCCTTTGAACAAATCAAACACTCACCCCCAGTCAACTGTTCTGGGTTTAATCCATCACCATTCTTTAGTTCACTCAGCCACCCCAGTTCAGACTTGGCTATATGCAAATCAGTCTGACCCTGTGCCTCATGGGAACAGTGCAGCCCGAACTGCCAAGTCATGTCTTCCCTGGACCGGAACAAGCATCCTGGGACCGGTTTCGGATTCATAATCCTCATCAGCCAGGCTATCTTGAATCCAGTGGCCAAGTGAACAAGGGACTCACGTCTGAGCCTACCCTGCCACACTTATGGCGAACAAAGCGATACAAAAGGGGATGATAGACGGAGCGTTTGAACAAATCAAACACTCACCACCAGTCAACTGATCTGGGTTTAATCCATCACCATTCTTTAGTTCACTCAGCCACCCCAGTTCAGACTTGGCTATATGCAAATCAGTCTGACCCTGTGCCTCATGGGAACAGTGCAGCCCGAACTGCCAAGTCATGTCTTCCCTGGACCGGAACAAGCATCCTGGGACTGGTTTCGGATTCATAATCCTCATCAGCCAGGCTATCTTGAATTCAGTGGCCAAGTGAACAAGGGACTCACGTCTGAGCATACCCTGCCACACTTAGGGCGAACAAAGCGATACAAAAGGGGATGATGGACGGAGCGTTTGAACAAATCAAACACTCACCCCCAGTCAACTGATCTGGGTTTAATCCATCACCATTCTTTAGTTAACTCAGCCACCCCAGTTCAGACATGGCTATATGCAAATCAGTCTGACCCTGTGCCTCATGGGAACAGTGCAGCCCGAGCTGCCAAGTCATGTCTTCCCTGGACCGGAAACAAGCATCCCGGGACCGGTTTTGGATTCATAATCCTCATCAGCCAGGCTATCTTGAATCCAGTGGCCAAGTGAACAAGGGACTCACGTCTGAGCATACCCTGCCACACTTAGGGCGAACAAAGCGATACAAAAGGGGATGATGGACGGAGCGGTGGAACAAATCAAACACTCACCCCCAGTCAACTGATCTGGGTTTAATCCATCACCATTCTTTAGTTCACTCAGCCACCCCAGTTCAGACATGGCTATATGCAAATCAGTCTGACCCTGTGCCTCATGGGAACAGTGCAGCCCGAACTGCCAAGTCATGTCTTCCCTGGACCGGAAACAAGCATCCTGGGACCGGTTTGGGATTCATAATCCTCATCCGCCAGGCTATCTTGAATCCAGTGGCCAAGTGAACAAGGGACTCACGTCTTAGCATACCCTGCCACACTTAGGGCGAACAAAGCGATACAAAAGGGGATGATGGACGGAGCGTTTGAACAAATCAAACACTCA
Source organism: Lissotriton vulgaris (assembly GCF_964263255.1). Lineage (NCBI taxonomy): Eukaryota > Metazoa > Chordata > Amphibia > Caudata > Salamandridae > Lissotriton > Lissotriton vulgaris. The sequence goes on along the minus strand of NC_141685.1, from coordinate 929,249,805 downwards.
CCCCCAATCAACTGATCTGGGTTTAATCCATCACCATTCTTTAGTTCACTCAGCCACCCCAGTTCAGACATGGCTATATGCAAATCAGTCTGACCCTGTGCCTCATGGGAACAGTGCAGCCCGAACTGCCAAGTCATGTCTTCCCTGGACCGGAAACAAGCATCCTGGGACTTGTTTCGGATTCATAATCCCCATCAGCCAGGCTATCTTGAATCCAGTGGCCAAGTGAACAAGGGACTCACGTCTGAGCATACCTTGTCACACTTAGGGCGAACAAAGCGATACAAAAGGGGATGATGGACGGAGCCTTTGAACAAATCAAACACCCACCCCCAGTCAACTGATCTGGGTTTAATCCATCACCATTCTTTAGTTCACTCAGCCACCCCAGTTCAGACATGGCTATATGCAAATCAGTCTGACCCTGTGCCTCATGGGAACAGTGCAGCCCGAACTGCCAAGTAATGTCTTCCCTGGACCGGAAACAAGCATCCTGGGACCGGTTTCGGATTCATAATCCTCATCAGCCAGGCTATCTTGAATCCAGTGGCCAAGTGAACAAGGGACTCACGTCTGAGCCTACCCTGCCACACTTATGGCGAACAAAGCGATACAAAAGGGGATGATAGACGGAGCGTTTGAACAAATCAAACACTCACCACCAGTCAACTGATCTGGGTTTAATCCATCACCATTCTTTAGTTCACTCAGCCACCCTAGTTCAGACTAGGCTATATGCAAATCAGTCTGACCCTCTGCCTCATGGGAACAGTGCAGCCCGAACTGCCAAGTCATGTCTTCCCTGGACCGGAAACAAGCATCCTGGGACCGATTTTGGATTCATAATCCTCATCAGCCAGGCTAACTTGAATCCAGTGGCCAAGTGAACAAGGGACTCACGTCTGAGCATACCCTGCCACACTTAGGGCGAACAAAGCGATACAAAAGGGGATGATGGACAGAGCAGTTTGAACAAATCAAACACTCACCCCCAGTCAACTGATCTGGGTTTAATCCATCACCATTCTTTAGTTAACTCAGCCACCCCAGTTCAGACATGGCTATATGCAAATCAGTCTGACCCTGTGCCTCATGGGAACAGTGCAGCCCGAACTGCCAAGTCATGTCTTCCCTGGACCGGAACAAGCATCCTGGGACCGGTTTCGGATTCATAATCCTCATCAGCCAGGCTATCTTGAATCCAGTGGCCAAGTGAACAAGGGACTCACGTCTGAGCATACCCTGCCACACTTAGGGCGAACAAAGCGATACAAAAGGGGATGATGGACAGAGCGTTTGAACAAATCAAACACTCACCCCCAGTCAACTGATCTGGGTTTAATCCATCACCATTCTTTAGTTAACTCAGCCACCCCAGTTCAGACATGGCTATATGCAAATCAGTCTGACCCTGTGCCTCATGGGAACAGTGCAGCCCGAGCTGCCAAGTCATGTCTTCCCTGGACCGGAAACAAGCATCCTGGGACCGGTTTTGGATTCATAATCCTCATCAGCCAGGCTATCTTGAATCCAGTGGCCAAGTGAACAAGGGACTCACGTCTGAGCATACCCTGCCACACTTAGGGCGAACAAAGCGATACAAAAGGGGATGATGGACGGAGCGGTGGAACAAATCAAACACTCACCCCCAGTCAACTGATCTGGGTTTAATCCATCACCATTCTTTAGTTCACTCAGCCACCCCAGTTCAGACATGGCTATATGCAAATCAGTCTGACCCTGTGCCTCATGGGAACAGTGCAGCCCGAGCTGCCAAGTCATGTCTTCCCTGGACCGGAAACAAGCATCCCGGGACCGGTTTTGGATTCATAATCCTCATCAGCCAGGCTATCTTGAATCCAGTGGCCAAGTGAACAAGGGACTCACGTCTGAGCATACCCTGCCACACTTAGGGCGAACAAAGCGATACAAAAGGGGATGATGGACGGAGCGGTGGAACAAATCAAACACTCACCCCCAGTCAACTGATCTGGGTTTAATCCATCACCATTCTTTAGTTCACTCAGCCACCCCAGTTCAGACTTGGCTATATGCAAATCAGTCTGACCCTGTGCCTCATGGGAACAGTGCAGCCAGAACTGCCAAGTCATGTCTTCCCTGGACCGGAAACAAGCATCCTGGGACCGGTTTCGGATCCATAATCCTCATCAGCCAGGCTATCTTGAATCCAGTGGCCAAGTGAACAAGGGACTCACGTCTGAGCATACCTTGTCACACTTAGGGCGAACAAAGCGATACAAAAGGGGATGATGGACCGAGCCTTTGAACAAATCAAACACTCACCCCCAGTCAACTGATCTGGGTTTAATCCATCACCATTCTTTAGTTCACTCAGCCACCCCAGTTCAGACATGGCTATATGCAAATCAGTCTGACCCTGTGCCTCATGGGAACAGTGCAGCCCGAACTGCCAAGTCATGTCTTCCCTGGACCGGAAACAAGCATCCTGGGACCGGTTTCGGATTCATAATCCTCATCAGCCAGGCTATCTTGAATCCAGTGGCCAAGTGAACAAGGGACTCACGTCTGAGCCTACCCTGCCACACTTATGGCGAACAAAGCGATACAAAAGGGGATGATAGACGGAGCGTTTGAACAAATCAAACACTCACCACCAGTCAACTGATCTGGGTTTAATCCATCACCATTCTTTAGTTCACTCAGCCACCCCAGTTCAGACTTGGCTATATGCAAATCAGTCTGACCCTGTGCCTCATGGGAACAGTGCAGCCCGAACTGCCAAGTCATGTCTTCCCTGGACCGGAACAAGCATCCTGGGACTGGTTTCGGATTCATAATCCTCATCAGCCAGGCTATCTTGAATTCAGTGGCCAAGTGAACAAGGGACTCACGTCTGAGCATGCCCTGCCACACTTAGGGCGAACAAAGCGATACAAAAGGGGATGATGGACGGAGCGTTTGAACAAATCAAACACTCACCCCCAGTCAACTGATCTGGGTTTAATCCATCACCATTCTTTAGTTAACTCAGCCACCCCAGTTCAGACATGGCTATATGCAAATCAGTCTGACCCTGTGCCTCATGGGAACAGTGCAGCCCGAGCTGCCAAGTCATGTCTTCCCTGGACCGGAAACAAGCATCCCGGGACCGGTTTTGGATTCATAATCCTCATCAGCCAGGCTATCTTGAATCCAGTGGCCAAGTGAACAAGGGACTCACGTCTGAGCATACCCTGCCACACTTAGGGCGAACAAAGCGATACAAAAGGGGATGATGGACGGAGCGGTGGAACAAATCAAACACTCACCCCCAGTCAACTGATCTGGGTTTAATCCATCACCATTCTTTAGTTCACTCAGCCACCCCAGTTCAGACATGGCTATATGCAAATCAGTCTGACCCTGTGCCTCATGGGAACAGTGCAGCCCGAACTGCCAAGTCATGTCTTCCCTGGACCGGAAACAAGCATCCTGGGACCGGTTTGGGATTCATAATCCTCATCCGCCAGGCTATCTTGAATCCAGTGGCCAAGTGAACAAGGGACTCACGTCTTAGCATACCCTGCCACACTTAGGGCGAACAAAGCGATACAAAAGGGGATGATGGACGGAGCGTTTGAACAAATCAAACACTCACCCCCAATCAACTGATCTGGGTTTAATCCATCACCATTCTTTAGTTCACTCAGCCACCCCAGTTCAGACATGGCTATATGCAAATCAGTCTGACCCTGTGCCTCATGGGAACAGTGCAGCCCGAACTGCCAAGTCATGTCTTCCCTGGACCGGAAACAAGCATCCTGGGACTTGTTTCGGATTCATAATCCCCATCAGCCAGGCTATCTTGAATCCAGTGGCCAAGTGAACAAGGGACTCACGTCTGAGCATACCTTGTCACACTTAGGGCGAACAAAGCGATACAAAAGGGGATGATGGACGGAGCCTTTGAACAAATCAAACACCCACCCCCAGTCAACTGATCTGGGTTTAATCCATCACCATTCTTTAGTTCACTCAGCCACCCCAGTTCAGACATGGCTATATGCAAATCAGTCTGACCCTGTGCCTCATGGGAACAGTGCAGCCCGAACTGCCAAGTCATGTCTTCCCTGGACCGGAAACAAGCATCCTGGGACCGGTTTCGGATTCATAATCCTCATCAGCCAGGCTATCTTGAATCCAGTGGCCAAGTGAACAAGGGACTCACGTCTGAGCCTACCCTGCCACACTTATGGCGAACAAAGCGATACAAAAGGGGATGATAGACGGAGCGTTTGAACAAATCAAACACTCACCACCAGTCAACTGATCTGGGTTTAATCCATCACCATTCTTTAGTTCACTCAGCCACCCTAGTTCAGACTAGGCTATATGCAAATCAGTCTGACCCTCTGCCTCATGGGAACAGTGCAGCCCGAACTGCCAAGTCATGTCTTCCCTGGACCGGAAACAAGCATCCTGGGACCGATTTTGGATTCATAATCCTCATCAGCCAGGCTAACTTGAATCCAGTGGCCAAGTGAACAAGGGACTCACGTCTGAGCATACCCTGCCACACTTAGGGCGAACAAAGCGATACAAAAGGGGATGATGGACAGAGCAGTTTGAACAAATCAAACACTCACCCCCAGTCAACTGATCTGGGTTTAATCCATCACCATTCTTTAGTTAACTCAGCCACCCCAGTTCAGACATGGCTATATGCAAATCAGTCTGACCCTGTGCCTCATGAGAACAGTGCAGCACGAACTGCCAAGTCATGTCTTTCCTGGACCGGAAACAAGCATCCTGGGACCGGTTTTCGAATCATAATCCTCATCAGCCAGGCTATCTTGAATCCAGTGGCCAAGTGAACAAGGGACTCACGTCTGAGCATACCTTGTCACACTTAGGGCGAACAAAGCGATACAAAAGAGGATGATGGACGGAGCCTTTGAACAAATCAAACACTCACCCCCAGTCAACTGTTCTGGGTTTAATCCATCACCATTCTTTAGTTCACTCAGCCACCCCAGTTCAGACTTGGCTATATGCAAATCAGTCTGACCCTGTGCCTCATGGGAACAGTGCAGCCCGAACTGCCAAGTCATGTCTTCCCTGGACCGGAACAAGCATCCTGGGACCGGTTTCGGATTCATAATCCTCATCAGCCAGGCTATCTTGAATCCAGTGGCCAAGTGAACAAGGGACTCACGTCTGAGCCTACCCTGCCACACTTATGGCGAACAAAGCGATACAAAAGGGGATGATAGACGGAGCGTTTGAACAAATCAAACACTCACCACCAGTCAACTGATCTGGGTTTAATCCATCACCATTCTTTAGTTCACTCAGCCACCCCAGTTCAGACTTGGCTATATGCAAATCAGTCTGACCCTGTGCCTCATGGGAACAGTGCAGCCCGAACTGCCAAGTCATGTCTTCCCTGGACCGGAACAAGCATCCTGGGACTGGTTTCGGATTCATAATCCTCATCAGCCAGGCTATCTTGAATTCAGTGGCCAAGTGAACAAGGGACTCACGTCTGAGCATACCCTGCCACACTTAGGGCGAACAAAGCGATACAAAAGGGGATGATGGACGGAGCGTTTGAACAAATCAAACACTCACCCCCAGTCAACTGATCTGGGTTTAATCCATCACCATTCTTTAGTTAACTCAGCCACCCCAGTTCAGACATGGCTATATGCAAATCAGTCTGACCCTGTGCCTCATGGGAACAGTGCAGCCCGAGCTGCCAAGTCATGTCTTCCCTGGACCGGAAACAAGCATCCCGGGACCGGTTTTGGATTCATAATCCTCATCAGCCAGGCTATCTTGAATCCAGTGGCCAAGTGAACAAGGGACTCACGTCTGAGCATACCCTGCCACACTTAGGGCGAACAAAGCGATACAAAAGGGGATGATGGACGGAGCGGTGGAACAAATCAAACACTCACCCCCAGTCAACTGATCTGGGTTTAATCCATCACCATTCTTTAGTTCACTCAGCCACCCCAGTTCAGACATGGCTATATGCAAATCAGTCTGACCCTGTGCCTCATGGGAACAGTGCAGCCCGAACTGCCAAGTCATGTCTTCCCTGGACCGGAAACAAGCATCCTGGGACCGGTTTGGGATTCATAATCCTCATCCGCCAGGCTATCTTGAATCCAGTGGCCAAGTGAACAAGGGACTCACGTCTTAGCATACCCTGCCACACTTAGGGCGAACAAAGCGATACAAAAGGGGATGATGGACGGAGCGTTTGAACAAATCAAACACTCACCCCCAATCAACTGATCTGGGTTTAATCCATCACCATTCTTTAGTTCACTCAGCCACCCCAGTTCAGACATGGCTATATGCAAATCAGTCTGACCCTGTGCCTCATGGGAACAGTGCAGCCCGAACTGCCAAGTCATGTCTTCCCTGGACCGGAAACAAGCATCCTGGGACTTGTTTCGGATTCATAATCCCCATCAGCCAGGCTATCTTGAATCCAGTGGCCAAGTGAACAAGGGACTCACGTCTGAGCATACCTTGTCACACTTAGGGCGAACAAAGCGATACAAAAGGGGATGATGGACGGAGCCTTTGAACAAATCAAACACCCACCCCCAGTCAACTGATCTGGGTTTAATCCATCACCATTCTTTAGTTCACTCAGCCACCCCAGTTCAGACATGGCTATATGCAAATCAGTCTGACCCTGTGCCTCATGGGAACAGTGCAGCCCGAACTGCCAAGTAATGTCTTCCCTGGACCGGAAACAAGCATCCTGGGACCGGTTTCGGATTCATAATCCTCATCAGCCAGGCTATCTTGAATCCAGTGGCCAAGTGAACAAGGGACTCACGTCTGAGCCTACCCTGCCACACTTATGGCGAACAAAGCGATACAAAAGGGGATGATAGACGGAGCGTTTGAACAAATCAAACACTCACCACCAGTCAACTGATCTGGGTTTAATCCATCACCATTCTTTAGTTCACTCAGCCACCCTAGTTCAGACTAGGCTATATGCAAATCAGTCTGACCCTCTGCCTCATGGGAACAGTGCAGCCCGAACTGCCAAGTCATGTCTTCCCTGGACCGGAAACAAGCATCCTGGGACCGATTTTGGATTCATAATCCTCATCAGCCAGGCTAACTTGAATCCAGTGGCCAAGTGAACAAGGGACTCACGTCTGAGCATACCCTGCCACACTTAGGGCGAACAAAGCGATACAAAAGGGGATGATGGACAGAGCAGTTTGAACAAATCAAACACTCACCCCCAGTCAACTGATCTGGGTTTAATCCATCACCATTCTTTAGTTAACTCAGCCACCCCAGTTCAGACATGGCTATATGCAAATCAGTCTGACCCTGTGCCTCATGGGAACAGTGCAGCCCGAACTGCCAAGTCATGTCTTCCCTGGACCGGAACAAGCATCCTGGGACCGGTTTCGGATTCATAATCCTCATCAGCCAGGCTATCTTGAATCCAGTGGCCAAGTGAACAAGGGACTCACGTCTGAGCATACCCTGCCACACTTAGGGCGAACAAAGCGATACAAAAGGGGATGATGGACAGAGCGTTTGAACAAATCAAACACTCACCCCCAGTCAACTGATCTGGGTTTAATCCATCACCATTCTTTAGTTAACTCAGCCACCCCAGTTCAGACATGGCTATATGCAAATCAGTCTGACCCTGTGCCTCATGGGAACAGTGCAGCCCGAGCTGCCAAGTCATGTCTTCCCTGGACCGGAAACAAGCATCCTGGGACCGGTTTTGGATTCATAATCCTCATCAGCCAGGCTATCTTGAATCCAGTGGCCAAGTGAACAAGGGACTCACGTCTGAGCATACCCTGCCACACTTAGGGCGAACAAAGCGATACAAAAGGGGATGATGGACGGAGCGGTGGAACAAATCAAACACTCACCCCCAGTCAACTGATCTGGGTTTAATCCATCACCATTCTTTAGTTCACTCAGCCACCCCAGTTCAGACATGGCTATATGCAAATCAGTCTGACCCTGTGCCTCATGGGAACAGTGCAGCCCGAACTGCCAAGTCATGTCTTCCCTGGACCGGAAACAAGCATCCTGGGACCGGTTTCGGATTCATAATCCCCATCAGCCAGGCTATCTTGAATCCAGTGGCCAAGTGAACAAGGGACTCACGTCTGAGCATACCCTGCCACACTTAGGGCGAACAAAGCGATACAAAAGGGGATGATGGATGGAGCGTTTGAACAAATCAAACACTCACCCCCAGTCAACTGATCTGGGTTTAATCCATCACCATTCTTTAGTTCACTCAGCCACCCCGGTTCAGACATGGCTATATGCAATTCAGTCTGACCCTGTGCCTCATGGGAACAGTGCAGCCCAAACTGCCAAGTCATGTCTTCCCTGGACCGGAAACAAGCATCCTGGGACCGGTTTCGGATTCATAATCCTCATCAGCCAGGCTATCTTGAATCCAGTGGCCAAGTGAACAGGGGACTCACGTCTGAGCATACCTTGTCACACTTAGGGCGAACAAAGCGATACAAAAGGGGATGATGGACGGAGCCTTTGAACAAATCAAACACTCACCCCCAGTCAACTGATCTGGGTTTAATCCATCACCATTCTTTAGTTCACTCAGCCACCCCAGTTCAGACATGGCTATATGCAAATCAGTCTGACCCTGTGCCTCATGGGAACAGTGCAGCCCGAACTGCCAAGTCATGTCTTCCCTGGACCGGAAACAAGCATCCTGGGACCGGTTTCGGATTCATAATCCTCATCAGCCAGGCTATCTTGAATCCAGTGGCCAAGTGAACAAGGGACTCACGTCTGAGCCTACCCTGCCACACTTATGGCGAACAAAGCGATACAAAAGGGGATGATAGACGGAGCGTTTGAACAAATCAAACACTCACCACCAGTCAACTGATCTGGGTTTAATCCATTACCATTCTTTAGTTCACTCAGCCACCCTAGTTCAGACTAGGCTATATGCAAATCAGTCTGACCCTCTGCCTCATGGGAACAGTGCAGCCCGAACTGCCAAGTCATGTCTTCCCTGGACCGGAAACAAGCATCCTGGGACCGATTTCGGATTCATAATCCTCATCAGCCAGGCTATCTTAAATCCAGTGGCCAAGTGAACAAGGGACTCACGTCTGAGCATACCCTGCCACACTTAGGGCGAACAAAGCGATACAAAAGGGGATGATGGACAGAGCAGTTTGAACAAATACAAAAACACTCACCCCCAGTCAACTGATCTGGGTTTAATCCATCACCATTCTTTAGTTAACTCAGCCACCCCAGTTCAGACATGGCTATATGCAAATCAGTCTGACCCTGTGCCTCATGAGAACAGTGCAGGACGAACTGCCAAGTCATGTCTTTCCTGGACCGGAAACAAGCATCCTGGGACCGGTTTTCGATTCATAATCCTCATCAGCCAGGCTATCTTGAATCCAGTGGCCAAGTGAACAAGGGACTCACGTCTGAGCATACCTTGTCACACTTAGGGCGAACAAAGCGATACAAAAGAGGATGATGGACGGAGCCTTTGAACAAATCAAACACTCACCCCCAGTCAACTGTTCTGGGTTTAATCCATCACCATTCTTTAGTTCACTCAGCCACCCCAGTTCAGACTTGGCTATATGCAAATCAGTCTGACCCTGTGCCTCATGGGAACAGTGCAGCCCGAACTGCCAAGCCATGTCTTCCCTGGACCGGAAAAAGCATCCTGGGACCGGTTTCGGATTCATAATCCTCATCAGCCAGGCTATCTTGAATCCAGTGGCCAAGTGAACAAGGGACTCACGTCTGAGCATACCCTGCCACACTTAGGGCGAACAAAGCGATACAAAAGGGGATGATGGACAGAGCGTTTGAACAAATCAAACACTCACCCCCAGTCAACTGATCTGGGTTTAATCCATCACCATTCTTTAGTTAACCCAGCCACCCCAGTTCAGACATGGCTATATGCAAATCAGTCTGACCCTGTGCCTCATGAGAACAGTGCAGCACGAACTGCCAAGTCATGTCTTTCCTGGACCGGAAACAAGCATCCTGGGACCGGTTTTCGAATCATAATCCTCATCAGCCAGGCTATCTTGAATCCAGTGGCCAAGTGAACAAGGGACTCACGTCTGAGCATACCTTGTCACACTTAGGGCGAACAAAGCGATACAAAAGAGGATGATGGACGGAGCCTTTGAACAAATCAAACACTCACCCCCAGTCAACTGTTCTGGGTTTAATCCATCACCATTCTTTAGTTCACTCAGCCACCCCAGTTCAGACTTGGCTATATGCAAATCAGTCTGACCCTGTGCCTCATGGGAACAGTGCAGCCCGAACTGCCAAGTCATGTCTTCCCTGGACCGGAACAAGCATCCTGGGACCGGTTTCGGATTCATAATCCTCATCAGCCAGGCTATCTTGAATCCAGTGGCCAAGTGAACAAGGGACTCACGTCTGAGCCTACCCTGCCACACTTATGGCGAACAAAGCGATACAAAAGGGGATGATAGACGGAGCGTTTGAACAAATCAAACACTCACCACCAGTCAACTGATCTGGGTTTAATCCATCACCATTCTTTAGTTCACTCAGCCACCCCAGTTCAGACTTGGCTATATGCAAATCAGTCTGACCCTGTGCCTCATGGGAACAGTGCAGCCCGAACTGCCAAGTCATGTCTTCCCTGGACCGGAACAAGCATCCTGGGACTGGTTTCGGATTCATAATCCTCATCAGCCAGGCTATCTTGAATTCAGTGGCCAAGTGAACAAGGGACTCACGTCTGAGCATACCCTGCCACACTTAGGGCGAACAAAGCGATACAAAAGGGGATGATGGACGGAGCGGTGGAACAAATCAAACACTCATCCCCAGTCAACTGATCTGGGTTTAATCCATCACCATTCTTTAGTTCACTCAGCCACCCCAGTTCAGACATGGCTATATGCAAATCAGTCTGACCCTGTGCCTCATGGGAACAGTGCAGCCCGAACTGCCAAGTCATGTCTTCCCTGGACCGGAAACAAGCATCCTGGGACCGGTTTGGGATTCATAATCCTCATCCGCCAGGCTATCTTGAATCCAGTGGCCAAGTGAACAAGGGACTCACGTCTTAGCATACCCTGCCACACTTAGGGCGAACAAAGCGATACAAAAGGGGATGATGGACGGAGCGTTTGAACAAATCAAACACTCACCCCCAATCAACTGATCTGGGTTTAATCCATCACCATTCTTTAGTTCACTCAGCCACCCCAGTTCAGACATGGCTATATGCAAATCAGTCTGACCCTGTGCCTCATGGGAACAGTGCAGCCCGAACTGCCAAGTCATGTCTTCCCTGGACCGAAAACAAGCATCCTGGGACTTGTTTCGGATTCATAATCCCCATCAGCCAGGCTATCTTGAATCCAGTGGCCAAGTGAACAAGGGACTCACGTCTGAGCATACCTTGTCACACTTAGGGCGAACAAAGCGATACAAAAGGGGATGATGGACGGAGCCTTTGAACAAATCAAACACCCACCCCCAGTCAACTGATCTGGGTTTAATCCATCACCATTCTTTAGTTCACTCAGCCACCCCAGTTCAGACATGGCTATATGCAAATCAGTCTGACCCTGTGCCTCATGGGAACAGTGCAGCCCGAACTGCCAAGTCATGTCTTCCCTGGACCGGAAACAAGCATCCTGGGACCGATTTCGGATTCATAATCCTCATCAGCCAGGCTATCTTGAATCCAGTGGCCAAGTGAACAAGGGACTCACGTCTGAGCATACCCTGCCACACTTAGGGCGAACAAAGCGATACAAAAGGGGATGATAGACGGAGCGTTTGAACAAATCAAACACTCACCACCAGTCAACTGATCTGGGTTTAATCCATTACCATTCTTTAGTTCACTCAGCCACCCTAGTTCAGACTAGGCTATATGCAAATCAGTCTGACCCTCTGCCTCATGGGAACAGTGCAGCCCGAACTGCCAAGTCATGTCTTCCCTGGACCGGAAACAAGCATCCTGGGACCGATTTCGGATTCATAATCCTCATCAGCCAGGCTATCTTGAATCCAGTGGCCAAGTGAACAAGGGACTCACGTCTGAGCATACCCTGCCACACTTAGGGCGAACAAAGCGATACAAAAGGGGATGATGGACAGAGCAGTTTGAACAAATACAAAAACACTCACCCCCAGTCAACTGATCTGGGTTTAATCCATCACCATTCTTTAGTTAACTCAGCCACCCCAGTTCAGACATGGCTATATGCAAATCAGTCTGACCCTGTGCCTCATGAGAACAGTGCAGGACGAACTGCCAAGTCATGTCTTTCCTGGACCGGAAACAAGCATCCTGGGACCGGTTTTCGATTCATAATCCTCATCAGCCAGGCTATCTTGAATCCAGTGGCCAAGTGAACAAGGGACTCACGTCTGAGCATACCTTGTCACACTTAGGGCGAACAAAGCGATACAAAAGAGGATGATGGACGGAGCCTTTGAACAAATCAAACACTCACCCCCAGTCAACTGATCTGGGTTTAATCCATCACCATTCTTTAGTTAACTCAGCCACCCCAGTTCAGACATGGCTATATGCAAATCAGTCTGACCCTGTGCCTCATGGGAACAGTGCAGCCCGAGCTGCCAAGTCATGTCTTCCCTGGACCGGAAACAAGCATCCTGGGACCGGTTTTGGATTCATAATCCTCATCAGCCAGGCTATCTTGAATCCAGTGGCCAAGTGAACAAGGGACTCACGTCTGAGCATACCCTGCCACACTTAGGGCGAACAAAGCGATACAAAAGGGGATGATGGACGGAGCGGTGGAACAAATCAAACACTCACCCCCAGTCAACTGATCTGGGTTTAATCCATCACCATTCTTTAGTTCACTCAGCCACCCCAGTTCAGACATGGCTATATGCAAATCAGTCTGACCCTGTGCCTCATGGGAACAGTGCAGCCCGAACTGCCAAGTCATGTCTTCCCTGGACCGGAAACAAGCATCCTGGGACCGGTTTCGGATTCATAATCCCCATCAGCCAGGCTATCTTGAATCCAGTGGCCAAGTGAACAAGGGACTCACGTCTGAGCATACCCTGCCACACTTAGGGCGAACAAAGCGATACAAAAGGGGATGATGGATGGAGCGTTTGAACAAATCAAACACTCACCCCCAGTCAACTGATCTGGGTTTAATCCATCACCATTCTTTAGTTCACTCAGCCACCCCAGTTCAGACTTGGCTATATGCAAATCAGTCTGACCCTGTGCCTCATGGGAACAGTGCAGCCCGAACTGCCAAGCCATGTCTTCCCTGGACCGGAAAAAGCATCCTGGGACCGGTTTCGGATTCATAATCCTCATCAGCCAGGCTATCTTGAATCCAGTGGCCAAGTGAACAAGGGACTCACGTCTGAGCATACCCTGCCACACTTAGGGCGAACAAAGCGATACAAAAGGGGATGATGGACAGAGCGTTTGAACAAATCAAACACTCACCCCCAGTCAACTGATCTGGGTTTAATCCATCACCATTCTTTAGTTAACTCAGCCACCCCAGTTCAGACATGGCTATATGCAAATCAGTCTGACCCTGTGCCTCATGAGAACAGTGCAGCACGAACTGCCAAGTCATGTCTTTCCTGGACCGGAAACAAGCATCCTGGGACCGGTTTTCGAATCATAATCCTCATCAGCCAGGCTATCTTGAATCCAGTGGCCAAGTGAACAAGGGACTCACGTCTGAGCATACCTTGTCACACTTAGGGCGAACGAAGCGATACAAAAGAGGATGATGGACGGAGCCTTTGAACAAATCAAACACTCACCCCCAGTCAACTGTTCTGGGTTTAATCCATCACCATTCTTTAGTTCACTCAGCCACCCCAGTTCAGACTTGGCTATATGCAAATCAGTCTGACCCTGTGCCTCATGGGAACAGTGCAGCCCGAACTGCCAAGTCATGTCTTCCCTGGACCGGAACAAGCATCCTGGGACCGGTTTCGGATTCATAATCCTCATCAGCCAGGCTATCTTGAATCCAGTGGCCAAGTGAACAAGGGACTCACGTCTGAGCCTACCCTGCCACACTTATGGCGAACAAAGCGATACAAAAGGGGATGATAGACGGAGCGTTTGAACAAATCAAACACTCACCACCAGTCAACTGATCTGGGTTTAATCCATCACCATTCTTTAGTTCACTCAGCCACCCCAGTTCAGACTTGGCTATATGCAAATCAGTCTGACCCTGTGCCTCATGGGAACAGTGCAGCCCGAACTGCCAAGTCATGTCTTCCCTGGACCGGAACAAGCATCCTGGGACTGGTTTCGGATTCATAATCCTCATCAGCCAGGCTATCTTGAATTCAGTGGCCAAGTGAACAAGGGACTCACGTCTGAGCATACCCTGCCACACTTAGGGCGAACAAAGCGATACAAAAGGGGATGATGGACGGAGCGGTGGAACAAATCAAACACTCATCCCCAGTCAACTGATCTGGGTTTAATCCATCACCATTCTTTAGTTCACTCAGCCACCCCAGTTCAGACATGGCTATATGCAAATCAGTCTGACCCTGTGCCTCATGGGAACAGTGCAGCCCGAACTGCCAAGTCATGTCTTCCCTGGACCGGAAACAAGCATCCTGGGACCGGTTTGGGATTCATAATCCTCATCCGCCAGGCTATCTTGAATCCAGTGGCCAAGTGAACAAGGGACTCACGTCTTAGCATACCCTGCCACACTTAGGGCGAACAAAGCGATACAAAAGGGGATGATGGACGGAGCGTTTGAACAAATCAAACACTCACCCCCAATCAACTGATCTGGGTTTAATCCATCACCATTCTTTAGTTCACTCAGCCACCCCAGTTCAGACATGGCTATATGCAAATCAGTCTGACCCTGTGCCTCATGGGAACAGTGCAGCCCGAACTGCCAAGTCATGTCTTCCCTGGACCGGAAACAAGCATCCTGGGACTTGTTTCGGATTCATAATCCCCATCAGCCAGGCTATCTTGAATCCAGTGGCCAAGTGAACAAGGGACTCACGTCTGAGCATACCTTGTCACACTTAGGGCGAACAAAGCGATACAAAAGGGGATGATGGACGGAGCCTTTGAACAAATCAAACACCCACCCCCAGTCAACTGATCTGGGTTTAATCCATCACCATTCTTTAGTTCACTCAGCCACCCCAGTTCAGACATGGCTATATGCAAATCAGTCTGACCCTGTGCCTCATGGGAACAGTGCAGCCCGAACTGCCAAGTCATGTCTTCCCTGGACCGGAAACAAGCATCCTGGGACCGATTTCGGATTCATAATCCTCATCAGCCAGGCTATCTTGAATCCAGTGGCCAAGTGAACAAGGGACTCACGTCTGAGCATACCCTGCCACACTTAGGGCGAACAAAGCGATACAAAAGGGGATGATAGACGGAGCGTTTGAACAAATCAAACACTCACCACCAGTCAACTGATCTGGGTTTAATCCATTACCATTCTTTAGTTCACTCAGCCACCCTAGTTCAGACTAGGCTATATGCAAATCAGTCTGACCCTCTGCCTCATGGGAACAGTGCAGCCCGAACTGCCAAGTCATGTCTTCCCTGGACCGGAAACAAGCATCCTGGGACCGATTTCGGATTCATAATCCTCATCAGCCAGGCTATCTTGAATCCAGTGGCCAAGTGAACAAGGGACTCACGTCTGAGCATACCCTGCCACACTTAGGGCGAACAAAGCGATACAAAAGGGGATGATGGACAGAGCAGTTTGAACAAATACAAAAACACTCACCCCCAGTCAACTGATCTGGGTTTAATCCATCACCATTCTTTAGTTAACTCAGCCACCCCAGTTCAGACATGGCTATATGCAAATCAGTCTGACCCTGTGCCTCATGAGAACAGTGCAGGACGAACTGCCAAGTCATGTCTTTCCTGGACCGGAAACAAGCATCCTGGGACCGGTTTTCGATTCATAATCCTCATCAGCCAGGCTATCTTGAATCCAGTGGCCAAGTGAACAAGGGACTCACGTCTGAGCATACCTTGTCACACTTAGGGCGAACAAAGCGATACAAAAGAGGATGATGGACGGAGCCTTTGAACAAATCAAACACTCACCCCCAGTCAACTGATCTGGGTTTAATCCATCACCATTCTTTAGTTAACTCAGCCACCCCAGTTCAGACATGGCTATATGCAAATCAGTCTGACCCTGTGCCTCATGGGAACAGTGCAGCCCGAGCTGCCAAGTCATGTCTTCCCTGGACCGGAAACAAGCATCCTGGGACCGGTTTTGGATTCATAATCCTCATCAGCCAGGCTATCTTGAATCCAGTGGCCAAGTGAACAAGGGACTCACGTCTGAGCATACCCTGCCACACTTAGGGCGAACAAAGCGATACAAAAGGGGATGATGGACGGAGCGGTGGAACAAATCAAACACTCACCCCCAGTCAACTGATCTGGGTTTAATCCATCACCATTCTTTAGTTCACTCAGCCACCCCAGTTCAGACATGGCTATATGCAAATCAGTCTGACCCTGTGCCTCATGGGAACAGTGCAGCCCGAACTGCCAAGTCATGTCTTCCCTGGACCGGAAACAAGCATCCTGGGACCGGTTTCGGATTCATAATCCCCATCAGCCAGGCTATCTTGAATCCAGTGGCCAAGTGAACAAGGGACTCACGTCTGAGCATACCCTGCCACACTTAGGGCGAACAAAGCGATACAAAAGGGGATGATGGATGGAGCGTTTGAACAAATCAAACACTCACCCCCAGTCAACTGATCTGGGTTTAATCCATCACCATTCTTTAGTTCACTCAGCCACCCCGGTTCAGACATGGCTATATGCAATTCAGTCTGACCCTGTGCCTCATGGGAACAGTGCAGCCCAAACTGCCAAGTCATGTCTTCCCTGGACCGGAAACAAGCATCCTGGGACCGGTTTCGGATTCATAATCCTCATCAGCCAGGCTATCTTGAATCCAGTGGCCAAGTGAACAGGGGACTCACGTCTGAGCATACCTTGTCACACTTAGGGCGAACAAAGCGATACAAAAGGGGATGATGGACGGAGCCTTTGAACAAATCAAACACCCACCCCCAGTCAACTGATCTGGGTTTAATCCATCACCATTCTTTAGTTCACTCAGCCACCCCAGTTCAGACATGGCTATATGCAAATCAGTCTGACCCTGTGCCTCATGGGAACAGTGCAGCCCGAACTGCCAAGTCATGTCTTCCCTGGACCGGAAACAAGCATCCTGGGACCGGTTTCGGATTCATAATCCTCATCAGCCAGGCTATCTTGAATCCAGTGGCCAAGTGAACAAGGGACTCACGTCTGAGCCTACCCTGCCACACTTATGGCGAACAAAGCGATACAAAAGGGGATGATAGACGGAGCGTTTGAACAAATCAAACACTCACCACCAGTCAACTGATCTGGGTTTAATCCATTACCATTCTTTAGTTCACTCAGCCACCCTAGTTCAGACTAGGCTATATGCAAATCAGTCTGACCCTCTGCCTCATGGGAACAGTGCAGCCCGAACTGCCAAGTCATGTCTTCCCTGGACCGGAAACAAGCATCCTGGGACCGATTTCGGATTCATAATCCTCATCAGCCAGGCTATCTTGAATCCAGTGGCCAAGTGAACAAGGGACTCACGTCTGAGCATACCCTGCCACACTTAGGGCGAACAAAGCGATACAAAAGGGGATGATGGACAGAGCAGTTTGAACAAATACAAAAACACTCACCCCCAGTCAACTGATCTGGGTTTAATCCATCACCATTCTTTAGTTAACTCAGCCACCCCAGTTCAGACATGGCTATATGCAAATCAGTCTGACCCTGTGCCTCATGAGAACAGTGCAGGACGAACTGCCAAGTCATGTCTTTCCTGGACCGGAAACAAGCATCCTGGGACCGGTTTTCGATTCATAATCCTCATCAGCCAGGCTATCTTGAATCCAGTGGCCAAGTGAACAAGGGACTCACGTCTGAGCATACCTTGTCACACTTAGGGCGAACAAAGCGATACAAAAGAGGATGATGGACGGAGCCTTTGAACAAATCAAACACTCACCCCCAGTCAACTGTTCTGGGTTTAATCCATCACCATTCTTTAGTTCACTCAGCAACCCCAGTTCAGACTTGGCTATATGCAAATCAGTCTGACCCTGTGCCTCATGGGAACAGTGCAGCCCGAACTGCCAAGCCATGTCTTCCCTGGACCGGAAAAAGCATCCTGGGACCGGTTTCGGATTCATAATCCTCATCAGCCAGGCTATCTTGAATCCAGTGGCCAAGTGAACAAGGGACTCACGTCTGAGCATAACCTGCCACACTTAGGGCGAACAAAGCGATACAAAAGGGGATGATGGACAGAGCGTTTGAACAAATCAAACACTCACCCCCAGTCAACTGATCTGGGTTTAATCCATCACCATTCTTTAGTTAACTCAGCCACCCCAGTTCAGACATGGCTATATGCAAATCAGTCTGACCCTGTGCCTCATGGGAACAGTGCAGCCCGAGCTGCCAAGTCATGTCTTCCCTGGACCGGAAACAAGCATCCTGGGACCGGTTTTGGATTCATAATCCTCATCAGCCAGGCTATCTTGAATCCAGTGGCCAAGTGAACAAGGGACTCACGTCTGAGCATACCCTGCCACACTTAGGGCGAACAAAGTGATACAAAAGGGGATGATGGACGGAGCGGTGGAACAAATCAAACACTCACCCCCAGTCAACTGATCTGGGTTTAATCCATCACCATTCTTTAGTTCACTCAGCCACCCCAGTTCAGACATGGCTATATGCAAATCAGTCTGACCCTGTGCCTCATGGGAACAGTGCAGCCCGAACTGCCAAGTCATGTCTTCCCTGGACCGGAAACAAGCATCCTGGGACCGGTTTCGGATTCATAATCCTCATCAGCCAGGCTATCTTGAATCCAGTGGCCAAGTGAACAAGGGACTCACGTCTTAGCATACCCTGCCACACTTAGGGCGAACAAAGCGATACAAAAGGGGATGATGGACGGAGCGTTTGAACAAATCAAACACTCACCCCCAATCAACTGAACTGGGTTTAATCCATCACCATTCTTTAGTTCACTCAGCCACCCCAGTTCAGACATTGCTATATGCAAATCAGTCTGACCCTGTGCCTCATGGGAACAGTGCAGCCCGAACTGCCAAGTCATGTCTTCCCTGGACCGGAAACAAGCATCCTGGGACAGGTTTCGGATTCATAATCCTTATCAGCCAGGCTATCTTGAATCCAGTGGCCAAGTGAACAAGGGACTCACGTCTGAGCATACCCTGCCACACTTAGGGCGAACAAAGCGATACAAAAGGGGATGATGGACGGAGGGTTTGAACAAATCAAACACTCACCCCCAATAAACTGATCTGGGTTTAATCCATCACCATTCTTTAGTTCACTCAGCCACCCCAGTTCAGACATGGCTATATGCAAATCAGTCTGACCCTGTGCCTCATGGGAACAGTGCAGCCCGAACTGCCAAGTCATGTCTCCCCCGGACCGGAAACAAGCATCCTGGGACCGGTTTCGGATACATAATCCTCATCAGCCAGGCTATCTTGAATCCAGTGGCCAAGTGAACGAGGGACTCACATCTGAGCATACCCTGCCACACTTAGGGCGAACAAAGCGATACAAAAGGGGATGATGGACAGAGCGTTTGAACAAATCAAACACTCACCCCCAGTCACCTCATCTGGGTTTAATCCATCACCATTTTTTAGGTCACTCAGCCACCCCAGTTCAGACATGGCTATATGCAAATCAGTCTGACCCTGTGCCTCATGGGAACAGTGCAGCCCGAACTGCCAAGTCATGTCTTCCCTGGACCGGAAACAAGCATCCAGGGACCGGTTTCGGATTCATAATCCTCATCAGCCAGGCTATCTTGAATCCAGTGGCCAAGTGAACAAGGGACTCATGTCTGAGCATACCTTGCCACACTTAGGGCGAACAAAGCGATACAAAAGGGGATGATGGACGGAGCAGTTGAACAAATCAAACACTCACCCCCAGTCAACTGATCTGGGTTTAATCCATCACCATTCTTTAGTTCACTCAGCCACCCCAGTTCAGACATGGCTATATGCAAATCAGTCTGACCCTGTGCCTCATGGGAACAGTGCAGCCCGAACTGCCAAGTCATGTCTTCCCTGGACCGGAAACAAGCATCCTGGGACTGGTTTCGGATTCATAATCCTCATCAGCCAGGCTATCTTGAATCCAGTGGCCAAGTGAACAAGGGACTCACGTCTGAGCATACCCTGCCACACTTAGGGCTGGGTGTGAGTGTTTGAGTGATTCAGATGCTCCGTCCATTCCCACCCCCTTTTGTACCACTTTTGGCCGCCATAAGTGTGGCAGGATATGCTCAGACGTGAGTCCCTTGCTCACTTTGCCACTGGATTCAAGCAAGCCGGGTTGAATACGGCTGGAATGCCAGAAACCGGTCCTCGGAAGCTTGTTTCCGGTCCAGGGAAGACATGGCTTGGCAGTTCGGGCTGTACTGTTCCCATGAGGCACATGGTCAGACTGATTTGCATATAGCCATGTCTAAACTGGGGTGGCAGAGTGGGCTAAAGAACGGTGATGGATCAAACCCAGATCTTTTGACTGGGTGTGAGTGTTTGATTGATTCAGAATCTCAGTCCATCACCACCCCCTTTTGTACCGCTTTTGGCCGCCATAAGTGTGGCAGGGTATGCTCAGACGTGAGTCCCTTGCTCACTTTGCCACTGGATTCAAGCAAGCCGGGCTGAAGACTGCTGGAATGCCAGAAACCAGTCCTCGGAAGCTTGTTTCCGGTCCAGGGAAGACATGGCTTGGCAGTTCGGGCTGTACTGTTCCCATGAGGCACATGGTCAGACTGATTTGCATATAGCCATGTCTGAACTGGGGTGGCAGAGTGGACTAAAGAACGGTGCTGGATCAAAGCCAGATCTTTTGACTGGGTGTGAGTGTTTGATTGATTCAGATGCTCAGTCCATCACCACCCCCTTTTGTACCTACTCCACTCTAAGCCACTCCACTCTAAGACAATCTACTCCACTCTACGCCAGTCTACTGTACAACACTCTACTCCACTTTATGCAACACCCTCTATGCCACTCCACTCTGCTGTGCACCACTCCATGGCACTCTACTCTGCTCTATGCCACTCTATGATACTCCACTCTACAACACTCCTCTCCACGACACTCCACTCCACTGTACAGCAATCTATACCACTCCACTGTACGCCACTCAACTCTGGAACACGCCACTCCACTTTACGACTTTACACTCTACGACACACTACTTCATCCACGACACTCCACAACATCCTACCCCACTCCACACCACTCAACTCTACTCTACGACACTCCACGACTCTCTAAGACACTCCATAACACTCCACTCCAAGGCACTCTACTTTACAACACTAACTTTTAGCCACTCTGAACAGCAGCCACACTGTTGTACAACATGGCTAAAACAAATTGACAAAGCCAATAGCTCTTGCGTAGATGAGACCTATTGGCTTTGCAAATGCTTGTTAATGCTAGGTTATTAGCGCAGTCGAATTGCTATTTTGGTTGCTCAGCTCTAACATACAATAATGACACATAACTGACTGTTCTGCTTGACTTGCTTACTCCTGCCTCAGTAAACAGATTCTCAGTGACATCAAAGCTTTAGCTTTCTGCTCTAGCTTCCTTCCTCTGGTGCATGTCGTTTCCCACTAACAGGAAAGTGCAGGAAGTAGAATTTGAGATATCCAGAAGTGACACAAAAGTGTGAGAAATAGTCCATCTCATGTGCGCCTTCTCCAAAACCATTTGTCTTTTCAGAAGGCCCTTAAAAACTTTCCTCTTTTTAGGTCTCACCTGGCGTTAGCAGCGCGCATGCACTGCTCTAGCCATGGGAGGGCCTTTTGAAATAAATACGGATTACAGATGTGCACGCGAATGGTTAGAAGATGTGCACGCGGGTACTGGACGCACTATATTTTTCACACTGCCCATCTGGACATGCCGACGCCATATTGCCGTGACGTGTGAGGGTTAGGTTTATGGCAAATGTGGGCTTGTCATTGGAAACTGAGCGTGCATGCCCACTTTCACTTTCAAAGCGCAGCGCTTTCAGACACAACTGTGCAGGAGACCGGGAATCAGGCGCGCAACACCCATGGAGCTGAAAGGTCTTCAGCCCCTCACCTCCCCACCCACGTCGTGCGTGGCAGCCTGGACTCAGACAGCTTCTCGGGAACACACACAGCGCACCCCTGTTAGCTGTTAGCCTTTTCAAGTCGATTTATCACGCAGCCAAGAGAGAGGGTCGTATGACTCGTTTTAGTGGGATTAGCACTCCAGAATAGCCTTCTCAAAGAGAACTCCAACTTCTCCTCACAGAAACTTCTTTGTAACTTGATATTCTTCTGGTCCACAGTTGCAGTGACTCCGCCCCCAAGCTGGTTACACTTACCCACCTGGCACCACTCTGCTTCTACAACCTTCCTTATGAGAAACAGCCACAAAGGAGGTGAGTTTGACCTGTAGCTCTACCCCTTATTTATCTATCTCTGTTTTTCCTGCTCTGCTTCAACATCTGCTATGCCCTCAGCACCGTCGGGTGTGTTCTCTGCACTCTACTGTTAGCCACCCTTCTATACCCTCTGCCCTCTCTGAGGTGCTCTCTGCTTCCCTTCGTCATGCTCGCAGCATTGCCAACTGCCCTCCCTCTGGAATGTTCTCTGCTCCCCTGTGCTGTGCTCTATGGCCGTACCCATGGCTCTTCTTCTCCTGAACTCTTTGTCCTCATCTGTCATCTGCCCCCCTTCTGCTACCCCACCCGCCGTGGTTTCGGTGCTGTGAATTGTTTCTTCATGTTCCCTTCTGGTGGGTCGCGCCGTGGGAGTGAATAGAATACTGCTGCCTTTTATTTTTTGAAGTATGCTCGGGACTCTTAGTCTGGGGACATAGCCCATGTTCCTGAATGCCCAAGTCTGAACGAGACTGGGGATTTGCCGCTCAAACATGTTTGCATTTCTGGCATATTTGCAAACTAGTTCATTGCGTTGTGACACTTGTGATTCTTGCTACACTGTTTGTACCTGTACAAGGCTTTTATGGACAAGGCATCCCTCGTGCTTCAGGCGCTCATGGTGGCAGGTTGCATATGGGGGTTTGTTTGGTGTGAGAAGGTACATAGTCGATGAATTTCTGTTCTAGAGGGATGGTGCAGCTTCAGCATACAACAGATGTGTTACAAGTCCATACATCCTTCCTACTGAAAGTTGTAGGAGCTTGTATGGTGTGCACGTGCAAGAAAAGCTATGTGAGGGCAGCACGCGACTTCCTCGATTTTGTCTGCCATGCATCCCTCCTCCAGGCTAGGGTATGTCACTTGCATGGGGGGGGGCAGGTTTACAACTTGATGACTGAGGAGCTAGAGACATTTGCTGCAACTTTCCTCTAAAGATGGATTTTGCCTAACGACGTGGTTGTTGTTCACCTGCAGTTTTTGTGGACGTTGTGTTTGGTCAGTGGTGTTATCTTGTAAGCCTAGTATTGGCCTGGGCCAGGGAAGGCAGGACACTGTTATCAGTGCATATCAGGGTTACAGCATTGTAAGTAGATGTAAAGGTATTTCTAGGATTTCCACCAATGTGTATGTCTGGGATGCAGGTTTCACAGTGGCCTGCTTCTGAATGTGCTGCTGTGTGTGTGTGTGTGGTTGCATCTTACATTGAGATAGGTGTGTGATGTTCTCAGTGGCCTTTGGTGACCTCAGTGTTTGGTTTGAGGTCATGTGCCAGTATTTTCCCAAAATTGCTTAGTTTAACTGTTTTATATGTATGTATATATCTGTACCCCCATTTGTGATATCAATAATGTCACAGTCATCATTGCTCGGCCATCTCAGAGCACACATGTGCACCAGGGTTCAATAGTCTCCTTCCTTTATTTTGATGTGTGCATGTCCAGTAAGGATTCGGGACAGGATGTGTGGGCGTGTGTGTGTTTCTGTGTATGTGCCTGTGTGTGTGTATCTGTGTGTGCACACATCCATGTATGTGTCATTTGTAGTTCATCATCAGTTGAAGAGGGAGTGGGGAGAGAAAATGGGAAACATCCTTTACAACGCAACTTTTACCACGCAGTGCTATTACAACGCAGGTTTTACAACGAAAACCATTACAACGCATTGCGCTGGGGGGCGCTCTAGGATAGGGAATAGATTTAATTTACTATCCAACACCTTCCCTTGTGTCTACGGGGACTGGAGTTGGAATAGTAAATTAAACTATTCACTATCCAGCACCCCAAAGCGCTATGCGTTGTAATGGTATGCGTAGTAAAACCTGCGTTGTAACAGCATGCGTGGTAAAAGCATGCGTTGTAACGTCATACATCCAGAGAAAATTGCCACCACCTCAGGGGTAAAGGGGTCAGCAAGTCCAAGTTCTCTGTAACTTCTAGAGAATTGCATTCAGGCTTCACATGGTGCTAGTGAGTGTGGTTCGGTATCCAGCCGACTGGTCCTCACAATGCTTTACCAACGTTTAGGACAAGAGAGTTGGGTGTATCGAGCCGAGAAAGCGAGGACAATGGGCCTAGATGTTAGGTGAAGCGCCTCAATAATGCCTTGGTGACAAGGTAGCATTACCCATTGTTGCAGGACTAATTGGAGAGAAAAAAGACACAAAGTCTGTTTCAACGTTGATGCTTAGTCAGCTCTATCTAGAAATTGTCAGTTCAGGAGCTAATACCTAGGCAGTTTGAAACAAAGCAGAGAAGATTGTTGTTCTTCTTTGGGAAAAATGCAGGAACCCTTAGCTGTGCAGAAATTTCAGATGTGTTTCTCCTATTAGGTCCCACTTACGAGTTACACAGTATTGACAGGGTGCAAACTCTGCATGCAAAATTTAAGTTACTGTGTACTAACATCACCCCACAGCAATGCAATTACAGCTTAAATGCCTTGGAAAGGGAAAACTGTGTGGGATTAGATTTACCAGTCAAAAATCCACAGAGCATGCCCAATACCATTGGTATTAGCGCATACATTTAGCCAGGGCTTTAAGTGGGATGAAAAAACTGGGGGTCTCTCAAAGGGGCATGGCAAATGTAATTAAGGGCATGGCTTAAAACACATCAGCTAAAAATCTGTGCATAGCATAGTGTGCCGCCCAACTTGTATTTAGCTGTTTGTGATTGCATCCAGATATATGATAACAACAAGTAACATCATACCTACAAGTCAGGACTATTGACTTTTTCAATGGTTGTTAGCTGCATAAGATAAACAAGCATTAAAAATGCAATAGGTCTCGCCTTTGATTAAGTTAAAGCCATTTGATTTGCTAATGGTATTGTATAGCAAAGCAAATGGCTTTAACTTAATCAAAGGCGAACCTATTGCCTTTTCAATGCTTGTTTTCTCGTGCAGTTTGTCTTCATTTTCACTTCGTCCCTCCGGTTTCTCGTTGGTCCTTGCGTCTAGATGCTCCTGTGATTGTATGCAAAAACGACAAGGGTTTTGGCGAAAGCGCAGCAAGGCCGCGCCAAAATCAGAATAAACCAAACAAATGCCAGCGCTGCACAATTATTGACCTCAGTACAAGCAAACAATGATTGAAACAATTGTCCGCAAGAAACCACTTTTTCCGATCTTACCAATTAAAAAAAAAAATGTTTTCATTCTTTTTTAGGTTTCGCCTATTATCATTCGCTTGCGAATGTAATAGGTGAAAATTCAAGTGCTCAATCGACTAGTCAAACCACTGCGGTTTTCTCACAGTGCATGTGAGTCACGTGACCACAAAAGCGGGTCACGTGACCACACAAGCACGCGCATCTCCCTAATTCGCCTAAAACACTTATCCTCCCCTCGCTCGCATTCCCGCCCCCCCACCAGGCTCTCCCGCCCCCATCCGGCTTCCCTCCACGCATCTCCCTAACCCGCCTGCCACACTTCTCCTCCCTCGCATTCCCGCCCCCCCACCAGGCTCTCCCGCCCCCATCCGGCTTCCCTCCGGCTCTTTCCAGCATTGCGAGGCCCTAATTAGAACAGTCCATTACTTCTCCGTCGTTCCATTCTCAGTCTTGTTATTAATCCTTGCCATAAACTAGAGCTGTAACTCCATTAACAGTAAAACGAACATTCACAAACAAAATAAAAAACAAGCATCCTCCTACGCAGTGAGAGCCCATGGGCACTGTCTGGCGACAGAGCAACAGGAGAGGCTGACTGCTTTCTGCAGAGACGAGCCAACTCTGGAGCAGAACTGCAGTGAAGCTTGTCTGCCTATGAAAAGTTGCCGGCCCAAAGCCCATCTAAAGAAACGAAACCAAGAGTGCTGATGTCAGCTCCTCTGCCTCGTAGGCTCACATGGAAAGCAGACTACGAAACGCAGTGCTCTCTCACCCGCAGCTGGGCAGCCAGTAAATTACAAGCAGGCAGTATGCAGATTTATTCTCCCGCCGTCTCTTCCTCCTCTCTCCCACTGTCTCTTCCTCCTTTCTCCCGCTGTCTCTTCCTCCTATCTCCCACTGCCTCTCCTGCTTCTGTCTCACCCCCCAGAATTCCCTGCGTTTCTTATTTTTCATAAACACCGGGTTGTCTCTTGCTCATGACTCTCACCTCGTTCCTCCCACGCGCCAGTGTTTCTCTTACGCTGCTATTTGCCTCACAATCTCACTTTCTCCCACTCACCTCTCGCCTGTCTTCACTATTTCCACCCCCACTCTCTGCCTCCTCTGCAGTTATCACTCCCACACCCATCTTTTCTTTCCCTCCGCCATTTACCTTCTGTGATTTTGTTCATCCTTTTACACAGAACGAGAGGGAAAGGGGACATGGCTCCTATTTGATCTGCGCCGCTTTTTATCACCCTCAAGACTCTCCTCCTACTCCCTGCTTTCACTCTGCTCTCGCGCATTCATTCCCTCTTTCATCTCGTCGCACTCCCCCTTCTAGTGATTTGCTTCGCACTGTCTTCCCGCGCTCTGCTCTGTCTTTCTGCGCTCTGCTCTGTCTTTCTCACCTCATACCTGCTGCGTTGTAATGTGTTTTTTGTTTGACTTGCAAAGCTCAGAGACTTGGTGGCTTCAAGGCGCCTGGGCGTCCCTTATTCGAATGAACGGGTCTGCTAGCAAACCTGCGGCCGGACGCCATTGCTGCCAGAACTTTCTTTACTATAGCTAAACCCGACTACAGGCCCAGATCTGAAAAATGTGTCCTTGTGACATGGAGTGACCCTGCTCGCCTCTAGGATGACTGGATATGTTACGTGCCCTGAAAAATATCCTCCCCACTCCAGATTAAAGTGGTGATAATGAGCCCTGCCATGGCACACCTGTGGCCCTTTTACCCAAGGAGTTTCTGCGATTTTTGGCTGAATGCAAATCATGTCCAATTTCCCCATGATATTTTGAGTGGGATGCTCTTGTCCCTGAATGGCCAGGCCCCATGAATCTGAAATGACAGTTAAAGCCAACAGGACTTTGTGTAATTACATCACAGACCCACATGGGGCCGCACCATGCCGCACCATGCTGCATACCAGGCTACTCCCACCCTCACATGGGACCTGCACCACTCCTACCTTTACTGCAGCTTTTTGTGTGTGTGACTGAAGGATAGGCTGGCATGGCCTGCTCTTTGCCTTGCGTATGCTTGTGTTGTTAGACATACAACCCCTCTTTCTCACACACACGCAGCATGAGGGAAACGGGTGTCACTACCTGTAATAGGTGTGTTGTGCCCGTGCTTAGTTGGGGGCATATCTTGCACTGCTGTTGTCAAAGTTGTATCACTTTGGAGAAGTGTGGCTCAGGGGTTAGAGGCGGCAGACCCGGAAGCTGAGATCGGCCCTGGACCAGGGTTCAATTCCCTGCCTTGGCGGGTCTTGGGCTAAAAATTCCACGGTCTCGATAATTCTCGCTCCGGTGCCTTCTTGACTCACGGGTTCACGCTCTGCGACTCTGGGCAATAGCTTGCTTAATCTCCACAACGGCCCCTCGCGGTGGGATGCCTGGCTTTCACCTTGTGGATACCCTGCCGGGGCCTCTCACAGGGGAATACCAGGACGGGTTCCCTAGGCAAGCGCCAGGATGCCCTTTGTGGTGACAGGTCGCGCTATATAAGTATACCTACATTTACACATTTACATTTACTTTGAAAGCGTGTCCCCTGCTGCCATGTCAACTTTTTCTTTGTATTTTTCCGAAGCTTGAGAAAACCTTTTCATAAAAAAAAGTGGGGTATAGTCACTGCTTCTGTTTTTTTAATTACCTTTGATATTTGTTTTTCATGTATGTCCTCTTCCCGCCGTCCCATCCTATTTTCTTCCTTTTTCACGTTTTGCTTACTTGCCCCCTTTTACTATTCTTTACACAGCCCCTCTCCCTCCTCAGTCAGTCTCCCTCCCTCTTCTCTAATTGCTGTGGAGATGAATAGTTTCTCTGTGAAGTCTCATGACTTTTCTCCATCCATCTCTCCCTGTCTGTCCATCCCTCTGTCCCTCCTTTCCCTCTAATTGCTGGAAAGATGAATGCCTAATCTGTGGGGTCCTCTGCCGCTCTGTCTCCCTGTCCCCCTCTCGGTTTGTGTCCCTTCTGATTAGACTGAAACAGCCGGGATATTCAGACTGTAGCTTTTAATTAAATGATAAGGCCCGCCAGCACCCTCCCACATCCACGATAAGCGGTGTCTTCATCTCTCACAGGGCCCCTCCGCTTCCTTTTCTATTTCTCTCCCTCTTTTTCCCTTTCATGTCCTTTATAATTATATTTTTTATCATCTCAATGGCAAAATAACCATGTTAACTCTTTAAAAAGCAAACACTTTCCAAACCCAAATAATACATTTCCCCGTGTTCTTTTTATTCCTCTGTTCCGCTTCCTTTCTGAATTATGAGATGTGTGTTAGAGAGGGAAGTGAGCACTTGTTTATATTCACCTATTGCACGCTCATGGCCACAGGTGAGACCTGGGCTACTTGCAATCTCCAGAATTGTCCACGTGTGTGTCTGGATAGGTGGTAATGAACTGAGGGCTTGTCAATCAAATCCTTCCAAGCTGGGAGAGTTCTTTGCAAAGACTGGATATGGGTGAGCAATACTTGTGTGAGATCTAGTTTTAATCTGTCGGGAGGATGCACACATTTTCTTTTAATGTTGCTAACTTGATACATTTCTTCTCGAAGGTCACTGTGGGGGCTATGATCACCAGAGTTTTGACCAGGTGACAATTTGTGATGTGCACCCCAGATGCCCTCCTTCTGCTTGATGGGGAAAGGAATGTTTTGATTAAACCCGGCCCTGCTCTTCTCATGACCATGTTGCCGGAGGTTTTTCAGCCAGGACAGCATGTAATGTGGGCAGAAAGCATTATGGTGGAGACCCATTTAACAAGCACTGAAGTTGCCAATGGGTTTCGCATTTGGAAAGTTGGAGCTATTGGTTTTGTAAATGACATTTTATATTTATATATCGTTATTGGCATTGTCAATAACAATATATAAATATAAAATGTCATTTACAAAACCAATAGCTCCAACTTTCCAAATGCGAAACCTATTGGCAACGCCAGTGCTTGTTATCTTCTTTTGATTGGAATTCATTTTCTGAAATGGTTTACATTCAAAAGCACCCTTTTATTTATTATCTTTTTTAGGAGCCCCTTTAGGTACTTCACTCACACTCACTCTCTAAAAGTACTACAAGCTAGTACTTTTAGAGAGTGAGTGTGACTGAAGTATCTAAAGGGGCTCCTAAAAAAGATAATAAATAAAAGGTTGCTTTTGAATGCAAAAAATTTCAAAAAATGAATTCCAATCAAAAGGAGATAAAAAAGAATGAAAATAAAAAAGTTTTTGAATTAGTAAGAAACGGAAAAAGTGGTTTCTTGCGGACAATAGTTTCAATCATTGTTTGCTTGTACTGAGGTCAATAATTGTGCAGCACTGACATTTGTTTTGTTTATCCTGTGAATGTATGAGTACTTTACGAGTAATAAAAATTATAATTAAAAATACTACTGCACGGAACTAATCAGACCCTCGAGGATTACGCGATTTCGCGGTTTGCCGGCAAATCGGCACTTTTGTAAAAATGCTGCGATCTTTACAAAAGTGCCTGCAAAATCCAGACAAAAGTGCCGGCTACCCGCTGTTTCCCCCACTCATCCTCCCACTCCTGGATAGTCCAAGGCAACTTTCTGAGCCCACTTCTGTATTTATTTGCGAATCATGGGTTCTGGAAAAAGAAAGAAAAATAACTCAACTCCATCTTCTAGGTACCAGGGAATATTGCATCAGTGATAAATTTTGATCTGAACTATTCCAGACTGGAAAGTGTTATAAATTATTTGTGTAAATCATCAATAGCTAGAGGTAATAAACTGGTGGATCAAATAGGAGGCAAAGAGGTCCTTTTGTGTATCATGTATTAGATTAAGAGATACCAAAGACTAGATATATTTCTCCAGGGGAAGTTAGCAAGATGTTATGGCTTTTTCTGAAATGACCACATAATGGGCTTTTTCTCTACATATACAGTATACAGTATTATTGGAGAGCATCATTTAGCTGTTTGTTTAATGATATTGCTTCCACTTAATGCTCTGTAGCATGTAAAACATTTAGCGCATTTCTCAAGTATAGCATTAATGTGTCGGTCTTCGTGCGGAGGTGGAAATTGTTACGTATGGTTCTCAAAGCAAGCCCTCAGTGGCGGCTCGCATAGGGCGTGCCTCGGATTGGGGGGCAGGCTGGCCAAATAAAAGGCCACAAAATTGCCGCTAAATTTCCATTTTTGTGCCGCTAAATTTGCTAATCCATGCCGCTATATCCTGGGGGTCTGACTAATACATCTTTTGAGGGAGCGTCTGAGCAGGCAAACTCAGCACAAAAGTTGTAGTTTGGTGACAGCTAATTCTTACTTGTTTTATAGATGATAAATCAGTATAAAACTTCAAGAACCCGAGGTTCTGTACCATGGGTAAAACAATGCATTATGATAGCCAGAGCACCACCTCTTTAACTCCATGGTAAGAAAAACTGCCCATTATAGATGCCAGAAATCTGCATAAGTAAACCTAGAATTGAAATACATGAAGCAAGGCCTCTTCTACTGTAAACCCAGGGAACGTACAACAAATCCCTACATACAAATCCAGGGAATGAAAAATAATCCCTTTCAGAAGACAAAACTCTTGTCTTGTAAACAGAGGGAATGTACAAGAATGTATATAGAAATAGAAACACTTAAAGGAAATGTGTCCCTACTGAAGAAACAACTCTCCCCATGTAAGCACTTTCGAATATACACTGGAACGTATAGAAAAGGTAAGAGAATGTAATATAGCCCCATACAGATGAGAGAACTCTCCCGTGGAAGGAAAGGAAATGTCCAACAGGCTTCTACAGAAAAGCCCAGGGCATGGACAAGAGACCCACATTGAAGAGAGAACTCTCCCCGAGAAAGCCCAGTAAATGGCCAACAAACCTTATAGAAAAAGCCAGAGAATTCAAAAGCGTTCCTATTAATGACGCAACTCTTCCCATGAAAGCGAATGGAATGTACAACACACCCCTTATAAAGGCCCAGACCATGTAGCAGGCACATATAGAAAACAGAATCTACCCATGTAATTCAAGGGAACTTTAAACAGTCTCCTATGAAGCTAGGCTCTTACTATGTAAGCCTAAGGAGGAGGTACAAT
Source organism: Lissotriton vulgaris (assembly GCF_964263255.1). NCBI lineage: Eukaryota > Metazoa > Chordata > Amphibia > Caudata > Salamandridae > Lissotriton > Lissotriton vulgaris. The sequence continues at coordinate 929,218,029 of NC_141685.1, read as the reverse complement.
AGTCCCTATAGAAGGCAGAGCACTACTCATTTAAAACCAATGAATGTCCAAGGTTATCCTACAGTAGACAGGGCTCATCCTATTTTCAGCCAGGAAATATACTGTACACATTCCCAGCGAGAAGACAGGGCTGTTTCCATCTAAACCAAGGGATGTGTCCTCTAGGGAAGACAGATTCACTCTAATGGGATCTGGAGAATGCACAGCGTCTGAATGTTACAACCAAAACCAAGGGGTTACAAAAATAAAATAAAAAACAATAATAAATGGCTAGTAAACGGGAAAAAGGATGGACTGAACTAGAGAAAGGGTACGTTGTCAGTGCCCTGAGCAGGATGCCTTTTGTGGGATTGAGGCAGACAACGCCAGGGCTGCGGGTGCTGAGAGCTGAGGGCATGCTGTGGTCCGGCGTAACGAAAAGTGAGGGGGCCTCCCTGCACAGTACTTAGGGGGCCCCCTCCGGGCTCAATCAGGAGCTCTCCAGGCCAGAGTTTAGTGCCGAGGGGGCCCCTTGGAGCTAGGGCCCCCCCTGCACCACGTGGGCTGCGGGGGCCTGTGTTACGCCCTGAGCGGCAGAGATGCTCAATGTGCAGTAGAGGGCACCACTGAGATGGCAAACCAGCCTCTCATACAGGTTGGGTCAGGCTGTATGTTGCAAAAGATTCTCCACCTTCAGTAAATGTTCGAAAATGAGGAAATGACAGAACCCGCCCCCGCTGAACACATTCAAGACCAGGGGCAGCCCATGCACCCAGAATCTCCGCACTTTCCCTTGTTCTTACCCACTCTATTCTACTTCATTTCTCTGCTTCACTCTCTATTTGTCTCATCCATTTTGCATCCCTTTCTCTTTCATTACCTCAAGTCCTAAAACAAGCATTTACAATGCAATGGTCTCGGCATTATTAAAGGTAGAGCTATTGGCATTGCTCATGACATTTTTTTTTAACTCATGAATAAATGGCATTGTCATTTACATTGCCAATAGCTTAATCGTTAAATAAATGGCATTGTCATTTACAATGCCAATAGCTTAATCGCTCGCAAATGCATGACCTATTGCATTTACACCCACACAGAGCCACACACACTAAGCCACCCACACACACACACAGAGCCACACACACACACAGAGCCACACACACACAGAGCCACACACACACAGACAGAGCCACACACACACACAGCTGCACACACACACACACAGACAGAGCCACACACACACAGACAGAGCCACGCACACACACACACACAGACAGAGCCACACACACACACACAGACAGAGCCACGCACACACACACGCAGACAGAGCCACACACACACACACACAGACAGAGCCACGCACACACACAGACAGCGCTGTTCCATTGTGTAACTCCCATGCACTGCGAAGTATGTAAACGTTTAAGAGGGAATGTTGAGATAGAAAATCACCTCATGATATCCAAGCATCAAGTTGCAAAGGGTTGGACAATAGCCTGGGGCATAAGAAGGAATCTAAAGTAGGCAACCTCGGTAATGGACAACCCCAGCTTCAGACTTCTAGAACTCTGCACCCAGCTCTTTTGATTTATTTTACAAATTAATCATCGGTTGTTCGTGTAAAGACAAGTGACGAGGCCAGACCGTGCAACATTTCATTTGTGACACATACCGCGCAGAGGAGAGGGCACCTTTGGACGGCTTCCCACAAATCTACCCCGCCCACCGTTTGCGAGTCTGAATACACTGTATCCCGTGCGGACAGCCTCTCTGCGCGAGCAATAATAATGCAGCTCTACTATGTGCACTAAAGCTGTGTATTCACTTTTGAAATAACAACCACACATCTGGACTCTTCTGCGTTGTGTAGGGAGCTCGGGACTGACACGCAATCACTGAGTCAATTTTGAACTGCAAATGCATTGGTTTGTTAGATACGTTTTGAGGGTCGCAGTTCAAAACGGGCAATTATTTGCATATAACGTGAATAAAAGGGGTTACAGAGCGAGGGTGTGAATTTCGAATATAAAGATCGTGTTCATGGCCCTACCCTGAACTCTTAGTGTAAGACTTAATGGCCCCTGCGGTTTTGGCTTCCAGGAACCATCAGTGAAGGACAGGAGATCTAGGAGTGGGCGTTCATTTAAAGCATGAGCCAGGCTCGAGGCTGAAGACTCGCTCTGATTCGGCTGGAGGTCCTGTTGGAACCTCGAACCCATAACGAGCCGAGCTTTTCATGTGCCTTCTGCCTGCCACCCTCACGCTAGCCTCATTCGTCAAGAGGTAGAAACAAAGCATTAAAATTTGAGGTAAAAGGGACAGACAAAAAGATACCCATTTTTTGGCCAATTTGTACTAAGTGCAACTAGAAAACCTGGATTACTCGTGGTTTCCCTGCTTAACTATATTGTGTGATCTTAAGCAAATATTTTACTTTACCAATCCTCCTTTATCTTCACTATAGCATATACACACACAATCAAATACCTTAGCTCAGAACACCAGCTCTACAAATCATATTGTGTTTGACTTAATAGGTTATTATATATAAGAATCTGGGCCACGTACAGGGTTCACATGACAACTGTCTTGCCTCATATTTCGCTAGTGGCACAGTCAAGGGGGGGGGGGGGGGCAAAAATGGTTCTAAGTTTATGCTTAAAGACTATTATTGACCAGATTCCACATCCTAATATAAATTCACTTTTTTTGCATTGTCCCTTGGCTCGGCCCGCCCTATTTCTTTGTTAGCTCGCCAACCTCTAAGCAGATGGCCCTCCCCATAAAGAGATGACTTAGTCAGTGACGCTGCAGGTGAAGCAAGAGCCCTTTCACTAAAAACTCCAAATGCTTTTCGGTTTCCAAAGTTCAGTAGCAGTCAATTAAAGGCAATACCAGCATCGCTGAGAGAGTGGATGAGACAGTAATGTTGTCTGATTAACCTCCACAGCCAACTACCAGCCGTCAACATACCACCCCTCAAAGTACCTTCTACAAACCATGCACCTTCAAGGTGTGTATTGCCAATGGACCATTGACCAATGTTTTCACTAACTCACCCTCAGCTGACAAAATCCACTGTCAATATACTTTAACAACGTGCCCCTACCAGTGACACAAAGGTATCTCCGGCCAAAATAATACCCACTAACAAACATAACATCAAACCTCTAACACAGCCTCCAGGGATGTTCTTCACCTTACAGCCATGATCAAGGCACCCACAGGCAGTGCACTGATCAACTACATCATCATACTTTTCACCAACATAACCTTTGCAACATGCCCTACGCAAGCATACCAACCCCCACTGCACCCTTAGAAACTCTGTCTTCTGCTACCGTAATCAATGCCAATGACTGACAGCGTAACCTCCACTGGAGAACTCCCCTTCATCAAAATGCCCTAGAGCATCATACCTTGAGACAACACAACCTCTGACCACAAAATCTCCACCAATACACCTGCCACTCAACATGTAACACCAATGCACCCTTCACCATCATAGCATATCTGTCCCTAAGGAACCCCTCACCAAGATAATCTTCATTAGTGACCCCAGCCTCCCATGCACCCACTGTCAATCTACCAATATATTACAGCCAATTTACCTTACACTGTGCCCTGTGTTTTTGAATCCAGTCAGTGATCCCTTACCAAATATACTCTGCATTAATTTACCCTCTAAAGCTCTTGTCAGGTTATATGTACCTTATCCAGACAGAGGTATGTAGGCCAAGCTATCTTCCTGCATACCTCTGCAGCAGAAAATGTATCTGCGGCCTACTTACCCCCATTCATTAAACCCAATAAAGCCTGCTGTCCGCACACCTTTCTACCAACATCAACCTAACATAGCACCTGCCATTTGCCATCATATCACTCACCACAGCAAGTACTACCAGCCTAGCCTTCAAAGGAATGAGCAGCAACATATCTGCAACCAACAGGGACACGAAAATACAACTCAATAGAGCGAGTAAAACCCGCCACAGTCAAGTGCCAATGTTTGTCTACCACCCCCAGGCTGGCAACAGTCATGCCTTCCAAAAGCAGGGCATGTTCAGTGTCCTTGACGGTTTAAAAACATTTTGCCTAATCTCAAATCTCTCACTGGGCTGGAAAGGGCAGGCTCAGCTGTACCACAGACATTCATGGAGCAGAAACAGTGCTTGAAACAGAATGTGTTCAGAAAAAAAACAGGGGGCTCCGTTTCGTTTAACCTCTTGGGTGCTAGGCGTTTTCCCCCTCCTGTGCTGGGAATTACCATTTTGCTGTTTCCATGACGAGCTCAGCTCGTCATCAGCACACGACACCCGTGGGTGATGACGAGCTGAGCTCGTCATCAGCATCGAAAGGGTTAAAGTCAAATGTGGTGTGTGCTAGTATTTCTACAACGTGAATGCCTCTAGGGTCCGGGACAAGGTAGAGCCGTAGAGACACATACGGGGACACAGGAAGCACACCACAATGTATTGCGAGCTTCCCTCTCTCAAAGGCGTCATTTACTGCTCACTAGTTATGGACGTGCAGTGCAGCCTCAGGGGTTGCCTCCAAATTAGACAAACAAAGCAGATCCTTTGAGAAGGTAAGATGTGCGCGATGGAAAGACGTTGTGGAGAGAGTATTCTAATGGGAAGCTACAGTAAAAAGAAATAAAATAAAACTAAATAGCCATGAACATTTGAAAGGCAAGGAGCAGCTTTACACCGAGATAGTGCTGCCAAAAAGTCAAACAGCTCCAGGTTTTGATTCCTCTGATTTGCGCTCGCTATTAGTGGCGAAAACAGAAAGGGAAATCACTGAATTGTAGCTGGTCTCGGTTGCGGTCTGCTTCGGGGCGATCCTCTGCCCCCAGCTTCTCCCTCTTGTTGCGGCTCTCAGGATGACGCTCCTGCCCCTCGCAACGGCGCCCAGTCACAGCGCAGCCTTTCACTGACGAGCAGGGAAACCTTAAAGCGCAGGGCCAATCCCAGCTCGGGGAAAGAACATGAAGGGTTAATATGTCCCCTGAAAAGCACATCATGTGACATGCAGATGACAGATTTTTCTTTTATGTAGATGGGTAAGTGGGTTACTGCTTTAAACACATAGATACCTTAGTTACTTGCAGTTCATAAATTTGAATCCTTCTAATAGAGCAAGCTATGAAGGAAATGTGACTCTGACACCTTGTATCCCTCAAGCATGCCTCTATTAAGTAGCTGTGAAGCAATAGCAATAACAAGCTGTCAGCCTTTGTTTCCCCTTCAGTGCATTTGCAGCTAGGTGTGAGGTTCCAGATCAGGGCTGGACTGGGAACCAAAACCGGCCCTGGCAAAGTGCTTGGTCGCTCCTCCCTCCCCACCTCCCCCCCCCCATTCCGGGGGAGGGTTGTGGGTGCCGTGAAACTCTTTGCCAGGTCCAGTTTTCGGCCGATTTTGTTACAAGGCCGATTTTGCAGCTATGTAACAAAAACGGCACCCAAGGGCCCCAAACCGGCCCCCACCCATGCGACGCACCGGGGGATTGCCCGGTGCCCACTACGGCCAGTCCGGCCCTATTCGAGATAGCTTCCAGCAAGGATACTCAATCAAAAGGAGGCCTGATGTCCCCTTAGCTTCAGCTGGAGTTTAAAATAACAAATTCCCTGTCTGCCTGTGCATTTCTGCTCCGACTGAAAGCAGACAACGTGCAGGCGTTGCTAAAAGTGTCCAGGTGTTAGAAAATTACACCAGGATTTGTTCCGCCTATTTCTGTGGGGCCCAACTTCTTGGCAAGAGAGACAACGTCCACCATTAGAAAATAGGGGGTAGGTGCTGTCTACCCGAACATCTACTGTCTATTGATTGATACGTTTGTCATTGACCCCTCCCTCTTCTTGTGTTTTGATGTCTGTGCCTGTGTCTGTCTCTGCCCACTTCTCCCCCTCACCCCCCCGCACTCACCCTACCTGCCTTTATCTCGCCTGTGGATTTAATAGCGTGAAGCCCATTAGGGTGCATCTATCAACCTGCCCAATGCGCTGTCAGTTTGCAATATGTAGAGATCATATGTGCTGTTCGAGAAACCTCCGCCCATCAGTGTATCTGTCGCTTGACCCGTTCATGCATGCCAACATTTAGAAACACCTAAGAGGGAAGTTTAGAAAAATAAATAGGGCTAATTCTAAGCTTAAGTTGAAGCATTTTTTCTCTTTTAAAAATCGTGACCCCAGCCTATATGTACACACACACACACACCCACACACACACACACACGCGCGTAGCTTGGTCAGTAAGATTGGGCGTGCGTGAGCTTCAGATTTCCCAACAACCAGGCTGGCATATGAGGTTTCAATACACTAAACGACAAGCAGGGTGCATTCCATGGGCCTAAGGAGCAGTGGGAAGGAAGAGGAATGTGGATTGGTAGGAGTACTAAGAGGGAAAACACAATATTTTGTAAAATAACCAATATTTTTGAGGACTTTCAAAACGGAGTGGGTGTGTGCGTTTTTCTCTGTGCATATGTAAAGAGTCCTGCTGAAATCCGACTGACATCTCACAATCCCTGACTGAAAGCACCTGTGTGAGAAGTTGGCCTGATATATGATGCTCACTAGTTCTAGTGATCACCTTGTATCAGTCCAAACAACCCTTATGGTGATTGGTTGTAAGTCAACCTTATAGACCAGCTATCCTAATGGTAGCATGGACAAAGCAGTCTTTAGGCTAAACTCTTTTGGCATGTGAAGATAGCTGTTTTACCACATATAACCCCTTGAATACCAAGTGAAAGGACACCACACAGGTTGGTATGAAAATAAACCAGTATTTATTAACTAACATACACCTCTGAACTCTTTATGAGGTCAGAGGGCTAAGCACATGACAAACTCTTAGGAAAAATACGTTTAAGTTGCACAATTTACAATGGTGCCATAGGAGCACGACAAACCATATACTAAGTAAGTGGAATGTGAAAGTCAATCAAAGGAATGGAGCTGTCCAGAGGCTGTAGGATCGCTGGGACCACGCTATACTAACTTGAGGTAAGTAATAGGAGGCCCACGGAACGCGTGTGCAGAGTGTGAACTCACACGCGAGATGCGTACAAACGTCTATGGACAGTACAGTTTAAAGAAAAGGTGAGTACGGACATCCCTGAATAGATAGGACAAAAACGACAATGGAACTGGACACTAGGAGAGTCAAGCTACCCTTGAGCACCGAAATGCTCGTGTTACCTCACCCACAGGCTGCGGGTGCATAGGTGCCAAGTCGTGTCGGGTTCCGGCGTTGAAGCCTATGGAGCCTGGAGGAAAAGATGCTGCAGGCGGTCAGGAGGAAGATGTCTGGTGTGATCCAAGGGTGGATCAGTGAAGAGTAGAACCTGAAAGCAGAGGGGACAATGTTCAAAGTCACTAGCCAGTGACTGGAGTGGAACCAGGAGTGGAACCAGATGTCGTCGTCGCGATCAGGTGAAGGTGGACGCTTGTCTCTGCAGCCACGTGGACCAGGTGGTGTCTTCGACGACCAGGAGTGAGGCACGAGCTGTCCTACGATGGCTCTCGCTGTCGGCGGTGTCGTCTCCGGATTCGGGTTCAACAGGCCTTGGCAAAGGCAACCCACGCGGTGAGTGGAAACGGCGTCTGGAGTGGACCAGGAGGGTCCGGGGTGCTGCTCTTTTGGAAGGGAGCAAGGGCCAGTCTGGAGCAACCAGACCAGCAGCAAAGTTGTCGGAGTTCGTCGTCTAGGAGGTCACCAGCCAGCCGGCAAGTGACCAGACAACGCGTCGAGCAGCAAACAGACAGAAGGGCCCCAGGCAGATCTCGTGGATGCTGGAGGGCTGATCTTCGATGCAGGAGCTGCTCGGGTCGGGGCTTCTCAGTCCCCAAAGCACTTGGATGAGGAGGCCTCGGAAGTCGTGCTGGAGCGAAGTGCTGCATCTTTCAAGATGGCCGGTCCCACGTGTCTCATCGCACCCACTGGTCTCAGCTGTGCTGCAGATGTGGGTAGAGGTCGGAGAGGTCTGGGAATCCGGGTCTCGTCGGGCTCTGAAGTCTGGATCCTTGCAGGAAGATGACAAAGGGAAGCCGCTGTACGCTGATGGTGCCTGCTGCTGCAGGGTGGACACTCCTTGCCCACAAGGGAGATTCTTCAGTCTTCTGATGTTCAGGAGGGCGAAGGTCAAGAGTTCTTCGTGGAAGTTGTCAAGATTAATCTAATTTGGAATGGGACCAGCTCCTACCTTTATTCAGCTAAAGGGGGCTGCACTACGACTAGGTCCCTCCTCTGGGTGGGACCAGGAAGGGTGTGGTTATACCCCCTTTCCTTTGTCTGGTCTTGCGCCAGCTCTGGGGCTGGAGTGCCCCAGGAACTGGTTCTGACCGGTGTATGCACAGGACACCTGGTGTGCCCCAGGCATGTCTCATTCCTTTCAGCCCTGGCCTACCTAATACACAAAATCCTGTCTGGGGTGGTGCTAGCACCTCCCAAGGCAGGAAACCTTTTGTCCCAGCCTCCCTCGCTGGAAGGACTCCCAGCAGCAGGAGGTCAGACTTGTGTCTGGGGTGGCAGCATCCATTTTGTGATGCTGAGGCTCGAGTTAACTTTAACCGGGGTTCACAGTTACATACATGTTGTGTCCCTCTAGAAGTATGGAATGCTACCCCCGTCGCCAGAATTGGCGAGGGGGTAGTATTCCAATTCGTATGACACCTTACTCGACATGTTTTGATAATGCTATACCAAAGTTAGCTTTTGACCGCGAGGTTCATAATGCACTTAAGAGTATATGGTATAGCGTTATCATGGAACAGCTATTAGGACTTGGTTCCGCAATCTGCAAACCAGCTCAGCTCATGCTAGAGCACCATCTCACATAATTCCAAGCACTCTGCCTTCAGGATTGATAAGGCCTGCCATAGGAGTGACTGATAGGAGGATATGTGTCCATTTTAGGGTTAGATATAGGGATACTATATCTAAAGCAAAGGGTGATTACACCACCTTGCCCCAGCTGATTGATCAGCCAGTTGTGTCAGATTTGGATGGCCAGCCAGGGGTGGCATAACACATGCTGCAGCCCCTGGTAGGCCCTGAGTGCACCTATGCCCTGGGTACCTAAGGTACACTGTACAGGGGCTGATAAGGTGACTCAGTATCCAATTAGATATGTACCTAAGGTACATGGAGTCCATTTTACAGAGAGAGCAGGAAGCCTGGGGTCCTGAATAGCAGGTACCCAGGCCAACTAAGTCGAAAACCAGCAAAACACCAGGCAAAAAGTTGGGGGTAACCATAGTCAGATATCCACCTTCCTACAACCTGTACCCTATGTACCCTACTATTTATCAGAAAACACAATTATTACCCTCCCCAAGCCACACACACACACACATATATATATATATATATATATATACATATATATATATATATATATATACACATATATATGTGTGTATATATGTGTGTGTGTGTGTGTGTGTGTATATATATATATAGAGAGAGAGAAGAGAGAGAGATGAGATATGGATTATCTTCACAAACTCTCGATATCAGTACTGCTGACGCGAGTCTCGGACATTCAAGCTTTCCCTTCAGCATGCCTGCAGACTCAGCTCAACCCCATTGCTTTACTTTGAGTGGCAACAATTGTTTTTGCTAATCAGACGTTTATCAATGTAAGCATACACACAGGATACATAACAGGAAACTGTGTATTTATGTCGCTATAATGCATCATTCGAGTGGGACCAGTGACCGATAACCCGCGGAGCAGAGAGTTAGGCGCTTTGCACTTTGCCCTGACACCCTGACCCCACCCACAGTGGCTAGTGATACCCACAGCCCAGCCAGCTGCCCCTCTCTGCTGACCTATAAATAGACATTTTTAGGTCTCGTAGAGAGACCTATTGCGGTGAAACCAAAAAGTTTAACTAAAGCGGATTTCCACAAGTGCATGAGTTCTCGTGACCGCGCTTTTATCCGAGCCGCCTGCCTCCGAGAGCTTCAAATTAAAGCCATCTGTTGCTGTTGCTTCCCCAGCGCACTCGGCCTCACTTCTCCTCCCCCTAATTAACACACACTTCTTTCACGGCCGCAAGGCCGTGCTTCAAAGAGATCCGCTCCCCCTGTAATGTGCAGGAATTAGTGATTTTCCATGTATCTGTGAAAACGTACTTCAAAGCGATCCGCTCCGCCCCCTGCTGCATTCACTTTCCCTCCACGTTCCCTCTTCTTCCTTCCTCTCCCCGTCTCCCTGGTGACACCTCTTTGCCCACTTCTTGTTTTTTAACTTGTTTATTCATGGCTTGCGCCGGCCGTAATTTCACTTTTTTTATTCATGGCTTGCAGCATAGGTTTATATGAAACAAATACTGTGCTTGCCTCACTCGTATTAACATCAGAGCCCTTCGTGAGTGCTCCCATTGGATTTTATTCATGGCTTGCGCTGGCCATAATTTCACTTTTTTTATTTATGGCTTGCGCCGACCGTAATTTCACTTTTTTTTTATTCATGGCTTGCATACTCAGGATTGCTGTGTTTGATGCATCCACTTTTGCTGTACTTTTTGTTCTTTGCTCTTGTTGGAAAGATGGCGTTGCCAGGGTCTCTGAGCCGCGTCTCTTCCTGCACTTATTCGCTGCCGGCCATTATCCTGCTGCTGACTCTGTGCGCGCTGGGGGCCGAGGGCTTCATTTTCCCACAGCAGCCCACGAGAGTACCTCCCCCCACCTCACCCCCACCCTTTGCCAGTCTCCCTGGATGTCAATGTCATTACTGGCACCGGAGTCATCCCCATCACTGCCAGCAGCATCGCAGCCAGCGCTGCAAGCGTCGCTCCCACTACTCTTGCTGCCAAAAGCACCGCTGCCCGTACTGCTGTCCGTACCATCTTTCTCAGCAGTACTGCTGCCACCGCTACTACTATAACGCTGACAAAAGCGTCACTGCCCGTACCACTGCACTTACGATCTCTCTCAGCAGTACTGCTGCCACCATCACGGCTACTACTGTCAATGCCAAAAGCATCACTGCCCGTACCACTGCCCTTACTAGCAGTACCACTACCATGCAAGCATCGGTACTACCACTATCGGTACCAACGGCGTCACCTCGAGTACCACTGAATTTATGATGTCTCACAGAAGTATTATCAGTACCACAACTACTGCCCCCAGCATGCACGCCTCACTGGCAGCACTGCTGCCCTTGCCATCTTCCTCAGCAGTGCGACTGCCACCTGCACCAGCATGCACGTACCTCTGCTGGTACTACCACTGCCAAACATGTCACTGCCTTTACCACTGCCCTAATGCTTTCTCTCAGAAGTACCACTGCCGGCAGTGCACGCTTCTCTTCTACTGCTGCCAACTCTGTCACTGCCAGTAACACTATTCCGGTCATCTCTCTCAGCAGCATTACCGGTACCACTACTATCAGAGGAGCCAGCATGCTTGCATTCAGGCCAGTACCACTGCCTCTCTGGAGTATTTTCTGTGCTGCTGACTCCAGCGTGCAATCGTCACTGTTACTGTCGGTGCCGAAAGCCTCACTGCCGGTAGCACTGCCCTCCAGATATGTCTCTGCAGTATTATCAGTATTTATTCCACAGCGTCGCTGCCAGTACCACTGCTCTTCAGACGCCTCTCAGCAGTATTATCGGTGCCACAACCACCAGCATGCAAGCCTCACTGCCAGTACCACTGCCCTTCAGATACCTCTCAGCAGTATTATGGGTATCCCTGCCACCGGCATGCAAGCCTCACTGCCAGTACATCTGCCCTTTAGATACCTCTTAGCAGGATTATCCGTATGTATTTCACAGCATCACTGCCCTTATCATATTTACCATCAGCGGCATCGTTGTCAGTGCCACCAGCACCCCTACCGCCAGCCTTACTGCCTATATCATCAGCAGTGCTGCCACCATCCATACCTCCAGTACCCTAGCATCTTTGCCAGCAGTACTAGCTATACCATAAACAGTGCTACCAGGATCAACAGTGTTGGAGCAAGCATCCGTGGTAGCTTCGCCAGCAGCAGCGCCGGTGCCGTCAGCATTGCTGCCACCAGCATCACAGCCAGTGCTCCCAGCACTCACTGGCATAACTGCCACCACCCTCCGGTGTTATCACCGTTCCCTCCAGCATCACTTCATGTGTCTTTACCATCAGTGTTAACACCTGCACTGCCTTCCTGGATACCGAAAGCATCAAGTAGACACCTCACTGAAAAGGGTCTCACTGCCAGTTCTGTGCCCACTGCCATTACTGCTGCATAAAATGTCACAGCATCTCTGCCAGTGCTGCTGATGAATCAAGCAGCAAGCCTCGTTGCCACCATCATGCTAGCTGGAGCAGTGCTTTCTTCACCCAGTGCCTCAGCCACCACGGACACTTCGATCATTGGCTAGGGCTACCGACGTCATTGCCACCGTCAGCACTGGCAGCATTGGCATCTAGATAAAACTGAGGCCTTCTCCATCATTAATGCCAGGTCACCATCAACTGCTCTGCTGGTGACATTGACCACACCTCTGTTAGGCTCATGCACAATCTCACTGACCTAAGCACAAATGTCAGTGCCACCATAATCAGTTGTAACAACATAATTATTCATGCCACAAGAGCAATGTTTTCAGTGGTCTCATCTTCACTGAAAAAACGACCATTTCAGCGCCATCACGAAAATCACTTTCACACAGGCCAGCGCTGATGTCCATATCATCTCCACACAGTAAACTTGGTACGATTGACAACCCAGTGGCGATAGATCCCATCCATCAACTGGGTACCAATCCATGATCACCGCTGTAACTCATGATGTGCAACAGCACCTGCCATTGAAAATCATGATAGGCAACAGCACCTACCATTGACACTTGTGATGGTCAACAGCACCCGTCATTGACACTAGTGATAGGCAACAGCACCTACCATTGCCACTCATGATAGGCAACAGCACCTCCCATTGTCACTCATGATAGGCAACAGCACCTCCCATTTAAACTCTTGATAGGCAACAGCACCTGCCACTGACACTCGTGATGGTCAACAGCACCCGTCATTGACACTAGTGATAGGCAAAAGCACCTACCATTGACACTCATGATATGCAACTGAACATAATCTTCACAAAAGTTATTTACAAAAGTTTAAGCTATTGCCATTATAAATTACAATCACTTTTATTCAAGTATTAATTATTTTAAACAATTAAAAGCCATTTTTATTTGTAATATCAATTCATCTAAGTCACGTAAATACAAAACATGTTGCATTACAAATGCTATAGGTGTCGCATTTGCGAAAGTTATAACTATTGGCATTGTAAATGACAAAGCTATTAATTTAGCTATTTTCAAAACCAACACATAAATAAAAAAAATTGTCATTCACAAGACCAATAGCTCAAACTTTCATAATGCGAGACCTATTGCATTGCAAATGCTTGTTACATATTCCCTTGCTTCTCCTTCAGACTTCATGGAGGGAAGCTTCATGTACAGAAAAGCCCCATGACTTACCTGTTGGCCAGAGGGTACCGACGCAGCAACCAAGGAACAGGTAACAAAGCGTACGTTCCCAAGCCCGGGCCATGCTGAAACCGATAAATGTGTATTTAAAAGATAAGAGAGAGACAGTCTTCAGCTGCTCCGACAAGGGTCTCCTCCTGGCGTGCGGTTGTCTCGGGGTCTCGCCTCAGTATCCGAGCAGACGGACTTGTGAGCCCGGAGCTCCCTTCGGCGCCTGCCTCGGCGCGGCCCTCCTTCCCTCCCCCGGATTTCCTCACCCCCGCCCCTCGCGCTCACTTTTCAGGGCGAGGGGGCTTCCACGCTGGGGCTTTTCCTTGTCGATGAACCTAGGCTGGGGTGGGAATCTCCCAGCGCCGGGCATGTGTCACCGACGGCTTCTGAGCACGGGGGGGGGGGGGGGGGGGGGCTTATAGTAAAGCGAATGTACTCGTAAATATTACAAGTAGCGTGGAAAGAGCGAGCCCGCTTTGTAACCGATCATGTGCTCAAACCTCGCTCACCGTCATTGTCCCCCCAGGGTCCGCGCGCTGTCTTCAAAGTTCAGAACTGACAGGAGGTGTCACGCACCGCTCTTTACCAATCCAATTCGATGAATTCACCCCATTCAAAACAATAGATAGGGTACATAAATGCATGAGATCTCACAAGCACACCTGTAACACACACCGCAGGTGATGAGCAGGGAAGGAATGCTCTTTGTAGTAGTCTGCAGTGCTTGCCTCTCCCCCTGTGTACCGGAATAGCGTGCAACTCGCCGCCAAGCACTTCAGATCCTGTCAGGGGTCATAAGTGCTATGTAAATACAATGCGCCATTACAATAGAAGTGCGTGTGACCTACGCCTCACTCTGTTCGCGTCTCAAGCTCCTCACATGGCCTTGTTCCTCAAACTCCTCACACACTGTCCTTGTTCCTCAAGCGACCCACCCTGTCCTTCTTTCCCAGGCTCCTCACACGGTGTAAACACGTGGCAGAGTTCCTCACACTGTCCTTGTTCGCTGACCTTTCACAGCGTCTTGCCCAAGACTCTTCACATTGTTCTCATTCCCAAACTGCTTGCTTGGTCCTTGTTCACCAAGTTCCTCACACTTTCCTTGTGCTCCAAGCTCCTTGCACTATCCATGTTCCCAGACCCTTCCCATCGCCTGTCCTTTTGCTCTAGGCTGCAAACACTGTCCTTGTTCCCAGTGGTCTCTCAATTCACATGCGGTCTATGTGACAGAACTCCTAAACCTGTCCTTGTTCCTTAAGCTCCTCACACTGTCCTTGTTCCTTAAGGTCCTCACACTGTCGTTGATCCTTAAGCTCCTCACACTGTCCTTGTTCCTTAAGCTCCTCACACTGTCGTTGATCATTAAGCTCCTCACACTGTCGTTGATCCTTAAGCTCCTCACACTGTCCTTGTTCTCTGAACTCTTCACACTGTCCTTGTTCCTTAAGCTCCTCACACTGTCGTTGATCCTTAAGCTCCTCACACTGTCCTTGTTCTCTGAACTCTTCACACTGACCAGTCCGGGGCCCGATTTCGGCGCAGTATCCTCGTTCTCCAAGTTCCTATCAATTCCTACCCTGCCCATGTGCCAGAGCTCCGCACACGGTCCTTGCTCTCTAAGCTCTTCGTACTGCCCTTGGGCCCGAGTTCCTCACACTGTCCTCATTCTCCTCGCTCCTATCACTTCAGAACGTGACTATGCGCCCCAGCTTCTCACACTGTGTCTGTCCCATGAGCTCTTCACAGGCTGCATGTGTGACAATGACGTCATACTGTGCTGGTCCCCTAAGCTCCTCCCCACTGGCGTAGTTGGGGGGGGGGGGGGGGGGGCGGTCCGCCCCAGGCGGCACCATTCTTGAGGCGGCCGCGGGGCACTGGAGGCCAGAAAGGGAATTTCACCATGTCTAACAAGTCTGCTTTTGGGTTAGTGTAGCTTTGTATCAGCCACGGAGGACTGAACGATACTGCTGTTTAAAGAAATAGCAGGTTTTTAGTCATAACAATGTGGTCGTTTGTGAGGCAGAGACTAAAACGAGGTGTCATTTGGCTTTCATACAAGAAATATGGAAGTTATTGGTCTTTGGGTGATTATAAGATAAGGCTGGGGCGGGCCTGCGGATCCAGGTTGATTCAGGGGTCTCTCTCTTACACGCTGTCAGTGGCGGTTCGTCCATTGGGGGCGTTGGGGCGTTGCCCCACTAGCCATGGACGACCGTCACATCACTGTCTGACACTGTCTGCGCATACCAATAATTAAAATTACGAGCGCAGCCAGCAGTCATAATTTATTTTCGAAGAATCCGAGGGAGTGAGTCACTGTGGTGACCTCATGCGATCGCGGAAGGGTGGGGGGCGGGCCTGTGGCAGTGAGTGGCAGGCGGCTGGCAGTGGCAGATAGCGTAGCACAGCGTGGCAGGGTGGGCAGGCCAGCAGCAGTGTGTGCGCATTTAAGACAAGTCACTTTTTCGACTTGCCCACGCATGCGCACACACGTAGTAGCCCCTTCCCTCCTCCTCCTCCTCTAGCACGAACACAGGCAGAGACCCGGGGGAGCCGGGTCTCATAATGGGCATTATTAGCCCTGCTCTATAACCAATCCTGGTGCAGTGGCAATGTTATGCTGCACCAGGATTGGCTTAGTTACCACCGCGTGTGCCCTATTTGCAGTTAGTCACCTGTTGAGCGGCAAAAGAAAAGAGCGGGGAGATTAGAAGTTAGTTCCACCATTGTAGAGGCGACGTGGGACCTTAGGAGATGCCTGGCCTGGTAAGTTTTATTAATTAAATGAACCGGGCTAATTTAACCCCCCCCCCCCCCCCCCTCCCCGCACGTACCTCCAGGCTCCAAGTTATGCCGGCCGCGACTGGTTGGGGGCTCTGTAAATATACAAGTAAAGCATTAGCATAGATTCACGGGCACGCTGAATTGATACGAAAATGCTACTAAAAATAGGAAGCATTCCGAGTCCGACACTGAGAGAGAGGTGGGATTAATAGTATAATACGCGATGGCTTCCTGCAGGGGACGTTATTATTTGTCCCACGTGGGACGACTCATATTAACAACCGGAGATCTTCATACACTCATTATTGTCTCTGCTTTAATTTGGGCATGGCCATAGGCATTGGGTAGCTCAGCTGCTTGTTTTTCTCCGACGATGTAGACACTTTCTCTTCTACCCACTGAGAGCCACAGCAGATCATACTCTACGCTTATTAAAAAGCTGCTCGTCTGCTGTGAGAACTTGAAGATTAGATATCCCCTTTTTTCCTGTGGACTGGTGTGCCTGCATGGGAGGATGCGCGGTGAGGTCTGGCATCACTTAAGTGAGGAGTCAGTCACGTCGGAGTATTGGAAGGTTTCTTAAAATTCTGGCGCCTGCAGACAGTCGCCCCATTTACTAAAAGTTTGGAAAGTTTTGATCCCCGCCCTAGCCTAATTGGGTTTATATCGGCCCCAACTCTTGGCCAGCACAGCTCTGTTTAGTCTGTTGTGTTAGGTGGTGTGCGTTGCTAAAGTGCCATACAGCACCGAGAGTCCCCTGATAAGACTCCCCGCTCCCTCATTAGCGGCAGAAACTCTATTTGAAGCAGCGCAGGGAAGTGAATCAACCCATGACGGGGAGCGCTGGAGCAAAGAAGCCCCCATGTATCCACCCTGGGACCCAGGCCCGGTCCCCACGCCGGTCTGACAAGGGTTTTTTTTTGCGCATCTGCTCTTCACTGAGGACCCAGGCACCGCATAGATAAACTCGGGAATGCCCTGAAGGTGGGACCTGAGAGCAGACGGAAGAGGGCTGGGGTGGGCAGTGGCGGCTGGTGGAATTTGAAACTGGTAGGGCGTATGCAGAATGAATCAAGGTATGCGAGCGAGCCCGACGGTAATTACCTATACATGAATTTTCCATATTCCATTCATTACTGTTATCCCACCTTGGCACACCCATTACAGAACCAAGCGTGAACATACTTTTCATGACAGTGCCACACTTTAGATTACAGCGAGTGAACAGGAACACATCACACAAGCCGGACAATATATCACAACACAGCATACATTTTCCAACACCAGTGACACTGTGAAACACGAGCACAACATAGCTTACACACATCTAACCCATCAAACAAGCACGACTGTCAACACAATGTTCATGGCAACGATCTGCAAACAATAACAGTTAGGGTTGGGCGGTAGTCAGCCAGTGGCTTTAGGGCTGCGGAGAGTTTCTTAAGGAAGGGGGAGTATAAATGAAAACCTAGGCCTGGAAACCATCTCATCAAACTTAGCCATTTAGTAACCCTACAGAATGGCAGATATAAGGCATCCACTGTACATATATCCACATTTGAATTGATGAAGGATATGTGTGTAGTGCAGAATGCAGCAGCTCGTATGCAACTGGAATGTTTTTGGAGTCTGAACACGTGTTGCACATGTATCCATTCTGAACCTTGTCAGGGTATGGCATCCGGTGTATGAAACTACTCACCACCACTAATAATCTGTACAAACCACAGTGTCACAAGGCACACTCGTCCAATTCCCTCAGCGCCTAGATTTGCTTTTTTTTTTTTTTTTACTGTTTTCCTATCTCACATATGCAGTGCGGCGTACTCTTCTACAATTCTTTAAAAAGAAAAATAAGAAAAAAAGTGACTCAATCTGTAGTGCTCTTTTTACGCTCGATTGTCACTTTATCTCTAACTAATCCCTACTGGCTTTCACTTGAATTGTTTTCGGGCAATAAAGATACAGCGCTATCTGTTAACTTATAAACAGACATTCTTCACACACAGTTTACACACCTTTTGGACCAGCAGTCACTTAATCCGTCTCTGTCAACAGAATTACATGCTTTAATGACGCAAGATAGAAATGCATTTATAGAGCACCAAAAGAGCTTTCAACCTTATATATTCTCAAATATAAAATAATTGTTATCTCATTTCGTAAGACATTTCAGTAACGCACAAGCTCTACCAACCGAATCTTTTTTAAATGTTCATGGCCCTTTATTCTTGAATGAAAACTCACGGTATCCAGCTGTATTACACAACCGCACTAGAGCAATTTAAAACCATCAGATCACCTCACATACACCCAGCACAGCTGTGCCACCCTGTCTGTGCACAACACGTTTCTGCATAAACATAACAGACCCGTTTTGGGTAGAACAACTCACACATATTTAACACAGCACCTTGCTGGGCACCGCGTTATTCACACAGAACTGGCCACTGAAATACACCCCCGAGAAACACACCAGTGGGAAAGAGGCAGACCGCCCGCCTAAGAGGTTCACTCAACCATCAAACATGGCATATTACCCCTGGTGATACTGAGTTCATAACACCGCACTCAATGTTACTCGTTTTATCGACGCCGAGAGGATGAGAGGCTGAGCAGTGGCTGTCGAGACTTGCACTTTTGACCTGGAGGTTACATGCACGGGGTCCAGCCCACTGACTTCTCATAGATAGATTATCCCTGGGTCCAGGCCTGCCCCCACCCCAGCCCTCTTCCGTCTGCTCTCAGGTCCCACCTTCAGGGCATTCCCGAGTTTATCTATGCGGTGCCTGGGTCCTCAGTGAAGAGCAGATGCGCAAAAAAAAACCCTTGTCAGACCGGCGTGGGGACCGGGCCTGGGTCCCAGGGTGGATACATGGGGGCTTCTTTGCTCCAGCGCTCCCCGTCATGGGTTGATTCACTTCCCTGCGCTGCTTCAAATAGAGTTTCTGCCGCTAATGAGGGAGCGGGGAGTCTTATCAGGGGACTCTCGGTGCTGTATGGCACTTTAGCAACGCACACCACCTAACACAACAGACTAAACAGAGCTGTGCTGGCCAAGAGTTGGGGCCGATATAAACCCAATTAGGCTAGGGCGGGGATCAAAACTTTCCAAACTTTTAGTAAATGGGGCGACTGTCTGCAGGCGCCAGAATTTTAAGAAACCTTCCAATACTCCGACGTGACTGACTCCTCACTTAAGTGATGCCAGACCTCACCGCGCATCCTCCCATGCAGGCACACCAGTCCACAGGAAAAAAGGGGATATCTAATCTTCAAGTTCTCACAGCAGACGAGCAGCTTTTTAATAAGCGTAGAGTATGACATGCTGTGGCTCTCAGTGGGTAGAAGAGAAAGTGTCTACATCGTCGGAGAAAAACAAGCAGCTGAGCTACCCAATGCCTATGGCCATGCCCAAATTAAAGCAGAGACAATAATGAGTGTATGAAGATCTCCGGTTGTTAATATGAGTCGTCCCACGTGGGACAAATAATAACGTCCCCTGCAGGAAGCCATCGCGTATTATACTATTAATCCCACCTCTCTCTCAGTGTCGGACTCGGAATGCTTCCTATTTTTAGTAGCATTTTCGTATCAATTCAGCGTGCCCGTGAATCTATGCTAATGCTTTACTTGTATATTTACAGAGCCCCCAACCAGTCGCGGCCGGCATAACTTGGAGCCTGGAGGTACGTGCGGGGAGGGGGGGGGGGGATTGGGGGGTTAAATTAGCCCGGTTCATTTAATTAATAAAACTTACCAGGCCAGGCATCTCCTAAGGTCCCACGTCGCCTCTACAATGGTGGAACTAACTTCTAATCTCCCCGCTCTTTTCTTTTGCCGCTCAACAGGTGACTAACTGCAAATAGGGCACACGCGGTGGTAACTAAGCCAATCCTGGTGCAGCATAACATTGCCACTGCACCAGGATTGGTTATAGAGCAGGGCTAATAATGCCCATTATGAGACCCGGCTCCCCCGGGTCTCTGCCTGTGTTCGTGCTAGAGGAGGAGGAGGAGGGAAGGGGCTACTACGTGTGTGCGCATGCGTGGGCAAGTCGAAAAAGTGACTTGTCTTAAATGCGCACACACTGCTGCTGGCCTGCCCACCCTGCCACGCTGTGCTACGCTATCTGCCACTGCCAGCCGCCTGCCACTCACTGCCACAGGCCCGCCCCCCACCCTTCCGCGATCGCATGAGGTCACCACAGTGACTCACTCCCTCGGATTCTTCGAAAATAAATTATGACTGCTGGCTGCGCTCGTAATTTTAATTATTGGTATGCGCAGACAGTGTCAGACAGTGATGTGACGGTCGTCCATGGCTAGTGGGGCAACGCCCCAACGCCCCCAATGGACGAACCGCCACTGGGGGTGGGGGCAGGCCTGGACCCAGGGATAATCTATCTATGAGAAGTCAGTGGGCTGGACCCCGTGCATGTAACCTCCAGGTCAAAAGTGCAAGTCTCGACAGCCACTGCTCAGCCTCTCATCCTCTCGGCGTCGATAAAACGAGTAACATTGAGTGCGGTGTTATGAACTCAGTATCACCAGGGGTAATATGCCATGTTTGATGGTTGAGTGAACCTCTTAGGCGGGCGGTCTGCCTCTTTCCCACTGGTGTGTTTCTCGGGGGTGTATTTCAGTGGCCAGTTCTGTGTGAATAACGCGGTGCCCAGCAAGGTGCTGTGTTAAATATGTGTGAGTTGTTCTACCCAAAACGGGTCTGTTATGTTTATGCAGAAACGTGTTGTGCACAGACAGGGTGGCACAGCTGTGCTGGGTGTATGTGAGGTGATCTGATGGTTTTAAATTGCTCTAGTGCGGTTGTGTAATACAGCTGGATACCGTGAGTTTTCATTCAAGAATAAAGGGCCATGAACATTTAAAAAAGATTCGGTTGGTAGAGCTTGTGCGTTACTGAAATGTCTTACGAAATGAGATAACAATTATTTTATATTTGAGAATATATAAGGTTGAAAGCTCTTTTGGTGCTCTATAAATGCATTTCTATCTTGCGTCATTAAAGCATGTAATTCTGTTGACAGAGACGGATTAAGTGACTGCTGGTCCAAAAGGTGTGTAAACTGTGTGTGAAGAATGTCTGTTTATAAGTTAACAGATAGCGCTGTATCTTTATTGCCCGAAAACAATTCAAGTGAAAGCCAGTAGGGATTAGTTAGAGATAAAGTGACAATCGAGCGTAAAAAGAGCACTACAGATTGAGTCACTTTTTTTCTTATTTTTCTTTTTAAAGAATTGTAGAAGAGTACGCCGCACTGCATATGTGAGATAGGAAAACAGTAAAAAAAAAAAAAAAAGCAAATCTAGGCGCTGAGGGAATTGGACGAGTGTGCCTTGTGACACTGTGGTTTGTACAGATTATTAGTGGTGGTGAGTAGTTTCATACACCGGATGCCATACCCTGACAAGGTTCAGAATGGATACATGTGCAACACGTGTTCAGACTCCAAAAACATTCCAGTTGCATACGAGCTGCTGCATTCTGCACTACACACATATCCTTCATCAATTCAAATGTGGATATATGTACAGTGGATGCCTTATATCTGCCATTCTGTAGGGTTACTAAATGGCTAAGTTTGATGAGATGGTTTCCAGGCCTAGGTTTTCATTTATACTCCCCCTTCCTTAAGAAACTCTCCGCAGCCCTAAAGCCACTGGCTGACTACCGCCCAACCCTAACTGTTATTGTTTGCAGATCGTTGCCATGAACATTGTGTTGACAGTCGTGCTTGTTTGATGGGTTAGATGTGTGTAAGCTATGTTGTGCTCGTGTTTCACAGTGTCACTGGTGTTGGAAAATGTATGCTGTGTTGTGATATATTGTCCGGCTTGTGTGATGTGTTCCTGTTCACTCGCTGTAATCTAAAGTGTGGCACTGTCATGAAAAGTATGTTCACGCTTGGTTCTGTAATGGGTGTGCCAAGGTGGGATAACAGTAATGAATGGAATATGGAAAATTCATGTATAGGTAATTACCGTCGGGCTCGCTCGCATACCTTGATTCATTCTGCATACGCCCTACCAGTTTCAAATTCCACCAGCCGCCACTGCACGCTGTACATTGTTGCCCCGTCCCTTACCCCCGGCCTGTCTCCCCAGAAACTTTAAACGATGTGCACTGTGTAAACATTTGTTGAAAAACAACTCAGGGCGCCACCAAGGTTTAGTGGCGTAAATGGGTTTTTTTTCCCTCAAGGAAACCCTTAAGGCAGAGCGAGGGATCAGGAGTTTCCACCTGCTCCCCTCTCTGGGCGAAAGCAGGGGCAGACAGAGGGGATATTTGATGAGAACGGACAAAAGTCCCCGACTCACCTCGCCATTGACTAGGCCCCTGGTTCAATATTTGCTGACGGAAATGCAGATGAAAAAAAAGGCAGCCAGCAGGGGTGTAGGAGAAACTAAAATTCTGGGGGGAACAGGGACAACCTTATGGACTTTCCATTGACGCTATACAAATCACCGCCCGTTAAACAAATACAGTCGCATAGTTTTGAAGTGAAATATTGAGAAAGGCAGGCATGTAGTCACAGTTTGCATGTATGCTTTATTGTTATTTACATTCACATAGTAATCAGACCAAATGTTAAAAAAACATGTATATGAATCTTGCATCTTCATGCACCAAGCAAAAAAGGTCGTTGACTTCGGGTGAGGGCGTCATGTTTGTAAGTGCATTATGGTTTGAAAAGTACCTGCTGCTGCATTCCTGGTCTCCAGCAATTTTCAGGCATCAATAAAAATGTGAAGATAACTTCGGTGATTAATGATCTTTATTGAGAGAGATCAGAGGACTGACTACTGGAGGTTTTGACTCATGGTAAGGTAGCCACAATGTGTTAATATGCCTGCTGCAAAGAACGTGTACCAGGCAGATAACAAAATGCATATAATGTAAATAGGTCAGTGAGTTACTGCTTTTGTCTGAGAGATTCTTTTGCTATTTGCAGTTTATAAGTTAAAATCCTAACATTGAACAGTGAGCTATTAACCGTCATCAAAGAGCTGCATAAAAACTGCAAGTATAGATTAGAATGTTATGATTTTTACCCAGTCTTTCATTATCCTAAGGTTGGAAAATGGGTTCATTAGGATGGAAATCAATTCTGATTATTAAAGAGAACCCCAAACCATGGTGTTATGTTTTAAATGCTGGGTTTGTGCTTCACTGGTGTTGCAAAGCCATCTGTGCCCTGGGCACTCCCTAACTTTTTGCTGACTGGTACTGGTGGTACCTCACTCTGACTGACCCTGGCCTCTGACTAACCAGGCCTTGGGCCAGTGCTATGTTGAAAGAGACACTTACAAATACAGTAAAAAACCTACATACACTAGGGTGCACTATGGGTAGGGTACCTCCATGATTGACATGACCTCTCCTACATGGCCCTAGTACATTATAGGGCATGGGAATTGAAACTACCTTTAACTCCCTAGTATATATTAGGGCATAGTGGTTTAGAGGCCAGCATCCCTTCCTGCACTTGCATGTGTGCACTGCTGTAGTCTGAAGTCAGTTTAAAAGCAGGCCGTGCTGGAGGACTCTTTTTAAAATGCAAATTGTGCCCAATCTTGACTTTTGGGTTTGGGGCACTTACAAATTGATAACCTACACTGTTGGGGCATATTAGGTATCCCCAGGAGTTCCCCTAGGTGTCCCAGGGGTTAAAGGTCAGGTATCTACAAGGAGGACCCTTATAAAATGAGTGTTATATGCCCTGGGATCCTTATATATTCAATGGTATTGGAAAAATTGGCCAGTTAATTTTTCCATTGCAGATCCCCAGCCCATAGGTTAACATTGCAAGAGGTTATTATTAATAACTAGATAAAGGAAAGCCATACAACTAGTATTAAAGGACTCAGAAGAATGTTAATGATAAATGGAACAATGTGGTATTGTTACATTTATTCTAAAATGTACAGACAAGAAGTTATAAGACTTTCTTGTCTGCAAGCCACAATTCAACCCTCTAGTGCCCTGCCTTGATTTGCCAGAGGTAAGTTGAATGGACTGACTGTTTGAAGAAGTGATAAATGACCCCTATAATTAGGAGGCCTGTCTGGGAGAAGAGGTTGCTGAGCATGGGAATGCCATAGCCAGGGGGAGGGGTAGTAAACCACGCTCTTCAAGAGAAGGAGACAAACTGGAAAAATCACTTTCATTTACTCCTCTCCCACAGCCGGATGGGGGGATTAAGGAGGAATTCCCAGATGTGAGGTGAGTGGACCTAGGTAGATGAAGCCATCCTGTAGGCTGGTTTAGTTAGTTCTGCTCCCTCTGCTGGAAAACCAGCCATGTTGAATTTTAGAGAAATTGTGCTCTATTTGGGAAAATAATGCCACACTTTAGAGGATGTGATCATACCCCGGAGCATTGCCCTGCACCTCATTGGACAGGAGTGTCCTCCTTCTTGACCCAGAGAACTTGGAATAAGTATCTGAAAGGCACAAAGCCTCTCTGATGATGCTGCTTCAAACTTGGGAGAAGAAGGGTCCCTGCTGAGGAGTTTGATTTGAACCAACCAGGTCCTGGACTGAATATTGTGCCTGTTGCACAGTCACAGTCTGGAATTACAGTTCTATAGACTACCTTGCTGCAAAAGGACTAAAGAGTGGACTCCCTGCAATCTGAAGGTTAACAGAGCACGTCTGGACCACCAAGAATCCCCATCCTGGAGAACTACCTGTGAATTTGAAGGGGTTTTGTCCAAGTGGATTGTGGTAACTGAAGTCCATTTCAAGGACCACCTTGGAGATTCCAGACACTTGGAGTAAGTTTTGGACACTTTGAGACCCTTTGGAAAACTTCAGGAAGAAGTTCCAGAGGTTTGGAGAAGTTTGGAGCAACTTTGGTAAAAAGCTCCATAAGTGGACCGACTCACTCTGGCCAGCCAAGCCGACAACCATCAACCATGAGTTGGCCAGCCGCCCAAGTTCCTCCCGCTGAAAAGCTCCAGGGGTTCGAGTTTGATCGGGCATAGGCGGAAACCCAAGCTGGCGAACCCTCACCAAATCCGGCCTAGTGAAAAGCATTGAGGGACCTTGCAAGAAAAAGCTCTCCAAACATTTCTAATTCCGAACTTAAAAAAGGTAACCAAGGCCAACCATGAGAGCCAAGCCACCCACCATCAACTGTGTGCCAGCCTACATCCCTAGCTCGTACCGCTGGAAAGCTCCGGAGGTTGGACTTCCATAAGTTTGACCGGGAGTTCGTTGCAAGGCAAGCCGGCGAACCCTCACCGAATTAGGGCTGGCTTAGAGCTTCGACGAACCCCGTGAAGAAAAGCTCCAGAAAAGTTTCTAAGTCAGAAGGTAAAAACTTTGACCGAGACCTACCGCAAGGAGTAGCCGCGCAGGGCTTCATCGTTGTTGGCCTGAAACTTTGACTAGCTTGACCAGATGTACCAAAAAGGGATATACGTTTCTATGTGCTATATCGTGCAAAATTATTAAAAAGTCATATTTCTGGTTCCCTACATTGGATTTTTTTCATTTTAAAGAGAAAACTATTTTGTATTAATATAAATTGGTGTTGGATTTTTATTGTGTGTTGTGTCTTAATTATTTACTGAATTGGTGTTTTTAAATGCTTTACACACCTGCTCACAGCCAAGCTACCAAGGGTTGAGCATAAGAATAATTTTTGAAGACCGGTACGGAGCTATATATTGAGGTAGTGTCCTTATTGCCAGGGATAGATATACATTTGCCCCTACTATTAACCCACTTTCCAACATCCAGACCAAGTGCTCTTAAACAATACTGTCTACTAGTATGGATGACATGTGACTCCTACACCCTGTAGTTTTATTTAACATTTCCTTTACACAGATTTACACACCTATGATTGACTGCCTCTGTGTAGTGTGAATGATGTAAAGTGCTGACACCCTGCACAGGTATGAGTGGTGCTATCTAATTAAATGCATCTGAGAGAGTTGTTATGGAGACTTGAGCAGCACTATTAAAGGGTGATAGTGAGGGAATCCGTGGCGGAGCTGGCTTGTTGAATACCAAGGCTGTCTATCTGATTTCATCTCCTGCCTCCTTTATCCACCAACATACTCTCCCTCCACATTATCTCCCTCTTTCAGGTTCTTTCTCATCTTTGCTTTCTCCTTTTTCTCTGTTTTCCATATTTCCCTTCCTCCTTCTGCCAACAACTCTTGATGCCTTTCTCTTGTTCGGTTTCACAGTCTGATGGTTTAAATAATGTACCAGTCTCTAACAAAGAATACAGTTACGCCTCACCTGCAGACACCAACTTAAATTAAGCATCATTAGCTTGCAGCCCACAAAGGAAATGCCAGAGTGGCTATTCTGGCCCTTTCTGCATTGTGTATCCTTCCTGAAGAGCAGATACATCTTTTTCTCTCCTTTCTGCAAGACAAAAGGATCCTAGCCATCTCCGTTCCCTATGGAAGGGAGAAGTGTGTGTGGTGATCGGTCTCTCCGACTGCCAGGGAACCGTCCGCCATTGTAATATGGCGGGCAGTAATACAGTTATCAATGGTGGTGGGACGGTCAACGACGCAGTGATGTGGCAGTCCCACCACCATTATAATCACCCCCTAAGTTTAATGTGCATGCAAATCCAACATTACCAACCCCTGGTAAGTTGCACTACTAGTGTTGAAAAAGTCCAATGGAGGTACCAATGGATGAGGTGGACTGGCCTCAAGGGTCTTGTGACCTCAGTGACAGAGTCACTGTCGCTCTACTGTGTGCTTCTTAATATGCCTGCTCGCAAGACTGGAGGTGAACTGCATGGATTGTGGTGGACCCGCCTTCAAGGTTAACTCACACTTGCCACCCTTAGGGTCCACCTGCTGGTGCTAAGACACCATCGCTTCTACGGTCTATTGGGCCTTCTAAGGTGTAGCATCGGAATGAGCTCTGTCAGGAGTGTGGTCTGGTGGACTGGTCATGAAGGCTGAAAATGGTGCTCCAGTTCCAAATGTGGCAGCTCTTGCCAGAGTGCCACATCCTTTCCCCCACTGAACACCATACTGCCCCACTGGGAGAAACTGGCACTGCCTTCAGCTACAACCCAATTGTGCTGAGACTCAATTCAAATTATGCATTGGACAAGAGTAAAATGCTGCCTGAAAAAATGTAACAACACCCTGTAAAAAGCAAACACGGAATGCAAGGATGAGCAAACATGTGAAATGTAAGCAGGAACAACATGGTTACCTTAACAGTTTTAAACTCATTATTCAGAAATCAGTACCTGATTTTGCCTGAAAAGTTCAGGACTTGACTACAGGATCAGGAAGGGACCCGTTTCAATGTCCATTGCTTATATCCTTACAAAATGTAAGCAATTTGGTTTAAAAAAGACCAAATCCCTCAACACAGAGCTGCAGTACACATTTTATAGGCTAAAATAATTAAAACACTTAAACGCTCATATTAAACGTTTTCTACTCCACCCCTCAACCAGGTATTGCAGTCCCTTTATGAATGGTGCACTTCCCCCCTCTGGGAAAACAATGTTGTTCAAAGAAGAAGATAAAAAGAAAGTACTCACTGGAAAACTCTGTAAAGCAGCTCTAAGGTGCATGGGTGAAAATAACAATCTGGCCTGTCTGCTGACTACTCTGTATTGCTTTCGTTGGTTGTTTAATTATTTTTAATACTTTTTTTCTCTCCATCCCGAGGTTGTACTTTGGAAGAACACGGTCAGAAAATTAGGACATTTCCAGCCTGCTCGTTTTTGGATCCATTTCACGGGGGAACACATAATGAAAAGGAGAGGCAACGGGAGTATGTAACATCTGTCTTTTGAAATCAGCACTTAAGGATAAGCGAGACAGAGACCGAAAGAGATGGAGGAATAACAAGAGAGAGGGGGAGGGGGGGGGGGGGGGAGGAGGGAAGCTACCAGAGGCAGAGCAGGAGAAGCGGACACTGTCCTTGCCTTCTCAGGGGCAGGACGGAAAAGAGTTTATTTTCCTTCTCTACCCTTCCCAGACTGGCCAAGCCTTACTGCAGAATAACAAAGGGCAGAGGGCGGGTGGCCTCTTTGACTGCCAGCAGGTGAGGTCACAGGTCAAGTACAGGGCCATTAGGTAGCGCTTTCGCGTGGCCCTTCGAATAACAGAAGGGAGAGGGGAAATTCTTTTGTCCCCTCGCCCCCATCACCCTTGTCCCCCGTGTCCCCCCACTCTAAAATCTGGGGGGGATATGTCCCCCGCGTCCCCCACACTTCCTACACCCATGGCAGCCAGGACTGTGTGAATCCCTCAGAAACAGACTGCTCCAGACACTGCCGGGCAGCTAAGAATGGGAAAATGACCTGCAGTCAAGGTAGTGTCGGACAAATCTGTAGGGAAAACATACTTCCTTACAGAATCACTCCACAGCACTCGGGGTACTGGCCCCTCTCATATGACGGAAGGCTAAAGAGTACTCTAGGCCAGTGGCTCTTAAACTGTGGCCCAGGGACCCCTGGGTCACAGTTTAAGGGGTCCACAACTGCTTAGAAAACGAAATAATAATTAAGTAATAAAGTGTATATAAATAATGAAGGAAAATCAAACATTTTAAAAAGTTCCATAAAATTGAAGGAATTTGAAAGTAGGGGCTAAAATGAAGTTGATGCCCTCAGATTCATTGGAGGAAGCAGGGCAAATGTATTGGACGTAATATCGTACAGATGACCTCAGTTGAATTTAGAAAAGCCTCAACCTTCCCATTACAAAAAAACATTTTTATTCAGTGTGAATGAAAGAAAATATTTCATCATTAGTGTATTTGTTTGCTGAATCCATGTTTCAGTATTTCTTTTGTGGGGGGGGCTCATATTCCAATAATAATTCAGTTTTATATAGTGTGAGCTTGGCCCTAGGGCATTGGAGCGCTTTACATAATACACCATATCGCAGTTCGCAAGGCCAGAGCCCCTTAATATTATTTTTGGCAAGGAAGATGAAGTTATTTGTCCAGAATCTCGAGATGCTGAGCGAGGCTCGAACCCGGATCTCCAGTTCCAAAGTCAGCCACTCTAGCCTGGTGGTTAGGCTACATTGTTTACCTGTGAAGTCTATTCACAAAACTTCAAACCTGGCATTTGAAACTCCAAAAATTCATTTGGGCTGTTTGAGAATTTTTCTGGAGGTATTTCCGTCCACCTGTGTGATGGAACTCAGTTCTTCTCACACTGATAGAGACATTTCGACTTCTCTGCTGTGGCAGTTGAGGTTTTGCCCTTAAAGTAGCTAGCACTCTCTGACATAGTAGGAGCCTTGTTTGATGCCCATTCTGCTGATGCCCTTATTGGATGGTAGAATTTCCACCAACCATGTGGGCATTGAAATAGATGTAATAGGGCCAATGTACCTCAAGTGGGGATACATTGTGCACTACCATATTTCTAGTCACTCCAAAGCGCTGGGGGATTATTCTATCTATTCTAGAAATCCCATACTCACTTTACTTGTAAACCTCCCACACTCATCATGAAATTCTTTATGGGTGAACTCGGAAAAATATGGCGGCAGGCCTTCCTCATGTAGAATGAGAGTCAGACCTTTGGAAGAGCTGCAAGGGCACCATAGTGGGCCGAATTAACGGCAGAGACTGAGGTTGTTCTCTTGGAGGGATTTCCGCTGCAGTGACAACTCCAAATAGGGAGGTTCGACCCCCGATTGTGCAGACACAAGGAGCCGTATTATGCATACAGCACACTATCCGAGTCTTTACCACAGCACACTGGCACAAAATGGGACAGTGTGCCATATCACAGCAAATGTGCTGTTCCCAGTGCAGACATGAAGCTGTGCCGGCATTGGGAACACAGTGACAGAAGTGGTGGCAGTCAGTGTGGCAGTAATAGTGCAGCGCTCGCGGCCTAAGTCCCGCCGCCGCGTTAGTAACACTGGTCCTGCCTCGCTCTGTGTGTTGTTGGCGCCACTCTCCCGCCTCGCTCAGAGAAGTGACGTCCTCCAGGCCAGGGCCGTCAATCAGTTGTAGCGTGCCGTGCGTGGTCTGCACGAGTGCTACCCAATGACGGCCCTGTATGGAGATTTTGGCCAGCCCTCGCAAAGTCACGAGCAGAAGAACGTAGCAGTGATGACGCATTACGCGCTCACTGCTACGCTCTCGTGGTCGTGTGACTCGTTTCGGGGACTAGTTTAATTAATTCTGGCCTGGGGGCGCCGGCGGGCACTGGGCAGTGCTTTATTCAGGCAGAGCAGAGAGTGGCATTGGCAGCTAGAGACTGACCAGACTAATTGAAGAGGTGAGTGAGAGTCTAGAGATCATTTTCGTTCATCGGCATTGGTTGCATTGATTTCAAGCTTGGATGCATTGCTCTTGAGCGACCTTCGGGTGCACATTTATGTTGGTGTGATCCATCTGTGGGCCTATTTGAGTGCTGGTATTTCATGTTGATGGGCGAGCTAGGGTAGGCACGAATCTGGCACAAGACTTTGAGTAGTGCTGGGATATTGATAGTGATAATAAATAAAAATATGATTCCATGTGTGAAGTCTTCCTTGACCTTGCTCGAACACTTTCAGATTCCAAATCAGCATATCCCTCACTTTTGGGACGCATCGTAACACTATTTTTACTGCTGTTTCCCATATTCGGCACACCTTTCGTATTATAAAGTGCATGTCTAGTGGCACTTGAGCCCCGTCCATAAGCAGAGTGGGGAGTGACCAGTTCCCTGTGGCAGCCACTTAACAGTTTCTTTTCCCAGTTATCCGCTGGGAACAACCAGTGGACAGCGTGTTGTAATTGTGCTGCCCTATAATAAAGTTCTATATCTGGTATCTCCAGTCCTCCCCTCTCCCAGGCCTGTCTGAGCATGGGTAATTCAATTTGTTCCCTTTTCTGGGTCTACAGGAGGTCTGCAATTAGTCTGTCTAATTCAGAGCAGCAGTGCCAGGGGGTATGTCATAGAACGCACCCTGCAGTGTGTACAGGCCTTTTTCCCTAGCAACCCCCCCCCCCCCCCCCCCACCAAAGGGCTGCAACCTGAGGGATAGCCCCGGGCGCCACAAGCTCTAGCTACGCCCCTGGCTCTGCACATGCAGGGGCACCCTCTCACATAAAACCCAGCACCCTGGCTTCCGGATTGTTAAGGCCTGCTATAGGGGTGACTTATAGGTTTTAGGTGTAGTGACCTGTAGATATAGTGAACCTATACGTAAAGTAAGTGGTGCAAGTACCAGCTTACACAGGCTGAAGTAGCAGATCTGCAGTTCCATTTTGCATGGCCTTGCATGGGTGGCATAATACATGATTCAGCCCATAGGAGGCCTCTGGGGTACCTATGCCCTGGGTACATGGGTACGATATGCTAGGGACTGACAAGGGTACCCCAGTATCCAATCTGAAGTGTACCTAAGTACAAGACATAACAGTTTAGGGAGAAAGCAGATAGACTGATTAGCAGGATCCCAGTCAGACTAGTCAAAACAGTGTAACATCAAGCAATGCCATGCTACCTTTTCCTAACATATGTGCTCTCTCTCTCCCTCTCCCTTTTCCCTCTCCCTCCCTCCCTCCTTCCACACCTCAGAGCAGAACCTGTCTGATGATGAGTGGATCTATTCAGCTCCCTTGTGCTCTTCTCACAACTTGGCAAGCAGTCTTACTGACTGGCTATGAACTTCTCACATTGGAACACGGTCTCACACAGTGGATGAGTCTCACGCCTTGGAGTAGGCTGTCACTCGCTAGATTTGAGCTTCACGTCTAGTTCAGTCTGTTGTGTTATTTGGGTGTGCACATGTCACCCTGAGGTATACTGGCGCCTAAGAAGAGTGGCGCTGGACTGCTCTGTCTTGGGCCTATTTGACGAGCCAGGTTTTTAGTTTCTTACAGAACTCTAGGATGGAACTGGTGGCTCTGATATGGGAGGGGAGATAGACTCACTCATTCTGTGTGAGTCTCACACCTTGGAAAAGTGCCACCTCACTGGGGCCTTCCTTTGGAGCTCTGTCCCGCCCACAAGGCAAGTCTCATGTCTTTAAGCACAGTCACTCGCTCAGAGTGAATCTCACATCAAAGAGCAGTCTCAATGACAGCGTGAGTCACACACTTTGGTGGTGAGTTTCCAACCCCAGGAGCCCAGCCTCATTCAGTGGGGGTCCTTGCAGCAATCGAAAGCTAGGTCTGACTGACTGGGTGCCAGTGTCACAACGGGAGCGCAGACTGCTCACTTTTTTTATGCCTCAAACTTTGGAGTGTCAATTAGTGGATGTTTCACATCTTGCAATAACCGGCCTGTTTACCCTGTGATGAGCTGTGCACGTGACGGCTCTGTGCGCCCCTCAGACAGAGGCAGCCGGCTTCTGAATTTTCCGTCAGGCCTCCCCCTCTGCAGTGACGTGGCAGAAGTGCCCTGGTCCCCCGTGCAAATAATGAACATGGACCTCAATATGGTAGTAAAATAAAGATATAATTTTGTAGACCCATTACAGTCGCCGCATCTGCTGCATAGTTAAGCATTGCCTAACAGTATTAAAGTGTTCTACATAATCTGTAGTAAGAGGTGACGTGTGTGTGAAATTCCAGCCCCCAGAACACCCACCCACCCCTGCCTGTGCCTCTTATCACGGAATGAGGCATGGTGGGGCATTGCGTTGGCCTGGCTTCGAGAGGCGGCACGCGCATATCTCTCTTCAAGCACACCACTCGAGCTATGGATACCTCACGTACGTGAAGGGCATAGATAAGGTGCCAGACGGCGTAACACAGGCCCCTGCAGCCCCGGCAGTGCGAGGGGGCCTCGAGCTGCAGGGGGCCCACTAGCACTGACTAGTACTCTGTGGCTGCTTTAGTTCAGCACAGTGCCACGGCATCGGCGTAGACAGTGATTGGCTTCTAGTGAAGTTACGCACGTGTGGTCCATGTGGCTGTCTGCTCTTTGAAAACAACTCTTGCCACCTGACCAGCAGAGGCCTGCTGCAAAAATGCCTCTCTGCCCTCTGTAATAGCCTCCCAGTCCCCTCCGCCATTTAACTCCTCTTCGTTACAGTTTTGCACAAAAGCTGGCAAGTGCTCAAAACTTTCTTGGCACTGCGTGCCACCAGAAACACCAAACTCTCTCTTCTCACCACTTTCTCCATGTCTGTGCAGTCCTTGCATGTGTGCAACGCCAACGCCTGTGATACCCAGAGATGTTTGGTGACTGAATTTAAACACCACGCCATATTTATTATCTTATGTTACTCCAGTAACATTTTAGTTAAATCACTAAGCCTTTTAAATTAAACCTGTTCATTATTTTAAATTTAAAGGTGTTGTTGGATGGATAATTTATTTTACAAGGGATGCTTGAGTATTTAAATGCTTTAGATGGTAAAAACTTAAGAAAACATGGGGTGAAAAGTACCCACTCAAAAGACTTTGTTACGAGTTTCCCAAACAAACATGACACCCTCTTGGTTAGCATTTTCACTGAGTCAGTATCACTTTCAACGAAATAATTACTGCACAAAGCATAACAGAACGTGTATTATTTGTAAAGTCCACATTCACTGCGAAGGATATATTGGCGCTGAATAACAGATGTTTAATGTTCACTAACTCGAAGGTGCTTATTTTATCGACCTCAGAAGGATGACAAGCTGACTGGACCTGCTGGGATTTGAACCCGTGACAGTGAAGGCATTAGTCCACTAAACCACCAGACCCGACTGAACATTTGTAGAAAAGTTGAGTAAACAGTTGGTATCTCATGCACAGTAAGTGTCCACGCCCATAAAATATGGGCCGGCATAGCTGTTCATGGGGATGTGAGGGGTATTCAAACTTCCACTAAAGCAATTTAGCTCGCGCTGCCTGATATTGCACACTGAAGACTTGGAAATCCTTCTGCCCCTAAGCCGCTGTTTCACCAGTGCCATCAGATGCAACTCCTCCAGTAGCACCTATTCACATGCTAAGCCCTTGTAGAACGCCCCGGGGCCCCATCTCCCAACCTTGGAAGGCGTATACATTAAATAACCAGGAAATTACAATGTTTAAGTCCTGAAGATGATCCCATTTTAATTTGAGCCCGGGATCGAAACGTCGACTCCTTTAAGTAGACATACTGTTGTTCATTGTACATTGTTTACTGTATGTGCTACTCTGGGAAATACTGTTTATATTGACTCCACACAGCACCCAGATTGCTCAACTCTTCTTGCCTGAAGAATCCTTTTTCTTTCATTCTCCACTGTTATATCTCTCTCTTCTCTACTTCTATACTCTCCAGTACGGCACAGGACTGTGCCTTACTGCAAGAAATGCTTGTTGCTAAATGTATTTAAAACTCATATATTTGAATTGATTTATAATAAATTCCCTGTCCGGCTGGGCAAGGAAAAAATATATAGCAGCCTATTGTGGTCTATATTATAAAATTTTGGTAATTCAAATTGCTGAGGACCCTTGTTCTTCTGAAATAACTGATACCCATGGTCCACAGCTACCAATCGGGTCCCCCTTGTTTCCTTAAAAAACTGTACCTGCTGCATCATTAGCAGGAAACTCTTTATCCCCATTCTCCAAACTAGAGATGAGGGACCCACTGAACGCTTGATCTGGGCTTAAGCCTGAAGCCTGGCTCTGGCTCAGCTTGAGGCCCTGTTGGAACTTGGAGCCCAAACGAGGCGAGCTTTCATGTACCTTCTGCCTAACACCCTCCATCTACCCAGGATGTGGCGTTATGGCGGGATCTTCTAACTTTGGAATTGAAAAAGCTAGGTTCGACCCTCGTTGTTGGCACAAAGTCCTGTGATTCTGGGCAAATCTCCTGTGCATGAAAGAAATGAATGTGACCTTGTGTAATGTACCTGGTGTTCATGTAAAGTGCTTCAGTATCTCCAGGTCAAGTTTGCACTATATGTAAACTAAAAAAATGCCACAAAGAGCTAAAAACTAAGTATTAACATGAAAAATAGAGACAAAGCCATTTAGCGTGTGATTTGCACAACGTGAAAACATAAAACTTGGATAAATTACAGCTTCCCCACTTAAATTGTGTGATATTGGGCAAATATTTTATTTCATCAAGACTCATTTTTCTTCATATTTGCACATGAAAGCACGTTCAAATACATGAATGAGAAAACCAACTATACAAAAACCTATAGTCACTACCATGTGGAGTTCCCCAAGGCTCATCCCTCAGTCCGACACTATTTAACATTTATGTGTCGGACCTTGCCAATGTCATCAGGGCACACGGGATGAGCCTCACTTCATACGCTGATGACACTCAACTGGTCCTTGCCGTCACTCAACTGGTCCTTGCCGACACTCAACTGGTCCTTGCCGTCAAAAATGACGGGCTTCAGAAAGCCAACTTGTTCAACCAGGGCATGTTGGCAATCGGGAACTGGATGTCACACAATTGTCTGAAGCTAAACTCCGACAAATTGGAGAATGTAATTTTTGGCAATCTCTCCCCGGAGTGGTCCCCCCTTTGGTGGCCGTCACCCATGGGCCAGCCCCCAGACCCGGTTGACAAGGTGAGGAACCTGGGAGTCATGTTCGACAACCGTCTGAACTTCCTTCCACATGCCAACCAGATATCCTCCTCAGCCTTTCATAAACTAAGGCTCATCAAAAAAATTCTGCCCCTTCTACCTGAAAACACCGCAAAAACGTTGGTAAGCTCCCTGGTGCTCTCCACCCTAGACTATTGTAACGCTCTGTTTCTAGGTGCCCAGGAGAGAGTGTTAACAAAAATGCAGTCTATACAGAATGCGGCCGCCAGGCTCCTAGGGCGAATTCCCAAATACCAACCGGTTTCACCCACCATAAGACAGCTTCATTGGCTCCTGGTGAAGAAGAGGATTAAGTTCAAATCCCTGTGCTTGGTATACAAGGCTTTACACAATGCCAGACCAGTGTTCTTCACTCAGAACCTAACCCCCTACTGCCCACCTAGAACACTGTGCTCCTCCAGTTCCTTGGAACTGGTGATCCCCCGAACGAAATCTGTCAACTGGGGTGACAGAAGATTCCTTGTGGCCGCTCCAAAACTATGGAACACATTGCCTCATTCGATCAAGACCAGCACGTCCCTTTGGTCTTTCCGCAAAAACCTCAAAACCTGGCTTTTTAATCAATAGACTCCCAGTCCCCTTGTTGGTTAAACATTGCAGTTACCTAGCGCCGAGATGCCCACGGGCCTTCGTTTCGCGCTTTACAAATGGTTTTATAAATATAAATAAATATAAAATATAAATTCGATTTAATAGACTAATGTTGCTCTATAATAATATGGGCCACATACAGGGATCACGTAACAACTGTCTTGCCTGTTGGTTCACTAACGCATTGTCACCATTTTGAAGAAAGACACTAAGTTCATGTTTAAAAACTCACTTTCAATAAGTACTTTTCAGTGCAAAACTATATTGTGACAAATTAATGTCAACGCTTTCATGTGTTAAAGAAATATACTTTTTTGGATTTTGAAGATATTGTCATATTTTACATGATGTTTGTTGTATGTTTTACATAGCAAACATTTTCAGGGTTCGGCTCATGCATGGGCTCCAAGAGCCAAACCAGACCCTTAGCTCAGCTCTCCCTCTTTATTTCTTGGCTCGCCCACCTGTACCTCCAACACACTGGGCCAATTGCGCTTTGAAAGACTGAAAACAACATTACGAAGTTCCGATTTTGAGATGGAGAAAGCACTGAACAGGTGTCATCTCCATTGCCTCTTCTGTCAGTGACTGAGTGGGCCAAAGGTCATGTTTGGTGGTCCTGGCCCACCCAGCCCCCCTGCTAGAACTGGGCCTGCTCTGACCCCTCTCTCATCACCTCTGTTTCTCTCAAACTCTCAGCCCCTATTCTTTATATCAGCTCGAGAATAAGGAAGGCAGCATAGGCCTCAGCCTTCTTGTCTAGCTACTGTGACGTTATTTCTCTTTGCATAGTGGCAGGCAAACGCTGCTGTGCAAAACACACAAGATGATGGACGGAATCTTGCACAACGGCAAAACATTCACCACCAGTCATAGATCTGGGTTTAATTCATCATTATTTTGCTCACCAAGCCACCCCAGCTCAGACATGGCCATATGCAAATCAGTCTTGACCCTGTGCCTCATGGGAACAGTCCAGCCCGAACTGCCAAGCCAGGTCCTCCCTGCTGCTGTGCTTCTTGCACTGAGGTTCTTTTGATGTAGGAGATACTGCAAGTATATTGGCATCCACTTGAGCTTCCGTTACCATGGTACCTTTCATCCTGAGTCATACCATGGTTGGGCTTCAAAATGTGGTTTGAACTTTCCTCCTCCTTGACGAGTCTGCAGCAACACAAGATCTTCAAAGTTGAGTGTGCTGGTCTTTGCGTACCTGCATCAGCTTGCACCTTCACTGTTCTTCTGTTCTGCTATCTCTGATGGCTTCTGGGATCTCAACGGGAGGATCTCATGACAACTGGCTTGGGACAATCTCTCATTTCTGTCACTCTACATCACAGCTTTCCAAACTTTTCATGTTGGTGACACACTTTTTGGAGATGCATCATTTTGGGACACAGTAAGGCAGTGTAGCGAGAGCGCATATTGCGCGAGCTTGAACCATCTAAGGTGGGTTCGGGAGGGTTCTCACTCACTCTGTCTCCCCCTCTCTCTTTCTCTCTCTCTCTCTAACTGTCTCCCTATCTCTGTCTCCCTCCCTCTCTCTCCCTCTGTCTGTCTCTGTCTGTCTCCCTCCCTCTGTCTGTCTCCGTCTGTCTCCCTCTGTCTGTCTACCTCCCACTGTATCTCTCTGTCTGTCTCGCTCCCTCTGTCTCCCTCCCTCTGTCGCCCTCCTCCCTCTGTCTCCCTCTGTCTGTCTCCCTCTGTCTGTCTCCCTCTGTCTGTCTCCCTCCGTCTGTCTCCCTCTGTCTGTCGCCCTCTGTCTGTTGCCCTCTGTCTCCTGCTCTCTGTCTCCCACTCTCTGTCTCATTCTGTCTCCGTCACTCTGTCTCCCTCCCTCTGTCTCCGTTCCTCTGTCTCCCTCCCTCTCCCTCTCTCTATCACTCTGTCTCCCTCTGTCTCCCTCTCCCTCTGTCTCCCTCGCCCTCTGTCAGTCTCCCTCTGTCGGTCTCCCTCTCTCTGTCTCCCTCTCTCTCTCTCTGTCTCCTTCTGTCTGTCTCCCTCTCCTTCCCTCTATTCCCCCCTGACTGTCTCCCTCTGCCTCCCTTCCTCTGTCTCCTTCCCTCACTGCCTCCCTCTGTCTCCCTCTCTCTCTGTCTCCCTCCCTCTGTCACCCTATGTCTCCCTCTCTCTCTCCCTCTGTCTCCCTCTCTCTCTCTATCTCCCTCTCTGCCTCTCTGTCTCTCTCAGTCTCTGCCTTTGTCTGTCCCTGTCTCTGTCTGTCCCTGTCTCCCTCCCTCTGTCTCCCTCTCCGTCTCTGACTGTCTCTGCCTCGGTCTGTCTGCCCCTGTCCCTGCCTCTATTTGTCTCTGTCTGTCCCTGTCTCTGTCTGTCTCTATCTCTATCTGTCTCTGTCTCCATCCCTCTCTCTGTCTCTCTCTCTCTCTCTGTCTCCCTCCCTCTCTCTATCTCTCTCCCTCTCCCTCTCTGTCTCTCTGTCTCCCTCACTCTTTCGGTCTCCCCCTCTCTCTGTCTACCTCTCTCTGTCTCCCTCCGCCCTCTCTCTCTCTCTCTGTCTCCCTAAATCTGTCTCCCTCTATTTGTCACCCTCCTCCCGCTGTCGCCCTCCTCCCTCTGTCTGTCTCTCTCCCTCCCTCTGTCTGTCTCCCTCCCTCTGTCTCTCTCCCTCCCTCTGTCTGTCACTCTCTGTCTGTCTCCCTCTGTCTCCCCCTCTTTCTGTCTCCCTCCCTCTGTCTCCCTCCCACTGAAGGACTGGGTTCTTTTGGACCCAGCGGTGCCAGGGCACAACACCTGAAACCTTCGTGGGATACCTGCTCCGGCGTACAAGTCACAGAGACACGGGACACTTCCTTCGGCGTCAAAGAGTCAAGGTTTATTTACTGCAGGGAACACAGAAGTCACAGGAAGTACATCGAGTGTAGTTCGGGGAGACTGCTTCAAATTGTATTTGTGGATCGCTCCTTTTATACAGTTTTTACCCATAGGATAACATGATACACAATAGTTTACAACCTGGTTCCCACAAGTCGCTCTCAGAGGGGTCGTTTTAGATCACTTTGAAACACACAAAGTCCGGAACATAAGTGCGGAAACATTTGGCGGTTCCCAACTGTAAAAACCCATCTTCCCACCATTAGCAAATTCCAATCAGCAGTAAAGTAGATCGAAAATAGGAACGAAGACAGGTGCAGAGGAAGACGGAGACAGTGGGGAGATCGGAAAGGGTGTAAAAGGGGAGTGTCGAGAAACACGAGATACAGGCATCAAAGGGACGTGCCTAATGAGATGCACGGCTGAGACAATAAGCCCGTGCGGCAAGATGAGCCTCGAGCGGCGCCATCTGCCTTACAGTAGCATCCCCCTTGTCATAAAGGCACTTACAAAGAACATGTGTCTTTCGCAAATATCTTGGGAGTCCCAGGGTCGCGAAGCGGACAGCGTCCGTTCGCTGGCTACTTGAGGGCAAGAGACAAAATGGATGCCGTATCTAAGATGGAACCCGTGGGTACAGATGAGAAACCCACATAACAAACGAACGGTTTAAGTTAGCACAGCGAAACTGCGCACACTTACTAAACTCGTCATTTGCGGTTCATAGATACTAGACTCGACCATATTCGTGCGAGTCGAAAACATCACTTACAATTGTCACGGAACCTCAGACGCTCCTTTTGCCCTCATGTAGGCAAGCACTAGTCGGAATCATACTCGATATTCATCAGACCATCAAGATGTCGTTGTAGCATAGCTCTGTCCGATCGAGTCCCCTTGGTAACAGATGGTTGTCTCATACACGTCGTAGCACAGAGGCCACATAAGGCAGGACCACACTGCACACAAAGGCAACACGTGAACAGGAACACTACCACAACCCCGATGATCGTCAGAATCTTCCAACCCCAAGTCGACACCAGGCCCCAAAACCAACCAAGTAGCGTCCAATCCCCTACATCCACGTGTATGGATTCGGAGATCTTATGCAACTTCGAGATGGCTTGATAGACAGTAGGAGCATTATCTGGAATGAAAATGCAACAGCTCGAATGGATCACTTTACATACCCCACCGCGATCTGCCAAGACAACATCTAAAACCATACGGTTTTGTAATGTCATAAGTCTCTCCGCCTGAAGTTCTGTGGTGATATTACCAAGGGCACTGGCAGTAATGTTAGCTGTCGATTCTACCACTCGAGTCAAATGTCTCAGGTTCCTACTATTAACCATAGGTCCCCAAAACGGGAGGAAACCCTTGAAAAAGTCTCCTGCCTCTTGACCGGCAGTATCCTCTTCGCTAACTACGCCTCGTACTACTCTAGTCTTATGATAATCGGCATCTACAGTAAACGTCGGAGGCAACAGATTTGCAACAAAACATGAGCCCATGAAGTCTGCGGGCAACCATGTGTATGCACGATCATGACAAATGAAGTATGTACCCTTGGCAGCCAGAAACACAGGGGTCGGGGACATTGGCAGAACATAACTTTCAGTGCAAGCACTTACTCCAAGTGAGGCTTGCGAGCCACGACCCACAAGACAAAGATTACCAGTGTGGGGTACGACCCATATTGGAGACGAGCTTTTAAGCTGCTTTTCATTAGTGAACATACTATATTCCCCTCTACTTAGGACCTTATAGGCTTGTACCTCTTCTTTAGGGATGAGAAAAGCATCATGGATCTCATCTTCCATGTCCGCTATTGCCATCGATAGCACCCACTGATACGAGGTAGGACCAGCGTTGGGGGAACGTTGTTCTGAAGTGGGGTGGAAACCCAGTGCGCTTCGAAGCATTGTTTGGAATGCCCGAGCTGACCCTTGGGAGCTATACGGTAACACCAGATATGGAATTCCCTTACCCGTAGTATGTGGCATCAACCCACACACCCAACAATTAGTAGTGTTAACCACTAACTGATGCTGATGGAGGAGCTGGATAAAGGAATTGTTGCGGAATTCTACACGTCTAGCCTGTTCGTGTTCTGGTAACATGTGAAAGGAATGGGGAGAAGCAGTAGAAGTAAGGTTAGGGTAAGGAGTAGGAGTAGGGGTAGGAAGTAAGAAGTAGGACATAGTGTAATACACCCCACCCGCCAAAAATGCAGAAACAGTTAAAAACAAAACAAACAATTGGGATACAAAACATTTCGTACGACTAAGTTCCTGCAACTTGACTCTATATGCCTGAGCTCCTTCCAAATCATTCAGCTTCGAAAATGCCATTTCCCTACGACCGTCCGCAACGTTTCTTGACGCACTTCGTTCTGTGCAGCAATAGTCAATCCCCAGGAGTTCCTAGGAACCGACGGTCTTTAACCTAGCGTCAAGACCTACTGTCCAGAAGGAAGTACGCGCGCGGCCCTACGGCCCTCAATACACAATGTATATATATTAGCACAATATTTTTCGGCTGTGGAAGGAAAAAGATACAGAGAAAAAACTCAATATATGTACAAAACAATTTTCAATAATACGAATGTTCAAAGTTGATCATGGGAAAC
This sequence comes from Lissotriton vulgaris, assembly GCF_964263255.1. Lineage (NCBI taxonomy): Eukaryota > Metazoa > Chordata > Amphibia > Caudata > Salamandridae > Lissotriton > Lissotriton vulgaris. The sequence continues at coordinate 929,176,164 of NC_141685.1, read as the reverse complement.
GAGGATATTGCAGTTGTCAATTTCAGCAAAGCAAGCAAATTTTATTTGTCCTTAGTATGAGAACGCAAAGAATATCGATGTTTCCCTGGACGTGTCTGCTCGTCAAACAAAGGATCTGTTGAAGAGACAGCGTCCTGCTGATCAGTTCGTTGGTCTGGTCTTGAGTCTTTTGCTGACAAATGTTCAACAGTGGCTTTCTGCTGCGCTGAGGGTTCTTCAACAAGCTGTGCGTCGCTAAAAGGTACAAACGCCGGCAATGTTTCTGTTTCTGTTGACGCAATGCCTTTCCTTATCCACGGGTCTGCCGGCAAAGGAATAGGGACTCGCTTACAATGGGTAGCATGTACCCAATTCTTCCGCCCCTCAAGACGAACGGCAGTCCTCGTGGCCAGGAGCACCTGGTAAGGTCCGGTGAAGCGGGGGTCCAGATTGTTTTTGCGTGAAAAATTTCGGGTAACTACCCAATCTCCGGGCTGGAGCTGGTGGCCTGGACCCTCCGTCTGCGTCGGCAAGGCGTCGTAAACCTGTTGATGAATTAACCTCAGTTTAGCAGTCAAGTCATGTAAGTAATCAATCAACATCGGAAACTCAAGATCAGAGAATACACCTGGCCTAGGAACCCCCCACACATTCGCAGGACGGCCGAACACTATTTCATAGGGACTAAGCCCTATTCGGGAGTGTACAGTCGCCCTAGTTGACAGTAATGCTAGAGGCAAAGCATCAGGCCACGAAAGTCCAGTCGTAGCTTGAATCTTCGCTAATTTCAGTTTAAGGGTGCCATTGTACCCTTCAACCAATCCAGCTGACTGGGGATGATTGGCGCTATGGAATTTCTGATTAATTCCAAGGCCCTTACACACACTCTTCATCACACTTCCAACAAACTCACTTCCGTTATCTGACCACACGACTCTAGGCATTCCGTACCGAGGAAAGTATTCCTTCAGTAGGATTTTCGCAGTAGACAAAGCAGTATTGTCTTTGAGGGGATAGGCCTCAATCCATCGGGAGAATGCGCAAACCACAACCAAAACGTATTTCAGGTTATTGCATCGCTCCATATGGACGAAGTCCAATTGGATCACCTCAAAGGGATACGAAGGAGGAGCAAAACTGCCAGGAGGAGTTGGGGTTCCTTTGCCAGGATTGTACATTATACACACCATACAATTCTTCACCAAACGTTCAGCACACTTCGTAATTCCATCATTCTTCCACACATCAGCCAGCAACTTGCAAATACCTTTCGCGCTAATATGTGCTAACCCATGTGCCATTTGCACAACGGCCAGTACATACGCATCAGGCAACATCCATCTTTTCTGATCCGACAAATCAATCCAGCAACCATTCACATCCAACCTTCCCGTACTTTCTTTCCACTTCATCTTTTCAGTGTCGGTGGCCTCATTCTGAATTGCTTTCACACTCTCTATAGTATTTTCACACGTACTCGATTCTGTAGGCCACCTAACCGAATTCGTCACATACATTCGAGTGCTAAGGTTCCGGGCAGTCTCCTTAGCAATCTCGTCTGCAAACGCATTACCACGACCAACATCATCCGTCACTTTACGATGCGCACTACACTTAACAATTGCAACTTGAGCGGGCAAAGTCAATGCATCCAAAAGATCGTTCACAAGCTGGCCATGCTGTATTTTCGTGCCATGCGACGTCAAGAAACCACGTTCTCGCCACAATCGTCCAAAACTATGTGCTACACCGAAAGCATACTGACTATCGGTGTACACATCCACACGTTTACCTTTTGCTAATACACATGCTCTAGTAAGAGCAATCAGCTCTGCAGCTTGGGCAGAATTCTGATTCAATCTTGCAGTCTCAACAACAGTATTCAATGTCACCACAGCATAAGCAGTAGTCACATCACCATTCGGCAATTTAAAACATGACCCATCCACATACAGGATGCCATCCGGGTTTTCCAATGGGGTGTTTTTAAGGTCCACACGACCTTTTGTTTCCTCCTCTGTCCGCAAGTAACAGTCATGTTCTGTTACTGCATCTGACTCTGCACTAATTGGTAACAAAGTTGCCGGATTGAGGACATTACAACGTTTTATCTGAATGTGGCTTGCCAAGAGCGTCAATTCGTACCCAGACAACCTCGCACTCGTCAAGTGCTGAGTTTTCGTACGATTCAACAGAGTATCGACTGCATGCGGAACCATCACCGTAAGCATATTATCCATGACCAATCCTGCTGATTGTCGGATGGAGACCGCAGCTGCCGCAGTTGCTCTCAAACAACTCGGCAATGCTCTAGCTACTGGGTCTAAGGTCGAGGAAAAATATGCACATGGACGTTGTTTACCACCAAAAGGTTGCGTTAAAACACTCAAAGCACAACCTTCCCTCTCGTGAACATATAACGTGAACGGTTTACTGTAATCAGGAGTACCTAACACAGGAGCCGAACACAATGAATCACGTAATTCAGAAAAACTTTTCTGACATTCTTCCGTCCATGGTAAAGGAGTCGAAACATCCTTGCACGTAAGAGCCACCAATGGTTTCGCTAGCAATGAAAAATTAGGAATCCACTGCCTACAGTACGACGTGATACCTAGAAAGGCACGCACATCTCTTTGGGTTTGTGGCACAGCCATTCGCGCAATCGCTGCAATTCTCTCTGGGGTCAATCTCCTTCCCTCCTTTGACAATAAGTGACCTAGGTAGGTTACTTCTTGACAACAATATTGGAGTTTAGAAGGTGACACCTTGTGATTTAACTCACAGAGATGTTGCAGCAGCGACACTGTAGCAATTTTGCAAATGTCCTGAGTATCGGCAGCCACCAATAGGTCATCGACGTATTGGATTAAAGCCGCACCAACCGGCAACCTAAACGCATCTAATTGACCCTTCAAAGCTTGACTGTAAATCGATGGACTTTCACAGTAGCCCTGAGGAGCGCGTTTGAACCGGAAGCTACGTCCACCAAGAGAGAAACCGAAAAGGTCCCTGCTCTCTTCGGCAATCGGGATGCTGAAAAACGCATTTTTCAAATCAATCACCGAAAACCATGAAGCTGTAGCTGGAATCAGAGTCAGTAGCGCCGTGATGTCAGGCACAACAGGGAATTGAGGAACCACAATTTTATTTACCTCCCGTAAATCGATAACAAAACGATAAACAGGCGGTTTGGTAGGATCAGTGCGCTTAAGAATGGGCAGCACAGGACTATTGCACACGTTTCCCCGAGTCTCTTCAATGACATCTTTCTCGATCAAATCATAGATGATCGCTAACAAAGCTCGTTCACCATCAAGGGAAATACGGTATTGGGGAATACGTGGCAATCGCACATTCGATTTCAACTGAACAACATAAGGGGAGATATCAAGTAGGCCCACATCATTTGGACCCGTCGCCCACAAAGACGCAGGAAGAGAATCCAATTCCGGTGGAAGCTTATCGAGAGACAAGTACATGGGAGAGACTACTCTCTCTCCTAACGTAAGCTTTACACCCGCAGGAGAACAATACAAAGTTGCATACAAACGTTTAAGCAGATCCAGACCCAAAAGATTTTCGCCACAACCAGTAGACAAAATCAATGGAGCTTCGAGCTCACGAGGCCCAATTTTAAGGGGCAAAGGGCGCGAAACTGGATTGCTAACGGGGGCGCCAGAGAATCCAACGGAAACATTTGTTAAGCCAGACAAAGGTGCGCCAGGGAGTTTCGAATGCATGATAGAACTTTTCGCTGCACCAGTGTCCAACAGAAAAGGCTCAACGACGCCCGATGTAGCAACTGCGACGTAAGGCCCTCTCTGATCAACCGGAACTGATACCACTCCCTCTCCTTGTCTTTGGCTGTCCTAGTAATTACTATCGTCAGTTCCCTGATCGACGTAATAATCATCTACGTTGTACTGCGCAGATCGTCCTTGCGATGATCCACGTTGATCGAAACAGTTATTAGAATTAGATGAATGGTCAGAGCGATCGTTCTGAGCACCACGACCTCTACCACGTGATGCGTGCTGTGAACCACCACGATTTCCTCTAGACGAATTACCACCACTACGGTCATTTAAAGCAGGACAATTAAATTTAATGTGTCCCTCCTGTCTACAATAAGCACATTGATTGTACCCTAACGAAAATCTTTGGAAAGAGGAATCATTACGCGGCTGCGATCGATTCGATTGCGACTGCGATCTATTCTGCTGAGGCGTATTCTGATTAGAACGCGGCGGATATGCTTGTTGTAACAACACTTTAGTTTTCAGCTCTTTCGTTTTTTTATCGGCACGGTCATTTTCCTCTTTTTCTCTATTCTCATAATATTGTGCCGTAGCCAATATCTGAGCTGAGGTAGAGACAGCCCACGCACTCTCTGAATTCTTTAATTTAGTGCATAAGTCGGGCAATAAGTTCGATACGAATTTATCTACAAACAACCTCTGTCCACCCTCAGTACCCATATCCTGCCCACTATGATCAACGAATGTTTCCTCGAACCTCGTAAAGAAGTCTGAAACACTCTCATCTTTCTTCTGCTTACAGGCTGACAACTTGTCCCAATTTACCTTCATAGCTGGCATAAGCGTTTTCATTAATGTAATGATTCGTTGGGGAAGAAGTTCAATCAACTGATCGGGTTTAGTAGCAGCCACTTGTCCAGCGTCTGCCGCTGTAATGGCAGCCCAATCACCACCTAATTCATTTGCGTGATCTTGGTGACGAATCTTAGCCCATACCGGTTGCGGTACGACATTGCCAAACAACATGTCGATATCGGCAAGATTCATTACCGTAGCATCTACGAGCTGTGACAATTCCTTATAATACCCTGCAGGATTTTTACGAGGATCGGGCAAAGTCTGTTTCACCTGAAGCACTTCCGATCGTTTCCATGGGAGGTGTATCCACACTCTCTGGAAATGTGCCGCTACTGGGTTATTAACATCAGTATTATCAGCGGGTATCCAAACTGGCGGAACTTCACGCATAGGATATTGGCCAGACTCAGCTTGTTGGCGTTCAAGATCCTCTACAAACAGTGCGTGAGGAATGGGAGCGAGGCGAAAAGACAGCAACTGCTCGATAGCACGTCGGACATTAGTATCGACTATCAGTCCAGTTGCGAACTGAAGCCGAAGATTAGACAGGGCGGTCAGCACCTCGTCAGGCGCAACGGCCGCTATCTGATCATGTAAAAGTTTACACATTTCGTCAAACACATATCTCTGAGTCGGTATGTTGAATTGACTAAATGTTTCAAGAACAACTCGGGGTGGATTTCTAAGTGGGTTGTCCATCCAACCCATCGCCATATTGTATAGCGCAGCGCGTTCCCTATTACCAGGAAGCTGACTACGCCTCTGCGGTGGGCCATCAGAACCAGCGGACCCAAAAACAGGTCCGAGCGACTGAAAGAAGCTAGCCGCAATGGGAGAATCACGATTACGAGTAGAGGGACAAGAATAAGACACAGGACTAACAAGAGAAGGAGTAGAGACATTAGCAACAACAGGGGTTAACAACACAGGAGCAGTAGCGTGAGTAGGAGCATGTGGAAGCGGAGGAGCAGTAGGAATAGAAACAGGCAAAGGAGCAGGAACAGTCGGAAGAGCGGGTGCAGGTTGAGGAACAGGTGGAGGAATAACAGGTGGAAGAACAGGTACGGCAGGGACCACAGGAGCTGCGGTACCCTGTACGTACGGAGGTGGCGACTTCATAAGATAGGACATTAAAGAATCCTCAACTGCCTCTTCCTTCTTATCCGACTCCGTAGGCAAAGCAGGATAGCATTTGTCTATGGACATACGCTGTAATCTCTCAAACACTTCCTTATCCTTATCCTCCTTATCACGCTGAAACTGCTCAGCTTTCTTCACTATAGTAGCAACATTATCTCGCTCACTACGTTTATTTTGTCTGATTTCTTTCTGTCGGGCTTCTTTGCGCCACAACCGAAAGGCATCAAACATGGCCGGCCTTGATTTACGTTCGAACAACTTTATTTCCAAATTATCTAAGATCGATGCCTCGAAGCTACCGTGAGGTGGCCAGCGAAGATCGCCGTCTTTCTTTGTATATTTTATCCAATAATCGTTAAAAGCAATCGGGCCTAGCCCATGTTTGCTATATAAATCATAAGTAGGAGTTCCAACCGGAGGTATCGGACACGAGTCCTCCAGCAGGGAATCCGCACCACAAGGTCTAAAGCAACTGAACAAAGTACTGCGACCAGGCATCTTGCACACTAGCCGAGTTTCACAAACTTCAAGGGTTACGGGATTTCGGGATTTACCAAGTCCCAGCAAAGAACTAAACCCTCGGTCTTTGGCGGCTGCAGTCGTCAAACAAATACAACAACAACAAAGTACGCTAGTAAAGTGTCACCGACAAAAACACTCACACAGCGTGTACAACAAAGAACAAAACACTAGTGTTTACAACAAAGACACTCGCTAAAGTGTCTACAACCAAGAACTCTGGGAGCGACCCACAAATACTTAACTCAAAGATCAATGGCGTCCTCAGGAAGGCCCGTCAATCGTCTCGCTATACCAAGGTCTACGCCAGGCGCCAAAACAGGTCTACAGTCAGGGCAACAGTCCGTCGCAGCCGTTAGGAGGCGGGAATCTTCGCGGGAAAAGTCTTCGGGCCACTTATTTCGACAACAGGATCGATGAAGCGGGGTGCACCTTCCCTCGGAGATTTCACACGAAGTTCCTCACGATCGTCGGGCTTGGACCGGTACCACTGATGCAGCCCCACGTTGGGCGCCAACTGAAGGACTGGGTTCTTTTGGACCCAGCGGTGCCAGGGCACAACACCTGAAACCTTCGTGGGATACCTGCTCCGGCGTACAAGTCACAGAGACACGGGACACTTCCTTCGGCGTCAAAGAGTCAAGGTTTATTTACTGCAGGGAACACAGAAGTCACAGGAAGTACATCGAGTGTAGTTCGGGGAGACTGCTTCAAATTGTATTTGTGGATCGCTCCTTTTATACAGTTTTTACCCATAGGATAACATGATACACAATAGTTTACAACCTGGTTCCCACAAGTCGCTCTCAGAGGGGTCGTTTTAGATCACTTTGAAACACACAAAGTCCGGAACATAAGTGCGGAAACATTTGGCGGTTCCCAACTGTAAAAACCCATCTTCCCACCATTAGCAAATTCCAATCAGCAGTAAAGTAGATCGAAAATAGGAACGAAGACAGGTGCAGAGGAAGACGGAGACAGTGGGGAGATCGGAAAGGGTGTAAAAGGGGAGTGTCGAGAAACACGAGATACAGGCATCAAAGGGACGTGCCTAATGAGATGCACGGCTGAGACAATAAGCCCGTGCGGCAAGATGAGCCTCGAGCGGCGCCATCTGCCTTACAGTAGCATCCCCCTTGTCATAAAGGCACTTACAAAGAACATGTGTCTTTCGCAAATATCTTGGGAGTCCCAGGGTCGCGAAGCGGACAGCGTCCGTTCGCTGGCTACTTGAGGGCAAGAGACAAAATGGATGCCGTATCTAAGATGGAACCCGTGGGTACAGATGAGAAACCCACATAACAAACGAACGGTTTAAGTTAGCACAGCGAAACTGCGCACACTTACTAAACTCGTCATTTGCGGTTCATAGATACTAGACTCGACCATATTCGTGCGAGTCGAAAACATCACTTACAATTGTCACGGAACCTCACCTCTGTCTCCCTCTCCTTCCCTCTATTCCCCCCTGACTGTCTCCCTCCGCCTCCCTTCCTCTGTCTCCTTCCCTCACTGCCTCCCTCTGTCTCCCTCTCTCTCTGTCTCCCTCCCTCTGTCACCCTATGTCTCCCTCTCTCTCTCCCTCTGTCCCCCTCTCTCTCTCTATCTCCCTCTCTGCCTCTCTGTCTCTCTCAGTCTCTGCCTTTGTCTGTCCCTGTCTCTGTCTGTCCCTGTCTCCCTCCCTCTGTCTCCCTCTCCGTCTCTGACTGTCTCTGCCTCGGTCTGTCTGCCCCTGTCCCTGCCTCTATTTGTCTCTGTCTGTCCCTGTCTCTGTCTGTCTCTATCTCTATCTGTCTCTGTCTCCAACCCTCTCTCTGTCTCTCTCTCTCTCTCTGTCTCCCTCCCTCTCTCTATCTCTCTCCCTCTCCCTCTCTGTCTCTCTGTCTCCCTCACTCTTTCGGTCTCCCTCTCTCTCTGTCTACCTCTCTCTGTCTCCCTCCGCCCTCTCTCTCTCTCTCTGTCTCCCTAAATCTGTCTCCCTCTATTTGTCACCCTCCTCCCGCTGTCGCCCTCCTCCCTCTGTCTGTCTCTCTCCCTCCCTCTGTCTGTCTCCCTCCCTCTGTCTCTCTCCCTCCCTCCCTCTGTCTGTCACTCTCTGTCTGTCTCCCTCTGTCTCCCCCTCTTTCTGTCTCCCTCCCTCTGTCTCCCTCCCTCTGTCTCCCTCTCTCTGTCTCCCTCTCTCTTTCTCCCTTACCCTCCCTCTGTCTGCCCCGGACTCCCTCCCCCTGTGTCCCTCTCTCTCTGTCTCCCACGGTTTCCCTCTCTCTCTGTCTCCCTCCCTCTGTCTCCCTCCCTCTGTCTGTCTCTATGAGGAAATGAGGTAAAGGAGGACTGGACAGGGTAGGCTAGAGGAAGAGAGACTTGAGGTCAAGACAAGGTAAGCTCTTGGAACGCGGATTCTAAGTAATTTTGCTCGTTAAAGGAAGAGTGAAGATAACCTGATGATCCGTTGGCAGAGTTGGGCTCCCATCCTTTTTAGGCCTTCTGACAATTAATTCTCCTGCCCGAGACTGGCTTGGGAGATATGGCGCTTCTTGGAAATACACAGCAGTTTGTAACTCAGACACAAAAAGAAATTCTTGGAGGAGCCTTGATATGACAGCCAGCCTGGCTTTACGTTTCTCATGGGAGCCACCCCCCCCCCCCTTCTCTCCCATGTTGGTGGAACAACTTTCGTCAAAATGTCCCACCAGACTGCTGAGATATTTAAAACATGGCTTGCAGAATATGTGGGAGAGGTTGAGTGGCAACTCAGAAGAGATAGATAAAGCAAATGGGGAAAGTGTATGAGGCACGAGTATGGAGAAGAGAGGATGGAATTGAGCTTGGTGGAAGGAAGAAGAAGGGAAAGATCAAGAAAGCAAGGAAAGGGAAGGGTTAACGGTTGTGGGCAGAGAGAGGGAAGGGATTGAAGGGAAGAAAGGAAAATAGCAGAGATGATGTCAGGTAAGGGAGAGCAGATCATAGAAAGGGGTGTGGCTGAATGAAAAGAGTGAGGTCAGAGTCAGATGTCGAGAATACAGCGTTCTATAATTATTATTTGTGCACTGCACAATAGAAATTGTTTCTAGGCGCTCAAGTAAGTTGTTACCGTTCTCGTTAATACTGACATGGCACAATGATCAGCGATATGGGGGAAATACATTTAAGCACACACTTTCAATAAAAATAGAACATTTAAATACAAAAAAGTTAAGTATTTGCTACTAAAATGTTCAGCATGCCATTCCCTACTCCGAATGAGTCACAGCCGTCTGTCCCCAGTAACCTTCTTCCCTCAGGTGCCTCGCTGTCAGCCTGGTCTCTGGAGCCTTAGGTCTGACACCGCCAGGTCCAGTACAGCGGGCGGGCACCCAGCTCTCCTTGGCCTCGGGGCTCTCCCAGTCGATTTCTCTCGCTCGTAAACAAAAAAAAGAAATAACCACCTCACCGCATTATCTCAAGGAGCTTGCATGTTTATCCACTTTGAAGTATTTTGATTTCAGCTTGTTCCAGGTCGGAAAAAACATTACGGTTTCAGTGTTAAACTTTCGCTTGACATCTTAATGCTATCTGGAACTGTAGTCTTGGTGTGCTTTAATTGAGCCGTTTTTTTTTTTAAAGTGAGAAGGATGCGTAAAGGAGTATGCAGTCCCGAATGAAGGTTGAATAGTTTGTCATTCGTGTCAAAATAGCAAAAGCTACGTTATATTAAAGATGACATTAGCATAACTGTTGGGATCACTATCAAGACTGGCATATGGGTGTTTTGTTGGCATGTAGACATTGTTTGAATTTCACTGGCTGTAAAGCATTCCACAGCAGTGGAACTTAGTTATCAAGATGCGCCCTTCTTTCATTTGAGTTATTCTTGACACAGCCATGAAGTTTGTTAATGCTGGATTTGGTTTACATGTTCTGTTCTTCCAAATTGTAAATTATCTCCTAACAAAATATACTTTTCTGTTAATTTGCTTTTGTTTTAACAATTACATGTATGTTATTTTGTTATAAGTACCCCATGTGCATGGCCCATAGTCTCTGTAGCTTTCAGGTAAGGAGCAGGTTGATGTTCCCAAGTCATTGTGGAGCATGGCATTTTTGGGGGTGCACTCTGTATGGCTGCAAAGCACCACTGGGACTGCCTAGACCACACTCTGGGTCCTAGAAACCCCACCTTGTACTCATTAGCAGTCCAATGCGTGAGCAGCGATAGCCAGCGTGTAGGGAACACCCAAAAGAAAAAAAAATCACGGTTACCACTTGCGTCAAAAAATAAATACGTATTTAAAAGCACCCCTAATGTGGACTCTTAATCAGCAGATTGCAGGTTACTCTTCTGTTTAACTTGTTAAATCAATTTTACTGCATTTTCAGTGGTTGTTTAGATTGATAGTTTCCAGTTTAAGAAAGTTCTAAAACTTTTCGTGGTTAAAAATTTAAATTATGCTTCTGTTTGTCTATAGCGCTTGGTTACCTCCGATTTATTTAGCGCTGTTGAAGTGCTCATGATCTATTTTCTAATGCCAAGCTAGTCCAGGCAGTCACATTTTTTAGATTTCATCTTTTTTTTCTTGTTTTTTTTTTAAGCTGGGGAGGAGCTCAGATCAAACTAGTGGGGCCACTTCTTAATATTTAGAGTGTACGTGTATATACACTCACTCGTGGGAAAAAATGTTTACATCTGACTGTGTAGATATATCTAGATCTATATGTATTTAAACACCTAACAATCCAGTTTAACACATTTCAAGTAAATATATAGATTCCTTTACTGCTTTCAAACAACTCCGTTTTGAAGTGCAGGAATGTGGAATTCCTGTAGACCAGCGCCCAGGACATATTGTTTGGGGTCAAGAGCAACACATTTTCATGTGTACTTTGCCCTTGCGACAATTAGGCCCAACCCCCTGCAGCACAAACCCTTTGGCTGCCAGTTTGCAATACCACATTATGGATCATGAAAGGGCACAGTGCAGAAAAGGTAATATTTTTGCCCATATGTTAATGCTGTTCAAACTTGTATTTATGGTTCAATAATTGCAAGCCTCAATTATTGGGGCGAGCGCTTGAAGTAAATGTTGTAAGCTCCGCCTGCCCTATTGACAGTTGTTTCAGTATCAAAATGTGTACACACGTTTTCAAAGTTTAGCAATATGGGACTATGTATAATGCTCCCAAAATGCTCTTTGATTTACAGCAAATATTTACAGAAGCTTGAAAGCAAGATTGATGATTCTTTGCTTTCAAAATAAAATGTTCATAAAAAAATAAACATTTTGCTAAACTACTACTAAATTTCAGGAACCATTTCTTTGCAGCATCATGTATTAACGTGTTGATGCATGCTGGTATGTCCCAAAAATGTTCATAATGGAAAATCAGTTTAACCAGTTTCAATGATATCTACTTGTCCATGGGGCAGGTTGCTTCATAAATCTACTTGTCCTATAACAAAATCCACTTGCCCCTTTGGTGCCATGTAGTGCAGCGACATATTATGGCAGCAATATCATTAAATAAGAGCTCTGATATAGCCTCTCTGATTTTATTTTTTAAATATAATTTTTATTGCAGACATATAGCACATTATCATTTCCACTTACAATTACAACTCAGTTTGTCTATTGATTAACTGTTCCTAAGACCCCATACCCCCCCGTGTCTACCACCCACTCAGAAGGACTCACGGTTTGAGGTTAAGTGAGCTTGCAAGCACTCCTATTTTCACATGAGCAAATCTACACATGCATATTGCTCATGTTACAATGTAGTTAACAAATATTCTCTAGAAGTATTATTACTTCTCCTACTTTTGTAAAACCTTGGGAATTAACGAAAGCTGTATAGCTGCACTTAATGCAAGGACAAATACTATAAGTTCACTTTTAAAACTTTTTTTAATAATTGGGCCCTAATTTGGTCTGGCGTTGACAGTGACTTTTTGTTTATTAAAATTCTCTTCCCCCTCTCTCTGTATCAGGTGGCTTCACTGTGTGACCGCATTCTGCTCTTTCACAAGGAGCAAATCTGCACAGAAAGTAGTTTTGCTCAGTGCCAGTAACCACTATGGCAGGGTGTGCTTTTTGAGACAAAAAAACATTTTTTGGTTTTGCCAATGCTTGTTTATAATGGTGAGGTTCCAGCGGCTCCCACACCAATAAGGTTTTACAAAATCCATGCCAAAACAAGTCGCACATTGACAAAACTAAAAAGCTGACCCCCAATTTCAGACCTACTGCTTTTGCCAATGCTTGTTTATTTTTGTTTCGCATAATCCTATTGAAACTGGGTAGTCTGATTTTCCATTCTGAATATTTTTGGGAAATACTAGCATGCATCAGCACATGTTTCAGGTCGCGCCCCACAGATAGACAACTGCTGTAGATAAACATGTGCTGCATACTCGAGCCATCCAGGGTTGGGTTACTGATATTAAAAGTTGTTTTTTGTTTAAGAAAGTCTTCAGTTTCAAGATTTTGTGACTGCCCTTGTGCTTTGTGGGTTAAGGGAGAAACGCCAACTCGCCCCCCATCTATCTGCCACTCCCAAGAGTTTTACAGCGTTCTAGAAATAAAAGCTATTCTCATAAAGACAGACTACATACATGACTGTCATGTATTTCACACAGTAACCAGTTGAGACCCGTTCGCCCCAGCTGTCTGGGTTAGTGCCAAATACACAGTACACAGGAGACTTCCTGTCTTTTCTGCCCATTAGTTTTGAGTAAGTGCGGCCCGGCTGGACGCCGAGACGAAAAAGCAAGGTAACTCGTCAGTCAGTCTCCGCTACAAGGGACATAACGGTATCTTGATCGCAGACAAGATAGACAAGCATTAGAAATGCAATAGGTCTCGCAGCATTAGAGTTAGTGCTTTTAGAATTGTTTATGGGTTTTTTTGTAAATCTTTAGCATGAGGTTGAGGGTGAGTGAGGGTGAGGGGTTGAGGGTGAGTGAGGGTGAGGCTGAGGGGTTGAGGGTGAGGGTGAGTGAGGGTGAGTGAGGGGTTGAGGGTGAGGGGTTGAGGGTGAGTGAGGGTGAGGGGTTGAGGGTGGGTGAGGGGTTGAGGGTGAGTGAGGGTGAGGGGTTGAGGGTGAGTGAGGGTGAGGGTGAGTGAGGGTGAGTGAGGGTGAGGGTGAGTGAGGGTGAGGGTGAGTGAGGGTGAGTGAGGGTGAGGGTGAGTGAGGGTGTGTGAGTGAGGGTGAGTGGGGGTGAGTGAGGGTGAGTGTGGGTGAGGGATTGTGGGTGAGGGATTGAGGGTGAGGGGTTGAGGGTGAGTGAGGGTGAGGGGTTGAGGGTGAGTGAGGGTGAGGGAGGGTGAGGGGTTGAGGGTGAGGGGTTGAGGGTGAGGGGTTGAGGGTGAGTGGGGGTGAGTGAGGGTGAGGGGTTGAGGGTGAGTGAGGGTGAAGGTGAGTGAGGGTGAGGGTGAGTGAGGGTGGGTGAGTGTGAGTGAGGGTGAGTGAGAGTGAGGGTGAGTGAGAGTGAGGGTGAGTGAGAGTGAGGGTGAGTGAGGGTGAGTGAGAGTGAGTGAGGGTGAGGGTGAGTGAGGGAGGGTGAGGGTGGGTGAGGGTGAGTGAGGGTGAGTGAGAGTGAGGGTGAGTGAGGGTGAGTGAGGGTGAGTGAGGGTGAGTGAGGGTGAGTGAGAGTGAGGGTGAGTGAGAGTGAGAGTGAGGGTGAGTGAGAGTGAGGGTGAGTGAGAGTGAGGGTGAGTGAGGGTGAGTGAGAGTGAGTGAGGGTGAGTGAGAGTGAGTGAGGGTGAGTGAGTGAGGGTGAGTGAGGGAGGGTGAGGGTGGGTGAGGGTGAGTGAGGGTGAGTGAGGGGTTGATGTTGAGGGGTTGAGGGTGAGTGAGGGGTTGAGGGTGAGTGAGGGTGAGGGTGAGTTAGGGTGAGGGGTTGAGGGTGAGGGGTTGAGGGTGAGTGAGGATGAGGGGTTGAGGGTGAGTGAGGATGAGGGGTTGAGGGTGAGTGAGGATGAGGGGTTGAGGGTGAGTGAGGATGAGTGAGAGTGAGGGTGAGTGAGGGTGAGGGGTTGAGGGTGAGTGAGGGTGAGGGTGAGTGAGGGGTTGAGGGTGAGGGGTTGAGGGTGAGTGAGGGTGAGTGAGGGTGAGGGGTTGAGGGTGAGTGAGGGTGAGGGGTTGAGGGTGAGTGAGGGTGAGGGGGAGTGCGGAAGCAGCACGGAGGGCAGGGAAGGGCGGAAGCAGCACGGAGGGGCGGAAGCAGCACAGAGGGCAGGGAAGGGCGGAAGCAACAGGGAGGGCAGGGAAGGGCGGAAGCAACAGGGAGGGTAGGGAAGGGCAGAAGCAACAGGGAGGGCAGGGAAGGGCGGAAGCAACAGGGAGGGCAGGGAAGAGCGGAAACAGGGAGGGCAGGGAAGGGCGGAAGCAACAGGGAGGGCAGGGAAGCGCTGAAGCAACACTGAGGGCAGGGAAGGGCTGAAACAAAACGGAGGGCAGGGAAGGGCTATTTTGTATTTTATTGTAAATATGCGGACACAGAGGGATGGAGCTAGCCTTGCGCGAAGATGGCTGCGCTCTAGGCAAGCTCCTTTGGCTGCCACCTAATGAACAGCAATATGCAGCGGTAAACAAAATAATTAGAATTTAGAGAAGCTGACCTGTGCTTCGTAGGGGATTGAGCACACAAAATAGGCTTGCCACCGTACATGTGAAGCAGGCGTTGTCCCGCGGCCTAGATGGAAGCGGCAAGGACCGCCCTGCAGAGGATGTGGGAGGCCGCTGGCTGTGAGCTGCTCCTGTGCAGGCGGGCACTCTGTGGAGCCGGTCAGCGCCTGTGACGCTGTGCTCTGCAGCTGGAGGACGGGCGGCACCGAGGGAGCTGCGACCGGCCTGTGGGTGGGCAAAAACACAAAAGATGGACTAGAATGCACTCGAAGAACAACGCTCAGATGAACTCGAGCACTTCACCCATCTATTTTCCCCATAAAGTGCTAGTGGCACAGCCTGGCCACAGTACGAAAGCCTTCGTCTGTTCTGACGTGGCCTGCTCCGGAATCCTGGCTCTCGAAGGGAGTGCAGTTTGCTCTGATCTGTGATTCTACAAACAGCCTGAACTCTCGCTGGCTGAAAGTATGCTGGTAAATATTAATAAAGTGTACTTACGAGGCCGTGGGAGCTCCAGGGTGGTAAGTGCACCAGATGATGTGGGAGCTCCAGGGTGGTAAGTGCACCAGAGGCCGAGGGAGCTCCAGTTTCGCCGGCTGCTGGGGCTGCTTCGATGTAGCTCATACTCCAGAGTGAAAAGGTGCTCCAGGGTGCACTGCTGCTTCAAGGGGTGAGAATTCTGGGATCTGTAGTTCCTTCAAGGTAGGCTGGTGATGGTGGCGGGGGGGGGGGCAAAAACATGTTAGGGTATATAGAGTGGGTGCATACAGAGGGACACACAGATATGCCAGGGGAACAGAGACAGGCCGGAGGATAGACATAAAAGAGGCATAAGCGGGACAAACGTGGGACGGAAATCAAGACGGGGAAAGAAACAAGAGTAAACTGGGAGACAGAGACAGTCGTAGGGAGGGAGGCCGCAAAATCAAGACAGAAGGAAAGAGACAGACTGCGTGACAGAGTCCGATTAAGGCATAAAGAGAAGAAGTTAAAGGGTCAGACACATGTAAAAGGAAAGAGGTCAACAGAACCACGGGGTTAAAAACAAGCCTTTCACCGTAACACGGCGGGCAGGGGAGGGGGCGGGCAGGGGAGGGGGCGGAGAGGGGAGAGGTGCGACACGGCAGGATGTGACCGTTGCGGCGGTGTTACGCGGAAGGAAGTTAGACGGAAGGAAGAGAGGGGAGGGGGAGGAGAAATGCGACACGGCGGGAGGGGGCGGAGCGGGTAAACAAAGACGGATGTGCACGCGCACGCGCTTTTAAGGTCAATGCGCATGCGCATAAGCTCAATGCGCATGCGCATTGACCTTAAAAGTCACGGGCACTGCAAGGAATCGCCACGATTCCTTGCAGTGTAGATAAAGAGTGGATAAGTCGCAATAGTCTCGCTTGCTCGATGCGCATGCGCATCGACAGGCGAGACCTAAAAAGAAATAACCACCTCACCGCATTATCTCCCACGCGGGTGCAAATGCCACTCTGTTTGGTGTTGCAAGATAATGCATCAATGTGACAATTTCGCGCCTCTTGTCAGAGCATTTTCGAGTGAGGGGCAGCGGGCGTCGAGCCCCCTGGGCCCTAGTACTCGTTAATGAGGCTTTGTTGTGAATCACCCGCCCCCCATAAAGCAGAGTGTCTCGGAGTCCGCGATGCTGCGGAGGACTCTGAGACACTCTTTCAAAGGAATGCCACTTAATTAGCAGCAGTTATGTGCTAAGTGCCCTTAATACCGGTGTCATCCCGCGACACACCCACCATTTGCAGGCGACACAGTACTGTGTCGGGACACACAGTTTGGAAAGCTCTGCTCTACATGCATGGCAGCTGGAGCTGTCTATATGATGCAGAATAGTATGTTACGATAGTCCCATAAGAATCTGTATATGGTTCCCTGTGGGTGGTCATTGTTTAACTGTAAAGTCCGGATCACCTTGTTTAGAGTCTGCATGAACCTTTCTACCTCTCCATTTACATGGAACCTCCTCAGTGTTATTCTCCTGTGTCTCACAGCTAGGGACTTGAAATATGCTGCCATTTCTTGTCCTTGGAAGGGTGGCCCATTATTTGTTTTGACCTTCAGTAGAATGCCATGAGGGAATGACATTTTTTCAAATTTTAGTATTACTTCCTGGCCTGGCATTAAGTGCAATAGTTCCACTTCCGAATATTTGCTAAAATGTTCTACCACTGTAAGAAGATGTTAATTCCCTAGTATGGTGGTGAAATCAGCTTTCAGCTGGGTCCACGGCAACTTGGGGGCGTCCTTGGATCAGACCAGCGGGTCCGGCTGTACCATTACTTGGCATAAAAAGTAACTAACTACTGCCCTTCCGACATGAGCATCCAGTTCTGGAAATCAGACCTTTTGTCTAAGTCTCATTTTTGTTTAGGTACCCCTGTGATGGTTATGGTGGATGTTATGTTATGTTAAAATTTTATTTTTATAGCGCACGGCTACTCCAGAGGAGTGTCCCGGCGCTTTATCGAGGCAGCTCAGTAAAAAAACATACACCATAAAACAGACACCAAACATGGGAAAAAAGAGACATCCTAAAGGTTAAAAAGCCAGGTCTTAAGGCTCTTCCTAAACAGAAGGAGATTAGAGGAAGACCGTAGGTCCAAAGGCAAGGTGTTCCACAACTGAGGGGCCCTCAAACTAAAAGAGCATCCCCCAGTGCGTGCCTTCCTCACTCGAGGAACCACAGCCAGAAACAAAGATTCCGACCGCAGCGATCTAGCCGGGCGGTAGAGAGCCAGTCTGCGTTGTAGGTACTTTGCTCCGGCGCCAAATAGCGCTTTATGGGCCAAGGTCAGTGCTTTAAACATAATCCGCTTCCGGATGGGCAACCAATGAAGTGGTGTGGTGTGGCTCACTGGTTAGAGTGGAGTGGTGTGGCTCACTGGTTAGAGGCGGCAGACCCGGAAGCTGAGAACGGCCCGGGACCAGGGTTCAATTCCCGATGCGGCAGGGTCGTTGACCAGGGTCAACGGACTCGATAATTCTCGCCTCGGTGCCTACTCTAACCAGGGATCACACTCGGCAACTCTGGGCATTAAGCTTGCCTCAGCTCTACAACAGCCCCCCACAGACGCCAGGGATGCCTGGTTTCACCTTGGAGATACCCAGAAGGGACCATCTCACAGGGAAAGCCAGGACGGGTTCCCCAGCGGTCTTCAGCGCCAGGACACCCCGAGATGGGGTAACAGTGCGCTTTACAAGTATCATCATTATATTACATTACATTACAATGAAGCGACCACACCAGACCCGAGGCTCTCACTCACCTATGGAGGCCAAAAATGGCACGGGCCGCAGAATTCTGCACAGCCTGCAGCCGTTGAACAAGATAGTCCGGAAGACCCACATACAGGACGTTCGCATAGTCCAGTCTGGAGCCAATTAAGGCTTGCACAGTGATCTTTCTATGCTCTTCTGTTAGCAGAGGCAGGAACTTCCGGAGCATCTTGAGTATGCCAAAACAGGTGCCCGCCAGGCCAAGAATATGTGATCTCAGCGTCAGATTATTATCAATCTTCACTCCCAGATTTTTTACCACAAGCGATGCCTGGGCAGGGGGGAACATATCTATTGGCCACCAGGCCTGCCAATCGGGGTCAAGAGAACAGCCGAAGAACAGCACCTCCGATTTGTTGGAATTGGCTTTGAGGCTGTTCTGCTGAAACCAGCTGAAAACCATCTCCAGGCATCCCCGGATGTTCTCTCCATCAAAAGCCTGATCTTTCCCACACGTGAAGAGCAATTGAGTATCATCCGCGTAGGACATGATCTGGGCCCCAAAAGACTCCACCAGTGCCGCCAAAGGTGTCATAAAGATGTTGAACAGAGTCGGGCTCAACACAGAGCCCTGTGGAACACCGACTCCCAGTGGCGGCATCTCGGCGGAGCTCGGGGAGGCCCAGACCGTTTGTCGGCGGCCCTCATGAAAAGATGTAAACCAATTGAACACCGTCCCCCTCAGACCGATGTCATAAAGTCTGGAGAGGAGCACCTCATGGGGGACGGTGTCAAAGGCCGCCGACAGATCAAGCATGACAAGCATGGCCCTTCCTCCCGAATCCAGTGTCTCCCTAATAATCTCTGACACCTCCAGAAGTGCCGTCTTCGTGCTTAAATTAGGGCGGAAGCCGGACTGCGAAGGGTGAAACAGATCATTGGATTCGAGAAAGCTAGAGAGAACGCCATGCACATACTTCTCCGTGATCTTAGCCAACGCCGGGAGGAGGGAAATCGGCCTGTAGTTGGCCAGAACCTCTGAGTCCAACCCAGGCTTTTTGAGGAGGGGGATCACCATAGCCCTTTTCCAGGGCAGCGGGACCCTCCCCTCACTCAAAGACAGATTCACCAGTGGGTTGACCAATGGGTTAACCACGGCCGCCATCTTGGCCAAAAATTTGGCCGGACAGGGGTCTAATGGCGAGCCCGATTTAAGATTGGCCAAAAGAGCTAGGGAGACATCAGTGGAGACAGAGGGAAACTCAGCAAGAACCACACCCTGCGTGGACGGCGAAGCTGATCCGGCCACCAAACTAGAACACACTTCAGCTGACCTCACTTTGAAAGAGTCCTGGATAGACTTTATCTTATCCGTGAAAAATTTGGCAAGATCACAAACCCAAAGCTCAGATGGAACACTTTGGGACAAGTTGGATCTGGGAGCCGTAAACTCCCTCACCACAGTAAAGATCTCTTTGCATGAGTTAGAGGCAGCCTCAATCCTCCAGGCCAGATAATCCTTTTTCTCACGGAGAATATCACGATGATAGGATTTGACCATTGTCCTGTAAGCCAGTCTGGCCTCCAGATCGTAGTGGAGGCATCACGCCCTCTCCGCCACCTTACACTGGCCACGGGTGGCACACAATGCCTCAGTGAACCACGGAGACGAAACCCTCTTAGTCGTATTCCGAGGGGCCATTGCGGGGGCCAGATCATTCAGCCTCTCCAGCAACCACCCCTGCAAGGACTCAACATTCTGCTCTAAATCCCGTGAAAGAGGACACGGATGGTCCAGAGCGGCCTGAGCTAACAGCTCAGGAGTGACTCTATACAGAGCCCTCCGAGCAGAGCCATGTTGTCTAGGGGCGCTGTTGGGTAGTTTTTCGCTACCCAGTACACAGAATCTGGCCAGCCTGTGCTCAGTCCAAAGCACCGGGAGAAGCTCAACGTCGACAAGAGGGACCGAGGAAAAAACCTGATCTAAGGTATGTCCCTTGTCGTGTGTGGAACCAGCAAGAAAAGGGACGAGACCCAGAGGAGCCGTAATGTCTAGCAGTTTTTTCACATCCAAATCATCACCGACATCCATATGAAAATGGCTTGCAAGTGTTGGAGTATCAGATGGAGGGGGGTTACTATACGGTTTCCTCATAGGATTAAACCATCCCCTGCTAGCGACAGCTCATTACAGTCATTAAGTATTGCTGGGATTTTCTCTTGGGCTTCATGTCTCAACTTGTTCCTTAATGATGGGACACCAGTTATTGGTCTTAAGGGCTCCTCTCACATGTTAAAAGCATTCATCCCCCTTGGGAGGCTTAGCTGATTTGTGATATCATGAGGGGCTTGGGTCGGGAGTTGTCTACAACCAGATATACGTCTTCATGTCTCAGACTATTTCTGTTCTGCAGGGGACGCAGCTCTGAAATGGCAGGATATATAGTGGGATTATCCTGTCCTAGTTGGTACACTACTTTCAATGAGCCTTCTTGAAGAAGTAAGATTTACTTTTTGATCAGAGGTGGAGGTTTGGAGTTTGACCCTTGAAACAGGGGCACCAGGGGCTTGTGGTTCATACACACTCGAAAACATCCCCTCACAGAGGTGTAAATGCAAGTGCCTGCAGCCCGACAATACAGCTATAGCTTCTCTCTCTATCTGGGAATATCTGTGCTTGGTATCAGTGAGCACCCAACTTGCATAAGCGATTGAAGCCCAGGCATTTTTGTGTTACCTTTGTATCACATTAGGCCGAGGCCTGTGGGTCCGGCGTGGATGACCAGTTCCATTGGTGTGGATGGGTCATAGTATTTTATGGTGGTCTCGGCTGACAGGGCAGCTTTGGTATCGCCAAATACTTTTTTTTTTTATTTAAGTTCAAGAAAGCTTTATTGAATAATATAAAGGTGTCAATACAGAGTATAACTTAATATCCTTATAATAAAAAATCTAGCATAAACAAATTTAGAAATGTGCGAATCAGACTCATAAATGACAATACAGTAAAATATAAATAATATCTAAAATCTAAGCGTTAATGTATCGTCAAATACTTGCTCCCATATACACGGCAAGTTTGTCTTGAGGAAGCCTCACAATGGCTTAGTTAACGCTTTGAATGTATGAATCTACCCCAGTAGGTGACGACGCCCAGGAAGCTCCTCACTTCAAACATATTGGTTGGTGGGCATTACTTTTAGTTCTCTTGTACCTTTTTGGGGTCTGGGGGAGACACCTTTTTCGGCGAATCAGTATCCCAAAAATAAGATGTTGTTTGTAAGAAACTCGCAATTCTCCAAATGGAGATTTAGGCCAATTTGTCTGATTCTCTTGAGCAGTGCTCGTAGATAATCCTGATGTTGTTCTATAGAGGCGGTGTAAATTAGAATATCGTCGCTGACATTTAGTACTCTGTGTAGACCACACAGCATCCCCTGATACATGTTTTAAACACTTCTACTATGTTGGAGATGCCAAAGTTCAGCCTGCGATAGGGTTGTAATCTTAAATGCGTTGAGAGTGTACCGTGATTCTTTGCTAAACCTAATCTGGGGGTAGCCAGACTTCAATTCAATCTTTGAGAACTACTTGCCCTGTTAATTTCAGTTATGATGTTGCTTATGGTAGATGTCAGGTCATGCTCTGTTTCGAGGGCTTTATTGTACATTCACATCAACACAGATGCAAAAAGTACCAGGTTGTTTTGATTTCCTAGATACAGCAATAGGAGAGACATATGGGGCAGGACCAGCAACATTTGCTTTGACTCTTGCAGTTTCTGCAATTTCTTGCTCTACTTGAACTCAGACATGAAAGTGAATGCTGTGATGGAGGACAGCTATTGGATGGAAATTGAGGTAAATGTGGAGTTGATATGTTTGACTTTGAGGCAGCTAATGCCCTGAAATACATCTGCAACTTCTTCCAGAACGAGAGTGATGAATTGTTGTTGTGCCTCAAATAGGTGGAAGCAGGCTGTAGTTACACCTATTTTGAAGAAGGCTACCCTTGACCCCCTCAAACCCGAGAACTACCGCCCTATTTCCTTGCTTCCTTGGGCTACGAAAGTTGCTGAGGCCCATGTGAACGGAATTCTTGCAGACCATCTCACCAGGGCCAACATTCTTGACCCTACCCAGAATGGGTTCCGTGCGGGCCACAGCACGGAGACGGCCCTACTTTCTATGGTCGAACATCTGCGTTCTGTGCTTGATGCGGGTCGGATGGCGGCACTACTGCTATTAGATCTCAGTGCCGCGTTCGACACGGTCTCGCACAGGATCCTGCTCCAGCGACTAGAAGAAGTAGGTGTCACGGGTTCCGCCTTATGTTGGTTTCGCTCTTTTCTTGCTGAAAGGTCCTTTCAGGTTGCGATTCCGCCTGGCAAGTCTAAATCCTATCTGTTGGACCTGGGGGTCCCACAGGGTTCATTGTTAAGTCCCACTCTATTCAATCTTTACGTGAGGCCGCTGGCTGCGGTCGTCAAGCAATGGGGCTTGACGATGGTATCATACGCAGACAATACGCAGCTGGCGGTCACGCTGAGTGGGAACTCAGACATGGAGGCTCCCAGGTTCCGTGACGGATTACGGGCAGTGGCCAACTGGATGAATTCCAACTGTCTCCAGTTAAATACCAAGAAGACCGAGGTTATGGTGGTCGGCAAGCAGGCGGAGTTGTGGGGCGACAAGTAGTGGCCCTCTGAACTGGGTGTGACCCCCTCTCCAGCATCGGAGATAAAAAATCTAGGGGTTTGGCTTGATCCGACCCTCAGCTTCATTCGTCACACCAAGAAGGTGGCGGCTACTTGTTATGACATCATCAGAGGTCTAAGACCTATCCTTAAATTCTTTGATGCACCCACCAAGCAACTGGTGGTTCAAGCATCAGTGCTGTCCCGGCTGGATTATGCCAGCTCGCTTCTGGCGGGGATTAATCAGTCAGAACTCACCCGGCTGCAGCGAGTTCAAAATGCTGCAGCCATAGTGGTGATAGGTCTGCCAAGGCGGTGCTCGGTCTCCAAATCGTTGCATTCTCTCCATTGGCTCCCCGTAAACCAGAGGATTAAATTCAAGGTACTATGCCTTGCGTTTAAAATCCTCAAGTGCACGTCTCCCCAAATTCTGGAGAACCTGCT
This sequence comes from Lissotriton vulgaris, assembly GCF_964263255.1. Taxonomy (NCBI): domain Eukaryota; kingdom Metazoa; phylum Chordata; class Amphibia; order Caudata; family Salamandridae; genus Lissotriton; species Lissotriton vulgaris. The sequence goes on along the minus strand of NC_141685.1, from coordinate 929,152,929 downwards.
GATACCGTATGTACCCCCGCGAACCCTCAGATCTCTGGGTCAGAATCTGGCAGTGGTTCCGCGCTTCAGGCTGAGTAGAGCTGGTGGCCGCTCTTTTCGAGTGTTAGCGGCAAAGTGGTGGAATTTTCTTCCTTTTCATGTCCGGGCTCTTGATGACCTTCTTCAGTTTAGACGCGCCATCAAGACCATTTTATTTGTTTAGCTCTCAAACTGTTTTCTGTGGCCTTTCTGGTCTTTTATCGGTGTTGTGTTGTGTGTACCTTGTCAAAGCGCCAGGACGCCCCTTCGCTGGGGCAGCTGTGCGCGGTATAAGTATAAATAACATAACATAACATAACATAACAAAAACTATGAGCTTCAGGGATTCAGTAGCACTCCAGATGATTAGCATTGTTCCTCTGACTTTTGTCATAAAGAAGCTTGCTGAGATGGACTCTTCTAGGTGGTGAAGATGTTAGCTAGATTGATTGGGGTGAATTGAGTGTAGGCATAGATTCTGTTAGCAGTGGACTGTAAGGCAGATAGCGGATGTAGTTTTTTGTAGTTAGTTAGTGACATTACACATACAGTGGCACCTGTATCACTAAGAATGGTTGTTGGAGGTTCTGAATGTATAGTTTGCACCGTGGTTGTGACTTTCTTAGAGGGTAGGTGTAGTTTTCGACTGCAGAGTTCAGATGGATGTGTTCGGGATCAGAAGAAACAGTTGCACCTGAGTCTTCTGGTTATGATCCTCTGCTGTTGTTGGTTGTTAAGTGTCTTATTGTGGATTTGTCTTTTACTAGTGTAAGTTGTGGAGTTGGCTTCGTAGGTGCCGAATGGCATACTTTTGCGCAACGATTTGTTTCACCGCACATTTTGCCTTTTTCTGGCCAGTAGCTCTCCGATGCAGTATATTGTGACAATAACCAGAAGGTTTGTCTTGTCTTTTACTTGGCATTTTCCTAGAGATGACATGAGCTTCTCTGCTGATTTTACATGATTCAGTCTTGATCGGTTTAGAACTAAGTGACGACTTGATGTGTGTAATATGTAACTCTGTAGCTTTAATAGAATGGTAGGGACATCATTAGCTATGTCACCTTATGTTGACATGGCAATGTTCTAATTTCAGTCCGTTGATGTCTGCTGGCATTGTATGTGGATGGGATCTTTTATTCCTGGATTAAACTTCATTTTATGAACCATTCCTCATCTTGGATTTATTGGAAAATACTTCACTGGCGTAGTCGGCTTGAAACAGAGGAATAAGATCCCAACATAAGTCTTTCTGAGGAGGAGGAGAATCAACTTTATTCTTTCTGACTAAAAAGATAAGTCAACCCCTCACTTAACTGCCTAGCATAAAACTCTTATTATAGACATCTATCAACTTGTGAATAATATTGACTGACATCTATCAACTTGTGAGTAATAATTGACTCTTCTTTATTTTGTTATAATCAGCTGCATGTTTTACAATCTGTTCGAGCCTTAAGCAATCTAAACCAACTTCAACTAAGTCTAACTTCAACTAAGAAACAAAGCTTAATGAAGTGATTCTTGACATTTTTTTTAACATCAAAATATGCTTTTCTACGTTCAGCTTTATCCATCTCATTTTTAACAATTTCATCTTTGTTGCACACACATTCTTTACCCTTCAACACTTCATACTTGTTAACCCAAAAAGGTTCAACATGTGTGTTAGGAATTCTCCCACGAAACAACAAAAATGGAGTCTTTCCAGTTGTAGCTAGAGGAGTATAACGGTATTCTTCTATTTTTGCCAAAACACATTTTTTCCAATCAGATGACAAGTTTTTGGCTAAACTAATAGTGTCCTTGATTACTTTGTTAAATCTCTCGACCATACCATTGGCCTCAGGGTGGTAAAGAGAACAGGTCTTATGTGCAATACCCCTAGAAGATAAATAATGTTCCATTTCCTTGGAAACAAATTGAACTCCATTATCCGATAAGATGGTTGCAGGAAGACCTTCTCTACAAAATAACTCACTCAAACATTGGATAATCTTACTCGAATCAATTCCTGACAAAAAAAATACCTCTGGCCATCTTGAGTACATGTCAATAACCACCAGTATAAAAACCTGAGAATCTCTATGTTGGATGGGACCCACTAAATCCAGAGCTATGTCTTGCCAAGGACCATTAGGTCTTCTTCTTAAAAACATAGGTTGTTTGTGCGTACTATGAGACTTGTCGCTAACATTACAGTGTATACAATCTCTAATCACCCTTTCAACCATTTTATCCATGCCCGGCCACCAATATGACATGCAAAGCCTCTCCTTACTTTTGGATAAACCAGAATGAGCAACATGAACCAAATCTATCAAATCTTTCCTAAGACTAGATGGAGGAATCAACCTTGTCCCACGAAACAATAAATCATTATCCACAGATAATTCACTGCGAACCGTCCAAAAAGGCTTAGTCAAAGCAGAACCTACTTTGCAATTGACCCAACCATTTTTCAACAAAGACATAACCTCACATAAAGTAACATCCTTTCCCAGCTCTTCAGACCTTTTCTTCTCAGATAGAATTTCATAATCCACAGCACAAACCAGTTCATCATCTAAATCCAAGTAATCGTCTTCCAAATCACTATTAGAAACTAAACGTGAGAGAACATCTGCTATTCCATTATCCACACCCGGAATGTATTGAATACCAAAGCTATATTCTTGTAGGCCAATAACCCATTTTGATATCCTACCAGATACCAGATCCAAACCTTTCTTGCTAAAAATGTCCATTAAGGGTTTATGATCAGTATGGACATCAAAGACCAGACCCCAAAGAAATTTCTTTAGCTTTCTCACTGCCCAAAACACAGCCAATGCTTCCCTCTCTATGACGGAATAACGAGTTTCAGCATCTCTCAAACTTCTGAATAGAAACATTATGGTTTGCATGCCTTCAGGACCATTCTGCTTCAATACAGCACCTAACCCTTTCTCACTTGCATCAGTGACTAGAATATACTTGAACTTAGGATTGAAACTTTTTAGCGCAGGAGCACTGTTTAACCTTTGTTTAATTTCAACAAACTCATTCTCACATTGATCAGACCACTGAAATTCCACACCTTTCCTCAACAAACACCTCATGTTTACTGTTAATTCGGCAAAGCCTTTGACAAATTTTGCATAATATTCTATCATGCCTAAAAGCTTCATGAGTTCAGTTTTATTTTCCGGTGCCACCATTTTGTTTATTGTGTCTACCAATTCGGATGTAGGTTTCACACCATCACCTGAAATGTTATGTCCTAAGTAATTAATAGAATCAGACCTGAATTTACACTTGTTTGCTTTCACAGTGAGGTTGTGTTTGCTGAATCTTTCCAATACCATATTTCATGTTATATCATGGTCAGACACATTATCTGCAAAGATGAATACATCATCTTGATATATACAAACACCAGGAACATCTTTTAATACTTTTTCCATAACCCGCTGAAACACAGAAGAAGCAGATACTAACCCAAATGGCATCCTCTTGAATCTATACGTGCCAAAAGGTGTAATAAAGGACGTAAGATCTCTGCAAGACTCCTCCAATTCAATCTGGTGATAGGCAGAGGTAAGATCTATTGGACTAGAGACTTTGGCATTTCCTAATAATACGAATAACTCTGCATTATTAGGTAAAGGATATCTGTCAAAAATTACACATTTATTCAGTTGCCTGAGATCAATGCATAAGCGCAAATTGCCATTAGGTTTTCGCGCTGCGACGACCGGAGCCATCCATTCACAACCCTCTATTTCTTCAATTATGCCATTTTCAATGAGTTTTCCAATTTCTATTTTCATATCTTCTTTTACAGCTAAAGGTACACCCCGAACCTTACAGCTCACAGGAATAGAGTCATTCTTTACCCGTATCTTATGTTGATAACCTTTAAGACAACCTAGAGTTTCTTTAAAAACATTAGGAAATTTCTCTTTTAACTCACATGTAAATTTGTCTTCCATTGACTTCCCTTCAATAAATTTCTTCTCTTCAATTAATTTTTCTTCTTCATTTATAACATTAAGAATTCTGTCTCTTAATTGTATGCAAGGAGTGGCATTAGGATCTAAATATACACCCAAATCACCTTGATGAAACCAGCTGATGATGCTGTCTCCCTTCTTCGAGACATACACTTTACCAGACACAAACCTAGACTTGTACTCTATAAGACCCATAAAATAACCATGTAGTTTTATATTTTTCTTGTCATAACCTAATGGAATGATGTCAGGTTTTATAAGAGATATCTTACCTTTCAATTTCCTAGTGAAAAACTCATCAGAAATTATGGTAATTTTGGCACCAGAATCGAACAAAACTTTGGTTTTTTCGCCCTCAACTAATATTTCATCAATGGGATCAGGTCTTTTACTTCAATGTGGGCATCATAGCCGGAGGCATCTTAGTAGTCTTCAAAATTCCCTTGCACCGGATGTAGGAATGGCACCCTTGAATGATTTGGCCTCATAACTCCTCCTCCATGTTTGGAAACCTACAAGTGCTTGCCAGATTTCTTAAGTATGCATAACAGGCGTCTATAGACTCATTCAGGCCTTGTTTCGCGAGGCGTAGAAGGAATTGCTCATAGTCAGGGTTTTTTGCATGCGGAACTGCATGTTCAGTGCCATTAGCTTGGTATTGAAATCATTTGTTCAAGACAATATCTGTGAGAATAGGGAACATATTTACAAGGAAATGTATGAGCGTGGAGCTGCGCCAAATTTGGCAGCACTGCGCTCTGACATTTCCAAACCACAGGGGAGCGCCATATTTACAACAATACGGCGCACCTTTGCGTTTTCCCTAGCGCTGGTGATAAAATTAGTTGCCTTGGACACCTTCCTGCACATAAACAATCATTAATGGCATTTTGCTCTTTCTATGTGTGCTGCGAAATGTGGCAGCACCCATAGAGAAAGCAAAAAGGAGGAGAAATAAAAGTATTTCTCCTTGTTGCGCTAGCCTAATGTCTGCTGTTGCATGGCGTTAGTTTTTGCTGTTGCGGGGCAGCATCAAAAAGCAATGGGTGTTGCAGTGGAACGCCCACAGCAAAGCCCATTGCACGCCCCTTTCACCCAAAGTGGTGCGTGTAAAGGGGCCGTATTTACAAAGTGGTATTAAGCCACTGAAAGTGTCTTAGTGTCACTTTGTAAATAAGGAGTAGGGCATAGCACCACCAGAACGTTGCTAAAAGTGTAATTCTGGTGTCACTATCCCCTTTTAAATATACTCCTTTTTGGGAACCTTTTCTCCTACTAAGTGAAGGATGATGGATCTTTTCGTGGCTGGGTCGGTTTCTTTTGTTGCAATCAGGTATTTTTCAAACCTTGTTGCCCATATTTTCCATCAAACCACAATGGAGGATGATGCAGGCAGCATGTTGAACATCTGAATAGCATTTTCTGTGTTATGAAGCATGGTGGGTGAACACAGAGGGGCCTAGGCACTGGAGAAGCAGTCACAGCTAAGTGTAAGGTTGGGTTAGGCACAGGCCTGATTTGGAGAACCTGGCAAGCCGGTTATGTAAGAGTTATCTGCCTATGATGATGCAGTTGAAGATGAAGCAACACACAACTGACAGGGCTGCAATCATGGCTGCTGTTTCCTGATTCTGTCCACCAAAGACACAGTTCAGATCCAGGTTGTGTGGTAGAAATGAGCCTGTCCATGTAGCTTTCAGGCCAGGATTTGTGCAGGGGCTATAGTGGGACAGCAGTGCCGGAAGGCGCCACTATGGGAAGCCAGGGTTATGTACACCATTCAGCAGATTCTCGCACAAGAGAAGAAAAGTGTGTGGCTGGGGAGAGCTCCAAGCGGCACGCTGTGTTGGCAGGCACGATTGCAAGGAGAGAGGAGTGAGGAAGCAACAGGCCTCTAGCTATGCACCCTCGTCGCCACGTTCTAGTGTTGGGCTGGAGCCTGGCCAGCAGATAATGAAGGGATGCACACACAGTTTAGTTGGCCACAGAGTCAAGCACTGATGCCTGCAGGCAGGCTAACTCTATTTATAGGTTACATGACAACACACTTGGGAAAGACCAAGTGTTTCATTTGAGCAGGGGTGGTGTGGTCCAGCTTCTCGAAGGAAATTGTATTCTACCAACCACATTTGCACTCATTTTGTTGTCCCAATGTGTTAACAATCTCTCTACAGGCTTAAAGGATCAGGTAGGTGTGGACATTGTCTTCAAAGTGCTACAATCGCTTGACTGTGAGGATGCAAGTCAGCTTCTACCACAGGAGTTGGAGCTGTGCGCAAAGGGGCTGGCTGTGCTTCTGGCATCCTAGTGAATGCCTCTGTGGAAGAGATGTTCCCTTCTTCCTTCAGATGCCTCTTAGGCTGTGATAGCTAACTTCCTAGTGTACTGCATGGTTTAGGGAAACGTTTACTGTAACAGTCTTGTGTTTCCCACGGATAGGTTCACAGCACTAGGCTCTGTTTGGATGACTGCCCATGCACAGGAGTCTCTGCTACAGGCAAGGAAAGACTACTCCATCTGTGCCGTGATTAACCCCACTCTGACGGGCATGCAGAGTGAGGGCCATCCGAGACTAACCTGTTATTCCACCCACCTAATTTAAGATAGGTGGAATTACAGGTCAGTTTTCATTACCCATCACTGCCAGGAAAACCCTGGCTTTAAGGGACAGTGAAAACTGATAAATACTTGCCTCGTCATCCGAGCAGACTGGTATGACTGCAGTTCCTGCCAATGCTTTATAAATGACCACCAGCTTGGTGGTCATTTCTAAATTTGGTGGGTGGGGTAGTCTCTGCCTGGCAGATGTAAAGTCCTCCACTAGGCCAAGATTACTCAGTCAGCCAACATCAAAATTGGGCCCTTAGTCTTTACCTCCTCATCCGTCTTCCTCGTCACAGCTCTTATCCCAAGCATTAATAGGGAACCAGGATATGAAAGACACATTTACCAGTGCAGCACCCATTATTTAATGGATAACTATATACAGTCAGTTTCCATAAGGAATCAGGAATTACTTCACCAAAGTTTGTGGAGACCCCTCCTCCAGCCTAGAGATGGTAAAGGGCCGTAAACATATGAGGGGTCTCCCAGGTGGCTGCCAGATACACACATCTCATATTTGCCACTTTCAGCAGCCCCCAGGATCAAACCATGCCCCTGGTGGAGCCTCCTTGTATTGTCCCTGACAATGTTTTGACCTCTTTTCACAGGCCATTGGATTGCCTGTTTGAGCCACTTGCCCAACATAGCTGAAGAAGGCATGAACCTTGTCCAGCCAGATAAAATGTCACAAACAAGGTTCTACTTTTCTGAAAGTCATCTAATGTGTGTGCAACCTTTCATTCTCTAGGGAAGAAAGGGATGCAAAGTCCTAAGAAACATGAAATGCAGAGGGAATCTTAGGCGAAAAGGTAGGTGTTTGATTTCATGATCATTTTATCTGTAAAAAAAAAAGAAAAGGAATGTAATAACCCAATTCATCTATTCTTCTACCAGAATAAACTACCACCATGAATAAAACAATAAATGACATAAAGTTCAACTCCATCTCATCGAAATTCTCAAACCAACGGAACTGCAGTATCTTCCGAAGTAGAGATTAATTCGAAGAAAGGACATAAGGATGGTAAACCGGTTCTCTTAAAAAAGAAGCTATTGAAAAACCTACTCACCAGATTATCTACTGAATGAACCTCTGACTTCCTAAAGGCTCAGACTGTCGTCTATTGGCTTCATATTCGGAAAACCCGCAAGCCCCAAAACAAATCTATCCCTTAAAACATCCTTACTTTTCATAGGCTCATAAGTGCTGGTAAATACGGGTTTGGTAACACCCCAATTAGAGAAAGAGAATGCCAATGCCTTCCATACACCTTTAATGTAACTGGATTGTTAGATACATGCTGCTACATCTGCCGAATACCCAGGACACTGTAAGGTCATCCTCTCAAGCTTAAACACCTAAGTGGATACAAGCTAAGACTGCTTGGTTCAGAAGTGGGGTCCTGAGAGCAGATGGCTTAGGGAACACCAAAGCAGAGGGGAAACCAAGGCTAACAACCCAACAAAGCAATTCAAGGAGTACCTCCTCCTGACCCTCGTGGGGGGCTTATTTATGAGCCCTTGAGTCACTTTTGCGCCGCCGGTGCGTCACTTTAAGCCTCGTAGAAGTGATGCAGTGAAATCTCTGAGATTTCACTAGATCACATCTAGGATGCAAATGCGTCAATATCTTACGCCTGCCTCACAACATGCGTAAGACTGACTCAGGCACATTTGAAATGGGACTTGCCCATGTGAAATGACCCATTGATGGAGTTGCGTCACTTTCGTGACACACTCCAGCAATGCGTCATTTTTGTGCCTACAGATACATCAGAAATACTGACCTATCTATAACTCCTTGTGACATGATGCGTCATACTGTAAATATGATGCATGTAGCAAGGAGGGCGCAATTAAAAGTGACGCATCGCTGTTTTCATGCAGCGATGCATCACTTTTAATAAATGAGGCCCTGGATTTTTTGAAGAACCTTGGGAATAAGCGAGATAGGAGGAAACACCTAAAGCAAACCAAAGGTCAAACTACTGATAACGCATCCACAGCTCATGCTTCTAGAGTTGAGTTGCGACTGCAAAACTACAGAAGATGAATATTGTCGTCGGGGACTAATAGGTCTAGACAAGGGACTTAAAACCTCTGAACAATCTGATCTAACACTTTGAGATGGAGAGACAGGGAGGTTGAAGATGGGAAGACACAACTTAGTTCATCCACTTGCTCATTCCCTCTTCTGTGCTCAGATTCAGGAGATTGGCTTCTACCCAAAGACAAATCTCACGTGCAAGGAGGGCTCGAGTATATGAATGTGTCCACCCTTGATGATTTAGGTATGCTTTGACTACCTGAGTGTCTGCATCAAAACTGCCTGCTGGCTTATCTTGGGTAGGGCTGGGCGTAGTTTGCGTAGCGCCACTACGCACACTACGCAGAATTTTGAAGAAAAAAAATGTGGAAAACAGGGGCACATCCTGAGGGGCCGTGTGCCTGGGACAGGGGTCCCTCGTGCTTGGGCAGACTCCCTGATCTCCCCGGGCCGGTTGGAGCCCGGGAGCCCTGCAGCCCCAGAGCCCTGGAGACCCGGAGCCCTGCAGCCCCGGAGCCCTGGAGCCCCCAGAGTCCTCAGCCCCGGAGCCCCGGAGCCCTGCAGCCCCGGAGCCCTGCAGTCCCCAAGCCCCATAGCCCCGGAGCACTGCAGCCCCAGGGCCCTGCAAGGGCAGGCGGGAGTCCTCCCGCGGAGGCTCAGGGCAGGCAGATTGGCGTCATTTCGGTCCCGGCCATCTGGTCGCCCCTCTCGCCTCGGCCAACTGGGCGCGCCCAATGCTTTCCTATGGGGCGACCAGATGGCCGGGCTTCCCTGGAAGTCCCGATGAGGTGCCATTCGCCTCCCGGATCCGAGGCAGGGCTCCAGGAGGTCGGGTACGTTTGCGCCCTGGGTCCCCTCTGTCACCTTGAGTGCACGGATTACAAGAAAGGGGGGTAATTATCCTCTGGATTACTAGGGGCAAGGGTATGCCCGGACACCCTCCTAGGCGGGCGGTTCCCTGCCGGGGATCAGATAGGCTGTGTTCCTGGGCAACACCTCCCAGGCATCCGGGGCTCCCTCCTCCGGCCCGCGGCGTGGCAAAGTACCAGGGACGGGCTCCATGGGTCCCGGGCCCTGCAACCCCGGAGCCCCGCAGCCCCGGAGCCCAGCTGTCCCCAAGCCTTGCAGCCCCCGGAGCCCTGCAGTCTCCGAGCCCTGGAGCCGTGCAGTCCCCGAGCCCTGCAGCCAGGGGGCCCTGGAGCCCCGGAGTTCTGCAGCCCCCCCAGCCCTGGAGTCCCGGAGCCCTGCAGCCCCGGAGCCCCAGAGCCCTGCAGCCCTGGAGCCCTGGAGACCTGGAGCCCCAGAGCCCTGGAGCACTGGAGCACCAGAGCCCTGGAGCCTCAGAGCCCTGGAGCCTCAGAGCCCTGGAGCCTCAGAGCCCTGCGGCCCTGGAGCCCTGGAAGGGCAGGCGGGAGCCCTCGTGCGAAGGCTCGGGGCAGGCAGATTGGCGACATGTCTGCCCCGGCCATCTGGTCGCACCCAATGCTTCCCAATGGGGCGACCAGATGGCCGGGCTTCCCTGTAAGTCCCGATGAGGTGCCATTCGCCTCCCGGATCCCAGCCAGGGCTCCAGGAGGTCGGGTACTTGCGCGCCTTGTTCCCCTCTGTCACCTCGTGTGCACGGATTACAAGAAAGGGGGATAATTTTCCTCTGAAATACTAGGCTCGCTCTACTTGTGGAGGAATGAGATTTAGATGTTCTTTTCCTCACGGAAACGTGGACAAATGATAGCTCCCAATCGGATATTGTACGGGCTCTACCCTCCAATTATGCCATACATAGGCAAGACCGACCTGATGGGGGGGGGATTGCCATCATATTTAGGAATGTCCTTGGATGCCGAATAGAAAACCTATCAATCTCTGGAGCTGAAAGTTTTACATTTGCCATCTCCTTTTCTCCTATTTGCACTTTCTCTGGAATCTTGCTCTATAGACCCCCAGGTCTGTATGCTCAATTTTGTGAAGATCTCTCTTGTACAGCTATAAACTACTCTAGCACCATCCCCAATTTTACTATCTTGGGAGATTTTAACATCCATGCAGAGGAATCTGACGCGCCGGCCTGTATAAATTTGATTACCGGTCTGGAAGTTCTTCAATTGAAGCAACTAGTTACAGACTCTACACATACTGCAGGACATATCCTGGATCACTGTTACACCAACGTACACTCTCTTATCTACGACAATGTCATTAGGATCCCTTGGTCTGATCACTCATTATTACTGTTTTCCATGCCCTCTCAGAAGCAAGCCGAACAGGCTACACTCGCGAAAAAGTTTTGTTGAGTCTGGTCCAAACTCCCAATAGAAACGTGGGACATTAACCTTAAGAGCACCTCACCCACAATTTCCACTGACCCTCTGCAAGCGAATATGTCTTTCACTCAGTGGGTGGAGGCCTCCTTGGACCTTACCCTTCCTGAGATTGAATTATCTCATAAAAGTGGGAAGAATAAGAAGACCTGGCACACGCCTGATCTGAAATTACTGAAGCTAACTTGCAAACAACAGGAAAGACAGTGGAGAAAACATTATTCTGAAAGTGATAGGGCCAATTATAAACTTGCCTTGAAAAAGTATAAAAAGGAGATTAAAACCACCCAATCCAACTACTTTCAGACAAAAATTAGTACAGCCGCCAACTCCCCAAGAGAATTTTTTAAAATCTTCAAATCCCTGGTCACCCCTCCAGCCCCTATTGAAGATCCTGGACTTGCACAGGTGCGATGTGAGGAACTGGCCAAATTCTTTTTCACTAAAGTAGCCACCATATATTCATCCTTCCACAACACTCCCATTGATTCTTCCTCTTTATCCCACATGGCGCTGCCCCAACTGAATGAATTCGATCCAATAGACCTTCCTACTATGTTATGTTATGTTATGTAAAACAATTTGTACCGCGCACGTACACCGGGACGGTTTCTTGGCGCTACTACTCAGTGTCTTCTAGGCAATTTAAAATCAGGCTCCCCCAATGACCCTGCACCCCCTACCATATTAAACCTTGTATCAGACACTGTGGCCCCAGTCATTCAGGAAGTGATTAATGCCTCTTTGACCTCAGGCCTGGTGCCGCCGACTTGGAAACAGGCTAAAGTTAAGGCCCTGTTGAAGAAACCTAACCTTAACCCGGAAGATTGGGCAAATTATCGCCCCATCTCTCTTCTGCCCACTATTAGTAAACTCACAGAGAAATATGTCAATTCTTTATTGGCCACTTTTCTGGAGGATAACAACCTCTTTCATGTTACTCAGACAGGGTTTAGGAGAAATCAGGGCAATGAAACAGCTCTTATTGCAGTGGTTGAGGAAGCAAGGAAGATCGTAGACAGTGGGAACCATGCGGCCATTCTATTATTAGATCTAAGCGCGGCCTTCAACACCGTGAACCACTCCATTCTGCTTCACAGGCTGGAGGAAGTTGGTGTCTCGGGCCGCGCACTACAGTGGCTGTATTCCTTCCTGTCTGATAGGACTTTTGTGGTCTTTGAAAATGAGGTTTCCTCTCCCCAAATGTGTCTTAACTGCGGTGTAGCCCAGGGTTCGGCCCTCAGCCCCACCTTATTTAACATTTATATGAGGCCTTTGGCTGAGGTGGTGCTTTCCTGGGGAGTACAACTTGTCACATACGCAGATGACACACAATTGATCATCTCACTAACCACGCATGATGCCCCCTTTGAAAGCCTCTCCATTTGCCTCAATAGAGTTCGGGAATGGATGGATGAATCCTTCCTGAAACTTAATGGGGCAAAAACTGAGGTGATGATGCTGGGATACAAGGCACCTACCACAGTGGAGGAATGGTGGCCGGACAGTTTAGGCCAACCACCCAAGCCCAAGTCCCAAATCAAGAGCCTTGGGGTCTGGATGGACCCAGCTCTCAATTTTTCAGTACAGGCCCGGAAGGTAGCTGCCACATGTTATGCACTCATGAGGCTTCTGAGGAAAATTATCACCCTCCTTCCTTTCGAAGCCAGAAGGATCCTAGTGCAGGCATTGATCCTATCACGCCTAGATTACTCTAATTCATTATATCTAGGTGCCCCCCAAGGGACAATTAAGATACTGCAGACAGCTCAGAATTGCGCAGCGCGTATGTTGCTGAACGTCCCACGGAGAACATCTGCCAAACCCGCACTTCGTCAGC